>NC_141694.1:636598630-637886591 GCF_964263255.1 Lissotriton vulgaris
CATATACCCTACGTCTTGCGCATTTTGGAATATTACAGAGCAAGTACTACCTGCTAACAGACTTTCTTCATTCCTACAATAACTTTTATGGAACGTAGGGCAATCACTCGCACTTCCAAGCCTCCACGGCGCGTGTTCATCAAAAACTCGAAAGTTTTTTCTGCATTGGCGCACCTTGAGGCTTCCCAAGACCTCGACACCCAGATGTCACAGTCAAGTACGGAGCGACCTGTTCAACCTCCAGGGAAAGTGACCTCGAAACGCCTCAAAAAAGATCCTCCGTCACCAAATGGCTCCTCCTCAGCTGTCTCCATGGAGTTATTACTGGAAGAGATTCGTGCCCTTAAGCCATTCATGGAAGAGACTAACTCCAAACTGCAGGTTCTCACTGACAATTGGTCTCAGATGGATGCCAGAGTAACCACTGTAGAGCAGTCACTCACATCTCTCCAAGAATCATCTTCTAAAGTATCAAATATGCAATCTCAGATCTCATCTCTCCAAAAACAAGTTGAAGAATTGGAGAACCGAAACAGGCGCAACAACCTCCGACTCTACGGCCTGGCGGAGAATTGTGAGGGGACCGACCCTATTGCCTTTTTTAAATCTTTTCTACCCAAGCTTCTTCACCTGCCCAAAGGCACAACGCTCAACATCCAGCGTGCACACAGGCTAGGTCGCCTTCCCGCCACTTCCTCTCCCTCCTCACGACCAAGAGGTGTCATCATGTACTTCCTAGAGTATACTGATCTACTCAAAGTTATATCAGCGGCCCGTGCCTCACCTCGTTTGCAATGGTCGGGCTCCAACCTTTTCTTCGCGCAAGATTACGCAAGAGCCACAGCCAGTCGACGCAAGGCCTTTTTGGATATGCGACCAGAACTTCGTGCCATTGGAGCCAGATACGACTTTTCCACCCTTGCCTATTTCGAGTGACTTACAACAACAAGACAACGACCTACGAGGATCCTGTTCGTCTCCGGAGTTTTTTGAACGCAACTCAAGCTTCTGACATGGACTTTTCCGGCTCTTCATCAGCTTTCCCGCCATGATTCCTGCGTGACGCAGCATTGATGAATCACTTAATCTGCATGTTTATTGTGCACTGTTGACTGTATTACTGTTTGTTTCTCTCACGTTATTCAGCGACCTTAGTTCTTATGTTTTCCCCATCACTCTCCACCATTTTACTTGTACCCCCTGTTGTCTGGTTAAGTAATGTTCACCATTATTCCTCCATTCGTCTCACTCATTATTGTTTTCCCTCCCTTTTCTTTGCAGGTTTTACAATGTATATGGCGTCCTTCCCCCGACTTGCCAGTTCGTTTGCATTGGACGTTTGCTTCCTCTGCCTGGCGCTCCCCCCTCATCCGTCCTCTCTCGTATCCTCCCCCTGGTGATCAATCCTCCCCATCTCTATCCTTCGTAAGTATGTTCTCCCTCTCCTCCCGATTGTTCGCTTTCCTTCTTGTATCTATCTCACTGTCAAGTTCATTATTTTCCCTTGTTTCACAGGTGTCTTCCTCTCTTGTTTTTCGACTACTACTCTATTACCGACTTCTTCTCTTCATTCTTACTTTATATTGGACTACCTCCTTATATTTCTCGTGCCACTTGCTTCTATTTTTCTCTTCCTCATCCTACTTTCTCCTTTCGCACCCTCTTGCTCACTACTCTACTGCATTAACTCCTATCGACTCTCCTATCTTCCTTGGTTTTTCTACCCCCCTGGGTCTCTTTTGTACTTCTTTTTTTTCCTTTGATTCTTTCCTCATTTTTACTGTGATATGTCTTTGAAAGTAATTACATGGAATGTTAAGGGCATCAACTCTCCCATCAAACGGCAAAGAATTCTATCTCACCTCTCCCGTTTGAATGTGGACATTGCTTTTTTACAAGAAACCCATTTATCTGCTGAAGAATCTGTTAAATTGAAAAGAAGTTCGGTGGGTGATGTTTATTATTCTCCTGGGGATGGCAAACGCAATGGTGTGGCTATTTTATGCCATAAAGCTCTTTCTCATTCCCTGCTCGCTCAGGAATCGGATGCAGATGGCCGATGGGCGTATGCTAAACTTTCTATCAAGAATGTTCCAATTTCTCTTCTAAATGTTTACGCCCCCACCACAGGTGATCCCACTTTTTGGCATTCATTCTCTCAACACATTACCAGATTTATTGATGATAATTTTATATTAGCAGGTGATTGCAATCAGCCCTTTGATCCCTTTCTAGGTAGAAACTCCAAGGCGCATTTCATCCCCAATAAATCTCATAAATCCTTTTGTCACACTATCTCCCAACATAAACTTACTGACGCTTGGCGTCTTTGTAACCCAGAACTACAGGAATTCACTTTTTATTCTCCGTGCCATCATTCCCAATCCCGAATCGACTACATTTTTGTTACCCCCAACATTGTCCAAACCCTTACTCATGCAGAAATCGGCCCCATTTTACTTTCTGACCATGCCCCCACATTAGTTCAATTGGACATCTTACCCAAATCAGTAGGGCCTAAACGCTGGCGTTTCAATAACTCCCTTCTTCTAGACCCTAAATTTACCTCCTCCTTCACTTCCTTCTCTCATGAATTTTTCTCCCTAAACTACAATTCCCCTGTCCCCAAACACACCATTTGGGATGCCTTTAAAGCGGCGGCAAGAGATTTCATCATTGGCTTTGTTGCTAAAAAACGCAGAGCTGCCCGCGACTTTACTAAGGCTATCCTTATGGATATTAAGAAATTGGAGCATT
Organism: Lissotriton vulgaris; assembly: GCF_964263255.1. Taxonomy (NCBI): domain Eukaryota; kingdom Metazoa; phylum Chordata; class Amphibia; order Caudata; family Salamandridae; genus Lissotriton; species Lissotriton vulgaris. The sequence continues at coordinate 636,601,388 of NC_141694.1, forward strand.
CTTATTTTACCTCTCGCTCACAGCACACTTTAACCGCTTTGGTTAATGCTAAAATGAAATTTAACAAAAAATCTACGGACGATGCATCCTTGTATTTATTAAAATCAAGTGCCAAATTCTATGGGGGCAAAAATAAGGCTGGCAAGATCTTAGCTAATTATTTAAAGGTTAAACACAACAAATTAAACATTGAATCAATCTACGATACCAACTCGAATCTCAAACACACAGAAGCAGACATCCTCACTGAATTCTCTACCTTCTACAAGACCCTATACTCTTCTGAAACTCAGCCTTCCTCTCACTCTCTAGACGCATTTTTCTCCACTATTCAAAAACCACCCCACTTTCCACTTGACCTTTCACACTTAGAACTTGATATCTCGCAACAAGAACTACTTAAAGCACTTCAAACCCTCCAAAAGGACAAAGCCCCTGGGCCGGATGGCTTCACAGTAGAATTTTTTCTCCACTTTTCAAAGCTTCTCATCCCCAGACTCCACTCCCTTATTGGCACCTTCCTCTCCTTGGGTTCCTCCTCAGGCTCCTTCTCAGATGCTCATATTTGCCTTATACCCAAGGAGGGGAAGGATCCTCAACACTGCAAAAATTATAGGCCAATTTCTTTGGTCAATATTGACTATAAAATATTTGCAAAATCCCTTCTAGCATGCCTCGACCTTCTTCTTCCAGATCTCTTGGGCGAGGAACAGTCGGGCTTTGTCAAGGGTCGCTTTATCACGGATAACACCAGACTCCTCTTCAACATTCTCTCTAAATCTCGCCTCTTACCCCATCCCCTTGCGACCATTGCCTTGGATGCTGAAAAGGGGTTTGATAGGGTCGAATGGACTTATCTATTTCATACCCTCCGTTGGTTTGGTTTCGGTCCCGTTTTTATATCCTTAATTTCGTTACTTTATTCCAACCCACGTGCAGCAGTTTGTGCCAATGGTCAAATATCCTCTTTTTTCGACTTAAAAAGAGGTGTCCGCCAAGGCTGCCCCCTATCCCCCTTTCTCTTTAATTTGGCCTTAGAACCCTTCCTCTCCAAGCTCCGTCAAAATCCCTCCATCCAAGGTTTCCAGCTATCAGATTCCCACATCAAACTAGCCGCCTATGCGGATGACATTTTGCTATTTATTTCCAACCCCTCTGTTTCCCTTCCCGCCTTTCTCACTGAAGTCCGCGCATACTCCCAAATATCTGGCTACAAACTCAATAACGATAAATGCGAGATCCTCCCCTTAACTAAATTCACATTCAAACCCGATTTTGCTGCGTCTAATTTTACGTGGAAACCCTCCAATATTAAGTACCTGGGAATGCACATAACCCCCACCATCCCAGACACTGTTTCCTTGTGTATGTCCAAATGCATTCAAAAACTAACGGATCTTACTTCCAAGTGGCATCCTCTTTACCTATCCTGGTGGGGTCGCCTTGACACTATTAAAATGATGTTGTCCTCCATTGTCATTTACACCCTGTCCAACATTCCGGTCCCTGTCCCCTCCAAATTTTTCAAACGGATCAATTCCACTCTAACGTCCTTTCTTTGGCATAAAAAGAAACCACGAATGTCTCTAGCACGTTTGATTCGTCCTAAATCAGAAGGTGGAGCTAATTTTCCCGACTTCCCAGCTTACCATAAGGCGTTCCAATTGCGGCAAGCCTCTTTTTGGTTACAAGACGCTGATACCCCATCTCCCCTATGGACTAAACTCGAACGCCTCCTTCTTTCCCCTTTCTCCTTTGCTGAATACCTTTCCTTCTCTCGCAAACCTGCCTCTATTTCTACTCCGATTCATAAGTTCACTACTAAATTACTGCTATCTTCTACTCACTCACCTCCCACAACCACTGCTGATTTCCTCTCCTCCCCCATATGGCATAACACTTCCTTACTTATTCGCAACAGACCCTTTTTTTGGAAATCTTGGCGCACCCGTGGTCTGCAGTGGATTTCCCAACTCTTTTCTCACTCCTCTTTTTTATCTTTTGACACCCTTCGCGCCCTCTATGACTTACCCACTTCCTTCGCACGCAAATATCAATTGCTTAAAACTACAGTCTTAACAACATACAATGGCCTTTCTCAGCCCTGCCCCCCTGCTTCATCCACCCTCGCCTCCTCCCTTCATTCCTTCTTACGTACCACCTCAAAGGCTGCTGCCATTTACAAATACCTTCACACTGGTGAGACTCCAAGACCTAAATCTAAGGTGGAAGACTCCTGGGAGCATGATTTATCTGTCTCATGGTCAGTTACCCTCTGGGAGAAAATCTGGACCAAGCTTCGCAAATCCTCGAGAGCAGCAACCCTCACGCAGACTCTATTTTTCATTTACAATAGACTCCTTTTCACACCCCTCGATCTTCATAAACGCTTTCCTAACACCCCCCACACATGCTGGTCCTGCTCCTCACCACAAGCTAACTTATTTCATATGTTGTTCTCATGCACCCATGTTAGCAGTTTTTGGTTACAGGTTTGGGCTCAAATTAATTTAATTTTCCACACTTCTATCCCTTATTCTCACACACATGTTTTCATGGGCAGCCTCTCCCCTTGTTGGGACACTGTTGATCTAAAACCCCAGATTGTTGACCTACTGCTTGCCGCTGCCTTTCAACAAATAACGGTCAACTGGAAGGATTTTTCCAAAATTTCTTTCAAAGCGTGGTGGTTTAATGTTTGCCACAACCATAGACTGGACACTGCTCATGTCTTTCCGGCAAGCATGGCTACTAAACGTATGGACTTATGGACTCCCGTCACGCTTTACTTGGACTCTTGTAGTAAACGCTTGTTTCACCCTCCGCCTCCACAACAGGAAGTACCCAAACCTCCTTAATAGCTCGATACATTCCACATATCCTCCATTCTACCACTTTTTTAATTCTTTCCAATGTTCTCATGCTTTTTATAGTTTATGCTTAAGATGTTTTCTCCTTTCCTTTTCTTTTCTCTTGTACCCAGATTTCTTCCTCTTTTTTTTACAGCTTGCATTTGTATGATTATTCTATTCTGCTTAGAGTCTTTAAGTTGATATCCCATTGTACTTTGTTTTGACACCTGATTCTCTCTCTTGTTATTACCAAATAAAAATTTTCTTGAACTTAAAAAGATATTTACATGAATGTAACCACTGGATAAATAATGGAAACAAAAAAGCTTAAGCAAAGTAAAGTTTTGGTCAACTGGCAACAGAGTAAAAACTGTATTTAGGCAGACCCTTACTAATTTTGTGACCCTGTGTTGCTATCTTCATGTGTGAAAAATAATTTGTTTGAGATTGAGAAAGGAAGAGTTCAGATGCTCTACTTAGGACAAATAAATGGACCTGATTCACAAAGATGTTGCTTTAAGACAGAGGTCTTCAAACTTTTCCATGTTGAGCCCCCCCAGCTGAATTCCCCAAGATGTTGCCCCCCCCCACTACCCGACAGAAACCTCAGGAATCCAGCACACCACATGATCGACTGCCACGTGCACACCACGGGCCATATCCGGTAAAGAATGCTCAACACAACAAGAGTGCCTAGTAAACTGCAGGCCTGTGAGTGGGTGTGGCGTCCCTCCATCTGTGCCCCATCCACATCCAAACGCCTTCAACCATTTGCAAACCCATCCACCATCCATCCATCCATCATCTCACCCATCCATCCCTCCATCCACCCCCTCACCCATCCATCCATCATCCATCATCCCTTCACCAATCCATCCCCTCACCAATCCATCCACTCTTCCACCCATCCATCCACCCACTCATCCACCCACCCACTCATCCATCCAACCATTCACCCCTTCACCCAAGCTATCCTCCCACTCATCCATCCACTCCTCCACCCATCCATCCACTCTTCCACCCATCCATCCACTCTTCCACCCATCCATCCACACCTCCACCCATCCATCCACACCTCCACCCATCCATCCATTCACCCATCCAACCACCCACCCTCTCACCCATCCAGCCATCCCCCCACCCACTCATCCATCCAACCATTCACCCCTTCACCCAAGCTATCCTCCCACTCATCCATCCACTCCTCCACCCATCCATCCACTCTTCCACCCATCCATCCACTCTTCCACCCATCCATCCACACCTCCACCCATCCATCCACACCTCCACCCATCCATCCATTCACCCATCCAACCACCCACCCTCTCACCCATCCAGCCATCCCCCCACCCACTCATCCATCCACCCAGTCACTCATCCGTCCACCCACTCAACCCTCCACTCATCCACCCACCCATCCATCCCTCCGCTCTCCACCCTCCCCCCACTCATGCATGCACTCTCTGACCCATCCATTTCCATTTTCCTCTCCTCTACCCATCCTAGCACACACCTGCCCATCCACTCTGCCAATCATTCATCCATGTCCTCACTCATCCATCCATCCTCCCCCTCTCTCTCCATTCCCCCCTCACCCAGCCACCCATCCCTCCATCCACCCTTCACCCATCCACCCACTCATCCATCCACTCATCCACTCATGAATCCATCCATTGACCACTCATGCAACCCTTCACTCCTCCATCCATCCCCGTCCATCCACCCTCCTCAATCTCCCATCCATCCCCACATCCACCCCTTCACTCACTCATCCATCCATCCATTCACCCCTTCACCCATCAATACATCAATCCATCCATCACCTCTCTCATCCATCCATCCACCCACCGACTCATCCACCATCCGCCCCCCCATCGATCCATCCACCATTTCACTGATCCATCCACCCCTCCACCCATCCATCTACCCTTCCAACCATACACACATCCATCCTCTCTCCCACCATCCATTCACCCCTTCACTCACCATCCTTCCACCCCTTCACTCCTCCATCCATCCCCCCGTCCATCCACCCTCCTCAATCACCCATCCATCCCCACATCCACCCCTTCACTCATCCATACATCCATTCATTCACCCCTTCACCCTTCAATACATCAATCCATCCATCACCTCTCTTATCCATCCACCCACCGACTCATCCACCATCCACCCCCCATCGATCCATCCACCATTTCACTGATTCATCCACCCCTCCACTCATGCATCCATCTTCTCTCCCACCATCCATTCACCCCTTCACTCACCATCCATCCACCCGTTCACCCATCCATCCATCCCCTCACTCATCCATCCACCCCCCACCCATACATCCACCCCCAACCCTCACATCCACCATGTCACCCTCACATCCACCATTCCACCCATACATCCACCACTCCACCCATACATCTATTCACCCACATGGCAACATAACGGACGTCTGGTGGCCGGCTCCACCCGACATCCCTCACACATTTAATGATTCAAATTCGAATCTGCAGACCAACATCCCTGAACACCGACACTTCGGTGCCCACACAAAGATCCTCATGAGTTGAGGACCGCAGACCAGAGCCCACCTTCCCGATTCATGGCCCAAACCCGGATTGCAACCTCTCCCTCCCTTCCCAAAATAACTGAAGGTCGGTCAGCCTTAGTGTGGGAACCTACCTGCGCAGACTGATGAACTGAGTATCAGCAGCATAAGCCAACGTCCTGCTCCTGAAAGATGTAATCAGATCTGACAAAGTACCGACATACATTAGAAAAATTGTAATAATGAAGAGCCACACTGCACTCCACAAAGAATGGCCATCTTTTCCTATCTTAAAGTGCAAGTGACAAAGTCTGAAAGCACTGTATGAGACTTTAGCTAGTCCAACAATATGCTGTCGTATGAGTTTCATGACGCTGGGTGAGCACTAGGTGGTCTACGGTTTCAAAAGTGGTGGAAACATCCTGCAGGATCAGTGATGCTGCCTTTCTCTCATCAAATATGGTCCTCCTCTCAATCCTAGGCCAGGATTAGTGCAGTGTCTGTCCAGAAGCCCAGTCTTCACTTTTTAAGGTGGTGGTAAGGCTCTTAAGGAGCTTGCATTTTTTACCTGTATTGCTGATTTCTTGTGCTGTGACACATAATACTTCACACATTTTCTATCCGCGTTGCCTTTTTGCTTAGGAGAGCCTACCACAGGGAGGTCAAAGAACCCTAATGGAAAACTGTTAATCTTTGGGGACTGGCTTGGGGAACATAACTCAGAAGGTCATTTTCCCAAACTTGCTGTAAGCTTCCTTCGAAACGGTTGGTCTTGTTTCCTCACTCATTAGCTAGGAGCTTTGACAAAGTGAGACCTTTCATACATGCTGTCAAAAGTTTATTCTTTTCTTGTCATCTTCCTATCATGGTGACTGTAAAACAGGATTCATCCCTTTTGATTCTAAAGTGAGGAAATTGGTGAATGGTGTGGCAAGACCAAACAATAGGCCACATTCCGTCATTATGCGTTAGCACACTAACACAACTCTCTGCCTGGGAATACAGCCCCCCCCCCCCTCACTCCCACCCCCTTGAAAGGTTGGGGCCCTGGGCCAGAGCCCACCCCGCCCGTGCCTCGAAACCTCTCTGGAAACCTTCTCTGCCTTCTGTGAAAAGCGAACTCTCCCAGGAGGGGGTTAATTCACAGAGTCCACAGCTTCAGCTGCAGTGGGAGGTAAAGGGTCTCCTCTGCTAAAACTGAAAGCGTGTCTGTTTGTTTGCTTTTGTTTTTGGCACAGCTGTCGACTCCGTGAATTGGCCCCCTCCTGGGAGAATCACCCAGACAAAGGGAAGACCGGAGTGGAGCCCGCGCCCCCCCTGGGATGGTGCCGCGGCCCCCCAGGGGGGCGCGCCCCACAGATTGAAGAACCCTGCTTTAAGATATTCATACAGCTCTATTGGCTTACCACTGAAATTTCCGGATTAAGTCAGGAGTTAACCCTTTCGATGCTCATGACGAGCTCAGCTCGTCATGATGCACGGTTGAGCTGTGCTCATGACGAGCTGAGCTCGTCATGAAATGATGGACATGACGAAAAGTCAGCATAGGAGGGGAAAACACCTAGCAGCCAAGGTGTTAAGTATGAATGTTCCTTGCATACTCCTAGATGAACTACAACAATGAAGAAGGAAGTACTGCAAGAATAAGCCGTTCTTCAGAGAACAATTCAGTTTATTGCATTTAAGTTATGGAAATAGGAAATAGGATCAAACTATGGAACATGGTGTGTGACAGACTTTATGACTTGCTGATAAAAACAAGTCCCTTCAGAGCTAGAAGAATTCATCGTCACTTACTATATGAAGCATTCTTAAGTTGCACTTCAAATGGGACTACAGCTACACATAATTGTTCACATAGATCTGCCACATTTGAGATTTGAGTGTGGCATAGACAATAGAGCAATATTTAAGAGGGTCCACAACCAGCTGCCAATAACCCCCCATGCAAGGCTGAAGGCCATGCACGAAGGTGGTTTGGCTTTACATATGATAATAAAATATGACTTTACTTTAAGAAGACCCTAGAAATTCAATGAAAAAACAAAGGTTGAAGTTTCATTGTAGTTAGGGTAACTGTAACTCATGACCTCACCCTGCACTGCTAATTACCCCATATATTACATCACTTATGACATCTTTAATGACATCATTAGCAACTATTACTGCATTGATAGCACTTTCTTTTCCTTTTTGAGGGACACCTCCAAACCCCCCACTTTAGGAAAAAACTTAATTATATATTTTTTTAGGGGGGACCCCAAACCCTATTTGTTTACATTTACCACCCCATAATGATTTCATTTGAGATAAAATCAGTGATATCATGAATGATGTCATAGAACATATCATGAGTGGTGTAATATGTAAGGTCATCAGCTTTGCAAGGTGGGGGCACAAGTTAGAGTAAACTCTAGGAAATTTCTGTGTTTCTTTAGTTTAAAATGTGTTGACAGCCAAATGAAGCTCTGTATTTCTCTGCACAAGCTCATTGTTATTCTCAAAGTCATCACTAACTTTATCCTCTTAAATTTCTCAACAGTTACAGAAAGGATTTATATCGAAAACCCAAAAAAACAATTTGTGTACCCAAATCTACCTTACAGCCAAATTTGATGTGACTCCATCCAGAAGTTCGGTCAGTAGATGTGTTCAAAGATCCTAATGGAATTAAATAGGAAGCAACCCTTTTTTTGTACACCTGCTTTTCTCAGCTACCGCTTGACTATTCACCCTGAAACTTTCCATGAACAACAAGACCAAACTTGCCACTCTTTTTGGAAAATTTCGTGAAGATTGTTCAGCTGGTACCAAAGTTATTAGCTAGTCAATAAATGATTTTCCTATGGAAACATGTCCTTACTATAACTACCGACTGGTGGCCACCAGTGGGTAACATATATATATATATATATATATATATATATATATATATATATATATATATATATATATATATATATATATATATATTACCTACTGGGGGTATTTATAGTTAGGATCAAAGTTTCCATAAGAAAAGCTTTTTTTGTTTTTCCAATAACTTTGCCACCGCTTGACGAATCTCCAAAACCTTTCACAATTCTTGTCCTTTGTGGTTCTGCTGCTGTGTTGAGAGATTCAGGGTGATCTGTCAAGCGGGCGCTGAGGAAAAAGGGGGGTCCCTAAATGTGTTTCCTCCATGTTACGTGTATCGGAATGTAAATTGTTTTAACACAACTAGAGCTCAAACTGCAGTATGAAATTACACCAAATTTGGCAGAAATCTAGTTTTTGTTGTCGAAAGCTTGCATTTGGTGATTTGGTGTAAATCTGTTTAGTAAAATCAGAGATATTTGGGTTTACAAAATAGATACCTGGAGACCAACAGCCTACTGACACCTTACTGAAATTTTATTAACTGCCAACGCTTCAACCAGAAATTGTTGGTAGCCATCTTGGTACTTGGTTCAACCTAGTCCGACAAAAAGGGGTCGATTCCGATTTGGAAAAATGCGCTCCGAATAGTTGAACAGAGCGTATTTTCTGTATGAATTGTACACCTTTAAGTTCCCCGTACGTACGATCAAGTACGATCCGAACCCAAAGCAGATCCCCGTACAAATTGTAAGAAACACCCTACAACACAAAAATACATACGATTTGTATCCGGTTCAGGCAGTACGCTACGTCCGTACGTAAACAAGCAGCAGTTTCTGGCCCAGCAAGTACGATTCGTCTCTGCCACACTCCGTGCGACCCTTTTCTATGGGACCCGAAAACAGCCGTAAAAGCAGAGTCCGGCTCGAACCGAACCCCGGTATGCGACATACACGCCATGAACCCCATCGTCCGTGTCATCCCAGTCCTGTATGCCTATGATCTGGTGCATAGAAACCGACGACGGCGCAGACGGTGAGTACAACGTACCGCAACAACGGAAGTTTACATGTATGGTGCGTCATACACGTTCGCGTACACCACCATTACAATAGTGATACGAGCCGCACACACGCCATTAAAGTTGGGGTACGGTACGTCACACGCGCTCGCGTATTCCACCATTGCAATAGTGATACGAGCCACACACATGCCATGAAAGTTGGGGATCAATACAATGAGGTGATGCCACCTCAAGTTCACCAAGAAATAAACAGTAGTGGTGCCCCTCAGGGCGAACTAATCCACATCACTCCCCAAGGTGACACCACACTCAGAGCCCTGTAAGAACATTGGGTGAAAAATAATTAAATGAATTGTTGGCATCTTGGGACTCACCATACTTTTCACATTTGACATATATTGAATGTGTTAATTCACCATCTTGTGAAGAGAACACGTATGTGCCTGCATGAAAGATGTCTCACAATGAAATGCACACTAAAAACATTTACCTATTCATTGAAACAGCTGGCACCCTTTAAGATGATACACGGTTAGAAACAAATGGCGTTGCAGATTTGCCATATACATGGTCCAACGTAGGTCTTGAAGTTCTGACACTCTCAAAACCTCAAGACCACTGTGGGGACATGTATATGGAGATCAAGGCACAACATCAATCACTAACATTGACCTCCTTCAAAAGATGCCTGCTTCTTTTAAAATATTGCAAATGTTGTTTTGTGTGCACTACCTTGTGAGACAACTATCATGCAGGCACGTAACTTACACACTTCGTCATATTTACACATTCAAAACATTAACAACTTTTAACAAACGTTGGGAGTGCCAAGGTACAATCATCAATGTGAGAAAACTTGAAATAAGTCAGTCCTCACAGGGGCATCCATTACCTGATTATACAGTTGCTACCACATAGGAGCTACTGGCAGTCATTTGAAGTGGCCCACATGTCCCAATTCAGGACAATGCTTAAGCTAATGGGCCTGCAATGGTGATGAACAACATCATTGCTGCATTGTGGACACACCCTAATCCCCAGACAAAATGTCAACAGAGTGGTGTGCACACTGAGACAAAACAGCATTGCACAGGAACTACATACGTGTGGCAAAAATGAATGAGGCACAATCATGTCTGGAAACAAATGACATAGGCTGTCAAGCCCCAAATAAAAGCACTGGCCACCATTACAGGGAAAATGAATGCTGAGAACATTGACCAGCCAATTCTTACCCACAGGTCACACCTGGCAAGGCCAAATCAGGCAGGCTCATTAGACATCTCCTGCACAACCCCCCCATCCCTCAGTCAATGTGAGTGATACAGCTCAAGAAGTGAGACCTCAGAATCTGTGTAACAAAAACTGTGCAGCGACAATTCATGAAGTAACCCAAGCTCACCTCGTGGGGCTGGCAATACATATTAGCCACAAACAAACAACAACAGATTGTTAAGAATAGGCACACAGGCACTGCCCAGTGTGAGTATGCACAAGCCAAATCTTGTATCCATGTCCAGTGGGCACATGTAACAGACACAGGAAAAATACAAACTATGCCAGGGACCAATGCCACAGAGGCAGACCCATGATAAACACACATAGCATGGGCACAGTGTAGGATGACACACATGAATAGGAGGCCAGGGTGTCTCTGGGGACTGTAGTGGGCACACTGATCCGTGGTCCTGGAATGAGCTGACTGTACCATGAGTAACCGTCATGGCACTATGCAAATCTCCCAACTGATGAAAATCATGTCCCAGAACACAACATGGGTCATGCATGCTGCAAGGGTAAGCAGTTGAAACCTCACACTCCTATGTTGAGACTTATCATCAGTACAGACTAAAATGAAGCTCAAACACATCGCAAAGGTCATGTCACAGGCAAGGTCCCAACACATGTCACAGACCACCCTCCCACATGATGCGCTAATCAATGTGCAGTCTAATTATCTTGCACCCTAGATGAACATGTGCAAATGTGAATACACACAGACCAGGGGACACATGTCAAGGCAGAGGAAGGGATGAAAAAGAGCACTAGCTGAATATGGGTAATTGAAAATACACTGCACAGATAACCTGTCTGACCAGACACCCCAACTGTGGGAGTGTTCCCAGGCTTCTGAGCACCTCAAGAAGCAGGTGACACACAACACAACAAACAGCCATGTACCTACCCCCTTCTTTCTGCTGTCTCTCCTGCAACTGCCTAACGAGGTCTGGAAAGACCACTGCCAGGACCCGGAGCATGTGGGAGGTGAGTTTGCGGCTTCTGCCATGCCGGCGTGGAGGTGACAGCTTCAGCTGGACCCTGGCGATACGCCGGGTCCAGCATCGGATGTCCTGCCACCTCTTCTGGATGTTGTGCAGACGCCGGCATGGTACCCCACAGACCTGATAGCCCTGACGATCTCCAACCAGATCTCACCCTTCTCATAGGCAGTTCCCTGTCAGAAAGACAAAGTGCAACAACATCACTACACTGGCTCCATGTCCCAGAGACACACACTTGCACAACATTGATAATGTGAACAGGGCATAGGATGCTCACAGGACTTGCATCATTGTCCATGTGATTCAGGCCTGTGGGCAAACCCAAATGCACTACATGGCATTGAAAGGCAACAGATGGCGTAACAGATGCAACACCCTCACTGATCATGGCACACATTGTACAGCACATGCAACTCCAGGGTGTGGGACAGCACGTGGCAAGCAGTCAAATGTCCTACTCCACTTAACAACCCTCAGCAGACCACACAGACACACCCTGGCACAGATCGCTCGCCTGTCACTGACAACAGTGGATACAACCCTCACTTTGCACATGTGCAACTTAACAAAGAGGTGTCATAGGTGTCGTGCTAACTTTGCAAGTCAGGCACACAGCACTGCTTACTTGTCACATCAGATGGCTGTAGCTGCTGCATGCGCCATGCAGCTGTGGTGCAACACATCACACTAACACTCACCCAGATGACAAGGAATATTCACACACTTCAATGTCCTTGAGGTTAAACACATCATTTGTACAATATCACCACAGGTCCCCACAAGTCATAAGAATTTGTGATTACAGTCAGCTGTCACTCTGGGGGGAACACTGTTACACCTCAGGACATTTGGGAATAAAGGCAGCAAGGTCTTTTACGGCTGAATGTGTCATTCACTATGCAGTGAATGTCACAGTAAGCACAATGCAAGTGAGGAATGAACACACATGAATTACATCATGCTCTGCATGTGAGACACCACCATGTACAACCCCTGGGACTCTCTAAAAACCAGCAATACACAATGCCTGTAGTGACACTCACACAACAGGTTCACAGTCAAAGCTAGTGCAGTCAGCACTCACCTGCTCCCCAGGTCTCCCATACAGTATGCTGTACTGTGGTAGGAGGGCATCCAGCATGGCCTGGTTTTCCTGCTCAGTGAATGATGGTGCCCTCTCCATCGTACACAACATAAAAGTCCAGGGTATGCAGAAACAGCAGCAGTGTGGTCCACTCCAATGTTGTGCAGGCAAGTGCTCTCTCACAGCCACATGTAGCCTTAAATCAGTGCTGCTGAGGGGCTTTCAGTCTCAGGAGTACAGTGTGATAGGCCAGATTACTTTGCATCCTACGTTTCATCCAATCCCTTTAAACATAAGGCCCTGACACACATTTGCATGGTTTAAAATTTGAGCTTCAGCTCCACAATCATTTTGAAACATTGTATATTTTTGTCCAACTGACTTTTGCAGGACACCTGTAGCACACACTCAAATCTCAGTATCCATGACAACCAGGCTGCATTCAAGGCCTACTACTCGTCCCCTAGGTGTCCCCTAAGTATTTTTTGAGATCCACATACGTGTATGGTGCATTTCACGTCACGTATGGCATGATTACTATAGTGAGATGATGCACACACACACGTAATGTCGGGGTACGGTTCGCTTGCGTATGGCACCATTTTAATAGTGAGACGATGCGCACACCCGCATGTAATGTTGGGGCGCGCTTCGCTCGCATATGGCACCATTTTAATAGTGAGGCGATGCGCACATACGCACGTAATGTTGGGGTACGCTTCGCTCAGGTAAGGCACCATTTTAATAGTGAGACGATGTGCACACACGCACGTGATGTCGGGGTATGCTTCCCTCGCGTATGGCACCATTTTAATAGTGAGACGATGCGCACACATGCACGTAATGTTGGGGTATGCTTCGCTCGCGTCTGGCACCATTTTAATAGTGAGACGATGCGCGCACATGCAAGTAATGTCGGGGTACGGTTCGCTCATGTATGGCAGTATTTTAATAGTGAGACGATGGTTACACACGCACGTGGCACCATTTTAATAGTGAGACGATGTGCACACACGCACGTAATGGCGGGATATGGTTCGCTCACGTATGGCACCATTTTCATAGTGAGACCATGCGCACACATGCAAGTAATGTCGGGGTACAGTTCACTCGTGTATGGTACCATTTTAATAGTTAGACGATGCACACACAAGCACATAATGTCATGGTCGGTTCCCTCGCGTATGGCACCATTTTGATTGTGAGACGATGCGCACACACACACGTAATGTTGGGGTACAGTGCGTTCGCGTATGGCACGATTAGTATAGTGAGACGATGCGCACACATGAACGTTATGTTGGAGTACGGTGCGTTTGACACAATGCCTTTTACACGCAGTTGTGAATGCAGGGGTACGGTGCGTTCCACACGCAGTTGTGAATGCAGGGGTACGGTGCGTTTCAGCCAGTGCGTTTCACACGCAGTTGTGAATGCAGGGGTACGGTGCGTTTCACACGCTCATGCATGGCACCATGACAATAGTGATACGAGGCGCACACATGGCAGGGATGTAGAGGTACGGTTAAAACAAGGATGTCTATCAAGTTCTTTTCATTGCATACTTACATGTGCATGCCCTTGGTGAGGCAGGCAGTGATATAGCACAGGGCATCTCATCTTGTTGCACAATTGATGTGTGTTGACCTGTTGACACATGTCATGTGTGATGGGGCACTATGTGGTACACATCAAAGTTACACTTGCCACATGTGTTCCATTATGCAGATGTTGGCATGCACAACAACACTGGGATGGCTCAGTCATCACCACAGGCACCTGTCTCATGATGCCAGGGACCAGGGCACTTTGTCACTTGATATTTCAAGCTCAGCATGACCCTGTGTGACTATGTCCAGTGTGTGTCATGTCAAACCTTGAGCTTGTTGTTTGTGTTACGTAAACTGTATCTGCTGTTGGTGCATGTAACATGGGTCTGGGATTAGATGGGGAATGGTGTAACATGTAGGCTCACCATGCCACATGGGCATTTCGACTAATTTTTTTGTCCGATGGCATCAGACATCAATTTTCCCAAGGCACACATGTCTGCATCCTGACAAGGGCTGAGTGGTTTTTGGTCACATGCACACCTTTAGCGCTATGTGTTTGATATGTACTTTTGCTATTCCATGTGGCCTGTGCATATGCCTTGCAGTCAGCTGTCTGGATGGGTTGACAACCTTCCACTGCAGGTTTGGTGACTTGTGTCACTCAAGTGATATCTTGGTTTGTTCACTCAGACCAGACCAGCAGCTTGTTTCAGGGCATGTCATGTTTATTGAGGCAAACAACAGGTGTATCTGGGTTTTCGTAGGAGAGCCAGCAAGCTGCCATATGTGTCCTGGATGTATTTCACACGCCAGACTCCATAGTGACATGATGTCCAGTAGCAGTTTTGTATGTGCTATATACCTTGCCATTGATGTTGTCTGACAGTTATTCTCCATTCTTCCCAAATCTGTCCTACAGGGCACCACCTCTACCAAGGCCATTTTCAGACTTGGCTTCTATGAGGGAACGTGACTGCATCCAATGTTACAGATTCAATCAACAGTTGATTCAGGACTTGACGAACAGGCTGGAACCACATCTCAAACCGCAACACAGGTATCCCACTGCGCTGACCCTCAAGATAAAGGTGAGGGCAGCCCTCCATTTTTTTACAACAGGTACGTTCCAATTAACCATGCCTGATGTAGGTGGAATGTCACAAACAATGTTCAGCCGTGCCTTGCGTGATGTGTTAGCAGCCATGTTGGAGCATATAGATGAATTCATCAAATTTCCTACTCCTGAAGAGTTGAGAAATGTCAAGGGTGAATTCTATGCCCTGGGTGGGATGCCACATATAATTGGGTTGATTGATGGGACACATGCGTCTTTGGTGCCACCACAGGCTCAGGAACAGGCTTACCACAACAGAAAACATTATCACTCAATAAATGCCCTGGTGGTGTGTCTTGCTAACATGCTGATTTCCCATGTTTGTGCACGTTTTCCAGGATCGTGCGAAGTGTGGCTCAGGGGTTAGAGGCGGCAGACCTGGAGCTTGAGTTTCGGCCCTGGACCAGGGTTCAATTCCCCGCCTCGGCGGGTCTTGGGCTCAATAATCCCACGGACTCGATAATTCTCGCTCCGGTGCCTTCTCGACTCACAGGTTCACACTCTGCGACTCTGGGCAATAGCTTGCTTAATCTCCACATTGGCCCTTCGCGGCGGGATGCCTGGCTTTCACCTTGTGGATACCCTTCCAGGGCTATCTCACAGGGGAATACCAGGACGGGTTCCCTAAGCAAGCGCGGAGATGCCCCAGGGTAAGTCCTGCGCTATATAAGTTTCATACATTTACATAAGTTTCATACATGAGGCGTAGTAGGGTGCCAAGAACGATGCTGCAGCTAGGCACCGATCGGGCATGTCTTGTTGGTGGGTGTACTCTGTGTGTCCTGTGTGTTTTCGAGTATCGTTTGCTCTGTCAGCATCTCATGAACCACTTATTTACATGATGTATATTTGCAGGTGACGGGATATCCCAACATGCCATGGCTGATGACACCTCACCGCAACCCAAGAACAGGTGCAGATCACACGGGCAGACGATGCGAGAGATAGAGTGGACGTTTGGCCTCGTTAAGAGCCGATTCCGGTGTCTCGATCCGAACAGGCTTTTTTGGGTTGTTACGGTTTGGGAATGTGTGGGAACTGTTTCTGTGCATGTGGGAGAACCATACATACATGTCTAATCACCATGGATCAAATTACATGTTGCACCACTCCCATGACAGGACAGTCACCCTTCTTGACAGTCATCTGTTGTGGAGTATGAAATTTGGTGAAGGCATCAATGTGTGACAACCTTGACCCCGACACATTGTGGATTCCACATGTTGACATTGTGTGGGGCATCACAACTACAGGGTCCATGGGGAATTGCAGCCTCACTGTGTGCAGTAGGATGTGTTTGGCTCATCCACTTAATCTTGTGTGAAAGTACAGTTTGATTTGTAATCAACCATGTTGTGAAGGTGTGGGCCAGCGTATGTCCCACATCTTCTGTCAAGTGTCCTGTGAGTCTGTTCGTATGGATGCATTGTCCCTTGTGCCTGTATGTCATGTCACTGTCACGTTGCTTCCTCAGAGCCGGTGGAGAACACTGCTTTGCAAGCCTTCCTGGTCAGTTGATGTTAACTTTCTATTACCATTATGCCTGGGACGTTGTGCTGATGACGTCACAACGTTGTGCTGTAGCTAATGTAAATTCTTCCGTTGCACCAGTCGGGTGCATATCCTGGTCACGGTAGGTTGGTTTTCTGGCATTGCTTCTCATTACTCTATATTGATTTCTGGACCAGCAGCTTGTTATGTTAGGCATTTCAAAGCCCAGTTGGACGAGACAATGACTGTCTCTTGTGGGGCTTCCTTGAATTTATATAATTCCCTCCCCCATCAGATGAGCTTCTTAAGGCTCTTCCGGGTGATGTATAATTTCCCTTCTTGATCCTCACTGATTGCCAGGGGTAAATACGGATTGTTGCCTTTGTGTGAGTACCACTGCAGTGCATTATTATTTTTTGACATTGGAGCATTATTCATATACGGTGAGTACCTTTGTTACTGCATGGCTCTAATTGCATTGAAGAAGCATGCACAGCATTATACACCCTGCATTTTTCAGAAAAACTCGGATACTTTTTATGTGTCCATGTTCCAACATCAGATCTAGTATAATTTTCCTTACTGTGATGCCAAGTATGATACAGTGGCTGTTGTTTTCATTTACAGGTGTAACGGTTACAGTTTAGGTCCTGAGTTATTCTGTTAATCAGTGGCAAGATGTGTTGAATGCTTATGCTTGTTCACCTTTGTTTCAGATCTCCCTTCCTGCTGTTCCCTTCCTTTCCTTCCCTCGCCTGATCACCCTTTTGAGTCAGTACTTTATACTCAGACGAAGGGGCTATTGGAAGGTGGACCCCAATGATCATCGCACCTTTATGAAGATTCAAGGAACCAACTGTCCCAGGCAGTCGTGTGCACATTGTCTCACCAGCATTACAGGTAATCTCCTTGCATGACTGTTATTTTCTACTGAGCAATGGGACTGGACATGAACATTGGCTAAAGCAGCATGGCCTCCACACAAACTTAATCCATTTGTATAGCAAATGTGTCCCACACAGTACAATGTGCATCATTACTGTCACCGCAGATCTCTTGCCAGTTTGCATGCTTCATCTATAGCATAATTGACAAAGATTGTGCATGTGGGAGTATGTGTACTGTGGCAACATTCATGGTGTTCATCATAGCTAATGATCCATATTGTGCATGAAGTACATAGTTGTGTATGTATTGTTGCAGCTTGATACACACAACAGGCGGCCCACACCTGCTGACGCTGAGTGTCCTGTGCGCAGCTTGGCCTTTTTGTGCCTTATCCTGTGCCCGTCATTTATGGTGATAGTTCTTCCATTTTAGTTCTGTGAACCATGAGTAACCAGACACTCCTTCCTTTTCATACACCGGTTACATTGTGCCTTTCAATCCTCCTTCTCTTTCTGTGCTAGTTTTTGCATGGTGTCTCACCCCTTCCACCATCATGTGTTCACTCATTCCTGCTGCCGCCTCGACCTGCGGCACCACCCCACCGAGTACCCTGATTTTGCAACACAGACACCTCCCAGATGCTCCTCCCTCCTTCCACCCATTGTTAATGCAGGCATCAGCTTGTCAGTGCCACTGTTGCGCCACATCCGTGCCAAAGGCAGGACTGTCTGCACCTGCAACTTGCACAGTACAAGACCCTCTGGTCCTTCCATGATGCAGGTACCACAACAGACTCATGCTCCAGCCACCCTCCCAACAGGAAACACAAGACATTCATCCACCTGCTATCAGGCAACCCCTAAGCGCAACCATTACAGCTTTGCTGGCTGTGTGTACAACTCCTACTGCCAACAACGCGCTGCCCCGCATGACAGACCATGTCCGTACAAGCAGGTCATATGCCTCCTACTGCACACCCGCAACTTCCACCAGCACGCCATTGGACTCTGTCACCTCAGCCAACACAACAGCCCCACACATCGCCTTCTTTACGGTGACCTGGTTGAACGCATCCTCAGCACACTACATCAACATTGCCATTGCAGACGGATACGAGATCACCCACAGGGACCACACCAACACTCAAGGAGGATGACTAGCAATTTTATCAGAAGTACCCCTCAGAGTCACATACAACAACAAGGACACACTCAGCATTGTCAAACATCTACACTTCAGGTTTCCCACCAACCCCCAGACCACCCTCAGTCTAACTATCATCTACAGATCTCCAGGCCTACACCCACAATTCTGCTAAGCCATCTACAATTGTTATAATAGCCATGTATTGAGGGAACATGTAAGCCAATGGGGTTGTCCCAGCGCTTTAGTGTGCCGAAAATGAGGCAGCATACGAAAGAGCAACTAATCTAGCAGGCTAAATATCCAGGTATTAAGGGCTTAGTGAGAATCACATTCATACAGAATCAGACACAGTGGAAGAGGTAGCTTAGTTCAACATTGGGTGGTTACTACCTGAGAGATTTCATCTCCTGATCTAGGTTTAGCTAAGCAAGGACTAATGAGCAAGTGCTTGTCATTGAAACGTAGGGATCATGATTGAACATAGGGATGAAGTCTCCTCCTAAGGCAGACCGGACCACTGTCCTGTCCTGCCCAGAAGGCAGAGTAAGGAAAGAACTAAGAAAGGCTTGGGTCCTATCACTGTCCGGCCTGGACCACTACTTTAAAGTAAACACAACAATGGCCGAGCAGATCGAATCGTTGCAATAATGCGCACCCTAGTAAAGTCAATTGCTAGGTTGGACAACCATTTGTATTGGATTGATTCTTGTTTTATAAAAGTTTTTAAGAAGTTTTTGGCATCAAAAAATACAACACAACATTTATAGAGATACAATAATACTTTCAATCTACTAAAGAAAACATATCAAACGAAGTACTTAAACAAGAAAATGGTAACAAACAATTAACATGGACAACTATGCTATGCCTCAGATCAGTCAATCGTTGAGGCACCAATCCTGGATACGAACGGAACAAGTGGACTAACAGATTGTTATAATAGCCTACTTGTTACCACCCACACAAGATACACAATGAAATTTGTCACAGAATGCTTTCATTAGGAATAACACAGAAACTGCTCAGTGATTTACAAGTGTGTTAATTGATTCCTATCAAGCCCTACCTTTTTAGTATCTTGGAGGTAAAAACGTCGACGCGTTTCGAACCCAATCAGATTTAACGGGTTCTCCTCAGGACATGGACTGGGGGGTCGTTGTCACTGTGAAATAATAATTAAAGAACGATGTCAGTAAAGGAACTCCTTCCAAAAGCCTCTTCGCTCAGACTCAAACACTCTAAAAATAAAAGTACCTTATTGATGAGGGGTTCAGATCACTCCCTGTGAACAAATAGCGGGAAGATCTCAGTTAGATTCATTACTGCACTATCTCAGCTGTGCTACACTTATGAACTTATATAACCATGACGTACCTCAAAGGTGCGCAAAAATTGCGGAAAGGGGGCGTGCCGGCACACGTCAGTTATTCATTGTTCAAATCTTTGTAACTGAAGAAAGCAAAGGGACTGAAGCGTCTCTAAACTCCGCTGAGAAGTAAGTCATCTGTCAGGGACAAATTTGATACTGAGAGAGTGGGAAACAAACGGCTTCCTAACCGCTCGCTCTTTGTATCAACAGCTGACAAGCCCGTGCTGCGGCCGCTGCCACCACACGCGTGCAGTGAGAACAAACTCTGCCCAAATACGAAGGTAGGACTGAATAATTTCCCGAACGTCCTAGTAATTTAGGTGTAAAAAACGGGCAATAATGAAAGGTCCCTTTGCTTTCTTCAGTTGCAAAGATTTGAACAATGAATAACTGACACTTGCAGAAAATGTTCGTCAGATAGATCCACTCCTAGTCAAGACAGATAGTCACCCAGGTACACGACACCAGCTGGCTCTACTACAGCAACGCCCTCTATGCAGGAACAACAGCCAGACTCCAGGAGGACTTGTGCACATACAGGGTGCATCGGCACACCTCATCCTCAACATACCCTGCCACAGCCACATGACCGTCCACCTGAGATACCTACAAGAGGCTCACTCTCAACAGTAGGATCACCTTCATACTCCTCAGCCACACTCAGGAAGCACTCCACAACCCCAGCCCCGAACACAAACATGGACGTCTCCCATCCAACACCCCATTGCACCAACTCCGTCCAGCCAACCTTGCCCTGTGCACCATTCTTCACATCCACAGTACAACTGCATGCGGAAGATAGTTCTCCCACATCAACATACAGAACTAGTACTCCCTCCCTGGGCACCTCCACATGACCCCTGACCTCTACACCTTCATCACACTCTTCCAAAACTGTCTGTCTGAGCAGTATGGCAGACCCCCTCAGCAGATTGAAACCATCACAGTTGAGTGTAGCGCTCCATGTATATATTTGATGATACCTTGTGACCTATGTGTGTCCTCGACCCATCCATCCCAGTGTATGGATGGGTTGAGTTTGTTCCACACTGGGTTATACTTTGACATATCCCCACACGTATGTTGCAGATGATGATAAATGACTGCAACATCAATTTCAGTAGTTTTGGTTTTGTTTATTTATCGTTCTTGTGCGGGAAACGTGAGTTAGTGATGGGTGCTGTACAGAAAGGGGGGGAATCCAAAGTTCACAAAGAGAGATGTGATGCCTTGCAGTTTGAGTCACCAGAGTCCAGACCATAGTGCTTGGCATCATTGGTCAGACTGCAACCAGCAAGTCTATGTCGGAGAGTAGGACAGTCAATGAGGTGATGCTGTTGCACACAGACTCCACATGCCAGACCAGGTGTCCTGGGAGATGTGCATGGCCCGCTGCCTCTCACTGTCTTTTCCGTGGACGACCCACCTTCCTTGGGGGACCCTCATATGATGCATGGGACGCTCTGTCGGACGATTCCTCCTCCTCCTCCCTCCCTGTGCCTGATGGCGGTCTTTGCCTTGAAGTGTCTTGCCTGTTGACACATGGAGGGGGCTGCATGTTATCAGCAATCCGACGGAGTGAATGGCTTATGTCCCTTTGCACCGCCAGGAGCTTAGCCAGTCTTGCCTCCATCCTTCCTTGGTGTTGTTGTTGACTGGCGTGCTGCACGGCCTGCAGGTTCTTGATCTCTGTGAGGGCACCCACTACCTGGCTGAACTCCCTGGTGTCCCGCCGGTATGCCTCCATGATGTTGCGTAGGTCAGACATACCGGGACCTGTAGCTGCCTGGTCAGGTTCTCGCTTCCGCCTGCTGCCACTCTCGCCACCCCTGCCCACACGAGCCTGGCCTGCTGTTGTGGGCACATCGGCTCGACGGGACACCTGAGATATGGCAGTGGTGGTATTGTCTGCCCCCTCCTGGGTGGCCATTGAACCTTGTCCCTCATTGTCAGACTGTCTCAGTTCTTGAGTGTGGCCAGGGCTCCAGGCTGTCTGCTGGGAGGTGGCAGGAATGGTGGTGGCAGTTGGCGCAGGTGTGGCTGATCCAGATGCTGCACGGTTTGGGGCACCAGAGGTGCCAGGTGGGTCGGGGTCATCCATGGAGTGGTGAGAGGCATCGCTGTCGGTGGGTTGAGGGTCCTGCGGAGCCTGGGACTGTGAATCATCTTCCCCATCATTGGGGTTCAGTTCCGAACGTTGCCCTGTGGGTGTAAGAGACAGACAATGTTAATGCCATGTAATGCAACATCATTTTTTCTCACACACATTGTAGTTGGCTCTGTTCCAACTGGTAGTTGTCCATGCTTTGGATTGTCCTGAATGTTCACTTGTGGATGTGTATGTTGTGGGTTCGGATTGATATGTGCTCCTGGGTCATTGACATGGGTGGGCATATTTACTATAACTGGCACAGCCCTGCAGATCAGCAGTAATTCATCAATCATTGTGCACCACACCTATGCCAGCACAGATGCTACACATTCACATTGTGGAGCACCATGGTTGAAAAAATGGGTCAGCAGCGTCACACATCTGTGCTGTATAAGTAGTCGCATTGCTGGAGTAGCGTCACCAGCGCAAGACAGCTCCAGCAATGGTCTGTGGGGCCCTTTCTGCACAATGTAGCTTCATTCCTTAACCCTACATCAACCATGCACAGGGTTTTGACGCAGCATGTGCTTAAAAGCGACAGAGTGAAATCTTGTAGATTTCACATAGCCACTTTTGTGAGGCGTGGCTGCACCATGACGCCCAGCCCCTCCTCCCCCCCTGCACCAATACACCTACTTGTGGCGCAGGGCTTTAGAACGTGACACATCACCCTGATGCATCACCTTGTAAATTCCAAGCACCATGGCACCTCTTTTTTGCCGCCGCTGTGTCACAAAGGTGACGCAACGGCGTCGTGAAAGAAGCGCAAGGGGCTTGTGAATGTGCACCGTGCATTTGTTGCTTGGATGCATCATCAGATCTGAATTGGTTTTGTTGTGTTACATGACCATTGTGACAGTGGGGCACTCCACTGCCTGTCCTAGGAGGGTATGTTTGTGTAAGGGGTGTGTGTGACAGGCCGTGCTGGTAGTTGGAGTCTGAGTTGGCACTGGGCCTCCCTCGTGGTGTGGCTGTCCCCCCATGGAGCATGCTGTCATGACAGTGGTTGTGAGTTCCTGCCCAAGATATCTGACCTTGTTGTCCTGATGTTTGTGTTTACACTGGTCACAGGAGGGCCTTGTGCTGCCTACACCAGGGCCCAGTGTCAGCTATCTTGTCAGTACATTCACACTCCATGTGCATTGAGCATAGTGCATGGGTGTGTACCTGGGCCATATGGGATGAGTGCAATTGGACATGGGCATCCACAGGGATGTTTATAAGGGCTGGCAAAATATTAGCTTCATCACCATCCCCCTTGCACCCTTCTCACCCTCCCCCTTGCACCCTCCTCCCCTCCGCCTTGCACCCTTCCCACCCTCTGCCTTGCACACTTCTCACCCTACCCCTTGCACCCTCATCCCTTCCTCATTGCACCCTTCTCACCCTCTGCATTGCACTCTTCTCACCCTACCCCTTGCACCCTCATCCCCTCTGCCTTGCAGCCTTCAGGCCCTCAGCCTTACACCCTTCTCCCCTCTGTCTTGCACAATTCTGGGCAACCCCCTTGCACCCTTCCCACCCAATGTAGGGTGCTGCCACCTGGGGCAATGGAACCATTTGTAAAGCATGATGGACTAGGGCCGGCCCTGATTGGGCCGACACCAGAAACACTGGTGATCCAGGGGAGCCAAGAGCCAACCTTGCCCCCCCTGCGGACGCACAGGGAATTGGGTCTGATTTGGGGTCCCACAATAGATTTAGTGACACCCACCCTCCCAGGATACTGGACGTCTATTCTTGCGTCTGTGCTTCCTGTAGCATGGGACATGGCATTGCCTTGGTTTGTCAATGGGACATACACATGTTAGTGGCATTTGCGTTGTTTTTGCCTGTAGTTATGGACATCTGGCGCTTGGCGCTTGTTGCAGGCATTTTTTGCACTTGGAGTGTGGATGCCATTACCCCCATGTTACATGAGTTCTCACCAGGCTCCACAACTCCTTCAATGACATGTACTCCCACCGTTGGTAGCAGGGCCATGACTTTCTCCCCCCAGGGCTGGTACTGTACTGGTCTGCGGGGACCACCATCTCCAGTGCCTTGGCTCTGTAGGTAGTCGTCATCCAACTTCCTCTTCACCATCCTCCGCAGATAGTACCACCTGGACTGGCAATCCTTCCTGGTGCGTCTGATGGGTACAACAGCATTCACCTTATCGACGATCCTCTCCCACATGCGTGTTTTCTACACTACGCTGGTCTGTCTGACCAATGCAGCAAACAGCTGTGGCTCGACTCTGATGACTTCATCTACAAGGATCTCCATCTCCTCCTTTGTCAACTTTGGATTCTTCTGTGCAGACATGGTGTGGGTTGAATGTGATTGGGGGTGAGGGTGTGTATGGATGTGGGTGTGTGGGTATGAATGTGACTAGGGGTGTGGGTCTGTATGTAATTGGGGGTATGTGTGAAGGTGGATGTGTGCAGTTGTTTGAGTGTTGTCTGTCTCTGTGGCTAAATGGTTGTGTTGTAAAGGATCATGGTTGTTGTGTGTGGGCCTTTTTATTGGTCCATTTGTGGGTGGGGCTTAGTTTGAAATTCTAGTGGGTGTGTCATAAGGGGTGGATCTGAGTTGGACCCTCTGTTTGCCTGTTTAGATCTGGCCAGGAAATTCTTTTACAATGGTTTGTACACAGGAGATATGTTTTGTGGTGTTGTGCGAGTCGTTTGCACCCTCCCTATGCTGTTTTAATGGGTTTGTGTGCGCTTCGTTCAGGGGGTTCGATTCGTATTTGCTTTGGTGGCTCGCTCATACGCGTCGTTTTTCCGGGGTTTGCGTGCGCTTCATAAAGGGGGGGTTGATTCGTATTTGCTTTTGTGGCTCGCTCATATGCGACGTTTTTTCGGGGTTCGCGTGCGCTTCATTCAGGGGAGGTTCGGTTCCTATTTGCTTTTGTGGCTTGCTCATACGTGACGTTTTTCTGGGGTTCGCGTGTGCTTCATTCAGGGGGGGTTCGGTTCCTATTTGCTTTTGTGGCTCGCTCATACGCGACGTTTTTCCGGGGTTCGCGTGTGCTTCGTTCAGGGGGGGGGTTCGATTCGTATTTGCTTTTGTGGCTCGCTCATACGCAACGTTTTTCCGGGGTTTGCGTGTGCTTCGTTCAGGGGGTTTCGAATCGTATTTGATTGTGTGGTTCGCTCATACGCGATGTTTTCCATACAAATCGCAGTTCATACGCAGCAACGTTTTCCCGTACGAATCGTGTTCTCGGTCCCCGGTCTGGATCATACTTGTCGGGTCGTACGGCACAATTACAAATTGTACGATTTGTTTCCTGAGTCCGTATCGTACGGATTCTCGCTTGAATTTCGTACGGTTCGCAATAATTTGGACGTATTTTAGAACAGATCATACTGCACGATTCGTACGGATTTGTACGATTCGTACGGAAACGGCTAAGAATATGAATCGTCAGACGGTTTTCTTTACCGAATCGGAATCGGCCCCAAAATGTTAAAAAAAAAAGAAAAGGGGGCAGGGAAGTAACATCCTGAGCCCCTGGGTCTTTTGGTGGGATCCATGGATCCCTTTAAAATAAAAGTACAGGCTCCTGTGCTTTGTTATTAATTGCCCCCTGGGTGGGCTAGGTCCCAGGGGCATTGTTTTAATAAGGGAGGGGGAGCACGGGTCCCCCTCCTATTGCCCCAGGGACCACCACCTCCCTGGGGCTTTTTAAACAAAGAATGAATGGGAGGCCCACTGTACAGCCTCTCCCACTGACCCTGAAGACCACCATCTCCTGGGGCTTATATTTTTATAAATGGGGGGTCTCTTGACCCCCTCATATCAGGGAACCGCCACCTCCCTGGAGCTTTAAAAAAGAATTAGGAGGACGCATAGCCCATCACAGACCGGGAACCACCACATCTCAAGGACAAATATAAAGAAAGAAGGGGGCTGTGTGAGTGCCTTCATGGAGTCCTGATGGTCCTGAGGACCGCCACCCCACAGAGCTTGCTCAGGGCAATGTCCTGTGGTGCCCACCCCCTGGACATTGCAGTTTGCTATGGGTTGGCGGAAGCATGGCTCCGGCCAAGCCATAACAAACACTGCTCTACTTCGTGCAAGCAAGACCATGTACAATTGTGTTGCTTGCATGCAGCGGAGCAGAATTGCTTTTGGACAGAGGGAGCTGAACGTTAGCAGCTCCCTCTGTCCAAAATCAACCCTGGCTCCCGCAGGATTTGGAGTGCTGGAAGGGACTGCGGGGGCCATTAGAATCCCCGATAGTCCCAATCCAAACTGCTGGTTGGCCTGGATGGGGCCAAAGCACCCAGTAGAGAGGCCAGGCTGTGGGGATAGGTCCTTGGTGCCAAAATCAGCCGTTAAAAAAACTAAAAGGTGTAGGCTTTGTGGATTGGTGACAAATATTCCCAAAAATCTGAAAACAAAAATATTTATAAGAAAATGTACAATATTTTGGCACTAGGGTGACTCTGACAAGATCATTTGTGTTGATTGTGTGTATATGACAGCTACAAATAAGAATGGATGCAGAGTTTTAGGTTGCTTAGAAACACTCTGTATATATATAGATTCCATGCATGTCAAAATGTAGGTTGTTGTTGGAGATAGAGCCCATGTTATGATCTCTGAGAAATGCAGAAAAAGTTTTATTAACATGTTTCCTGGATTTGTCAATCTGTGGACAGAATTGATAAGACTACTTCCATTTCTGCCTTTGGCATATGTTGGTGTACACCAAGACAATGCAAGGGGGAAAGAGTCAATATATCTGCAAAGTTGTCCTTCATTAGGATTTCCAGTCCTACCCCAGACAGTGTGCCTAGGTCATTGCCACTATTGTGCACACTCATGGTGGGGGGTTGAAAATCCACAATGCTTTTAACCAAAGGCACCATTTGATAACACGTTAACCTTTCTAGCAAATCCATTTAATGTCAGAATTAGACAAACCCAAATCTCTGTCAATACCACTCTTTCTAGCAGCTTCTCTTGCCCAGAAGACATAGCTGTGGCCCACAATCCACCCTCTAACCATTTTGAAGTGATGCATCAGTAGCAGACAGGAGAAGGCTGTAAGTGAATGAGACAGTGTTTCAAAATAAAAGGCAGTTAAAATTGAAGTGTTTTCCTGGATTTAAAAAACACATAATTGATTGCATGTTGTGAACATGCCGATGAATACAATTTGGTAGTGTGTTGAGAGGATTAGTAACTAGGTCTATGATTAGTTCTGCTAAAACAAAAATGTAATACAGTATGGATATGCTTTTTCATCTGTGCAGTAAACCACACCTGCTGTAGTTGTTTTTGTTTGTTGTAAAAGGGGGGGTTCACCCAATACAGTCACTGGGACCTGGGTATGTATATTGCTGAGAAAGAGGGGTCCCAGTTACCACATAGAAAAATATAGAACATCAAGAAAAATCAATTAACAACAATTTGCATACATTGTTTTTATTTTCAATGTAGCTAAGCCTCTTAATCAAGCAAGGTTAGTTGAAATAACATTTATAAATTGCATAAAGTGCCCTGGACAGGGGGGAAGGGGAAAAAAGTGCAGTGAGTGTAGGAAGGGTAAGTGACATAAGAAAAAACAGAGCCAAAGGCTACAAACACTCAAAGATTATTAGACTGATTGACATTCTCAATCAGTCTAATAATCTTTGATTATTTGAATTGGTAATAAAAGTTAACTACCAATTTATTAAAATGTATTTGTAATTCCTGCAAAATTAATAATGAATTTAGTATAATTAAATTACTTCCCACCCTATTCCCTTATAAACCCACAACCCGCTACAGAACATAATTATCAATTAATCAATTAATTAAAGTAAATTACCAATTAATAAAGATGAATTACCAATTAATTTAAACTATTTATAATTCCTAGAAAATGTATAATTCATTTAGTATAATTAAATTACTTCCCACCGTATTCCCCTATAAACCCACAACCCTCTACAGTACTAAAATACAAAATGTACTTAAATTGCATTAAAAAAAATAATACATATTAAATACATAATAGTATACAAAAAAATCATATAAAAATTGATATCAGTAACATCGATAATACTAACATCGATATTAGTAACATCGATATTACTTACATCAATATTAACAAAATCGATATTACTTACCTTCTATATTCTGTCCCTTCGATATTAAAAAAATCGATATTACTTACCTTCTATATTCTGTCCCTTCGATATTGCTTACCTTCTATATTCTGTCCCTTCGATATTCAAACATCAATATTATGGTAGGTCGATATTAAAAAATCGATATTTTATCTGCCTACCTTCCCGGACTACACCCTGAGTGTGCAGGCGGCTCGCAGAGAGCTTGTACCGGTAACAAAGATCCTTCAGACTGCCTCTGTACCATATGCTATGTTATATCCTGCTAAATTGAAAATAACACACAATGGTCAAGCACATTTCTTTACAGACTCTAAGTCAGCCTTGAAATTCACAAAACCTCTGCCAAAATAAATCCTGTCAGGGTGGCTCGGGGAGCCCATCGGCATTACCAGACCCAGAGGATTCAGATCATTAATAGCAGTTTCTTTAACTTTGCGGACATGTGTGGAACTGTGAATGATGGAGTAATATGTCATAGTTAATACAGGTTCGGTTTGGAGTCTGAGGCAGGAGCAATATGTTTTCTGAATGATGTTATGCTGTTATTGAATGTTGGGCATACCGAATGTTGATTTTGATTATGGTTAATGGTGCACAAGTGTGCCACACAGCTATAACCTGGCAACTCCACCACATGGTTGGTGTTTGCGGCTGTTCCTTCCACCCAAGCAGGTGCTCCTCTATTATATAGTTTCTATGGAAGATTGGGTGAATAGCGGGGTGAGATGTACTCAACGTAATTGGGAGGTTAGAGTGGGTGGGGGAGGAGGAGGGGAGGACTGGGGGATGTGTTGTTTATTGTTTTGTTTATTGCAAATTTGTTGTCTAGACTGGGAGATGGAGAACATTGCGGATTAGAAATGTATAGCATCACTGCTGCAATCCTGTCTGGTCCAAATTGACTGCTAGGTTGCTTGGGGATGTTGGTGTGGTCAATGGGTGGGCAATAAAGACTATTAACTTGGAATGTAAGAGGGTTAAATTCCCCCAAGAAAATACGTCAGGTGTTTGATTACTCATCTCGCCATGACATACATGTTGCTCTGCTGCAGGAAACGCATTTAACCAGATACACGGAACGTAGTATTGCCATCAAATGGGCAGGATATAGGCTTGCCTCCTCATATTCATCATAAGCCAGGGATGTGCTGTTTCTGATCAGGTGAGGCATTGTATTTACCCCACTCAGGACATACATAGATGGGGGGGGGTGCTGTGCAATGGTACAGGGGAAACTAGGTGGCTCCTTAGTGTCAATAGTAAGCATCTATGGACCTATTGCAGATGACCGAGAGTGTTTTTTAAGAATGTATACCAAGCTGAGAGAATGGCCGGAAGCAGCAATTTTGTGGGGGCGGGGGGATCTTAACACCTATCTGGACCCCAATCTAAATATATCTAATCCACTGTCAAATCATACTCCTAAAGTGGCTCACAGTGTACAAAGTGCTATGTTATAATTTGAATTTCTAGACATTTGGAGAGTGCGTAATGCCTCAGTGAATGAGGGTACTGATGCTACACCGCTACACAATAGCTGGTCTAGGCTGGATTACTGGCTACTGGGTGGGGATGCAGCTGAATGGGTTACAGGGGTAATTAACTTACCACGTACATTATCAGATTATAATCCAGTACAATAGATATCAGAATCCCGATGGAAATACATCGCCCTTTCACGTGGCAGCTGCGGTCCAAGGCCCTATTAGACCAAGTATATGAGGCCACTGTGCGTGATGCGATAGAGCAATATTTTGAACTCAATAAAGAATCCGTTGATAGTGCCTCTACCTTATGGGAGGCCTTTAAAGTGATGATCCAGGGAGTTTGCAGTGGCACCACTGCTAGCATATTGAAGGATCTCAGAGCTCAGCTTGCTAAAATTGAAACTACACTTTAAGACCTAGAACGTAGCCACACAGCTGCTCCATCGGCTGACTCCCTCTCCTGCATACATGAGCTCATATTGGAATATGATATCTAGGCTGAATCTGAGATAAGGTATATATCATGCAGCCACATGGCATGTAGGTATGGAGAAGGGGGAGGCTGGGTTGTAATTTAGCAAAAAACATCTTCAAACGTGTGGAACAACCTCACATTGACAAGATCACAGACTCTCACGGGTCAGACCAAGATCACCCACTAGATATCAATGAGCAATTTCGTGTCTTCTATGCTCACCTCTATACTTCTAGGTGGGGTCTACGACAACTGAGATGGAGAGCTATTTGGAGGATGTGGCGAGCGCCTGGCTGTTGGATGCCCACAGGGAATACATGAGCCAGGCTATTGATGCAGATGATATTAAAGCTGCAATTATGGCTCTACCTAATGTGAAAGCGCCGGGGCCTGATGGCCTCACAGTTGAACTTTATAAAACATATGCAGACCTGGTTACCCCTTACCTACTGTGGGTATATGCTGAAGCACATGGTTCTGGGGTGCTGCTGCCCTCGCTCCGACAAGCGCTGATTATAACATTGCTAAAAAAAGATGAACCTCCTGATGGGTGCGACTCCTACAGACTGCTCTCGCTGATCAATATAGATGCGAAGATTCTTGCCAAAATTTTAGCCATTAAAAACAGCCTTTGATGCCATGCTGGTACTGCTGGACCAGTAGGGTTTTATACCTGACCGCTCTACATCGCACAATCTGCGGACTAGTTTCACAATGCTCCATGTATTGGAGCCGAGTCTATCAGCTGCAGCAGTAATTTTGAATGCAGCTAAGGCCTTCAACTCGGTTGAGTGGAAATATATGTTCTTCGTATTGCAGAAATTGGGGTTCTGTAATGACCGGATTTTCGGACCAGATAGGATCAGCTCACCAAGACACCACCAACCCAGCCAAAACGTAACCACCTCCCTCCTCAGGACCCATCTATCCAGGCACCTGGGTACCTACCTGAGGATGGGGAACTAGCAATATACAAGCTCATATCATCAAAAACACCACTAAATCTATGGGGATTACTAGGAATACTCACTGATTACTAAGGACGTCCATGCCCTACACCACACTCATACAATATAGTCTTGTGACCACATGGGCCCAGACTAATCTACCCTGGGGCAGTTCTGATTACTTACCATTACACACTGACCGCAACCAGTGCTCTCATTAGACAAGCCACAATCCTGTGGGTATAAACACCAGTGTCCCCCCTGGTGCTCTCTTACTTCCCTTACAAGCCACAATCCTGTAGGTATAAACACCAGTGTCCCCCCTGGTGCTCTCACTATTTCATACATACACAAGCCACAATCTTGTGGGTATCCACACCAGTATCCCCCCTGGTGTTCTCATTAACGCCGCCTTACCACGACAATCACTTTCCTATGAATACCTTCAGCTCTCTCTGTTGGGAAGTTTCTCTCACTATCCACTAAGGGTACAATACTACAATATTATGGAATGGCTGAATTACATGGTGTACAACTTATTCTCTATTTCAAGGGCTCCTCTCTCCCTCATTATTCAGTTACCATTTACCTGATCAGGGGTAGCATCTGTTCACATAATAGTACCTGACTAGAAGACAAGGTTACCTTTACTGTACAAAAACAAGAGGTACACAATGGTTCACTAAGAACTGGGGTTCCTTTATTAACAATAACAATATAATACTGCACAATAACACATAGCCTGAAAAGTAAAAGGGGAATAGACACATACACAGATCTGCGGGGTCTCTTTGTTATAATGGAAAGCTTTATTACTATAACACACCCACATGTAATTGACAGGGACTGTAAATAGCTAAAGAGGGAATGATTTATACTGCACACCGCTGAAAGAAAAAGGATTAGCAATACAATAGGGGGATCTAGCCTCGGAAATAAAAGACAAGATTAAGGTGTGAGGGTAAAGCAAACTAGTTTAGAATACCTCACCCTATTAGGAGGAATGTTTCTCTCTCTCTCTGGTGGAATCAGGGCTCTCTTTCTCCCTCCGTCACCACAGCTTCACTCCTCTGGCTCAACTGCTCCAGCTGGCAGCTTCAGATCCTCCATCTGACTGGTAACTGCTTTAATGCATCCTGATAAACTGGCAGCTCCAGCTGACAGTTCCACCTTCATTCTAAGATTCATCTGACTGCTTTCTCCAGCTTCAGCAATCATCTGCCTTCTCTCTCCATTCCAGAAAACCAACTGAACTGAACTGTTCTCTTCAGCTCCAAAAACCATCTCACTTCTCTTTCTCCAAGAACCGACTGACTGACTGACTCTTCTGCACTTCACTAATATGGAATGCTCTCCCCTCATGGAAATTTCCAACAGAGGGCCGCCTCCCACCGAATTCCTGTGCCAGCTCCAAGGCTCTCCGCGCAAACGCAGTGGCCATCTGCATGTTACGTCTGGGCCCAAGAGACAAACACATTCTTCCGATAAGAACCAGTCTCGGCTGGTTTTCCCCTAGCGAACAACACCTCATAACTAAAACATCACCTTTACCCTGCAAGCATCTCAGTCTGCAGGGACAGAAAGCAAAATGGAGTCTCTCTAGTTCTGGGCCTTGTAGGCCCCAAAAGGATGAAATAACACTTAGCTCTGTCAGAGTACATACACAAACCATAATATAAAGTCAGGACTAAAGGATCTACCCTCTACTATAGGTAGGATGATGAAAGGACACATAATTATGTCAAAGCCAATAGGCCATAGATGGATTAGAGTCAAGAATAAGGGATCTATCATCATATAAAGCAGCTATCCTCCAGTTTATGCTTCTAGGTCTGGAAAAAGGCCTGAAAAGGACCAACACAAGGCAAGAATAGGGGTTCAGGATGGTAGCAAGCTTAAAGTCACCATCACTCAGAAATAGAGCCCAAAACACGGTCACTACAGGTTGCCAGTATTTTTTTTTAAAAAATGGGTTATGTTACTGTATGTGAAGCCATCAGACCGTGTGCGGGTGGGCGGTCTGACGTCAGACCCATTTAACATCGAGCGCGGCACCCGACAGGGTTGTCCTTAGTTCCCATTGCTTTTTGAACTTGCGGTGGAGACACTGGTGTGTGTTATACGGCAGAAGCATAGAGGAATGGCCCTGAATTTTAACTAACGCCCAGTTGACATATCATTATATGCGGACTACATGGTGCTGTTTCAGGACCGTTTAGTTGCCTAGGTATAAGTTATTTTTATAAGCTGTTTGTTCACAAGCCCTCTGAGTATTTGGTGCAGTTGCTACGGGAATATGTTCGACTTGCCTTATTATCGGAACTGGCTGTAAACTGGAATAAATCCACCATTATCCCACTGACGGAATCCACGACTCAGCCTGATATGGAGTTCACGTTGATAAGGTCTGCAGAACCAGGTAAATATCTTGGAGTATGTTTTCCTTGGGATCCGGAATTTGTTATACGCGAAAATGATGGCCAGGCCTGCAACACGTTAGATCAACAGGTTGATGTTTGGGTGACCATGCCACTATTTCTGGGGGGCCGTATCGCACTGGTAAAAATGGTGGTGTTGCCGCAGTTTCTGTATATATTTATGAACATCCCAATTGTGCTGTCGAAGGGGCTTTTGACATAAAACTCTACTCTGATTGGTCTGGGGAGGCAAGCATGCTCGAGTGAGCTGGTCTGTTCTCACTAGCGTCTCGAACCACCCTTTCTCATAATCGCTTGCTTTATCAAAATGCTTTTCTTTATCTTATATGTCTACTATTTAAGTGCTGAGGCTCAGTATGTGTACTATTGGGTCAGACCACACACATTTACCCCGCATGTTGCAGTAGAAGAGGGAGACACCTATCTTGCCCCTCTGCACAGTATGATCACATACACGAAACGTGGACTCCCGAAGGTAGACACAACGATCTCTGCATGGTAGGTAATAGGGAGACTAGCACACAAGTTACCCATATATGCCCCAGCTATGCACATAGAACACCACACTGCGCTGTCAGTGGCACACGAGGCAAGCTTGATGCAACTTCTAAAAGAGTTTGGTCTACAGCTGATGCAAGATCTATACCCGGAGGAGTCGTTCCACACAACAGACACTCTGCAATACATAAGTAATCCCACGCCTTTGTTGCGCTTCACGATGCATAGACTTTGATATGCGGTTAGAGCACATTATGCCACCTATCCCTACATAGACTTATACAGGAAGAAAGTAACAGTGAGCCGGATATAAGCTGGGAGAGCTGGAATGATTGTCTGCTTTCCCCGATATCAGAGAAAGATTGGGAATATCCATGTGGTTTTACGGGCACACTCACTATGAATGGAAATTTACACATAATACATTTTAAGTATATACATAAGATGTACTATACACCGGCAAGGCTACACTGATACGGGCTACGTGATTCTAGCTACTGTGTGAAGCAGTCTTCATTCACCTTGCATGGGGGTGTAGAAATATGGCCGAGTATTGGACTCTTGTGGTGAGGGATATGGTGGAAATGTCGGGGTTGGAGCTGCAGTGCACACCCCTTCTATGCTTATTGTGCTGTGTTCCACGTGCAAAGGGGGTGAAAGGTAGATTCGTACGACTAGCGTTGCTCATGGCTAAACGCAGGGTGGCCATTACTTGGGGAGGGAACCGCTCACCCAAAATAGAACATTGGTTCAAGAACCTTGTATATTGTAAAGGAAATATGGAGACATATGCAGAGGAATTACCAACAGCATCAAGACCAAAGGATATATGGGAGCCTCTGCAGCCATTTCTGCAGAATAGAGCAACAGCGGATGAGCAGAGTGAACTCGGCTAGTTGGTACATGGTAAAGCGCCAGACATGTTAGGGGTGCAGTGTGTTTGTAACGACAATGTGATGT
Organism: Lissotriton vulgaris; assembly: GCF_964263255.1. Taxonomy (NCBI): domain Eukaryota; kingdom Metazoa; phylum Chordata; class Amphibia; order Caudata; family Salamandridae; genus Lissotriton; species Lissotriton vulgaris. Next base: position 636,636,662 of record NC_141694.1, read on the forward strand.
CCTCGTCTTCCAGTGAGACAATGGGGCCAATTCCGATTTGGGAAACACCACTCCGAATAGCCGAACGGAGCATTTTTCCCGTACGAATCGTACCCTGCAACGTCCCCGTCAGTACGATGAAGTACGAGTCGTACCAGGAGCAGCACTCAGTACAAATCGTACAAAGACCTTACGACTCGATTCTCCCTTGAAACCCGCTGTATGCGACATCCATACGGTTCGAAGCAGGTTTTCCAGACCCAGCAAGTACAATTTGTGTCGGTTATGCACATACAAAGCTTTTTTTACGGGAGCCCAAAACGTCCGGGGAAGTAGAGTTCGCCTCGAAACAGGTATGGAATGGCCCCCCCCAGGTATGGTGCGTACACCCCATGTCTGCAGGGGTGCTGTGCGTACCCCTGCGATCATGGGGTGGACGCACCGTACCCCATGATCGCAGGGTGTACGCACCGTACCCCATGATCACAGGGTGTACGGTGCGTACACCCTGCAATCATGGGGTATGTTGCATAGACCCCATAATCGTAGGGGTACGCATCGTACCCCTGCGATCATAAGATGTACGCACCATACGGTGTGTATGTGATTGTGTGGTTGTCCGTACGAATCGCCCTTACCTGATGTGGACCGTACGAATCGCGTCCTCATACCACGGTCCGGATCGTAGTCGTCGGGTCGTACAGCATGTTTAGAAATCATATGATTCACTGTGAGGGTCCATGACATACGGTTACACCCTTGCAATTCGTACGGTTCGCGTCGATTCGAACGGATTGACGAGATACGGATCGTACTACGCGATTCAGACAGACGTGTACGATTCGTACGGAGAGGGCTCCGGATACGATTCGGACGGACGCTTTTTTTAATCGGAATCGGCCCCTATATGTTATTGATTAGTCGATGATTATTTGTTTTGCTGCTATTGTAGGGTGGATAACATTCATGACTATTTCTGTATGATGATATTGTGAAGTATGATTTTTTTGTTTTGTTTGTATTTTTTTAAAAGCAATAATAAAAAAAAATAATAAAAAAATATCTATTGGCAAGTGCACTTACAAGACAAAAATATGAAAGAAATATATTAATTTGCTGCCTTCTGCCTTAGACAGTGCAAAGTTGAAAAGGTTGACAAATATGGTTGCTTTGTATTAGAGCGGTTTGCCATTCTTATGCTTAGTTTTTACAAACTCTGAGACTATTGCATCTATTTAGGAAGAGGAAAAAAGCTATTTATGAATGAACTCATTCTTCTGGTTTGTGAATTATATATATATATTTTTAAGTTGATTGAGAAGGTATATGTGTATGTGAGATTGTATAAAAAGATTGTGAAATGTATATCAACGTATTTAAAGTGTATACAATGGTTTATGGCTTGTAGTATTAGCGCTTTCATATATGTATTCATAAGAGAGAAAGACACAATTTCTTTCAGGAACAAAGTTGGTGTCTGTGATGTTAGTTCACAATGTGTTGCCATGGGGCTTCCTTGTGCTGTTTTATTCTATTTTGTAAATGGTAGAAGATAAAACCCTGTAATGCTCAAAGTTATACATAATAGTGAACTTGAAGATGTGTAAGCTTTATACGTTTATACATGATGTGCTGGCCATAGAGAATGTTTTTGTTTTCAATCTGTTAATTGCAGTCCTATTTATTCCATTGTAAAAGAGGATAACAACACTTAGAATTGAAAGACGAAAAAATGCACTATAGGTGCATATGAATCTGTGGAACTTGCCAGCAATATATTTAATATTGTTTAGTGAAGCTGTTTTTACATGATAAGATAGGTTTGCATATGCTTAGATGTTGACATATGTTTTTTAGGCTTGTAATAAGACACATGTAGTATGAGTCTGCGTGGCATAGTTAAATATGCACTGATTAAACATGGGACAGGTGTAATAGTGTAGAGTGCCCCTGTGACGTCTTACTCAGGGCCAGATTGGGAACCGAAACCGTCTCTGGCAAAGTGCTCGGCCGGCCCCCCCTCCCCACTCGGGGGGTTGTAGGTGCCGCCGAGCGATCTGCTAGGGCCGGTTTTCGGCCGATTTTGTTGCAGGGCAAAAACGGCCCTATAACAAAATCGGTCCCCAGGGGCTCAAAACCAGCCCCCACCCTTGCGGCGCACCGGGGGGTTGCCCGGTGCCCGATATGACCAGTCCGGGCCTGGTCTTACTGGCAGCTTCACTTTGTGCTGTGGTGTATACTGTAGATATGCCGTAAAGCATGTTTTTTTTGTGCTTACAAAAGTGAATGTTTTTGTTCTGAGCTTTAGTAACTTAGTTATTCATGCATACACTCTTATTGCAAACACTACATACATGGTTCACCAATAATGTAGGTAAAATAGATGTTTCCAAAGCATATATGATCTCTCTCTCCCTCTGACAGACCGATAGCAGGAATTATACATTTCATAACTTACTTACTTTAGTGTAGTTCCTATATTCCCAATAGGCTCAGTGCATTAGAATAATATACACTATAGATATGACATAGGACTGAGGTCAGTATGTCTCTATCGAGTATCCTAAACTTAATTGGGAGTGCCAGCTAGCTCAGAGGTCATTTGAAACTTTCTCGAGTAAACAAGAAGGGATTAGTTCCTGACAACCGCATAAAAATGCCAACTTTGTTTCCCCAAGAATTGAAACATATCTTCAGAGTACTGGAAACAATAGATAACTATTTTTCTCAGTCAATTGTGCATGCTTTGTTTCTAAAGAGTTGCACAGAAATAGAGAGGGGTTTATTGAACAGTCTTCTTTATTGTGCAAGAGAGGTGAACTGCTACAATCGTTGGGCAGAATGCAAAGTATAATGCATAAACAGTAATATAAAATAATACTGTAATAGCATTGTCAGTTGCTATGACATGTAAAAATACATACATAAATACCATAGGCTAAAATACTCAACTGGTGCTTCTAAAATACGCCTACCCCAATGTACCTAACCTAGGTCTAGTACCAGGGAAGAAGTAGGTGTTTGTATTTAGCATAGGTTTAGCTCTGCCAAGAATTGCCAAAGGTTTCTCTAGGTTCTAATCAGCTCCATTCCTTTAGAATGAGAGAGGTTGGTATCTCTTTCACTGACTCGATTTCCCAACACCCGCAAGGGGAGTCAGAAACACTGCAGTTGGATTCTCGGCAGGAGGATGACAGCTTCTGGTCAGAGCGTCAGCTAGAGAGTTGGCTTCCTTCGGCACTTGCTTTAGCGAGCTGCGTCGTGCAAGTAGGTAGTCAAACTGCACCGAACCACACCGTGCTTTGCTATAGCAAGTGAAGGTATATTTGGATAAATCAATATCCAGGCAAGGGGAAGTCCCTTCTGCTTAAGAGCCTGGTTTTCCAAGAAATCATTGTGACGTAGATAAATGGATGGAAGTAGCCATGCCTGTATTTGGGCAGCATGGGCTATGCCTAAATAAGGACTGGATTTGTATGCCTATATAAGGGCAATATGAATTATACCTATATAAGGGCATGAATCTGGAAATTCATTCGGAATCTATAATCCAACACAACACCCACTCCACTTTCTTATGTACTACGTTACTAAATTATAAACATGTTACACATATCTAAAACAAAGCTACACATTAAGGGGGTCATTACGATGGAGGATTTTCCGCATCCTCCGGGCCGGCGGAAGCCACCGCCGGCCCGGAGGATGCGGAAAATCCTCTACGGACCCACCAGGACCCACCGCCACATTAGGATGGCTGGTGGGTCATGGTTTAGGTCCGCAGCTTTTCCGCCGCGGCTGGCTTACAACCGCGGCGGAAAAGCACTAAAATGGTGACGGTGTCTCTCAGACACCGTCAGCCAGATTAGGATGTGCTTTTGAACATGCTTTTCCGCGGTGGCTTTTCCGCCGTGGAAAAGCATGTGTAACTGCACTGCGGGGGCCCGTTGCGGGCCCCCTAGGTGTAGTGGGGGGTGCACATGGGGGGTACCTATGGTACCCCCCTGCATTTGCATGCACAATGCAGCAGGCACCGCGCGGTGCCTGCCGCTTTGTGCACGCAAATGCTGTGCATGCTTTTTTAACATTGCTGCGGGTGCAGCTTGAAGCTCCACCCGCCGCAATGTTAAAATAGAGGATGTGACCGCCACCCAGGCGGTCACATCCTAATCTGCACAGAGGGAACGCCGCAGCCCATGCGGACGTTCCCTCATGCTCTGGGGTCGCAGACGGACTCAAGTCCGTCCGCGATCGTAATGACCCCCTAAGTGTGAAAATACCCACCCGAAATACAAAAAATTGCATTTGAACTAGTTGTACACATAAAAGATGCATTGGTGCTGTACGCATTAAAGCAATGTTTCATTCTAAGCATATATTCACATTTTGAAATGCTAAATGAATGAATCATGAAAATATACATTTATGAAATGACTCGTAAATACAGAAGAAAAAAGTCCAAAACCATTTCATGTCAGATTACATAAAACTGTTTGTATGTGGTCAAGGTTAAATATTGTCTCTTGGAAGTATTCAAAGAATTCTTGTTCTCTATGAATAGTTCTAATTTAAGCAGATTACTTTGTGCCAAAAAATAAAAATTTGGAAAAAGTTCTTTGTTTTGTAAAAATGAAGGTCAAATTCAAAGTCTCTCAGAACACTGTGTGCCATATTCAAAAGTCAGTGTTAGAGCTTGGAGAAAACATGAAATCTTCTAAGTCTGTAAAAAAAGTTGTCTATCATTGTAGGTGTCAGTTGGATTACCTCGTTTAAAAGATTAACCGCTCATAAATGTGAAGCATCGCTTTCAGCATTGGTCGCATTAGCAATGTCCAAATTGGATGGTACCTGTGTGCCTGAAGTTCCCTCTCGTACCTCAGCATCAGCATTTTGCTTCTTTGAGATCTCAATGAATGCCGTCATCAGAATTTGTAGCTGCTGGGGACAACACTGCGCATGCGCCGGTACTGGGTCCAGCAAAGTATCAACATCCATTGGCATGACTGATAGGAGTGTTAGACAGATGTCTAGCACACATTCTTCTCCGCATAGCAGGCAGCGTAGAACAGGTAAGATGCAATCTTGCCAGATTGGTCTGAACGACAGAAACCATGTGATGTTTAATTCTTGTAGACAAGTTAATCACAAAATTTGGATGATGCGCTCACGACACTTCATCTCCAATAGAGCTCTCTTCATGGTGCTTGGAGTGGCGCTGGTGATTTGGCTTGTCATATCATAGCAGTTGGAGCAAAAATAAAATCCCCGCAGCGAGTCCCAAAAGGAGAGGCAATCAGCCAAACACAGAGTGCACAAAGTTTGGGAATATTCCTAGGACTACTTGAAAAGGTGCTAACAGTCCGGAACATACGTTCTTAAATAGATGTACAATTCCGCTCGCATCAGATATGAGTATATGTTCTTTTTCTGTAGGTGTATTGGGTCCAGGCTAAATCCTTTTCTCTTAGTTGTAAACACCATTCAAATGTAAAGGATTCATTTCATTTTCATTAGAATTTTCCAAAGAATTCCTCTATTGGTTCAACATTCAACACAGACAGCCGACACGTGTTTCGCCCTGTGTGGCGAATACCGCCAGGGCTTTCTCAAGGCTGAAAACAAAAGCAGAATGTGTTTTATCAGAATTACTCTGTATTAAAGGAACAAAGGACCCCAAGGTCAAGACAAGATGTCTGTTGCACAGTGTCATTCAAAAACATAATTTGCTTAGGGATGATGCAGGCTCTAAACATAGCTTCTATCCCCTGCACCTGCCAATCTTTGGTGCCCCAGTTTTTGTCTCAATGTTGTCTTTCCAAAAGTCAAAACCTAGTTTTGACAGTTGGGCAAAAAATTCTGCAGAATAAATCTGTTTGGTGTTGGTTAACATACTTTTCATTCCTGTTTTGTTTACATTTTTAAAGCAAAATGATTCGGCATTTGATACATTGAACCCTGAAAAGTATGTAAACTTATTTGCAAAAGTTTTTGAGCTATCCTTTGGTGGAGTAGGACAATGTTCCTATTGATTATACATTAATACATTTCTAGGATTTGCAGATTTGTGCAAGAAATGATGACCATAATGATTATAATAATACATTTGTTCATAGTCTGATGAACCTTCTAAATATTCATGATTTGTGAACATTGCAGACATTTTTAAGTCTGACATCATATTATTAACAGTCTCGAAGTCCCAATCATCAGAAAAGGTACTAGATGAAAAAAAGTTGCTTAATGAAATCTTGAATAAGTGTGGTATCTTCAACAGCTCCGAGGGTCCAAAAATGTCATAATCAGTTCTGTCCCAGGCTATACCCCAGATATAGGAACGGCTGTGCTGTTCACTGATGACAAGTCTCTTTGTTCACGATGGGATGATTTGTGTGGCTTGAGTAGTAAGTTGATGTTCTTACTTTCTGTATCCATTTTGACATATCTTCCATCTATCAGCATTCCCATAGTTATTACCAGAGTTAACCAAAGTAGAAGAAAAAGTATACCCAACACAATCCAAAGTTCAATCCATGGCGTAGTTTCAGGTTTGCTGGGATCCTCAGAAAATGTATCAAAGTTAATGAAATAGCCAGAGGCAGTTCTGTCAATTGTTGGGATTGCATCATGATTTGTTGAAATCGCTGGAACCACTTGATCACTTGTTACTTCGTTGTAGACAGGTGTTTCTTGACGAACTGGTATTTGGGTTGCAAGAAGTACAAGTTCCATAGCTTTGTTGCTTAGTACTTCATTTTACACTGAAGATTCTTCAAAGGTGATGAGTCTCTCTGATTGAACCTCTTGGATAGTAGCTAGATAAGGCGCCTGCTACATTGGCAGATTCCACTTGGCCTACTGCTTAGTATCGGCCACATGATGTGGTTTGACCAGGTGGATGGACACAAACCTTTTCTCCTTTTTACCAACAAGGAGCGGCAGTAATACTGTTTTTGATCCATGGATTGCTAGGACAGGTACTGGTTGTCTGTAAGAAGGCCCAAATCCCTTCTTGTCCATGATTTTCCTCGGACTAAATCACCAAGCTTTAGGATCCAGACAGGCCTTGCTGGGACGGTTGTTTTTTCCTCAGTGGCGGTTGGCTTCAGGAGCACGTTGCTTTGTTTCCTTCTTATTCTTTTAAGTCCTGTAAAACAGCCAAACGATCTTTGATATCAAAATCTTTTTTGGTCCACCACTGATGTCTGACAATCAAGGTCCGCAACCAGCATTCTAGTGTCAAAAAGGACCTCATATGGAGTGATAACCCCTAGAGAACTTCTTGGCAAGTTGTTAAGACTACGTTGGACACTTATTAGATGTTTGACCCACCCGTCACCCGAACCTAATACCCAAGCTGTTATAGATTGCATTATGTCCCGTTTCTTTCTCTCCACAACTGAATTTTCCTCAGAATGGAATGGACTGGAGTACCGCAATGCAATGCCCAATTTGGCCATGGCCTCCTTGTGAGATCGAGAGCTAAACGCAGGACCATGGTCAGAATGTAGCATACCAACTAAGTATGTGCCGATAAAGACTCGCAAATCTTTCATAACAGTTCGAGCGTCAGCCGAGCACTGAGGCCACATCCAAATAAACTTTGTCTTAACATTTGTGGGACCGCATTTGTCCACAGGGACGTCTGCATATAGAAAGTCTAATGCTGTCTAACAATGGTGTCTGTACTGGGCTGGCTATGCTATAGTCAGAAATCTGGTGGCGTTCTTTGCTGTGATCTCTATTGCAGTCATTGCAGTTAATTACAAATGTATGAATGTGTGCATTCATTCCTGGCCACTAGTACATCTCTTTTAATTCTAGTATAGTCTTTGAGATCCCCTGATGTATCAGACCCTCTCCCAGATGTGCTTCGTTGTGAGAAGTTGGCCTGATGTATGATGTCCACAGTTCTGTGGGCACCCTGTATCAGTCCAAACAATCCCTTATGGTGGTGGTTGTAAAGTCAACCTTATAGACAAGCTATCCTAGGGGTAGCATGGACTAAGCAGCCTTAAGCTAAACTCAAGAGGGCATGTGAAGCCAGCTGTTTTACCATATGCAATCTTGTAATATCAAATGAAAGGACACCACACAAGTTATATATTCTAAAAATATATGTATTTATTACTAGAATAATCCTCTGTACTCTTTATGAGTGCAGAGGCACAAGCGTTTAAACAAAAGCACAGTTAAACATTCAAAAGCTGCACAATTTTGGATAGGCCCGGTGGCCACTCAAACCATATACTGAAATAGTGGTATAAGTACCACCTCTGGAACAATGGTAAGGCCTAGGGCATTGTGAATCACTGGGACTACTCGGGAGTAGCAGTGATGAAGTAGGGAGAGGCCCGCGGGACACGGGTGCAGTGCCTAAAGCACACGCATGCACCAATGAAAAGTCAATGGCGCGTAAAAGTTATTGAGTTACTGTTTTGGAAGTCTTCCGACTGGAATAGAATTACCCCACTTTAAACTGGGACACTAGAGGTGTAAACCACTACAGGAGCACCGGTTTTAGATCGTTACCTCACCCACAGGAAGCGGGTGCATAGGTGCCAAAGTGTGTCGGATTTCGTCGTGGAGATCTATGGAGCCTGGAGATGAAGATGCTGCAGGCAGCAGGGAGAGAAGAGTCCGGTTGGATCCAAGGGTGGATCGAAGATGTAGAGTACCTGAAAGCAGAGGGGACAGAGTCTGGGTCACTAGCCAGTGACCCGGATGGAACCAGGAAGGAACCAGGCGATGTCGGGCGCAATCAGGTGGTTGTCTTGAAGCTTGTCTCCGCTGCCACGTGGACTCAGGGGCATCGCGATGACCAAATGTGGATCACGTGCTGTCCGCCAAAGACTCTCGCTGTCGGCGGTGTCGGCTTCCGGATCGGAGTTAACAGGCTTTGGCAAATGCAACCCACGCAGGACTTGAAGATCGCTTCTTACTCGGACCAGCAAGGTCAGAGCGGTGGCTCCTTCTCAGGGGAGCGAGGGCCAGTCTGGAGCAACCAGATTAGCAGGGTAAATTTTAAGGTTCATCTGTTCTGGGGCCACTAGCCAACGGGCAAGCAACCGGACCAACGCGTAGAGCAGGAAAATGCAAAAGGGCCCCACTCAGCACTCGATGAGTGTGGAGGGGTGATTTTCGGTGCACAAGCTGCTCGGGGCTGGGGCTTCTCAAACTCCAATGCACAGCTTCAAGGGGGCCTCGGAAGCTGCACGGTCAGCACTTCGCAGTCTTTTCAAAATGGACGGCTCTACGCTTCACGTCGCCTCCACGGGTTTCAGATTCGCTGGGACTGTGGATCGAGCTGTAAGAAGTCAGGAAAGCTGGGTCTTGTTGATCTCTGTTGCTCGAGTTCTGGTGGGAACTGCAACAAAGCAAACCGTTGGGCGCTGGATGGTGCCTGTTTGCACAGGGTGGTCACTCCTTGACCACAAGGGAGATTTTTCAGTCTTCCACGTCGAGTGGGATGTCAAAGGGTCCAGAGTTCTATATCAAAGTTTCGTTCAGGATAATCTAATGCTCCTGGGCAAAGCTCCTATCTTTATTCCAAATCAAGGGGCTGGATTACCTGCTAGGTCCCTCCTATGGGTGGAACCCAGGGAGGGGGTGGTTACACCCCTTTCCCTTTGTTCAGTTTCATGCCAGAGCTGGGACTGGAGTGTCCCAGCACCGGTTTGAACTGGACTATGCATGGGAAGCCTTGTGCTCCCCAGTCAGTGTCTAGTTTCATTCAACCCTCCCTGCTACAATTAACTATCTCCTGTCTGGGATGGTGTAACACCTCCCTGTGACAGGATACCAATTGTCAAGGCCTCCCCTGCCGGAGTTTTGGTCAGCAGCAGGAGGCCAGACTCGTGTCTGTGGCAGCAGCATCCATTTTGTGATGCTGGGGCTTTGGTTAGATTTAACTGCGTTTAAGCAAAGTAACATGTCTTCTCCCTCTAGAAGGGTGGAATGCTACCCCCGTTGCCAGGATTGGTGAGGGGGTAGTATTTCAAAGCGTATGACACCGAACACGAAATGTTTTGATAAAGCCAAACCAAAGTTAGCAAGTAACCGCGAGGATTATAATGCACTTAAGAGTATATTGTATGGCAATATCGCGGAACAGCTAAGGGAGTTGGTCCCGACAGCTGCAGGCAGGCTCAGCTCATGATAAAGTACCATATCACATAAAACCAAGAACTCTGCCTCCAGAATTGTTAAGGCCTGCCATAGGAGTGACTTATTATTATTATTGTTCCGAGTTTTGTATAGCGCCTGGTTACCAATAGGCATCCCCGTGCTTATCAGAACATAACACAGCTACAAGAATGCAAGGATTAAACAGAGAACAAAAAAGTTTTTAAAAGTTTACGAAACCTGAAGAGACTGGCTTCGGAGAGCAGTTGTAGGGGCAGTGAGTTCCACAAGGAGGCCACATTTATTGAAAACCTTCTGCCCCCAGATCTTGCCTTTTTCACCCTCCCAACCTGAAGGAGATGTTGGTGGTCAGAGCGGAGGGAACGAGAGGCCTTATAGGGCTGGACCATCTCCTCAAGAATAGGTGGACCCACCCCGTGCAGGACTTTGTGGGCGATGCAGAGTGACTTGAATTTCACCCGGTCCTTCACAGGGAGCCAGTGCAGTGCCCTCAACGCCGGGCGGGCAGATTGCTGCCTAGGTATATATGTGTCCAGATATAGGTTTAGATATAGGTATACTATATCTAAGCAAGGGGTGATTACACAACCTTGCCCTAGCTGAGTGATCAGTCAGTTGTGTCAGTTTGGATAGCCAGCCAGGGGTGGCAAAAGATATGCTGCAGCCCCTGGTAGGCCTTGGATACACCTATGCCCTGGGTACCTATAGTACTCTGTACAGGGGCTTATAAGGTGAACCAATGTCCAATTGGGTATATACCTAAAGTACATGGATGTGAATTTATAGAAAGAACAGCAGGCTGTGGGTCTAATTAGCAGGCCCACAGCCGCATTATGTCGAAAACCAGTGAAGCAAAAAGCAAAAATCTGGGGTGACCATAGGAAAGCAGACCTAACTCTCCTACATTCGTGTATCAAAGCTACCCTCATTTCCTGTTTGGAATTACTCTGTCCCCCACTTAAGGGGTTGGAGCAAAATGAAAGCTGTTTGCATCAATTATATATGAGTATTTGAGTGGAAAGTTTTGAGGTAACGCTGCACCACTACCTTTGCATGTTGCATTGACAGCTAGCATTATTTCGCTGTTTTTGTTTTTGCACGAGTGATTGCAGCTACGGAAGCCATTTGCACAGCTGCCTTCACAGCTTCATCAGCCAACAAATTTCCTGCAACGTGAACGTCATCACATTGATGACTCAGTGTATTTATCACATGAGTTTTTTGGAGTCCTTGTCATAACTGAACTACTTGTTCCCAAAGCAGTTTATGCTTGATTGTGCCACCTTTTGCATCATTGTAACCGTTTTGAATCCAGTTTTGCAAGTATTAATTGTAAGATTGAACACAATAATACAAGTTGCACACAATGAGTGTGGGGAATTTGCGATCCGTACTATCAAGTGCCATCTTGAATGCGTGTAGTTCAGCTCGCTGAGCTGTACAATCTCCTAGAGATTGAGTTTTAGTGACCATTGGTCAGAATTTGCCATTGCGCCAACGACCTTTAACGATTACGCATGCCGCATTATAGGCTTGTTTATGTCATCCACATATGATAATGCTTAATCATCATAAGTTTGTAGTAACTCTGTTACCCTTGCTGAAAATAACCCAGGACTATTTTTGATTCCCTGGGGAAGACTACAGAAGTGACGCTGTGTCCCCATAATTGAGAAAGCGGCCAAATGCCTACTTTCTGTTGCAATGTTTTAACAAAAGAAACCATTCGAAATCTCTAATGTGGTTTTATATTTTTTACGCACAAAGTTATTCATTAATGCTGTACTGTGTGCATTTTGCACTGCAAATGTTTTGCAACAACAATTTAGATGTCTGTAATCCAATACTAGACAATATGTATTGCCTGCTTTGGAGACAGGAAACAAAGGATTGTTCATTGATGAGGTGCATGTTTCAATCACCCCTTAGTATTCAAGTTGATCTAATATCGCCCTGACCTGTTTTTTAGCGTCTTGCTTAACTGAATACTGCCTTAATGCATTAGGTTGATTTTTTTGTTGGATTTGATGGTGAGGCGAGTCCTCATCCAATCCTACATGATTTTTGTATAATGCAGGAGTTTGGGCAACTGCCCATTTCCTGGCATAAGTATATTTTAAATAAATTGGAATATGGTTAGAGAAGGCTGGCAAAGTGATGTCCTTGCCATGTGGGCACTCCCTGACAAATTGTGGTGGGCAGTCTTGTACAGCTACAAGAATGGCATAACCCTTAGAATGTCGACCCAAAAGAGTGCTCTCACTTTTCTTGGTATGTCTCCTCCATCCGGAGTGTTATTTCATATAACCTATGTGGAGAACTAACCCTGGTAACTGCTGTTTTCACTTGATTGAATTCATTCAAGTCCACTGTCTCCAGATGATCCTTCAGGTTCTGGTGAGCTATGGTTACTTTTGCTGCGCTGTCCAACATCGTCTTAGCCCTCGATCCTCGGCATGTTTGATTTTTAGACCTGCTACCTTCTTTTTGGTAAATTGAGATTTCCTGCTTTTCTGAACGTGTTGATCGTCTTTGGACTTCACGCGTTCTTTCTTGTTTTCTGACTGTCCTCTTCCTTTGGATTTCTGTGACGAAGTTTGAAAGGTATGAGAGGAACTTGTATCAGTATCTTGATATCTATCAGGTTTTCTCAAATTATCCCTATTCCTGAGGTAATACCTCCATTCAGAGGCCTCCTTTTGAGGATACCTATCTCTGGACTGAAAACGCTTCTTTTAGAAGTTTGTTTAGTGTTTTCCCACTTCTTTTTAGAAGTAGTATGAGTGTTTTTAGTAAAGACAGTTGTGGTTTTTTAACTGTATAATTCTAGTAATCTTTGTATATTACTAAGTAATTCATCATCCAACATTGCTTCAATGTCAGGGTCTGGTGTATAGCTGGCAAAAATTGGCCATGGTGCTCCTGGTCTACCTAGTGAACTGAGCCTGGTAATGTGATTTAAATGTTTTTGAGTGCCTTTAAACCAGAGCTCATGCTCCTGGTATGCGAGTGGAATTTATATATCCTTGAACGGAATGTATTCCTCTGGTTGTCCATCTTCTTTTTAGAAGTAAAACACATGTGTTACTGGATTTTCTTCAGGGAAGACTATCCAAGAATAGAATACCTCTGTCTGGTGATATTCATGTGCCTCTATCACAAACACTGCCCTACCACCTCTTGATGTTAGGCCATGTTTTATAAGTTTTATAGTGATGGCTTACCTTCAATTTAGAGGAATGCATATAGCATCCTCGTCGGTTTCTTGGAAACCTGTGAAGTTAATAGCTGGGTCGGCTGGATCAGCCGCAGCTCCACCGGTTTCGGTATTGTTATCGTTATTTGAAATTGTTTAATGAAAAATTGCTGAGCAAGTTTCAAGGAATCAAATATAAGTTGCACAACATTTTGGAACACTGTATCCTTCAACGTTGAACAAACCAAAAACTAATACATAGGATTTTCGTCGTACTCAGCTATGGCGGATATTATCCTTTCACCTACTTCAGACGTCTATTGGAGTATTCATGGGAAAAGGGGTCTCTGAGAAAAGCATGACTGAGCTACTTTAGCATCTAGCTTTAAATTAGTGCCTTACCAAAACGTTGCACGCCATGTAGTGTAGTTCCGATATTCCCAATAGGCTCTGCTCATTCGAATAATATACACTATACATCTGACTTAGGACTGAGGTCAGTATGTCTCTATCGAAAATACTGAACTTAATTGGGAGTGCCAGCTAGCTCAGAGGTCACTAGAAACTTTCTCAAGTAAACAAGAAGGGATTAGTACTTGACCACCGAATAAACATGACAACTTTGTTTCCCCAAGAATCAAAACATATCTTCAGAGTAGTGGAAACAATAGATAACTATTTTACTCAGTCAATCGTGCATGCTTCGTTTCTACAGAGTTGCACATAAATAGAGAGACAGGCGTTTCAATAAAAGGGGTTTATTGAACAGTCTTCTTTCTCATGCAAGAGAGGTGAACTGCTACAATGCAAAGTATAATGCGTACAGCGTAAACAGTAATATAAAATAATACTGTGATAGCATTGTCTGTTGCTATGACATGTAAAAATACATACATAAATAACACAGGCTAAAATACTCAACTTGGGCTTCTAAAATATGCCTACCCCAATGTACCTAACCTCGGTCTAGTACCAGGGAAGAAGTAGGTGTTTGTCTTTAGCATAGGTTTAGTACTGCCAAGAATTGCCAAAGGTTTCTCTAGCTTCTAATCAGCTCCATACCTTTAGAATGAGAGAGGTTGGTATCTCTTTCACAGACTTGATTTCCCAACACCCTGCAAGGGGAGTCAGAAACACTGGAGTTGGATTCTCAGAACTGTACTGAACTACACCGTGCTTTGCTATAGCAAGTGAAGGTATATTTATACATTGAAGGTGTTTAGGAATGCCAGTATTGACGTAAAGTCGGGCATATGAACTTCATGGATGAACCCCAAAGGAATAGTTTTTCATGCATAATAATGAGTTTCTTGGAGAACTCAATATCCAGGCTAGGGAAGTCCCTTGTGCTTAAGAGTCTGGTTTTCCAAGAAATCGTTGTGACGTAGCTGAACGGAAAGAAGTAGCCTTGCCTGTATTTGGGCAGCATGGGCTATCCCTAAATAAGGACTGGATTTCTATGCCTATATAAGGGCAATGTGAATTATACCTATATAAGTGCATGAATCAGGAAATTCATTTGGAATCTATAATCAAACACAACAATAGTCTGCAAGGCCGTTGTCCAGATAGCTATATACCTTTGTACTTCCTAATACAGACAGTGAGATATTCATTGAGATATTTATGTACAGAGTGAAAGAGCTGTAGACCTTTGAAAACAGAGAGTCACATGCTGTGACATTTACTTAAACATCTCTTGCAAGTGCTACCTAGCCAATAGGGAGGGTGCTATGTGTTTAAAAGGTAACAGATGTACTCTGATGATTGAGTGAGTTAAATGCACTCCTAGAGACCCATGTACCCAATTAGGCATCCACCCTGTCGCTCCTACTTTAATCTGACATACTAAGTAGAAAAGCAGACAGACAGGAACACACAGAGTGAGGTAGTACTAGATGCATCTGCATATTTACTCATGCAGGCAGGCAGAACTGATATGTATTTAGTGGTAATGGAGGTAGTTGTACACCCATACTTAAATAACCTAATAGTCACTAACAGACCCTGGAGCCCATTCAGGCAGCCCATTACAGACACATTTAGAGAAGCATACTTGTCACAAAGAGAGTCAGTCAATTACTAATAAATTTACATGCACATGAAACCACAGCCCCAGATAGCAACTGAGACACACCTTCAGATATCTGCTAAATATTTGCCACTTTCCTGTCTACCATCCAGAGAAGTAGCCCTTGAATTATGTCTCAGGCCCACTATACCTTACTTTGTGCATGTAGTTTTACCGCTAGTGCTGTATTGTTACTTCCTACAGAAAGTGTAAGCTTCTCTTGTACCATATATAACTGAGCGCTAAGGTAGGTTGTAGCTAGGCCATAGGTCAGGGTACTATCTGCTTAAAAGGTAAGACATGTACTCTGTAGATTGAGTGAGCTATATGCACTTGTGGAGAACCATGGGCCCGATTATACATCTGTCCTACCACCCAGACTTCAATCTGACATATTGAAGTAGAAAAGCAGAGAACATGCGGCACCTAAACATTCACTTACACAGACAGGCAAAACTGAAATGTATCTAGTGATAATAGAGCCAGTTGAACACACACTTAAAATACCAAAACTGACTATTACATCCAGGAGGCACTTCATCCAGCCTCTATGGGACACAATTAGAGAGGCATACGTGTCACAAAGAAAGGCAGGTATTTACCAAGTAACTTATATACACATGTACTCACAGCCCTACATAGGGACCGAGGCACTCATTTAGATATCTGTTAAAGAACTGACAAAAACAGACAGAATTAATATGTATGTAGTGCTAATGGAGCCAATTGTGCAAATGCATTATGTCTTGGGCTTGCTATACTGTACCTTTTGCATGCAGTTTTAATGCTAGAGTTGTCTTGTCATTTAAAACTCCTACACAAGTCATAAACTGCTGTTGTAACATGTATAATTGATCACTAAGGTAGGCTGCTGTTAGGCCATAGGTCAGGGTGCTATGTGCTTAAATGGTAGCACATGTTTTCTGAACATTGAGTGAGCTTTATGCAATCCTGGAGACCCATGGGCCCAATTATACATCCACGCTTCCACTCTGACTTCAATCTGATATACTTAAGTACAAAAGCAGAAAGACACTAAAACAAGGAGTGACATAGTAAGAGAAGCACCTAAACATTCATTCACATTGACAAGTAGAACTGATATGTATCTAGCGCCAATGGAGCAAGTTACACACACACTTAAATAACCCAATACTCACTAATGCACCCAGAAGGCAATCCATGTAGCCCCATACACACACATTTAAGAAGCATATATGTCACTAAGATAGGCAGAGATTTACAAACAAATAAAGTACATATGAATTCACAGCCCCAGATACACTCCGAGACACTCATTCAGATGTCTGCTGAAAACTGACTCTTCCTAGTCTACTATCCACAGAAGTAGCCCTGACATCATGTCTCGGCCAAGTTACACTTAAGGATGTGCATGCAGTTTTATTGCTAGGCCAACCTTGAAAATTAAATTGGTAGATAAGGTATATGCTGCTCTTGTACCATGTATAACTCATCACTCAGGTGGGGTGTACGTAGGCCATAGGGCAGGCTGGTATGATATTGAAAGGTAATACATGTTGGCTGAAGATTCAGTGTGCAATAAGCACTTCTAGAGACTCATGTGTCCAAAAATGCATCCACCCTGTCATCCAGAGTTCAATCTCACATATCGAAGTTCAAAAGTAGACAGCCACTAAAAAACCCAGTGATATATTGACATAGACACGCATATTTGTTATGCGTTTAGCACTAATGAAGGTAGTCGCACTCACAGTTAAATACCCCAATACACAGTAATGAACCCAGAAGGCAATCCATGCGGCCCTTCACAGACACATTTAGAGAACAATACATGTCACAAACAGAGGCAGTTATTTACCAAAAACGTGCATACACATGCAGTCACAGTTCCAGATATGGACTTCAACACCATTTGAGATATCAACAATGTTACCTATATTATATTAAAATAATTGTTTATGTTACTAATTAAATAGCTAAGAAGTATAATATGATACTACATATTAATAAAAAATGTGCTTATCTATTCTTTCTTTTCAGAGATTCATTTCTACTTTACTACAGAGCGTTACAATGCCATTAAAAAGTGACAGAAGAAAGAAAAAGCAGCAAGGATACTATTTCATCAGAACTGAAAAACAAAAGGGACAAAATGTATAACAATTGGTGAAATAGAAAAGAGCTGCTAGTAAGAGGATGAAGGCATTTGTTAAAATTGTCAGTACACAATTGGAAAAAGTGCAAAATGAAGAACTGATTAAAAACACTTAGAGAACCACTAGGAAAATTGAAAACGTAGGTGAAAAAATGAATAAAAACGGAGAAGGGCAGACTTTACGCCGGACACAGATGCAGTTTAAGAAAATCAGAGTAACAATGTTCTGTTCTGGACTGATACAAATTAATTACCATCAATGAAGAAGTATAAAAGAAGAGGGAAGCAATCAGACAAAAAAATGGTATTAAGGGTGTAGTTCATATGGCATTTTCTCTCAAGAAGAAGCTGTTTTGACACCAAAGAGAATGAAGACACTGGACAAAATTATATTGTCAATGAGGAGAAAAAGCCAGAAGAAAAGAATTGTTAATAGAATTAACTTTTGCAAAGGTTTTAGTGATGAATGGATACAAACTTTCAGTACTGCGCCTTTCTTTAATGAAGAAGGCTTCTAACAAGAGAACTCATTAGTGCAATCAGTTGGTGAATCAGGATGATGTTATAAGATGAAGGCTGGTACTCCAATTCGAAGAAAGTGATGGTGGAAATAAGAATAGAGGAAGTGATTGCTAAAAAGGTACAAGGAAGGCATAGATAGGCCCCTGTATACGAATGGAACTGTAGTAGTGTTTACAGTATTCAACAAAGGTAAGTGGGGTCATTTGATGTTTTCTTATTTGTAGAAGAATGACTTGACTTGTCCACATGACAAGTTATACATAAATACTTCTACAATAAATTAAAGTAAAACAAAAAGTCTGCTAGAGGAGTACATAATACATTACAATTGGTACCTATTCCAGAAGTACTTCAAGATTTGAATGTTTATGAATCTATGCTTATCCAATGTATACATTCATACAAGCTATAGTTCGTATGGAGACTGTTAGAAATGGGGGTCTCTAGTGGTCAGAGGTAGGTACCTTTTTTTCCAGATAGGGACAAGTGAGGTACCATTTTTTTCTGAAGACTTTGGGAAATGTATGGTGGTTAAAATGTTGTGGACCCATGCAGAATCCAGAACTTTCCACCACAGAAATTGAGGAAAATGTATTTTTTGACACATTTTGAGGTTTGGAAGGGATTCTGTGAAAAGGAACCTGGTGAGAGCCAGTCAAGTCACTCCATCCTGGATTTTAAAAATGTATACGTTTGCTAGGTTTCTCTAGGTGCCGGCAGAGATAGGGTTCAAAATCTACAGCTAGGCACTTGCAAAAAAAGGGTCAGTTTTCACTGTGAAAATGTGGTGTGTCCACGTTGCATTTTGGCTGAAGAATCTTCCAACGAGTAAGAATAACCCAGGGCACTCTTGGGCACAATTAGTGCTGTATATCAGTAAACACAAATAATCCGAAGTAGAATTAATTCTTTACTCAATTCAAATCTATAAGTTCTTCAACAATTTCCAAGTATTGCCATCATATTCATTTCATATGACAAGATCATGAAGGTATATCCGTCATTAATTATCCATGGTAAATATATGAATCAACATCCACATTGTATTAAATCCCCAATGCATTTCGCGCAGGAGCGCGCTTCTTCAGGGGGTCTGCAAGTAAAATGGGGAATATATGTAACGATACTGATGCTCAGGAGCAAGGCAATGCAAAAAAGTGTTGTGTAGTTTCATGTATCCATGCAGATTCCAGAACTTTACACCACAGAAATGTGAGGAAAATTTGTTTTTTTTCTGACAAATATTTAGGTTTGCAAGGGAGTCTTGGTAACAGAACCTGGTGAGATCCAGTTAAGTCACCCTATCCTGGATTTACCTGGGTGTCTAGTTTTCAAAAATGTATATGTTTGCTAGGTTTCCCTAGGTGCCGGCAGAGCTAGGGTTCAAAATCTACAGCTAGGCACTTGCAAAAAAATGGGTCAGTTTTCACTTTGAAAATGTGGTGTGTCCACGTTGCGTTTTGGGCCATTTCTTGGAATTCTGGCTAACAAAACCTCATGAGAGTCAGTCAAGTCACCCCATTCTGGATTTCCCTTGGTGTCTAGTTTTAAAAATGTATAGGTTTGCTGGTTTGCTAGGTTACCCCCAGGTGTAGGCAGAGTTAGAGTTGAAAATCTACAGCTAGGCACTTTACAAAAAAAAGGGTCAGTTTTCACTGTAAAAATAATGTGTGTCCACGTTGAGTTTGAGGCACTTCCTGTCGCAGGCACTAGTCCTACCCACACAAGTGAGGTACCATTTTTATCGGGAGACTTAAAGTAACACAGAATTGTAGAGCAACTGTTATTACCTATTGACTTTTGATGTATTTCTGCCTTCCAAATGAAAGACAATTTGTAAAAATTAAGTCATTTTGAAAAATGACCTATATTTCTCATACTAGTAAGGGTACTCACAATTTTGGAAATGTGCAAATATGATATCTACTGTTTCTAAACTCTATATTGTGTTCCAATTTCAGAAATACATAGATGTCTTTCATACCGATTTTTCCATGTATATATTTTCCCAAATTAATAACTATATACCCGGTACATGCTAATAAACCATTGCAAGATGCTGCCCAGTTATTGGCTCTAGGTTCATCGGGTTCTTGGTGAACCTACAAATCCTATATATCCCAACAACCAGAAAGGTCCAGTGGATGTAACGGTATATTGCTTTCAAACAGTTGTCATAATTAGGAGAAGTTACAGGTGAAAACGTTGACACAAATGGCTGTATTTTTAAACTAATTTTCAATTTTTTCTATACTCAACCGTCAGTTTCTATAAAGAAACCCTGAAGGATCTACACAAATGCCCCCATTGCTGTATTCAGAATTTTGTCTACGTTTTTGAAATGTATAGCTTGCCAGGATCCATTATTTGTTTCATACCCATTTCTACCATTAACTGAAAAGAGGTCAAAAGCACAGAAAATAGCAAAAATAGACTATGTCCCAGAAAAATGCCAAACTGTGTAAAATATTTTGGTATTCTGACTGAAAGCTGGGAAGATGGAGATTTCAGCATCACAACCCCTTTTTTTATACCATTTGCAGAGGAAAAACCAGACGGTTTTATCTGTAGCCCTTTTATACCATTAAAAAAAATAAAAATGTACCTGTATTTTGGCTAATTTCAGGGTCCCCTCCAGGGGAATCCACAACCCCTGGTTACTTTTAGAATGCCCATGAAATTGGAAAACAAGCATTTTTTCAATGCAATAGGTCTCGCATTAATGATGTTAGAGCTATTGGCATTGCTAAATATTGCAACACCATTGTAGGCCAAAAAAATTTGTATTTATTTTTGTAGAAATGGTGGCATGCTGCACTTTAGATAAATATGTTTAAAAGTAAAGGGCACCATACTGCGATTGCTACAATAGTTAATTGTGGATGCGTTAACAATTGATGTGTGCACTGATGGCTGGGGGTGTGTGTGCCTGTAGAAGATGACGTGAAAGAGGAGTGGATGTGCACAAAGGTTCCCACATGCTTGCTTTCAGCCTCCCGGCGCACCAGTATGTAGCTAGGTGTTGGGTTCTGTCTACTGGGCCACAGTGAAGACATAGAGGTGCAAACCGATTAGCAAATGGGGGACTCAGCATTGCACTGGGCTTGCGCAATACTGGGGCAGAGCTGTTTACCTTTTACACTGCAACGAGAAAAGGGTGTGTGGCTGAGGTGCTGCAAGTCCTCCAAGCAGAGATGGGTCAGCGCAGACCACCATCGGTCTAGAAAGTACTGATTCCCTAAGAGCTGCCTAAATCGTCAATAGAAAATAAACAAATTATGTAACACAGCAAAAGTAAAGCAAAACTTTCATTGATCTTAAAATGTTCCTTCATATCGGAAAGCAAATATTCTTTGCCCAGCAGTCAAGTTGAACCCGCCATACACAGTGAGTTTCGGTAGTTCTTATTACCATTTCTCTAGAGGGACGGTAAAGTCTGTTAAATGGTACTTGGTTGAACCGGGAAAACTAGGGGTCATATTATCAAGGATGTTTATCTCCGCTTTTTTGTCTTTAAAAGCCAAGAAAGCGGAGATAAAATTATCTCTCTATTACCTAGCTGTCTCTAACACCAGTTAGCGACAGCTAGTAGGAGATAGCGACCATCTTGGGCCCCGCTTTGCATGTCAGTGATATTTATCACTAATGTCATGCAAAGTGTGCGTGCCAAGATGTTAGCGACTGGAAACAGTCGCTAACATCGCTATCTCCTATTACCAACTTTTGGAGATATTCGCGCTAAGCGCGAATATCTCCAAAAGCTAACACCTGCCCCTGAGCAGTTCTTAGCCATGTTATCCAATGGTAGGTGAATAACATGGCTAAGAGCATTAGCTCGGTAATGCATGAATAGCGCTGACTTTTCAGCGATATTCATGCATTTCGGCAGATTTTTATCGCTTAGGAGATATACCTTGATAATAGCAAGGATCCTAAGCGATAAAAATTGCCGCAGCTCGGCAATAAAAATATCGCCGCTAAACCAACATAGCGATAATTATCGCTAGTTGTTGGTAATATGCCCCTGAGTTTCCCTTCCTACTTACTTTATAAGCAAGTACAAGCTATAGTGTTGGAAAACTCAAGTGGCTAGTATTTGTATCATTTACTTAGTGCACTGAGGCATGTAGACAGTTGAAAGGGCATACATTGTTTTCCCAAGAAAAACTGAAACACCACAAAGATAGGTAGGTAGAGGAGTCAGGCACAGCCTGAATGAGAATAATCGAGGACTGGTATTATGTACTTAGCGCCACAGATTTCAGACTGTGGGTCACCTCCCTTTGTTATTAGTATCTTTCTTATTTTCATCTCACTTTTTAATCTTTCAATCCAGCCCTTATAAGTAACAACGTAGTGGCTTCATGAAAGTGGTACAGGGGCCAAATACACAAATCTCTGATTCAGGAGCCAGAAAGAAAAGACCCAGAAAAAACGTCCATCATCATACTGCAGTACCATGACTTGGGGGTATGGAGACCTTACAGGCTCCAATTTCAGACAGGCTGCATGATTCCTACAGGCTATGATCTAAGACTGCAGTAGACGTAACCACTCTGATATCAGCGTCAGAACCAGCTTTACAGTTTACAAAAAACACAGGTTGGCCATGAAATACAAGCTTTAATTTTGGCTAGATCAACTCAAGTTTCTAAAACAAAAAGCTTATTTTCACGAAACATCATTTTGTCCTGAAATATCAGCTTTGAACAAATACATGTTCAGTGCCTAAAAATTAGATTGAGATTTTCATTGCATATACATTTGAAACCCATTACAGACACTGCCCATTATCCTATGTATTACGATAACATGACGTGAATTTTCACTATAAGCTAAGAATTACCACCCATATGTCAGAGCCATCATGTACCACTGGGGGACATTAGCATGCCACTGATGCTCATAATAACAAAAATTACCAGTGCTAGAACTACACCAGGAGTCCGCAACATCACACCAGGAATGATCTCAATATTCAGGGAACCGCAGTCAATATGCCAGCACCAGTATTATACTACTGCCAGTAATACGGATAATCCCGTAACCAGTATTAGACCAGGAGCCAGGCCTTGGATGCACGGGACCAAAATTATCAGCAGTCTTCTGCAAAGACAACCATTATACCTCCGATGGGCACCATCAACCATGAATGAACATGTACGAACACAGTATGCCAAGAATCACCACAGTCAGGTCAGAGCCAGAATTATGCTAAAGATGGGCATTATTATGCCATGGAGGACAACAATATATGACAATAAATACCATCATACCAGTTGCCTTGTTGTGAGTTATGCAAGGGTGATAAGCAGCCAGCTACAAGCTTTGGAGTGCTGATATACACTGCACCACTGTCTGTACACGTCCCAGTCACGCAAGTACGCATAGAGCGCTCGTTATCTCACAGCCGTCTGCTGGAGGCGGGAGCCTTGGCAGGCGCGGGTACAGCAGCGGAGCCCGCCTTTTCGGCCCCACGGAAAGGATTCCCAGAATCATGTTCTCTCTCACAGCACAGGACTAGACGCAGTGCCGTCTCCTCCTCTCGCTGCGCTGCTGCCGAGTCCCCAGCCAGGCCCTCACTTATTTAGAGACTGTAGAGCTGTCTCAAACTTTCATTTGGTCTATTAGATAGGGTAAATTAGTTTAGAGTAGTTAGCTCATTAACACTGAAGGGGCGCTGGCCTGCTTTCAGTCCACAGGTTTTTTTCTTTTTTTTTTTTTTAAGGAAACAGTGGTCCAAAGCAGTGCATGAATAAAAGAAAAATATTTAAGGAAAGCCGTGATAAGCCGCCTATATTTATCCAAGTCCAGCCGGACAAGGAATTTTATTTTCACAATGTAAGAATAATTGTAAGCCACGTTACAAAGAATACAAGAGCACAATCCTGTGCTTTACCACAACACAGAAAAGTTTAGGGAGAGTTTAGAAGTAAGGAGAGGTTTTACAGGCAAGAGAGAGCAAACTGGACCCTTTTTTTAAATCAAAAAATGCAAGTGTTTTGCCAGAGTAGTATGTACAGCGAATGATACACATTATGTTATACCGTACAACTACTGTAAAGGGTCGACGTTTCGATCCCCCGCTCTAAGATACATGGGGATCATCATCAGGACTTATTAGTTGTATTGCCTGTAGGGAAAAAATTGTATACGCCTGTGGAAAAACAGGAGAAGAGAACAAAGGTTTTTCATATTTACATTATAAGAGGTGAGAGGCAGCATTGCTCCACATTTTTATGAAGACTGTAATCGTATTCGCAGTGACTGGGCGATAGGTTTGTGATGTGCACCATCAATGCATTTGAGTGAATAAGGTGACTTTCAAAACTAAAAGGAGGAATATGTACACTTTAAAAATTAAATAATTATTTACAAAAGTTTCGGCGCAGTGTGGGCTGGTTCGTGCATGGTAGGTTTTAACTGGGAAATGAAGGGGGGCCGAGTGAATTCGGAGTGGCTAGTGAGGCGGACATGGGCTGGTTTGCGTAATGACCGTGAGCTAAGGATAGCATGTGCAGTGACTCACGCAGTCTGTAACATGCAGGTTATTTAAATTGACTCTTGCGTGAAAGAGGTGCACTGGAGGAGGCTCAAACATGTTATTAAATTACCTCTGGAGGGGAAGGGGTGCAATTATTGAGGCTGTGGTAGCTAACCAGCTGTCTTGCCGGGTGGTGCTGCCTAGATGAGCGCGCAAATCAGTCAAAGGACGGATTACACAGGATACGAGCAAAACTATAGAGCGGGAATAGGGCTGGGCAGGAAATACATACCAAGGGATTGCCAGGTTGCAATATGGCGGTGCCGGGACAGTCCTCGCATCCGCTGCGGGGGAGAGAGAAGGGAGATGGAATTAACAGAGACGGTGCTGCGCTGGGCGTTAGGATTCTAGTCAGAGCTCCCGAGTGTTACTCATATACTCAGTTACTCACTTATATACGCACTTTTGCAATCATTATACTACATATACACCATTAATGCACTCAATCAATTACCCATATACCACTCATTCAATCATCCATGCACCTCTCATGCACTCATTAACTCTCCCATGCACACCTCACGTACTCATTCTAACATCCATGCACTTATACAATAATCCATGTACAACTCATGCTCTCATTCAATCATCCATGCACCTCTCATGTACTCATTAACTCATCCATGCACCTCTCATGTACTCATTACCTTATCCATGCACCCCTCATGCACTCATTCTAACATCCATGCACTACTCATGCACTCATTTAATCATCAATGTACCACTCATGGACTCATTCAATCATACATGCATCTCTCAAGCACTTATTAACTAACCCATGCATTGCACATGCACTCAAACATCAATGCACCACTCATGCACTAATTCAATCTTCCATATTTCACTTATGCAGTAATTTAATTATCCATGCACCATTCATACATGCATTTATTTATCCATGCACCTCTCATGCACTCATTCTACCACCCATGCACCAATCATGCACTCATTCTTATGCACTCATGCACTCATTCTACCACCCATGCACCAATCATGCACTCATTCTTAAATCGATGCACGACTAATGCACTCATTCTAATATCCATGCATGATTTGTGTACTTATTCTAACAGCCATGCATCACTCATTAACACAGTCTAACATCCATTCCCCTCTCATTCATTCATTCTAACATTCATGCACCACTTATTTATTCACTCATTCTAATATCCAAGCATCAGTCATGCACTCATTCCAACACCAATGCTCCAGTCATGCACTCATGCAATCATCCATGCACCAATCATGCACTCATTAAATCATCCATGCTCCACTCTTCCACTCATTCAATCCCCCATATACCTCTCATGCACTCATGAACTCATCTTTTTACTACTCATGCACTCATTCAATCATCCTTGCATCACTTATGCACTCATCCACCTATGCATGCACCTTTCATGCACTCATTAAATCATCCATGTACCTCTCATGCACTCATTCTCCCATCCATTCATCACTCCTGCATTATTTCAATTATCCATGCACTCACTCAATTACCCATTCACCTCTCATGCACTTGTTCAAAGATCCATACACCACTCATGCACTCATTCTAACATCTATGTACCACTCATAAACCCATTCTAACATCCATGTCTCACTCATGCACACATTTGATCATTCATGCACCACTCATGGACTCATTCTAATATCCATGCACCACATATGAACTATTCGAGCTTCCATGCACCTCTTATGCACCTATTCAAGCATCCATGCACAACTCATGCACTCCTACTAACACCCATGTACCACTCATGTACTCATTCAATCATGCATGCACCTCTCATGCACTCATTCACTCATTCATGCACTCATCTTAACATCCATGCACCACTCATTCTAACATCCATGCACTCCGTATGCACTCATTCAATCATCCATGCACCACTCATACACTTATCCACTCATGCATCCATCTCTCTTGCACTCATTCAATCACCCATGTACTACTCTTGCATACATTTATTTATCCATGTACCGTTCATGCAGTCATTCTAGCATCCATGCCCCACTCCTTCACTCATCCTAACATCCATAGACCTCTAATGCACTTTCTAAAATCTATGCATTACTTTTGAATCTATGACAGAATATCGACGGCCATAATATCGACCTACAGAACATCGACGCTGGAATATCGAAGGCAAGTATATCGACACCCTATCTGCAACATGGTAAGTACAAAAATATCGAAACCAAAATATCGATGTTAAAAATATCGTAATTAGAAAATTCTTTTGAACTTAAAAATATCGTAATTAAAAATATTGTTTTTTTCTGATAAAAAAAATATTAAAATAAAGTAAATAATAATTATAAATAAGAGAAACCTATTTAAACATATTTAATAATGTTTACAATTAATAAATAATACATATTGAATAATATAACTTTGATTAAAAATAAACATAACATATAATATATACTTACCTAATACATTTTATTAATTATTTTAATTACGTATAAATTATTAAAGTATACTATAAATAACAAAAATATTTACACACATAAAATAATAACATCAATAAAAATAAACAAATATATTGAATAAATCAAAAAACTTCCAATATTTTTAAACTTAATTAAATACAACAGTATCTAAAATAATACAAAAAATATTAAATACATAAATAAATAAAACTACTATTTAAGGTCCAAAAAAACTACAGTGATAAAAACATTGGATAGTGTAGAAGGTAAAATTACTATTCCCACTCCAGAAAATTAAACAGTAGGGAAAGCGTTAAATAGCGTAAGGGTAAAAATTACTATTCCCACTCCATAGAGTGAAACAGTAGGGAAAATGTTGGATAGCGTAGGGGTAAAAATTACTATTCCCACTCCAGAGAGTGCAACTGTAGGGAAAGCATTGGATAGCGTAGGGGTAAAAATTACTATTTCCACTCCAGAGAGAGCAACAGTACGGAAAGCGTTGGATAGCATAGGGGTAAATATTACTATTTCAACCCCAGAGGGTGTAACAGTAGGGAAAACATTGGATAGCGTAGGGGTAAAAATTACTATTTCAACTCTAGAGGGTGTAACAGTAGGGAAAACATTGGATAGTGTAGGGATAAAAATTACTATGCCAACTCCAGAGGGCGTAACAGTAAGGAAAGCGTTGGATAGCGTAGGGGTAAAAATTACTATTCCAACTCCAGAGGGTGCATCAGTAGGGAAAGCATAATAAATCAAAAAAATTAAATATACTTCCAATATTTTTAAACTTAATTAAATACAACAGTATCTAAAATAATACAAAAAATATTAAATACATAAATAAATAAAACTACTATTTAAGGTCCAAAAAAAAAACTACAGTGATAAAAACATTGGATAGCGTAGAAGGTAAAATTACTATTCCAACTCCAGAGGGTGCAACAGTAGGGAAAGCGTTGGACAGCGTAGGGGTAAAAATTACAATACCAACTTCAGAGGGTGTAACAGTAGGGAAAGCATTGGATAGCGTAGGGATAAAAATTACTATTCCATCTCCAAAGGGTGCAACAGTAGGGAAAACGTTGGATAGTGAAGGGGGAAAAATCACTATTCCAACCCCATAGGGTGCAGCAGTAGGGAAAGCGTTGGATAGCGTAGAATTTAAATACAACATACTTATAAATAATTTTTATATTTAAAATAATGTATAATTACATTTTAAAATAAATCTACATCATTTACAAACAATTAAAAATTATTAAAAACAGGTACATTTGAATAAATAATTAACAATACATTAACAACAAATACCAATAACTATTAATTAATACATATTACTCACCCAAAAATAAATATTAAACAATAAAATATTTTTCATTACAAAAAATATAATTTAAAAGTAATTCACAATTAAAAATTATAAAGCAATAAAATTATTTTTTATACCAAATATTACTTTTTATAAAACATTGATTACCAATTAATTACAAATATTTTCCAATTAATAAGAAATAATTACCAATTAAAATTTTTTATTGCCAATTAACAAAATTATTTATCAATTAAATAATTAATTACTAATTACAAAAGTTATTTCCCAATTACAAACATGAATTACCAATTAAAAAAATTAAATAATAATTAAAAACATTAATTACCAATTAAAAAAATTAATTATCAATTTAAATAATTAATTGCCAATTAATAATTAATTAAAAATAAAATAATTATCCATAACAAAAAAACTATAAATAATTAATTCATTACAATTGAATTACTTACCACCCAATTACCATATAAACCCACAACCCACTACAGAAATAAAAACAAAAATTTATTAAAATTAATTTATAATTCCTAAAAATTATTAATTAATTAAGTATATTTTCATTATTTCCCACCCTATTCCTCTATAAACCCACAACCAGCTCCGGTACTAAAACATAAAATTTACTTAAAAATAACATTATTGATATATAAAAATAATACACATATAATTTAAAAAAATTAAAATACTTAACAAAAACATATTACACATACATAATTAAATACATAAAAATAGTACAAATATCGATATTAGTAACATCGAAATTAGGTACATCGATATATATGCTATCGATATTGCTAACTTCGATATTACTTACATCAATATAAATAATTTCGATATTACTTACCTAAGGGTCGATATTCTGTCCAACGATATTCTTGACATCAAAATTCGGTACCTTCGATATTTCCAACTCGATATTTCTGTAGGTCGACAATTAGGAATCGATATTTAGACTGTGTACCATTACGTTTTCACTAATTATTTCATCCATGCATCTCTTATGCACTCTTTTAAATATCCATGCACTACTTGTGCACTCATTCCAATATCCATACACCACTCATGCACTCCTCATTCCAACATCCATACACCACTCTCTGCCCGGGTACTGTTGCAGCAGCCGAAGATATTCAAGGTCCTCCAGACTCTTGCTATTTCCTTGCCCTCTTTAGTTGATTTCCAGGATATGTCTTCAGATGGTATAACATGGACGTGGTCCCACAAGAATACTTCTTGGTGGATCCTCTTGACAGGGTCTTCCTACAGATAGTACATTGTACAGACTTTGCCACTGTTTATGGCTCCCTGAATTGTATTGGGAACAAGTCCCACACAAAACTTGCATTCTTCTGGTGTGGGCCTTTCATCAGAAGAATTTCCACTATGAAGCTCCTGTACATTCTGCTCCTGCTGCTTCACCATCTGATCCCCATCTCCACCTGGTGTTGACATTTTGTAATCCAAAATGCAAAAAAATCCATCCAGTCAATCTCAGCAGCCTCCGCACAATGATGTTCAATGAAAGAAGAATCAGGATAAAAAAATGTTTGGGACTGCCTATTAACATACTTGAACAGTGTATTGTCTAATCATATTAATTTCTTTCCTGGTCACATGATCTACGCAACAAGCTACATCATCATGAAAAGCGGAAATGCAAAACAAAAGTGTTTTTCTTTCAAATGAATTCATAAACATATGTTTAACCCTCATGCTAGTAAACCTCAATCTCCATCATACACTAAAATCTCTATATATGTATCTTAAACAATATGATACTCACACGCTCATCCCGGTTACCAACATCATTGTGACATCCAGTGTCCCACGGAAATGGGAAATTTAATACAACAGTGTTTTTTTATTAACCTTAAATCAGGAACACAAGTTTAAATATTATGCTAGTGTTAGACCTGACATCCTTGGCGTAATTACCCCTGACTTTTTTGCCTCTGCCTCCTGTGTTTTTTATACTATGCTGGATTTCACTCTTGCTGGTGTAGACGCTTTGGGCACTTTGCCACTGCTGTTCAGTGTCAAAGTGCAAGTGATCCCTGAGTAAATTGTTATTATGATTGGTTATCCATGATTGGCATATTTGTGTCACCAAGAAGTCCCTAGTAAACTGCACTGAGTGTGCCAGGGCTGGTGATTACAAATGCTACTAGTTGGCCTGCAGCACTGATTGTGCCACCCACATGAGTAGCCCTAAAAATGGTTTCTCAGGCCTGCCACCGCAGTGCCTGGGTGCAGTCTGTGAACTTCCATGCCGTCCTGGCAAGTGCCCACACTTGCCAGGCCCTACCCTTCCCTTCACTTTCTGTGCACATAGGCCACCACTATAGTAGTTCCAAGGTACCCCCCTGGGCATGGTGCAGTGCAGGTGAAAGATAGGACATGTACTGATGTGTGTAATATGTCCTAATAGTGAAATACAGCCAATTCGTTTTTCACTATTGGGAGGCCATCTTGCCCATAGGATAGAATGGGGACGGCTGTGTACCATCATACCAGCCTATATTCCTATAGGAACACGATGGAGACATGGAGTCTGGTACCCTTGAATTCAGAATTTAATAACACTTCTTTCTGTGAAGATGGTTTTTAAATCCTGCGTTTAGAAATTGAACTTTTAGAAAGCTGCTGTTTCTCTGTTCAAACCTTCCTGTGTGTCTCTGCCTGTTTGTTAATTTACTGCCTGGCTGTGGGGAGTGACAGGGGCTGGTAAGGTGTCTTGGCTCCAGGAGTCTGGGTGTCCAAGGCTGAATAGGCCCCTCTGCATTTAGAGATGTGGTTGGGGACATCCCTGTAGCTGAGTTGGGCTGTGTCTGCTTCCACAAAGGACTGGCTCTACCTCCTGCTGGGCGTCTGATGACCCTGGCCCCCTGTCTCAAAGGAAGAAGATGGGCACTGGCAGAGTGCCCCCAGGACTGGTTTGAACTGGGTCCAGACCCCCAACACAAGAAGAACAAAGACTTTAGGGGTATAAAAGTAGGACAGAGACCCCTTGAAAATGAGACTTCTACAATCAAGAGGAATCTCTGCCGGAAGAAGAACAGCTGGAGAAACTAAGGAAGACTGCCATTGCTGTGTGCTCTGGGGCTGACCTGTAGTTTTGCTGCTTCAACTAAAGGAGAGAAGAAGGGAACTTTGCTGTGTGCAGTGCTCCCCCCACCTGCTTGCAACCAAGACTTTGCTGTGTGCTGTGTCTGCTTAGAGTCTCAAAGGGCCGGAGAAGAGCTAGCCTCCTGTTCCTGGAACACAGGGTTAGAATGTTCACAAGAAGACCCAAGATGCTGTGAAAAACATCCTCTGTTCGCCCTCTGTGCCTTACTACCACCTGCCTGCCGTGTGGGAGGAACGGTGTGCTCATCGGCACACATCTAACGCTGGCCGTGGATTTGTTGGGCCTACCTGGTTAGTGACCCCCCTGAGCAACTTCGTGAACTTGTGGGAGGCCTGACTGTGACCTACAACTTGTGAAGGGGACTTCCGCGCCCCGAATCGCGAGGTTGCAAAATCCCAGCCGCTGCCCAGGACAAAGTGGTGCGTTCTATCTAGGACCCCGATCAATATTGTGACCTCATGGCCCTATACGGCTATATTCAATAGATATCCCTATAATGGCATAAACGATCAGAGCCATATTTCAGTAACTCGCCTCTGCAGCTCATTACAGTACATGACACAGCAGAAGCCACTTCCTTAGATTCCTAGATAACACACCGAGTTCTTTCGACAGCTCAAACCACCCAGCAACCTGGGAAAGCCCCGCTTGCTTTGTTTTGATTAGTAATAGAACTCTTGCAAGCACTGTAAGAACAACCAGTTCTTAGTGACATCTTTATTGACTCTTATGTCCAAAAACTTACGTCAAACTCGGCACCTTTCAGGTATAAATAATACCAACGTTGCCTTAAGCAAACACGGTGGTGGTGAATACTGGAGCAGAACAGCTGTCCCTTGCAGAGAGCCCAGCAGATGCGAGAAGCCCACGGACGCTGCCCCTCCTCCTTGATGCGCTGAGAAAGACGCAGTCTTTTCTCCTGCCGAGAAAATCCAGCTCCGGCGTTTCCAGCCCACCCTTGCGGGTAACTGGAATATCAAGTCCTGAGAAGAGATACCAGACCTCCAACATTCTATTCCAGAGGTACGGTGCTGACTAAACCCTTAGAGAGAATTCTTGAAGCAAACTCTTGGCAAAACCAACTTAACTTAAACTGCTACTTACTTACTCCCTCCCACGTATTAGGCTTAGGTCAGGTACACTGGGGTAGGCGTAGTTAGAAGCACCAGTTGAGGACGTTAGCTAATGTATATATGAATGTATATATTTTATTCAATTTAACCATCTTATGGCTAAGAAACCATCCATATCCATGCTTTTACAGTATTATTTCGTGATACTCCTATTACTGTACGCACTTTTTATAATAACAAGTCTTGCAATTGTGGCAATTCATTTCTCTTGCATGAGAAGGAAGACTGCTCAATAAATAATATCTTTTATTGAAGAACGCCCGTCTCTCTATTCTCTGCATAACTGGTGAAAGTAATTCTGCACAACTGACTGAGTGAAATAGCTGTCTATTGTTTCACACGACTCTAGAGATTGACTCTTATTCTGAGGAGCAAAGTTGTCATGTTAATGCGGTTGTTGGAAAACTTAATCCCTTCTTGTCTGAGCCAGGGAAGCTGATCACTTCCTATTCAGTCAAGAAAGTTTCCAGTGACCTCTGAGCTAGCTGGTACAAACCCAATTAAGTCTAGCATAGTCAGTAGAGACCTAGAAGACCGCACTCCTACATCTACACTGCTGTTCATGTTATTCCAATGCGCAGGGCCTATAGCGAAAATAGGAACTACACTACAAAAGAACAGAGAAGAAACTCACCGCCATCAGCCCCGAGGCCGCTGACATCACCGAAGAGGCTGTGCTGGAATTGGGCCGCCGCGGGAGGCTTGCCTGAGGAGCCGCGCAGTCATTGGCTGGCTGTGGGGCCGCGCTGTGATTGGCCCAGCCGGGAGCAGTGCCGCGTCAGAGGGGGCTCGTCCAGCGAGGCCGCGCTGGGATTGGCCCAGCGCTCGTGGAAGCCCAACGCTCGTCTTCCGCCTTTGAGAAAGCCGCCGTCGCGGGAGAACAACCGGCAGACACCGGAGGCCGGGGAACCTCGCAAGGGAGAAGCCCCAGAACCAAGGATTGCTAGAGAAGCTGCACACCCCCCAGGTAACGCTCGGAGCGTAGTCCTGACCCGTGCTATGTGTCTTTGCCTGGGGGTTGGGTGCGGAGGGCTGCCTCATAGCCGTAGTCGCCTGAAATTGTAATTCAACTATACGCCTGCATTTTTGGGGGCAAGACGGAACCATCGCTGAACGCGGGGTCAGCGGGAGATACAGTGGAGAGTAATCAGAGGAGGAGGGACCTTGTGGATAGGTCCGTGTGCGAGTGAGACTCCTGAGAGTCACACATAAGGACCGAACTGTTTGGCCCCATAACTGCTACTCAGCAGAAGCAGGGATTACTCTTGAGAGAGCTGAAGGAACATTACAAGAAAGCTATTTTGTCCTTTTCTTTGAAAACAGAAGTCCATTGTGTATTCTGGCCCTACATTTTAATATTTGTCTTGCCTAATCACCAGATATAGAAAATATTTTTGATAACTACCTGTGTGGAGTCCTTTTGTGGTGTGTCAGTGTTATTGGGGGTGTTGGTGCAAAATAATTTACGCAATGCCTTGGGGATAAGCCTGTCTGCTCGTGCCAAGCCACCAAGGGGGTGAGCAGGGGTTATCCACAGTGTGTGCCCCTTTACCCTGACTAGAAGTAAGGGTCCCTATTTGGTCAAAGGTACCCACCTCTGCCAACTAGAGACCCCCAATTCTAAAAGCTAGTAAACCCCTGTTGTCAACAAACACTAAAACATGTCTATATATATGTTTATTACTTCATTAAAAACACACTCTCATTGAAGTTACCTACATCTTCACAATGTCCAGCATCCCCGTGACCACCGTGACGATGCTGCAGTGAACATAAAATAAAAACAAAAGATTGTTATTAATAGGCTAAAACAAATAAGGAGTAATATGGCTAAAGTTTAAAATCAGTGGTCCATAATACACCTCTAATGTATAATATGCAAATATACAAAAAAAAACCTTACAAAAACACTGTAAAACAATGGTTACCGAGCCGTTACAGTTAGCAAAACGAATCTCAAAAACCTTGGAACTCACTGAAAAACCAAAGTTTACAAGGATGTTATATTTGAGATATAACATTAACCCCTAAGTGCTTTGCACATTCAACTGCTGACGGCACCACTACCTCTGTAGTGCTGCCGTCGGCCGTTGAATGTTCGAACTGCACCTGCGCAATGGAACGTCCAAGACGGGAGCTGGATGTTCCATAGCCGTTATGAGGTTAAAAAAACCTAGAAACTCACTAAAAAAACAATGGTTAAATGGACGTTATAGTTATGAAATAGAATTTAAAATACATATGACATTTACAGAGAAGAATGGTTACAAAGATGTTATAGTTATGAAATAGAATTTAAAACAACTTAGAAATTGACTGAAATAAAGAAAAGTTACAGGGATGTTATAGTTAGGCTCACATTTCATAAAGAGAAATTAAGCAGTTATGTTTAGCTGACCTAACTATATCTTATGCCCTTTCAATGCACTGCTCATGACCTCACATATTACATCACTTGTGACATATTCAGTGAAATCATTCATGACATCACTGATGACATCTCAAATGACATCACTGATGGCAACATCCACAGAAACACTCACAAATCTACTCACACACCCACATAACCATTCAAACAACCACTCGCACACCCACTCACTGATCAATAGAGCCACTCACACACCCACTCACTCATCCACATAGCCACTCACATACCCATCTATAGACCTACTCACATGACCACTTATTCACCCATACAACCCTTCATGCACCCAATAAATCACCCATACATCCTCTCAAATGAGCCACTTATTCACCTATACAACCACTGAGACACCTCTTCACACACCCATACAAGCACTAACATGTGCATTCACTCACCCATATCCCCAATCACAGAGACACTCTCCAAGACAGTCACTCACAAAACCAATCAGTTAACCAAACAGCCACTCAAACAGCCACTCAGCCACCCATATTGCTATTTTCCCTCATACAGTTAATTACACTGCTGCACTTCGAGGGGAAAGCCTATGTCAGCACCATTACTACAAGACTGAGTCAAATGGGTATCAGATGAGAGCCTGCTCCCTTTCTATCAAAGAGGGTTCAATGAGGGATGATCTAAAGTCGAATAACATTGTGACCCTCTCTTATTTAGTCCACTAAGTTGCCATAAAAAAGACGCTGCCTGTCTTCACCTGGTTCATCTACTACTAAGTGACTTTTGATGGAGTAGTCCGTAGCATCCTCTGGCAGAAGATTGCGAAGTAGAACAGCCACCCCAAACTATTAAAAGCCAGAATGTTACTCTACACTAGGTCATGGGTCCGGGTCAACCTTTCCGGCGATATAGCAGAAGCAAATATCGCAATGCACAGTGAGCTCAAAGAAGGCTGTGTGCTAGCCCCTATTCTATTCAACTTATAGACAGCAGACCTTGGCTTTACTCTAATTTAGGCATGAGCATAGCAATCCTGAAGATTGGATAAAAGAAAATCTTTCTCATGCAATATGAAGATGATCATAGTAGATCACACCAGAGTTGGTCTCTAGAAGATGTTGAATGCAGTGAATATATACAATGGAAAAAATGAAGTATTTGCTAATGCGAGTAAAACCAAAGTTGTGGTCTTTGGGCACTACCCAAAGAAAGTGTGAAGAAATGGTAGGTGGGGTCACAGAAGCTAGACTGTGCAGAGTTACAACTATCTGGATCTAAGGCTAAATAAAACTACAAAACTGACTGTACACATACAAATTATGAAGAATATAGGGAACATGGTCATCCATGCTCTCTGCAAATTAAATAATTCTCTTGACAGCATGATGACCATGTCCATCAGGAGAGTTCTTACAGCAAAACTCATGCCCTCCATTAACTATGCTCAGGCATGTCGGTGGCCGATCTAGACAAGCATCAATGTAAGGTCTACAAGCACTTTTTCCAACTGCTCACTTACGCCTGGAGCCCACTGATTAGAGTAGAAGTCGGCCTCATCATTCAAAAACTTCATTCAATGTCTGTTTTGGCACAATATTTCTAACTGACAACAGTTGCTGCCAAAAATACAATGAAGAAAGTCCTGAATACAATCTTTAAAACCAAACGCAATCCATGGCACAGACTCCTACAAATGGCAGTGAAGAAGCTCCAACTACCAGTAGAAAACTGGGTTCATAGCCCCAACAGCTACCCAACCATCAAAGCCACCATAGAACAGTAGAGATCGGTGGTGGGAGTAGCTGCCGGGCTGTGATGGGAGGAGGGGGAGGGGCAGGGTGGGGGGTAGTAATCTATGGATTACGGAGGATTACAGGTAAGTAAACATATAAATAAATCAAACTTATTTTGTTGGGTGCACCGCATCGCATTTGGGGATGCAGAGTGTGCAACGAAATTCGTTTTATTTATTTAGATGTTTACTTACCTGTAATCCTCCGTAATCCATAGATTACTACCCCCCACTCTGCCCCTACCCCTCCCCACATCACCGCCCGGCATCTACTCCCACCACCGACCGCTACTACCATAGAAAGGCAACTACGCCTTTACTCACAAGAAGCTGACTTCAAGACCTTATGGGAACAGAGCATACACGTCTTGCTGATATCATGTTATACTAACTAATCAAGTCACCAACACCTGAAACAAGCGCTGCGAAAATGGGGCTGAAAGCTAATACTGTGGATACGACTTGTGAATCTTCCAATAGGAAATTTGAACCCAGCTGGAAATTACTTAGAAATATCGAACACTGCAGGCTGTGTCACTACAAAAAAGAATTGTTGGTCCATCAGCTAGGCACATTTCACGTTCCTGAGCTCAATCTATATACAACACGGCACACAAACGGTTACAGAGACTCTAAATCTTTACATTTCTCTCGAAACAGTGTCAGACATGGCCAAATCCGGAAAATCTATGCATTCGGCTCGGACATTGCTAAAGGACAAATTGTCGCACCCCCTGCCCTCACCGGTGAACTATTTCCCGCCCCTCTGCAGTGACCAGGCCAGTGCACATTAGCATAGGGCTTAGATTTTAGTCCCCATGGACTACCACATTTTAGTTTAATCTTAAGTGAATTGAAACTGGACCATGCAGCTAAACTTTTCTATTAATTGTTTTACTATTACAGGTTTTAAGTTTACTTTGCTACTTCTGTAACAGCACAGAATTTTACTGTAACAGAGTCAAGCATGAACAATTCTTGATTGCTTGTTTAATCTACACTGACGTTTTTAACCTGTCTTCTTGACACTCTTATTGTAATGGTTTAAGTAATCAAACAATAAAGGTATTCATTCAGTTTTTGTATTACCTCACCATAATCAACTTTGGCTAATGCACTCAAATACACCCTGTTATTTCTTCCCCTACTGTGGCTCCTTTGGTATATTGTTTCACTAGTCACCTGTCTATGCTCTCTTCTTCTCTCATCAATTGGCTCCAATTTGAATACAAGGAGTACTGCTATCTTTTAAATTGTAACTCATACAGTGAATGATGACACAAGCCATAGCTCAGGGGTGCAGAAAGGCCTGAGGACCACGATCACCAGGGTCCCACAGCTAAAGGTCATTGAGATCTCAAGTAGGGGAACTCTGTGGGAAAAGAGGTAGACAGGCAAGATCTAAACCGCTTATCTAGATTCCTGTGTTATTCGCCTACCATAGAAATCTGTTAGTCATTTGCTGGACACAGCATTGATTTGAACTTTCATCCTACAGAGAAGATAATAATGAGTTCCATTAACCCTTTCCTTGCTGCCGTCGGCCATTGGCCGACGGCAGCACTACCTCCCCAGTGCTACCATCGGCCAATGGCTGACGCGGCCCCGCCCGAGCACGGAAACGCCCGCACCGCGGCGGAATTACCGCTGCGGTTAACGGGTTAAGTTTGGTGTTAATTTTCTGTCAGAAATATTTGAAACAGCAAAACTGCTTTATGGACCCATAAAAATAACTTAGGGGACGATCAGGATGGCGGACGGAAACGTGCTCCGTCCGCCGTGGAAGGTGTCAAGATACTCCGGACCTGGCCGCGGAAAAACCGCATTAGCGATTAGGATCAAATGTGACCGAAACGCCGACCGTGGCGGACGGAGCACAACAATCCCCGTCCGCGGCGGTCGAAGTACACCTGATTCCGCGGCATGCGGACGGAACCCACAAAACACCGACCGCCGCGTACGCACATGACCAGGAGAACAACAACCTCCCCCGCGATACCTGCATACTTTCCGTGTCCGCAATTAGGATAACTCCGCAAGTACCCCGGTAGCCACCGCGATCCACGTCCGCGGCGGTAGCAATGCAATGAGAAACGGGGCACCACAGCGGAAGTCCAACATCCCCACAGTCATTCAAATGGCATACATACCGACAGAATCCATCACCAAACACAGCAAAATGGACGACAACCCACCTGACACAACTAAACCAAACACAAGACACAATTACCCACCCCCAAGAACTGCATAGACCACACCTGACAACACACCCGCCTATCACCTGACTGCCAATCAACATTCACACAGGGCCAAAACACAGACTATAAATTGACTCCCACCCACTCCCGAAATCCTCTGCATCCCAGCATAGCTGACAGCAGGAGACAATACTTGACTTGACAAACAGCAAACTATTTGATTCAGACACATAACCCACACCCAAACACACCCTGCACACAAACACCCACCACACCACACCCAAAGACACCCTGCACACAAACACCCACCACACCACACCCAAACAGCACACACCAGCACCTCCGCACTCCACACAAACACACCCCCCGAGCACCATGGCACCCAAAAAAATCCTAAATTCTCCGACACCGAGCTCAAGGTAATGGTGGAAGAGATCCTTCGTGTGGAACCCCACATCTTCGGGTCCCTCGTGCAGCAGACGAGCATAGCTCGGAAGAACAGCCTGTGGGACCGCATCGTGACCAGGGTCAATGCCTCCGGGAGCGTTCCGCGAACCAAGGCAGACATCCAGAGGCGGTGGCACGACCTGAAGACCCGGGTGAAGTCTATAAGAGCCAAGAACTTCCTCCGGGCCAACCATACCGGCGGTGGAACCCCCCCGGAGCCCCTACCATACACCGAGTGGGAGGAGAGGGTGCTGACCATCCTGCACCCTGACACCCTCGATGGACTTCCTGATGGAGAAGAGGCTGGTAAGTACCAACCAACCACCACAAACACAACAACACGGTGTGGGCCACACAACTCTGAAGACACATCCCACATACCCCAGCCTTGCATGCAGTCCACATACTCACCAACCTCTAAAGCACTCCTACAGGCCCCCATGTCCATAGAGAGGGTGGTGGTGGTGGGTGGGGTGTGTGAGGGGTCGGAACTACTACTTCCAACAGGCCCCCATGTCCATAGAGAGGGTGGTGGTGGTGGGTGGGGTGTGTGAGGGGTCACTAGTCCTACTTCCAACAGGCCCCCATGTCCATAGAGAGGGAGGTGGTGGTGTGTGGGGTGTGTGAGGGGTTGGAACTACAACTTCCAACAGGCCCCCATGTCCATAGAGAGGGTGGTGGTGGTGGGTGGGGTGTGTGAGGGGTCACTAGTCCTACTTCCAACAGGCCCCCATGTCCATAGAGAGGGTGGCGGTGGTGGGTGGGGTGTGTGAGGGGTCGGAACTACAACTTCCAACAGGCCCCCATGTCCATAGAGAGGGTGGTGGTGGTGGGTGGGGTGTGTGAGGGGTCACTAGTCCTACTTCCAACAGGCCCCCATGTCCATAGAGAGGGTGGTGGTGGTGGGTGGGGTGTGTGAGGGGTCACTAGTCCTACTTCCAACAGGCCCCCATGTCCATGGAGAGGGTGGTGGTGGTGGGTGGGGTGTGTGAGGGGTCGGAACTACAACTTCCAACAGGCCCCCATGTCCATAGAGAGGGTGGTGGTGGTGGGTGGGGTGTGTGAGGGGTCACTAGTCCTACTTCCAACAGGCCCCCATGTCCATAGAGAGGGTGGTGGTGGTGGGTGGGGTGTGTGAGGGGTCGGAACTACAACTTCCAACAGGCCCCCATGTCCATAGAGAGGGTGGTGGTGGTGGGTGGGGTGTGTGAGGGGTCGGAACTACTACTTCCAACAGGCCCCCATGTCCATAGAGAGGGTGGTGGTGGTGGGTGGGGTGTGTGAGGGGTCACTAGTCCTACTTCCAACAGGCCCCCATGTCCATAGAGAGGGTGGTGGTGGTGGGTGGGGTGTGTGAGGGGTCGGAACTACAACTTCCAACAGGCCCCCATGTCCATAGAGAGGGTGGTGGTGGTGGGTGGGGTGTGTGAGGGGTCGGAACTACTACTTCCAACAGGCCCCCATGTCCATAGAGAGGGTGGTGGTGGTGGGTGGGGTGTGTGAGGGGTCACTAGTCCTACTTCCAACAGGCCCCCATGTCCATAGAGAGGGTGGTGGTGGTGGGTGGGGTGTGTGAGGGGTCACTAGTCCTACTTCCAACAGGCCCCCATGTCCATAGAGAGGGTGGTGGTGGTGGGTGGGGTGTGTGAGGGGTCACTAGTCCTACTTCCAACAGGCCCCCATGTCCATAGAGAGGGTGGTGGTGGTGGGTGGGGTGTGTGAGGGGTCGGAACTACAACTTCCAACAGGCCCCCATGTCCATAGAGAGGGTGGTGGTGGTGGGTGGGGTGTGTGAGGGGTCGGAACTACAACTTCCAACAGGCCCCCATGTCCATAGAGAGGGTGGTGGTGGTGGGTGGGGTGTGTGAGGGGTCACTAGTCCTACTTCCAACAGGCCCCCATGTCCATAGAGAGGGTGGTGGTGGTGGGTGGGGTGTGTGAGGGGTCGGAACTACAACTTCCAACAGGCCCCCATGTCCATAGAGAGGGTGGTGGTGGTGGGTGGGGTGTGTGAGGGGTCGGAACTACAACTTCCAACAGGCCCCCATGTCCATAGAGAGGGAGGTGGTGGTGTGTGGGGTGTGTGCCAATGCCGACTGATTTTCAACCATAAATACATGTACACGTATAGGCAACATTACTCATCATCACATTATTCTTTTGCAGGGGATCCTAATCTGACTGCCGCCATTGACACCAGGCCTCCAGCATCCCCAAACTCCGAGCACTCATGGGACGATTGTGCAGCCAACTCCGGGGCAGAGGATGGTGCCGGATCGAGCAGTCAGCCAGGGACCTCTGCCACGCAGGTCACACCTGCAACTACAACGACTACGGGCACTGCTATCACAACAACACCGGCGACTCGGACCTGCACAGCTGCCTCCAGCACCACCTCCACCACCACCACTACTACCACCACTTCTGCCCCTGCCGCCCTGCCCAACCCCGACGCCAACGCTGGCCAGCGCCATCCCAGCCACGCAGGGAGACAGTCAGGCAACCCACCACTGCAAGGGCAGATCCTGCAGGCAGGAGCAGGGCGGAAAGAAGGGTTGAGGACACAACACTGATTGCTGTGCAACAGTGCCATGAAGCACTAGTCCGGGTGGAGGCGGGCTATGCACGTAGCCAGGAACATGCAGACCGGGCCCACCAGGACTTTGTGGACAACACCGCCATGTTGGGGGCCATCGAGAGGCGGCTTGGCCAACTGTTCGACATTTTCAGCGCCAGGGCATCCGCCAACACCACCCCCCCCCTCTCAAACACCGGCACCGGCCACAACACCGCCACCGCCGACTGCGCCCCTGGCGGCGGATGTGTTACCGAATCAGCCTGCGCCCCTAGCTGACCCCGTGCCGGCACAAAGACGGAGGGGCCGTCCGAGGCAGGAAGTGGCCGAGAGCAGTGTTGGAGCACATGGCACACACTCCAAGAGGAGCCGACAGTGACTCATTGGAGTACCTGAGCCTCCGATCCAACCTGGAAAGTATCCGGACCCACCTGCCACAGGCCTGCTGCACTAGGCACACACCACCCTATGTGGTGTCTGCACGCCCATCTCATCTACCATTACCTTGGACTCTCACTCCCCCACCCCTTCACTCCTTTGTAAATATGCACCTACACCTATGCACAATCTGTAAATAAATACCACTTACTCACTCAATGATGTATTGCCTCCATGTTTATTCACATGATTGCATCAGAAACAGACGTAACCAGGTTCAGGGATCCAACAGGTACAGAATCATGCCGCAACGGAGTGACCTAGGGAAACATAGAACCCGCAAACAGACGTTAGTAAACAGCATCACACTCATCCCAACTCACTGCAGTGCAACTTACAACAAACCACACACATCACTACACGAATGGCTGACACTACACACATCATGGAGAAGTGCATGTACTCATAAATGAAGACACACAAACACATGCATACATCACATAACAAAACACATAGATGATCCCCAACACAATGACACCAGAGCAGCAAACCTACACAGGGCATACACAAGCAGCACAAGAGGGGCACACTCACAGTCAAGGGAAGTAGCGTGCTATGAGCTGGCGCCTCTGGTCCACACCTTCCTCCTCACCACTATCCTCATCAGTCGACATGGGTGGGTCGGGAGGGCGAGGAACTTGCTGTTCATCTGGGTCCAAGATCAGTGCAATGTTATTTCGCACAGCCAGGTTGTGGAGCATGCAGCAGGCCATCACAATCTTGCATACTTTGCCAGGTGCGTAAGGCAGGGCCCCTCCAGTCTTATCTAGGCACCAAAACCTAGACTTAAGCAGGCCAAATGTTCGTTCCACCACTCGACGTGTCCTACCATGGGCATCGTTGTATCGCATTTCTCCTGCTGTGGTGGGATTGCGAATTGGACTCAGAAGCCAAGGCCTGTTTGGGTAAGCCGAGTCGCCTGTGTATGTGGGAATTAGAGAGAGACATCAGTACCTGAACATGTGGCCACACCAAGCCACCCAGATATCACTCCAGTCACCACAGCATACTCACCAACAAGCCAGGCTTGTGCCGGACGCAGATTTGCCATCAGTCGTGGGACTATGCTGCTCCGCATGATGTGGGCGTCATGTGCAGAGCCAGGAAATCTTGCACACACATGTGAGATAATGTTGTCGGCCTGGCACACCACCTGCACGTTAAGGGAGTGGAAGTGCTTCCGATTCCGAAACACCTGCTCACGTGCCCGTGGCGGGATGATCGCAATATGCGTGCCATCAATTGAACCCACAACGTGTGGAATGCCACCCAGTGCATAAAAGTCTGC
Organism: Lissotriton vulgaris; assembly: GCF_964263255.1. Classification (NCBI taxonomy): domain Eukaryota; kingdom Metazoa; phylum Chordata; class Amphibia; order Caudata; family Salamandridae; genus Lissotriton; species Lissotriton vulgaris. Next base: position 636,680,410 of record NC_141694.1, read on the forward strand.
CTTGACCGCTGCCAACTCTGCCGCCTGTGGAAAATGTATGTACTCATGCTTGTACAGCATCATGGCTGTCAGTACATCCTTGAGTACCGTGCTGAACATGGCCTGTGACATTCCCCCGGCATGTCCTATAGTGTACTGGAATGTGCCTGTTGCAAAAAAATGGAGTGCCGCCATCACCTTTTGGGTGGTTGAAATTGAGCCTGGATAAGTTCTCCGCGGCTGCAGGTGAGGAGACAACTTGTTCACAAGCTCCAGCAATCGACGTCGATCAAGCCTGAATTTCCGGACCACCTCCTCGTCCACCATGTCCTCCAGCACAGTATATGGGCGATGGACATTTTGAGCCCTCCTGTGTGGGAGTAAATGGAATGGAAGTCAATTCACATACAACGCATGTCTGTGCAACTCACTCACATGTCACCGCACTCTATCCAACATGTAATAGGCAGTGTACGATTTGCTTATGTGTGACACCTCTGATTGTCACAACAACATGGATTGACGTAGCAATGTGCACCCACCAGCTACATGATGTGTTGCAACATGTCCAATGCACTCTGTTGCACCTCAACATCACTGCCAACAAGGCATGTGACATGACCCAAAAGTGACGGTCATTAGTGGCACACCGATGGGCATGGTATGGAAACCATGGGATAGAGCATGAAGTGTGGAGTAAACATAGTGCATCGTGCATCGTCAGCTGACATGCACTCATTGACGCCGCCATGGCGGTGCACTGCTTCCGCTGTTGACGTCTGGCCATACGCGGCCCGCGTTCAACATTCCAATTGTCTGCACGTGCTAGAGACCGGGACGGATGCATCATTTGCAACAAAGTTGTAAGAGTGGCGCCACCATGGCGGGGCACGTATTCGGCGGGGGAGGTGGGGGCCACTACAGCCATAAGCTGATGTCCATGCACATGCCAGTTCATGACCCCCTTACAGTGACATTGCATCAGGCAGCCTACACCGGCCGGCCCAGCTCTACCCACTACCGTCGTGCCAGACCTTGCCCTTGACCGCCGTTGCGGCCGTGCCAACTACCGCCGCTTCAGGCCCCCTGCACTACCGCCGTGCCAGACCTAGCCCTTGACCGCCGTTGCGGCCGTGCCAACTACCGCCGCTTCAGGCCCCCTCCACTACCGCCGTGCCAGACCTAGCCCTTGACCGCCGTTGCGGCCGTGCCAACTACCGCCGCTTCAGGCCCCCTCCACTACCGCCGTGCCCTGGCGGCCCTGGCACGGCGGTCATGGGCCTAGGTCTGGCACGGCGGTAGTGGAGGGTGCCTGAAGCGGCGGTAGTTGGCACGGCCGCAACGGCGGTAAAGGGCTAGGTCTGGCACGGCGGTAGTGGAGGGGGCCTGAAGCGGCGGTAGTTGGCACAGCCGCAACGGCGGTCAAGGGCTAGGTCTGGCACGGCGGTAGTGGAGGGGGCCTGAAGCGGCGGTAGTTGGCACGGCCGCAACGGCGGTCAAGGGCTAGGTCTGGCACGGAGGTAGTGGAGGGGGCCTGAAGCGGCGGTAGTTGGCACGGCCGCAACGGCAGTCAAGGGCTAGGTCTGGCACGGCGGTAGTGGAGGGGGCCTGAAGCGGCGGTAGTTGGCACGGCCGCAACGGCGGTCAAGCGCTAGGTCTGGCACGGCGGTAGTGGGTAGAGCTGGGCCGGCCGGTGTAGGCTGCCTGATGCAATGTCACTGTAAGGGGGTCATGAACTGGCATGTGCATGGACATCAGCTTATGGCTGTATTGGCCTCCACCTCCCCCGCCGAATACGTGCCCCGCCATGGTGGCGCCATGTTACAACTTTGTTGCAAATGATGCTTCCGTCCTGGGCTCTAGCACGTGCAGTTGCCGGTGTGTGAGCGTGACGGTCTGTGCAAGTGCAGCCAATGGGAGGTGTGGACATGGGCCACGGTTGGCCAATTGCAAGTACCGTATGGTGTTCACCGCAACACCAGGGCCAATCATTGGCCCAATTCCAAACACGCTCTCACGGCGGACCAATGGCTGGCGCCGTATGCCACTGACATGGCCACTGGGCCCTATATATGTGTGATGAGCAAAAGCAAACTTTCTACGATGACCACCGACTGCTGCCTGTGACCATCACCTCCACCTGCTGCTGCGGAGCTGACCACCGACTGCTGCCTGTGACCATCACCTCCACCTGCTGCTGCGGAGCTGACCACCGACTGCTGCCTGTGACCATCACCTCCACCTGCTGCTGCGGAGCTGACCACCGACTGCCTCCTGTGACCATCACCTCCACCTGCTGCTGCGGAGCTGACCACCGACTGCCGCTCTAGTGTCATACTCCGTGACCTTGCCATGTCGAGAGTCAAAGAGGTCCGGTCTCGTCCCTTCACCGCCGCGGAGCTGGATGTCCTCGTGGACGCTGTGCTCCGCAACTACGGACGCCTGTATGGCGCACCCGGACAGGCGGTAAGTGCAGTGGGGGATAAGTTGTAGTGCATGAGGTGTCATATGGCACCTGGGCTCTGGAAACTTGGCGGTGTGATGTGTGACCAACTAAAGAATCGATATGTGCATGGCTGCTGAGAGTAATGTGTTGCTCCTATCTGTGTGACTGGCCAACTGTCCACTGACTTCCACCCTTTTGTCTCCCATCATGGTAGGTAAAGCTGCACCTTCGCAAGGACGTGTGGAGGACCATTGCACGTGAAGTACGAGCAGCGGGGGTGTCCAATAGACGACATACACACTGCCACAAACGCTGGGACGACATTTCCAGACTGAGCAAGAATGTAGCGGAAGTGACACTAGGGCTGATTCCACGGACTGCACGTCTGGCCCGACGCTCAATGACCCCTCTCATGCACCGTATCATAGCTGTGACGCATCCTGACCTGTCCGAGCGGTTGCGTGTGGATGAACAGCAACGTGGCGGTAAGCTTACTGTCAGTGTATGTTGCTTGTGAGTGCAATGCATGTATGGTTGCCCACACACATTAGGGTCTTCCGTCTATCGTGAGTCTATTTCCAATGGCATGTTGGTGACATTGCCACAGTTAACTTTGCACTTGCACATGCGGAATGTTGAGACGCCACCTGCTAAGCTGTTCAGTTGTCATGCACATGCTGTAGTGCTCCGTCACCCCTTGGCAACACTTGTGTGCTGATGTAGTTCCTCATGCCCAGTGTGCATGCTGTACATGTATTACGGCCAACGCCACAGAATTCCTGTGAGGATGACTGCTTGGGGTGGGCTGTGTGCAGGTTGGGGGATCGATGGACAGTGTCATCAGTGGCTTTAGGGATTCCGCAGCAGTACTGTACGTGTGTGTGCCCATTACTTACACCCATTTCCTGTGCTTTTCAGCTTTGGCAGAGGGCACTCAGCCACAGACGGCGGAGATTACAGAAGGCAATGCATCCGGATCAAACGTCGCGCACACGCAGACTGACACCGAAGGGGCCAGCGGCGGAGAGGGGGACAGGACCGTCCCGGAGGACTCGCATGTGGAGACAACATCGTCATCATCTTCCGACAGTGTTGGTGAGTCAGCACTGTTGTCACAGACTGGGAGTGGGCAACCAACACCTTCGGTCGGGACACAGCACACAGGGCCCACCCTGCCGGCAACTGCACCATGTACTGTACGTGCACGCAGGAGTAGGGGGAGCAGAGTGGCGTTCGGTGTCGGCACCGCTGCCCCAGCCTCTGTAACCCAAAATTCTCTTTGTGCAGAGGCTGTTGATCTGCTGCGACAGCTGTGTGTGGGCCAGACCAATATGATTAATGCATTCCAAGACCACGATAGGAAGTTGGGGCAGGTGGTGGCATTCATGGAAGGTATGCATGGTGATCTGGCTGGTGTACACAGGACACTGCAGTCATTGTCTAACAGTGTGTCGTCTGCCATTGCACAGTCGCATGGACTGGGTGGTACTTCTGTTCCACCATCTACAACTCTGGATGTGTCAGGGGGGAGTGAATTTTCTGATCTGGACTCTAATACAGGTTATTGCACTAGAAGCAGCGTCAGCCAGCACGTCAAGGCACGTAGGCCTCAGACCCCATCCCCTAGGTCAGGTAATTCTGTTCACAAGGACAACGTCAGATATAGTGGAGTACACACACGTGAGGCAAAAGAGGGGTTGGGTGTAATGGCTACACATGCTGCACAGCCATCCCACACACAAGGTACTACCAGGCCAAGACTCACTCCTGCTTCCATTGACACTACCCTGTACGAGGACAGTGAGAAGACGAATACATCTCTTGAGGGCTCGCATACTCCCAGTGCCAGGGACACTAGGAAGGAAGGTGCCACTCCCAAGGGCAGGGAAAGCAGGAAGGATGTAGGCACTCCCAAGGGCAGGGAAAGCAGGAAGGATGTAGGCACTCCCAAGGCCAGGGACAGCAGGAAGGATGTAGGCACTCCCAAGGGCAGGGAGACTACGAAGGAAGGTGCCACTCCCAAGGGCAGGGAAAGCAGGAAGGATGTAGGCACTCCCAAGGGCAGGGAAAGCAGGAAGGATGTAGGCACTCCCAAGGCCAGGGACAGCAGGAAGGATGTAGGCACTCCCAAGGGCAGGGAAAGCAGGAAGGATGTAGGCACTCCCAAGGCCAGGGAAAGCAGGAAGGATGTAGGCACTCCCAAGGCCAGGGAGACTACGAAGGAAGGAGCCACTCCCAAGGGCAGGGACAAGAATAGTCACAAGACAAATGCACCTAAGAGGAGTACGGACAGTCCCAGGGGCAGGGACACACACGGGCAGAAGGGGTGTCCAGCTGATATGTACACCACAGACGACAAGTCTGCTGCCTGGAAGAGGGCACCATCCAGGGAACAGGGCAAGTCCGCAGAGTACAGTACTCCTACGGAAATGGAACATCCAAGGCCCAAGGACTCGCCCATGAATAGTGGCACTGTCAGGGACAGGCATACATCACCCATAGTTGCTCTGAGACAGCTGTTTTCTGGCAAACGGAATACAGAAGACTCAGCAGTGGAGTCACCCCTTACATCCACTCCCATCATGGCCCGTCAGGGACGGATGCAGGTGGACCCTGTCGTGGCATCCCCCATGACACATGTTGCAGAGGCCACAAGGCAGCCACACAGCAAACGACAAGCAGGCTCCAGCACGTCCCCAGAGACCATTCCCCCCAAGCACATGCACCTCCCATGGTGGGTGAAATTGCTTCTCAGTCCGGTCGACTTGTGAGTCCTGTCCTGTCCAGGGTGCAGGCACATGTCCAAAAGAAGCGTAGACACACAGCATTGACACATGCCCAATCCGATATCGGCCTATTGCAACTATCCCCCGCTCCCAGAGCCACCCTGCCTCCTGGACCATACAGCCCTGTGGCTCATCATTTCAGTGGTCACAGTGGCGCTGGTGCAGTTGACTCGCATGTGTCTGTTAGTGGCATGGTATCCGTCGAGACATATCCTGTATCAGGTGCTGGCAGTGTATCTGGGTCTATGGGCCATGTGTCAGTAACTCGGGCTGTGTCGGTGTGTCACACTCCTGTATCAGGTGCTGGGAGTGTATCTGGGTCTATAGGCCATGTGTCAGTAACTCGGGCTGTGTCGGTGTGTCACACTCCTGTATCAGGTGCTGGGAGTGTATCTGGGTCTATGGGCCATGTGTCAGTAACTCGGGCTGTGTCGGTGTGTCACACTCCTGTATCAGGTGCTGGCAGTGTATCTGGGTCTGTGGCTCACGTGTCAGTCACTACATCTGTGGCTGTGTGTCACACTCCGGTTTCTGGTGCTGCCAGTGTGTCCGATGCGGGTACTTCACGCAATCCACCTGATAGTGTGCTGTAAGTTGCTGTACTGTGCCCTCTGATGTACCTGCTCATGTGTCCACACTGCCCTGTTGCTATCCTCATACTGATGTACTGCATCTGATGTACCTGCTCTGGTGTCCACACTGCCCTGTTGCTGCCCTGTTGCTATCCTCATACTGATGTACTGCATCTGATGTACCTGCTCTGGTGTACACACTGCCCTGTTGATGTTCTGATACTGATGTACTGCCTCTGATGTACCTGCTCTGGTGTCCACACTGCCCTGTTGCTATCCTCATACTGATGTACTGCATCTGATGTACCTGCTCTGGTGTCCACACTGCCCTGTTGATGTTCTGATACTGATGTACTGCCTCTGATGTACCTGCTCTGGTGTCCACACTGCCCTGTTGCTATCCTCATACTGATGTGCTGCATCTGATGTACCTGCTCTGGTGTCCACACTGCCCTGTTGATGTTCTGATACTGATGTACTGCCTCTGATGTACCTGCTCTGGTGTCCACACTGCCCTGTTGCTGCCCTGTTGCTATCCTCATACTGATGTACTGCATCTGATGTACCTGCTCTGGTGTCCACACTGCCCTGTTGATGTTCTGATACTGATGTACTGCCTCTGATGTACCTGCTCTGGTGTCCACACTGCCCTGTTGCTGCCCTGTTGCTATCCTCATACTGATGTACTGCATCTGATGTACCTGCTCTGGTGTCCACACTGCCCTGTTGCTATCCTCATACTGATGTACTGCATCTGATGTACCTGCTCTGGTGTCCACACTGCCCTGTTGATGTTCTGATACTGATGTACTGCCTCTGATGTACCTGCTCTGGTGTCCACACTGCCCTGTTGCTATCCTCATACTGATGTACTGCCTCTGATGTACCTGCTCTGGTGTCCACACTGCCCTGTTGATGTTCTGATACTGATGTACTGCCTCTGATGTACCTGCTCTGGTGTCCACACTGCCCTGTTGCTATCCTCATACTGATGTACTGCATCTGATGTACCTGCTCTGGTGTCCACACTGCCCTGTTGCTATCCTCATACTGATGTACTGCATCTGATGTACCTGCTCTGGTGTCCACACTGCCCTGTTGCTGCCCTGTTGCTATCCTCATACTGATGTACTGCATCTGATGTACCTGCTCTGGTGTCCACACTGCCCTGTTGCTGCCCTGTTGCTATCCTCATACTGATGTACTGCATATGATGTACCTGCTCTGGTGTCCACACTGCCCTGTTGCTATTCTCATACTGATGTGCTGCATCTGATGTACCTGCTCTGGTGTCCACACTGCCCTGTTGATGTTCTGATACTGCATTGTGCCCTCTCATGTGCTGCCTGTGATGGACGTTTTCAGTGCAATGGACTGTTGGTGCCCTTAGCCCCTCTCATGTACTGCCTCTGATGGACGTTTTCAGTGCAATGGACTGTTGGAGCACTTGGCCCCTCTCATGTACTGCCTCTGATGTACCTGCTCTGGTGTCCACACTGCCCTGTTGCTGTTCTGATACTGCATTGTGCCCTCTCATGTGCTGCCTGTGATGGACGTTTTCAGTGCAATGGACTGTTGGTGCCCTTAGCCCCTCTCATGTACTGCCTGTGATGGACGTTTTCAGTGCAATGGACTGTTGGAGCACTTGGCCCCTCTCATGTACTGCCTCTGATGTACCTGCTCTGGTGTCCACACTGCCCTGTTGCTGCCCTGTTGCTATCCTCATACTGATGTACTGCATCTGATGTACCTGCTCTGGTGTCCACACTGCCCTGTTGATGTTCTGATACTGATGTACTGCCTCTGATGTACCTGCTCTGGTGTCCACACTGCCCTGTTGCTATCCTCATACTGATGTACTGCCTCTGATGTACCTGCTCTGGTGTCCACACTGCCCTGTTGCTGCCCTGTTGCTATCCTCATACTGATGTACTGCATCTGATGTACCTGCTCTGGTGTCCACACTGCCCTGTTGATGTTCTGATACTGATGTACTGCCTCTGATGTACCTGCTCTGGTGTCCACACTGCCCTGTTGCTGCCCTGTTGCTATCCTCATACTGATGTACTGCATCTGATGTACCTGCTCTGGTGTCCACACTGCCCTGTTGCTGTTCTGATACTGCATTGTGCCCTCTCATGTGCTGCCTGTGATGGACGTTTTCAGTGCAATGGACTGTTGGTGCCCTTAGCCCCTCTCATGTACTGCCTGTGATGGACGTTTTCAGTGCAATGGACTGTTGGAGCACTTGGCCCCTCTCATGTACTGCCTCTGATGTACCTGCTCTGGTGTCCACACTGCCCTGTTGCTGTTCTGATACTGCATTGTGCCCTCTCATGTGCTGCCTGTGATGGACGTTTTCAGTGCAATGGACTGTTGGTGCCCTTAGCCCCTCTCATGTACTGCCTGTGATGGACGTTTTCAGTGCAATGGACTGTTGGAGCACTTGGCCCCTCTCATGTACTGCCTCTGATGTACCTGCTCTGGTGTCCACACTGCCCTGTTGCTGCCCTGTTGCTATCCTCATACTGATGTACTGCATCTGATGTACCTGCTCTGGTGTCCACACTGCCCTGTTGCTATCCTCATACTGATGTACTGCATCTGATGTACCTGCTCTGGTGTCCACACTGCCCTGTCGATGTTCTGATACTGATGTACTGCCTCTGATGTACCTGCTCTGGTGTCCACACTGCCCTGTTGCTATCCTCATACTGATGTACTGCATCTGATGTACCTGCTCTGGTGTCCACACTGCCCTGTTGATGTTCTGATACTGATGTACTGCCTCTGATGTACCTGCTCTGGTGTCCACACTGCCCTGTTGCTATCCTCATACTGATGTACTGCATCTGATGTACCTGCTCTGGTGTCCACACTGCCCTGTTGATGTTCTGATACTGATGTACTGCCTCTGATGTACCTGCTCTGGTGTCCACACTGCCCTGTTGCTGCCCTGTTGCTATCCTCATACTGATGTACTGCATCTGATGTACCTGCTCTGGTGTCCACACTGCCCTGTTGATGTTCTGATACTGATGTACTGCCTCTGATGTACCTGCTCTGGTGTCCACACTGCCCTGTTGCTGCCCTGTTGCTATCCTCATACTGATGTACTGCATCTGATGTACCTGCTCTGGTGTCCACACTGCCCTGTTGCTATCCTCATACTGATGTACTGCATCTGATGTACCTGCTCTGGTGTCCACACTGCCCTGTTGATGTTCTGATACTGATGTACTGCCTCTGATGTACCTGCTCTGGTGTCCACACTGCCCTGTTGCTATCCTCATACTGATGTACTGCCTCTGATGTACCTGCTCTGGTGTCCACACTGCCCTGTTGATGTTCTGATACTGATGTACTGCCTCTGATGTACCTGCTCTGGTGTCCACACTGCCCTGTTGCTATCCTCATACTGATGTACTGCATCTGATGTACCTGCTCTGGTGTCCACACTGCCCTGTTGCTATCCTCATACTGATGTACTGCATCTGATGTACCTGCTCTGGTGTCCACACTGCCCTGTTGCTGCCCTGTTGCTATCCTCATACTGATGTACTGCATCTGATGTACCTGCTCTGGTGTCCACACTGCCCTGTTGCTGCCCTGTTGCTATCCTCATACTGATGTACTGCATATGATGTACCTGCTCTGGTGTCCACACTGCCCTGTTGCTATTCTCATACTGATGTGCTGCATCTGATGTACCTGCTCTGGTGTCCACACTGCCCTGTTGATGTTCTGATACTGCATTGTGCCCTCTCATGTGCTGCCTGTGATGGACGTTTTCAGTGCAATGGACTGTTGGTGCCCTTAGCCCCTCTCATGTACTGCCTCTGATGGACGTTTTCAGTGCAATGGACTGTTGGAGCACTTGGCCCCTCTCATGTACTGCCTCTGATGTACCTGCTCTGGTGTCCACACTGCCCTGTTGCTGTTCTGATACTGCATTGTGCCCTCTCATGTGCTGCCTGTGATGGACGTTTTCAGTGCAATGGACTGTTGGTGCCCTTAGCCCCTCTCATGTACTGCCTGTGATGGACGTTTTCAGTGCAATGGACTGTTGGAGCACTTGGCCCCTCTCATGTACTGCCTCTGATGTACCTGCTCTGGTGTCCACACTGCCCTGTTGCTGCCCTTTTGCTATCCTCATACTGATGTACTGCATCTGATGTACCTGCTCTGGTGTCCACACTGCCCTGTTGATGTTCTGATACTGATGTACTGCCTCTGATGTACCTGCTCTGGTGTCCACACTGCCCTGTTGCTATCCTCATACTGATGTAGTGCCTCTGATGTACCTGCTCTGGTGTCCACACTGCCCTGTTGCTGCCCTGTTGCTATCCTCATACTGATGTACTGCATCTGATGTACCTGCTCTGGTGTCCACACTGCCCTGTTGATGTTCTGATACTGATGTACTGCCTCTGATGTACCTGCTCTGGTGTCCACACTGCCCTGTTGCTGCCCTGTTGCTATCCTCATACTGATGTACTGCATCTGATGTACCTGCTCTGGTGTCCACACTGCCCTGTTGCTGTTCTGATACTGCATTGTGCCCTCTCATGTGCTGCCTGTGATGGACGTTTTCAGTGCAATGGACTGTTAGTGCCCTTAGCCCCTCTCATGTACTGCCTGTGATGGACGTTTTCAGTGCAATGGACTGTTGGAGCACTTGGCCCCTCTCATGTACTGCCTCTGATGTACCTGCTCTGGTGTCCACACTGCCCTGTTGCTGTTCTGATACTGCATTGTGCCCTCTCATGTGCTGCCTGTGATGGACGTTTTCAGTGCAATGGACTGTTGGTGCCCTTAGCCCCTCTCATGTACTGCCTGTGATGGACGTTTTCAGTGCAATGGACTGTTGGAGCACTTGGCCCCTCTCATGTACTGCCTCTGATGTACCTGCTCTGGTGTCCACACTGCCCTGTTGCTGCCCTGTTGCTATCCTCATACTGATGTACTGCATCTGATGTACCTGCTCTGGTGTCCACACTGCCCTGTTGCTATCCTCATACTGATGTACTGCATCTGATGTACCTGCTCTGGTGTCCACACTGCCCTGTCGATGTTCTGATACTGATGTACTGCCTCTGATGTACCTGCTCTGGTGTCCACACTGCCCTGTTGCTGTTCTGATACTGCATTGTGCCCTCTCATGTGCTGCCTGTGATGGACGTTTTCAGTGCAATGGACTGTTGGTGCCCTTAGCCCCTCTCATGTACTGCCTCTGATGGACGTTTTCAGTGCAATGGACTGTTGGAGCACTTGGCCCCTCTCATGTACTGCCTCTGATGTACCTGCTCTGGTGTCCACACTGCCCTGTTGCTGTTCTGATACTGCATTGTGCCCTCTCATGTGCTGCCTGTGATGGACGTTTTCAGTGCAATAGACTGTTGGTGCCCTTAGCCCCTCTCATGTACTGCCTCTGATGGACGTTTTCAGTGCAATGGACTGTTGGAGCACTTGGCCCCTCTCATGTACTGCCTCTGAGTGTACCTGCTCTGGTGTCCACACTGCCCTGTTGCTATCCTCATACTGATGTATGCCCTCTGATGTACCTGCTCTGGTGTCCACACTGCCCTGTTGCTGCCCTGTTGCTATCCTCATACTGATGTATGCCCTCTGATGTACCTGCTCTGGTGTCCACACTGCCCTGTTGCTATCCTCATACTGATGTACTGCATCTGATGTACCTGCTCTGGTGTCCACACTGCCCTGTTGATGTTCTGATACTGATGTACTGCCTCTGATGTACCTGCTCTGGTGTCCACACTGCCCTGTTGCTGCCCTGTTGCTATCCTCATACTGATGTACTGCATCTGATGTACCTGCTCTGGTGTCCACACTGCCCTGTTGCTATCCTCATACTGATGTACTGCCTCTGATGTACCTGCTCTGGTGTCCACACTGCCCTGTTGCTATCCTCATACTGATGTACTGCATCTGATGTACCTGCTCTGGTGTCCAGACTGCCCTGTTGATGTTCTGATACTGATTTACTGCCTCTGATGCACCTGCTCTGGTGTCCACACTGCCCTGTTGCTGCCCTGTTGCTATCCTCATACTGATGTACTGCATCTGATGTACCTGCTCTGGTGTCCACTATGGGCATGCTCCATCCTAGACTGTGACTTTGCTCCGAATCTGCGTAAATAAAATTGCGATTCATGTGTCGTGCTTTGTCAGAGTCATTCTTGCGTGTGTGATGCTGGTGTGGATTGGTATTTTCTTGGGGGCGGTGGGTTCTGCTCAGGACCCAAGTCCTGCAACAAGAAGTGGGGTGACGCTGAAATCACGACAGGAAGTGACGACACATAAGGTGGCTTCCACTCAGTTGCAGTTTATAGTTATCATGCTCCCTGTTGAATTAGTGGGGGGACGCCGTCCACCCGCGTGGTACCCCGACTTGAGCCCTGGTTGTGCTACGTGTCACTCTCCCCTACCTGGGTCACGGCCCTTGGAGGCGTTGCCGTACACAGGCATTTGTGCATTTTGGGACATGTCACTCCCCCCTCCCTACGTCACCGCCCTGGCCGGTACTCCTCTCCAGACAGCGAATGCTTAGGTGCCTACCTGCGTCGTCGTCGATGGTGGGCCAAGACGAGGACGTACTGGATCGCGTAGAGTATCGGGTAAGCCTGTAGTGCAGGGTCCATGTCGGCGTGCGGCTCGTGGTGGGTATGGTCGCTGTGGAGCATCCGCCGTGTTCAGGCAGGTTGTTTATCCGCCGCGCTTTTATGTGTGTTTTCCGCCATCTTGATTTGGAGGACGGTCCTAGTCGTCAGTCCGTACGGCGGAGTCTCTGGTACGGTTACGTCCGCCGCGTAGTTGGGTGTGGTGGTGCGGCGGACCTTGTTCTACCGCCGCGGACGGATTTTGCCACGTATTTCGTATCCTGATTTGGCGGACGGAGTGTCCGCGACGGGCGCACGGAAAATAGGCCTGTTCCGCATACTCAGGGTATGCGGAGGCACTTCCGTCCGCCATCCTAATGACCCCCATAGTGTAATTTTAAGATGCGGGTCAGGGGGTCCTTGAACTGATGCATAACTGTGTGGTCACTTTCTTACAGAAACGTTCTTTGATTGGTCATTGGGCAGAAGAGGTCATTGATTGGATCAGTGGACTGCTTCAGTACAAGGGATGTCATTTGCGAGGCTATATACAGAGCTGACACTGCACAGATCATTGCTTAGGTCAGTAGGCTGAGACAGCACAGGGAAGGGTAATGATTCGATTAGGATAGTGTTTGGGAGATAATTAGTTGTGATCATGTAATGGGTCTCACATGGGAGGCCATTGGCCTGATTGCGAACTTGAAGAGCAGTTCTACCATTTCTAAATGGCTACGTCAAATGGCCGGTGATCGCTTGCCTCACCCCTTGCATGACTAGTTGCATAATCTCAGGTTTTATGCCTAAGAGTCCTACTACTCACTCCTTTTGCCTTTACTTTATTCATAGGCACAGCTACAAAAAACATGAGAAAAGCACACACACATCTAAAGTACCTTGTAGACTGTGTCAGACGTACTTTTAACATGTCACACCAAGAGTTACCCGTTCCTAAAAGTACTTCTGGGCATCATCTGGAGAATGAAGACTATATAAAGGCAGTTGCAATGCAATACCATATCAACATATTTTTGTTACTTTAGAAATTACTTCTTTTTCAGTATATGTCACTAAATTTGAAAAGAATTCCTCAAAAAATGCTCAGCTAGAATAATTCACACCACTTAACTGTACAGTGCACATGAAAAGTGAAACCATAGGAAAAACAGCAAAATGACCATAACAGACAATATTTTACAGAAGTCAATTTAAAGAAGGCGGCTAAATCGGTTATTCTCCAATGTATCGTTTTTGAAAATGGTGACATTAATGTGATATATAGTGTAAATTCCTGGGTACGGTACTTACTAATGGCTCACTTAATCGAAAACCACCTAACCGTTTTATTTTCAGGGATGACAGAAATGCACACGTTGCCTCAGTGGGCTAGTTATTGTTACCCCGAGGGCACATTTGCTACAGTAGCTTAATATATTTGAACCTCCATTCGGTTCAGGTTGTCTCAAGGTCAGGGAGCTCTAAGTGCACTACGGATCGAAGTATTGTTTTCATTTTGAAGTGCACAGATTCGGCATTTATCGTGGAACGTTTCAGTGAACCTTTCATGCCTGATGCCCTTTCCTTCATAAATAGCTTTGACGGCACTCTAGGATATTTTGTTTGTCATGAGGAGTTTAACTTCAATTCTTGCATTTAAACCAGGGATTAAAATTCCTCTCTGGAACTAATTGATTGCAGTAATGCCTTCAGGCTACAAGTGCTTGAGTATGATCTAATGTATGCACTCATGCAACTGTTGGAGGTATAGTACAAGGTTCATCTAAATGTCTGCAGTAGAATACACATGATTCTTAATTCCTAGATTTGCATGTTTATCACAGGCCTCGGCCTATCATCCGAATAAGTGAGAAGGAACAAGATTTGCCACTTGCATAATCAGTTTCCATGTATAAATATCTTTCTGTTTTTACACTCTCATTTCCGAAGAGCTGGTTATGCCTTATGGTTTAGTCTGAAATGGGTTTGCATAATATGCTATTAAATAATCAAAATAATCTTTATTTTATTTTATTTCAAAGTCTCCATTTAAAATTGGCTTCTTAAGAACACTTACTAACCACTTGTAAAATAGACAACAATGTGTCCTGAATTACAATGTGTAAATGGATTATATGCGTGGTGATGTGTAAATATAAACATCTGCTTAATAAAAAATTGTGAAATCAAAAAAGAAAAAGTTCTCTAGAAACAAATAGGTGAGGAGCGTTAGAGGTGTTAGTAAAAGTGTACGTAGTCAAGCAATGTTGCTCGCTCAAATATTCAAATATATAAATGTTGATATTAAATTCAGGGCCTCATTTACGCAATTTCGACACAGGGCAGCAAGCCTTCCTGCTGCGCTGCCGTACTTCAAAATAAAAGGGCAGGAATGCACTTAATCTACAAGATACAGCGCATTTCTGTCCTTCTCCCCTGCACACGAACAGCAACGGTGTGCCAACGCAGACACCCTTACGCCATGGTGCAAGGGTTTCCGCATAGCAGGGAGGATAGTTGTTGTGCAGGCAGGGACGCCTTCCTGCGCAAAAACATTCATTAATGGCAATTTTCTCCTTAGATGCGTGCTGCAGAAATCAGCACACATAGAAAGAGCTAGGGGAAATATAAATATATCTCCTCGTTGTGCTACTTCTACGCCTCCCCTTTCTTAGGATTCCGATGCATTCCCAGCTTTACAAGACTTTGTAAATCTGGGAATGTGTCAAGTTCCAATGATGATGCATGGGAACACCTACACCAACACCCATGGACTGTCCCTTTCACACAGAGTAATGGTAAAAGGGGCCCATATTTACAAGGCCCTGAATAGTCATGCAGGGTGACTTTATTTTGCTTTGTAAATATGGTCAGCCACACTACCCATCCAGTGGGTCTACAAAAGTAATGCACCCAATAGACTTGTAAATGAGGCCCTAAATCTTTAACAGAAGGGCAGAAACAAATTATCCTATTTGTACTTAAAAAAGAAGGGACCCGAGGGAAAATGTCTAACTCATTCCACAATCACTACTCTTACACTGACACTAAGGGCCCTATTAGGATGGCGGACGGACCTGCGTCCGTCCGCCACCCAAGAGGAGGAGGGAACGTCTGCAGGGGCAGCGGCGGTCCCTCCGTGCAGATTAGGATGTGACCGCCACCCTGGCGATTACATCCTTTATGTTTAACATTGCGGCGGGTGCTGCTTGAAGCAGCACCCGCCTCAATGTTAAAAATATATGCTTCGCATTTGCATGCACAAAGCGGCAGGCACCGCGCGGTGCGTGCCGCTTTGTGCATGCAAATACAAGGGGTACCATTGGTACCCCCCATGTGCACCTCCCACCACCCTGTCACCCCGGGGGCCCGCAACAGGCCCCCAAAGAAATCACTGTATGCCTTTCCACGGCGGAGAAGCCGCCGCGGAAAGGCATCTCTTCACCCCCATCCTAATATGGCTGGCGGTGTCTGTTAGACACCGCCTTCATATTAGAGCTTTTCCGCCACGGTCGTGAGGCGACCACAGCGGAAAAGCGGCAGACGGTCTTCCTGACCCCCCAACCATCCTAATCTGGCGGGGGGTCTTGAAAGGCTCCGCAGCGGTTTGTCCGCATCCTCCGGGCCGGCGGACACTTCCTCCGGCCCGGAGGATGCGGAAAAACCGCAATCCTAATGACCCCCTAACAACGGTGTGGCCACTCTTTTGTCAATTCCTACATTTTCAAGGATGCAGTCACCTCAAACGTCCTTTTACTTATGAAGTGAAAACACTTTTACTTTCAAAGAATTGACTAACGATTTTTGACGTATGGATTTAGATGTCTGAGTTGAGTGAAAATTAAGAAATTGAAAAACGAAACCATGATTGATTTACCCCCAGTCCCACCAACAGCAACCTCAATAATCCCATGTAAAGAAAAGCGTTTTCCCAAAATGTATTACCAAAATTAATTGGTTCTAATTTATGCGTCTTCCATCACAGCTCTCACCTTCATGCTCAAACCTTAAACCTCTTAATTGCTTTGATACCTTTGATGAACGCCTACACTTGGCTACCATGTGACTAGAACATTCCTGACAATCCCTCCTCGGTGTCTTAGAGCACCACCAGCTCCACATCTACTTCATCACCAGTACAGTCCTTTTATAGTTAGGTGTTGCCCAATTATTTTCCCTATTCACAGATTTTCTTGGCCATATTATTACCCAATGGGGAACGTAGAAATGCTATTTATATGTGCTGTTGTGTAGAATGCCACTAGCCGCAGCACATTGGGCTTTATTCTTGAGCACAAAAATTGTGCTATAGACCATTTCTAATATAAAAACGAATGCTGTGGGGTATTTCCATATGAGAAGACAATTAAATTAATAAAGGCAACTAAAAGATGACTGTCAGACTGCGGTTACTGAAATGTGAATGTTAAAGTTTTCTAGATATATTTCATCTGGAGTTTATCAATGCCATGTGAACAGTTTGTAAAGTAAAAAATCAACTATTTCTGTCCTGTGTAAGTGTAGTTGACGTTATCGGAGTTTACCCACATCCTCTTCTACAATTAATGTATCCTGGAAGGTACTGAGGCTCCAAGCAAAGAATTGTAGCCTGTGTTTGGCATCAACTAGGGGATCATGACATAAAATCTAGTCAACTACAACAGAAGACACGTCCACACAATCTACAGCTAAAATGAGCATGTGTGCTGCACAGTATCAGTGATTGCTGTATATTTACTTTCCCTTAAACACGTCTCTGATCCTGTTAATAATCATATAGCCACTTTGGTTATCTGGCCATGCTAGACCGGGACAGTCACGAGTTTAGGCTGACTCCGATGGAGTTCAGGATGGCTACAGGAACCCAGTTAGGCTCTCTGAATAAAGTACCTTAAATCCTGGTTGTGGAGTAATGCAAAGTCCAGCGTTGAGGATGCATGGCACAACAGCGGCAATGTGAGGTTCTTACATGGAGATGCAAAGCGCAGTGGCAGTTCTTGGAAACTGCAATGGCGATGCAAGGTCCTTACATGGAGATGCATTGTGCAGTGGCGTTCACGGTGGGCTGTTGGGCTGCGAAGTACAGTCCTGCATTAGGTGTATGTCACAAAGTGGTTCCAATATGGAATATTGTGAGCAATGCGTTACTTGGTGTTGGTTCTACTGGGATCACAAATGGGCTGGCAGAGCACCTTCAGGCCCACTTCCAAGGGTTGGGACTGACGCAGCCCCACTTGGGAGGGCAGGACTCACAGGTGGCAGAATCAAGGTGCTGGGTTCAAAGTTGTTGGAGCCTGTTCTGTTCCTGGAGGCCAGCCAACTAGCCATTGGAGTAGCTCTATTGGTCCTGGGTGCAAGATGCTGGCCTAGTCTGTCTCACTTCAGCAGGAAGGCAGCATGGCAGCACAGCAATAATTCATCTGAGATGCGTCTTCGACCAGTCCAGATGTGTACTGAAGATTTGAGTCTGAGGGTACAATATTTATACCTGGTGCCCACTTTGAAGTACAAGGTTCTGGATGTTTCCACCCCAGAGGTGTTTGTAATTCTCTGCCTCCCTGCCCTTGCCCCAAATTGTCAGGGTTCACAATAGACTATTGCCAAACCCTTTGTGTATGTGCGAAGGCAGATAATTTGTGATGTGCAAGTGTGGTAGGTGACAGATCCCCCCATAAAGTCAGAGATGGCCCATCCTGCCAACACCTAAGCTCCTTTGTCTCAGTGTCTGTGAGCAATACACAAAGACCAACTGCCATCTGCACCTAGTCTATTGACCCAGGAAACAGGCTGCAGGCACCAAATGGTTAGGTCAAGAAAATGACAACTGTCAGGGCCTTGGTTTCTTAAGCCCCCCTAGAGTTTCTCAGGAGCATTACCCTGAAGCCTACTATGTGCTGAAGCGCTATGGCGTTACAAATAACACTGTCTATAGAAGGAAAACAGGAGTAACTTTCCACCATGTAATCTTTATATTCAGTAAGCGATATTCAGTAAGCAAGTTGGCGCAAATCGGCATAGATATAAAATATCAACATGCATCACAGATTTAGTCAAGACTCATAATAGTTTAAACACTAGCACAAGTGTTATTCAATACTTAATGCATAGAAATTTGTCTCACAGTTGTACACACAAATAGGCCACCTCTCATAAACCTCAGATTGATTCACAACAGTATGAATAGGTCTCAAGAACTAACTACTGTTCAATTCACAGCATTTGTTCATTGCAAACGTTTCAAATACAATAGAGCCAAGATTAGACCAAAAGAACTTCGAACAGAATCAATGACCTAAGCCCTCCACCGAGGACCTTCGATAAAGTGGTTTTAAAAAAAACCAACAAAGGCAGAAGAAGTGTTTAGAAGGCTCACTACTAGGAGCAAAGGTCCAGAAACCAAGTCCGATAACCAAGTCCAGAAAACAAACAAAGGAAACGCCCCTCGCGTTTCTTCCTACGAGCCTCTTGAAAGTTCCTCCAGCCGGCAAATAGAAATTGGTTAAATCCTACCTGCGTTTTCTGCAAGCGGATTTTCGTGGTAGTTTACTACCATTTAACAGGAAACAGGGCTGCTAGGCACACCAGCGAAATCCTCCAGCGTTGGAAGCGAAGACCGGACCAAAAGCAGGAGACCTCCGATCACAGGAACCAGAAAGGAATAATCCGCGCGGTGCTTTGGGCGTGGCCGCTTTTATAGTCCCAAACTGAAGAACGGAGGCTGCAGAGGGAAAAAAGACCTCGGCAGCAAAACTCGAAATAGGAACCTCTGAGGCACAAGGCAACAAGCACTGGCAAAGAAGATCATGCCAACAGGATGTGCGGGAACAAGCATTGGCAAAACGATTCTACAACAAGCATTGGCAAAGGGATTCAGCAACAAGCATTGGCAAGGTGTTTTGACAAGCATTAGTAACAACAAGCATTGGCACATTGGTAACAACAAGCATTGGCACACCAAGCATTGGCACATATGTAACAACAAGCATTGGCAAGAGCAAGAATCCTGACAGTGCCCCCCAACAAAAATGGAGACACCCCCCCCCAGGACCTCAAAACTGAGAGATCGGGTGCCAGGCATGAAAAGATCGCACCAAACGGGGAGCATGAACATTGGCCTCAGAGACCCATGAGTCCTCCTCAGGGCCATAGCCTTTCCAGGAGAGTAGGTACCAAAGCTTCCCCCTAACACGTTTACAATCCTTAACACAACGCACCTCGTACTCATCCTGACCTTTCACAAGAAGAGCAGGAGGGCGAGGCCGTCGTTTGACAGTTGCTTTCTTCAGCAGAGAAACATGGAACACAGGGTAAATCTTCATACTCTTAGGAAGGAGCAGCTTGTAAGTCACTGGATTCACACACTGAACAATTTTATATGGACCAATGAATCTAGGATGGAATTGGTAACGTTTCCTGAACTGAAAGTTCCTGGTAGAAAGCCAAACCACATCTCCTACATGAAGATCTGGACCCTTTTGACGCTTCCTGTCCGCAAACTTTTTGTACGTGGCTTTGGCTTTCAATACATTTGCTCGTAAGGCTTTAGTGATGCGTTCCATTTCCCTGAAATGCGAATCCAAGGAAGGTATGTGGGTTTTGTGATGAGCCAGTAGCAAGGGCGAGAAATGAGGATGTCGGCCATAAACAGCAAAAAAGGGAGACAAACCCGTGGAGGCATTCTGCAGGTTATTGTAAGCAAACTCTGCTTCCCATAAGAGAGTTAACCAGGAACCCTGTTTCTTGAACAGGAAACACCTCAGATATTGTTTCAGGACCTGGTTAACTCGTTCGGTTTGCCCGTCTGAATCCGGATGGAAGCTAGTGGAGGTGTTACAAGTAATATGAAGAGCTTTACACCAGGCCTTCCAGAACTGCGAGATAAACTGTGAACCTCGATCCGAAGTAATGGATCTAGGAAGGCCGTGTAGACGAACCACATTTTCCAGGAGTAATTGGACCAAATGAGACGAAGAAGGAAGCTTAGAGCAAGGGATAAAGTGGGCCATTTTTGATAAACGATCCACCACCACAAGAATAGTGTTCATACCTTTCTCTTCCGGCAAATCAGTTATAAAGTCCATAGCAACGTCCTCCCAGACCTGTGTTGGGGTGGGAAGCGGAAGAAGAAGACCTTTCTTTCGACCGTGTTCCGTTTTAGCTTGGGCACAAACATCACAGTTTTGTATGAAAGATTGAACATCCCTATTCCAGGTTGGCCACCAGAAATTCCTCTGTAGCAATTCTTTGGTTTTTGTGATTCCAGGATGACCAGCCAATTGACTAACATGACACCACTGTAAAACCTGTGTTTGTAGTTTCTTTGTTGGAACAAATAAGAGATTGGAGAAGAAGGGTAGATTCTGATGAATGGTTCTATTAGGCCCATCCCGAACCCAGGAAAGAAGTTTGGGTATAGGCATTGCTTGTCTAATTTGTTGAAAGAAAACATCGGACATTGTGGCACCTATGATTTGTTTTTCGGAGAGCATACTAGTAGGTCTGGGATTTGAAAGGATATCATCTGGCTTATGATCATATCGTGACAGAGAATCTGCTTTGTTGTTCTTGGTTCCAGGTCTAAAAGTTATGATGAAGTCAAATTCTGCAAAGAACAATGTCCAACGGAGCTGTCTGGGAGTTAAGGCTTTTGCACATCTTAGGAATTGCAGATTCCGATGGTCTGTGTATACGGTTACTGTGTGTCTTGCTCCTAGTAGATAGTGACGCCATTCTTTGAAGGCATAACGAATGGCCAGGAGCTCTTTCTCTGCAATGGTATAATTGGTTTCTGCAGGCAAAAACTTTCTGGACAAAAAGGCAATGGGATGCAGTTCATTGGTTTCTTGGTCTTTTTGTGAAAGAATTGCTCCTACTGCAAAGTCAGAAGCATCCGCTTCTACGATAAAAGGTAAGTCCGAGTCAGGATGTCGCAAAACAGGTGCTTGCGTAAAGGTTCTTTTAAGGGTTTGAAAGGATGAGTCAGTGTTAGAGGTCCAAGTGAATTTAACATTCTTCCTTAACAGCTGGGTTAGGGGTATGGCCAAGGTTGAGAAATCTTTGATGAAACGGGGGTAGAAGTTAGCAAATCCAAGAAAACGTTGGATATCTTTCACTGAAGTTGGGGTAGGCCAATCAAGGATTGCTTGGATTTTTCTTGGGGCCATAGTAATTCCAGATGGAGAAAGAATAAAGCCAAGAAATTCAACTTTGGTGGTATGGAACTCACACTTAGACAGCTTACAGAACAAACCATGAGATCTTAAGGTATCTAAGATGATCTTCACATGTCCAATGTGTTCCTCCGTTGAAGAAGAAAAAATTAAAAGGTCGTCAATATAGGCTATGACGAACCTATCTAAGAAGTCCCGAAGGACGTCATTAATAAAAAATTGGAAGGCAGCCGGAGCGTTGCATAAGCCAAAGGGCATTACACAATACTCAAACAAGCCAAAGCGAGTTCGGAAGGCGGTTTTCCACTCATCACCTGGTCTAATACGGACCAAGTGGTAGGCGCCTCGCAAGTCAAGCTTCGTAAAAATTGTGGCTGAGCGCACTTGATCAAGAAGCACCGGAATCAATGGTAGAGGATATCTATTCTTGATTGTGATGTTATTAAGTGCTCTGTAATCGATACAGGTGCGCAGTTCTCCATTGCTTTTAGGTACAAAAAAGAGCGGAGAAGCTGCGGGAGACTTGGAGGGCCGGATGAAACCATTTTTCAAAAATTTATCAAGATATTCCCGAAGGTGGTTATTTTTTAGATCAGTCAAGGCGTAGATTCTACTACAGGGTATCTTGGCCCCAGGCACTAGATCTATGGCACAATCATAGTCTCTGTGTGGTGGTAGGG
The DNA here is from genome assembly GCF_964263255.1 of Lissotriton vulgaris. NCBI lineage: Eukaryota > Metazoa > Chordata > Amphibia > Caudata > Salamandridae > Lissotriton > Lissotriton vulgaris. The sequence goes on from NC_141694.1 coordinate 636,702,660, forward strand.
TTTCTGCCTTTTGTTCACAGAAAACATCTGTATACTCTTCATAGATGGGAGGAAGAACTATGTCCTGCTCAGCGGCTGTGGAGACAAAAAGGGCAGATGCAGTGTGTAGAAAGGAACTTGGGGAGTTCTTAGAGTCTTTTATCGGTCCCCCACAGCATCCCTGTTTACACCAAGGGGAAGTGAAGTCAATTGTACGTTCGGTCCAATTGATAGTAGGATTATGCATTGTTAACCAGGGGATGCCCAAGATAACTCCGAATTGGGGTGCGTCAATTACATCAAAAGATATTGTTTCTTGGTGTTGTTCGGAACCCATATTACAAACCATTACTATGGGAGAGGTACAGTGAGTGATCATTCCAGAAGTTAATTGGGTTCCGTCGACTGCGTAGACTATTTCAGGTTTCTCCTTCACAACAATGGGTATACTTGTTTTTGCAATGAGCTTGGAATCTATGAAATTTCCGGTGGCACCAGAGTCAATCATAGCTGCCACCAAGATTTGGTTTAGATTAGGTATTCTAAAAGAAACATTCAAAGTGAGATGAGGGACTGTTAACTGCAAGGTGTTTGCGATGGTTTGTTCAGGAGGGGATTGCCAACTCGAAAAAGTCTCCTGATCCAATTTCGAGTTCTCTAGTTTTCCGACTTAGTTTCCTTTCTGTCTCGAGACCAAGAGTTCTTAGGTTTGAGTGAACATTCTCTAACGAAATGTCCCTTCTTTCCACAATAAAGACATAGACCATTCTTACGCCGGTTTTCTTTTTCTTCAGAAGTTAAGGGTTTCCTCAAACTTCCTATTTCCATAGGCTCTGCAGATTCCTGGGCACTGGGAAGTGATCTATCCTTAGCTCTGGAAAAGATTCTGACATCTGTTCTTTTTCTATCTCCTTTGCGGTCAGCAACTCGATGGTCCAGACGTAGACTGAGTGCAATAAGATCTGCACATGTTCGAGGTTGAGGATCTATTGGTGCAATAAGGTCTTTCAGCTCATCTCTTAGCCCTTGGTAATAAAGAGCTGCCCTCTTGGCTTCAGGCCAGTCAGTCTCTGCAATAAGACGGTTGAATTGGGTAAGGTAATGTACTAGTTCCTTGTTTCCCTGTCTTAATTCTAATAGTTCTCTATCGGCTGATCCTGTTATTGTTCGTCTATCGAAAATCCTCTCAAACTCTCGTTTAAACTGCACCCAGTTATATAAGATTGGATCATCAGATTGAACCAGGGGAACCGCCCACATAGCTGCGTCACCACTCAAGAAGGAAATCAGAAAGGCGGTTCGTGACTGAGGATTCGGGAATGAAGCTGGTTTAACCATGAAATGCAACTGCACCTGCGTTAGAAAGGTTTGGAACTTGTTCGGTTCCCCACTAAACCTCTCAGGCTGGGCCAACGGAACAGTAGTAGGAACAGTAACTGAAACAGTGGGCGATGAACCTGATACATTTGTTTGATGTTGACCTGCAGATGGTGCTGAGTCCAAACGCGATTGCAAATGAATAACTTTATTGGCTAAAGCTGCTGTTTCAGTTCTACTAACAGTTAATTCAGTTTGTAAATTCCCAATCATTGCACACAGATCATCCATGGTGGCATTCATTTGGTTTTGCTCAGGAGAAACAAAATTCGTGGGCGGATTATTCTGTCAGGGCCTTGGTTTCTTAAGCCCCCCTAGAGTTTCTCAGGAGCATTACCCTGAAGCCTACTATGTGCTGAAGCGCTATGGCGTTACAAATAACACTGTCTATAGAAGGAAAACAGGAGTAACTTTCCACCATGTAATCTTTATATTCAGTAAGCGATATTCAGTAAGCAAGTTGGCGCAAATCGGCATAGATATAAAATATCAACATGCATCACAGATTTAGTCAAGACTCATAATAGTTTCAACACTAGCACAAGTGTTATTCAATACTTAATGCATAGAAATTTGTCTCACAGTTGTACACACAAATAGGTCACCTCTCATAAACCTCAGATTGATTCACAACAGTATGAATAGGTCTCAAGAACTAACTACTGTTCAATTCACAGCATTTGTTCATTGCATTCAAATACAATAGAGCCAAGATTAGACCAAAAGAACTTCGAACAGAATCAATGACCTAAGCCCTCCACCGAGGACCTTCGATAAAGTGGTTTTAAAAAAAACCAACAAAGGCAGAAGAAGTGTTTAGAAGGCTCACTACTAGGAGCAAAGGTCCAGAAACCAAGTCCGATAACCAAGTCCAGAAAACAAACAAAGGAAACGCCCCTCGCGTTTCTTCCTACGAGCCTCTTGAAAGTTCCTCCAGCCGGCAAATAGAAATTGGTTAAATCCTACCTGCGTTTTCTGCAAGCGGATTTTCGTGGTAGTTTACTACCATTTAACAGGAAACAGGGCTGCTAGGCTAAGCGTGGGCGGAAAATCCGTTCCGCTCGCGGATTTTGCGGATTTTCGGGAAATCCGCAATCCGCGAGATTTGCGGATTTCCCGCAAAATCCGCAAATTCGCACGCAGCGGATTTTTTTGGCGTTGCGCGGCGTTGGTGATACAATTTTTGCGGCGCGCGGCGTTTATCATCGTTTGCCGAGTTGTTTTTTTCGATAGTTTGCGAGTGCTGCGCCATTTTGGATCTTGCTGTGTGATCCCGCGGGAATTTGCGAGCGCGATTACGTCATCGCGGCTTGCCAGCGATAGTTTGTCAACGCGAGTACGGCGAGATCACGTCTCGCGGTACTTCGCAATTGCGAGATTTGAGATGCGGCGAGCGAAAATATAAATTTGCAATTCTGCACAAGAAATCCACCAGCAAGCAGCATAAACCTTCTAGAAATGATGATTTTTATGTGAATAACTCCTTAGTTTGACATTTGCCTGCACTTTTTTAGCGAGGAGTCCATTTTGGGGAGGGGGGCAGGGGGGTGGGAGGAAGGAAGTGCCCCATAGTCTTCAACTTCCTGTTCCTGTTCAGCAGGCTCCTCCCAGTGCTTTGTCCATCTCCTGGTCACTTTTCATTCGGATGTGGACCTGGAAGGATTACTTTTTGTGGATGCTGCTGGATCTTTGGATTTGAGGCCTTTTTGACTTTCTTTGGATCACTGTTGGATTAGAAATTTTACAAGTAAGTTTGTTTGGGGCATTACAGTTGCTGCAACTAAAATTTTGGGATTTTCGATTTTTGGGCTGTTTTGGGGCCTTTTCCCCAGGGGTACTCAGTGGTGGGTGGACTGATTCTTTCTGTGGGTTGTCTTGAACTTAAACATCATGGAGGCCATAGATGAATTGGGATTGTGCTGATTTTTCTGTGTTTTTCGATTTTTTTTTTTTGTAAAATTTTGTGTTTTTCGATTTTTGACCTGTTGTTGGGGCCTTGACCAGGGGTAGTGAGTGGTGCATGGGCCTAGTCTTTCTGTGGGCTGTCTTGAATATAAACATCATGGAGGCCATGGATGGAATGGGATTGTGCTGATTTTGCAGTGTTTTTCGATTTTTGGGCCTGTACTTGTGGCCTTTTCACCAGGGGTATTTGAGTCTAGCATGGGCCTAGTCTTTCTGTGGGCTGTCTTGAATTTAAACATCATGGAGGCCATGGATGGAATGGGATTGTGCTGATTTTGCAGTGTTTTTCGATTTTTGGGCCTGTACTTGTGGCCTTTTCACCAGGGGTATTTGAGTCTAGCATGGGCCTAGTCTTTCTGTGGGCTGTCTTGAATTTAAACATCATGGAGGCCATGGATGGAATGGGATTGTGCTGATTTTGCAGTGTTTTTCGATTTTTGGGGGTGTTCATGGGGAGGGACATGCCATGTGGCTGGTGGCCATTTTGAGTGCAGCTACAGGCACTGGCCATGTGCTGGCAGGCAAGTGGCCATTTTGAATGCAGGCTTTGTTGTTAGGCCTCCAACCATTTTGCCTACTTTTCAACCTTTATTTATGCCCAGGGGTAGTGAGTCTTGCATGGGCCTAGTATTTCTGTGGGTTGTCTTGAATTTAAACATCATGGAGGCCATGGATTGAATGGGATTGTGCTGATTTTGCAGTGTTTTTCGATTTTTGGGCCTGTACTTGTGGCCTTTTCACCAGGGGTATTTGAGTCTAGCATGGGCCTAGTCTTTCTGTGGGCTGTCTTGAATTTAAACATCATGGAGGCCATGGATGGAATAGGATTGTGCTGATTTTGCAGTGTTTTTCGATTTTTGGGCCTGTACTTGTGGCCTTTTCACCAGGGGTATTTGAGTCTAGCATGGGCCTAGTCTTTCTGTGGGCTGTCTTGAATTTAAACATCATGGAGGCCATGGATGGAATGGGATTGTGCTGATTTTGCAGTGTTTTTCGATTTTTGGGGGTGTTCATGGGGAGGGACATGCCATGTGGCTGGTGGCCATTTTGAGTGCAGCTACAGGCACTGGCCATGTGCTGGCAGGCAAGTGGCCATTTTGAATGCAGGCTTTGTTGTTAGGCCTCCAACCATTTTGCCTACTTTTCAACCTTTATTTATGCCCAGGGGTAGTGAGTCTTGCATGGGCCTAGTATTTCTGTGGGTTGTCTTGAATTTAAACATCATGGAGGCCATGGATTGAATGGGATTGTGCTGATTTTGCAGTGTTTTTCGATTTTTGGGCCTGTACTTGTGGCCTTTTCACCAGGGGTATTTGAGTCTAGCATGGGCCTAGTCTTTCTGTGGGCTGTCTTGAATTTAAACATCATGGAGGCCATGGATGGAATGGGATTGTGCTGATTTTGCAGTGTTTTTCGATTTTTGGGCCTGTACTTGTGGCCTTTTCACCAGGGGTATTTGAGTCTAGCATGGGCCTAGTCTTTCTGTGGGCTGTCTTGAATTTAAACATCATGGAGGCCATGGATGGAATGGGATTGTGCTGATTTTGCAGTGTTTTTCGATTTTTGGGCCTGTACTTGTGGCCTTTTCACCAGGGGTATTTGAGTCTAGCATGGGCCTAGTCTTTCTGTGGGCTGTCTTGAATTTAAACATCATGGAGGCCATGGATGGAATGGGATTGTGCTGATTTTGCAGTGTTTTTCGATTTTTGGGGGTGTTCATGGGGAGGGACATGCCATGTGGCTGGTGGCCATTTTGAGTGCAGCTACAGGCACTGGCCATGTGCTGGCAGGCAAGTGGCCATTTTGAATGCAGGCTTTGTTGTTAGGCCTCCAACCATTTTGCCTACTTTTCAACCTTTATTTATGCCCAGGGGTAGTGAGTCTTGCATGGGCCTAGTATTTCTGTGGGTTGTCTTGAATTTAAACATCATGGAGGCCATGGATTGAATGGGATTGTGCTGATTTTGCAGTGTTTTTCGATTTTTGGGCCTGTACTTGTGGCCTTTTCACCAGGGGTATTTCAGTCTAGCATGGGCCTAGTCTTTCTGTGGGCTGTCTTGAATTTAAACATCATGGAGGCCATGGATGGAATAGGATTGTGCTGATTTTGCAGTGTTTTTCGATTTTTGGGCCTGTACTTGTGGCCTTTTCACCAGGGGTATTTGAGTCTAGCATGGGCCTAGTCTTTCTGTGGGCTGTCTTGAATTTAAACATCATGGAGGCCATGGATGGAATAGGATTGTGCTGATTTTGCAGTGTTTTTCGATTTTTGGGCCTGTACTTGTGGCCTTTTCACCAGGGGTATTTGAGTCTAGCATGGGCCTAGTCTTTCTGTGGGCTGTCTTGAATTTAAACATCATGGAGGCCATGGATGGAATGGGATTGTGCTGATTTTGCAGTGTTTTTCGATTTTTGGGGGTGTTCATGGGGAGGGACATGCCATGTGGCTGGTGGCCATTTTGAGTGCAGCTACAGGCACTGGCCATGTGCTGGCAGGCAAGTGGCCATTTTGAATGCAGGCTTTGTTGTTAGGCCTCCAACCATTTTGCCTACTTTTCAACCTTTATTTATGCCCAGGGGTAGTGAGTCTTGCATGGGCCTAGTATTTCTGTGGGTTGTCTTGAATTTAAACATCATGGAGGCCATGGATTGAATGGGATTGTGCTGATTTTGCAGTGTTTTTCGATTTTTGGGCCTGTACTTGTGGCCTTTTCACCAGGGGTATTTCAGTCTAGCATGGGCCTAGTCTTTCTGTGGGCTGTCTTGAATTTAAACATCATGGAGGCCATGGATGGAATAGGATTGTGCTGATTTTGCAGTGTTTTTCGATTTTTGGGCCTGTACTTGTGGCCTTTTCACCAGGGGTATTTGAGTCTAGCATGGGCCTAGTCTTTCTGTGGGCTGTCTTGAATTTAAACATCATGGAGGCCATGGATGGAATAGGATTGTGCTGATTTTGCAGTGTTTTTCGATTTTTGGGCCTGTACTTGTGGCCTTTTCACCAGGGGTATTTGAGTCTAGCATGGGCCTAGTCTTTCTGTGGGCTGTCTTGAATTTAAACATCATGGAGGCCATGGATGGAATGGGATTGTGCTGATTTTGCAGTGTTTTTCGATTTTTGGGGGTGTTCATGGGGAGGGACATGCCATGTGGCTGGTGGCCATTTTGAGTGCAGCTACAGGCACTGGCCATGTGCTGGCAGGCAAGTGGCCATTTTGAATGCAGGCTTTGTTGTTAGGCCTCCAACCATTTTGCCTACTTTTCAACCTTTATTTATGCCCAGGGGTAGTGAGTCTTGCATGGGCCTAGTATTTCTGTGGGTTGTCTTGAATTTAAACATCATGGAGGCCATGGATTGAATGGGATTGTGCTGATTTTGCAGTGTTTTTCGATTTTTGGGCCTGTACTTGTGGCCTTTTCACCAGGGGTATTTGAGTCTAGCATGGGCCTAGTCTTTCTGTGGGTTGTCTTGAATTTAAACATTATGGAGGGCATGGATGGATTGGGATTGTGCTGATTTTGCAGTGTTTTTCGATTTTTTTGTGCTCTATAACTGAACTGATGTTCCTCTGTCTTCCATTTTTTTTAGGTGCACAAGACTCAAGAGAACCACCAGTGCCAGGAAGAAGTCCTGCAGCGGTGTGTGTGTGCAGCATAACGTCACGCGACGTCACGTCTGGCCTCAGACAACTCTACAATTCGTGCAACTGCGGCCTGCTGTCTGACCTGCTCTGAAGAAGATGGCCCCGCCCCCAAAGAAAGTTCTCCGTAGCTCCTCTAGCAAGAAAGTTGCTAGTAAGGAGCAGAAGAAGCAAGTTACCAAGGAGGCTGGTGTGCCACCCGCCACTTTTTTTGGGAGCAAAAAAAAAAGTACGCCTGCAGCAGCAGGATCTGCTGGGGACCAACCTGAGAGCAGCACCCCTGCTCCATTGGGTTCAGTGCCTCCACCACCACGCCAACTTAAGTCAAAGCCCTTGAGTGCTTCAGAGGCAGTCAGTGTACTTCTCCAATCACCATCGACCAGTGATGTTGGCTCATCGCAAGAAAGTAGCAGCAATGTCCCTGAATCAACACAGGTTGTTGTAACTCATCTGACAAGTGTTGAACAACCACAGGCGCAACAACAACACCATGTGCAAGTACACGCCCAAGTACATGTGGAAGGAGAGGCAGCAAAAGGAGATGCGCAAGCAAAGGTGCATGGACGTTCACAAGTGCCCACAATAGTTGTTCCTCCCGAAGTAGGGGCACATTTGGAAATCGACAATGAAGCTGAGGTATCATTGGAAGCCACTCCTCCTGATGATCATTCATTGTCTTCCACATCCCTAGCAAGGAAAAGATCAAGGGGGGTGTCTACATCTTCTTCAAGCCCACCTCGTTCTGGTGCAAGTGATCTGTCTTGGGAACCACAACTGCGGTCTGACAGTGAGGCAGAGGCACACCATGATCTGACACCGGTACCTAAGCGTAAAAGGAAGGTCGTCCAAAAACTCAAACCTATGGAGTGTGATGAGGCTCAACAAGAAGTGACAGATACTGCTGGTGATGAAGCCTCTCACGATGACGACGAGCCAGTCATCACAAAGGTCACTGCAGCCCCACCGGGCATGCAGCAAAGAGACATTTTGACCCTATCCCGAGAAGCTGCTGAGCGTGATGATGATGTCGGCGAGGAGGCAATGGAAATGGAATCATTAGATTTGGAGTTAAGTAGTACACCAAAACCTACCGCTTCCATATTTCTTCGCAAGAAGGTACCCACCTCGTCCTCGACCTCAATTCGTGGTGGTGAAAGTGCAAAACGTACTGAAGTTCGGCAATCCACATCCTCCACTTCATCTGTCATTAGCAGCAGGACCACCACCACCAGTATCGCCGCCTCCTCCGGCCCCCGAAGACATTTCAAGTCTCCAGTTTGGGACTTCTTTAGTGTTTGCCCAAAAAAGGAAAACGTAGCCATTTGTAGCCTTTGTAAGCTTCGATTTAGTCGTGGTAAGCTTGGTTCTAACTATGGTACCGGAGGCCAGAGAGGTCATCTTGAGAGAAGGCACGCTGTCGAATGGTTTCCGCACCTAGAGGCGGTCAAGAAAGCCGGAATTGCACGTAATGAAAACGTTGATTTGTCATCTGCTGATGATGAGGAGGTAGAAGAAGACGATTCAAACACTTCACTTACACCCAGTTCCCATGTCAGCAGCACACCCCATGGGAGCCACACTAAGAGTGTGGGAGAGAGTGAGACATCAATGCGGAAAAGTTCATCAGCGAGCGTAACTGGGTCGAAGAGATCATCATCATCCCGTAAATCATTGGTCCAGGGCAACATTAAAAAGATGTTGTTTACAGAAGCGCAATATGAACGCAACCACCCAATGACCCGTCTGTATAACACTAAGCTGGCTAAAATGCTAGCTCTGGACCTTCTCCCTTTTTCTTTTGTAGAAGGGGTTGGTTTTCTAGAATTAGTGACAGCGCTCTGCCCTAAATGGAAGGTTCCTAGCCGGTTCTATTTTGCCCGAGTTGCGGTTCCAGCACTACATGAAGATGTTCTGAAGGTGATTGGGGCAGCTTTGCAGAAGAGTGCTGTTCACACTATACATCTGACAACAGACATGTGGACCAGTGGCGCAGGCGCTGATTACATGTGCATCACTGCACACTGGGTCTCTTTTTCAGGGGCTAAAGCAAAGCTAAACTCAGGTGTTGACACTAACATTGTTTTTAAAGGTGCTCGGAAACATGCAACACTAGCCATGTTTGGTTTGGAGAAACGTCACACAGCAGAAAACATTTTGGATGTCTTTAACACAAAGGTCCTTAACTGTCTGTTCCCACTAAAACGCAAGGTTGGTTATGTTTCCACGGACAATGGCTCCAATATAGTTAAGGCCATGAGGGACGGTTACTATTTCAGAGTGCCGTGTTTGGCGCACTGTATAAACCTGGTTGTCCAAAAATTCTTGGGTAATAAACACAGTGCAGCGTACAGTGTATTGGAGAACTGCCGAAAAATTTGCAAGCATTTCAGGCATTCTTTTAAGGCCCGCAAGCAGCTGAGGAGCATGCTATATCAATGTCAAATGCCAGTGAAAGCACTCATCCAGGAGGTGGTAACACGTTGGAACTCAACCTTCTACATGCTTGAGCGTCTGTATGAGCAGTATACGCAACTCGATCAATATTTCTTGAAAGAGGGTATAGAGGAGCTGAGGATGGGTGGGCCGCAATGGAACATAGTTGAAAGCCTAACACGCATGCTTCGTCCTTTTGAGGTCTTCACACGTGCAGTCAGCAAGGAGGACTCTAATTTGGGAAAAGCTATCCCATTGTTGTACATGCTGGAGGACCAACTGAAGGAGGTGTGTTCTGTGTTTCGAAAAGATGACAAAAAGAAAGACTCTTTGCTTCTGGCTGAGCAATTATTAGAGCTCCTACAAGGTGATGAACGTCTTAAAAAGATCCACTCAGAACAGCATTACATTTGTGCTACTATTCTGGATCCACGCTACAAAAAGGCGCTGGCAGGCAGAGCATTCTTTCCTTTTGCTGATGAAGATGTTACAAAGTACAAACGTTGGCTAGCCTTGTCAGCCAAGAAGTTTGAAACAGAACGGCTGGAAATTGAAGGAAATGGCAGTACATCAGCAGGCCATCCCCAGTCAAAACAATCCACTTCTGCACCTGTGGCTGTGGCACAAGTGACCTCTTAGCCGTTAAAGACACCGGCAACCGGATCATCTGCACGAAAGACAACAGAAACATTGGAGGCTGAAGAGGATTGGCTAGCTCTGCGTGGGTTTGGTTCTCAAAAGGTCAGAGGCACAGCAAGAGCTACGCAAAGTGGAGGAACCTTGGAGGAGGACCTTGAGTCGATGGTGAAGGACTATCTGAATGACTCCACAGAGGTCTATGTTAATTCTGACCCATTGGCGTATTGGCATGGGAAAAAAGAATTGTGGCCACAGCTCACCAACCTGGCTTTAAACTACTTGTCTTGCCCACTCGCAAGTGTGTCTTCTGAACGGGTTTTCAGTGCGGCTGGTGGGATTGTAACTCCCAAACGGAGCCGCCTCTCGCCCAAAAATGTGGAGAGGTTAACAATGATCAAGATGAATCAGCACCTCATACCACCAGATATAAGAGTACGAGAGAGCGTGCCGGATGAAGAGGAGGTGGCCAGCACCATAGATGAGGGAATTTCTACTCTGTCAGGTGGCACTGACCTCACCCTGGCTGAATTCGCAGAGTATGATGACGAAGCCTTATTCTTATTCCTGGACCGTGATACCGACTTCGAGCCCTGAAAATGAGACAACGAATCAATAACTTTCTTTTTCATCCTTATTCACTTTTATTCCTGTGTGTCTGTCTTTCTTTGTTGTGCACAGTTAATATAATTCAAACTTTAATCAGATAATCACAAAAACAAGCCCATCAGCAGAACTGTCTTCACTTGTTTGCTAATTTATTTGAAGGTGCCGCAGTCTGCATTCCTCAGGTTCACAAGTTCAGAAGAACATGCTCCTCTATCCTCCTCCTCCAGACTCCTATTTCCATCAAAGCAGAGGGCTGGTTTACGCCCAATGAAGAAAGACTCAGCACTTGTGGGGGTGTTGTTCTACCTCTTTGCAGGTGAGTTGACGGGTCTGGGGCCATTGCTGGGAAGCACTAAAAGTGGTTTGTGCCAAATCCGAGGCGGAATTTTTTTTGTGTTTTTGATGACTTGCTTGCCTTTGAGGTGCTCTTAGGGGGGGTTCCGTCTGTTTGTGGGTGAGTTTCGTGGTCTGAGAGCATTGCTGGGACACTCTAATCTTGATTGCATTTGCTTTTCAGGAAATCCGTCGTGCCAACCCCGACTTATGGCCTAGCTACGCAGCGCGTTTGGACCGAAGGCCCAGAAATATTGCAAGTATGAGATTTTGCTTTTGGCCTGTTTGGGGGTGTTATGCTTCTTGGCGGGTGGGTTGCCGGGTCTTGGGGCATTCCTGGGAAGGTCTAATACCGGGTAGAAGTGGTTGGGACAAAATCCAGGCCGATTTTTTTTTTGGGCTATTTCTGACATTTTGCTCTATGTAGCGTTTTCGGGGGCCTGTTTGGGGGGCTTCCTGGTGTTTGTGGGTGAGTTTCGTGGTCTGGGAGCACTGCTGGGACACTCTAATCTTGATTGCATTTGCTTTTCAGGAAATCCGTCGTGCCAACCCCGACTTATGGCCTAGCTACGCAGCGCATTTGGACCGAAGGCCCAGAAATATTGCAAGTATGAGATTTTGCTTTTGGCCTGTTTGGGGGTGTTATGCTTCTTGGCGGGTGGGTTGCCGGGTCTTGGGGCATTCCTGGGAAGGTCTAATACCGGGTAGAAGTGGTTGGGACAAAATCCAGGCCGATTTTTTTTTGGGCTATTTCTGACATTTTGCTCTATGTAGCGTTTTCGGGGGCCTGTTTGGGGGGCTTCCTGGTGTTTGTGGGTGAGTTTCGTGGTCTGGGAGCACTGCTGGTACACTCTAATCTTGATTGCATTTGCTTTTCAGGAAATCCGTCGTGCCAACCCCGACTTATGGCCTAGCTACGCAGCGCGTTTGGACCGAAGGCCCAGAAATATTGCAAGTATGAGATTTTGCTTTTGGCCTGTTTGGGGGTGTTATGCTTCTTGGCGGGTGGGTTGCCGGGTCTTGGGGCATTCCTGGGAAGGTCTAATACCGGGTAGAAGTGGTTGGGACAAAATCCAGGCCGATTTTTTTTTGGGCTATTTCTGACATTTTGCTCTATGTAGCGTTTTCGGGGGCCTGTTTGGGGGGCTTCCTGGTGTTTGTGGGTGAGTTTCGTGGTCTGGGAGCACTGCTGGGACACTCTAATCTTGATTGCATTTGCTTTTCAGGAAATCCGTCGTGCCAACCCCGACTTATGGCCTAGCTACGCAGCGCGTTTGGACCGAAGGCCCAGAAATATTGCAAGTATGAGATTTTGCTTTTGGCCTGTTTGGGGGTGTTATGCTTCTTGGCGGGTGGGTTGCCGGGTCTTGGGGCATTCCTGGGAAGGTCTAATACCGGGTAGAAGTGGTTGGGACAAAATCCAGGCCGATTTTTTTTTGGGCTATTTCTGACATTTTGCTCTATGTAGCGTTTTCGGGGGCCTGTTTGGGGGGCTTCCTGGTGTTTGCGGGTGAGTTTCGTGGTCTGGGAGCACTGCTGGGACACTCTAATCTTGATTGCATTTGCTTTTCAGGAAATCCGTCGTGCCAACCCCGACTTATGGCCTAGCTACGCAGCGCGTTTGGACCGAAGGCCCAGAAATATTGCAAGTATGAGATTTTGCTTTTGGCCTGTTTGGGGGTGTTATGCTTCTTGGCGGGTGGGTTGCCGGGTCTTGGGGCATTCCTGGGAAGGTCTAATACCGGGTAGAAGTGGTTGGGACAAAATCCAGGCCGATTTTTTTTTGGGCTATTTCTGACATTTTGCTCTATGTAGCGTTTTCGGGGGCCTGTTTGGGGGGCTTCCTGGTGTTTGTGGGTGAGTTTCGTGGTGTGGGAGCACTGCTGGCTATATATACTTTACTTTGCAAGAGGTTTGAAGCAAATCCATGGTGGCTGAGGGGACTTAGGGCCTAGCTGCAGAGCGCGCGCGGAGTGATTTGGGAAATTTGTGAAAAAGTGACTAAGTCCCCATTTTTGTACTTTTGCTCTTTGGCTGTTTGGGGGTCTTCTACTCGTTTTCTCCTGGGTTGACGGCTCTGGGGCCATTGCTGGGAAGCTCTAATACCGGATAAAAGTGTTTTGGACCAAATCCCAGGCGGAATTTTTTTTGTGTTTTTGATGACTTGCTTGCCTTTGAGGTGCTCTTAGGGGGGGTTCCGTCTGTTTGCGGGTGAGTTTCGTGGTCTGGGAGCACTGCTGGGACACTCTAATCTTGATTGCATTTGCTTTTCAGGAAATCCGTCGTGCCAACCCCGACTTATGGCCTAGCTACGCAGCGCGTTTGGACCGAAGGCCCAGAAATATTGCAAGTATGAGATTTTGCTTTTGGCCTGTTTGGGGGTGTTACGCTTCTTGGCGGGTGGGTTGCCGGGTCTTGGGGCATTCCTGGGAAGGTCTAATACCGGGTAGAAGTGGTTGGGACAAAATCCGCGCGGAAAAGCCTTTAGTTTTGGCACTTTTTGTAACTTAGGGTTCGTTAGGGTTAGCCCTAGCAGCAGGATTGCATGTGTTTCGGGGTGTTCTAGATTTTTCAAACTGAGTTCTGGGGTCTTAGAGCACTCGTGAGAATGTGTAATTTTGGTTGCAAGTCATTTGAAGAAAATCCATGGTGGGAAAGGGGGGATTTGGCATAGTTAAAGAAAGCCTTTGCCACTATTCTTAACTTAGGGTTCGTTAGGGTTAGCAGTATTTCTATTGCATGTGTTTGAGTGGGGGGGATTTCGAGTCTTGGAGCGATGCTGGCTATGGCTACTTTTGCTTGGTTGCTTGCAAGTGGTTTGAATGCAATCCACGGTGGGTAATGGGTAATTAGGGTACTTCGGCCTACTTTTACTTTCAAAGTAAGTTTTGTCACCAGTTTTCTGCTAGGCCTCGTTTTTTGAGATTTGATTGGGGGTCTTCTACATTTTTGCGACTGGCTTTAGTAAGGGTCTGGGTGGGAGCACTGCTAGGAAGATCTAATTTTGTTCTAAAACACAGTTTACAGTACACCTAGCTTGAGGGGCAAGATCCGATACATTAATTTGCCCATACTTATTTATCCTTCAAAAGGTGACTCAGAGTACGCACTTTCAAAAACATTGTACTGTCTACTAGGAAAAACAAATTGTGACTTTTTGCACTCCACAGCCTACATACCTTATATTTATTTATCAGTGGTGTTGTAATATTATATCACTTCCTGTTTTTCGTTGAATAATTACAGGCCGGGTTTCAGTCTCTGCAATGGGGAAAAAAGGATGGAGTCAGGCTTCACAGTAGCGAGCCACAATTCAGCATCAGGCAGGCAGTGGACAGGGTGTCTTCTGGTGACCAACATCGATGGACGAAGCGTCGGCTGCAATGGAGGAGTGCCGCTAATAGGAGGATTTTTTTTCTGCGGGCAACTTACTTACCACTTCCAACAGGACCACTACAACCACATAGATACAGTATCCCTTGCCTTTTTCTCTGACTGTGACTGCATTTCTTGGCTCTCTCTCTGCTTCTACATTGATCCCTTAACACATCACTTAGTCCACTCCACTATCACATCTGCACCACACATAGTCATTTGTAAGTGCTCCTACGTAATTCGCAAGTCGCAGCACGCCCCAGGCCGTAGAGGACTGGGATGGCCCCACTGATGAAGCATGTCACCAAGGGGCAACCCTGGTGAGTGAGGGGACACCTAGAAAAAAAGCAATTTCTCCTTTTCTATCTACTATACCTTCTGTCAGGTTACGCAGCCCCTAAGCGCCTACCGTACTATGAAACTACATTTCCCATGAGTAGGCGGGAGACTTGCAGACTATTTAGTGAGACTATATGAGAGTACCCTTGTATGTTAGGACAGCACTTCACTGATGCCTGTCTTGTCTTCTGTTACAGGTATCCTTTCCCTGCTGACCCTACCTTTACCCATCCCACATTTTTTATTTTAGTTTGTTATTTTTCTCCCCCGCCTAATGCCTCGAACACCCTGTGTTTACACTTCTGGGTGTTGGTGACATTTGGAGGTGGAACCATATTTGCATCGACTGGATCACGGGGAGTAAACCTGACACCTTCCAGACCAACCCCATTGAGTGTTGTTGTGAATGGATTTATAGTGACCAGCAAGGCTCTCAGGTATCTGGCTACAGAGACCTTATGTTGAATATAGTTATCAATATTTCCACCCACGCCCTGTACTGTCGCATTCTTTCTTCCACAGTTGTCGAAAGTACTAATTACTTTTAACTGACATGCATGCAGTTACAGTAGTGTATGCACTTTCAAAGATTGATGGATAGGTTTGTACCCAAAGATTTGTTTATGTTCACAATTGTTCGTCCATGCTGTGCTACTTTTTCTTGTCTCCCAAAACCTTTCCCAAAAACCCCCGTACCCATCCATTTTTCAAACCCTAACCCTCTTCCCCCGGGCTGTGTGGTTTTGATTGATGTGTGACTAAATTACAGCAATAAATCCACACACTTGCTGGGGAGGATAAGGTGATAGCAACAGGCTGGTGAAGAAATCCGAGGATATATTCTTACTCTGCTTGACAAAGACCCATGGCTAATGTCAAAGAACTTCAACCAAATTAGTTATACTTTAACATTTGTTAGGCTACAACGTGGCACTGTTCTAGTGTACTTCTGTCACCTGCTATATTCTGTATTGTACCTTTGTATTGCTCAGGAGGACAAACCAGATTTCATTTTCTTTTTTTCATAGGCAAGCAACTGCCACTGTGTCACACCACTAGTACCACCGCTATGAGGAAATTTTATCCGCCCAGGATTGCCAACCTTATTTGCTGTTTCCCGTGGAGCCAGCCCTGGGCCTAGCCCTACTTGCAAACAGAAATTACAGGTAAGATAGGCGTTTGGTTGGAGGTAGTATAATGGAGTATTAGGAGAGACGAGAGATTTGATTGACGGTAGTACTACTAAAGTCCTAGGACTATTCAGGAAAACAAACTTACTGTTATGTTAAACCCCCACCCACCAGACTCAAAAGCAGTAAAAAACAGGTATGGTCAGATAAAGTTTCAAAAAGTATATTTTTATAGCCCTAACAAAAGAATCTCCCGCAAGACCCTCCCTAACCCCAACGATTGTCCTTCAAAAGTCCCCAAAAATCACAACTCCCAATTCCCACCCCCCAAAAGTCTCTAAAAAAGGGGCAAGGGACACTATGGCAGGGTGCTGTTGGAATTAGCAGCCAGGGCATCATGCTCCTTGCGGAGGGTGGCAAGTTCGAAGCGGAGGCCCTCCACCACGTTCTTATAATTATGGACCTCCTGCTCCAGGTAGGACAGTCTGAGGGATAAGCGGCGCCGGTGTGCCTTGCAAATCCTGTGAGGGGCAGCTGCTTTCTTTGCTGCTGGGCGGTGGCGTTTGGCTTTGGTAGCCCGGCTCCGTACCGCTGGAGCACTGCGCTGGCTGGCAGCCCGCACGGAGGAGGAGGCAGCTGTCCCAGTGGACGTTGTTGTTGTTCCAGACTGCGTCTCCTCCTCCTCCAGGGCCACCAGCCGCCGATATTCAGCAACAGTGGCATCCAGCCTCCGTTGCCGGGCCATTCGAGCCAGCTCCTTCCTCCTTGATGGTGTCTTGGATTTGGAAGGAGCAACTACATGAAAAAAGAAAGACATAGTCTGTAACCAATGCTCCTTAAGATTAACACAAAATGATTGAGCAGAAAGTTGTCACAGTACAAGTAGCAAATTGAAAGCACAGTGCATAACTATTGAGGACAGTATCTATGTAACCTCCGACTTCTTCATCCTTGCTCTAACATTAGTGGGAGTTTAAGGAACAAATTCTACGAGCACTATGGACTTCTATTACAGTCGACTATGACAGTACACCACTCTTATTCTTCTTCTTCTCTCTTGTTTAGGAAAATTGGTACGTTATCTTATGCAAGCCGGCATAATGCCAGCGCAGTGAACTTGCACCCGAGAAAAACAGACGCACACCATGGTGAGTGAGACAGACTTGCGTTACTGTACCGGTCCAGTACATGCAGGTGGTGAAGCTCTTACTTTTCTATTACGGGTGGCACTGAGAATACTCTGTTAAAAGGGCTACTGCTTAATTAATTTAGCTTTCACCCTACAGTGCAAATGAGTATTAGAAAAGGAAAATGAAGAAGCTAAATTATCTGATTATCTATCACTTCACATGGGATGTATTTGATGACATATGGGATGACTTTAGGTGCTTTGCTTATTATTGAGTGAACAGTGATACCCCCACACATGAATGACGTACTACTACTAAACTAAAGTTATTAAGGGAGGTAGGGAGTGCCCACCGTAATAACTGGATATATGCTGTGCTTGCAGTTGCAATACAAACTACTGCTACTATTCATGGTAGTCTTTGGACAACGTTACAACTTCTTTTCCTTGCCTTTCCTACACTGGAACGGACGTGCGGGTGCGGTGTTACATGCTCTTCAAAGTAACACTTAGTTCATCCAGTGACCGTCTACTCTCTCTAGATTCACATATGCTATCTAAGAGTCAGATAGTACCATGAATGATCCAGGCATCCATCCATTCAAAGTATATTGCACACATACAGTTTCTGTCTCACCCACCCAGGCTGTTCTCCTTCCACCCATCCTTGCTTCATCATTCACCCAGCCATGCACCATACCATTTTCTTACCTTCCCAGCCACCTCGGGGACCAAGCAAACACATATCATTCTTCTTTGCCAGTCATCATTACATTTCTCGTGCTTCCACACTTACTTACACCCTTCTTTCGCTTTTCGTTCATCCCATCCATCAAGTTCACCTCAGATCTGATTGGGATTCTTCTCGCCAAAAACTTCACAGCTAAGTCGAAGTACATTTAGAGGAGGCTACTACCTGCTTTTTTTATAATACACCCGTGCAGAAAGCACACTCTGCAGTCTTCAATCTCAATGACTAAGGAATGTATAGCTTACCTCTGCCCGCCACCACCGTGTGAACCCTCACAGGCATGTCCTTTTCCGGCACTTGCACCGCCTCCTCCCCAGAGTTGTCCTCCTCGTCCAATGCCACCACCTCCGCGCTGGCCCCGTCTCCAGATGTTCCACCTACAAAGTACATTTAATAATGTTAGAATACACCACTCACTACTATATAATATTTGGTCTAGGAGGAAGAAAGAAATGTGAAAAAAAGTGTACAATTTAATAATTTTTGACTGTGTACTCTAGAGTAAAAATGTCCCTTTTTCCAGGGAAGGCTGTTGTCTTGCTGCACTTTTTGGCACAACTGATGAATGTTTGCTTTTTACTTTTTAACACGCACCACTTTTTCTCCTAACAGACAGAACCTTGACTTCTAAGAACACGAGCAGGATCAAGTTCAAACCAGGTGAGAGCTCGGCTCGACCACAAGAAATGTGTCCAATTAATCGTCAGCACTAAGCACTTTTCCATTTTCAGTTACACGTTCACTTTTATGACAAACTTGAATTTAATAAATGTGTTTACTTTTAATAAAGCTTTTAAACTTAAATAGACTCTGTGGTTTTTGGTCCTCCAGACTAGAGTGGATGAGCTAAAGGTTTTCGAATTTTTGCAAGCATGGGTCCGTGCCTCTGCCATCGGTGACTTTGGGAGCTAAATGACTCTGCCACACTATCTAGTCAGTAAGGAGATTGGGGGTTCAACTACAAAGTCTGTTATCACTGAGGTATGTGGAAAGTCTAACAGTTACAGCACCTATTATAATTGATAAGCTAAGCGATGCATTATTTAGTGTCCATAGTTCTGTTTGTGCAGATTTGTCCCTGCAACAGTAGTAGAATGGATTGTCCTATCCAAACCAAAAGTAAAGTAGTATCTTATTATTTCTTGGTGGTGGTCATTCACCTTTTTATTGTTGGCAATGGTCAAAGCATAAACATTTAGAATACTTGAAAAGACATTATGGACAATCCCAGAGGACTACACTCAGTGCATAGAGCTATTGCTGACTAGAATGGGAGTCCAATGGAAATGCCAAATGTGCAATCTTAGTTAGCTACACAGACAGACTAATAAGAATAATCTAGTAATACCACACGGAGTCATAGGGATAAGAATTTAGATCCTGTCTACAAGAAGATCAAAGACGATTTAGAAAAAATCGAATGAGGAACGCTAGGAAAAAATAAGTACTCTATATTAAAATTAAAACTTACTGGGGCCAGCAAAGGAGCCCTCGACTGCCCGGTCCTGGCCTGCATCGACAACAGCACCCTCCTCCTCCTCCTCCTGTGTCCTCCTCTTGCCCCTGGGGGAAGCTGATGTACAACATGAAAGAAAGAAAAACAGAAAACATGGATGATATTTATTTCTCAACCAAATCAAACATTTAAAAAAGAACTAACAAAGTAACAAAATATTTTTGCGAAATAGCAAATAGGGAACGACTCCACGGGATATATTATTGACCAATCTCATGTGGTCGACTACGTCATTACTTTAGTATTGCTTGATTTGCGGACCGTCGAATTGGAAACTACCCTATGTAACTCACTAAACAAAGTACTAAAAAGGTTTGCCTAGGATTGGCAGGCAGCAGTCCGCAGCACGCAAAGTGACAGCCAAAGTCCATCGTGATTGAAGATCAGCGACAACACTAAAGTTTCCTACTACATTCACCAGTCATTAAAATACTCAAACTATTAATCCACCACCACTATTTCTTCTTATCGCCATGTGTACAAAGGAAGGACTGGACTTGAGTCTGTAGGGGCTGATTTATAAGGCCCTTGCGGCTCTTTTGCTCCATTGTTGCGTGACTTTTGTGACGCAGCGACAGCACAAAAGAGGCGCAATGGTGCGGCGTATATTAACAACGTGACGCATCTGGGAGATGCATCACGTTGTAAAGCCCTGCGCCAATAGGGGTGTTCCGGCGCAAGGGAGGGCGTTCCTGCGCAGGAACGCATCCTAAAAGTGGCTGAGGGAAATCTACAAGATTTCAATCAGTCACTTTGAGGACAATGATGCGTGACTCAAACCCTGCGCCTGCTTGAAGCAGACGTACGGCTTGACGCAGCATTGGGGAGATAGGGCACCCCAGAGAATTGATGGAGCTGCACCATCGTTGCGACGCAACTCCAGCAATGCGCCACCTTTACGGCACAGATGCGTAACGCTTTGGTGACGTTTTGGGCCCATGGCGCGCCGCATTGTAATACGGCGCACCATGGGTGATGGTGGCGTGATGCACAATTACTGGCGCATCCCTGCAACTTTGCAGGGATGCGCCGGTAATTAAAAATCTGAACCTTAGTGTGTAGCATTGCGCAGTTCTTTCAACTACACTCATACATAATTTCACAGGCCAATGAAATGAACACAAAATCTAAAACAAATAAGCATAGTAGCAACACTACTGAGAAGGAGAGCAGTGTACCTGAAATGCACAGAAGATTTTGAAATAAAATGTACCTACAATGTAATGAGCAGCATTATTGCTCTTGGTAAAAAACAAAAATTTGCAATATAATAACACAGCAGGAGAAAACATAGTAGTAAAGACATAGCTACTACTACTCACCAAGCCCGGGGATCTCAAGGCCAAGGAGGTCGAGCAGATCTCGCTCACGGGTCAGGACATCCGTCCAGCGGTGGGTGGCCTGGTTGTAGGTGCGCCAGACCCGAGAGTGGTGGTAAATGGCCTGGCACACATTCTCCCACCGCTTCCGGCGCTCCCGGGCCCCGTACCCGGCACTGATCTTGCCGCCTCCCATGATGGTCCTGGGGAGGCGGCGCTGAACATAAAAAATGAGTTGGGCCACCTCCTCCGGGGTAAAGATCTCCCGTGGCATCACTAGCTCCCCCCTCAAACGCCCGCACGGGAGCCGGACACGGGGTGCGGGACCCTTCCCCTTCTCGGGATGCTTCCCGGCTCCCTTCACCATGGTCTGGGCGGAAAGGAATAAAGAAAATAGAATAGGGAAGAGAAGAAAAGAAAAGAGTTTACAAAAGTAGTTTAAAATTAACCAAAAGTAGCAGTAAACACAAAAATATAGGGCTAGAAAAATAGAGGGATAGATAATAAGTAAAATAGATAAAAAAAAACTTCAAACAAGCAAAGGATGGCAGAGATTGACAGAGGATACAAAGACCATGCCCAGAACCATAGCAATGAATGAGAAACAAGATGGCCGCGCCCGTTCACGACCGCGCGGGTAAGTTCGCGCGAGATTTTCCTTGCGAACACGCGCGAGACTGTACTGGCAAACCGCGGACTTTGCGAGATTACACTTCGCGCCCGGAAACGGAAATACGTCAGGCAAACAAGATGGCTGCGCCCTTGAACGACCGCGAGGGTAACTTCGCGTCTTGCGCTACGAGCGGCTCGCAAAAACGCACAAAACCTTGCCAACTAACACGCCACAAAAAAAACAAATTGCATATTCGCACGAATTTGCGGCTTCCGAATCCGATCTTGCGCGTGTTCGCACCCCGCGAACCCCGCGAAATTGCAGAAAAACGAGTTTTTCAAAAGTGAAAGCACTCGGCAGGGGCAAGAGTGAAAAACTCATCATTAGTAACAATTCCCGGTAGTGCTTCCTGACTGGGGCCCCTCCAGAATTCAGTTGCTAGTTGCAACAATTGTATGACCCTGCTCTGACCCTCACAGCAGGCTCATACAATAGCTACAAGTAGGCCACAAAGAAGGTCCTGGGGAAAAAAAATGCACTGCAACAGAAAGCAAAATTACAGATAAGGAAGCAGGTGCCAGACTGGAATTTTAAAACAGTGACACATTAATAAACTAACCCCAAATTAATTCATCTGAGTTGAAGCAGGGATGGTGTGCTTGCTTTTCCCCCCCATAATCTACAGTAATGATGAACCAGAGGGTGGCATTGATGTAACAGAGGGTTGCAGTGGTGAAACAGAGGGTGCTGGGAACCTGTGATGATGAACCAGACGTAGAAACAACATAATTCGCGACCGTTGCGCGACGAAATGTAAGTTCGCAATTGCGAACTGGTACGAAACCCTCGCGAACTGGCAGAAATCCTTGCGAACACACAAAAAAAAAAAAATCCGCAAATTCGCAAGAATTCGCGGATTTTGCGGATTGCGAGTTCGCAAATCCGCAAATTCGCGAACGCAAGATCCGCAAAATTCGCCCATGCTTATGCTAGGCACACCAGCGAAATCCTCCAGCGTTGGAAGCGAAGACCGGACCAAAAGCAGGAGACCTCCGATCACAGGAACCAGAAAGGAATAATCCGCGCGGTGTTTTGGGCGTGGCCGCTTTTATAGTCCCAAACTGAAGAACGGAGGCTGCAGAGGGAAAAAAGACCTCGGCAGCAAAACTCGAAATAGGAACCTCTGAGGCACAAGGCAACAAGCACTGGCAAAGAAGATCATGCCAACAGGATGTGCGGGAACAAGCATTGGCAAAACGATTCTACAACAAGCATTGGCAAAGGGATTCAGCAACAAGCATTGGCAAGGTGTTTTGACAAGCATTAGTAACAACAAGCATTGGCACATTGGTAACAACAAGCATTGGCACACCAAGCATTGGCACATATGTAACAACAAGCATTGGCAAGAGCAAGAATCCTGACAGACAACTTTCTATAAAGTGGAATTTTCGAGAATTGTACCTTCAAATCCAACTTTGTCACTAAATAGGTTTTTAAATTACAATTCCTTAGACATCTAGCTCAACATCCCTACTTGCTCCAAATGGAAAGTTATCACTTATTAAACGTAATAATTTGACTCAATGTTATCCAATGGAAGAGGTAGGCTTTACAGTAGTGATGAACGAATTTAAGAGTTTTTTACTACCAGGACTTGTAAAAGTTAAAAGTGCATGTCCAATATTTTGAATACACTGTACCCTGGCCTACGAGCTGTTTAGGGCCTACCTTAGGGGTGACATATATATTTAAAAATGAAAATTTAGGCCTGGCAAGAGGTTTATCTTGCTAGATCGAAAAGGCAGGTTAAACGGCAAACACAGCCGACGATGGCAGGCCTGACACATGTTTTCAAGTATACTTAGATGGGTAGCAAAATTAGTGCTGCAGACACACTAGTAGTATTTCATTTACAGGCTCTGGGTACATGTAGTAACACTTTACTAGTAACTTACAGGTACATTAAATGCTCCAATTGGGTGTACACAATTTTATCATGTTTAAGGAGAGAGTACAAACGCTTTAGCACTGGTTAGCTGTGGCAAAGTGCGCAGAGACCTGAAAGTCAACAAAAATGGGTTCAGAAAACAGATAGGAGAAGGTAAAAAGTTTGGGAATGACTCTGTAGAGAAGTCCAAACCCAGCAAATTCCATTCATGAAGCACGACAAGCATGCTGTGGGGTACCAGAGGCAAAACACATCCAGATGAGGGAACAAAGTGGTACAAGTATTGTGTGTGATAGTTGCCTAAATATGCTGCTGTTGATGAAGAGAATACCAGGCCTCAGCAAATGGGCTGGAAAACAACCAAGGGTTGTAAGAATCAGCACCTTTTGAAAACTCCAACATATAATTCACAGAAACACATATGCCTTCCCCTGAATATTCATGGCACTGCATGAAGTGTGTTGTATTTTTCAAGGAGTGGCATGTTGACACTGTCAGGGCACCGTTCCCAACCACCATATAGTATAATGTTCAGGGGTGGGTGGAGCTTGCATAGTTGCATAATGCGGAATTCCACGGAGTTGCTTAAAAACTCATTGGAATTAAGTGGCGTTCCGTTCCGCCCTACACATTTAATAAAACAGCCTGCTGTTGCTTAAATTAATGACAGCTACTTCACGGACTAGGCAGGAAACCTGTTTTTATTGTCCAATTTCCAGGTTGGCTCTCAAGGCCATCAACAAGTCTGTGCATTATCGCTTGGCATTAGTGTGCAGGGATGCACATTTCATCAAACTACAGAGTTTTTGCGACGGGTATAGGTTCACCCCCGGCACAGTACAGTGGTTACGGGCTGCCACCTCTGTGTAAAGAAAAGTTATGCCACCCAATGTCTGCTTATCAACCATTCTTCCATTCCTCAGAGAAAACTTCCTCGTACATGGATATCTGTTGGCTTTGTTCACTCTGAGCAGAGGTGAGAGGACAGCGGCGGTAAGAAGAATGACCGGAAACCTGCAACATTCGAGAACAGAGTGGGAGGACCGAGCTCCAGTGTTGCAGATGGATGGGAGGGCAGAATGACCAGTTACTCACCGGTAATATTCATTACTCCGAGTCGTAGCCCTCCCCGTCCCAGTCCTTACTAATGAGCATAGCTCCTCCCACCAGAAACTCCCAAGCAACTAAAAACCCATCCCTTCCCTCCAGGCCACACCCACACCCTAAGGCATATAATCATGTGACCCGCCCATCCACATCCTGTACCACCAAGAACAAGAAGCCGAACAGGGAGGGAGGGATGGGAACCAGGACTGGGACGGGGAGGGCTACGACTCGGAGTAATGAATATTACCGGTGAGTAACCGGTCATTACCTCCTCGTCAGCCCTCCCCGTCCCAGTCCTTACTAATGAGCAGATACCAAAGCAAGAATCGGCTTCACATAGCAGAAAAACAGATTCAAGCCGCCCAAGCAGAAAGCCACACAACCTGAGCAGAACGCAAGCCAGCGTTCCCAAACCCAGGAGACACAGACCCACATATCACTCAAATACTACAGGACATAAAAGCACGAGGAGAACACCCAGCAGCATCCACACAGAACACGGCCAGGGAGCCCCATCCCGGAAGCAAGCCCAATGAGCAGCTACCCCAGAGGCGAGGAACCTCGAACTGACCCAGGCGTCAACACACCACAAGCCCAACAGCAGGCCGCACAGCCAACACAGCCACTGACGGAGAGCAGCCACAGAAGGCCCCAGAACACGACCAGCCAGCCTAAAGGCAACAAAAAGGGAACACCACCCCATAAAAAAAGGCACAGCAGGAAGGAGGCACACCGCCAGAGCCCGCACAACCGCCAAACAGAGCAGCAGCACCCAAACCCCAGTAAGAGGCACAGGACAGAAAACAGGCAGAACCAGAAACTCCAACAAGGAGCAAAGGAACGAAAGAACGGCGCCAGGAGGAAACAACCCCACAACCATCCGGACGCCAAGGGGCGCACCAGCCCAACGCCCGAACCCCGAAAGGCCAACCATCCACCCACAGAGCTCGCAGGGAGGATACAGGCCGACCCAAGTCGAAGCCAATCACCCAGAAACCCAAGACAAGCCCCGGAATCCAACGCAGACACACCCAGTGTCGGACAGCAATCCAGGAAAGAAAACCCCATGACAGGCACAGGACAGGAGAGGCGAAGGGCTCCCGACCGAGAAAAAACTCAGCCAGAACACCCCAAAGCAAGGAGGTCCAGACACACCACAGCCAACCCGCAAGTGGACCAGACACCCCGAGACATAGGGTAAACAACAAGGGACCACCGGCAAACACCAGCAAGGCCCCACCGCCTACCACAACAGAGGGAGCCAAGGCCACCCAGACCAAACCGGAGCCACCAGGACAAACGAGGCCCGACCCAGTCCAACCCGCAGCAGGACCCACGGAACCAGCGCAAACGGGGGAAAAGCACACAGCAGGCCACCGTACAACAGAAGGACAGGGCAACCACCCCGCAGACAGAGCCTGACCAAACCGGAGAACAACCTCAACCCAAGGCACTCCCCGGAGAAGCAAAACAGGCCCAACCACGAGACACTGAACCTGGACAGTAAGAGGCATAACTCGGACAGGGAGGGAAACACCCCACGCAGGAGAGCCGCCCCGGGAAGAAAAACCCCCCGGGAGCCGAAAAGTCCAAGGGGCCACAAGGAAGAAAACGCCCCCCCCTCCCGGCCGAACAGCTGAACCGTCAAGTGAAGCCATCCCAGCACAACAAAGGCGGACGACCAAACACACCACCAGCACACAGTCCGACTAGACCCCCACGAACCTCAGGAGGAACCAAGGCAGAAAGAGGCCAGGCCAACCGAACCGACCAAGGGACAGACTGAAAGCACAGGCAATCAGGCTTCAACCCCAGACCAGAGCGAGCCAGCGCCACCAGAGGCACAAGAGCAGCAACAGCACCCCGGGCCACATGAAAACACCACACGAACGCAACAGCACCCGGCATACCCAGGCGACCTCCCAACCAGGCACCAACCAGGCCAGAAACTGCAGAACCCCAGATCCTTCAAACAAAATCAGGTGCACCCAGGCAAGCAAGGCCAAAGGCACAAAACCCCAATGGGACACTAAGAAAGCAGAGGCAGGAAATGAACCCACCGTCCAGCGGGAGCCTGCGACAGCAGAGGCACAAAACACTCCACAGAGCACTAGAGCCCAGGTCAGAGAACCAACTTCTCTCAGGATCCAAATGGATAGCCCCGCAAGAGGCCCAGTGCAAGACACGCCAGGGGGAACAAGAGCCACCGGGCCCAAGGACAAACCTCACAGCAGCAGGAAACAGCCGCCGAACATGGAGCCGCCGGGGAGTAGAGGAAGACCGAGCCCCCAACCACCACCGTAGTCTGCGGGGCACCGTCAGGAAAACCCCACCAACCGAGGTGCCGAAACCACCCCACGAACAGCAGCACATTCCAAACCGATGCAGGAGGCAGCAAACACCCATTGATAGGGCCTAAACCGGAAGGAAAGAAGAGGAAGACTCAACCTACCGAACAAGGCAGGGAACACCCGGAACCCCTTAGTAGGCAAAGAAGCCGCGGGAACCGGCAAAAGAAGAATGTGTCCCGGAGAACCAGAAGGATCGACGAGGGAGACACAAGCGTGCACCTGCCACAACCAGCACCGGACAGCAGACCCCAGAAGGGCCCCGGAACAGAAACAGGAGCGAGTACACCCCCCGACCCTGCCGAAACACTTGCACTCACAACACCGCCCCCTCAGAAACAAGACCCGAGCCCTGAGCAAAGAGCCCGCCACAGTGCCTGAGAAATGTAAAAAGGGGCAGCACAGAACAGAGCCAGTAGCCCAGCCCAACAAGGAGGGACAAGAAGAAGAGGAAGCACCCCGTAGACCCTGGGACAAGAGGAAGGAAGGGACACCCCGGCCCCATTCCATACCACCACAGGGCAGGGCAACCAAATTAGAATGAAACGCCGCCCAAAAGCAGGCGCACAATCCCACGGATCCCAAAATAGTAATTAAGGGAGTCCCCCAAGCAGTACCGTCCTCCAAGGCAAAACCCAGCGAGCAGCCACAGAGGACCCAGCCACCGTCGCCATCGCACCAAGGGTTTCAAAGGAAAAAGACTGCCCAGAAATGCAACTGCAGTCCCAACCCGTAAAAAGAGGCAGAGGGACCCACAACCAGCAAACCAGCACAGAAAAAACGGACAGACACACGAAGTGACCGACCCAAAAGCCAGGGCAAGACGCAGCCCGGACCGCAAAACCAGATGTAGCACAAGCCAGCCTCAAGGTCCCCCATCCCGCAAGACCACAGGAGAAGAAGGAACCGCAACCACGGACACCACCAGGCACCGAGCTGCCACACCAGCCACCGGGATCCACTCGCTACCCAGCCAGGATACCCCAGCGAACCACCGTAAAGGAAACCCCAATCGTCCAGAAACCGGGGAAAGGCATGTCCACCAAACATCCCCAACACCCCCTCCTGCACAGCACACACAGAGATCGAGGAAAGGGGAGGCCCACAAGCCCCAACAACAGGTGAATGGTGAAAAAGTCCACAGACTGTCCACCCACCCAGGGCCTATGGAACCAAAAAGCGACCTGAACATGGAACAGAAAACCACGAAGGCTCGCCCCCCCGGACCCAACCAATCCAAGACAGGATCCACGCGGCAGAAGCAACCTGACCATGCCCAAAGGAAGGAGCAGCGGAAGACCCAGCGACCACCACCTCCACGTGACAGCAGAGCCCATACATGCCAAAACCACACATCTCGAACAGGGGCACAGAACAGAGAAAGTAGCGCCCAGACCAAGCAATGCAAGATCCACCAGGGCCAATCAGGGAATGCCACACCCCCCCAGGCCAGCAGGCCAGTCCAAACAAGACAGAAAGAGGGAACCTGGGACTCCCCCAAACCCCATGGTCCCGCCAAAGCAGTAACACAAATGTACCCGAAACAACAGGCATCTAAGGGGAATAAAAAAACTGTCGCCAATCAGACCGACACACACGTACCTGAAAGGAGGCCAGACCGCCACGCCACTGGCGAGCAGAGAAGCCAGCCGTGCACAACACACCACCCTTCCCACCCTAGGCGAACATGCCAGGGCAGGGAACCAACCCGGAAGAGGGGAGGCCCCAGCAAGAAGACAAGCCGCTCTACCACCACAGGACACCGCCTTAAACAAAAGCAATGCCCCCAAAAAAGGGCAGAGAGCGACCCACGGCAGGAGAAAGAGGCCAGGGGAGGAACCAAGGACACGCAGCCCCAGCACACAGAGTCCCGACCCCCAAAAGTACCAGCCCCATGCGTGTGTCATGAGGCGCAGCCCAATATATCCAGAACACCAGGGCGCCCCCAAACTGAAGGACAACGGAACGCAATGAAATGCATAAGGACACTTGAATAGTGCACTACGCACCCGCAAGGGTTGGAATAGGCACCGAGGCAAGAATTATCGGGTCCGTGGAAGTTTGAGCCCAAAACCCGCCGAGGCGGGCCCTAGAAAGAACAGGCAGCCCAAAACAGGACCGAAAGAGAGAGCAGCTTCCACATGTAAAGCAACCTGCCACCAAACAGACACGGGAACACGAACTCCCGGACATTCCAAAGGAAGCATACAGGCACAGCATTGCCACCACGGCCAACTGTGTGAACCAAAGCGACGCCCCCTAAAAAGGGACAGGGAGCGACCCACGGCCAGAGGACACGAAGCCCCGGTAGACAGAGCCCCGTCCATTTAAATGAACACAGCGTGTCCCCGCAGGGAAATTGCAGAGTCTGTCCTCGCGGCCGCTTCATACAATGCTCTGTGCGCATCCAGTACGATATCTGCATCGTGTACTGCCTCCCAGGAAACAAAAACCAAAAAAGGGAAACACGGGCCCGAGACGAGCACCGAGCCCCCAAACACACCTCCCAGGAGGAGTCAAACCGCCACGCCACTGGCGAGCAGAGAAGCTAGCCGCGCCCAACACACCCCCCCTCCCTCCCCGGGTGCACCCGCTAGGGCAGGGAACATACCCGGAAGAGGGGAGGCCGCAGCAGGGAGACACCACCCCACACCAGGCAGTCAAGGCCCCCCAACCCCACGGTCCCGCTAAAGCAGGGACTCAAAAGTACATGTCAAAAACAGGTACAACAGGGGAACAAACGGCCACCCAGCAGGCCGTTTCACACTCACCCGAAAGGAGGCACCGGTCCAGTACCCCCACGACGAAGTTGCCAGGAAATGAATTCCGCAGAAAAAACAAACAGGATGTGGATGGGCGGGTCACATGATTATGTGCCTTAGGGTGTGGGTGTGGCCTGGAGGGAAGGGATGGGTTTTTAGTTGCTTGGGAGTTTCTGGTGGGAGGAGCTATGCTCATTAGTAAGGACTGGGACGGGGAGGGCTGACGAGGAGGTAATGGCTAGAGGTAGGAGGGTGGAGTGGCGAGAGGGGCGTGAGGGCAGAGTGGCAAGAGGGGCAGGGCGAGCTCCAGTGTTAGAGAGGGATGGGCGGGCAGTGTTGTGAGAGAGATACTGAAACAGTGGTCGGAAGGATTAAAAGAGGCCTAGGCAGGACAGAGCTCACAGAGGGGACAGAGCAGATGCTGGAATCATGCAGGGGGTAGAGCGGAGTTGCAGAGTGCATGCAAGGGGTACAGCACATGAGCACAGAGAGTTTAAAGCTCGTACATGGAAAGGAGAGCTTTCATTGGTAATCTGCAATGAGCAGAACATTCACCTAGTTAAGCACTGAACTACGTGAAGGCTGCCCAGTAATTGGTTTCCAATTGAGCTGCCAGAGTGACACCTCAGCTTGGCATCCAAGAGGGAGGGGGCGCCACTGGCTCATACTTCACCTGCTTAGGATGCATAATTTCCACAACAACAGATGATAGCCATCTGGAAGCTCAAAGTCTGTCTCCTTGGAGTGAGTGCAGAGGGTCTGTGATTTCCTTATCAACACAGCTGTCTTTTTTGTTTGTAAACACAGGATGCTGGGAGAATGTACCGGAGTGATAGGAAATGTGCCTTGCAAAAGTAGGAATACCCACTGAATCATGAGTTTGTAAGTTTACACATATGTTCTATGGCACCCTTGGTCTTGTATTCTCACTGTAACGCCCTGTGAGTCTATTTGTTCACACTTCTACTTGAATTAATTACTAATTAATCCCTTTGTACATGTATAAATTCATGCTTTGTGAGTACATTCTTAAAGCATGAAACATGTGCACCTACAATTCAGCTTAGGTAGAAAATGGCTGTGAAAACCAGGCCCTGCTTGAGTAATATTTAGTACAGTGCACATTTTAAATAGGGGTGGGCTGGTGCCGGCACCGGTTAACTCCGCTACACGGGAGGTGGCGTTTTTGCGCAAACTCCGCCCTCTAAGCGGAGCTTGAAGTGAAAAAAACTTTGCAAGCTCGACCAGCAGAGCATGGTTTACCGTCCACCCATAAATTAAACCTGTTACATCAAGAACAGAACATCGGAATCACAGCAAGACACAACTGTTATTACCAGTAAGGCAGTCAATGTCAATTATAATTGCTCCAACTATTGTCTGGAGACTATTCCCACATCACAATATACCCCCACCTTAATCTATAGTACAAATGACCCATGTGAAAAAATAAGGATATATGAGCACTTTAGGAGTATCAATCTTAAAAACATTCAATCAACCCAAATTATATAATGGCAAGCTAGGGCAACACAAACCATCAGCCACCACAACTTTTGTGAGTAAACTGGAAGAAGTAAATGCAGCTCATGACAATAACACTTTCCAATTGACAATGTCACATAGACAAACAGTGAAAGTGTAGTACAGCGCTATTAAGATTTCACCTGCAACCATAGCCACGAAAATCATAAAGTGCTCACACCTATATTGCAGCACAAGGATTATAATCCAGATCTAAATGCCCAAACAAATCAAAGTACAAATCGATAAAAGCACAAATGACACTGATAAAGTCAGGAATTGATCTTCCCAGATATAACCTGCATCTGGGACCACTGAACATGCTGATGAGATAAAAACACAAAGAAAGAAGTGATAGGTGAATACATCTTAGGGTATACGCAGTGGCAAAGAGAGTGCCAAGAGTAGCTTCTAAGCTGACAACAACTTTTACAAAGGGTTCTGTAGAGAATCTATGCAAAGCATTCTTATTCTGAATAAAGACAAAACTGGCTGGATGCACATCAAGAAGACACAAACCCGGACATTACTTAGATGTCGCCAGGGGTTGTAGCTGTTGCCCCTGCCTTGCCACTTGCACCCTTGACACTGCCTTTGTGACCCTTGGCCTTAGAGGTGACAAAAGCATTGACTGGAATACAGAAGTGGCTAATCCCAATGGACACGTTTTGGAGGTCCATTTTTCTGGTTGTCTATCAATTTTTATATTACACAAATAGTGAATAATATTATTCACTATTAGTGTAATATACAAATTGAGTATAATTAGCTGGAATATGACCCCTTCTGATTGCTAAAGTTAGTAAAAAAGGCTTTTAATGTATGTTGTATGCATGCTTGCAGGTGAGTGTGTTTATCTAAGAGAGAGTGTGTGAAAATGTGTGTATGTTTAAGCATGTGTGTGTAAGTCAAAGTAAAGGGCAAATGGTTAGTGCTGTCACTTACTCTACCCCAGGCATTTTGGTGAATTGATGCCAATGGATGCTGATAGTGCAGCAGAATTTAGCTTACATAAATGTTAAATTTTATACTAGACATTAACACAAAAATGGTGAATAAAATGTGGCGAAATGTCTTACTTAAACATGCAAAATGCACGTCTAGCATGAATTTTGCAGTACACACTCATTTCTATTGTAGTTTTACTGCTAGGCCAGAGCAGGCCTCTTCCACTCTCTACCTTTCAGCTAAATGTATTTTTCGAAATATAAATGCTTTTGGGAAATGCTTCACACTTGACTTGCCTAAATGTGCCATTGCAGTAGAATGTGCTGACTCTAAAAGTATTCTTTCTTTCTCAAAGCTACATGTTCTCATTGTATTTGGATAGTTCTAGCTGCCGCATATTCACAATACATAATGCTAAATAGTATATTAAATAATAAAGCTTCCATGAAGATGTAAATGACATGGCTTAATCTTGTAGATTGTAACTAGATTGTTTCTACTTAAGAATAGTTCATTATCATTCAGTGTAATACTGAAGAGCAAGTAGCTTAGATTGTAGGGTTGTCGTAGAACAAACATGAATGTTTAGCAACTAGGTTGACAGCTGTAAATAGCACTTTTCCGACTTTGTTCATTTACAATGGAATGAAGAAAGAAGCAGCAAACAATAATATGTGTTCCCAGTTAGAATTAAGTCATTCCAGTCCAGGCCATTTTGCTGTGACCATTCTATTTTTACCTTTGCCTACTACTTTATGCCTGTCAATTCTTTAACCATTATGGCTACAGCTCTGACTTTTTTCCTAGCTTAACTTTGGACAGTTACTACGGTGACTGTATGCTTTTACTGATTTGAGAAGCAGAAACTTGGCTGAGTTTCTAGAAGGGCTCTTTTTAGGGATTTCAATGTCAAATTAAATTTCATTTCAATGCTCCTATGAAACCTGCTCTTTTCCAAAAGGACTCTTTATGGGTTCTTACATGGTTAGTAGTCACTCAGAGTAGAATAGGGATTACAATATACTTTATGGAAATTCTCCTGTAATTCTTTGATTGACTAACCATGAGTTTCTTGATATTTCTGTAAATGGATTTATCTGATTTACTAAACTGAATAAAAAAGACACAAAACAATACTAATCTCCTATTGAAAGAGAAAAGTTTTTGAACGAATTCAAAAACACTCATTATTGACTGGACTAAATGACTAAATTGATGATGCTTTTTGTGACCATGTTGATGCTCCATTCTAAAATGGTGGCAAAGATCTATTCGCCTGAAGATGGGTTTGGTGCGGAGTTGGAGAACTCCATTGTAAGTTGTGGGATTAACTGTTAAATTAAATATTACTTCCACACTGTCAGTGTCAGGTAGGAGAGGATTATTCACACTGTCAATGAGGCTATAAAATAATTGTCCAAGTCAAAATAAAATTCCCCATTCCCAAATCTGCTGTCTAGAACTTTACAATCTGACAAGGCTGTGCTAGAAGGTGGTC
The DNA here is from genome assembly GCF_964263255.1 of Lissotriton vulgaris. NCBI lineage: Eukaryota > Metazoa > Chordata > Amphibia > Caudata > Salamandridae > Lissotriton > Lissotriton vulgaris. The sequence continues at coordinate 636,735,943 of NC_141694.1, forward strand.
ACAAGGCTGTTGCGATTTGAAGTTGTGAGTGTTATTAGGGTGATGTGTTGTTTATATTTGTGTTTTAGTTTAGACAGTGGTGTTGTGAGTATTAATGAATGAGTGAAAAAGTATTAAGAAGCTGTTGAGGAAAGAGATTGAAGAATTGAGGCTTGCTGTAGTCAAAATATCTTGAGATAGATAGATACATACATTGAATAGAAGACTTGATTTCAGGATTTAAGATAGAGCATGTGGCGTATCATCACCTATACCATCGACATAAAGGAATTAAGCATTGTTGTGATTGATTAACATTGATCAGTGTTAGGGGAACCTAATTGTGCAAACACATGAAGCTGCATTTATTTGGGTCTTATCACATTGGTCGAGATTCCGCTTGCAGTTGTGGAAAATAGCCCTTGAGTGATTGTAATACTATTATTCCTTTAGTAGAGCGAAGAAGGGGACATTTTAAACGTTATTGTTGATGTTGTTTGAATGCATGAGAAATTATAAAGGAGGGTGAGCTGCTGTAAAGAGTGAGATCATACATCATATTGTTTTACACTAAGATTGGTCAGTTGGTGTGCTTTCTCACTGGAATTGGTTGGTGACGTCAGGGTGCCGCACTGGAATAGATTAAAAGAAAGTGAATAGTGTATTTGTTTTCATTTACAAAAATTGGAAAACTAACAGTACTAATTGGATCCGTTTATTGAAATCTAATCTATACGGAGCACAACAATAACATTTGATTTACATTTTCCTTGTATTTTGTTACATTGCAAAAATAAAATGCTTTGAAGAATTTAAGAGTTTAGTAAGAGGTGATGTTACCATTCGACATCCAGTATGGAAGGGTGAAAAGGCACCTCATGAAGGTACGTCTGCACATTTTATGACAACTGAACGTGGGTTACAAACTTGCTCTTGGTTTCTCCAGTGAAGTAGAATAAAAAAGAAAGAATGTGCATTGAGTTTTCCTAGATATGGAACATTTAATACCAGAATCCTTGATAACTTGGAAGTTATATTGTATGAGATGAAGCCACCACCTAGACCCACCCAACATGAAGCTCTGACTGTATGGGAGAAGATTGCAAGGGAGAAAAAAAGCAAAACATCCCAGAGATGGACCAAACAAGTGATGCAAAATTATACAGATGCTCGATGAAATGAAGAACTGCATAGATGGAGAAAGGCTATCATACCAGATTATATCCAGCTATTATTATGGAAGCCTCTAACAATGGAAGAGGTAGAAAATGATCACCAAAAGAGAGATCGGGATGAGGTGGATACTGGTTCAGGAGATGAGGTTTTAGAACAAATATTAGCTTTGAAACTCCCACCATAAAATACTTCAACCTATTTGAGTCAACTAAGTGCTGGTACATGTGCCATAGTGACAACTTCTCTTGTAGATCCAGATTTAGCACAGACTGAAAGACCAATTCAGATACTCCTAATTGTCGCAACAGTTGCGGCTTGTCCACATGTTGCAGCTCTGACCATGACTAATGCAAATTGAGTGGGTACCACTGCCCAAATAACTCCTGTGAATGCCCCAACAGAGCTCAGAATTATGTTATGTTATATCAGTTTGTAAAGCGCGGTGTTACTCAAGGGTGTCTTGGCGCTGAGCCTTGTCTACCTGGAAGCATCCATCCCTGCACCCAGAATGAGGCTAAGCTGAAAACAACCATGTCTTCAAACCTTTCCTAAATTAAAGGAATTCCATGGCAGACCTTAGATAAAACGGAAGGTTGTTCCAGGCATTGGTGTCTCTGAGAACGAAGTTATTACTGCCACAATTAGCCTTTTTCGCCCTGGGAACGGCCACCCGCTTTGAGTCCATTGAGCGCAACGTTCTCCCTGGGACATATCATTGGATGCAGTTTTTTTAGGTCTTCCGGGCCAGTTCCCCTCAGGCCTTGAAAACCATACAGAGAGCCTTGAATTGGGCTTGTTGTTTAATTGGGAGCCAGTGAAGGTGACATAGGCCATTTCTGACCGACAAAAACCTCGGGTGCCCGTAAGCAGCCTTCTGTACCATCTGTAATCTGTTGAGATGTTTATTATTGATGGTCAGATACAAGCTGTTACAATAATCCAGACGGGACAGAATGAGGGCTGAGACAACTGTTCTGAAAGTTTCCTCCGTGAGGAGGAGTTTTATTTTCTTCAGTGTTCTCAGGATGAAAAAGTTGGTAGACACCACTCTGCTGACCTGGTACCCCAATGCAAGGGTGTTATCCACAATCACCCCAAATTTGTAACGATTACGTGCAGGTAGTGGGGGAAGGCCCATCTCACTGGGCCACCATGCTGGAGACCAGAGGTTGGGGCTGTTCCCAAAGATAATCACCTCTGTTTTGCCTGCGTTCAACTTCAGGCAATTGACAGACATCCAGACGGTTATTGCTACCATGCAGTCATGGCAGCTAGGGGCCTTTTCCGCTTCTTTGCCTCTCTGCAGAGAAAACACGATTTGAGTGTCATCTGCGTAAGAGGTTAAAAATAGGCCAAAAGATCTTATAAGAGCAGCCAGTGGTCTCACATATATATTGAAGCGTGTCGGGCTGAGGGAGGACCCCTGTGGAACCCAACAGGGGAGGAGAATGGTTTTTATCTGTCCCCTCCTAGATCTACTGTTTGTACTTTGTCGGCCAAGAAGGATTTCAGTAGGTTCAAGTCCACACCTTGGACCCCAGCCTTTGATAAGTGATCCATCAAAACATTGTGATGGACCGTATCGAGGGCTGCAGACAGATCCAGCATGATCAGAATGGCATAGCCTCCCTGATCCACCGCCTCAAGCACCTCTTCCGTGGCTTTAATCAATGCTGACTCCGTACTATGTCCCGCACAGAATCCATATTGAGAAGGGTCCAGTATGTTGTTATTCTCCAAGAACAAGCTTAATTGTATGTCCATGGTCTTCTCCATAATTTTAGCAGGTAAGGGGAGACAGGAGATGGGTCTATAGCTATTGGGATCACTGGAATCTCAATTGAGTTTTTTAATAAGTGGCAGGATTTCGGCCATTTTCCAAGCAATAGGGGAGAGACCTGCCCCCATTATACTATTAAGTAAGGAAGTTAGGATATTTGAAATAACAATCAAAGAGATTTTCCTTACCGCAGCAGGGCAGGGGTCTTTAGGGGAACCAGATCTACACCCCATCAGCGGATTGGTAAATGTGTATTTAAGGCCATTGTGTCAAGTCGCTGTAAGTGGACATACCACAGGGTTTGTTCTGACCTCACAAAACCCTTACATTATTGTGTGGAGACTTCCACAGACAGTACATCACTAATAATTGTAGGGACATTAGCCTTCATAGCCCCTATTAATCCTAGTGACATAAATCGAATTCAGAAAGTTATATGACAGCTTTCTTAGAGGAAGCAACGAGAATTAGAAAGATAGAAACCACAGAGGTACAGGAGAGGCCAGACACAGAGAGGGAACACCTTTTAAATGTTGCTCAATTAAATGTGGAATTAGAAGAAATAATAAGGGGATGTTTAGAATTTGAACATATTGAGCAGTATCAAACAAAGGATTTAATTAACCTGTGTAAAGAAAGTACACGAAGAGCAGCGTTAGAGCATGACAAATTGACAGAGTTGGCTCAGTACTGCAAGATTGATTTTACAAATAATTTTCACTTGCAGAGTAGCTATTGGGTTCACTTAGATGATCCAGCATTAGAGAACATGAGAATGTCAGGAATCCATTTACACATTACTGAACTAGTCAAATGAATTTTTAAATGGAGTTAGACTGATAAATTAGAAATTAAATGGACGAAGGAACATGAAAAGAAAAAGACGGAAGCAGTTAAAGCATGGAAGCAAGATGAGAGAAATGAGGCTGAAATTACAACATACGCATTCAGATAAATAGCATGAGGAATGTATGTACATATTCCTTTAAGTAGGGGTGATTTGGCCTCATTTACAAACTATTTCCTGAATTTGAGAGCCAAACCAGTTAAATGGTATGCACACGTGGAATGATTCATAAAGATTTCAAAGGTATTGTGGAGACATTTTAAAAAAAGAATTTGAGACTGTGGTACCTGCTGATTTATGCGTTGAATGGAAGACTGCTGGATAATGGCTTCAAGAGGAATGTGTGAGGGAGACAGGAACAAATGCACCATCTCCTGTGATAGTGAAATTTGAGACAGTGGTTACTTTCCTGGAGGCAGAGGGGCACCAAGAGTTTTGGATTGGCTTAACATTTAAAGAACTACCTAAGAGCCAAATAAAACAGTGCAAGAGTACTATGGACGGTTGCTGCAGGTGTTTCAATAGCACAGTAGGAGAGAGTATCCTGAGGAAAAGGATATGAGGATTTTTGTGTCACAGTTTGTGTTAGGACTGAAACCAGAGATCTGTTCACACATAACTGAAAGTTTAATCTGCTAGCAGAACAAGTTGCATGATGAAAACTTGAGACATGCCAAGTACTGTTGGAGAACCGCAGCCTTAGGGCCCGGTGGCGCCGGGTACGCCTAAATCCCCAGGATTCACCTGCCTTGTCAAAACAGAGACACAGATTCTTTGTCTGGCGTAGAAGATGGTATTTATTAGCTGCAGCTAGTACAGTGGTCTTAGAAGTCGTCAGTACAACGAGGTTCAAAAGAGACTGCCACATAACTCCGTGGCGCACAGGTTTATATATCATACAGCACAATGCAAAAATGCAATCACACTCGAGCATGAGCTATAAGCAAATGTTACAGACAATGTTAAAAAGCCAAAACAACTCAAGTTCCCAGTTCTGTTTGTCACTCGACCCTTTAAGTAAATCCCAAGTGAATCCATACAATTCGGTTTACTAGCAGAGAAAACACAGATGTGTGTCACAGAAGGACAGTCGAGAAACAGGAGAATGCATGAGATGTGTAGCGAAGGACAGCAGATAAGATACCTTAAGGGAAACAATGGTGTGAAATGACATGTAGTCCGGACGGGGATTAATCAGCTCAGACAGGAATTAGTGTACTCGGCCAGACCCTGACACTCGTTAGCAAACCTAGGCGAGGAAGCCACCTGACACGCAAAGGCAGAAACGGAAAAAAAACATCGCGTTCGCCGAGCTGCCTGAGTGAGGGCAACACAAAATGGCGGCGATCTCAAAATGGAGGCTGAGCATGAACAAATTCGTAATTTACAAAACCTCACTGTAGTGATTAATTAGACATGAAGCAGAAGAATAATAAAGAATCATTTATGGTGGTACAAACTAAGTTGGCTCAGAAAGGGTTTCAGAAGCCTTCTTTTTCACGACAATAAGGGAAAATGCAAGGAGTTGCATTCCACAAGTTGGGTTTCAGGGAAATCAAGGAGGATTTAATGTGTCTCATGGTAGAAGTAAAGGTGGTCCTGTGGGTTCACAATTCTAGAGCAGACATTTCGGCTATGAAAAAGATTACTCCATGTCCCATTTGTCATAAAATTGAAAATTGGAAATGAGAATGGAGACATACTCCAAATAACGTTGGTAGAAATGTACAGATGACTAAAGGAATGAAAATGCAAAACTTGTCTACACAGCAAATGCAGATGCCTATATAGGGTAAGGTCCCAATGCTGCCCACCCCCCTGGTCCAAATGAAGTTAAAAATATGGTAAATCTTCTGTTAGATTTAAATCAAATGGCAAAACTGAATACAAACTATTTTCAAAATTCTAATCCACAATTTCAAAATATGAACCCATATGTTTCGCAAGAATATTCCTTTTTCAAAATTGATGCTTCAGGTTCTTATGGTTCCCAATGAAGGTGCCTGAGAGAGAATGAAGACTGCCTACTTGGCACAGTCTTAGAGGTAGTCCAGAGTCATATATATGTGGATGCTGAAGTATATGGCCACCCCATTTTATTTTTGTTGATACAGGTGCTAACAGATCCATAATTAGAACAATAGAAGTTCCAGAGCTACCTTTCTTGAGGAAAACTATAAACGTTGTAGGAGTCACAAAAAACTGTTTAAGAATCCTGTTTCAGAAAACGTCCCAGTTTAAATAGGTTCATTTAAAGAAAAACACCAGTTCTTGGATTTGGTTCTAGTCCTGTAAATTTATCAGGGAGAGATTTGATGTGCATGTTAAATTGCACCATTTATTGAACACCATATGGTATTGCTTTTCAAACTCATGATGAGAATGTTGACTTTGAAATGGCCAGATGGCAGAAGGAGATAGGAATGTTTAGCTTATTTGCAATTGAAGAATTGCCTAAGATTGAAGGAGAGAGTGAAGACTGAGGTTTTGGATCTTACGGAGAAAGATATTGAATCATAAAAGGTGTAGAATCAGTCTGAATTACTGTAAAGCCAAATGCAGTGTTTCCCAGAACTCCCCCATACCATGTGACACCGGAGACTATGGCAGGTGTAACACCAGTCATAAGACTTGCTACAAAACGGTATATTGAGGGAATTGATTGGAAGCCCACGTAACTCTACAATTATGGGTTTGCAGAAACCTACTGGAAAATACAGAATAATGCAGGATCTGAGGAGGATCAAAAAGACTGTTGATCCCTGTTTTCCTTTGGCACCGAATCCACCTATAATATTGTTTCAGATCCAGTGCACTATAGAGTGGTTTACTGTCATAGATTTGTGTACAGATTTAATCTCAGTGCCATTGCATTAAGAAAGTCAATATGTTTTCCCTTTGTTTTCCAACGGAAAGTATTAGCATTGTGCAGTTTCCTACAAGTCCATCAATTTTCAATCAGATTCTGAATATAAATCTCGAGACATTATGAAGGACAAACAAGTTAACTATGGTGCAATATACTGATTACTTGCTTGTAGCTTTAGGAACGCATGAAGCTTGTACACAAGACACCATTGCTTTTTCCTTTGGCTGAAAATGGGTGCAAATTGTCTCCAGGGAAACTGCAGTACTGTCAGAATGAAGTTCAAGATCTGGGACACATCATTGTGAAAGGAGATAGGAAGGTTTCACCAGAGAGAGTGGAAGAACTCTTACAGATGAAAACAGCAAGTATTCAAAACAAAGTTTTTGGGAGCGGTTGGCTAAAGTAGACAGTTGATTCCAAACTTTTCCTTAATTGCAACACCTTTACTAAGGTTGACACGCATAAATGTGTGAGATCTGATTTCATGGGACAAAGACTGCTCAAAAACTTTCTTAGAATTTAAAGACAAACTATGTTGCACCTCTGCACTGGATATGCCTGGTTATTCTAAAGAATTGGCACTATTTTGTAGTGAGAGAGATAGGTGTGCTCTCCCAGTGTTGATGCATGGAGATGCTCAAAAGCTAGTAGCATACTACTCAACTACACTTGATCCCATAGCTGCAGTTCTTCCCGGCTGCCAAGACAAGCAGTTTACGTGGTGAGCACTAGTATGGAAAAGAGTGAGAGCATAGTGATGGGTTACCCCTTAACAGTTATGGTACCACACTCTGTGAAGCTATAGTTGATAAGAACAAAAGCACAGTACCTAGCCCATAATTGCTTGTCAAGGTATGAGCCTACCATTCTGTAAAGTGATAATGTGGTTCTCAAGAGGTGCAATGTGGTTAACCTTTCCACTTTGTTACCTGTGAATGATGTTGATTGTGATAAAAGTGAAGACAATTGCCTAAATGTCACAGATTTATGCACCTAACCAAGACCAGATACTAAGGATGAACCCCTTATTGAGCCCAACCATGTACTCTTTGTAAAGGGTTTATTTACTAATAGGTAGCAATGTCACACTAATAGCAGCACATGCAGTGTGTATAAATGCTGTTGTTATGGCTTCGTGGCTTCAAAGAGGTACCTGTGCCCAAGATGCCAAAATGATTGCTCTCACAAGGGCTTGCAGTTGAACTGCAAATTTGAAAGTCACCATTTTTACAAAATAGCCAGTGTGGGTTTGGTGCTGTCCACAAGTTTGGCCAATTGTTTTCACAACTTGGTTTTTAAACTTCTTCGGGTACCTTGATCAGGTATGGAATCCATGTCAAGAATCTGTTGGAAGCTTTGCAGTTGCCTAGGAAATTTGCAGTGGTTAAGTGTGCAGCTCATCAAAGTGGCAGTGGGTACGTTGCCAGTGTAACAGATATGTGGATGCGGTTGCACAGTATTGTGCTTTGTTAGCCTGCACAGTTAATGGAAATTACACATGAGTCTGAAGAGGAGAGTTCATTTACTATGCTGATGGCAGTCACAGACACATGGGATGAGTAGAATAGAAGGCAAGGAAATGTTTCAGAGGCAGAACAGAGCAGTTGGATGAAAGCAGGCTGAGAGAAAAATGCAAATGACATTTGGATGTCTGCTGATGGGAGGGCAGTGTTGCCTGTTAACCTGTTATTTCCAATGACACGTATTTATCATGGATACACATATTTAGGTAGGAATGCAATGATGTGATTCTTTAGACAAAGTTGGTACAATCAAAGATTTTGAATGCTGGCTGACGAAATATACCATTGGTGTGTAATCTGTCAACCAATAAATTAAGGACAAAGAACACATATTGCACTGACACACATAGGGATATCAGGTGGTCCCTTCAGGAGGATGCAGATGGCCTTTATCAAGAAGCTGGTTTAAATTGGGCTGAGATACGTCCAAGTCTCTATGTCCACTTTCTCAAGATGGGTGGAAGCCTACCTGGAGGAATGACAGCCTCATGGAGCAAAAACCTTTATTGCATGAGTTGTTACCCAGGTATGGAATGCTGATATTTCTCGAGGAGCTCATTTTAATAATTAGGTTCTCAAAATTATCTCCACAGTCTTGCAGACTGAACAAAGATTACACTGCAGTTACAGACTTGAAGCTTCTGGAATAGTTAAACAGGTCAACTGGACTATCAAATCTCGATTGGCAAATGTTTGTGCTTAAACGTCTCTGAAATGGCCCAACGCACTACCCCTGGTGTTAATGAGCATTTGAAGTACTCTAATCAGGAAGGCAGGGTTGTCACAGCACAACATACTCCTGGGTAGGGCAATGAGAATATCTGCTGTACCAGCAAATGCATAACTGATGATATTATTTTAGATATCTACAAAGGATTGACTGGTATGGCCCATTATTTTTCTTATAAGGTTTCAGCAGCAGCACAAAATCAACACCAAGGACAGTGCCATGACCTCAATCCTGGTGACTGGGTTGTGATCAAGAAGCACATTCAGAAAACTTGTCTATAACCCGGATGGAAAGGCGGCTGACAGTTTTTTTTAATGACAAATACTGCTGTTAAGTGTGTTGGAGTTCCAAACTGGATTCATTCCTCCCACACTAAGAACGTGAGAAATCCAGAGGAAGGGATCCTGGTTTATGATCCTGAACAAAGAGTATGGGTGACTGCACCAACACCTAAGAAACCACCCAGACCAACAGCCTCATTGTCTGTGCCACAGCAAGAAGAAGCAAGGGGTGAAGATTAACAACTTGAACAAGAAATCCAAGAGCCTGAAATTACACAGAGTGCAATCTAAGTCCGTAACAAAAAAAAGAAGAGACTAATCTTCCACTGAAGTTATGTCCGCAGAAACAGAAGATTCAGGGGAAGGAATGAGTACTGGGTCAAGTAACATAAATCAACAAGCAGAACATCCACAAAGTCATGAACATAGAAACCTGAGAAGAAACTCATCAATAGCTTGAATATCAGAGATTATACCTCAAGAAACTAAGCCTAGTAATGAAAGTGGAATAGAACCAAATCAACAAGCTCTGAGAAGATCAAAAACAGCCTGGGTGCCTTATCGTAGGTACTCAGAACCTAAATGGTCATAATACAGCATTGAATGTTACCTGAGAAGATTTGTGAAAAGAGAATCCTGAACTGCTTGAACCCCATTGAACAACTTGAGGGTTAACGATTTGAAAGAAGAGGAGGGTTAAAAAATTGAAAGAAAGGTAAGAAAAGAAACCTTAAAAGAACTGATTTCGAAAGAAAAAAAAATAGAATTGTGCTGTTAGATCTTTGTTATTTTAGCTTCTTAGTTTACAGAAGATCAACCTAAGACCGAATGAGCATCAGAAGAGTAGTGTTAACATTATAGAAGAACACAGAGGTGGTGAAAGAATTATCTAATCAGTAACTGAGGTTTTTGAAGACTAACTCTTCATTAACTAAAGGGGAGAGGATAAAACCTTACGGCTAGAGTAGTCAACATTGAAGCAGGAGAACCGGGTTCGAGTCTTGGTAATGACGCTCAACATCCTGTGATTCTGAGCAAATCACTTAATCTCACCCTGCCGAACAAAAATGAATATGTCCATCTGTAACGAAACAGGTGCTCATGTAAAGCACTCTGATACCTGATATGTTTGGGTCTAGTCCACGCTATATAAAACTCTTAAAAAACAAATAACATTATAAAAGTTAAAAAAAAAGTGGACTGCTGAATTCAAGAAGCACTGAAACTGACTCAAGGACAAATGCGTTGCTTTAGAAATAGGTGTAAATATATCATGTGTTTGATTTTCGTAATAACAGTAATAATGTTTTTAATAGCACTAATAGGATTTTATTTAACTCCAAAGACAGAACCCAAGAACTCTATAAAACCCCATGCATACCTTAGCAAGGAGGCTCAATGTAATTGTTATTTTGTTAGATATAAGAAAGATGATTTCATTTCAGAATAATAATAATAATTGAGTTTATGAAGCGCCTGGTTACACTGTACTTGTAAGTCCCCGTGCTGTAGGACGGCAAGTCAAGCCCCTCAGCTACTATTTCTGTTATTTCTGCCCACCTTACCCTGTCAGACAACAGCCTTAATCTTTGGGAAACAAGTGCGTTTTCAGCTCTATGCGGAATACCAGCTCTGACTTCTCCAGCCAGAGCATCAGAGGGTGTCTATTCCACTGTTGAGCTGCTAGGACACGTAAGGATTGCCCTCCCATTCTTACTCTGCTAAATTTAGGAACCTGAAGCAACCCCGTCCCGCTTGATCTCAGTTGACGGGAAAGGTGGTATGGGGTTAGCTGGTTATGAAGGTAAGCGGGTCCTTTCCCCTGTAAGATACAGTGGGTGACGCCGAAGACTTTGAATGTCACACATTCCTTGATTGGAAGCCAGTGCAAAGCTTTCAATGCTCTCTTTGATGAGGCTTTTTTAAGCAGCATCAAGACCAGGCGGGCCGCCGCATTTTGTATGCGATGCAACCTCTGAGTGCATTTAGCACTGGCTCCCAAATAAAGGACATTCCCATAGTCCAGCCTCAAAGTTATTAACCCCTTGCGTGCTGATGACAGAACGGTTCCGTCATCAGCGTCAGTTGAGCTGTGCTGATGATGGAACCGTTCCGTCATGACTCCGCCCGCGCAAGGCGGAGTCAGCACAGGCGGGGAATACGCCCCGCACGCAAGGGGTTAATGCTTGGACCATGGTCTTCCTGGCTGTCAGTGGCAGTAAGTCCGGGGTCTTCCTGAGGACCCTCAGAATGCCAAAGCATGTGCCTGTCACCCGTTTGGTGTGATGCTCGAACAAGATCTTATTGTCGAGCCACACCCCTAGGTTCCTCACTTGTTCACTAGGAGTGGGTAGAGGACCCAGCACTGGAGGCCACCACGCTCAGGTACACACTGAAGGGGCCTTTCCCACCATCAAGACCTCCGACTTGCTTCCATTCAATTTGAGGCAGTTATTTGCCATCCAAGCCGCTAGTTCCTGCAGACATGAACGGAGATTAGTGGCGACCTGATCCTTTGTCTGTGTCAAAGCCACCACCAGTTGCGTGTCGTCTGCATAGGACACGACCTCCACCTTGAATTTTTTCGTGATCTCAAATACTGGTGCCTTCATCCACCTGTTTCCGTAAGGCTTCCGTGGCTAGCAGCAGCACTGACTCAGTTGAATGGAGTGCACGGAAGCCAGATTGAGTGGGATGGAGCAATCTGTTAGCCTCAATATGGGCTGTCATCTGTTCATTGACGGCCTTCTCCGTGATCTTGGCGAAGTACGGCTGGAGTAATATGGGGAGCAAGTTTTTTAGTTGCTCTGTACTAATGTTAGTTTTTTTTTCAGGGGGAGCACCACCGCCTCCTTCCAAATTTTTGGTACTTTTCGGGACTCAATGGAGAGCTCTAGTAAGTGTCTGATATAGGGCTCTAGAGTCTCCACACTACCTCTCAGTATTTTGGGTGATGCAGAATCTGTTGGGGAGCCTGATTTAATGCTGCCAGCTACAGTGCAGAGGGTCTCCGGGGAAGGTACACTGAAGGTTTTGCGGCATTACATGCTTTTTATAATGGTAGAGGTATCTCCTCCCTTGCAGCCCTCTCTGGCCACTTCTGGGAATGAGGAGTAGATCCTCTCTACCTTGTCCGAAAAAAACTCTGCCACCAGATTGCAGGATTCCTCTGACCCTGTCATTGGAGCCACGGTACTAGAGAGGTTGGAGATCTCCTTATAGATGGAGAACAGTTCCTTCACTGAATTGTCTGCTCCCTCTATCCTATTGCTATAGTAGGATTTCCGAGTTTTCCTAATTAAGACATGGTGTTCCTTAAGAACGATTTTACAATCATTCCTATCTTTCTCAGAAAAGCCTCTCCTCCATGGTCCCTTTCCTCACGTTTGCATGCCGCTTTCTTACTACTATATTACTTTATCTTATTCTATTTTATATAGTAACTTACTTCCATTTGTTTATAGAGGAGGACATTTTTAATATTTCTTTTCTAACTATCATCTAACACGTTCTAGGGTTGCTTCGGTAGAAAACATGAATGTACATACATAACAAACGACTGGGTTGCCGATGCACTCAAAACACAGTAATTAGATTGTTAGGTAACAATACAACAAAACTTTAGCAACATAAATGACAGAAGTATTTCAACAGAACTCCAATGAAGGGTAACTCGTGGAGTCTTTAATGAAGTATACAGCCAGCCGACACGTGTTTCATCGCACAGTTAGATAAGTGGCAGTTTTGTCTACGCAATCCGAGTGGTTAAAGGTTTGTCCACTCGCCGATCTGCACCTGAGATAATATTACTTTGAAACCTTTGTGCGTATGAACAAGCAGTGCACCCGAGCCTAAACTGATCAAAAAACCTCCAGAACACATACATAACAAACTAAATGGATGCAGCCTGATATTATTTCTTTCCACACAGATCGGTACATCGTGCTTACAAAACAATCTAACATGCTCGATGCGACCAATGGAGAAAATATACATAATGACTTTAGAGGAAAGGTACAGTAACATAATACAAACTAGTAATAAAAATAGTGATATTTAGAAAATGTTTGAAAAAGTAGGGGAATGAATTTAGAAAGAAAATGTTCTACCCCAAATTAAGATTATAGAGCCAACATAAAGGAAAACATTGTCATTTACAGAAGAGGAACATCAAAATGAAACAGACATGTAGCAATTAGGATTGTGAACACACATTTGAATTGACTGTAGGAACTTTACAAATTTTGCAGGAAGAAAAGAACACAATACCTGGAGTTTACTATATCTGCGATCTAAATGCTTATTTTTTGTTGCCAGACAACTGGGAGGATATTTGTCATTTAGGCATACTACTCCCTAAGGTATATCATGTGCAAAGCTTAGAGGCGTTACAATGACACCATCATGCAGACTGAAACTAATTGCTGACACTGGGACAGGCGTAGTTGGAGACATATATTTGGAGCAATCATTCCACCTGTAGGCATCATTTTAAATTATGAGAAGTTTGCAAAAGCAAATATTGTTGTTGACAAAATGGCAACAAGCACAGCTGGAGCTTTACCCATAATTAACACTGAATTAATTGCTATTCAGTCAATGGTAGTTCAAGAAGGACTTGAACTAGACATTTTACTTGCAGAGAAGGGCGGAGTCTGTAACATGTTTAAGTTAACACACTGCTGTTCATATATATCCAATGGAAGAAAGGAAAAAAAAGTTTATGCATAGAGCATTTCAGGTTTAAAACCTGACTTACCTGAATTGGAAACACTATTGGGCTTTTTACGATGTCAGTCGGAAGCAGTCTCAGTCTCAGGAGGGACCGACCTCCGGTCGGCGTTCCGACTGCCTGATTATGATGCGACCAAACACTGGTCAGTCGTGTGTTATGGCAGGCTCCCATAAAGAAATGGGTATGTGTATAAAACTCTGCACCCTGTTCATTATAAGCTACTGCTGATGGGGATTTCTGTCACCTACGAATTTGTAGGTGTCTGTTCGTTAATGTTTATGGCTACTGCTTTGCCTATTTTCCTAGGTTAACTTTGGACAGTTACTAGTGTGAATGTATGCTGATTTGAGAGGAAGAGACTTGAAACAGTGTCCGGAGCTACTCTTTATGGAGAGTTCGACTAAGTTCTATTTCAATGCCTCTACAAATCTTGCTCTTTTCTAAAAGGACTCTTTATTGGTTCGGGTAGGTCAGGATTCACTTAGAGTAGAATGGGGATAAAATGTTTCTTAGTGGAACACACTGTAATGTAATTCTTTGATTGACTCTAAAATTGAGTTTTTTGATATTTCTTAAAAGGATTTCTCTGATTTATGAAACTAAATAAAGAAGACAAAAACAAAATGCTGAACTCATATTGATAGATAATGGTTTTTGAACAAATTCAAAAACCCTCATTAGTGATTGAACTAAATGACTAAATTGATGATGCTTTTAGTGATGACTTCGATTTATGCGCCATTCTAAAACGGTGCATAGTTGGAGATCCCTATTGTAAGTTACCGGTTAAACTGGTAAATTAAGTATTGCTTCCGCTTTAGCAATACAAACATTTTATTTTCAAACTTTAGACACTACTCTGTACAAATATCACTTTGTTGGATATTTGCCAAGGCATGTCTCAGTAACTGCAGACTTAAAAGCTCAGCAGCTGAAAAAATGCTTGCTGAATGCTGCAGCCGGCTGCATGAAAAGGTTTTTTTTGGAAATATTTTTGTCAAGCATGCCATGCAGCATGGCTAAAACACATTGGCAAGCCATTTGTTCCATTGCTTATTGCATACTCGGCGAGGCATTATTGGCAAAGCAACAGCAAGAGTGCAGTTGGTTTCTACAACTGCTATTTATTAATGCCAGGAATGTAGGGTGTAATTCCATGTTTAAAATCAGAAAACCCCAAGTGGATTGTTTTGTTCAACAGACAGCATTTCTGTTTTTAAACCTTATGCATAGTACTTTAAATGCTTCCGTGTGATTTTCTGCTACTTTAATGTTGGATACAAACATTTTAGAATCATCAGAAGCCCATGCAACTTGCAGGGCTTGTTTACAGCATTCAAAGGTTTGGAACGTTAAGTGCATTCCAGATAAGGTGACAAAACTTGGAAAAGCAATAACTAAGACATTTCCAAAATGTCCTGACTTCAGTTAAATCTACTGGGACAGATGATGAAAAACTAGGACTGACATTTCAGATTCCGGTCACCTGGTCACCCTAATTCCATTCTTTAATGATTTCATTGTTTTCAGGGAGCATAAAAGAACACTTTTTCATCTCGTTTTTCCTGTGGTTTAGCCCTAATGCTCAAAAGGTACAAATATAGTCATTTTGTTGTAATATTCAAGAATGATCATCATTTGCCTAGGTGTACAACCCCTTCACCTGTAAGTCTGATACTTTTTCCAAGTGTGTTCACATGAAAAGTGTACCTTTTTAGATCCTCCGATTTTAAGTGTAGTGTCTTGCTTTCAGTGTTGTTTTATGACTGTGTGTGAGGGCCATACACTATACCTTAATTAATGATGTGCCTCTCAAAATGACGTTTGCATTTTGTCCAGCATGCCCATTTTTTTTTACTAACTCTTGTCCGGCTTACTGGTTCCATGCATCATGCTGACTCTCACTATGAGATAATTAAGTTTCAATTGCCGGTTTTTGGTGGTTCATTTTTCAAATGTCCTTTCTAGGGTGCTCCATAGACAGCCTTTATGTAATGATACCTCTCAAAGCAGGTTAGTGCCTTGCCTTGAACACCCACAACAGAGGCACAAAATAGTGTGTGCCTTTGCATTGGTCGACATTGGCCCACCTGAAACCGGAATCAAAGAAGACAAAAGGCCTCACCTAAGGGCCCCTTCACTTTGCACAACAGACACTGCAGTTCAACCCCTATCATTTTCCAAAGGGCAGTTCTCCAAGAAGCCTAATCATTGTCAACTCATAATACGGTGGTCTTTCGGCCATCAGCACTGCGGGCTGCTGGTGGTGGCAGATGCGGTCCTATGGTGGTCGGACCTCCAAACTCGTAATAAGGCTCTTACTATTTTGTGATTGTCAGCTCGCCTTTTTCTTTCCAAATACCCCTATTCTGCCATTCTCTGCATACATTTTCTCTCTGAGCACAATCTTCTCTAAGTCACCATCATGGTTGCTTATTCTCTATTAATGTACTACTGCGATTTGCACACAACTCGTTTCAAAGATCTCAGTCTCTCATGTTTTTAAAGCCTTGCCCCATAAACTTAAAAATACTTATCCTCCTCTCGCTCATCTATTAATTCCACCAAACATCGGCATGAACTCAAATACTTCCTTCACTCTCCCACTTATAATAATACCTACATTCTATTAACTTAATTTGCCACAATGAAACTGGAGTGAATGCATGGAATGGTTTGGTTGGTTTGCAAGACTAACCTCAAAAACCAATACCACTGGACTAACCACTAACCTTGGGTGCTGGAGGAAGTGTGCTAATGGCTGTAAAGCACTTCAATGCCTTGTCAGGGTTATTAAGTGCTATATAAATGCAATAAGAATCACAAATCACTCGCAGAGCTCTCTATGTGGGAAAATACCATTTATTCCAGGACTGCTCATAGGAAGAGTAATTGAGTAAAAAAAAACCTGCTAATTAAAAAAAAGCATTGTGAATCAGGGCCAGATTTTAATTTAAAAATGTATTCCCATTGTTGGGTATCATTCATGTGAGAATTGGAAATAATTTCAAATGATGACATATTTGTATGACGGTACGCATCTCAAGCCATCACTTAGGAGAAATCTACATTTGAAAATTGACAGGCAAAGGTTTAGATACGAAATAATGAATAGACAACAACCATTCTTTATTGATCAAATATGAGATCATTGTTGGTTGATGTTTTTCAAAATTTGTAGATTACATTTAATTGACAACACCATTAGAAATAATATGATAACACTATAACATCAGAGTATGGAATGAATGAGACATAATCAACTGCGGTTTATCCATCGCATTACAATGCGGAGGGTGGAGGCAGTGGGCGGAGGGACCGTCCACTGCTGTTCGACGGCCTCCTTGAGCCCGTTGGAGCATTGGAAATGCTAATGATTCCTTAATGATGTGAGGAGCGAGCCTTGGCTCCACTGTCGGGATTTGAATGTCATTTTACAACAGCTTTGCCATGTTGGCCTTTCTGTCATGGTAAGGCTGTCGGAATATTACTTTGGGGGCCACTTGCCCCATGACCCTACGCTATGGGGCCTGAGGGGGCACCTAAGGTCCTCCCTAAACATATCTGCACTGCATGTGCCTGCCACACGGTGCAGGGATGTTTCCAAACATCCATTTTACTATGGCAGCTTGTGCTAGTAGAATGGATGTTTCTGAATGCCTTCTGGGTGGTCGCATCTTAATTGTGGGGTCGGAACCACTGACCTATGGTCGGGTGGTTCCAGACTGCTATGTTAGAAGGCCCTTTGTTATGATGTATTGTAGTTAAAATGTGCTCATAAAAAAAATACACAGACAGTCTTCCAGAGGCTGCTAAAGGTGAACACTGTTGAACTTAATTGGACTTTATGAATCAAACTTGAACTTGGTAAAGAGCAAACCTTGTATTTAAAGATAAAATAGTGTGAAAGATATGTTTTCTTTTGGGGGTGGAGTTGAGCATTTAAGTTTAGTTATCCAAAATAAAAAATGTATTTCTTATAGGAAAGTATGAATTTTCCAGAAACAAATAATCAGTTCATACTGAATCTTAGTGACTTATAGGTATGGTTCTATTAACATAAATTGCTTCATTAATGATTGTGAATTACGTTTACATTACTAATGAATTCAAGGAGTAAACAGAAGTGCCCCTAATTTACCCCAGGCATAATTCTGGATTCAGTAAAACTCCAAGAGTGGGCCACAGCAAATTCATTGTGAATGAGGCCTGCTGTTTTTCTATCGGTACCCAAAGGCACTGCTGTGTATTTTATTTCAATGCTGACAAAGACATGTAATCATCTAGATTGAACAAACTTTTTATGACCTTATCAGTGCTGATGTTTGAGACCTGTGTGTAAGATGTGTAGAAGTATCTCTCCTTTATGAGCCTGAAAAATCTGTCTTGTTCTGTTGTTTACAGCCTGAAATTGAGAGTTCTGTGTTATGTTTGGGTTTTCTAGCTTGTCTCTTTCAAATAGACTTTTAGTCATAATGATGGCTGCTAATCTTTTGAAGGGTCAGGATGTATAAATGTACAAAAGTGTTATATTGAAGTTACACATACTCATATATGTTTATCTGCCCCTAAAATCATGTCTTTTTTTAAAACATTTTCTAATCATGTTGTTCTTAAAAAATACAGTTGCGCAATGTTTTGGGGCCCCTTCAGAAACTCCGGTTGCATAGCCAATTTTAGTACAATTTATTCTCTTAAGTGTGCTAGTTGACCATCTTTAGAATAATTTTAAGAGAGAATTCATCCCTCATAGACTGATTACACTGTTTAGGGTATTGGGTATGTACTCTTCCCTCGCTTATACTTCAACGGTCACCATTAGTCAAATCTGCCCTTTATGTCACATCTTTTTTAAAAGATCAAGAGCCACAATGGACCATGATGCTCCTTGAGCACTATTTCATCACAGATCACAGAGCCACAACATTTCCTTCTACAAGTATTCTTTCTCGTCTCCCTCCTCCTAAGAACCAATTCTTAGTCTCTGTCTAATCAATCAATCAGTGACACTTATAAAGCGCGCTACATACCCGTGGGGTCTCAAGGCGCTGGGGGGGGGGGGAGCCGCTACTGCTCGAACAGCCAGGTCTTCAGCTTCTTCCTGAAGGTGAGGTGGTCTTGGGTCAGGCGCAGGTCGGTCGGGAGGGAGTTCCAGGTCTTGGCGGCCAGGTGGGAGAAGGACCTTCCTCCTGTAGTCGCTCTTCGGATGCGGGGGACGGCGGCGAGGGCGTGGTTGGCTGATCGGAGGTGGCGTTTGGGAGCGTAGAAGTTGACTCGGCTGTTGAGGTAGCTCGGGCCTTGGTCGTGTAGGGCTTTGTGTGCGTGGGTGAGGAGGCGGAAGGTGTCTAGGCTCTTTAGCCTTGCCCTCAGGTAGATCTGTGCTTGGCAGAGAGCGTTGAGGGCTATTTTTCAGTCAGTGTTGTGCAATTAATCACTTAATCAGACTATATGCTTTCGTAAATGTATTGTTGGCTGAACTGCCCTGCTGATTGTATGAGTAAGATATGTTGAAGGATAGAGGTCCACAAACCTGAGCTTCAGCCTCTTTTATGCACAGCCTTGTTGCCCAGGATTGCTATGACTAGCATGTGCAAAGAAGAATATATAAATAAAAACCAAATGGAGAAGAAAACGTCCAGGAGGGAAAGAACGCCAGACACTGTAAAGATGCATTGGTTGAACTACCCCCTTGGAAAAAAACCCAACTCTGATTCCAACATTCTTCAAAGTCAACGTGACAAAGAACTTAATGAACCGAATTTCTCTTATTGCCTAATAAACTCTGAATCAGAATGTGTTCATTCTATCTCCCCCACATTTCCTCTTTCCCCTTCATTCTTCCCCTTTCTCCCCTCATCTGCATGCTAAAACTAGATTGTTCTGGTATGCATTGCACAAAATAAATTAATATAAACAGGAATACATTCCTGTCTCCTAGTAATGTATTGAAATACTAAAAAAACAACGCTCTGGTACATAGTGACTCTGCTGGTACGGAAAATGTTCCTTTAATTTCATTGGTTGAACTCGTAACTTGAAATAGGGGTCTCCAGTTAAGCACTGAAATCTTCTTATATGCAATGGATTTTTGCCACAGTTTTAGACTGGACCATCAATCAAAATCATTTAAATAAACATAATCAATTTAGTTCAGTCAATATTGAGTGTTCTGGATCATTTTGAAAACCTTTATTTATCTATAAGAGTTTAGCATATGGTTTTGTTCTCTTTATTCAAATTAGTAAATCAGAGAAATCAGTTTACAGAAATATCAAGAAAATCATGGTTAGAGTCAATCAAGTAAATTATAGTGTGTTCCATAAAGGAATTTAATCCCAATTATTTTCTAAGCGGATTCTAGCCTACCAGAACCCATAAAGATCCTTGTGGAAAAGAGCAAAATGTAAAGGAGCATTGGAATAGAATCAGATTGATGTTGAACTCCTCATGAAGAGTAGTTCCAGGAACAAGTCTGAGTCTCTTCTCTCTGAACAGCAAAAGCAAACATTTGCAGTGACAACTGTTCAAAGTAAAGCGAAGAACAAATAGATACCCCAAAGTAGTATAGTATGTGTCAGAAATCAATGCCTTAATTTTTTATAAAATTCAAAACATATATAACAATCCATACTGGTGTTAGGTCATCTAAAGCCAATGAGGAAGAATCGTCTGATGGTCTGCTGCTTTTTCCTTCATCCCCATGGTGGATATACAAATTCGGCAACATGCTATCTGTGTGTGCCAACTTAGGGGCCTATTATGATTGCGGATTTCCCGCATCCTCCGGGCCGGCGGAAGCCACCGCCGGCCCGGAGGATGCTGGAAAACCGCCGCAGATGCTTGAAAGACCCACCGCCAAATTAGGATGCCTGGTGTGTCTTGGAATCTGTCCGCCGCTTCCGACCACAGCGGAAAAGCATTAACATGGCTGGCGGTGTCTATCAGACTCCGCCAGCCATATTATGATGGAGTAGAAAGAATGCTTTTCCACGGTTGCTTTTCCGCCGTGGAAAAGCATACGGACCTTCACTTCGGAGGCCCGCTGCGGGTGAAGGGGGGTGGGGAGTGCACATGGGGGGTACCTATGGCGGTGCCTGCCGCTTTGTGCACGCAAATACCGTGCTTTGAAGCTGCACCTGCCGCAATGTTAAAAATAGAGGATGTGACCGCCACCCTGGCGGTCACATCCTAATCTGCACGGAGGGACCGCCGCTGCCCCTGCGGACGGTCCCTCCTACTCTATGGTGGCGGACGGACTCAGGTCCGTCCGCAATCATAATCAGCCCCTTAGTTGCTAAACATTCATGTCTGTTAGCTTCACTCGGAGTTCCCACGAGAACCCAGCTAGACAAAACTATTAGCTATTCAGTATTCTGTTGTGTAACAGTAGACTATTTCTAAAGGCAGAAGCATTCTAGTTGTAACCTACAAGATTAAGTCATGAGATTCACATCTTCATGTAAGTATTATTGATTTAATACGCTATTCAGTATTGTGAATATGTAGCAGCTAGAAAACTAACTAAATACGATGAAAAGATGTAGCTTAGGAAAAGAAGAAACACATTTTTAAACTCAGCACTTTCTACAAATATGACATGTCTAAGCAATTTAAGTTTGAATCATTCATCAGATAATATTGCATGTTACAACATTTCCTAAAAGCATGTATTTATTTTAAAGAAGAAAATTAACTGAAAATGGTAGAAGCCTAGTCTGGCTTAGTAGGTTAACTACAAAAGAAATGAATGTTTACTGCAAATATCATGTTACATGTCAATTTTGCACTTTTAAGAAAAAGCACATTTTCCTATGTTTCATTTTATTTAAGCATTTTCGTGTTAATGTCTAGTGCAAAATATGGCACTTATTTTAAGGTGAGTTATCCTACTCTGTCAGTGACTGCTTACTACTCACTTTACTGAAGTTAGCATTTCCAGATGAAAGTCATGACAACATCATCATCATCAGAGCATGGAAATGTATTTAGGTCTCCCGTGATCACTCCGCCATATCAGACGTTTTCGTATCTAATGAAAATAAAGTTAGCATATTTCCTAAATCTATCTCTGGTATATAGTGGTGCAGGCAAAGGTTAGTTTTGCCCTTGGATTTTCATCTCCTGCTTGTCTGATTGGCTGCGATCTTTGCAATAAGAGCTTTCATTTGTCTATCGCCATCTTCTTGTGAGAGGAACGTTTCAGGTATACTTTCAAATATCATGTCGGGGCTTTGAATGTCAACTTACTTACCAGAGGACCCTTTCACACATGCTGATAGTGCTATTCCAGGCTGAAATGTGAGCCTTTTTTTACTATATCCTTTTCCGTCAGCTGATTACAAAAATATAAATATGAGAATACTGAAAAGTTTTAAAAATATGTTCCACAGGCATGGTAGCAGAAGATTTTCAGTGCCTGCAGCATTAATTATGTAGAATAGTAGAAAGACAATCCACTAAAATGTATTAAGGATGCTAAATGTATTCCATTTCACTAGAATAAACCCCAACTGTTATTCAGTGATGTAAAATAACCTACTGCAATATGGAAAATATCTAATAATTACCAGTAAAATACAGTCCCCATACCAGTCTATAGAGATTCAACATTGTCGGGGGTACCAGAAGTATGCAGCATGTAGGAACAAATTATGTGGCAAGGTTATATAAGTTATGCCGCACAAATGCAAGTGAATCAGCATATTCTCTGACTGTATTATTTTTATATATTTTAAATCTATCTATTTAAAACAGGAACTAGGGGTGTGCGAAACCTTTGATGCATTCCTCAATAAAAATTAATTGTGATGTTTCTGCGATATTGTGTTAAAACGGTGCCTCAGAATGGGGTCCTTGTGAGAATTACTCAAAATAAGCACGCAGAAACATTCTCTAAATTATGGAATGTATGCCTCAGTAATTAAAACATTGCCCATGCTTAATAGAAGTAACATTTTGTGATGAAATGTGAACATTTTGTAAATTAGGTGGGGCATTAAATCACTGGAACACCACAGCCACAGGGTCATCTAAATCCATACACTCACCAATGTCCATTGCTTTACTACTTATGTAGTCAAGAAAGGTAAACAAAGTGTAAACTTTACAATTACAGTGAGTACCCATTGCTAGCTGAATTCTGAATAAAAAAGCTTTTTCTCAAGAACTGCCCTAAAATCAATATGTAATTTAAAACGTTTCTAGAAAATGTACCATGTATAATATGGTCTTGAATTGCAATCTTGAGGTTCTGGTGATTTTAACAAACCACTCTGCTTTCTGCCTCTTGGGTTATGATGCCATCAAACTCCTCGAAGCCCATAAAAGGCAAAGGTACTCCCTACTAAATGAGCACAACGAGAGATCACTGAAAATAAATAGAGATGAATAAACCCAGAGACTATTTCCGGAATATAATCATGCACAATCACACATTAAAAGGATTTTAAAAAAGAATTTGGAAAAAGGTGAGCAGTTGAAAAGGATCATTGGCTCTGATCTGTCAATAACCTCCTATAACACTAGATTATTAGGTTATCTCTTAACACAAAGCTTTTATGATACCGAAAGAGGAAGCAATTGGCTATTGGAAGGTGGAAAAGCCTTCATCAAATGCAATACTTGTGATACTTGACAATCTGGGCAGAACCACAAATCATATAAAACATTTGAAGGACACAGAGTTTCAATACAAGATAAAGTAACTTCCATCACGAAATAGATAATATATGCACTTGAATGTGACAGTGGAAAGCTTTACTTGGGAAGGCAATAATCTAGATTGAGTTTGACCTTGGGTACAGAGATACCTTTGGGACACAATATGCAAGCAGAGCTTCACTTACATTTATAAATCTTGGACTTTGAAGGGGCACTTTGAATGAAGATGCATGCTTAAACCCAGATTTAGAATTATGAAAAGGAATGCAGTATGGTACAATTAGAAGGAAACACCTAGAACTATGTCATACATCATCATCGCCTTTATTCCATATACCTAGAGAAAAGATGTGTAAATTCTTGTGGGCTCCTCTCTCTGAACAAATTCTAAAATGCTGCCAAGAGTGGTAAGAATATTATGCAGAGAAATTGGAAGATCCTGAAAACGGATGTCACCATAGGAAAAGATTTGCCATCACATCCCGTTACTACATTTAGAAAATCTCGTTTGATCTGTGATGAGATAGTGGAAAGTCACTTAGAGAAGCAACAACAGAAAGGAGTTGCCCATTGCCTGATAGGATTTTTTACCTGTGGAAAGTGCAAGGCCTGTACGAATAGTAGTAAAGTTTTCACCTACAGAGTACCAGGACTGATGAAACCTAAAGAGATCAAGAAATGTATGCATTGTCAAACAGAGTTCACAGTCGATTGCCTCATATATCTGTGGCAACTAAATATGTAGAAAGAACTATTCACCCGGCAAAACAAAGGCTCTTAGAACACATAAGGGCAATTAGTGATAAAGATGCCACTTACCCAGTGGCGAGGCACTTTGAGTCTTTAAGAAGAAACTTGAGGAGATTAATAACGACCACTCCGAATGTAAAGAATACCTGACCCAATCCAAACTCACCAAACTAAAAAATTGTACAAAAATGTTGTTGGGAAACAGTCTACCCATACATCACAGATGAGTACTGTGAAAAACCACAACCACAACCCACAGGAAGAAGTCAACAGCATTTTAGACCCACACCACAGAGCTGGACTTTCAGTTCTTGAGAAGAAAGGAGTTGCAGTGACAGCAGCAGTTATGAAAGCACAGGACGTTCCCAGGGGAGACAATTCCCGATTTTCCAACAGTCACCTATACACCCTCCGATGCACTCATTTGGTTATTGGCAACAGCCCTATTACCCACCAGGCTTTCCATTTCAACAAGATCCACTGCCTTTTTTATACAGGGGCAGAGGTAGGGGGAGAGGAAGACAAAAACAATTAAAGCAACATACCAGAGTACAATGGGAGGATTAGACACCCAACGTAGTAGCTACATGGAGCAAAGGGAAAGAACAAGGTCCAATCACAAGCAGGAAACTACCAATATAGTCAACCTGAGTGCTCACACATTATTGGTGCATCAAGAATCTGTCCTTTACAAGGAGCTGGGATTTGTTCAGACCCCCAGAAACGATCTTTTCACCCTACATATGGAATTGGCCCAGTTCTTCAGAAAAATCAAACTTAGAAGCTACTTCGAAAACTCAGAAACTCAACCACAGGACTTACCCAACACTGGACTGAGAAAGAAGTCAGTTTTTGTGCCACCTACATAGTCTTTCCTGTGCCATGTACTGGCACTTGAAAGGGCGGTACTGAAGGAAATAGAAACAATTGACTTCCAGAACATCAAAGGCTTTCAGAACTTGAAGAAAGGTGAGAGAAAAGCACTCATGGACCTGAAGGAAAATACTGAACTTGTCATTAAACCAGCGAGCAAGGGCAGCACAATTGTTATCATGGATAAAGACATGTATTATTAATAATACATCTGATTGTTATCAGATAAAAACAGTTATGAAATTTGCCACACTGATCCAAGACTTCTGAATAGAATCAGAATCTTGGAGGAAGGCCTGATGAATGATTGGATAACCAAACATGAGGCTGAGTTTTTGGTGGGTGATTATCCCCGCACCCCCAGATTTTATATTCTCCCCAAGAATCATAAAAACAGGATGCCCCCACCAGGAAGACCTATAGTGTCTGGTATAGGCTCAGTTCTTGAGCATCTATCGCAATTCTGTGATCGGTTCCTCAGACCTATCGTATAGACGTCTGCCTCTTACCTGAGAGATATAACGGATATCCTTTGCCTCCTCAGAGACCTTGAGATCAATCCAGCTGAAGATCTATTTATCACCATGGGCATTGAGGCATTAAACACCAGCACACCTCAGAGACACACCTTAAGCATGGTGGAACACATTCTACTGGAAAGGATTGAGAGTTCATGACACCAAGACATTTTATCATGGAGTGAGCAGAATTGGCTCTCATGGAAAACATCTTCGAATATGAAGATACAATATATCACCAGATCAGAGGTATTTCCATGGGGAGCACGTTTTCTGCCAGTATGGCGTGCCTCTATGTATACCAATTGAAAGTGGACCACATCTACCATCAAGACAATCCCTATGCAGAGCAATTGAAAATATGGTGGCGAAACATAGATGTTATTGTCATTGTTTGGCATGGTAGCCAAGAAGAAGCAGAGGACTTAGATCTGAAATTTACACTCTCCATCAGCAAGGAGGAGGCTAGTTTTCTGGATCTAGTTATAAGCATGCCCACAGATGGGTTCCAAACTAAAGTTCCCAACAAAAGTACAGACAACTGTTGTTTGAGAGCTTTCACTCCAGGTTGCTACGACAAAATCTGCTGGTAGGCCAATACTTCAGGAGCCGGAGCAATTGGTCTAGCATGGAAACCTATGAGGAACAGGCTGAGACTCTGGAGAAGAAGGTGCTTGAAAGACACTATCCCAAAAAGATGATCAAAAAGCTAGAAAAAGAGCCAAGAACAATAACCTGGAGGCTCTGCTTGAGAATGGGGAAAAGAAAGAGAACGAAAGAGTAGTATGCGTCACCACATACACTCCGATATCGAACAAAGTACAAAGTATTGTACACAAACAAAGGCATATCCTTAATGGGGCCTGTCACTTTTTGCTTTTAAACAAAACAGAAGCATACGTGATGAACTGGTCCATGCTAAGGCACCACTTCCAAGGAATCCGAACCAAACCACACTGTGGGGCAATCAAATGCCAGTTGGACACTACCCAAGTGGAGATTGTGTGTCATGCTCCGTCACCAGCACAACAAAAGAGGTCGACATAAAAACCAAAAATCGATGGATGCAAAAAACTTTAGCAACTGTAACAGCGAAAATGTTATCTATTTGCTTACATGCCCCTGCAATTTGATGTATGTGGGTAAGACAACAAGGAAGATGAAGGTCCGCATCAATGAGCACAGGAGCACCACCAGATGCAAGAAAACGAATACAAAGTTGACAATGCACTACTTGGAATGCAACCACAAAGATACAGATCTGAAATGGGTAGTGCTTGATGTCATTAGAAGAACAGGTCCAGATACTCATAGGATTCTCCACACTAGAGAGCAACGATGGGTATACAGCCTGTGCACATAGGACACAGGACTGAATGAAGAGATACCATTTCTCCAGATTGGGAATTAATACAACCTTACAGTGGGGAATAATGCTACTGTATACTTAGGTGTAGAGACAATATTTCACTAGTCTGCGCTCTGTGGGGGCAATGTTCTACCCACTTTCTTTCCCCCTACCACCAATGTCCATGATTGTAAAAACTGTAAAGAGCTAAAAGTTTTACAAGTCCTCTTTATAACCTTTTCTCTGCATTTCTTGCTTCACCTTGATTCAACCATATTTCTCCACCTTCGCAGCTAAAACTAATTTAAATTAATTTGAAATATCATTACGTGACAAGCAATCACGATGTTCTAGTAACACACTCTAAAGTCAGGACACCGCTGACTTGCATCAAACAACAAGTCCTGAATCTCTGCTCCCTTCTTTAATATTCATAACCTAAAATGCGATACTTCTGCACCCACACGCATCCATAATTATATATGGAAGCGCCTGCAGTTTTTTACCGTAGACCTCCAATCTATGTCGTAATTTGATTAAGTCCTGATACACTTTCCTCTGTTTTGATAACAAGTGAGGAGTGGTGCCCGCACAAGTAAGCACGAACAGGAAAGCTCTGCACTGCACTGCACACTGATGCGCCGCTTGAGGCAGAGCTAGGCGGCGTTCTGAATGACACCAGGAAACAACAGGTGCCTAGCTGTAAATACGAGTTCTCCGCTTTACTGCATTTGACTTTGTAATCACAGATGCTCAGTCTTAAATACAGGTTCTTCTGTTCTTTTGAACCTGCTGATGCGGGGGTCAGGCGCACTGCCAGTAAATACATAGGCACTCTTGTGACACCGGAAACCTTTCTAATTACAAGTGCATGTGAATTATATTCTACGAGAGTTACCAATTAGGGTACTACTTAAAGCATGACTGTTTCCCGGTTCATTCGACTCCGGGGAGGACACGCAGACACATCTAGCATCACAGAGAGACACGCACCCTGATGTAGTAAGAGCATGAATAATAGTATGAATGTGTATGTGTGAGATACCTTTTCACTTCTACTAGCAGAAAAAGGTTATCTGACAGAGGCTGACTTACTTTATGCATCTATCTTTTTTCCAGAGTTTGACTACAGGGATCTCTCCTCCACTCTCCTCCCATGTGGCGTGTAGGAAACAACCATATGGTAAGGTTGTGGTTGATCTCACATTTGTTTTTAATGAGATTATGTATATTCACAGTTGCAGTGACATGTGTTACACAAAAATAGCCACTATATGTATTAATTTGTGCATGTGGGACTTTTACTGTCTAATGACCGAATGTTTTGATTGCAGTCTCCTTTTTCCACTTTTATTTACAGGTTTCATGAAAATCTTCTTTGGTAGAGTGTGACACAGGTCAACCTACCCAGTGGTAACTTCATACTGACAATTTTTGGTAAGGAAGGAGCCCAGTTCATTTTCTTGTCCTGATGAATGCTGTGAATCCTTAGGGTCTAAAAGGCAGAAACGTGTCGCAAATTTAGCCACTACGGTGACGGGGCAATAATTCCCCTTTTTTCACCATTCCTGTTATTTTAATATCATATAATTGCCTAAATAAATGTAATTAGGCAATTATACTGATTTATAGAGTTTACTTGCTTTCAAGGGCCTCCATTTAGTTTTAGAAGTGCCTCCCTGTCTCCAGGTGAAGGCCCGCTCTTTATCAAACCAAGTTTTTAGAGATCGAGGATGGCCGATGATGAAGCATGACACGTGGTGATGTGTGAGGACAGTGCTTCACTTTTTGGGAGATGCCAGCATCCTCATTTAGTACCTATTTGAGTTTCAGTCACTGAAAACTCCGGAGTAGCTTCTTTTGTGTATTCAAGACATTTTGAGTTTTATCATCAGAGTAATAGAAACCTGCTAACATTCTTTTGTCTAGACCTCCTACCCCAAAAGGAGCAAGGGGGGAATAGAGAACTCAAATTGAGAAGACTGGAATCTTTAATATATAATATATCTACAAGCAAAAAACCCTCTAGGTCTTAATGTCAGTGAGGAGTTGGGGGTTCATATTTAGAACTGCATTAAACTAAATAAGGTTTACTCACATTGAAAAGAATGACAGTAAATGCCAATTTAGGGTGAGAACTTTTTATTCATTTAATGAGTTTAGAATAAATTGAGACATCAAAAAGAATCAGGTAAACCAGAATAAAGCAATTTTCGATTTGAAGCCCATCCAGGGCAAGATAGCAACAAACTGAGAGCCTTTGAATTGAAAGTAATGAAATGTGCATTCAGGGCACTCTATCAAATATGACTAATGATTCCATAAAGAAAGACAACTTGTGAAAGCATAATGTAATGCATAACATTTTTTAAGTATTAATTAAAAAATGGCATGCATAGTAAATGTGATTCCGTATTGTTTGCTAAAAATAAGTTGCATGCATATAAAATGTAATGTAACAAAGTTGAATGCTAATGTTACAAGATGGGGCTGATACCTGACTCAGACAATTCAGTCCATTTTTAATGTTGTTATCATGAAGTAATGTAATGACATAAAAGAAGTAAATAGAACGGTGACTTTGAACATCGAGAAAGGCACTTTGCCGAAATGCTTTTGCTGAAGAGTGCACAAATCAGCCATTAATTTGGATAATTCTTCCCAGCGAGTGCTGGTCACAAATTTTCTTTGAAGTGGTACACTAAGTCCATGTCCCGCACACAACATAGCACCCACTTGTGAGTGCTGAAGCAAAGGGGATTTTGGAGCATTGTATATATAATATATTAAATATATGTTCAAATATATATATATATATATATATATATATATATATATATATATATATATATATATATATATATATATATATATATATATATATATATATATATATATATTCACAGAAAAAAACATTGGTTTCACACCAGTTATAGTTAGGAATTAGCATTTAAAAAACCTATGAAATTCACTGAAAAAAACATAGGTTTCACACCAGTTATGGTTAGGAATTAGCATTTAAAAAAACTATTAAATTCTCTGAAAAAAACACAGGTTTCACACCAGTTATAGTTACCTGGAAATTTTACTGACATAAAACCATTGAAATTCCCACGTTATAGTTAGTTGGACTCACTATAACTTGCGCGTGTAATGCACATCACATATTACATCACTTATGACATGGTCAGTGACATCACTCATGGCATCACTGATGACACCATCCTTGTGACAGAGTGACTGACCTCCTTTCACTGTAAAGTAACCACAGAAAGGTATGTTTTTCTAAAAATGAATCCTATATTGTATATTAATATATATATTTTTTTTAAAGTATATTCTTTTTTTTTTATATTTCACTCTGGAGCGCTCCGGTGGCGCGTACCGGTGAGCGTCCCGGTGCGCGTACCGGGGCGCGTCCCGTCAGCGCACCAACATAAAAAAAATTTAAAAAATCATGAAGGAGTGAACATGAGGAATGGGGACAAAGAGAGTGGTGTAAAGAGAAAGAGAGCTAGAGGGAGAAACACAGAGGGACTGTGTAATAGATAGTAAAACAGAGAAAAGGTATAAGAGGAAGTAACTGAGAAAAGGAAAATGAATTAGGGAGCAAAAGAAGAGAAGAAAGAGGAAGAAAACTAAAGCAGATGTTCTGGGAGAATGTGAATGGGTGATGAGAGTAAAAGGAAGGAGAGTAAAGAATGAGGAATGAAAAGTAGTGACGGAACCAGAGAAAAGGAACAGTGGTGACGGAGGGAAAGAAAATAGCAGTGAGTGTAAGTAAAGAGGAGTGAAAGAGGGTGGATAAAAGTGAATAAGGGTAAGACATGGGGAGTGACAGAAAGAAAGAACAGAGAGAGTAAAGGAAGGAGTGTCAGAAAGGGACTAAGTGAAGCAGAAAAAAAAGGAAAGAGAGGGAGTGTGGGTGAGCAGGGGCACTGAAAGAAGTTGAATGTGGTAGGAAAGTAAGGAAAAGAGAAGTAAATATGGAGGATAAGAATAAGTGAGGGAAGCAGAGTAAGACAACAGGGGTGAGGTAGGGTGAGAGAAAAGTAGTGAGGTTAAAGCAAAGGGTGATGACAAACTACATTTTGTAGTCACACTTACCATATAATTAATGAAAACTTACTTGCATCTTTAAACTACACTTTGTATCTGTGAAAGACAAAAGAAAAAACAAGTTATAATTAGTAATATATATATTTTAAAATAGAAGAAACAGGTCAAGAAGAATAAATTCAAAAAAAGTGTACTAAGAAATAAAGCAATAGTGAAGGATACAAAAACAGAAATAAAGTAATGTAGAAAGACAAAAAAGAGGGAAAAAGAAATAGAAAGAGAACAAATTACTGAAGATAAGTAAGATACTAAAAGAATGTGAGATACCAAAACGAAATCAGGAAAGAGAAGAAAGTAAAAGAAAAATGAGTGAAAAGGAGAGGAGTCATCATACCTTACACTTTCCTTACGGCCAAATCGTGTCAGATATATGAGTATTTTTTACTATGAGATTCACTTACAGTACCTATATGAGATAAATTATTTTAAACATTAGACTAACCAACTAACTAACTTTTATTAACTACTCCCGTCTTCAAAGGCCAATTACCTTTACTAAAACTTTGGTTTTAAAAACCACTAGGTAAGAATTTTTAAAGTCATAAGGCAAACGTTGTTTATAAGTCAAATGAGAATCATTGCAGTAACTCCAACCTTTTTGACATTTTAAGTAGCATGTATAATGTCCTGATGTTGTCGAAGAACCGTCATGATAAATAATAGCTACAGTTGTAAAGGTTCTTCCTGAAATTGATAACTGAGAAGCCACAACATTTTTGATAGAAGTTGTCAATTTAGTTCCATCAGGTCTACATCGTTGGAGAACTAAAATGATATACTGACCATAACTTTGTATAAATAATGTGGATATCATTGGACACTTACATTGGGTACACACCATATTATGATCTGCTGCTTTAATTAGATTTTTAAATGACACTGATTTACAGTCTGGTAAAGTCAAATATATCAATCTTTCAGTGTCTATTCTAGTAGTACTTGATGAACTACAGTTGTGGTAGTCATGCTGCCATTGATAAGAAAGGCTAAAAAGATTATCTACATCTACACCTTCATCTTCCAAAACACCAAACATATACATTAAAAATTCCTGACAATCCTACTGAATGTTCTGTGAAAATTTATCTTGACCAAAACACATATCTAAAATATTTCGAATTTCTGTTACACTTTCTATTTTTGCTCTATCACTGCTACATTTCTCAAACACAGAATTCAATAAACCACACAATCTTTGATCCCGATTTTCAACAATCTGTTCTTGTAAAGTTTGAAGAAAAAAAACAACATTAACCACTACATTAGCATAGCAGTTGACACCAGAACTGTTTTCAAACTGAAATCCAACAACATTTTCATCAGAATCCTTTTTCTTTCTGTTTTGAATTACAGTTTCATCTACTTTTTGTCTTTTTGCTACTACCTCTCTGCAATTATTCTCATTTCTTCTTTTTCGGCCTACCACACGTTTTTCAAACAGAGGATATTGAGGCAAATGTGGAGCATACTCTCTTCTTAACCTATTGTATTCTTTAACACAATCTAGATCTGCACAAATCTTTGTCTCATTACACTCAATCAAGTACAATCCTGATAAAGTTCTGACTCGTGATAATGCCACATATGCCATACCCTCTTTAAACACAGATCTTCCAATGTTTACAAAAGCACTATCTACACTTAAACCTTGAGATTTATGAATTGTCACCGCATATGCCAAACAAACAGGAAACTGTTTTCGGCGAACATATAAGTCTTTTACAAGCAAAAATCTAGCAGAACAGCAACTGATTTGTTGTACTTGCTCAATACCATCAAATTTTATTTTTAAAAATTCAATTCCATCTCTATTTCTATAATTCTCAAAATCAACAACATAACCCATTGCTCCATTTACCAGACCTCTTTCAACATTTAAATTCCTTCTCAAAATGATACGACAATTTAAACACACATTCAGAGTCTTTTCAAAACCAGCTGTTTTAGAAATACTTTTCTCTAATGAATCCAATTTTGTTTTCACATTTTCTGACAAAACAATTGTTGCACCCATATACTCTATTTTATCTATTGCTTCCAGTTTCACAATCTCTTCATTT
The DNA here is from genome assembly GCF_964263255.1 of Lissotriton vulgaris. Classification (NCBI taxonomy): domain Eukaryota; kingdom Metazoa; phylum Chordata; class Amphibia; order Caudata; family Salamandridae; genus Lissotriton; species Lissotriton vulgaris. The sequence goes on from NC_141694.1 coordinate 636,769,191, forward strand.
TCTAACTTTAACATTTTGTTGTTGAAGATGGAACATTCTTGCAGAGTTGGCATCAAACATATCCCAGATTTCTTCTCAGTCATTTTTAAAAAAATATTCTCTGGAAGAATGTTTTCATTTGAATACAAATTTGAAATTAATCGAGCATGTAAAGCTTCGTTCCCAAGCTCACTTACTTTTCCGATTCTTACATCTTGTAGAATATTTTTATAATCTTCATCCTTTGCCTGTCGCATATTTTGAAGCAGTTCAGCATATTTAAAATTTAACCATATATTAACGTTTCCAATGCTTCCAAGGGACTTCCTGGTATCTTCACGCGTAAGCATTTTAAACACTGGTTGTCCTTTTACTGGAGTCAACTGCAGTAGATCTCCAAAAACAATAATGTGTTTTCCTCCAAATAACACATCATACTCTGTTCTAAGAATTTCTTGCATTCTCAAATGCACAAAAGCAAGCATTAGATTTGAGACCATGCTTACTTCATCAATGATAAGAAGTTTCATTTTCTTCAAGACTCTGGAAACTTCAGAACACGCATCTCCAGATAACTTGTTGTAATGCAATTTATTATCATGCTCAACTGGCAGCATCAGTAAACGATGTAGAGTAATCCCTTTAATGTTATGTGCTGCCAGTCCAGTTGGAGCGGTTACAACACAAGACAGCGGTGATTCAGTCCTTTTCTGCAAATAAGTTGCAATGGCTTTAATCAGAAAACGTTTTCCTGTTCCCGCTTCTCCACTTACGTACAGTCGAACAGGCTTAAATGATGTACATGAGCACACTTTTTTCTCATGTCTGAATCCATGTTCAATCTGTTCTGTAACTTCGTCATATATCTTTCTGCTCAACGTTTAGTTGCTTTACCAAATCTTCTAAGTTGACTCCATCCTCTTGAGCTTGTTCCATAGCTCTTTCCACCTCATCCATGGCAGTTGCAGCTTCATTTTGGATAATTGGTCTTCCTAGTGTATCCTGACTCAATGAAGTAGAACTCTGACTGTCTTGAGAACTCTCTAGCAATCTCTTCAGCAATTGTGGTTTCTTGCTCTATTTCTTCGTTCAACATTTGCAGATAAGTTGGAAAAACAGGACTTTCTATGGTATCCTTAGTTGCATTAAAAGAGTCTTCATAACAGAGAAAATCTCCAAGTAGTTCCTCTTCTGTACGCCATGGCTTAAAGAGTTGCAAATGAGCTAAATTGTAAAATTCTCTTTTGTCTGGAGCTTCGAACTCAATTTTCGATGATTAATCAAATGGCCTTTTCTCTGCTTCACTAGACATCCTTCATACCCAATGACAGCATATTTTCCATTATTGATATCTTTTGTGATGTTCCTCTTATAACTGTAGTTTTGCAGAACTTCATACAAACAAGTGTTCTCAAGGTGAGTACTTCTATTTGGATAGTATGTATCCAACATATTTATCTTCAAAATATCTGTACTGTTTGGTTCTTTCTCCGCCAAATATTCAATTTCTTGTACAGATTTCAAAACTCGGTTTCGTGTTGCAGCAAGACCTAGACTCACCCAAATGATTGTTCTTGATTTGGCATAGAGACTTGCTGATGATAACCGATCAGAACATTCATATGCTCCAATTTCTCGATGCAACAACATCTTCAGACTGAAACTGTATAATTTCTTGCTTAGACTCTTTTCATGTGAAATGTCCTCTCACATTTACTTCAGTTGTGTATTTTCTTTTTTTGTGATGTAAGATGTCACATATCGAGCCACAGCAATAGAGTTGTCAGCAACGAACTGAATATCCATGTTACCATTCCACATGGACAAAATCACTGGGTCGTAGTCGTTGATGTACTTGGACTCTTCGTTGCTTTTTAAATTATATGTATTTTTTGGTGATTTCCTCGTCACAGTATTTCGTAGAGATGACATCAAATTATTTACTCTTTCCTTAGAAATCACTGGTCGTGGAAACGCAAAATGACATTTCGTGTAGTACTTTTCCTTGTTTTTGAATTTTCGACGACAGTACTTTCCACAACGATGAGATTGAAAACGTAAAACTTGTTGCCTTAAAATGTTTTCTTCAGTAGTTTTCGGAACAGCACATGTTGAATACTCTTCAATGAATTTCATCACTGTTTCATCCGAATCTGATCCAAATTTGGGTGCATCTTTAATCCATAACAACATATGTATATGAGGAGCACCTCTCGCTTGATATTCCTTCCTCCAGAAGAAATCCAAAACCTCTCCAAGGGTAGGATTTTTTTTGTTGGTAATAGAAGACATCATAGCTTCAAATCTATGATTAAAATATCTGCAAACATTCACTGGATCCAAAGAACACAGTTCTCCAGGTGTTTTCAATGCTATATTTTGTATGTTTCCATTCGTAGAAATTGAAGTAAGTCGTCCCATGCATACTCAGCACAGCTAAGAGTGAGGAACCATGTAGGTGTTCCTAAGTTTCTTAGCATACATTTCAATTCCCCATGACGACGGAACCAATACTCGTTTGTTCCACGCTGACATGCCATGAGATTGATTCGCTGAGATTCCAAAATACTGTCTTGCAGATTGACTTTCTCCATAAAGTCCCTTGCTGAAACATTTTGCAGATGAGCTCCACTTTTCAATATATGATTAACTGCATAAGCAAGCCCAGACAAATCACTTTCATACAGTAGATGAAACAAATACGGAATGCATTGACAAAACCTTGGATCTTCAGCATATAATCTTAAAGTCCGGTATTCAGCTGCAGGAATTTGAACTGGTCGATCGTCATATCATCCACCTCGACCTGTTGGAAATAACTGTGGAAAACAACAAGCTTCCAAACTTTCTTCCACTATACTAATAGGACTTCCTTTTGCTGCTTTCATTTGAAACAAGTCAATTGCATTCCCCATTACTTCTTTGGAATGCAAAGGATGAACAGTATAATGTTCATATATTTCTTCACTTCTAGACACATCAACTTTTTCAATTTCTTCTGTAGCTGTTTCCTCTGCTCCAACACTTACATCTTTACCAAATACAACGTTGCCTTTTTGACTTTCCTAACATCCACTAAATCTTGCCAGATTTTCTTACTCTTTGTCGGAACCTCATTAACTAGAATAACCAGAGGATCCTCTTCTACTCTTTCTACACCAATTGTATCAATATTTTTCTTGACATATAGAGGCAAATAAACAACTCTTCTCTTTAAACCTCTTTGTTAATCTGTAGGAGGTAATTTCTCTATCTTAGGCTCCATGCGACCAATAGCTTGAAAAGGATGGACACATTGAATCTAAATTGATTCATAAGTATTTAAATCCATCAATTCAGAAGGAATATCTATCAACTGAAGATTATTATGAGCAGCTCTAGCAGGCATTCTATTTTCATTTAATTTTTTCAAACAATAATTACAAATACGCTGATCAAACCTCAAATCAAAAGAATTCTCCACCAACAAATAACTTACAAAATCTTTCCATTCACTATTATTTTCCAATTCACATTTTGCATATAAATCAACTAACCTAGTCTGAATCTTATAATGAGTCTGTCAACAACACACACAAGTTAAATTAGGCCTTTCACTTGATTTCACCTTAAACTTGGTAATTTCCTCGTCAAATTTTTCTGTACTTGAAATCTGTACATTGTCTTCCACATTACCATCCATTACTATATCCATTTCTACACTGTCCTCTTTGTTCACAAAATACCAAAACTCAATTTCTTCACAAATAGTCTTCACATCTACTTCAGATCCATGCAAAAGAGCACTGTTTAACTGTTTAGGCTTAAGTGCTGGACTTTTTGCATAATACAACCTTCTCACTAATTCCCTCACCTTATTATGATGCACTGCTAACATCCTAAAATGATGAAAAACACTCTGACATACTTTTCTAGAAAGACAAGCCAGTGAATGCCCATGCAAACCTGTGTTTTCTCTCACTCTGCAAGGATCTAACTCTTGCAAGATCTTCATTTTTTGTTTTAGACTTTTCTTACTATATGTACGTAAGAAATTTTGAAGCAAATCGATTGAATCCTGTCGCACACTACAAATACTACTGCACTTCCATGTGTACACTGGACCCTTAGTACGTCTCCCTAAAACTTCATCACCTAACACCTCTTTTGCATCTCTAGACATAAGTTTCTCTTTTTCCATCACACAACCATCTTTCACCTCATATGCTCGACCACTGGTGTCAACTGCATGCACCAAATCATTTTCCTGAAAGTAACTCTCCTCATTAAAAAATGGCTAAGAACTTGAACTATGCATCCATTCTCCAGAAAATACTTCACAAAAATTAGTCCGATTAATAATTCTTTTCCATCTACTGTTCGATTTGAAAACATCAATTGCCTTATTAGGTATCCTAATTCTATTGATTACTAAAATAAATATTTTTTCTTACCTTCAAAAGCCTGATCAACAATCTTCTCTACACTTTTCTTTTTCTTGTAAAAAGCAGCTCTCTGTTTACCTTTCTTTTCATTTTTTAGCAAATTTAAAACTACCCTATTGCGAAACATTCGTCTACGAATGTCCCTAAATTGATTTAACCTTCTATTGCTATCCATACTCTTCTCTCCTGCTCCAATAGAGACATTTTTTGAGGGCCTCTCCTTCCTTATTAGATTTGCTCTCTGCTTCTGGATCTTCACATTACCGTTAACATTTCTTTTTGATCTACATAAGTTGCAAAGAAAAGACTTAATTGTCTTACTAGGAGCTTTTCTGGTGTTTTTTGAAGTACTTGTTGTTGAGGATTCCTTTAATTCCTTTCCTGATTTTGTTCTTTTACATATGGTATTTTTTCTACTCCTTTGCCTTGACGGCATTTTTGCTTGCTTTTAAAATGTTGATTTCAATCTGTGGTTCTGAAAAAAATAACACTTTAAAGACCACTATTAGCAAACAACAAAGTAATGACAAAAAGCAAACGATATAAACACTAATTTGCAACATATTAAAGTTTATACCACAGCAACTCAGGGCCTTATTTATGAAGGCCTTGCGCCACCAGTGCGTCCCATGTTAAAAGAGTCGCACCGGTGTCACAAGGCAATCATAAATAAGGGCCTAATGTAAATACCATTGATTTGCCCCCCTAAATCGTTTTTTGAATAACATTTAAGAAACACTGCGCAGAACACAAACCAACAACAAAAAAACTCAGGGCCTTATTTATGAAGGCCTTGCGCCACCAGTGCGTCACTTTCTTCCCATGTTAAAAGTGACATACTGGCGCCACAAGACAATCATAAATAAGGGCCAAATGTAAATACCATTGATTTGCCCCCAAAATCGTTTTTTGAATAACATTTAAGAAACACTGCGCAGAACCTATGTACAACCACTCAATATCACTTTTGAAACCTCACTGTTTCCAAAAATACAAATCCTCTATCTTGCAAATGTTCATAGCAAGCATTATCAAAAAGCAAAAAACAAATCAACAGCTAACAAACTCAAGGCCTTATTTATGAAGGCCTTGCGCCACCAGAGCGTCACTTATTTCCCATGTTTAAAGTGATGCACCAGCAGCACAAGGTTATCATAAATAAGGGCCAAATGAAAATACCATTGATTTGCCCCCAAAATCGTTTTTTGAATACCATTTTAGAAACACAGCAAAGATCCTATGTACAAGCACTCAATTTCACTACTGAACCCTCGCTATTTCACAAAATACGAATCCTATATCTTGCAAATGTTGATATCAAGCATTATCAAAAAGCAAGACACAAACCAACAACAAAAAAACTCAGGGCCTTATTTATGAAGCCCTTGCGCCACCAGTGCATCACTTTCTTCCCATGTTAAAAGTGACATACCGGCGCCACAAGACAATCATAAATAAGAGCCAAATGTAAATACCACTGATTTCCCCCAAAATCGTTTTTTGAATAACATTTATGAAACACAGCGCAGAACCTATGTACAAGCACTCAATTTCACTTTTAAAACCTCACTGTTTCTCAAAATACAAATCCTCCTTCTTGCAAATGTTCATAGCAAGCATTATCAAAAAGCAAGACACAAACCAACAGCAAAGAAACTCAGGGCCTTATTTATAAAGTCCTTGCGCCACCAGAGCGTCACTTTTTTCCCATGTTTAAAGTGATGCACCAGCAGCACAAGGCAATCATAAATAAGGGACAAATGAAAATACCATTGATTTGCCCCCCAAATCGTTTTTTGAATAACATTTTAGAATCACAACAGAGGACCTATGTACAAGCATTCAATTTCACTGCTGAAACCTCACTGTTTCACAAAATACAAATCCCCTATCTTGCAAATGTTCATAGCAAGCATTTCCAAAAAACATGCCACAAACCAATAAAAAAGAATCTCAATCTGCTTCCAAATCTGAGGTAATGCAAGTGACATCATTCTAAAAGGTTCAAATATATGTATTTAATGAGGCAAACACTATTAATTACTTCTCAAAAATATAAAAGTCATTCTTTTACCCCAAAATCGTTTTTTAAATACCTTTTTACAAACACAGCACAAGTCCAATGTACAAGCAATCAATTTCACTACTGAAACTTCACTATCTGCTTCCAAATATTCTCCATAGAGCAAACAAGTCTCTATGTAAATTAAAAGAATCATTACTTCCCTTTACAAATGCTTTGGGAGATTGAGAACAGTGTCTGACACACACACCAATTTTTCTTTAGCAGAGCAAAAGGTGTGCACTCAATACACTGAAACCAAGACTGGCATAGAAAATCTCTAATTCTACACACATATGCCTTATTTCAACCAATCAAAAGTCTTCTCTCACTATTTTCAAACCAACACCCTTCCCCATCTCAGACCTTTCTATCTGTTACCATAGCAACTCCCTCCTAACTGAACTCTCAGGTTCAAAAGTTTATTCTACAATGTTGAAAATTAAGTCAGCAAGGATGTTTGACCTCTCAATACACCAGCTTATCCAGGGCATTATTGCTTTTAGTGACTTTTTCTTAACCATTCAAATAGCTTCTTACACACAACACAACCATGCAGCCTAACTTTCAGTTTTCAACTATCTGAATCCACCAATCATTGCTTGTGATTCAACAGCAGGGAAACTCCACAATTATTTTTTGTAAACTCCTACTGTTCCAACTGCCATTTCATTCCCACACTTCATCTGACTGCACCAGAACCTTCTCTCATCATGTGTTCTGTATGGATTATTGGACATAGCTACATCCACTGGGCTCAAAGGTATGCAGCAAGCAGAAATCATCACAACCTTGATTTATCAAATGTGGAAATCAATTGGATTGGCCAGAGAGGATTGAGATGACACCAATTGATACCATTGGTGAAAACCTTTTTGCATTTGCCAAACCCTGGCCTCTTAATAGTGCACTGTGGTGGAAATGACTTGGGCACTATGACCGGGGTTGGTCTGGAAATGCATTTAAAGGACACCTTTGATCAATTGATGACACTTTGTCCACAAACTGCCTTGGTATATTCCAATATATGCCAAAGACAGAAATGGAACTGGTCCAACCAATTTTGTTCACAATTTGAGAAAGCACGGAAACATGTGAATAAATCTGTTTCTGCTTACATGAGAGACTATGGAATGGGTTCAATATACAACAACAACTTACGTTACAACATGCAAGACATCTACAGAGGAGATGGTGTGCACTTCTCAGATGAGGGGAATAGAATATTCCTCCTGAATGTAAGACTGTGCATTGGAACCTACTTGTAGGTACTTAAATCAGCCACAGAACCCAAAAGCTCTTTTCAGAGCTACCCTACCTCTGATCACTCATAATGATTTTCTTTTTCAAACTTTTTTCACTATTTTTCACCAAAGTACGCTCCCCGGTACGCTCCCCGGTGCGCGTACCGGGCGCTCCCCCCAATAAAAATGTAAAAATGTTTTTTGGGGGGGCATAAATGGGCCTTCTAAACCCACCTCAGAAAACCTAGAGGGTCAGGAAGTGTCTACCGTGCCCCCTTCTACCCATTCCCAACGTAGTTTGTCCTTCATCTTATGTCTCAATTCTACCGAAACACAAAATGGAGGACTCCCGTAACGCTGCCGGTGCGCGTACCGGGGCGCGCACCGGTAAGCGCTCCCAAAAAAAAGGTGGGAAAGTAATTTACAGAAAAACCACTAGAGACACTTACACCAAATATAGAATACGCCCTACTACATAGCAGTCCCTACCATTTACCCAAATTTGGTGGTATTCCATTGAGCCATTTGGGCTGTAGCCCTGTCTAAATATCCTGAGGTAAATTACATGACAAAAACACATATGAAACTGAATTTTCAACCAATTAAAATGTTACTTACATTTTGTACTTTTATGTACTGACATTTGATTGGTTAAGTACATGAATATATATGAAAAATGAGAGGGAAACACAGCCATTTTCACTAATACTACCTAAGGTACATTTGGAAACATTTTTGACAGAAAACTTCAACTAATTTGAAAAAGGTAAGTTGTTAATTTGAAAGGAGAACTATGTTATGCACTTTAAGTTAATTTGGGAAAACGTTTTTAGATAGTTATATACTGTCCCTCTATAAGAGTTAGACATTGATATAGGCTTGTCTATTATAATTATGGATTGAGTTAGGCTTCTCTGGTATAATTATGAATTTACTTAGGCTTCATCACAGGCACTTTTTAATAGTTCTACTTCCTGCCTGAAACCATACACTGCCCAAAGATAACTTCACTGTTAAAAACTCACAAGTACCTGTCTGAACTTAAACCCAACAGTGCCCTATCTCTACTGATATATTTATTTTTTATGCAATTTACAGCAAGAAAATGGAAGGACAACAACATGAAATTAATATTTCATTTGAAATTCATACGGAAAACAATCCAAAAGAAGACATTAATGAATTAGACTTTTTGGATCACTCTCAGGACCAAGACTTAGTTAATTGTGTAGAAGAAATTGAATCATGGAATCCAAATGAAGACATACCAGATGAATTAATGTTGGAAATTCTTTTAGATTTTGAAAAAACACAGCAATACATTTTTAGTTCAAAATTAAAAATTGTTTGAGACATTATTCTTTTTTATATGTAAATTATGAAATGGTACCAAAATAGATATAATATAAAGTGAGACTTAAAATATACTGTGCAACTTTTTTGTGTTACATAGTAAGTTTGCTCATAGTTACTTCCTTTCTCCTACTATATTATCTCCAATGTGTATTTAACATCTCTTTATCATCTCCTGCCTCCATATTATTTCTGCTTTCCTGACAGACTATGGTATGAATTCCATATAGCACAATAACTTCTGTAACAACATGCAAGATATCTACAAAGGAGACGGTGTATATAAAATTTTAGACTCTGCATTGGTACCTACAAGTTGGTACTTAAATAAAAAATAAATTTAAAAAAAACACAAAAAGAACAATTAATAAACATATAATTTATGAAAAGTCTGTCATTCTTTTTTCCCCATAGTACGCTCCCCGGTCCACTCCCCGGTCCTCGGTGCGCGTACCGAGCTCACCCCCCGCAAAAATCGAAAAAAAAATTAATTTGCCCTTTTAAAGCCCCCACATCAAACCTAGGGGGTCAGGGAGGGTCTACTCTGCCCCCTTATGGTCAATTACCCCTTTGTTTTTGCCACCTCTTGTGTCTCGATCCTACCGAGACACAAGATGGCGGCCGCTCCGGACTGTTTGGAATGTTTACAGACACCCGAGAGCCAATCAGCTTTCCGCGCGCAAGTCGCGTGGCGCGCCCGGTGCGCGCCCGGTGCGCGCCCGGTGCGCGTACCGGGGCGCGCCTATAGATATATATATTTTTTTAACCTAAATTACTCAAAATCCACTGAAGCACATATCTTGAGACATAGCAAAGGCACATCGGGTTACCAGTCCCTACAATTTTGCCAAGTTTGGTGGAAATCCATTCAGCCGTTCGGGCTAAAAGTGAGGTCGACCGCCCTATGGAAATTAACATGGGAAAAACACGTTTTGGGACCCCCCTTTTATCTCAGCCCTAGCTTGACAAATCCCCCCCAAAGTTTCAGGGAAAAACCGGGGCGCCGCGAGGCCATTTTGAGGAAATGTTCAGGCAGATTCGTCAACCGACGCCAAAGTTATTCTAAATAGAATTTTGAGATTTAACATTGAAAAAAATCCTAACTATAACTACCTACTGGCGACCGTCAGTAGGTAATATATGTATGTTATATATATATATATATATATATACATATATATATATATATATATATATATATGCAATATATATATATATATATATATATCTATATATAGATTCCTCCGTTATAGTTAGTTGTACTAACTATAACTCGCGCGCCCGCAATCCACTGCGGATAATGTTACATATTACATCATTCATGACATGGTCAGTGACATCACTGATGACATCACTGATGACATCTCAAATGACATCACTGATGACATCACTGATGACATCATCCAGTGAATGTTGTTTGGTTCGATATTTAAATAAGTATTATATTTATAACAATCCGCATTGAAGAAGGAGTGTCTCGATGGAGGATTAGGTAGCACTGTGATTGACTGTCTAAGTCACTAATTTAAAGTGTCTCACTAAATATATGGGATAGTGATTCAATTGTGTGGATCTCTGTTTCACTTTATATGTTGTGTAAACTACTACATAAGTCGATTACTAGGTGTGTGAAAGTTTATATTAGTATTAATTAGTTAAGTGAATATTTGTATGGGATAGTGAATGTGTGTGTGTAGTTGAGTGGGTGGTGTGTGACTGTCCAAAGATGTGTAAATAGTTGATTTAATAGGTATATGATGTTAAGACTGCACGTGGAAACACTTGTTTGGGTGACTAAATCTCTTTATGCGTGTGGTGATGAGTAAATATATTTCTCAATGATAAATATCCAACATAGGAGAAATATGAAAGGTACTGTATGTGACAGTGGTTGTTTATAAATAAGTATACATAAGACTCAGTGATTGTATCAGTGACTGTATTCAAAATTGTATTATTGTAATAGTGATTTTATAACACAATAAGAATAAGTTACTATTTATGTCAATAAATATTGCGGTGTTTGCATAAGTGTGTAGCTGAGTAAATGTAAGTATGATCAATTGTTTGCCTAAGTGACTAGGATGACTGCATAAGAGAATAGGATGTGTGCTGGTGTGCAATGTCGATGTAGGTGTATAAGTATATTTAACAGTTTTATATTGATCTTTGTTAGCATGTATTAGTGAATCTACAGATAAGTGTTTACATGTGTGTGTAGATGTAGGATTACTATGTACGTTTTTAGAGACTTGTATTGGTGTGTCAATGGTTTGAAATCTGGTATTCCATATTTTATAAGTAGTGTTAACAGGTTATACTAGTGTATGATGAGGTGTATCAGATTGTCACGTGGATGATGTCATCAGTGATGTCATCAGAGATGTCACTGACCATGTCATGAATGATGTAATATGTGACATCATCAGCAGTGAATTGTGGGTGCGCGAGTTATAGTTAGTACAACTAACTATAACAGAGGAATTTCAATGGTTTTGTATGAGTGAAATGTCCAGCTAACTATAACACCCCTAAAACCTATGTTTTTTTCAGTGAATTTCAAATGTTTTTAAATGATAATTCCGAACTGTAACATCTCTGAAATCTATGGTTTTTTCAGTGAATTACAAAGGTTTTTTAAATGATAATTTCTAACTATAACATGTCTGAAACCTATTATTTAGATATATTTTTTAAATTACATTAGACATAGTTAAAAAAAATGTAAAATAAAAAATATTTATTTTTTTATAATGTTATGTTCTTTTAAATATATGTATATTATTTTCCTTATTTTTTTTTCTATTTTTTATTTTGAGTCGGGCACCCAAAGCGCACCCTTCTCGTTCACTGCGCGGAAAGTGTCCACCATTTTAGGAATGCTCTGTAGGATCCGCGTACGTGTGCGACGAGTACGACTTTCCCAACGCGGACGCCATGCGACTGGTAAGCGACTTATAGCGCATATGAGACATGTATGTATTACACGACGGTCACACAGGTGCGCGTGAAGTCATACATGCATCGGACGCGGTGGGTGCGTACCCCTGTGAAATTTTTTAATGTTCAAAAATGTATATATATATATATTTAAGAAAAATATTAACACAATCATTATCTGAGGTAATTATAAAAATAATATTCTTTAACTTTCAAAAAAGTTACATTACTTTTAAATGCAATTGCGCGCCCCCTACGCAGACCCAATGTGACCAGAAAAAAAGAGATTTGATTGGTTCATTACACTTCCTATTGTAAGTATTGAAGGACCCCACCCATTTCAATCACTTGCGTTAGACCTTCCTTAGGAGAAGACTTCAGCAACCAGGAACTGTTGTTTTTGTTGATTGCATGCCTGCTTGCTCTCAACATTGCAAAAATGGCTTCAAATCAACCTTCTTCTGATTCAGAGCAGTCTAATGAAGAGGGGTTTGTTCCTGAACCACCACACCCCAAGACATTTGAATCAATTGTTTGGAGATTTTTTACATTCCCAGAAGGACTGAAGAAAACAAATGCCACAAAGGTAACCTGCAAAATTTGCAAGGTAGTGGAGCTGCCAGTATGCTTAAACATCTGCAAAACGTGCATCCTGTGAATCTGGCAAGAGAGGAGTGCAAGAGACTGCAACAGGCTTGACCACCACCACCGCAAGTTGCAAGCACTTCTGGGGTGTCCACTTCAACGTCTACTTTGGACATTCGGCCCCAACTGGCAAATACCAAAATTCATTGCATAAAATGCAATAGGTTGCTTTGCTATGGGGAGCAATCAGTTGATTTGGTTTGCAGGGCTCTAGAGAACCATCACTGTTAGACTGTTTTTTTTTTTTGCCCTAAATTTAATTGTTCTGTTAGTCCCGTTCAGCTTTTTTTCATTTAAAAAAAAATCAAAAACTTTTTCAAAAAAGAAAAAAAGTACAAAACTAAAAGACAAAAAAAAATATTTTCAGAACTGCCTACTCTGGTTAAAAAAAGAGATAAACTTGTATGCTAGTGTGTGAAAGTTTAGATGAATGTATGTGTAGTGCATAATTGACTGAAATAATGCATTTGTGATGTGTGGTGAATGCATAAGTGCAAAAATATAGGGAAGTGCTGCACCATGACACTGTAAACTGTTTAGCTACAGCATGCTGTGGTACTTCCAAAGCACAGGGATGCAACATATGTACATAAATATGTTGCAAATCTGTGCTTCCCTCTGGACAGCTGCTTAAACTGCAGCCATGTGGTGACACAGGCACCCTTGCACCATGGTGCAAGGATGTCGTGTCATGCGGAGATTGTTTTTGTGCAGGAAGACGATCAGTAAAGGCATTTTTCTCCTTCAAGATATGTTGTGCATTGTAGCATATATTGAAAGAGAAAAAATAAGGAGAAGTACAAATAATTCTCCTTGTTGTGCTTTGCTATACCAATTGGATGGTGCAACATTCACAAACATGACCAGATTTATGATTTTAGATAAAATTGGACATATGTCTTGTTCTATGAGTGTTCTGTGCAAACACGCCCAGCAAAACCTACAGAACGCATTTTCAACGCAAAATGGTGTGTTTGATGAGATTATATTTACATGGAAAACCAAAGGTATACAGAATGCCTTTTCCGAGTTAATGGCTAGGCCAATTCTTATTATAGGAGTATATTTCTGTACTGCTAACAGAGTTCAAGATAAATGTATAAGTACTTATGTTTTAGGAAACTTATATCACATATTTATTTATGACTGAAGAGAAGGGATGGGGCCTAATGTGACATGTGCAAAAACACTCAGTGATGTGCTTTAAGTTACATAGTTTTATTTCTTATAATTTTAAAATTACCAGGACCTACAAGACCACCACTATTGTGTACTATACCATGTATCTTGCAGACAGGTGCCCTGAAGCTGTCTCCTATTTGATACCTGTCTGCAATGGAATTCTCTGGCACAAATCTAGTCCACCCATCTTCCTTTTTTTCAACTGCGCGCAAACACAGGCCATTGTGCATTTTAAAACTTACTTAAACTTATCTCAGCAGTAATACATCTAAAAAACGCTACACATTTTGGGCCAGATTCACAGAATGAACTTACAACTCAATCCTAAACTTACTACTGTTTTGGTATTCACAGATCGCACTTACTACTTTTGGTATTCACAGAATGAACTTACTACTTTTGGCATTCACAGAATGCACTTACTACTTTTGGTATTCACAGAATGAACTTACTCATTTTGGTATTCACAGAAGTTAGGACTCCTATCTTTAGGACTCCTAAATGCCTTCTGCGAATACCAAAAGTCTTAAAATTAGGATTTTTCTCAATTTAGTAGTAGTAAAGTTAGGACTCCTAACTTTAGGACTCCTAAATGCCTTCTGTGAATACCGAAAGTCCTAAATTTTCGATTTTTCTCAATTTAGTAGTAGTAAAGATAGGACGGCTAACTTTAGGACGCCTAAATGTCTTCTGTGAATACCAAAAGTCTTAAATTAGGATTTTTCTCAATTTAGTAGTAGTAAATTTAGGACTTTCTGGTGGGTGGTGTGAGGGGGTATATATGGGGGTCTGTGCCTCCATGTGCTCAGACTGAATGTGGACTTGACTGAGAGGGGACACCCTGCCAGGTGCTAAAGCCACAAGGGCCTGTGTGCTGGCCACTGAGCCCATCTGTACTCCTCTGCTGTCCACAGGGCTAGTGAGAGCCTTTGCTGGAGTGAAGACTGCTATGTCAGGAGGAGTGCCACTTTATGAGAGATGACTGCTTTTAGGAGCTGCTGTCCTTTTCTGATGAGTGCCCACTGCATGCTGATCTTGCCCAGCCTAGCCTGCCTGCTCTGCTGCCCTAGTGCCTCGTGAGCGCTATATTCAACTTGCTAGAGAAGTGGGTGCTATAATGGGACTGCCTGTACTCCAAGGAGGTGAGGAGCCCACCCCGCCTTCTCCTTCAAAAACAGTGGGAGCCTCCCTGCATTCGTGCCCACAGGAAGAGAATCCATATTCCCAGCGGGCCCCTGTGTGCCAGGGAGGGCCCCAAGTTGCAAGGGAGAGTTGGTTCCCACCCCACGTGTGAACCGGGAGAGCTGCTCCTTTAAAAACTCTGTGGGAGCCTACCCCGCGTATTGCTGCCAGGTCCTGTCACAGCGGCTCCCTGCTAATTGGGAAGGACAACGGGAGATCTGTGAAGCAAGCTGCTGTTCCAGGGAGATACCACCTAGCTTTCCCCACATGGACTGGAGAATCCCTGGACTGCAGGTGAGTGGGGCTGAGGCGGGAGCATCCCAGGGCACTCCCGAGGCTTGGGCTGGAGTCACAGCTGCACGGCGGAGGCGGGTAGCTGCAGCGTCTTGGCCGGCACCTGTTCTCCCCGAGTGGCCCCGCCGGACAACTGGCTGCTCCATCGTTCTAATATTGTGTTTGAGTCTAGAAGAGGGACTCCTACCTGGCCCGTAACTTGTGGGCCTCATCTTGCACCGCTGCAACATGGGGCTATTGGAGTTGAGTAGTCCTGAGTGGGGCCTCCAATTGCTCCGTGGTGCCCGTGTACTTTTGAGGGCCAGTACCTTGTTGGGACACCCAGCGGCACCGCAGTTGTGGCCCGCTACAAAATTTGGGGCCATTTCCTCAACTACCATTTAGAGTTCTGGAGGTGGCATCGGGATACATTGACAGTGCCCACCTCCCTTCGGTCCTTCTGAGAGGGCCATCGTGGTCATGCTGGTTTCCCAGCTGCCCCGCCTGGTAGTGGGCAGCTGCAATGGTTGCATCATTCTGAGGGGTAGAGACCCAGAGTAGGGACCCCCCCCCCCGGCGCAGTGGCGCAACAGGCTAAACTGCACCGTTGGTGGCATTTTTAGTGGGCACAGATCTTGCCTAATGCCTCCACTGCTGATTGGTGCATAATGTACTTGATGACGCCTAATGTACATGATGATGACATGATGTATGCACAATTGGTTTAGGCTTGATATAATGTCATGGTATGGCTCTTTCATTCTATGCCTGAGCTAATGGTTTCAGGCTAACGAGATGGTGCACGCTACTATATTTATGCCCTATGCTAATGTAATTATGCCTAATGCAGGAGGTGACTTATGCCCATGAGGATGCCTAACGTCAGGGCACGATGTTCTAGGTGCTACCATGTCTGCCCTGCTGTTACGATGCATAATGTGATGTTTATGCTAATGTTATGCCCAAGGTGTTACTAATGACGTTTTATGCATAATGGGCCTGATTTAAGGTGTCTCTGGCCTACTGAGACTACAAAACGTATGTCTGTATGTCTAATGAGGTGTTGAGGGGTTGTTGTTTCAGGCCTGCTCACACAGTGATTGATGCCTATCGTGAGACACTGCTAAGTTCCTGACCGAGCCAGTAGGTACTGGCTGTTCTACATTTACTACTGATGATAACATTCACTATTTGTGCCTTGTGATGGTTCTGGCAGCGGCCTGATTGGCCCTGCCCTGTACATAATCCTATGTAAATGTCTACCCGGTGCCAGTATGCACAGTACTGTTACAACTGTGATTGCCTTATGCTGTGTTCTGCATAATACATATGCTGTTTTTTTCACCTAATCTGGTGTTGAGTAATCTCTTTTGTAGTGTGTCCGGTGTGTCGCCTGCGAGTGTGCTACGCAGATGCTTCACACATTGCTCCGAGTTTAGCCCACCCCTCCGCAAAACACTACCCCGTTTCTAACAGCATTCCATTCCTTTATAGTGTTGTAACTGAAACTCCTTCTCCCCCCAGTTAGTCCTTTTGATTCTAGGGGTGGGCATCAGGTAGGCATTAACTGAACAAAGCGATCTGTTAGGAGAATACCAGCTAAAAAGGTCCAAAAGAAATTGTGGTAGCCTGTGCAATTCCTGAATGCCTGCTCTGATGAAATGGTTATGGTTGGAAGTGGAACATGAAAGCACATGGGCCGGTTCAGATAATGCACAATTGACTGCAAGCCACATGCTTTCCAATACCAATCTAAAGAAAGTACCCAGGCCACAACTTTCCAGCACCAAGTGAGTGAAGGCAATATAGACCACAACCTTTTTCAGTAGCAACCCAGCTGAGGCACTGTAGGTCACAACATCCCTAGTGCAAACTGAGATTAGGCACTGCAGGCCAGAGACTTTAAAATACTACCCCAAGGAAGCATTACATACCACTGACCCACCAATATCAGCCTAAAGAACAATTTGCTTATCTCAATAGGTTGCGCTGCATTTTCTTGCTGGGCACCTCGGGTCACCAAGAGAAGAAAATAAATATGCAAATGTTCGAACATAATTTTAGTGAAAAACGGTACAGCATATACACTGCATGTACCTTCAATTACAGTAGTAGTGCACACTACATAATATAGGTACCATGTGTTTTTTCTCCCAAAATATTTAAATTTAAATATACATTTAAGCAAAGACAAGCGTCAGGACTGTCCCACACAGCGTCACCAGTCCGCCATCTCAAATGCTGTGTGCAAATCCACCACACACAAACTAATGGGCCCAAACAAGAAGAACCTTAATTGTGAGTAGCCGCAGGACTCGCTATTCTTTCTGCATAAATACCCCCTACAGTCAACACCTACCTCATCCAGTTGCACGTTCTCAACATAACATGCAGTGGCTGACAGCCCAATCCTGATATACCACTTCTTACCATGAAAACCCCCTACCAGCAACAAGAATCTGTTTATTCCTTCTGCCCACTACCTTTTTTCTATCTTGTTGGCTGTAGTGTACACTGGCAAATAATCCAGCTTTTAGTTACGCACGCACAAAATAACTCCTTTACGGTAGGTACCTCAAGCGTGCTCTTTAACCCTACATATGCTTCTCCTCTACTGCTCTCATTTACTTCTCATGTGCCTTCTATCTCTTACTTATTTATCAGACTTTCCTCTGTTGCCCGGTAACAGCCTTTCCTCTATTGTCCTCATACATGCCCCCCTTTGTTTCCTAATAATTACCTTCTGTCGTGCTCCCATATCTGCTTCTGTTCTGAAGTGCCCCATACCTCGCTTTTGTTTCCCTCATATGTCTCGCTTCTGTCATGACTGCTTGGCTGCTCTCCCGCTGTGGACCCATATATGACCCTGCTGTTGCCGTCATATCTGCCTCCCCTTTCTCTCATTTGCGTCCTTCTGGGGCATTAACATCTGCTTCTCTTCAGCTCCATATTTACCTCTTCCTACATAAATCTGCCTGCTTCTCCGCTGCTGCCCTTGTCTTTGCCCTCAACTCATGGTGCCTACCCTTCTCACTGCCTATAGTGCATACAGGCTCACCCCACGTTCCCTGAAGTGTATCATCCTGGGGAATTAACCTTTCTGAAATCTTTTTAACATCCATATCCCGCTGTCTTTGTATAAAAATAAATAATTGGTATTAGTGTTCTCCACTGTATGTCAGTAGTATGGGCTTCCAGCGCTGTTGGTTGTGTGAGATTTAGGACACTATTCTGGGATAGCCATTGCAGCCTGCATTTAATCAGGTTTCCAGATGTGTTTATATGGTTAGCTGAGAGGCAGTGTTGATATATTGCACTATTTCAATAGCACTTTACTACTTCTGATTGAAGCTTCAAGGCGCATTCCGGCCCATATAGACACTGTGTTGCTATTTCTTTTTAATACGCAACTGTTTTAATATCAGTCTATATTTGAGGTGTCTAATTTTCAAGGGCGAATAGCTTTGTTTACCTTGGTAACTAGTCACAATATCAAAAAAAAAATATCGACTGGACAAAATATCGAGTTTTTGATATCGAATGGCAGAATATCGAATTTCAAAAATATAGTGGTACAGAATATCAAAATGCAGGTAAGGAATATCGAATTCAACAATATCGAAGTTGGTAATATATTATTTTTTGTGTTTTTTTTAAGTGTTAGTATATGTGTTAAACGTATGTCATTTTTTTGGAAAGTATGTATGAATTTTGGAAAAGTAAGGAATTTTATGTTAATGAATTTTTGTGTAATTTAATTCCGTCGCGGGTTGTGGGTTTTTAGGGGAATAGGGTAGGAAGTTATTTAATTATAATATATAATTTTAGCATTATTTAGAATGAATTCATTATATGTTAAGACATATATGTGTAATTTTAATTCTGTAGCGGGTTGTGGGTTTATAGGGGAATAGGGGGGGAAGTAATTTAATTGAAATAAATTAATGTATTATGTCATTACTTAAAAATTTATTATTTAATAATTTATATGGTTAATTAAGTTAATTAATGTATTAATAATGAATTTCACGTTGATTGATAATAATTAATTGATAATTATGGTAATTGTGTAATATGTTTTATTAATTAGTAATAATTAGATATTCATTATTAACAATGAATTTGTAAGTATGTTAATTAATGATATAGTTAACTGTAATTTAATTAATTGTTAATTAATTATGTTAATGTATTACTATGTTACAATATTGTAGGTGATGTTTAAAGTTTAAAATGGTGGGAGGTAAATTATTTTTACTAAATAATTAATTGTTTATTAAAATTAATTATATTTCAGGAGTGGGTATATTAAATTATTCCTCTACACTATCCAACACTTTTCTTACTGTTGCACTCCCTGGCGTGGGAATAGTAATTTTTAACCTCCCGCTATCCAACGCTTTCCCTACTGTTGCACTCACTGGAGTGGGAATAGTAATTTTCACCTCCCGCTATCCAACGCTTTCCCTACTGTTGCACTCACTGGAGTGGGAATAGTAATTTTTATTTACATTTTCCCTGCTGTACCACTTGTTGGAGTGGAAATGGAAACTGTATCTTTTACGCTATGCATTTTTTTTGTATAGTTATATTTAATGTAGTGTAAAATATTCAAAAAAATCAAATTAATTGTAATATTTTAACTTATTATATATAATGTATTTTTATATTTATATTATAGGTTTATTTATATACATATGTAATTATATTTAACATCATGTTTTTAACATTAATTTATTACAACTATTAATTACTTTTTAATATTATTAAGTTAATATATATGTAAGAAAAAATAAAAATGCATGTTTATTTTTTTACTTACACATATTTTTTTATTAAGTTTAAGGTTATTTAAGTATTTTTAAGTATGTTTCACTTAATAATAGTTAATATTTCATTAATTTTACATTGATTTTAGGAGATTTAAAAAGTTGATATTTTAGAAAACCTTATTATTTAAAACGATATTTAGGATTCAATATTTTTGTACCTACCTGTTTGTAGATAGGAATTCGATATTCTGGTAGTCGATATTTTGTCAGCGATAATCTAGCAGCTCGATATTTTGAACTTCGATATTCTGTCAGTGATCAATTCAATTCATAAAGCTTTATTCAGAACATTTAAAAAACATGTCCATAAAAGCACATACAGTTACAGATACAAACATTTCATTAAACATTACACATTTCATCAAAGAAAACACATGATACATAATATCCAGAGGGGGATGGAATAAATATTTAAAATATTTAAAAACACATACTTTTCCTGGCGCTAATAGCTTTAAGCAAAAATGTGGCAGTAAAAAAGCAAATGTCCGGATGATTCAAATTAAAAAGCAGTCTCATAGCGTCCGTAGTTGTTCTCACTACAAATCTATTTAACATTGGCTTTAGGTAGAATTTCCGTAATTTCCTATACAGTTCGCATGTTAATAAAAAGTGCTTAGTGCTCTCTTCCGTTTTGTTATCACATTCACAGGGGCCAATAAGGCGCATTTTAATGTTAGGGCACGCAACGAGATAATGTGCTATTCCCATCCTCATTCTTGTTAGTACAAACTGGTGCGAAACTCTAGTCACCTGTGACAAATACGGATGAAAACCAATAAAATCGTTCATGCCATTGTACAGTACACATGTGGGTAATTTAGAATCCTCCAAAAGATGCCTTTCATTACAATAATTCAAGAAAATTGTTTTCATATTTGATTTAGAGATATCCGATACACTGTATGGATCAATAATCACATTGGTCCCAAAAGTGATCCGTTTACCTTGCAAGTTCTTGGTATTTCCTCTGTGCCATGTGGTTGTTCCTTCGTATTCACTGTGGGATCACTCCAAGGACATAATTCTCAGCATTTTCAGCCCTAATGCAAGGAAGGAAAATGGCCCCCACCAGAAGCATCGGACTGGCCTATACAGCAATCCGACTGTGGTAGAGATAACAGACAAGTCCCTTGGTCAAGACGCCAATGTACTTGCTGCAGCTCGTGGCGAATGCAGAGGGCTACAATTTAACTCTACACATTTCCATTTCAAGCAACATAATTTGACAAAACAACACATATTTGAACTCAACAATGCAATTACACAACACACCATATACATCCGAACCACACCATAGAATTCCACACAGTGCCACAAAATTCAACAGCTCACCAAATAATTATGCTCCACTGCATATCAATCCTCAACACAAAATGCCATTCAGTATAATTACACTCTATGACACACAATCCCACTCCACATAATTCCAGTACACTCAATACCACATAATTACTATCCACATACTTCCACTGAACACCATGCCACAGAATTTAACAACACAAATTCACTCCACACCACACAATTCCATCTACCACCATTCCACAGCTAACAATTCCAATCCAACCCACATAATTCCACTCCACACCACATACATCCACCCCATTCCTATCCAAAACACATCGGTAAAAGATATTCTCATTTAAAACGCCAATAGCTGTAACTCTCAAAAATGCAAGATCAATTTGCATTGCAAATGCTTGTTTGTTTTTATGCCCCCTCTCTTTTTTGTTATTCCACCTCCCTGCATAGTCAGTTATCCACCACACTTTCTCTTAATGCCCTCTGCATTTTGTTGTAAATTGGTTTTGTAAGGGACTTGCAGCTACACACTACTAGCAGCAGGATGTACGTGTCTCCTAACTTGTACTGCATCCTGCACATATTTTAGTTATTTTAATTTAACATTCGAAAAGTGGCCATCTGTAATCTTGGAATGGTAAATTAATAATATAGTGCAAGAAAAAATAAGATGACTACAGATGTATGCATGGGGGTCATCTGGAATGCTTTTTCTTTATGACTGCAAACATTGGGAGATGACTGCTTTTGCTTATGAAAAGTGTTTAAATACCTGTTTCCACCTTGGAATGATGTGGGCCTCACACATTAAAAAAACATTTCAAGATGGGTGACCTTGCATGTACATGTGTGCATTTGTGCTTGAGCACTGACAGTCAGTTTGGAAACATTTCTAGAGTTTGAACATTTGCAAAGAGAACAAGCATTGGCATAAGCAATACCTTTGCCCCTGTTTTTTTACAGGCAAGACCTATTGACTTTGTTAATGCTTGATACAGTGGGGATGTCCTGCAGTTCCCATTATAAGGTGTGGAAATGGGTGGACCTTTGCAAAGTGTAATAAAGTAACTAAGAAAATTACATTCCTTATTGTAAATTTCTACTCTGCACACAACTCCCAAACTATACACAGAAGTACAATTAGGATTTCGGGCATCTATGATTTGCTAGGATTTCCAAGAATAACCCTGTGGACGTTAAATCCACAGATATCAAAGGAAATTGTAATCACTCTCATTAAACTACTTCAAAAATATTTGTGAATCTTCTCACACTATTAACCAAACTGAAACTAGTATTGTCCCCTCTTTTCATGCCTAATTTGTGTGATATGAGCTGCAATGCTACAATACTAATTTTTATGCATTCAGCACATTTTGGGACTCATTACAAGGTTGTCGCCAAACACCGTCTTGTTCCTGGGACTGACTGACCTCCGGTCGGTGGTCCAGACCAGCTAATTACATTGTGACCCAATAATGTTCAGTCGCATACTCCCTTTTCTCAATGAGAGCTCATGTTACAGCTATAAACCAGCCGTAATACAAGCTCCGATTGAGAAAAGGTAGGTGTTGTTCATCTCTGCTCACCATGGCAGGCACCTCAAGGTGCCTGCCACTAGGGTGTAGGAATCAACAGGTGCTCCTCCCGGCCCCCAACCGGAGGCCACACGCACAAGGGGCCCTGCCGGGGGCCCCCAAACACGCTTTCTGACATGGTTTTCATGACTGATAGGCCGACATGAAACTCAATTTGGAAACTGTGCATTGCAATCCTAAGGGCGGGAAGGCTCACCCTTTTGGATTACGAGCTGGTTCCGACAACCCAACGGGCTCCTTGAGCCCATTGGAAGCCAGCTGGAATGACCAGCCAATTTAGTTTAAGACTGCCTAGATTGTAATTAGGTGGTCGGAAAGTAAACCGAGGGGCCGATTTACGAGGTGGCCCTGATCGGAGCCTTTATGGGCGCATGGTAATCGACGCCTCTATGTGAGTAAAGCAAAGCAAAGTGATATGGTCTCCTTAAGCTGAACCTAATTAAAACATAACTGAATATGTACTATGTCATCCTGAATTTCAAACTACAATGCACTCAGACCAGATGCTCACTCCAAAGAGTTGTTGTGGTAGATTTTTTTAATTTTAAAGACATTTTTAATATATAGAAACAAACAATTCACCACATATAATTCTGATTGTCTTCAACAGAAAAAAGGAAATTTAATTAAAGTCGCGGCATTTCACAATGATTACAATGTATCCTCTGCAGTGGCTTTTTTTAATACTGCAAAGGATACATTGTAATCATTGTGAAATGCCGCGACTCGGGCACAGTAGCCATTTAATATGAAGTGAATATGCGACCGGTGGAATCTTTGAAATTGTGAATTTTAGGAGCCATTAAATGCCCAACCAGGATCGAACATTGATTGTCTTTCCTACCTGTAGTGCTCTCCACACAACCTTGTCCTGACCCCACAGTGAGGAACAAATGACCCTCTACCCAACAGGGGTCAAAACTTAGACCATCCACTGCTTACCTACAAACTCATAGAAACTAAATAAGTCAATAAATATATGCCTATGAGTTATGTATATATGGGAACTATAGACCTGTATAAGGCTGGAAAGGTTTCTATTGTATATAAACGTGATTGTGCCTATGTCACCATACCTTTACCCTGTCCTTCACTCACCAATTCACCCCCATTACCCAAATAACACCTTCTTTTTTCTATCACACTGCGAGCACTGCAAATACTACATGATACTATGAATGTATTTAAGCTGATACATGCAGTATCATTAATGCTTTGAGTATTAATTGCATTTAATGATTGTATCACTTGAGGAAATTAAATTTCCTTCTTTCTGTTGAAGACAATCGGAATTATATGTGGTGAATTGTTTGTTTATATATGTTAAAAATGTCTTTAAAATTATAAAAAACTACCACGACCACTCCTTGAACGTACCGTACTACTGACCCAGGCCGGGTAGTTTGATGGGCCTTACCGCATTAAAACTTAACACACTCCAAAGAGTTCAGCATTCGAAGAGCATGAATAAAGCTACAGCTGTGAGAGGACTCCTATAAGCAAAATGTTGCAGAACAAAAGCAAACTGTATTCAAGCAAAACAGTATGCTTCAGTGTTGATGAAGCGTAAACACGAAAATGGGAAGCAGTACATCGTTTTATGAGAAATACCTGGATCTGCAATGGAATAAAGAATACAATGATGTAGAAATATCATCAATACCATTAACACAATAAGAAAAATAAGGTATGAAGAATCGTCAAAACGAAAATTTCAGATAATGTTAAATGGACTAGATTAACAAGATGTCTATAACAAAATTATTCATTATTAACCCAACCATATCTTAAATCGAAAATCTCTGCAACCTTATTTGTAATGCTTGAACTAAGTCCATCCCTAAATTGTGGCCATATCCTAATAATAACCCTATACTTGTTGGCAACTCTTACCTTTTATAACACAACCATTACTCTTTCACTTTTATCATTTATGTCACACCACGGTTTTTATTCATATTGTAAATTCTGTGCTATTTTTATGTTCATTATAGCTCCTAAAATATAAACAGTGTCAGCAGTTGTAACTATTTTGCCTACACATGCACACAAAGGCTTCAGAATAACTGGGTGCTATCCTGTAGAATGCAAAGTTTATGAGGAGGGGGGCTGGCCTCCCAGTACAGGGAATATCACCACAGCATTCCCGTGATTCAGAAGGAAGAAATCAACTGTCGGTGTGTGAGCAGAAATGCCATCTTGTTAATAAAGCCTGGTCTTCATCTTTCAAACAATGAACGCTGTGCTCCTTGGTGCTTGGGAATACTACATTTACTGCAATGGCGTTCTCTCTGTTTTATCGAGCTGGACAATTATAGAGCTGTGCTTCCCTGGGGATGGCCATGCATATCCATTAAGGAAGCGACATTTGATCTTACGCTATATGCCTCTTTCTCGTAAAATATGTAAAGGTGAATATGCAGGAAAAGTCATTTTTGTAATGTTGCTGCTGAGTGCTATCCAAGAGCCCGCGGGGTCTTTGTGTAGTTAGTAGTCATTGAAAGACAATTCTGAACACGCCTGAACAGTTCTGAAATTACAGGACTGGGCCTTGGATATTACCATCATATTTCTAAATGTTGAATATTACCTAATGCAGGCCTCGCCTGGGGGGATCAGTATGTGTGTGTTAATATTTATAACTAAATGCAGCACTTTTAGATTGTGCCGTTGTTCATGAAGACTACACCAGAACGAAAGCATCAAACACAAAACATTTAAGATTAGTTTAGAACAACATGCTTGATGGGGGATTCAAAAATCAAAAACAAACATGATAATAGTAAAAATAAAGTACTGGACTTAACATAAATATGCCTAGAAATAAACAAAATTCTAAAATGGGTATTAGTTGGGACGTTTTAGACATAGCCTATATATGCAGCTTTATTCACAAACAACTACCCACTAACAAATATATTGCAAACAGTACCTCATTGCGCACACTGCAACGCCAAACGGCAATGCAGCATGCAAAGTAATTCGTTTTATTGATTTATTTCTTTACTTACCTCCATTCAGCCGTATGCCGGAGTTTACTACCCCCCACTCTGCCCCTCCCCCGCCCCGACCAACTACCCCGCAGCACTCCATCGATGAGCCGCTACTGGAGGGGAGTGTGGATTGTTAAGGGTATTAAGTGGATACAAACACTATACTTTGCAAAATACCTAATATACTTGAAGACTTTCTCTTTTCTCTTTTCCCTCTTTCTTTCCGCCACTCATGTATGCTCCATGTAAATATATATTTTTTTTACATACAATAAAAAATTACAGAAATTAAAAAAAAAACAGAGCAGAGAGAGAGGGCATGTGTTTTTGTCTATTGAAATCAAACAAAGACTCACCATACCCGCCGGAGAGGATGGCGCACCCCAAACAACCCTCTAAAGGTATTGCCCTGTTTATAGGCATGAGAATTCATATGAAGGTTTATACATTTATACTATAGTTATTATTGTGTAGTCATTTCCATCACCTGTTCCATCTAAAACAAATGTTCTAACTTCAAAATCGTATTTAATTATTTATTCAAAGTTTCAGAAAGCACTGTGTGCTGAAGCCAGAGAGCTGCTGAACAGGTAGAGGTGGGTAATCCACTGAAAGTTCGAGTCAGGTTTGAGCCAAATGTCTTGCTCTGGCTCATTTGTAAGCCCCTTGACAACTTCGGGACAAAAAAGAGCTGAGCTTTCACAGCAGTTGATGTACCTTAATGGCTACAGGTGCCCATGTATATCAGGAGCAGGGTTAGAATCCTGGCCTCTGCTCAGCATCCTGTTAACTCTGACAAGTTACACTGTGCCAAAAAGGTGGTCAGTGGCACAATAGCCTTGACAAAAATATTGTGTCAAAAATGTAAGCAAAAAAGTATTGAAAAAATACAGTTGCCACTTATTTGATCTAAAAATAGACAGAAATATCGATTTCAATATAAATAGAGTTTTCAGAACTAAATGTTAATTATTTTATAAAATAATTTTAATACAAGGTAAATTAAATATATTCCACTAATATTTAATACTGTGTATAAATATATACATATATAAACACACAAACACATATGTATACATATATATATATATATATATATATATATATATATATACATATATATATATATATATATAATGTGCCACGAACTTCGCCAAATCCCCCAAGTCAGACTCCAAAGGAAATAACGAAACCGGACCCAAGTGGATGTTTTGCAAGTTGATTTATTTCATCCTTAGTGCACGGAACACGCCGCCATGACGCGTTTCGGGACCTCAGTCCCTT
Source organism: Lissotriton vulgaris (assembly GCF_964263255.1). Taxonomy (NCBI): domain Eukaryota; kingdom Metazoa; phylum Chordata; class Amphibia; order Caudata; family Salamandridae; genus Lissotriton; species Lissotriton vulgaris. The sequence continues at coordinate 636,796,484 of NC_141694.1, forward strand.
GATCACATATATATATATATTCATTGAAAAAAAAACATAGGTTTCAGGGACTTTATAGTTAGCTGGACATTTTACTCATACAAAACCATAGAAATTCCTCCACTATATTTAGTTCTGCTAACTATAACTAGCACGCCCGCAATGCACTGCTGATGATGTCATATATTACACCATTCATGACATGGTCAGTGACATCACTGATGACATCTCAAATGACATCACTGGTGAGGATGACTGCCATCACTCTAGAAGTGTGAGAGTCTGTGGCCTGTGGCCCACTGGGAACACAGCTCACTGCCTATGCTATACCGTTCGACCTGGCACTCACAAAAACCTGTCAGCAAAAGTAAACCGCACCTACAACATCAACACCCTCTTCTTACCTGGAACCAGTTTTTTCCACTCAGGACAGCACCTCAGAGATACATTAGCCCCCCTGGGATACAAAATTCTGTGGCATTATTGAGAGAAAAATGAAATGAGTAGGGAAATCAACTGCAAATACAGAGACCAGATAAACTGCACTACATTGGCACCATCAGTCACCCACTCAGTAGAATGCCCCCAAACTAACATTCAATTATCTAAACCTTAAACAATGGACAATACTCTGTTGTAAGCCTACCTGTTAACATTATTTGACAGTGGGACTGACTGGCATTACCTTTAGCAATTTCCCTTCCTCAGAATATTATGACTGCTTTAGGATTTCAACTTATGCTACAATGAGAAAAACATACATCCATAGCAATACTATCATCGTGGCTTCTAGACAAAATTCTAAAACAGCCCTCTCTAAATCTTACTCGTCATTTAAAAGCCACCCTCACTTTAGGAACTGCTGATGAAGCATGTGTAACTGTTGAAAGTATCATCTAAACTAATTGGCAGAACGCAATTCTAATTCTCTCTTAATCACTACCTGTAAACTATCTGTGCAAGTATGCCATGGTCAGGAATACAAACAAAATTCATATGGAAGTCCCCAGTACAACCATTTCTACTTCTAATCATCTAGACCAAGGCTAGGGTAATGACTACTCCTTTAGTAGAAAATTACATCTCTATCTTAACCCTCCTCGATATCCTAGTCCTGACCTTTAAAACAACACAAAATCTTAAGAATGTTGTACGTGTTCTTTAAATACAGCGTTATAAGGTCTGTGATTCCTTGAACGTCAAGGGCAAAAAAGCTCAATACCCAACACTAACGAAAATCTTAGTAAATGAAAGGGCAATGTACAAATTCAAGCCATTGAAAAATAACTTTCTCAAAAAAACAAGAAAAAGCAGGAAAAAGTCGAACGAGAAAATTACTCAACATTGTTAAAAGCCCAAATCATTTACAACTCCAGATGTGACCAAATCCCCGAGGATCACAATGCAGACTTAAAAAAAAATGTTCATCAAGAACTTCAACACTGATCCCAGCAACAAACATCTTATATGGCACTCAGCATAGTGCTTGACCAAGCTCACAGCTTTGCAATTCCATTCCTAAATGTCTCTATTGGGTTTTCAGGAATACATTTGCAGGTCAGGCCCAAAAAACTGACCTTAAAATGCCAAGAAATTCCCAAAATATGAGACCTGATGCCAAAGCCAGCAACCAACACAAGGGCTTGATTCCTAATTCATCAGCCCTATTGCAGCACGGTCACAAAGGTGCATAGAAGAATAAGCAGCCTTGTGACTGTACTGGAGACTTTGGTTGTGCATATCTACGTGGGGAAAAGCTGATTATTGCCGTGTCTTGCCTGGACTCCCTGGATTGCACTAGAGGTTTTGAAGCCTGTTTGGTTTGCGAGGGCGGGACTGCGAGTCCCAGCAGGAGTAGCGCTCTGGTCATCAGCGCACCTGCGACTCTTCCCGCCCTCGCTCCTCCTATCTATTTAACCCCACCCATCCACGCGCACGCGGGACGCGCGCGGGCCGAAGCTCGGGGCGAAGCCCCGGCAAAGGGCGGGCCCTCTGAGGCCCTCGTAGGCCAGAGTAGGCCGGGCTGGGCCAACTCTCTTTCGCCTGCCGTGTGTGTATTGGTTCATCCTTGCTCTAGTTCTGTTGTCACAGGTACCAGACATGCCATCTCCGGCTTTGGAGGGCACTTCTGTGAAGGCGGGGGGAGTCCAAAATGGGACCTTGGACAACTATTTCTCCCGGGCTTTGGGTGATGGGGACAAGGAAACCTCCCTGGCAGAGCGCAGGGCGGAGCGTCGTCGTTCTATTGAAAACCTGAAAAATAGGCCTCTTGCAGATATTTCCATTCCCCAAGAGGGAGGCGCCTCTAACATTAGCAAGGAGATATTATCCCAGGATGGCGTCCCCCTTTTGTTGAGGGATTGTATTCCTAACCCCAGTATATCTATTGATCAAGTCCCTAGTGTCACCCCCCCCCCTCAGTCCTAGCTGTGTGGCTGTTGATTTAACTACCCAGCCCCTTCCAGCGACTATAGCTAGGAAAGCCAAGCCGAAGCAGGTTGTTGTGTCAGAGATGCATGGCCCTCCTCCAAACAAACGAAGAAGGAAGACGAGGGGAGGGCAGGGTAAAACCAAAATTCCCCACTCCGATTTTAGGAGAGCCTCTAAGCCCCCCCCCCCAATCCCTGAGAGGATAATGGTTGATGCGCGTAAATCTCCCCTCGTTAAGGGTACTAATACTAGCGACCCGGTTGATGCCACAGTGAATAACCTTTCTAATGTTTCACTTCCCGTTGCCCCTTTAGGGAACTTGGAATTTTTACTTAGGTCACTGCTCCTGCCCATTAGTGAGAGCATAAAGAAAGTAGAGATTAGACTCACTATCTTGGAGGCAACAATAAGTAGTATGAAATCCTCGGTTAACTTCCAGGGTAGACCCTCTGAGTCTAGTCCCCCTTCCATTGCCCCCCCTAACCCCCTAACCCTTCCAGCTAACCCGGGACCCCCCTCGGTGACTATTGCTGCTCCCCTTCCACAACCCCTTATGGCTAATTTAGCCCCGGCTCAACATTGCAAACCTACTATTCCATCTTCACAACTAATAGGCCTAGTTCCCCTTGTGACAACTTCCGATGGGGCTATATGCACAGACAGTACTGTTCCCCCACCCCCAGAGAAGCCTGCCCCTAGACCTCGGAGACCTGATCTCCCTCCTGAGGCTAATGGCTTTATGGTAGTTATGGCTGGTGTTCCCCCTCTCGAAGTGGGTGAAGGTGAGAACTTTCGCTCACTTAAAAGTAAAGTTATTAAATGGTTGAACTGGAACAGACCCCTCCCGGCCCACCTTAACAATGAAATTATCATGGTGAGAAGGGTACCTTGGCTGGGTAAAACTAGAAAATCTATAACAGGGGATTGCATTATGGTGAGCTTTCGAGACCCAAGGACTGTTCTTCATATATGTGCCGGGTCGAGCAGATCCCTCAAATCCACCATTCGGACTTTGTCAGTTTCCTTTTTCTTCCCCCCTACCCATATGTACCATGACCAAGCCCAAGATAATTGGATGAGGGTTGTTCGGAGGGGCAGACACTATGGGTACACAGCACGACCGGTTTTCCAACCCCCGGCGACACCCTTCCATGATTATAATCGATTTAGCTGTCTTAACGGACTGGATGGTGTTGATTGACTGCCCCCTGCCCCAGATTACACCCTACCCTTTTCTGGCAATGGTTTTGCTGTAACAACTGGCATTAGTTCCTCCATTATCCCCACCCCTGTAATGTCTCCAATTATTGCCCCGGTGCATTTACGCTCTCAGGGAACAGGAACCCTAAAAACCAACTTAGCTGCTGACATGGGTCAAAGTCTGGTAATTGGATCACCTTTTACTTCCTCACAAGTGCCTATAACTTCGCAGGGAGTTATATCAAACGTCCCTGCGGTTCTTCCTGTTCCAATGGTTCCCCTAGTTGTTAACAATCTTTCAATTACCCCTGCACAAGCGTCTTTTAAACCTTCCACCTGTCTCATTGGTTTTAAGTTTGCTAGTTGGAATGTTGCAGAATGGAGTCGGCAAACGCCATCCCTAGGTTGGAGTGAAATTCTTTCTGACTTTGATGTCCTATGTCTACAAGAGACCTGGGCAACTATTGATGTTAACCTTGATGGATTCGTGTCATATAACAACTTGGCACAAAGGTCTAGTATGGGTAGGGCTAAAGGGGGGTTAGTAATTTCACTTTCTGTGAATTTTCCAGCCCGTATGAAATTGCACCAGTCCGTGGGTCACCATTCTCAAATCTTAATATTAGAACATGTAAAGGGACATGTAATAATAGTGATTAACCACTATAATAACTTGTTTGATGCATCCAACACCTCAGTGGTGGAGGAGTTGGGTTCTGCCATGAGCAACATCCGAAAGGGAATTCATAAACCAATGGATCTCATTTGGAGAGGGGATTTCAACATTCGCACCTGTCCTCATTCATTCACTAGAAATTGTGGATTTGACGGGATAATGGGGAAAATCGGGCACACTTTGTTCACTCACCATATGGTGATTCCCTTAATTCTTTTATACTACGCTTGGACCTTATGATTCACCCTCCGGCTGCAGATGCTGATGGCAAACCTGTCCCAACCTTTGTAGGACTGAATTCGGCTTCTGTTATAGACCATTTATTGGTCTCCACGCACCTTGTTCCCTTTTGTACGGTTCCCATTGTTGCTGACCTAGGAAGTAGTGACCACAATGCCATCACCATGTCGATCTCTGCCTGGGGGTTACCAGCAAACAGCCACTATTCGATAATTGAAGATGTCACCCCTTGTAGACAGAATGGTATCCGTATAAGGTGGTGTTTGGACAACTCTGAGAAGGTGCAGGTTAAAATTATTGAAGTTGGGTTTGCCGCAATATATAAATGTTTAGATCCAGAGGTCCCCTCTGAGTGCATTATAGCCTATTTTGTGGAGCTCGGTACTGTTATAAAAAATTGTCTTACTATTACCAAAGCCCGAATTAAGAAGGAAAATGTGGGTTGGTTCGATAGCATGTGTACTAAATCCCTGCCGGAACTTAAGCAGGCTTTAGCTATACACCCCAGAGATAGGGAGGCTATTAAATCCCTTAGACTCACCTATAAAAAGAATCTGATACGTAGGAAGCAAGAGTTAAGGGAACAAGCTTGGGATGCTCTCAATCAAGCCTCAGTACTGCGTGATAGTAGGCTTTTTTGGTCTACGGTCAATAGTCCCTTTCTTGCAAAAGAAGATTTCCCCATATTGTCAGCGCAGGTGAGCGAAGCGAACTGCGTTGCCCACTTTACCGGAATTTTTAATCCGCCCAGGATGGATAGTGCCAGTTTTCCTACCCCGATGTCTGAAATGAAGTTACTTCTGGACATCTCACTACCCGAGGTTGTCACTGCTATTAGTCGAAGTAAAGGGGGAAAGGCTCCAGGACTTGACGGGGTCCCGGTTGACTTGTACAAATCCAACCCGACACTCTGGAGCCCACTCTTAACTCAGGTGTTTAATGCTTCAGTCCTGGAGAGTACACCACCTACCTGGAGTGAATCTATAATTTTACCTATCTACAAGAAGGGAGATAGAGGAGAGGCTAAGAACTACCGCCCTATCTCCCTTCTTGATTCCTCCCTTAAGATCATGAGTAGGGTTCTCCTGATGCGGTTGGAGGAATGGGCAGAGGAAAACAAAATTTTGGCTGAATCCCAATATGGCTTTCGCAAAGGACTGGGGACAACTGAGCAGTGCATTAATCTTGACCTCCTTATTGGAAAGTATACGAAAGTGAAACAGGGTTCTCTATTTCTCTGTTTTGCTGACCTTTCGAGTGCCTTTGACCTAGTGGACCATAACCTGTTATGGTCCACTTTATTGGGTATGGGTGCCCCCCCCAGCAATAATACACTTCCTGGCCAGACTTTATATTAAGTTATCAGCTCAGATCCATTTTGGCCAGGCAGGCGAATGCACAGAGAAAATTAAGGTTAAGTCTGGCATTAGACAAGGCTGTGTGCTGGCCACCCTGCTCTTTTCCCTCTTTATAAATTCTATAGAGTCTGAATTGAAGAAGGTAGAGGCTGACTCTCCCCAGGTTGGTGGCAACGCCGTGCCCGTCCTGCTATATGGCGACGACACGGTATTACTCTCGCGCACTCAAAATGGGCTTCAAAAATTAATGAATTATTTTTATGACTTTATCAAGGAGAGAAAATTGAAAGTTAATAACTCTAAGACTTATATCATGGCTTGTGGTAAACGTATGAAACTTTTAAAGCGGTTCCATTTTAATAATCATAAAATTGAGGTGGTGGATAGATTTTGCTACCTTGGAGTAACCTTTAATAATAAAGGGACCTGGGCGCATGAGGTCCTAAATGTAAACGCTAGGATGGCTAAAAGCTCCTCCGGAGTTTTTCGCTTTGCCTCTAAGCTTGGTAGTCGCCACATACCGGACATGTTAGATATCTATAGGCATAGGTGTGTATCTATTGCTCTATATGGTTCTGGTATATGGGGCTACTGTCCGCACAGGGAACTTCAAGTCACCGAGAATGGGTTCCTCAAAAGACTCCTTTGTTTACCTCCCTCGGCTTCCAATGAACTGTGTCATAGCGAGGTAAGCATGTATCATCTAACAGACCTGATGGGAATGAGACCTTTAATGGTCTGGAGGTCAATATGGGCTATTAGAACATTGGAATGTTGGGAGCTCCATTGAAAACAATGGAGTGCTCCGGGCGTATAATGGCTGGTATAAGCCTGGAGCTCCAACATTCCAATGTTTCTTTGTTCACACCTCTGGATGTGAACAAAGGCTTCAGGGAGCCTGAGGGGATTTCAATCCCCTCACGCTTCCAAAAGGCTTTGTTTTTTTTGTTAGAACATTCTGTCCTCTAGTGACAATGTTCTAATAGCCTTATAGCCCTTCGTAGATGGGCTATACCGCTATTAAAGTCCCTCTCCCTTGTTAAAGGCCCTCGCTTTCGGCTCGGGGCCTTTAACGCTGGAGAGGGCCTTTAATAGCTGGTATAGCCCTCTACGGCGGGCTACAAGGCTATAAAGATGAGACTGATTTTACCAGGCAGATTATTTTAGATTGTCTTAAAACGAGCAAAGCCTGTAAAATCCCCTGGTTAAACTATGTTTCATCTTCCTACAGTAATATCTTTAACCTTGACATTGTTAATGACCCCCATAGTCCTGTTACTGTTTCTAAAAAAGAACTCAAAAATGTCTTTATTGGGACCAAACCTAACCTACGCAGGGCAAAATGTAGCTCTATGTCAACTCATGTATTCTATTATTTTAACATGTTGGAGGCCAAGGGCATGCCTATGTACCTAAAATTTATTACCAAGCAATCGCATTTGTTTGTTCTCACGAGGCTAAGACTTGGTATTGTACATAACTTAGTGGCCTTCCCAGTGATGAAAATACATAGTCAATCCCCCTGCCCCTGTGATGGCCAATCTAGGCAAAGCACCTTGCACTTTATGCTCATCTGCCCTCTTTATATGCACCTTCGTCGCTATTATCTTAGACCTGCTTTCAGAAAACACTCAGTGTATACTACAGCCCAAGCCCTGAAATTATTATTTGCACTTGACTCTGTTGATACTTGTTTTTTTACCGCTACCTTTATACTCAAAGCTGTTTCGTATAGGAAAAGTCTGGTGTTTTAATATTTTTAAACCCCAATACTGATGAGTTTTTTGTTTCCAATATAATGTTGTATTCTGTGTATTTTTTTATTGTATGCTTTTGTGATTGTTTTTAATAATCGAATAAAGTTTTGAAACTGAAACTGAACTGAATAAACATCTGGAAATCATAAACATCGGGCACTTTGTTGATCTTTATAGACACGAGACCTGGATAGCAACCACATCATGACTTTTTCTTACATTTATAAAATGTGTCACCTTTGCTTCACTAATAAGAGAGAGAACAAGAGCTAACTCAGAGGATAGGACAGGTAGCACTTAGTGTCAGCCGGCACAGGTAAGAGCGGTGAGGCGGTGGGGCGGGGTAAGGGTCGGGTAAGTCAACATACGGCGGGAGAAGTAAAATAAATAAAATAAAAAAGAAGAAAACTTTCCGTGCACTCATCGCATTGCCGAGTCCGCTACTAGCACCCAATAACGCATTACGAATTGTACACACAAACTAAAGGAGATTCCAGCACCAAGAGCATACCCACACAACAAGCATGTACACAGATTCTCCTGACATTGAAAAGGTGAACCCCACTCAGTAGGCCGGCACTTTCAAAAGGCCTGAGACTGTAAATCCGATATCTAAGACCCACAACTCTTATCACGGTTCATGGCACAGAGAAGCTGAATCGCCAGTAAGGCAAAGAGTCACCTTAACAGTGCATAACTTTGTGTCCTAATGTCTGTAAACATTGCAAAACACATGCTATAGGAGCCTCAGGAGCAGAGTTCCCCTTCCATCACTAGAATTTAGATGCCCTCTCCATGCTCCTAGTGTATTTCAGCGGCTATCCTGCTTTCAGAAACAGCAGCCCCTTCATAACCACAGCTCGTGGCAGAGACAGCGGATGTTGGGGTACACCATGTAGTAGCTCATTTACCAAACTGTACGTACATCAAGCCCTACATTCTCCTCCACACACCTCAACACAGCTACAAATCTTTAAAGAGACCAGTTGGTTACAGCAGACCAGTTTCCCAGGAGGCCAATGGGCCGGCACGATGGCCAGCATGCACCTCATCCTCAGGGAGACTTCGCCGTCCTAGAAGGAGACTGCTCTAAGTACGGATGGCTATAGTGACTGGCTGACAGGAAAGATACTGTCAGGAGTACCAGGAATCCATATTTGGGTATAATGAGTCAGCTGCATTCCACAAAATGGTACTTATATTAAAGCACCTTTTAGGAGATAGGAGAAACTATGCCAGTAGCATGTTGGACAGTTGTGACCCCAATGTCTTCTCTGCGCTATGAGTTTTGCCACTAAGTCCTTCATCCATGGTAGGCCATAAGCCGTGGATACCTCTGTAGAGTCCCTCCATGGCCTATCCTCTGCTTATCTTTCCTTCCCTCATTCCATCTCTCAAATATTTTCAGGCCGGAGCTTGTTCATTCTCGTGTTGGGTTCCTGTAACCCGTAGAATATATTTGTCAGCTTTTTCAGCAATTTCTCACACTTTTTTCCCATTATTTTCACCTCTGAATAGAGCAGCGTACAAATATGCAAACACGCAGCAAGGCCTGCCCAGGAGAGTGGACACTAAGAGCTGGTGCAGTGCAGAGAGGGACATGGAGACAGAAGGGAAGCCAGGCTAGGTTCACGGTGGGGAAAGGATGCTGTGAAATTCTATTCTATGGTTTGGTAAAGCGCAAACAGCTGCCCCAGCGAAGAGGCGTCCTGGCGCTAGAGGAAACCACAGACCCAAGCCTGAGCTTCGTCGTTCTATTGAAAACCTGAAAAATAGGCCTCTTGCAGATATTTCCATTCCCCAAGAGGGAGGCGCCTCTAACATTAGCAAGGAGATATTATCCCAGGATGGCGTCCCCCTTTTGTTGAGGGATTGTATTCCTAACCCCAGTATATCTATTGATCAAGTCCCTAGTGTCACCCCCCCCCCTCAGTCCTAGCTGTGTGGCTGTTGATTTAACTACCCAGCCCCTTCCAGCGACTATAGCTAGGAAAGCCAAGCCGAAGCAGGTTGTTGTGTCAGAGATGCATGGCCCTCCTCCAAACAAACGAAGAAGGAAGACGAGGGGAGGGCAGGGTAAAACCAAAATTCCCCACTCCGATTTTAGGAGAGCCTCTAAGCCCCCCCCCCCAATCCCTGAGAGGATAATGGTTGATGCGCGTAAATCTCCCCTCGTTAAGGGTACTAATACTAGCGACCCGGTTGATGCCACAGTGAATAACCTTTCTAATGTTTCACTTCCCGTTGCCCCTTTAGGGAACTTGGAATTTTTACTTAGGTCACTGCTCCTGCCCATTAGTGAGAGCATAAAGAAAGTAGAGATTAGACTCACTATCTTGGAGGCAACAATAAGTAGTATGAAATCCTCGGTTAACTTCCAGGGTAGACCCTCTGAGTCTAGTCCCCCTTCCATTGCCCCCCCTAACCCCCTAACCCTTCCAGCTAACCCGGGACCCCCCTCGGTGACTATTGCTGCTCCCCTTCCACAACCCCTTATGGCTAATTTAGCCCCGGCTCAACATTGCAAACCTACTATTCCATCTTCACAACTAATAGGCCTAGTTCCCCTTGTGACAACTTCCGATGGGGCTATATGCACAGACAGTACTGTTCCCCCACCCCCAGAGAAGCCTGCCCCTAGACCTCGGAGACCTGATCTCCCTCCTGAGGCTAATGGCTTTATGGTAGTTATGGCTGGTGTTCCCCCTCTCGAAGTGGGTGAAGGTGAGAACTTTCGCTCACTTAAAAGTAAAGTTATTAAATGGTTGAACTGGAACAGACCCCTCCCGGCCCACCTTAACAATGAAATTATCATGGTGAGAAGGGTACCTTGGCTGGGTAAAACTAGAAAATCTATAACAGGGGATTGCATTATGGTGAGCTTTCGAGACCCAAGGACTGTTCTTCATATATGTGCCGGGTCGAGCAGATCCCTCAAATCCACCATTCGGACTTTGTCAGTTTCCTTTTTCTTCCCCCCTACCCATATGTACCATGACCAAGCCCAAGATAATTGGATGAGGGTTGTTCGGAGGGGCAGACACTATGGGTACACAGCACGACCGGTTTTCCAACCCCCGGCGACACCCTTCCATGATTATAATCGATTTAGCTGTCTTAACGGACTGGATGGTGTTGATTGACTGCCCCCTGCCCCAGATTACACCCTACCCTTTTCTGGCAATGGTTTTGCTGTAACAACTGGCATTAGTTCCTCCATTATCCCCACCCCTGTAATGTCTCCAATTATTGCCCCGGTGCATTTACGCTCTCAGGGAACAGGAACCCTAAAAACCAACTTAGCTGCTGACATGGGTCAAAGTCTGGTAATTGGATCACCTTTTACTTCCTCACAAGTGCCTATAACTTCGCAGGGAGTTATATCAAACGTCCCTGCGGTTCTTCCTGTTCCAATGGTTCCCCTAGTTGTTAACAATCTTTCAATTACCCCTGCACAAGCGTCTTTTAAACCTTCCACCTGTCTCATTGGTTTTAAGTTTGCTAGTTGGAATGTTGCAGAATGGAGTCGGCAAACGCCATCCCTAGGTTGGAGTGAAATTCTTTCTGACTTTGATGTCCTATGTCTACAAGAGACCTGGGCAACTATTGATGTTAACCTTGATGGATTCGTGTCATATAACAACTTGGCACAAAGGTCTAGTATGGGTAGGGCTAAAGGGGGGTTAGTAATTTCACTTTCTGTGAATTTTCCAGCCCGTATGAAATTGCACCAGTCCGTGGGTCACCATTCTCAAATCTTAATATTAGAACATGTAAAGGGACATGTAATAATAGTGATTAACCACTATAATAACTTGTTTGATGCATCCAACACCTCAGTGGTGGAGGAGTTGGGTTCTGCCATGAGCAACATCCGAAAGGGAATTCATAAACCAATGGATCTCATTTGGAGAGGGGATTTCAACATTCGCACCTGTCCTCATTCATTCACTAGAAATTGTGGATTTGACGGGATAATGGGGAAAATCGGGCACACTTTGTTCACTCACCATATGGTGATTCCCTTAATTCTTTTATACTACGCTTGGACCTTATGATTCACCCTCCGGCTGCAGATGCTGATGGCAAACCTGTCCCAACCTTTGTAGGACTGAATTCGGCTTCTGTTATAGACCATTTATTGGTCTCCACGCACCTTGTTCCCTTTTGTACGGTTCCCATTGTTGCTGACCTAGGAAGTAGTGACCACAATGCCATCACCATGTCGATCTCTGCCTGGGGGTTACCAGCAAACAGCCACTATTCGATAATTGAAGATGTCACCCCTTGTAGACAGAATGGTATCCGTATAAGGTGGTGTTTGGACAACTCTGAGAAGGTGCAGGTTAAAATTATTGAAGTTGGGTTTGCCGCAATATATAAATGTTTAGATCCAGAGGTCCCCTCTGAGTGCATTATAGCCTATTTTGTGGAGCTCGGTACTGTTATAAAAAATTGTCTTACTATTACCAAAGCCCGAATTAAGAAGGAAAATGTGGGTTGGTTCGATAGCATGTGTACTAAATCCCTGCCGGAACTTAAGCAGGCTTTAGCTATACACCCCAGAGATAGGGAGGCTATTAAATCCCTTAGACTCACCTATAAAAAGAATCTGATACGTAGGAAGCAAGAGTTAAGGGAACAAGCTTGGGATGCTCTCAATCAAGCCTCAGTACTGCGTGATAGTAGGCTTTTTTGGTCTACGGTCAATAGTCCCTTTCTTGCAAAAGAAGATTTCCCCATATTGTCAGCGCAGGTGAGCGAAGCGAACTGCGTTGCCCACTTTACCGGAATTTTTAATCCGCCCAGGATGGATAGTGCCAGTTTTCCTACCCCGATGTCTGAAATGAAGTTACTTCTGGACATCTCACTACCCGAGGTTGTCACTGCTATTAGTCGAAGTAAAGGGGGAAAGGCTCCAGGACTTGACGGGGTCCCGGTTGACTTGTACAAATCCAACCCGACACTCTGGAGCCCACTCTTAACTCAGGTGTTTAATGCTTCAGTCCTGGAGAGTACACCACCTACCTGGAGTGAATCTATAATTTTACCTATCTACAAGAAGGGAGATAGAGGAGAGGCTAAGAACTACCGCCCTATCTCCCTTCTTGATTCCTCCCTTAAGATCATGAGTAGGGTTCTCCTGATGCGGTTGGAGGAATGGGCAGAGGAAAACAAAATTTTGGCTGAATCCCAATATGGCTTTCGCAAAGGACTGGGGACAACTGAGCAGTGCATTAATCTTGACCTCCTTATTGGAAAGTATACGAAAGTGAAACAGGGTTCTCTATTTCTCTGTTTTGCTGACCTTTCGAGTGCCTTTGACCTAGTGGACCATAACCTGTTATGGTCCACTTTATTGGGTATGGGTGCCCCCCCCAGCAATAATACACTTCCTGGCCAGACTTTATATTAAGTTATCAGCTCAGATCCATTTTGGCCAGGCAGGCGAATGCACAGAGAAAATTAAGGTTAAGTCTGGCATTAGACAAGGCTGTGTGCTGGCCACCCTGCTCTTTTCCCTCTTTATAAATTCTATAGAGTCTGAATTGAAGAAGGTAGAGGCTGACTCTCCCCAGGTTGGTGGCAACGCCGTGCCCGTCCTGCTATATGGCGACGACACGGTATTACTCTCGCGCACTCAAAATGGGCTTCAAAAATTAATGAATTATTTTTATGACTTTATCAAGGAGAGAAAATTGAAAGTTAATAACTCTAAGACTTATATCATGGCTTGTGGTAAACGTATGAAACTTTTAAAGCGGTTCCATTTTAATAATCATAAAATTGAGGTGGTGGATAGATTTTGCTACCTTGGAGTAACCTTTAATAATAAAGGGACCTGGGCGCATGAGGTCCTAAATGTAAACGCTAGGATGGCTAAAAGCTCCTCCGGAGTTTTTCGCTTTGCCTCTAAGCTTGGTAGTCGCCACATACCGGACATGTTAGATATCTATAGGCATAGGTGTGTATCTATTGCTCTATATGGTTCTGGTATATGGGGCTACTGTCCGCACAGGGAACTTCAAGTCACCGAGAATGGGTTCCTCAAAAGACTCCTTTGTTTACCTCCCTCGGCTTCCAATGAACTGTGTCATAGCGAGGTAAGCATGTATCATCTAACAGACCTGATGGGAATGAGACCTTTAATGGTCTGGAGGTCAATATGGGCTATTAGAACATTGGAATGTTGTGAGCTCCATTGAAAACAATGGAGTGCTCCGGGCGTATAATGGCTGGTATAAGCCTGGAGCTCCAACATTCCAATGTTTCTTTGTTCACACCTCTGGATGTGAACAAAGGCTTCAGGGAGCCTGAGGGGATTTCAATCCCCTCACGCTTCCAAAAGGCTTTGTTTTTTTTGTTAGAACATTCTGTCCTCTAGTGACAATGTTCTAATAGCCTTATAGCCCTTCGTAGATGGGCTATACCGCTATTAAAGTCCCTCTCCCTTGTTAAAGGCCCTCGCTTTCGGCTCGGGGCCTTTAACGCTGGAGAGGGCCTTTAATAGCTGGTATAGCCCTCTACGGCGGGCTACAAGGCTATAAAGATGAGACTGATTTTACCAGGCAGATTATTTTAGATTGTCTTAAAACGAGCAAAGCCTGTAAAATCCCCTGGTTAAACTATGTTTCATCTTCCTACAGTAATATCTTTAACCTTGACATTGTTAATGACCCCCATAGTCCTGTTACTGTTTCTAAAAAAGAACTCAAAAATGTCTTTATTGGGACCAAACCTAACCTACGCAGGGCAAAATGTAGCTCTATGTCAACTCATGTATTCTATTATTTTAACATGTTGGAGGCCAAGGGCATGCCTATGTACCTAAAATTTATTACCAAGCAATCGCATTTGTTTGTTCTCACGAGGCTAAGACTTGGTATTGTACATAACTTAGTGGCCTTCCCAGTGATGAAAATACATAGTCAATCCCCCTGCCCCTGTGATGGCCAATCTAGGCAAAGCACCTTGCACTTTATGCTCATCTGCCCTCTTTATATGCACCTTCGTCGCTATTATCTTAGACCTGCTTTCAGAAAACACTCAGTGTATACTACAGCCCAAGCCCTGAAATTATTATTTGCACTTGACTCTGTTGATACTTGTTTTTTTACCGCTACCTTTATACTCAAAGCTGTTTCGTATAGGAAAAGTCTGGTGTTTTAATATTTTTAAACCCCAATACTGATGAGTTTTTTGTTTCCAATATAATGTTGTATTCTGTGTATTTTTTTATTGTATGCTTTTGTGATTGTTTTTAATAATCGAATAAAGTTTTGAAACTGAAACTGAACTGAATAAACATCTGGAAATCATAAACATCGGGCACTTTGTTGATCTTTATAGACACGAGACCTGGATAGCAACCACATCATGACTTTTTCTTACATTTATAAAATGTGTCACCTTTGCTTCACTAATAAGAGAGAGAACAAGAGCTAACTCAGAGGATAGGACAGGTAGCACTTAGTGTCAGCCGGCACAGGTAAGAGCGGTGAGGCGGTGGGGCGGGGTAAGGGTCGGGTAAGTCAACATACGGCGGGAGAAGTAAAATAAATAAAATAAAAAAGAAGAAAACTTTCCGTGCACTCATCGCATTGCCGAGTCCGCTACTAGCACCCAATAACGCATTACGAATTGTACACACAAACTAAAGGAGATTCCAGCACCAAGAGCATACCCACACAACAAGCATGTACACAGATTCTCCTGACATTGAAAAGGTGAACCCCACTCAGTAGGCCGGCACTTTCAAAAGGCCTGAGACTGTAAATCCGATATCTAAGACCCACAACTCTTATCACGGTTCATGGCACAGAGAAGCTGAATCGCCAGTAAGGCAAAGAGTCACCTTAACAGTGCATAACTTTGTGTCCTAATGTCTGTAAACATTGCAAAACACATGCTATAGGAGCCTCAGGAGCAGAGTTCCCCTTCCATCACTAGAATTTAGATGCCCTCTCCATGCTCCTAGTGTATTTCAGCGGCTATCCTGCTTTCAGAAACAGCAGCCCCTTCATAACCACAGCTCGTGGCAGAGACAGCGGATGTTGGGGTACACCATGTAGTAGCTCATTTACCAAACTGTACGTACATCAAGCCCTACATTCTCCTCCACACACCTCAACACAGCTACAAATCTTTAAAGAGACCAGTTGGTTACAGCAGACCAGTTTCCCAGGAGGCCAATGGGCCGGCACGATGGCCAGCATGCACCTCATCCTCAGGGAGACTTCGCCGTCCTAGAAGGAGACTGCTCTAAGTACGGATGGCTATAGTGACTGGCTGACAGGAAAGATACTGTCAGGAGTACCAGGAATCCATATTTGGGTATAATGAGTCAGCTGCATTCCACAAAATGGTACTTATATTAAAGCACCTTTTAGGAGATAGGAGAAACTATGCCAGTAGCATGTTGGACAGTTGTGACCCCAATGTCTTCTCTGCGCTATGAGTTTTGCCACTAAGTCCTTCATCCATGGTAGGCCATAAGCCGTGGATACCTCTGTAGAGTCCCTCCATGGCCTATCCTCTGCTTATCTTTCCTTCCCTCATTCCATCTCTCAAATATTTTCAGGCCGGAGCTTGTTCATTCTCGTGTTGGGTTCCTGTAACCCGTAGAATATATTTGTCAGCTTTTTCAGCAATTTCTCACACTTTTTTCCCATTATTTTCACCTCTGAATAGAGCAGCGTACAAATATGCAAACACGCAGCAAGGCCTGCCCAGGAGAGTGGACACTAAGAGCTGGTGCAGTGCAGAGAGGGACATGGAGACAGAAGGGAAGCCAGGCTAGGTTCACGGTGGGGAAAGGATGCTGTGAAATTCTATTCTATGGTTTGGTAAAGCGCAAACAGCTGCCCCAGCGAAGAGGCGTCCTGGCGCTAGAGGAAACCACAGACCCAAGCCTGAGCTAGGAAGACAGGGAAAGAGGTGAACATGTCTTCATCTGTGCCTGCGGTGTCTACAGATTAAAGGATTTGTGTGTTAGTCACACAGTGTGTTCACTCTTCAAAGGATAATCACAGCACTCGCTGCCAGTAACAGGCACTGCAAGGAGCTGACACAGTGCACTAAACCTGCAGGAAACAGTCGTAAAACACACTGTGCACCAATCAGCCATAAAGACTGGCAGTTTTAGCTCTCAGGGCCACTTGGTAAAAGACAGGCATGCAGAGCACCAGTCTGTGAAAGTCCTAAAAGGCAATGCATTTGGCACAAGTGTGGCATAACGGTCTGAGCTGCCGATTTGAACCTGGGGAATTAGGTTCAAGTCTCGTTGCCGGCTCAACATCCTGTGATTCTGGGCAAATCACTTGACATCCCTGTGCCTCCCAACAATGAATATGTCTTTGTGTAAGGTAACTGGTGCTTATTGAAGAGCTCCAATACCTTCAGGTCGAGTTCACAAGTTATAACAAAAACTGCAACAAAAAAACGTAACAGATAAACAGGCCGCTCTTTAATCGAGCTACATTGTGCTTTGTACCGCTAACAGGCAGTTATACAGCACACTTTGAATGTAACAACCAGTTAATCAGCCCACCCTGAGTAAGACTAGCAGCCATGAAGCAAAAACAACACGAATCAGTCATACAGATCACATGTGAGTCCATTTTACAGAATCATCAGCTTGTAATTAGCAGGCATGCAGCAAACAGATATAGCATGCATTCCACTTACGAGGCTAACCTCTCTTCTGGTCGCTAGCAGAACCCGAATAACTGGGAAACAACCCACAATTATTTCTGCAGGCGGGTTAAAGGCACATGTGTATCATTCAATTCTTTCTGCTCATAACACTTAGGGCCATATGGAGGTGGCTTAATACCGGTCGGTAAGGGCCGAAAATCGGTAAATTTGCCGTTACCGAATGGTATTTAGCTTTTTCTAATGTAGGTGGCTGGATTTAAGGATTTGGTAATTTACTGATTCAGTAATTTAAGGAATCAGTAAATTACTGAATCCTTAAATCCTATGAAGGGAGCACTCAAGTGAGTGCATTTTTGATTTAAGGATTCGTTATTTACCACCAACTACAAGTTGATGGTAAATATCGAAAACCTTTAAAAAAGCAATTTTGAGTTTTTTTAAAAGTGCCATGAGCTGACGTACATGCCGTATGTGTGCCACATGTGCACACATGCACGATTCAGGGGTGAAACAGGGTGTCAATGTGACACCCTGCCACCCTTGTATATGTTTCTCCTATGACCGATTCGGTATTTATCGAAATGGTAATAGTGAATGGCTTCCCATTCATTCCTATGGGCCTCCAGGCCCATAGGAATGAATGGGAATTACCGAATCATTAAATACCAAATCGATAATACCGAATATTACCGATTTTACCTACATACTATTTACGGATTCTGAAATACCGAATCGGTAAAATTCGGTATTTCAGAATCGGTAAATAGAGATTACCTACATGCTGCCCTTAGTCCTGTGAAGTGCACCGCAGTAGTTAATTAGACAGTGAGCACTTTGTGTTATGCAGCTGTGTGCAGTGCAGTTTGTCTACTAAAGGGATCGTGCATTGTTCTCTGTGCCTGCAACTTGAGTGAAGATCGGGGTTACATACCCTGCGTCTCTCCTTCCAACACAGGGCTCTCATTGCTCATGGTAGCCCCGCTTGCCGTAGCACTCCGGATTCGACCCTGCTCGCACCCAGCCAACTTGCCTGCCTTCCGGGTCACGGCGTACAGCGCGGCGGCTCTCAGTGTTCTCAGTGGCGGCCTCACGCAGGGGGTACGGACCGGCGGGGTGGGCTCCCGCTTCGGTTTTTACATTTGTTTATAGAAAGGGGCAAGAGGTGTGTGTAGCTAAGGGGTGTGTGTATCTATATATATATATTTATAAACCGGCACATTGATTTTTACCTTAGCGCCACACCAAGTTTGCAAAAACGACAGGGCACCGCAACGAAAGTCTGTGCCAGGCTAGCTCTACCTTCACAAACCTGTACGTTGATTTTTACTTGATGCGAGGCACAAGATGGCTGCCAACACTTCCTGGTTTGAAGTGTTGGCAGCCAATTAAAGTCAAGCTTGTGCTCGGAGGGTTAGGCTCCGCCCAGATATTGAAAACTTTTATTTTTTCAATATCTCAGGAACTACTAAACGGATTTACACCATTTAACAAAAAGGGCTCTTTCTGAACCAAGTGCTACCTTTTTGCCAAATTTGGTGTAATTCCATTCAGCAGTTTGGGCTGTATCCGTGTCTAAAGTTTCCTATGGAAAAATTGCATGGAGAAAACACGTTTTGGGACCCACTCTGCTCCTACCCTGATTCGTGTGATTTGTCAAGCGGGGCCGAGAAAAAAGAGGGGGTCCCAAAACGTGTTTTCCCCATGCAATTTTCCATAAAGAAACTTTAAGACAGGCTACAGCCCGAAATGCTGAACGGAATTACACCAAATTTAGCAGAGAGGTAAAGTTTGGTTTGCAGATGACGCTTTTTGTTGAATGGTGTAAATCCGTGCAGTAGTTCCTGAGAAAATCAAAAGTAAAATCATAGATATATCTATAGATGTAGTACAGTCCGAGGATTATACGCGTACCCTTACGAGCACAAGCTGCATGCTAATTGGCTGTCAACTGTTCATCAACACTCCAAACTAGGAAGTGTTGGCAGCTATCTTGTGTCTCAGTAGAACCGAGGCACAAGAAAACTGAAAAACAATTGCTCAAAAGACACAAAGGGCGCAGGGTGAAAACACCCTGACCCCCTAGGCCTCCTCAGGGGGTCTGAGAAGAATCCCCAGGCCCCTAATTTAATATTTTTTTTTTAAATCGCGAGATGTGCGTAGGATACACGTATCGTGTTGAAAAAAAAAAAGAAAACCTGAAGCCCGCTTAAGTGCTGATTCGTCGTGCCTGGGCTGAGAAAAAAAGCCCAGGCACGAAGCCCAGGCAAAATGTTTTTTCCCCATGCAATTTTTCATAGTGATTTTTAAGACGCGCTACAGCTTGAACTGTTGAATGGAATTACACAAAATTGGTAGCCATCTTGTGTCTCAGTAGAACCGAGGCACAAGAAAACAGAAAAACAAGTTCGCAAAAGATGCAAAGGAGGCGGAGTAGAAACACTCTGGCCCCCTAGGCCTCCTCATGGGGTCTCACAAGGACCACAAGGCCCAAAAACATTTTTTAAATTTCTTTTTTTTTTTAAATCTTGGGATGTGCACAGGATACGCGTATCGCGTTGAAAAAAAAAAAGAAAACCTGAAGCCTGCTTTAGTGCTATTTAGCCCCTGTGGGGGCCAAGTCTCAGGGGCAATGTAGTTTATTATAATGGGGGGCCGAGAGGGGCCCCCTAGCCCTGGGGATTGCCACCCCCGGGTTTTTTTAAATAGATGTGCGGGGGCTCATGGCCCCCTCGCTGTAAATGTAAATGTATATGTGTAGGGGGGCTCTTAGGATCTTATGACCCCCCCAACCCCGGGGACCACCACCTCTCGGGCTTTAAAACATTAATTGATGGGGGTCTCTGAGGCCACTTCAGCCCCGGGGACCGCCACCCCCCAGGGCTGGCTCCTGTAGTGTCACGGGGTGCACACCCCCGGGACCCTGCCGTTTGCAATGACAGGGTGGGAGCCTCGCGTCTCCCACCCTGTCATTGGAAACAGCTTTCCTATTTGGAAGAGAGAGCTTATACAGGCCTATTCTAGGTTGGCAGTGTGCGTGGACTAGGGTTTGGCTGGCGCCGATAGGGAGCAGATAGCACTTGTGTTCCCTGTAGTTTTGTGTACCCCTAAATCAGAAGGGATCTTATATTGGCCTATTTTTTTTATTTTATTTATTTATAAATATATTTATATTGTATTTATTTGTGTACCCCCTTTGCAGCTCCTTAAACATTCTAACATATACTTTCTGTACAATATTTTCTGTGTTGGACAACAGAGTGTTACCCCAGTGTCTTTGTCATCATATATGATATATTTTTTCTCTTTTCTGTATTTGAACCTGGCTTTTTTTTTACAATATTCTTCTACCTCTTATGTCAATCAGTTCCACAGTGTAGCGTCCGTTTGTTTCAGTGTTCTTAGCCTTGTTGTTCTTGTTCTGACTTACCAGTTTGTGTACATGATCCGCCATCCTATTTGTGCAGCCTTCTGTATATCGTCTTTTATATCTGTACTTGGTTCTTTTGTGCCTAATTCAGGGTCCTGAACATACCAGTACTTCTGATGACATGTACTTTATTCCTTTCCATTTCCCTGCCTCCACCCTAATTGACAACGGAATGGGGGAGACAAAGTAAGGGTCTGTGGTCGTCAGTGTCTGAAGCTTGCAACACAGTAGGTAGGACTCGGATTAAGGAATCCCGCCTCCACCACTCATGGACCCTCCTGCCCCTTGTTTCCACCTCCTTTGCTATGCCTTATTTATTAAATATCTGCACTTGACCTGGTCTTCTTCTAGCGTATTCTCCTCATAGTCCAAGCACATACAATCTATCATTTCATCTGCCCTTGCCCAGTCTGTGTGTGTGGTGGTACCGCCACCAGATATTGCATATTATACACCACCTTGAGTGTATCCTCCCTCAAAATGCCTCGACTGGCCATTGTACATGCAGACCTTGGACCACCCTTTTCATCCTTTCCTGCATCTTGAGATGTAACCTCCTACCTCTGTTTTTTACCTCCTACTTTCCCCTTTGAAATATTCAGATCCTCTTGGAAAGACTGTATCAACCCTTTAAGAGAAAAAGTAAGAAGGTTCGGGAATCAATTTATATGTGATCTTTGTCTGCCATCCTAATACCCAATCATTAAATTACATTCTTTGTACCATTCTATAATGCGCTTGAGTTGCACTGTTCATTCTTGTCTGGCTTTGTGTGTCATGACAATGAAAGGGACCATATTCCTGCAAATCTTAAATAAAGCACTTGACACAATGCATAGTGACACTGTATTTCTTTATTGTATTCATTTATTGAATGTATTCATAATAATTTCCACTCAAGTTCACTTTGTCCCTTTATTTTCAAAATAAATACGAAATACATTTCTTCAGAAGCACCACATACTCCAATATTACAGTAAAGGAGTTGTACAAATAAATTTAATATTTCACAAAATATTTTATGTGAGCATATCAAACACTGAAATTACAGTACAGAAGTTCTTAAAATAGTTTCAATGTATTACAAACCATGTTATGTGAGTACCTCAAACACTGATATTACAGTAAAGAAGTTGTAAAAATAGTTGATGTAGCTCAAAATATTAAACATGAGGACTACAAACACTGATAGAACAGTAAACAAGTTGTGAAAATACTTTCAATGTATCAGAATAACTTATTTCACTTCACTGAGAACATGTTTCTTCACTACTGACAGATCTTACATCTTACAGATGGAAAATGCCACTTACACAGTAAGCATTTCTTCTTGGCATGTAGTGGTGTAGATTCATATGGTTTCCATAGTCCTTCCATATCATGTTGTGTTAGGATGTTTGCAAGTTGTTTTTCTTTGAAGAAGTCTATTTAGTCACTTGGTAAGGCTGTCTCCTCCTGTTGATGATATTCTGAATGGGAATCAACTCTATTGTCAGGGAGCTGCCTGACTTAATGTCATACAAACAGCATCTCACCCATCCCACTTGTTCTCAATGGGGTTCCCTTATATACTTTGTAATCATCCCTTAATGTATCTTAGTGTAATTGTTACTACCCCATCAATTTCCTGCCTTTTTCCCATCTTCCTCACACCTCCTGCTGTCACACCATGAATAAGACGGAGCAAATTATATTAAGTTCAGCGTTAGATATGCATGATTTTTGAGAAAATAGGCCAGGAACGGCCATGTGGCCCAGGAATAAATATGAAAGTCACAGGAGGATTAATGGATTGGCCCACCACAGAGCTAGGATTACACCTTACTCTAAGATTAAATGCGAGGAAGCACAGGTCATGTGGCGTAGCAAAAAAATGCGACAAAAAAAGTGAAGATTTCTCTATTATTTGTGAACAAGATCTATTAAGGTGAAGAAGGTGTAAATCAAGGTGAATAAAGGTCTGCTAAGTTGAATGCAAAATCCTCAAAAAATGTATAACTTATTCAAATATCTGGTTTTCGATGTTGAGTTATGTAAGAATCAGCTAACTGGGGCATGATTGCATGTCCCCCTGAAGACAACGATACGTTCAGATGTCTCCACTATCAACTTTTGATGCTACTTTCTTTTCCTACCATGGTGAAATATGAAAGAAGATTTGAGCAAGTTGACAACTTGTTACAAGAAATACAGTCTGATTCCTGTAGGGTGTTTGGATTTCCAGGCCATTACACAGATGTGTCCAACATGGGATGTATTAGTCGATCGGCGTTGAGGAGTAGATACAAAATACATACGTATTTGTACAAAATACATACTCTAGATAACCTCGGGAAGATTGCATGTCCCCCTGAAGACGACGATACGTTCAGATGTCTCCACTATCAACTTTCAATGGTACTTTCTGTGTCTACCATGGTGAAATACTAAAGAAGATTTGAGCAAGTTGACAACTTGGAACAAGACATTAAGTTTGTTTCCTGTAGGGGGTTTGGATTTGCAGGCCATTAAATAAGGTAAAAAGGAATTCATGTTGCTTAGCAACTTTGAAGAAGAATTAAAGTGGCTTTGTTAAGCTTTTTATTCTACACAAATGCTAAATAAGGTAGAAAGGAATTGTAAAGTATGAGTCCATAGAGGGAGTCTGAGAAACATCAGCCACATGCAAGGAAGGCTGCAGAAGCGCAAAGTACACTCTCCCGATTGGGTGACGTACTTACAGAAAATAAGAACAGAGGGCTCTTTCGAGGCCCAGTCATTGGAATGAGCAAGCTGACATTTTGTGTCGCTTAACTTGGAAGAAGAATTAAAGTGGCTCTGTATATGAAAGAAGATTTGAGCAAGTTGACAACTTGGTACAAGGCATAAAGTCTGTTTCCTGTAGGGTCTGTGGATTTCCAGCCCATTATACAGAGTGGGAGTTGGAGTCTGGAGTTGGAGCCTGAGAAATGGCTACAACATCCAAGGCAGGCAGCAAGTGCACAAATTATCATATCCCGACTCGGGTGGTAGGGATGAAATGTATACACGTATGTGGTAATTCAGGTTTACTGTACAACTTGATGCTGAAAATCAGTGTTCGAATCTCGGAGTTGCATGCACATCCTGTTATTGTAGAGTAATGACGTACTTATAGTTAGGACCTTCCTTCCTTTTTGGCTGCGCATCCTCAGCAAGAAATTCTTTTTCTGAAGAGTGTTCAGATGTATCTTCCTCCTGGGGTGCAGCCATATTAAAGATGTCTTCAAAAACACAGAAGTTTCAGAAAAGAGATGGTTGTCAGGGAAGTAGTTACCAAAAACAACAATACTGGACTCTATTTAAGGCCTGTAATTGGAGTTAGAATTACAATAAGAATAACATTCCATCAGTAGAGTTTTAGTAGTTTAGTAGAGCATGAAATCAAATTGGAATAACACAAGCTATCTGGAGAAGCTTCAAGAGTCTTGATGAAAATGAAACTTCTCATTATTGATGAGGTAAGCATGGTATCAAACTTAATGCTTGCCTTTGTGCATTTAAGAAGGCAACAAATTCTTAAAACAGAGTATGACGTGTTATTTGGACGAAAATACGTCATAGTTTTTGGAGATCTACTACAACTTACTCTTGTAAAAGGACAACCAGTATTTAAAACACTTGTGCATGAAAATACCACAAAGTCTTTGGGTAGCATTGGAAAGCCTGTAATTGGAATTAGAATAAGAATTGGCAACCACATTCAATAAGGGCAGCAGACGCACAAATTACCCACTGCCTTGTCGGGGAAGTACTTACCAAAAACAACAATACGGGACTCTATCAAGGACCTGTAATTGGATTTAGAATTAGAATTAGAATTAAAGTACGAATTGGCAACCACATCCAACGAAGGCAGCAAATGCGCAAATCACCTACTGCTTTGTTGATGACGTTGTTACCAAAACAACTATACTGGACTCTATTGAGGGCCTGTAATTGGAATTAGACTTAGAATAAGAATTGGCAACCACATCCAACGAAGGCAGCAGGCGTGCAAATTACCCACTGCCTTGTTGGGGACGTAGTTACCAAAAGTGTGAGTCGGAGTCCACAGTGGGTGCCTGATAAACGGCTACCACATCCTAGGAAGGCAGCGACTGTTGAGGATGTAGTTACCAAAAACAACAATACTGGGCTCTATCAAGGGCCTGTAATTGGAATTAGAATAAGAATAGGAATTGGCAACCACATCCAACGGAGGCAGCAGACGTGCAAATTACCCACTGCCTTATCGGGGACGTAGTAGCCAAAAACAATAATACTGTACTCTATAGAGAGCCTGTAATTGGAAATAGAATGAGAATTGGCAATCACATCCAACAAAGGCAGCAAATGCGCAAATTACCCACTGCCTTGTCGAGGACGTAGTTAGCAAAAACAACAATACTGGACTCTATCGAGGGCCTGTAATTAGAATTAGAATTGGCAACCACATCCAACAAAGGCAGCAGATGCGTAAACTACCCACTGCCTTGTCGGGGAAGTAGGTACCAAAAACAACAATACTGGACTCTATTGAGGGTTTGGAATTAGAATAAGAATTGGCCACCACATTCAACGAAGGCAGCAGACGCGCAAATTACCCACTGACTTGTCGGGCCGCAGTTATCAGAAAGAACAATACTCTGCTCTATCGAGGGCCAGTAATTGGAATTAGAATAAGAATAAGAAATGACAACCATATCTAGCGAAGGCAGCAGATGCGCAAATTACCCACTGCCTTGTTGGGGACGTAGTTACCAAAAACAACAATACTGTACTCTATCTAGGGCTTTGAATTAGAATTGGCAGCAACTTCCAACTACGGCCTTTTGGTTGTTTGGTTTTCCGTGCCATTATACAAAGTGTGAGTCAAAGTCCACGTGGGTGCCTAACAAACGGCTACCACATCCAACAAAGGCAGCAACTGTTGGGGATGTAGTTACCAAAACAACAATACTGGGCTCTATTGAGGGTCTGTAATTGGAATGAGAATAGGAATTGGCAACTACATCCAGCGAAGGCAGCAGACGCGCAAATTACCCACTGCCTTGTTGGGGACGTACTTATGAAAAACAACAATACAAGACTCTATTGAGGGTCTGTAATTAGAATAAGAATTGACAATCACATCCAATGAAGGCAGCAGATGCGCAAATTACCCACTGCATTGTCAGTGAAGTAGTTACCAAAAGCAATAATACTGGATTCTATCAAAGTCCTGTAATTAGAATTAGAATTGGTAATCACATCCAACGAAGGCAGCAGACGCGCAAATTACCCACTGCCTTGTCGGTGAAGTAGTTTCCAAAAACAACAATACTTGGCACTATTGAGGGCCTGTAATTAGATTTCAAATTAGAATTGGCAACCACATCCACCGAAGGAAGCAGACGCGCAAATTGCCCACTGCCTTGTCAGGGATGTAGTTGCCAAAAACAACAATACTGGACTCTATCGAGGACCTGTAATTGGAATTTGAATTGACAACCACCTCCAACGAAGGCAGCAGACACGCAAATTACCCACTGCCTTGTCGGGGACATAGTTACCAAAAACAACAATACTGGGGGTTGGAATTAGAATTGGCAACAACATCCATCTAAGGCCTTTTGGTTGTTTGGTTTTCCAGGCCATTATACAGAGTGTGAGTCAAAGTCCACGTGGGTGCCTGACAAACAGCTATCACATCCAACGAAGGCAGCAACTGTTGGGGATGTAGTTACCAAAAACAACAATACTGGATTCTATTGAGTACCTGTAAATGGAATTAGAATAAGAATTGGGCAACCACATCCAACGAAGGCAGCAGACGTGCAAATTACCCACTGCCTTGTTGGGATCATAGTTACCAAAATCAACAATACTGGACTCTTATCGAGGGCCTGTAATTGGAATTAGAGTAAGAATTGGCAACCACATCCAACGAAGGCAGTAAACGCACAAATTAACCACTGCCTTGTCGGGGACGTAGTTGCCAAAAACAACAATACTGGACTCTATCGAGGGCCTGTATTTGGAATTAAAATTAACGAGCATCTCCAATGAAGACAGCAGACACACAAATTACCCACTGCCTTGTCGGGGACGTATTTGCCAAAAACAACAATACTGGAGTCTATCGAGGGCTTGTAATTAGAATTAGCAACCACATCCAACGAAGGCAGCAGATGCGCAAATTACCCTTTGCCTTGTCGGGGAAGTAGTTACCAAAAACAACCATACTGGGGTGTATTGAAGGCCTGTAATTAGAATTAGAATTGGCAACCACATCCAACGAAGGCAGCAGATGTGCAATTTAACCACTTCCTTGTGTGGATGCTGAATAAGGTGAAAAATGAAAGCTGTTTCTTTGCGAAGTCTTCAACAGAATCTAAAGACCGACAATGATGATGCGTGGCCTTTGTAACAACGACTGAAAAGCCTGCTTTGACATGTAGTGCACACTCTTTGAATCTGCGAATCAATGGGGTGCAACAGTCTAGGTACACAATATTGAGAACTTACTGGTATGCAGTGGGAGTGTATGGGATATACTACTTTGGAAGAAAAACGGCGCACAGACACCTCCTTACAGTTGAACTTGATAACTTAACTTGGAAGAAAAATTAAAGTTGCTCTGTATATGAAGGAATTTTTGAGCAAATTGACAACTTTGAATAAAAAGTAAAGTCTGTGTCTCTTGTAGAATGTTTGGATTTCCAGCCTATTTCACAGATGTGTCCAACATGGGGTGTAGTAGTCAATCGGCGTTGAGGAGTAGAAGTGTCCCGCTGTTGACAGCTCGACGTTCGGCGTTGAAGGCATACATACAAAATACATACTCTACATAACCTCCGGAAGATCACACGTCCCCCTCAAGATGACGAAACGTTCAGATGTCTTCACTATCAACTTTCAATGCTACTTTCCGTGCCTACCATGGTGAAATATGAAAGATTATTTGAGCAAGTTGACAACTTGTTAGAAGAAATAAAGTCTGTCAGCCACATGCAAGGAAGGCTGCAGAAGTGCAAACTACACACTCGAGTCCCGACTCTGTGATGTAGTTACAAAAAATAACAACTCAAAGCTCTTACGAGGCCATGTAATTGGAATGAGCAAGTTGACATTTCATGTTGCTTAGCAACTTTGAAGAAGAATTAAAGTGGCTTGTTAAGCTTTTCATTCTACACGAATGCTAAATAAGGTAAAAAGGAATTGTATAGTATGAGTCCGTAGAGGGAGTCTAAGAAACATCAGCCACATGCAAGACCAGCCATGCCTGACCACATTTGGCGATCATAACATCCTACGATCACCAAAGAATTTGCAGCCCTGATTGAGGCGGCAGCCATGGTGGAAGAAGGCTACAGAAGTGCAAACTACACACTCCTGACTCGGTGAAGTAGTTACAATAAATAAGACAGGGCTCTTACGAGGCCCTGTAATTAGAATGAACAAGTTGATATTTCCTGTCGCTTAACTTGGTAGAAGAATTAAAGTGGCTCTGTATATGAAAAAAGATTTGAGCAAGTTGACAACTTGAAACAAAACATAAAGTATCCTCTAACGTTTGAAAAAGATGGAAGACGCCTTGACCATCGCCAAGAAAATGCCTGATAACTGTGCTGCCTTTTATAATAAAATTAGAATTTTTTAAATGTAGGTGTGTGGTTGTGTGTGTGTTACAATGGAAAAGTGTTTGTAATAGTTTCATTAAAATACATACAAAATACATACTATAGATAACCTTGGGACGATCGCACGTTCCCCTGAAGACAACGAAACGTTCAGATGTCTCCACTATCAAATTTTGATGCTACTTTCTCTGCCTACCATGGTATCAAAAATCAACAATACTGGGCTCTCACAAGGGCCTGTAATTTGAATTAGAATTAGAATAAGAATTGGCAACCACATCCAATGTCGGGGAAGTAGTTACCAAAAATTGCATGAAATATTAGGATCTGCAAAATTGGGACGGATGTCCAGATGCGGAGTTGATGGTGCTGTAGAAGTGCTGGCTACAGCTGGTGGAGGGTCTTTCCACAGCCTGGTGCATGCAGCTCTCGCTTATTTGTGGGGATGAAGAGTTTTCACATGTAAATACAGTTGTCTAATAATGTCTGCTGGTTTGCCATTTTAGAGTTTATAGCTTCCAGTATCTATGTCATCCAGTGCTTCCAAAAAATCAGCATCATTGCTTTCATTTTCAAATTCACAGATGACATCTACAGTACTGATGTCCTCTGAATTAGTCTCGCTGCCTGGTATAGATTGATTTTGTAGTTCAATTACACTGTTGTTTATTTTTAATGTCTCTTCTGTAATATTGGCCTCTTTATCCATAACAAATGAAATGAAATGAAATGAAATAAAAAATTACACTTATATAGCGCACAGACTACCCGTAGGCCTCGCAGCGCTTTTAACTGAAAAACAAGGCAGCAGTTAGGAGGATTAACAGGTGTTGCTGAACAAGTGAGTCTTTAAAAGCTTCCTGAATGCCATCCGGTTGTTGTTTTCTCTGAGAGCAAGCGGGAGAGAATTCCACACTCTCGCAGCATTATGCGAGAATGAGCGGCCGCCCCAGCGAGCCCTGTTTATCTTGGTTGTGGTGGCTAATTGCAGTGAGCTTGAGCGAAGAGCTCTCAAGGGAAGGTAGGGGGTAGCTAAAGGATGTATTATGGCTGGACCCGTTCTGCGCATTGCTTTGTGAACAATGCACATCGCCTTAAATTGTACCCTCGCTGCCACAGGGAGCCAATGTAACTTTTTTAAGGCATTTTTGGCTGACTGCCAGCGAGGAATTTGAAAAAGCAGCCGGGCCGCGCAATTTTGGGTGACCTGGAGTTTGTTGATCACTGCCACCGGGGCTCCCAGATAGAGAGCATTACCATAGTCCAGGCGTGAGAGTATCAGGGCCTGGACCATGACTCTCCTCGCCTGGAATGGGAGCAGGGGGAGAACCTTCCTGCGCATTCTCATCAGCCCAAAACAGATGGATGCAGTTTTGGTGGCCTGACAGGTGAAATCTAGTGATTTATCGAGCCAAACTCCCAGGCTTTTTATCTCAGATTTAGGGAGAGGAGGGAGGCCTAGGCATGTGGGCTAAAAGGAAGCCAGACTGGTAGGTGGAGGATTGCCCAGTAACATGACCTCCGTCTTCTCTCCATTCAGTCTGAGGTAGGAGGAGTTCATCCACTTGGCCACTGCTTCCAAGCATAAACTCAGCGTGCTAGACGATCCCTCAGAGTGATCTAATGAGACCACTAACTGAGTGTCGTTTGCGTAGGTGATAATACGGACGCCAAATGGGTGAACTATCTCCGCTAGGGGCCTCGTATAGATGTTAAAACTGTGTGGGGCTCAGGGCCGAGCCCTGAGGGACCCCACACTTGAGAGGCTGTTTGGTGGATACAGCCTCTCCCTCAAACACCTGGAAGAAGCGTTCGTCCAGGAAGGAAGGAAGCCATGCCAGGGCCGCGCCCGCCACTCCCATGACCTTCAAACGATGTAATAGGGTAGCATGGTTAACCGTGTCGAACACGGCGCTGAGGTCTAATAATATGATTGCCGCTTTCCCTCCCTGGTCCAACACCATTCGTGTTTCTTCAGTCACTGCTAGCAAGGCTGTCTCAGTCCCGTGTTGGGGACGGAATCCTTTCTGAGAGACACTTAGCAGACTATTGGATTCCAGGTAGTCTACTAGGATGTTGTTGATATGCTTTTCTAGCAGTTTACTCGTCCAGGGTAGCAGGGAGATGGGGCGGAAGTTGGCTAGGTTGTTTTGGTCTAACATGTTTTTTTTAAAAGGGCCCTGACCACTGCACACTTCCATCCCGTTGCCACTATGCTCGTAGCTATTGAGGTGTTAAGCACGTCGAGAAGAACTGGTCGAATGACATTCATGGCCAAAGTGAGGAATTTAGCGGGTGCTGGGTCACTGGGGGATCCTGATGTAACTTTAGAGATTATTTTGTCTATGGAGATAGAGTCCAAGGGGGTGAAATTGTCCAATACATAGGGAGTTTGGATGATGGGGCAGGCTGTAATAGCAGCTTCTGGTTCAATTCCCTCAGTAGAAATGGAAGAATAGATGGTCTGAATCTTCTGATGAAAGAAGGTAGCCAGATTATTACAGCGAGTTAATGCCCTGTCTAATGACATTTGCTCAGGAGGGAGGGAAATCAGAGATTTGGCTATTTTAAAGATTTCTCTAGGAGCGTTGGCTGTTAGATTGATTTTTGAATCATAAAACTGGGCTTCGGTGGTTTTAATTTCTTTTTTATATAGCCTAATTGCAGATCGAAAATCTGATTTCCTGATCTGAGAGCGATCTTGTCTCCAAGCTCTCTCGAGTTTGCGACAGGATAGTTTTATTTCTCTCAATCTAGGAGTGTACCAGGGGGCTACTTTTTGTCTCTCTATGGAGTGTAGAGGTACTTACGGGAGTACTTAATTAAGAGAATTAGTGATCCAGTTGTTAAAGCTAGTGCTGGCTAAATTAGGATTAGTGGCCTCTGAGGGTTTAGATTCAGCAAGAGCGGATTCCCATTTGGGGAGGGTAAGTGTAGCCCACTTCCTACCCCAGTGTTTTTTTGGGTCTTGTGTAGGGGGGGATTTAATAGTAGTCCATGAAAATGGTATTAAAAAATTATCAGTCCAGGGCAGTGGACGAGGTGATTCAGTGTTTAGGTCATTAAGGGTACTGTAAATATGATCTAATAGATGTCCTTTGTTATGAGTGGGAAGGAATCCCTTTTGTTCCAGACCCATAGCTTGGAGGTTCAGTCGAAGACTGTTAGCTGCTGAGTCGGACGGGTCGTTTAAATGAAGATTTAGGTCGCCGAGATTAGCTGAGGTAATCACTAGCTTGGCGACTAGATCAGTTATATTAGGGACAAACTGGCCGATCGTTCCAGACGGTCGATAGACCAAGAGGCCTGAAAAGGTGTTAGTAGGGGATAGTTCCAAGGTGAACATTAAGCTCTCCCAAGCAGATGTGGTAGAGGGGGTGGTACGGCACCTATATTGTTCTTTGTAAATGATGGCTAACCCTCCTCCTCTACCCGTGCTGCGATCGGATCTCTTCATGGTATAACCCTGTGGAGTAGCCCAGACTGCAGTGGGGTCGGTCTCCAACTGGAGCCAGGTCTCCGATAGGAAGAGGGCATCGGGTTTAAGATCTTCTATTAGCATGGCCAGCTCTGTGTGATGTTTAGGCACTGATCTGCAGTTAAGAAGGAACAACTTCAAGCAGTGGTCGGTGTCTTTATTGCCCAAGGTTTTAGGGGATGCTATCCAGTCGCAGTGCTTGCAACAGATCTTGCTCCCTATGAGACGTACTGAGTGCAGACAATTAGGATTAGGAGATGATCTTAGGGCATGTAGGCATTGGGAATTATAAATAAACGGAATGCCCACCATGATTCCAGGGGACGCGGGACCTGGGAGCGGATGGACGTGGACTGGCGCAGACTGGCTTCTCTTAGGCGCCTCTTCGGCGCTCCCGCTGCGCGTAACCGCTGCGCGATAAGGACTGTGGGTTAAGTAGATTGGGCTGAGGGAGGACTAGAACGTCACCCTACTAAGATGGCCGTCCGCAATGGCACCACCAGGAAGTGAAGCACTATGTTCTCCCTCCACAACAAACAGCATGAATTGCTGCGGTGGACCGGGGAGTCAGCGCACGGTATGCTAGGAACACAACAGTTAAAATGCAACAAAGTTAAAAAGGTTACTCACAGCAATGACAGTATTCACCCAGTGCTAGCACAGTGATGTTACAATCAGTTAAGCTTGTGCGCGTCGGCGCTGGGATCTTATATAGTCAGGGCTGAGGGAGGACTAGAACGTCACCCTACTAAGATGGCCGCCCGCAATGGCACCACCAGGAAGTGAAGCGCTATGTTCTCCCTCCACAACAAACAGCATGAATTGCTGCGATGGACCGGGGAGTCAGTTATGTTCTAGGTCCTAGCACAGAAACATAAAAACATCTCTTTAACAGTGTTCTTAGTACATAATACAAAAGTATGTTTACCAACTATCTTGAACCAAAATTTTTTTTTATGTAAATACAGTTGTCTAATAACATTCCAACAATAGTTTTAGTAGTTTATAGGGTTATATAAATATAATTGCTTATAAAGATATCCTGTTCTTTAGTTTTCGTAAAATTCTAAACCAGTCACTGCTTATTACTTTGGAAAATTACTCAGGCTGTTATACTAAAATGCAGTACTAAAAAATGTTGTATATGTCTATTCACCTTACCCCATCTAAAATAGTAACTGGGTTGGCAGCACACAATATTAAAGGAATTACTTTACATCTTTTACTAATGCTACCAGTAGAGCATGAAAACAAATTGGAATACTACAAGCTATCTGGAGAAGCTTGTTGTGAAGTTTTAAGAGTCTTGAAGAAAATGAACCTTCTCATTATTGATGAGGTAAGCATGGTATCAAACTTAATGCTTGCCTTTGTGCATTTAAGAATGCAGCAAATTCTTAAAACAGAGTACGATGTGTTATTTAGAGGAAAACACGTCATAGTTTTTGGAGATCTACTACAATTTAATCCTGTTAAAAAGGACAACCATTAATTTTTTAAAATCACATTTTATCAGATTAAATAACTATGACAATTTAGTCGTTGTAGTTCAAGTTCAAGTTCAGAAATTTATATAGCGCACTACTAACCCAGAGGGTCTCAAGGCGCTTGGGGAGGCGGGTGCATTTACTTATCGAATATCCAAGTTTTTAGTTGCTTTCTGAAGAAGAGGTGGTTTTGAGTAAGGCGGATGTGGGTGGGGAGATAGTCCCAGGTCTTGGCCGCTAAGTAGGAGAAGGATCTTCCCCCCATGGTGGATCTGTGGATGCGCGGAATTGCGGCGAGGGCTTGATTGGAAGATCGAAGTTGGCGGTTGGGGGTATAGAAGGAGAGTCTCCTAGTGAGGCATTCGGGTCCTAGGTCATAGAGGGCTTTGTGTGCGTGGGTGAGGAGACAGAACGTTATTCTCTTGTTGACGGGGAGCCAGTGGAGATCTTTCAGGTGGTCGGAAATGTGAGCTTGATGAGGGATGTCCAGTATGTGTCTGGCTGATGCGTTTTGGATGCGTTGGAGTTTTTTCTGTAGTTTGGCTGTGGTTCCGGCGTAGAGGGTGTTTCCGTAATCCAGTCGGCTGGTGACCAGTGCGTGGGTGACCGTCTTTCTTGTTTCAGTGGGGATCCAGCGGAAGACTTTTTTGAGCATGCGTAGGATGTTGAAGCAGGATGATGAAACGGCATTGGCTTGTCTGGTCATCGAGAGGGAGGAGTCCAGGATGAAGCCCAGGTTGCGTGCGTGATCCGTTGGTGTGGGTGCGGTTCCCAGGGCTGGTGGCCACCAAGACTCATCCCAGGCTGAGGGGGATGAGCCAAAGATGAGGACTTCCGTTTTGTCCGAGTTCAGTTTTAAACGGCTGTTCTTCATCCACTCGGCTACTTCTTTCATTCCTTCGTGTAGGTTGGTTTTGGCGGTGTTCGGGTCGTTGGTGAGGGAGAGGATCAGCTGGGTGTCGTCTGCATAGGAGATGATGTTGAGGTTGTGTTGGCGTGGGATGGAAGCGAGGGGACTCATGTATACGTTGAAGAGGGTGGGGCTGAGTGATGATCCTTGTGGTACGCCACAGATGACTTTGGTGGCCTCTGATTTGAAGGGGAGAAGGCGGACTCTCTGGGTTCTTCCGGCGAGGAACGATATGATCCATTCCAGTGCTTTTCCTTGTATTCCGACGTTGCTGAGTCGTTGTATGAGGGTGCTATTACAGACTGTGTCGAAGGCTGCGGAGAGGTCAAGTAGGATGAGGGCAACTGTTTCTCCGTTGTCCAGTAGTGTAAGGATGTTGTCTGTTGCTGCGATGAGAGCGGTTTCGGTGCTGTTTTTGGCTGGGAAGCCGGACTGTGAGGGGTCGAGGGATTTGTTGGATTCAATGAAGGCGGCTAGATGGCTATTGACAGCTTTCTCAATGACTTTGGCGGGGAAAGGGAGGAGCGAGATGGGGCGGTAGTTCTTAAGTTCGGTGGGGTCTGCTGTGGGTTTCTTCAGAAGGGCGCTGAGTTCGGCATGTTTCCAGATTTCCGGGAAGGTAGCGGAGTTGAAGGAGCAATTGATGACATTGCGAAGATGGGGTGTGATGATGGAACATGCTTTGTTGAAAATGTGGTGGGGACATGGGCCGGTTGGCGATCCTGAGTGGATGGAGTTCATCAGGCGGATGGTGTCTTCGGTGGAGATTGGGTTCCAGGTGAAAGGTTGTTAGAGGACGGTGTTGGATCGGAGATGGGTGGAGTGGGCAGGTCTTCGGCCTGGTTTTCAAAGCTGTTATGTATTTCGGCGATTTTGTTGTAGAAGAATGAGGATAGAGAGTCACAGAGGTCTTGGGAGGGAGAAATGTCGCTGGTGCCGGCGGTGGGGTTAGTGAATTCTTTGACGATGTTGAATAGTTCCTTGCTGTTTTGTGCATTGTTGTGAAGTCGATCCTTGAATGCTGATTTCTTGGTGGATCTGATTAGTTGGTGGTGTTTGCGGGTGGCGTTCTTGAAGGTGGCTAGGTTATCAGTGGTTGGGTTTTTTCTCCAGGCTTTCTCGAGAGTACGACAGCGCTTCTTGGATTTCTTAAGGTCATCGTTGAACCAAGGGGCTTTTTTGCTACCTTGCTTGATTAGATGGTTTTTCAAGGGTACAAGTTCGTCGGCACTCTGGGTGATCCATTGGGTGAGGTTAGTGGCTGCTTGGTTTGGGTCCGATGATTTGGTGGGGGGTTTTGTTGAAGCGATGCGAAGAGTTGTTCGTTGGTGATTTTGTTCCAATTTCTTCGCGGAATAGGTAGTGGGGGGTTGTGGGTCGTGGAATTTTTGTAGTTGAAGTGAACGCAGCTGTGGTCTGTCCAATGGAGTGCTGTGGTGTGATCGAAGGAGATGTGCTTGCTGGTGGTGAAGATAGGGTCGAGCGTGTGTCAGGCATAGTGGGTGGGGGTGTGTACGAGTCCTAGATTGGCCAGGTTATCCAGAAGGGTGGAGGTGTTGCTGTTGTTGTTCTTTTCCAGGTGAAAGTTGAGGTCTCCCAGTAGAATGTAATTCTCGGAGGGGAGGGCATGTGGGCTGATGAAGTCAGCGATGTCTTCGCTGAATTGTGTGCGGGATCCTGGCGGTCTGTAGACGAGGGTGCCTCTGAGTGTGGTTTTGTGGTCGGTGTGAATCTGGAAGTGGAGGTGTACGGCGGAAGCGAGGTTGTCTTCGGAACTGGTCGTGATGCGGATGGTGTTCTTATGGACGATGGCAATGCCTCCTCCTGTTTGGTTGGTGCGGTCTTTTCGGATGATCTTGTAGGTATCCGGGATGGCTATGGCGATGTCGGGCGCTGATGAGGCGTTCATCCATGTTTCTGTGAGGAAGGCGATGTCCGGCGATGTAGAGTCGAGTAGGTTCCAAAGTTCAATGGAGTGTCTGTGGACTGAGGGGGTGTTGATCAGGATGCACTTTAGATGGTTAGTTTCGGAGCTTTGTTTGGAGTTAGTGGATTTGGTGTGGGTCCAGTTGCAGTCGAACTTGCAGGAGTGGCAGGCGAAGGGTCCGTGGGTGTGACCTGGGGCGGCATGATAGCAGTTAGGGAGTCGGACGGGGTTAAGGGCTGAGAGGGTAGCGGCGTCATAAGTAATGCGGGAGGAATGGGATTTGCGGGGAGCAGGGGGTCTGGCACTGGGCGCGGTCCAGGCGCGGACGGGCATAGACAGGCTTACCTTTGGCTCACCTTCGGCGCGCATGGGGTGCGACCGCTGCGCGTGACCGCTGCGCGCAGAAGCATCTGTCATAAGTGGATAGTGGAGGGGGCGGGGCGAGGGAGGAGCAGCTGGCAGGCGGGAGCGGGGTGGAGAGCCGGGCAGGGACGGCACAATAACAATCAACAAAATGGCAGCAAGCCAAAATCCGACCAGGACGAGATTATGGCAAAACTTAGGTAATGGCTCGGCAGAATCAGGTACAAATGCGCAGTTCAGGCAAAGGCAGCAGAGCACAAGCTAATGTTTAATAAAGCGCACTTCAGCCACACAGCGCTACGATATAGACGCTAACAGCGCTACGATATTAATGCAATTAATTATCAGGCACAATAAGCAGGAGCAATGCGATCAATGCGGGTGATGCGATATGGCTAAGTTGTAAGGAGCTGTCTGGGGGTAAAGCGCTACGATACCAATTGGAGCCTGGAGCAGCGTGGGGAGCGACCGCTTCTGTACAGCTCGGTTTTTGCAAACGTCTTAAAATATCTGCTTCTCGCTGTTGAGTTATGTAAGAAACTGCAAACATGGTCAATATCTGGGACATTATTAGTGTCAGCATGTATTGTTGGAATGTTCAGCTATTCATTAACATGTGTCCTCCTGCCTACCTTGTCAACATCTGTGGTTGTTTCATGTTATTATTTATTTCACATACGCATTAAGAACTCTGTCTTACATATACTTACTCCATTATCAATCTCGTATGTGAATAGAAACAATGGAGTTGATGCCCACACAGAATAAAAAAGAAGAGGAGTGACCTTACTCGCAACTTGAAAGCCTTCTTCAAATAAATACTACTTATGATTATCCGGACACAACACTAGATGGCTGGAGTATGCAAAACATGTAATTCTACAGCTGGCATGCGGTCACATCTTTACTTTCTTAATACATACATTTGTTACATTTGTAACATGAAAAAGGTAACTAAGATCTTGCATTTGTTTTGATACATTCAAGGTGGACCCATCGGCAGCATTCTAAACATTGTGCCTGTTGGGAAGAAAGTGAAAATTAATTTTGTTTCTCTATTTGCATTGTATAAAGGTCAATAGTGTTTTGTTATGCTAACTTAAACATATTTACATAGTAAACATAGTGAACTGTCCTCAGTCAGTGACAAAGTGGTGTTGAGTCCATTACTAGGAAGGGTGCATAGCCAATGAACCAACATGACGGACGCAACTCAGAAAAAGACCCTTATCATAAAGTTTTCCGTATATATTGCTGAAGCTTTTTGGCTGCAGATACCACAATACTTTTCAACAGAGTCTAAATGTAAATAAGATGTACATTAGAGTCTCATAACAGCAATGCTAACCATTGAAATTTTAATTTGCTATATTTTGTTCATGTTTCCAAGTGTTTTCAAATGAAGGAAATTAGTCAGTCACAACTGTTCCAAAGAAATTGTAATGGCTAGACAACGAACATAATTACAAATTCACAAACATAATGAAGATGTCTTCCTATACTATCTTAAAATTTAAAGTTATGCCTTTTTCTAAAAAAAAATTATATAACAAAATATCAAATAATCCAATCTTCATGACATCACTAGATCACTAGAGTATTACACCTTTTTTTATCATTGAAATGTTAAAGTCAAACCTTATGACTCCATTAGGTCCATTGCAATTTTCGATAGATAATTCTCCAGAAATATTTCATTTTAAAAAATCTGGCCAACTGACAGCTGACCTATGTAACATTGTGTAAACTGAAAAGAGAGTTATAAATGTATATGTTGTACAAATGTCCAACCTGAATTTTAATTGACATAAAAACAATTGTTCGCAATAGGATTGGGGTTGAAAAGCAATCATAGGTTTCAGGGGAACCGCGTTAGGACCATAATAGTGGTCAGACAAAAATCATATGCGAATAGCAATATGCTTCTGATGGACACTATAGATACATTCGGTAGACGCTCACAAATGTCATCCCTAAAAACCCTCTTTGCTATTTTAAAGTATTGTAAAGAAGTAAGCTATTAAGATAAAGTAATGTATCTTTAACAAATAAAGATTTAAAAAAACAAAATGGAAGTATCATTACCAGCATGCAAAACATACCACAATTGTAGCTGTCCTCCCACTTTTGATTATATTCTATTACTAACTGCCATTGGGCATAGTCGGGGTGCTTCAATTGCTGTAGGAAAACCCTTTAGAGACATACGAATGGTTATGTTAAATATTTTGCTTTTTTAATTTCATAAAGAGAAATCATATTGACAATTTTATATTTATGCAATATAAGAAATAATAAAGAGATAACTGAGATTTTTTTAGGGTGCAGAAAGAAGTAACAGAGGTGGTGAAAGAGGCACGAAGAGTGCAGAAAGAGGCAAGAGAAGTACAGAAAGAAGCAACAGAGGTACATAAAGAGGCAAGAGTTGTGCAGAAAGAGGGAAGAGAGGTGTAGAAAGAGACAAGAGAGTTGGACAAATAGGGAAGAAGGGTGCAGAAGGAAGCAACAGAGGTCCAGAAAGAGGCAACAGAGGGGCAGAAAGGCAAAAGAAAGCTGCAGAAACAAGCAAGAAAAGTGCAGAACGAGGCAAGAGAATTGCTGAAAGAAGCAAGAGGTGTAGTAAGAAGCCAGAAAAGTGAAGAAAGTGGCAAGTGAGGTATAGAAAGAAGCAAGAGCAGTGCAAAAAGAACCAACAGAGGTGCACAAAGAGGCAAGAGGGGTGCAGAAAAAGATAGGATGGGTACACAAAGAGGCAAGAGAGGCACAGAGAGGCAGGAGGTGTGCAGAAAGAAGGAAGAACAGTGCAAAAAGAGGCAAGAGAATTTTTGAAAGAAGCAACAGAGGTGTAGAAAGAGGCAAGTGAGGTGCAGAAAGATGCAAGAGCAGTGTAGAAATAACCCACAGAGGTGCTGACAGAGGCAAGTGAGGTGCAGAAAGAGGCACGAGATCTGCAGATAAAAGAAACAGAGGTGCTGAAAGAGGCAAGTGATATGCAGAAAGAAGAAAGAGATGTGTAGAAAGAGGCAACAGAGGTGCATAAAGAGGCAAGAGGTGTGCAGAAAGAGGAGAGAGAGAAATACAGAAAGAAGCAAAAGAGGTGCTCAAAGAAGCAAGAGCAGTGCAGAAAGAACCAAGAGAAGACCTGAATGAAGCAACAAAGGTACAAAAGGAGGCACAGGTGCAGAAAGAAAGATGAGGTACAGAAAGAAGTAACAGAGGAGCTGAAAGAGGCAGGAAGAGCGCAGAAAGAGGCAAGAGAAGTACAGAAAGAAGCAACAGAGGTACATAAAGAGGCAAGAGTTGTGCAGAAAGAGGGAAGAGAGGTGTAGAAAGAGACAAGAGAGTTGCTCAAATAGGGAAGAAGGGTGCAGAAAGAAGCAACAGAGGTGCAGAAAGAGGCAACAGAGGAGCAGAAAGGCAAAAGAGAGCTGCAGAAACAAGCAAGAAACGTGCAGAACGAAGCAAGAGAATTGCTGAAAGAAGCAAGAGGTGTAGTAAGAAGCCAGAAAAGTGAAGAAAGTGGCAAGTGAGGTATAGAAAGAAGCAATAGCAGTGCAAAAAGAACCAACAGAGGTGCAAAAAGATGCAAGGGGGTGCAGAAAAAGATACGAGGGGTGCACAAAGAGGCCAGAGAGGTACAGAAAGAGGCAGAAGGTGTTTAGAAAGAAGGAAGAACAGTGCAAAAAGAGGCAGAGGTGTAGAAAGAAGCAAGAGAAGTGTAGAAAGAGGCAAGTGAGGTGCAGAAAGATACAAGAGGTCTGCAGAAAAAAGCAACAGAGATGCTGAAAGAGGCAAGTGAGGTACATAAAGAAGCAAGAGAGGTGCAGAAAGAAGGAAGAGAAGTACAGAAAGAAGTAACAGAGGTGCAGAAAGAGGCAAAAATGTGCAGAAAGATGTAGGAGGGATACAGGAAAAGCCAAGAGAGGTACAGAAAGAGGGAAGAAGGGAGCAGAAATAGGCTAGAGGGGTACAGAAAGAGCAAATGAGGTACAGAAAGAGGCAACAGACATGCAGAAAGAGGGAAGAGAGGTGCAGAAAGTAGGAGAAATTTGCAGAAAGAGTCAAGAGAAGTGCGAAAAAAGAAAGAAATGTGCAGAAAGAAGCACAGAAATGCAGAAAGAGGCAAGAGAGGTGCAGAATGAAGCAAGAGTGGCTTGCACACTATTAGTACCAATTTAACACCCACATTTAGCAGTAAGTTACAGGTGACCATTCTAGGTTTGCAAAGGGTCTTCCACCACGCCGTTTGAGCTAGAAACAAGGCGTTTTTAGTTCAAATCTGCAGATTAGGGAGCAGATGCTCCTCCTTGATTCCTTCTTTTTTTGTCTCACTGAGTTCATAGTAGAGCTTCTATGAAAACGAGGAAGATTAAACCTGAGGTTACCACTCTGCAACACAGACTACCATACCACATAATTACTCTCCATAACACATAATCCCTCTCTACATAATTCCTATACACTAAATACCACATACTTTCTATCCACATAATTTCACTGCACTACATACCACATAATTTCACTATACACAATGTTCACCCACTCCACTCCAAAAAACATCAGTAAAAATGTTTTACATTTGCAATGCCAATAGCTCAAACTCTCACACAAGCGAAACCTATTACATTGTAAACACTTTTTTAACTAGTAGTCGTGTTTGCAGAGTGGTGGAAAAAAGGGTGTTGGGCCTCCGACCAGGAATTCTGCTACATAGGATTTACAGGA
This sequence comes from Lissotriton vulgaris, assembly GCF_964263255.1. Taxonomy (NCBI): domain Eukaryota; kingdom Metazoa; phylum Chordata; class Amphibia; order Caudata; family Salamandridae; genus Lissotriton; species Lissotriton vulgaris. Next base: position 636,837,720 of record NC_141694.1, read on the forward strand.
GGTCCCAGAAGGGCTTCTTGGCCCTCAAAGACCCTTAGGAGTAAAGTGAACTTCATCCCTCATCCTGTAGTCTGCCAGGAGGCACGTTTGCAGACTGGTGGAGAAAGATAGCATGGCCTCAGAAGACGTCTAACAATCCTACTGTGTGGGGCTAACTGGAGGTAACAAGAGGGGTACTTGGCCCCCAAGGAAATCCTTTCGGTCCACCTACTCCTCCTATTACCTCCAGTAAGTACCACACAGCAGGATTGCTAAGTTCTCATAACAGACCACACCCCCTTGCCCATCACTCTGTAAATGCACTCCCTGGCGCACTCTTCAATGGGATTGAAGTCCCTTCACTGCTGGGGGTCCTTAGGCACCAACTAGCCTACCTGTTACCCCCAGTAAGCCCCACACAGTGGGATTGCTGAGAGGTGGACACAGGCCACGCCCCTTTCTCCACCACTCTGCAAACGTGCCTCCTGGCACATTCTAAGTTAGGGGAATAAGTACCCTTGAATAGGAGGGTCCCTGGGGGCCAACTAGCCCAGAAGGTACCTCCAGTAAGCCCCACACAGCTGAATTGCAGAGCGCTGGTCCGTGGCCATGCCCCCTTTTTAAACCACTCTGCAAACGCGCCTCTTGGCGTGCTGCTGCTCGGGGGATGAAGTCCACTTGTATCCTGAGGTCCTCAAGACACAAGAGGACCTTAGAATTCCCCCTGGACCTGGCCCATGTTTTTGAACAAATGAAGCGCGGGAGACCGCACTTTGTTTATATTTTATAATTCAGCCGAAATTACAAAAATAAAATGCTTTACTTGGGCCTGGGAGTCCTTGTGGGACCCCCTGAGCAGGCCTAGGGGGTCAGGGTGTTTCTACCCTGCCCCCTTTTCTTGAGTCGCGACTCCTCCTTGGTGCTCAGATATATACATTTTTATTTTTGAATGTCTCTGAAACTACTGAACAAATTTAAACCCTTTTTAAAAAAGTACGCTTTCTGGACGGAGGCCTACGTTTTTGCCATATTTGGTGAAATTCCAATGAACAGTTCGACCTGTAGCCTGTTTCAAAATTCCAATGGAAATTAACATGGAGAAAACGCATTTAGGGACTCCCCTTTTTTGTCAGCCCCGCTTGACGAATCACCCCCAAACTTTCAAGACAGGAGCTGACCTCAACGCTCCATTAGTTTTGAAAATTTTGCAAAGATTCTTCAAACGGCGCCAAGGATACTGGCAGTCAAAATAAATATTTATATATGTATATAGTACCTTATTACAAGGCATGCTCTTGGGACTAATCCACCTCCGGTCCACGGTCCTGACACCACAATTGCAATGTGACCGCACATGGTGCAGTTGCTTACACCCATTACTCATGGTCAAAGTACAAGCTCCTATAGTGAAATGGGAGATTGTGCTCTTTCCTGCACCGCGTAGCAGGCACCTCAAGGTGCCTGCCACTTGGTGCATGGATTAGGAGGGGGTGCCATGGGTACCGCCTCCGCCCTCAACCTGAAGCTGCAAGGAGAAGGGGTCCCTGCTAGGGGCTCCTCAACTTGTTTTCCGACAGGCTTTTCATATCATAAAGCCCGACATGGAAAGCCTGTGGGAGAATGATCATCGTAATCTGAGCAGTAGAAATGCCGTCCATTGGGATTTCGGGCTGGTATCCGACTGGCGGACGAGCTCCTTGAGCCCGTCGGAATCGAGCCAGAATGACCAGCTGGTTTTAATTCCGACCGCCTAGATTGTAATTAGGCGGTCGGAAGTGAAACCAACGATCAGTGTCAGAAAGCCCAGACACTCATTGTAATCGGCCCCCATAGAGTAGGTACTGAATTCAAAATATTTATTTAACATTTGATAAATATTTTCAATTTTTTAATGCATTACTACGAATTACTATGTCTTTAGAAAAATTCTTAAGACAAGGCTCTATGTCCAGGCTTACGAATAGATCTAGCAGGACTCAACTACTCCTATACTAGCACCAAGAAACCAACTGGTGTACGTGCACTGAATAAATAATTTTAACATAATATATATATATTTATATATATATATATATATATATATTTATTTTTTTCCAACAGCCCCCACAAAGAAGAGTTAATTCAGGAACTCCTGTCATTCACCAAGTCATGGCACGATGTCCGTCCTGACGCATTTCAGCTATACCCAGCCTTTGTCAAAGTCATTTTTTGTTCGATTTTTTTTTTATTTAAAGAAGCAGTACAACAGACATAGAAAACAGCATAACCATTCTCATTATGCTTTCCTTCTAATGCAATCTGTTTCCTAAAGAAACAGTACAATAGACATAGAAAAAACAGCATAACCATTCTCATTATGCTTTCCTTCTAATGTAATCTGTTTCCTCACCTTACACAATTCATATTTCAATGCAATTTCTATATTTTTGTACTTATTTCCAAAAGTTAATTAATTGTACAGTTTTTGTACAAATTTTTATGTATATAAAACCAAGACTCTTTCGCACCGTCATAACAATCTAACAAACCCTGGACCGGGAGTCCAAGGTAGGAAGCATGCTCTTGGGCCTATGCCCTATAGCTCATGGATTACATCTTTATACCAACCCAAGGTCAAGCGTTTAACAATTTACATAGCATGGCCACTCTCGTATTGGCAACTCATCAAAAGAAAGCACATATAAATCTTAATTCATTGAGCTGGGTAAAACTGTAGGAATATCTAAGGAAGAGTAAATACTAAAGATAGTGGGATAAGAGTCCCAGTAGATCAATTTCCATAAAATATGTATTATATAGATCAAAGCAGGTTAATCTATTACCTCCACGTTAAATTTCATTAAAACATCCCATTGTACCCATAAATACAATAAATAACTATACATAGGCAAAAATTGATAAGGACACGTAAAGTGCCAAATTGTCACACAATCTTAAACTGGAAAATAACATCACATTATATAAAGTGCTTTAGTGCGGGAACCACCTATCTTATATTGCACTTCCTGTCTTTCAACTCAATTTGAACTGTGCAAAAACTGTCCTGCATATATTAAAAGTGCCTAAGTGCAAAAATCGCCCAAACATAGACATCAGATATCATGTCCTCCAATATATAAGAGAAATACTCCAATGATAAGGATGTAACTGTATCTCATGATAAGGGATTCTCTTTTTTCAAACACATACGAATTCCATCATTATAGTCAATAGTCATGTTATCGATAACTACACCATATATTAAAAGTGCAAATGTTCCAGGTATCCTTGAATTAGGAACCAGGACCAATCTTATAGGTAAAGTGCAATGGTGCAAAAAAATTAAAACATCTACTCATTGCTCAATATTACAATATCTAAGACCCATTTACATTTCAATATTACAACAGGATGAGGCATAATACTGGATATTAGGAGCAGAGCAAGGCAATGTATCATTAGTCATTCAACCCAGATGAACTTCTAGCTCCTCATCCCTGTTCAGGCCTTTTGGGAATTTTGTGTTCAGATCCAGGATGTATCTCGATTCCAAACTCCTAAGATTCAATACTCTGTTGCCTCCTAAGATGTTTGGGGGAACTCTGTCAAGTGAATAAGTGAAATTCTGGTTCATAATTGCTTGTTGATGTTCTAGCATCCGTTTTTTCAGAGGAAAAATTGTGCTCCTTACATACATCAATTGACATAGGCAGCTGAGTGCATAAAGTGGTCCGTGTTACAATTAAAAAGGCCTTTTATCTTAAACAGATGTCCATCACTAGATTTAAAAGTGAGGATATTTTCACCATCCTGCAGGTCTTACAACTGTTACATTTAAAAAACCCTTTTATAGTGGATAGCCACGTCTCAGGCCTACGGCCTACATTAAAATAGATGTGTGCTAGATTGTCACTCAATGTCCTTCCTTTTCTACATGTCACCAGTGGCACCACAGGTAAATCTTTACCAATGACCTTATCGCCTCTAACCACCTGCCAGTGTTTTATCAATATCTGATAGACTTTGGATTGGATAGTGAGGGTTGCAGCTGATGAGCATATGTTTATGTAGGAGGTGTAATATTGTGTGTACTTCAGACTTTATGGACAATACAAAGCATTTTTAACTTCATCCTCACATCCAATGAATTGCAGTGATCTTTATGCCTTCAGAGGAGCCACTGATAAAATGGATCCTCTGTATGCTTTTAAAGTTTGCCAAGTGACTACCATGTTCCATACAAAGGTTAACCAAACGTATTTGTTTTACAAAGCCAGCTCCAAAAAGGGGTATTTGTTTTTGTAACGCAAAACACTAAAGATCCTGATGCCCTGGCAATTTTCTCCCAAGGTGTGGGGCAATTTTATTATTTGTAAAGCTGCCAATCTTTTCCTGGTGGTCCTATAGAGAATACGTGAAAACAATAAGGAGGACCCCACTCTACATAGTAGAGGACGGTGGGGAAAATGTCATTAAAGAAAGAACAAACGTCCGGGTTCGTGGGACAGGATGTTGTCTCTTGGTGTGGAACCAGTGGGTGTCACTTTTGTAAACGGGGGTGTTTTTTACCCTGGGGAAGGCAAACTATGTACACACTTATTTCAACATGTTCAATCAATATTGAGAAAAGTTCTACTGTATAAAAAGATTTTTGTTTAAAATAATTTTAGGAAAGTTGCACGTACGTGGGTTTAGAAAAACAGGTCTAGGACAGTGACAATGTCATGGGCTATTAATTCAAATATATATAATCAAACTAGTACATTCACTTATTAAGTGCACACATATATGGGAAACTCTTAGATTAAAAGCATATCAACAACAACGTTTGGTCACAGTATTTAAATTTTATTACACATTGCACAATGTAAAAACACATTAAAAACATTTATCCATAAATATGATCATCACAATGTTAAAAAATCAAAGAATCAAAAGGTCGACGCGGCGTTTCGGCTTTTTTCTAGTATGCCTTCATCAGGACTGATTCTTGTTTATCCAGATGGATATGATTATCCATGTGGTTTGAACTTATAGTTCTACCAGGAGTCCTTTTTGGTGATATGGACCTTGGTGCTTTGCTTCACGATTATTCGCAAAGTTGCTCGAAGTTGTGGGTGAGTTAGATTTCCACTCCTTCAACCTTTGCTTGTATTCCCAGTGGTCAGAAATTTCATTCCCTCTTTTAGTCTGCCTCGATAGGGCTATATCTCTGCCGTGTATTTAACTGCCAGGAGGAGCCACCGTTCTGTGATTTAGGTGCCGAGCTCCCGTGGGAACTGTATGGATGATAATGGACCTCAACCTCTTTAAATTAGGTAAAGGTAAGTTTCGCTGACATCTTCTTCTGTCAATAGCTGATATCAGTGATATAGCAGTCGGCCTCCCTGCTCCTTCCTTCCTGGCAGTTCCTTCGTCTGATCTCCCCAGGGTAAAAAACACCCCCGTTTACAAAAGTGACACCCACTGGTTCCACACCAAGAGACAACATCCTGTCCCACGAACCCGGACGTTTGTTCTTCCTATAGAGAATACGTGCATTCAGAATGTCTGACCTAATTGGAGTAGACAGTCTAAGGTACTTACACTGATGGCTCCAAGATTGTTGGGCCATTGGTGTAAGGTGTTCATCAACAGAGACACCACTGGTGGAAACACAATGATCTGTCTGACTCTCAACAGAGTGAGTGGACCGTCTGTTTGGCAGAAAGTGCTCGCTACCATGTTAATGATGAAGTACCATGTCTGTCAAACTCCATAAGTTTTGCTTTTTTATTCAATAAAAGCAAACAACCAAGTTATTGATATATAGGAGTCACTGCCTGAAAACTACTAAACAAAATGCCTAGAAACTGAATATTTTCATGTGTTGCTTTTACTGTCACAACACTAACAACCTTTATTGTTCCAATACGCCGCTGCTAGTTAATATCTTCATACTTTTTCCACTATGAACTGACCTCTTTCATCCTTGTTTCTGTTGGTATTTGGAAGAAATTAGGTTGTTGCCTTTTGACTGCTCATTCTTTTTTAATGCTGATAGTGAGAATGAAGGATGCACGTCGAGCAAGCTGCACTCTAACTGTTTGCAACTGTATATCAAAATTAGCCTTTTACATGCAGATAGGTAGCATATATTCCACAAAAGATCTTTGATATGGCTGCAAACTTCACTATACAAGTGACTGACATTGTCATGCAAAGAGCTAATTTAGGGCCTGATTGCGATGATGGTGGGACCGCCACCAATAGCCCATCTGTGGTGATCCCCGCCATCATAATACTGATTACTGCCTACCACATTAGGATGGTGGGCGGATGGTTGACAGTTTGAGAGCCCAACTAACAAGGATCCAACGGGCTCAATGAGTCCGCCGGACCATCGGAGGGACTTGAATCCCTAAAAAAGTGGCGGTCGCTTCCAGGCACAGCTGTAGGGATTACAATGTCACTTCCCGCCAGCCCTTTCATGCCAATTTACCTGCCATGAAAGGGCTGGCCGAAAGGGACAATGGGGGCAGTAGTGGGCCCCCCTTCCTCCCTGGCCCTCCGACATTGCCCCTGGGGGGCAACATATCCCTGCACCATGTGGCAGGCACCACATGGTGCCTGCCACATGGTGCAGGGATATGCAAGGGACATATTTTGTACTGCAGCGCGTGCTGCAACATGCAGCACCCGCTGCAATACAAAACATGCACTTTGTGACTGCCTTGAAGCAGTCAAATAATTATTTGTTAATTAATTATTACTTATATAACTTCCCACCCTATTCTTCTACAAACACAGCAGCCTGGACCTAATATATAACATACAAAGTATAATATTGAACAATGTACATAATTGTTCATCAATTACATAATTTATGATAAAATAAGAATTTTGTATTTATTAATTTATTATCATTCCAACCTACACCCCCACAGACCCAACAACATGCACCTAACATATAACCTAAAAATATAATAATTATGTGATTTATATAATTAAAAACAATTAAATGATTAATACATTAATTATTAATCAAATATTACTTAAAAAATGTCCCACCCTATACCCCTACAACCCAAGAAACCTGCACCTTAAATATAACCTAAATAATATAATAAGTGCACAATTCATATAATTAATTATCACATCAATAATTAATAACAACTTACAAATAATTTTGATTATTTATTCTTTATTCTTAAGTAACTTCCCATCCTGTATCCCCTTTAAACCTCACAACTCACTACACAAACAATATAAATTGCTATTAAGAATTACATACAAAATTATTATTTGCCTAAAATTACAAACTATATTCAAAAATATTGTCAATAATTATACAAACAATATTTAACATACAAATTAATATATGAACTAAAATAGGAAACAGCCTTGACATGAAGGCTAAATCCCCACATGCCTTTACCAGAGGGTTTGGCAGCAAATTTCGGAGGGCTATTAAAGCCATGTGCCTTAATCCGGTGGCTAGGGTTTCAGTTATGGGGCATCAATCTGACAAAATATTAATTAAGAGGGGCGCCCCTGCTCTCCTATTCTATTCTCTATGTACATAGACCCCTTTATACAAAGAATCCTGGCCTCACGACAAATAAGCCCGGTGGTGGTCAACGGATTCACCACTAAACTGTTAGCCTACGCAGACGATCTGGCAATAACAACTGTGGACCCCCAACAAGCAATGCCGGAAATAGTACAATTGGCAAATGAATTTGGCAGCTGTTCCGGGTATAAGTTGAATGAGGGGAAAACCCAGATCATCTGTACAAAGTATATCAGGAAGAGCGATCATAGGTTTGTAGAGTGTGCCGTACATCTCGGGGTCAAAATTAATTCATCTGTCGAGAAGATGGTTGAAGAGAACTATCTTCCACTGCTGGGCTCAATCGAAACAGAGTTGAGAAGAATTGATGTGCTGTATCTATCCCTGATAGGTAGGGTGAACGCCCTAAAAATGACCATGTTTCCCAAAATATTATATCTTTTTAGGGCTATTCCCCTATTTATAGGGGAACTATGATCAAGAAAATTGAATCCACATTTGTTAGGTTTGTGTGGCAGTACGGTAAAATCAGACGCTCTATTAATTATCTATCACTACCGGCAGATAGGGGCGGTCTATCACTGCCGAACCTAAAATTTTACCATCTGGCATGCTTTCTTACACAAATGAATATATTGATTCAACCCGAACCCCTGCCAGCAGTAGGATCTAATGAGAATCAAGATCCCCCTTCCATATTCGAGCTACTGCTGGGTAGAAAGGTATATGGATTATTGCAGTGCGAAGCGGATCGGAGATTCTATAGCAGGATGAGATATAAGATTATTGAAGGGGTTTGGTGGACGTGGAAAACCATTTGCAAATCCTTGGGAATCCCTAAAATAAACACTAATACTAGTCTGTGGAAATTGAGTTTATTTGCTCATCTAGGCCAGAATGTGAATAGTTCAATATGGAGGGTACAGGGGATAAGATGTGTGGGCGATATCATGGTGGGCGAGGATATATTCAGTTTCAACGAAATACAGCGGAGGTTTGGGATCCCCGGAAATCACTGGTTGTTATATTGGCAAGCTGCTCAAACTATATCTGCAATAAGACCAAAATTAGTGTTGACACCAGATAGCCAACTGATTGATTATTTAAAAAGAGGGAGAAGTAAGATTGGTACTGCTTATAACTTTCTGGTGTCCGGGCTCCCAGATGATCTGGATAAAACTGAGGTGGCTTGGTCGCATAAGTTGGGGGACCCGGATGTAGACATAGACCTGGCCTTACTCTTAAGTAATAAAGTATTCCGAGCATCAAACTTGAGGGCCCAACACTATAAGACGGTGTTTAACCTTTATTATACTCCCGCGAAACTGTATGGGTGGGGGTTAAGGGAAGACGATAAGTGCCCAAGATGTAACACAGGTCCAGCAGACTTGGTGCATATGTTTCATGGTTGTCCCAGTCTGGCCCTAATCTGTAGTGAGATAACAATGTTTTTGAGGGGGCTGCTAGGTAATTACATCAACCTATCCCCCACTTTGGTTCTTCTAGGGTCGGACGCCAAACATAAGGTTGGAAAACACACACAAGCATTGTTATTTATTGCTGTTGCAGTACTTCGAATGCTGATCTCTGCTGGGTGGAAAGATTCTAATGCCCCCACATTTCAGATGTGGTTGTCTAGGCTGCTGGGAATTCACAATCTGGAAGCCTGCCTACATGAATTTAACGGGAAGAAAGAAGCAGGAGTTTGGTAGGAATATATGGGCACCGGTGAACATCTGGAGGAATTTAGATTCATGAGTCATGCTGGGATGAAGTCTTTTTTAGGAACCTTGATTGTATGTTATTAACTTTTGTACAGCTCTGATTAATTTTATTGCATACTATGAATTTTTATATTTATATTTCACAATATGTATGGTACTATCTTTGAATTACGTCAACTAAATTATTGCATATGATGAATGTTGTATTTATATTTTTCTGGATATGTACTGGTCTTGTCACTGTAACTGCCTTATCTCTAATAATAAAAATAAAAAAAAATAGAATATGCCTTTACCACACATGCCTTTACAACTAATTTTGTTGCAAAAGCATGAATGGTAAAGGCATATGTGTGGTAAAAGTTTTAAATGTAAGTATTTTGCAGATAAGTATTAAGGGTTTGATTATGAGTTTGGTGGTTCTTCCGCTGAGCACCATGCCAGCGCTCTGCGGAGGGACCACCAATCCCGTAGTGAGACTGACTCACTGTAATGCCTTCATAAGACTCAAAGGAGAGCCATAAAAAAAGCACCACTGTGGGACCACCACAGCACCTTCCTAAACAGAATGAAATGCACCATGATGTATGTTTCTTCTCGTGCAGGAAACTGATGGTGCAATACCGAGGGTCACACCATGCTCCCCCCTGCATCCAACCCCAAGCCAAGAGGCAGAAGGGGACCCTGTAAGAGCACACCACAATGGAAAGGCTGGTGAAAAGCCAACTCGTCATATTCTTGGCTGTGCCGCAGCGGCACCACCAACATATTACTCTGCCAGACCACCAACCTTGTAATGCGGTGCACAGTGCTGCAGTGTGGCACTGGTAGGACTACCACCAGGGGTTCGGCATTACGATGGACCACCCAACTCGTAATCAGTCCCTAATTGCCTATATATACACATTATATATATTCCAACCTCTGCCTTTGGCATGTTGCCCTTGTGCTGCCTGATTGCCAGTGGTGCTTGTATTCAGTGCCATGCCACACGCTGATTTACCATAAAAATAAAACACCTTCCTTTCTTTTCAAGGATTCCACAGCACTCTGTTTCTAGTTAGTAATCACATTTATTTGCCTGCCTTTAAGTGGAATTCAGTAATGTCAATGTGTTTTGGTGCTTCTCTGCACATTGGGCATGACCACAAAGTGATGGAGAAAGGGGATGGGTCTTATCTGTGCTCTCAAAAATCCCACTGTGCTGGACTTACTGGCGGTAACACCAGGGTTCCTGGCCCCCAAAGACCCTCGGCATCTTAGGGGACTTCATCCCCCAACCAGTAGTGCACCAGGAGGCACATTTACTGAGTGATGGAGAAAGGGGGTGGAGCCTTCAATGACCTCTCAGAAATCCCACTGTGTGGGACTTACTGAAGGTAAAAACAGGGGTTGTATACCCCCAAGGACCCTCAGCATTGAAGGAGACTTCATCTCCCAACTAGTAGTGCGCCAAGAGGTTTGCTTGCAGAGTGGTGGAAAAAGGGGGCGGACCACGGATAAGATTTCAGCAATCCCGCTGTGTGTGACTTACTGGATGTAACAGGAGGGGTTCTTCCCCCCCACGGACACTCAGACTCAAAGGGAATTTCCTCCCCCATCCAGGAGTGCACCAGGAGGTGTGTTTGCAGAATGGTGAAGAAAGGGGGTGAAGCCTCCCACCAGCTCTCAGCAAACCTGCTGTGTGGTACTGACTGGGGGAAACAGACGGGGTTGTTAGCCCCAAGGACGCTCAGCAGACAAGGTGACTTCACCCCCCAACGAGTAGTGCACCCGGAGGTGCGTTTTCAGAGTGGTTTGAAAAGGGGACAGGGGCCTTGGATGACCTCTCAGCAATCCCACTGTGTGGGACTTACTGGAGGTAACAGGAGTGGTTGTTGGTCCCCATAGACGCACAGCGGCCAAGGGCACTTCAACGCCCAAGTTGTGCGCCAGGGGGCACCTTTGCTGAGTGATACAGAAAGGGGGCAGGACCTCCGGCGACTTCCAGGGGGCTGACGTTTTGGAAGATTATTTTTTATTATGGTTGGGTGGCCATATGAATCCCCTCCCCATTCCCATTTCGGCCCTGGCAAGCCCATCCCCTTGGGCCCAGTTTTTTTGCAAATGGGGAGGGCTGATTTTGGCCCCAGGGACACCCTCCCCCGGGATGCAGCCTCCATTGTGGGTGCCCAGTTCACACCCAGGGCACACAGTGATGTCCATTAGGGACTGTGGGTGGAGCCTCAAGACCCCTGCGGTCACTGCAAGCGTCCACAGCCACTCACTCACTCCTACAGCTACTCATACAACCACTTAGTTACTCAACCGACAACTTACACTGGGAAACAATCAACCATACATCTACTCACACTCCCACTTAATCAATCATGCAATCAATCAGACAACCAGTCACTCTCCCATACAGCATCTCAATAGATCCATTAACATACCCATACAACTACTCCCACACTCTCACAACGATCTCTGACCCTGCCCTCAGGTTAGGTCACCCCCACGCTGCTGCTGCCCACTGCCTGCCTCAGTGCTGATTCAGCGCTCGCTCTCTCCCCCTGCCGCCCCTCCTGCCCTCCCGCACTTTCCCACCGCTGCCTCCCTGCGGCCCCAACCCCCTTGAAATGAAATGAATGAAGTGAAAAGACAATTTATATAGCGCAATGGCTACCCTGAGGCGTCCCAGCGCTGCAGAGGTTTGGGCTGAGGCAGAGCTGCTGGAACTTATACCGGTTTATTAAAAAGCCAGGTTTTAAGGAGTTTTCAGAATGTCAGCAATTTTCGGCTCTGATCTGATTGCGAGGGGGAGCGTGTTCCAGATCTTGGCCAGGTTGTAGGAGAGTGAACGGCCTCCACACCCCGCTTTCTTGATTCGAGGCACTGTGGTAGGGTAGGAGGCCCCGGATCTAAGGTGTCTATTGGGGTGGTAGGCGTTTACAAGGGGACGGTATATAGAGGGACCCGTTCCCCAATAGGACCGGTGGGTGATGCACATGGCCTTGAATTCAATCCTTGAATTTACAGGGAGCCAGTGGAGGTCTTTTAGTCGGGCTTTGACTGAGACTCGCCAGGGGATCTGGAGAAGGGTCCTGGCTGCACAGTTTTGGATAATTTAGAGTTTGTTTAGTGTGGACTGTGGAGCCCCAAGGTATAGGGCATTCCCTCAGTCCAGGCGAGATAGGATAAGCCCTTGTACCATGATCCGTCTTGAGTGGAAAGGGAGGAGGGGAAGAATCTTGCGTAGTAGCCTCAGGAGCCCGAAACAGATGGCAGATAGCTTGGTTGCCTGGTGATTAAAATTGAGTGCTCTGTCCAGCCATATGCCGAGGCTTTTGATTTGTTCTTTGGGTAAGGGGGACAGCCTAGGCAGAGGGGCCAGATTAAGTCAATAGGCTTGTCGATGGTTTTTCCCAAGAGCATAATCTCTGTTTTTCCCCGTTTAGTTTTAGGCAGGATGCAGTCATCCATGCGGCGACTGCTTCCAGACATTTGTGTAAGCTATGGTGAGAATTGAATGGGGTGTCCAGAGCTACCACTAGCTGCGTGTCGTCCGCATAGGTGATAATTTTCACTCCAAAGGGGCAGACAACCTCAGCTAGTGGGCTTAAGTAAACATTAAAAAGGGTGGGGCTTAGGGAGAAGCCCTGGGGCACCCCACAGTTCAGGGGTTTGGTGGGGAAGGTGTATTCTTTCTCGAATACCTGGAACGAGCGGTCTGTGAGAAAGGATCTCAACCAGGTGATTGCCGTTCCCGAGATGCCTACCCTGCTTTAGAAGGGCCTTGACCATGGCTTGTTTCCACGGGGGCAGGACGGTGCCGACATGGAGGGAGGTGTTGAGCAGGACCAGAACAGTGGGCGAGATCTGACTAGTGACCGGGATGGGAACTTGCGGAGGGGCCGGGTCATTGGGTGAGCCTGATTTGACCTGCTGCATGATATTCTCTAAATTACTGAGATCCAGGGGTGGGAAGTTTGCAAGTGTGGAGGGGGATGGTGACATGGGGTCTTGGTCTAGAGAGCAGCCGGTCGGAGGGGTGTGTAGCGAGAAGGAAGAATTAATAGTTTCTATTTTGTGATAAAAGAATTCCGCTAGCTCATCGCAGTGAGCCTGAGTATTGCGGTGCTCCTTTGGTGTCTCTGGCAGTTGAAGGAGGGATTTTGCTATTTGATAAATCTCCTTAGGCTTTGAGGCTGCCTTATCAATGTTTTCCTCGAAGTACTTTGCCTGCGCTTGTTTAATACTAGTTTTATAGCTTTTGATTGCTGCCCTGTAGGCTGTTTTTCCAGTAGGCGAATACTCGAGGCGCCATTTCCTCTCAATTTTTTTGCAGTTTTGTTTGGCGTCTCGGAGGTCAGCAGTGTACCACGGGGCGGTCGTGTTCCCCCGTTTGGGGTTGGTACTTTTAAGTGGGAGCACCAAATAGAGAGATTTGGTGATCCAGGTGTTATAATTCTCGTTGCCCTCTGTAGGGTTGGAGGTTTTGGTAGGTTTGGTCGATTCAAGATTCTCCAGCCACTGTGGCTGGGGAAGCTTGGACCAATTCCGGGATTTTTGGGCTGTCGTGAATTTTGGTGAATGGTGGTTAGGGGGGGGTCCACGTGAAGGGATGAGAAGTGGTCTGTCCAGGGGAGGGGAGAGGGGTTTCCACGTGCAGGTTAGGGCAATTTCTGAATATAGGGTTCAGAAGGTAGGCTTCTTGATGGGTGGGCCCAGGGACTAGTTGCTCTAGTTCGAGGGCATCTAGACTGGAGGATAATTCTCTGGCATTCGGGTCTTTGGGGTCGTCAAGGTGGGTGTTAAAATCTCACAGGAGAGTGAAGTTTGCAGGGCTAAATGAAAGGTTTGCAACAATTGGTGCGAGGTTAGGAATGAATTGTACTTGTGTCCCGGGTGGGCGATACACAAGCATGCCTGAGAACGTGTTTGTTGGGACAAAATTTTATAGTGAAGGGTAGGCATTCACTGTCTGGGACTAGGGCGGGGATGCTAGTGATTTAATAGCATGTCTTGTGGATTAGTGCTAGTCCACCTCCTATTCCTGTTTTGCGGTCATTGCGTAATATTTGGTGTCCTTGAGGAAGGGTTTGCACCAGGTCAGGTTCTGATTGTTTGTGCAGCCAAGTCTCTGTAAGGAAGAGGATGTCCAGATTTGCATCCTCTATCCCCTTCCAAGCCCATTCGCCGCCAGCTCCCGCCACCCAGCTGCTCCTCCCTCCCAGTTTCCCTCTTATGGAGACCGCAAAGCGGCCATGCAGCGGACGAGCGCAGCGGGCGCGCCACTGGCGAGCCAAAGGCGTGCCAAAGGCAAGCCTGTCTGCACCCATCCGCACCTGGACCGTGCCCAGTGCCAGGACCCCTGGCCCCCGTTGGCACCAGCCCACCCGACGGACTTACGACGCCTCCACCCTCCACGCACTCAATGCCGGCCTGAACCCCGCCAGCCACCGAGCCCCCCCGAAACACACCCACGGACCCTTCACCTGCCAAGCCTGCAAATGTACCTGCCTCCGAACCTGCACTGCACCCGCCAAGCCAAGCTCCAGCAACGACCCCCCTTAAGTGTATCCTGCTCAACACCCGCTCCATCCACAGGCACGCGTCAAACTCTGGAACCTCCTCAACACAATATCACCAGACTTCGCCTTCCTCACAGAAACCTGGATGAACGCCTCCTCAGCCCCTTACATCGCCATAGCCATCCCGGATGGCTACAAGATCACCCGGAGGGACCGTGTCAACCAAACCGGAGGAGGCATTGCCATCGCCCACAGAAACACCATCTGCATCACGACCAACTCCGACGACACCCTCACCGCCGCCAAGCACCTTCACTTCCAGATACACACCGACCCTAAGACCACCCTCAGAGGCAGTCTCATCTACAGACCCCCGGGACCACGCACACAATTCAGCGAAGCCATCACAGACTTCATCAGCCCGCACGCCCTCACCTCCCCTGACTACATCCTCCTGGGAAACCTCAACTTCCACCTGGAGAACAACAATGACAGCAATACCGCCGCCCTGCTGGACAATCTCGCCAACCTCGGACTCAAGCCACTGGTGAACACACCCATCCACTACGCCGGCCACATGCTTGACCCCATCTTCTCCTCCAGCAAGCACATCTCCTTCAGCCACTCCTCCGGACTACACTGGACAGATCACAGCTGCGTCCACTTCAACTTCAGGAGAACCACGACCCTCCACCACCCGCAACAGGTTCCCCGCAGAAGCTGGAGCAAGATCACCGCTGACCAGCTCACCACCTCCCTCAGCCAGAACCCTCACACCAACACGACGGACCCCAACGAAGCAGCCCGCAACCTCACACAGTGGCTCACCAACTGTGCCAATGACCTTGCACTACTGAAGAACACTCCCAGCAGACCTGGCAGCAAGAAAACCTTGTAGTTCACCAACGACCACAAAAACTCCAAGAAAACCTGCCGCACCCTCGAGAAAGCCTGGCGCCGCAGAATACATGACAGCCCTCAAGTACGCCAGCCGCCAACACCACCAGCTGATCCGCACCACCAAAAGGACAACAATCAAAGAACGACTGGACAACAACACCCACAACAGCAAGGAACTCTTCAGCATCGTTAAAGAGCTCTCCAACCCCAGCGCCTGCAACAATGACATGACACCTTCGCAAGACCTCTGCGACTCACTCGCCTCAGTCTTTCACCACAAGATCGCCGACATACACAACAGCTTTGGTGAACAGACCACACACCCTACCACTGAACCAGCACCCCCACCACCACCCTCTGCACCTTGACCCCGGTCAGCACCGAAGACACCACCCACATGATGAACACCATCCCCTCCGGCTCCCCAACCGACCCCTGTCCACACCACATTTTCAACAAAGCCGACTCCATCATCGCACCCCAACCCCGGGACATCATCAACAGCTCCTTTGCATCCGCCACCTTCCCGGAGAGCTGGAAACATGCCGAGCTCAGCACCCTCCTGAAGAAACCCACAGTGGACCCCACGGACCTCAAGAACTTCCGGCCCATCTCGCTCCTCCCTTTTCCTGCCAAAGTCATCAAGAAAACCATCAACAAACAACTCTCCGCCTTCTAACGGATCCCTCGACCCCTCGCAGTCCGGCTTCCGAGCAAACTACAGCACCAAAACCGCCCTCATTGCAGCTATCGACGACATCAGGTTCCTGCTCGACAAAGGGGATACAGCTGCCCTCATCCTCCTGGACCTCTCAGCAGCCTTCGACACCGTGTGCCACCACACCCTGATACGGCGCCTCAGCAACACCGGAATCCAAGGAACGGCCTTGGAATGGATCATCTCGTTCCTCGCCAGAAGAACCCAGAGAGTCTGCCTCGCCCCCTTCCGATCCGCGGCCACTGAAGTCATATGCCGCGTTCCTCAAGGATCCTCGCTCAGCCCCACCCTCTTCAATGTCTACATGAGCCCTCTCACAGCCATCGCACGCCATCACAACCTTAACATCATCTCCTAGGCTGACGACACCCAGCTGATCCTCTCCCTCACCAACGACCCCACCACCACCAGAGCCAGCCTCCAGGAAGGGATGAAAGACGTTGCGGAATGGATGAAGCTCAGCCGTCTGAAACTGAACTCAGAGAAGATGGAAGTCCTCATCCTGGGACCATCCCCCTCTGCCTTGGACGACTCCTGGTGACCCTCTGCGCTGGGCACCGCCCCCCAAGTCCACGGACCATGCACGTAACCTGGGCTTCATCTTGGACTCATCCCTCACGATGACCAAGCACGTCAATGCCGTCTCGTCATCATGTTTTCAACATCCTGCGCATGCTCCGAAAGATCTTCCAGTGGATTCCCACCGACACCAGGAAGACGGTCACCCAGGCCTTCGTCACCAGCCAACTGAACTATGGGAACACCCTTTACGCTGGAACCACATCCAAACTCCATAAAATACTCCAGTGCATACAGAACGCCTCTGCACGACTCATCCTAGACATCCCCCATCACAGCCACATTTCTGCCCATCTGAAAGTCCTGCACTGGCTCCCCGTCAGCAAGAGCATCATGTTCAGACTCCTCACCCACGCTCACAAGGCTCTCCACGACATGGGCCCCAAATACCTCAACAGCAGCCTCACATTCTACACACCCACCCGCCAGCTCCGATCCGCCAGCCTCGCTCTCGCCGCCGTCCCATGAATTCGCAAAGCCACCGCCCGAGGAAGATCCTTCTCCTACCTGGCGGCCAAGACATGGAACTCCCTCCCCACCCCCTATGGCTGACCCAGGACCATCTCTCCTTCAGGAAACAACTCAAGACCTGACTGTTCAAGCAGTAGCAACTCCCCTCCCTTTCAGCGCCTTGAGACCCTAACGGGTGAGTAGCGTGCTATACAAATTACTTGATTGATTGATTAACAACCACTTACATACCCATTCACTCATCCCTACAAGCACTCAGATAACAACTAACTCACCCATATAGCCAATCACACATACTCACTCTCCAATACAGCCACTCACACACCCACTAAGTTAGCCAAGCACCCAATCAAACAGCCACTCCCTCACTCATATAGCCACTTACACATCCACTCACTCACCCATTCAGCGTGGACTCCCCTTGCAGTCCCAGGGGCTACTACCTCCCTAGGGATTTAATGAAAACTAATGTAGAGGGGCCGTATGGAAACCCTCTCTTCCATGGGTGCTGCCACCTCCCTGGGGCATAATTTTAATTGAATGCAAGGGTGGGTGGCCCCAAGGAGCCCTGGGGACCACCACCTCCCCGGGAACCACCACCTCCCAGGGATAAATGGGCCCCCCTCAAGGAGCCACACACGGCCTAGGGACTGCCAGCGCCAGGACTGGCTTCTTCCATTTCCCAGGATGCCCAGCCCCAAGGACATTGCTGTCCAAGCCATAGCAAACACTGCTCCGCTTCTAGCAAGCGAGAGTCAAAAATGCAGGTTACAGAGACGTTTATGTTAGGTTTAGGTTTAATTTATACAAAACTAGTGAAATTCAGCTCACTCCCCTGCAAAGCACTGTTTATGATCTCACGTATTACATCACCCATGACATGGTCAGTGACATTACTGATGACATCAATGGTGACATCTCAAACCGGCAGGGAGAAAACTCGTAATATGCTTGGCGGGACCGCAGCTATCCAACCAAGCATATTGCGGTCTCAAGACTGCTGCAACACCGCCAAGGAACTGTGGTTCGCTGGCCGCTTGGGTGGGTATTGGAGGTCCGACCGCTCTGATTGTAGTAGGGTAGATGAAGACTACTACTGTGCGCCCCCACGAGTCTGATGGTCACTGTACCGCCACACTCATGATCTAACCCTAGTGGGTCTCATGATCGCCCTGATGTCTCCAGCCCCAGACTGACATCTTATATCAAGAATGCCATCTACTGGGGGGTATTGAATTTAATATACTGCATTGTTGGATTAGAGATTTCAAATACACCAGATGTTGTACCGTTGTAGTGTTGGGATATGTGGCTATAATTCCTAAATGTAAATGTGGATTGTTGGTGCTTCTTCTGTTGCTAGCAAAAAAGAAGACAGCCCTCAGCTGGATGAAAGTCCCAACCCCCATACAGGAGAATTGGTTGACAAGTGTGATTGTTTATATCGTAATTATTGAACTCTTTGCGAATAAGCAGCCCGTCACGTCCGGCCAAATGAAAAATGGAGTCCACTGAGAACATATCTGGCACAACTGCAAACCGATGTATATGATCATTGCTCTACGTCTACCCAAGACATTACTGATTAGATTCATATGCTTTACTAATGTTTTCATGTGTGATGTTTGATATTTCTGTCCAGTGTGAGTCTCATTAATTATGGGTAGAGAGTAGTCTCCTCTCTGGTTGGGGGCGACTTCAATTCCTATTATACACTATACATCACATTCAATAGTCATTATTACGAATTGAAAACTGTTCTTTTCATGTGTGAATTTCTTATTTTTTAAATTTGAACTTCAATAAAATAATTGAATTTTTCAATTGCGCCTGTAATGCATTCAATACATTGAATAGTTGTGACGGAGTATGCCATCCGCAAAACTTTAAATCAGGCCCAAACATTCTGGTTTTCTTATTTTAAAAACATGGATGTACACAAATATATTTATCAGGTCCCTAGGATACCGATAATGTAGGCATTAAGGTTTGACAGAGCAAATAGAGTTAATACAACAATTTTATTGAATCCATATGAAATAATGTAAGCAGTATAATCTGAACTAAGTCACACAATTATTTTGCTTTATCGATCATTTTCATGCAAAGTGAAAGTCTTCCAGTGAAATTTAGAAGCAACAACTAACAATTAGCTTTGGGTCGGATCAAGGCTACATCTTACTCATGTTTATGTCTACAATATTGTCTTTCTTTGTGTGCAGTCATGTACTATTTATCTAAATGCATTGGATTTTAAGGTAGCTGGCACGGTTTATTTACGAAGAGCTTGTTCCATGAGAATTTCTAGTTAAATTTAGTCTGCATTATAATGAAGGTGAAATAAAACCTTGAATCCATTAATGGTGCTAAATTAATAGTTTCAACATTTTCTTTCACTAAAACATCAGTTAGTAAAATATAATGATGAATCAATGACACAAAAGCAATTGATTTGCTCATTTATAAAGCCCGCTCAGGGGGTTTACATGAGTATTTGTGTTGATTGATCAATGTCTGCTTCACTGTGATGTTGCTGGAAGGTGGTTAAATACGAATAATTACAAAAGAGGTCCAATCAATGCTTTTAATAGGCAGCAAATGCATGAAGACTGAAACCAAGGAAGAGTCACCCTCAGGCAGCACATTGTTTGAATGAAACAATTATACCTATTTTGAGAAGGAGAATAGACGCTTTGTTAGTGCAAACACAATTTTTTTTACATATAAGTTAATGCTTATACCCACTTCTCTAATTTTCACTTTTTTGTATTCCTCCTCTTATTCAGTAAAATAATGCGTAGCACTGCCTTGTTTCCTGGGTTATTTAAAAATAAACAAACATGATATAATATTATGTTGTATTTTCATATCTCCTATTTTATTCCCTCATTTCCATCTCCCTCTGACCCCTCCTCTGTTGATATATTGGAACTTTCCAAATGAAGCTTTTTTAGAATCTTGGAGTCTCTCGTGTCAGATGCTCTGCTAGTTAAAAGAGGAGACACACCTTCCAATTTTTGCAATAGACTTACATTACCTTGGTGTTGATTATTCATCTTACCACTCTTTGTAGAAGATTTCTTCACTGGTAAAAAGGATTCACCTTGGTTGTTTTGAGTCTCTTGACTCCTGGCCTGCGTGAGTGCTCTGGCTGGGCAACTCTATTTTTGCCTGTGATTGCCATGAGCTTACCACCTAAATGTATATCAGTGGACACTGATTAACTGTACCCTGAGGAACTTGAGGTGAGCTGTGGCACCTCTGTTTCTTTGGGAGTTGTATAGTGTATATGACTTTAGAGCTGCTTGTTTATCTACTCCTAGGGAGTGCTGCTACTTGGGTGTCCGAAATTCGGAATGCTATTTATCATCCAGTCTATTCAGTAAATTAGGCTGAGAAGGAGAGCGTAGTTGGTATACACTTGACACTATGGAGTGTGGAGAGATTGTCGCTTGTGTGTTGCCAGCGTCCCTGGGAGCTGGTAGGAGCCAAGCCCCTGACGACTTAGAGTAAGTGTGTGACTTGCTATAAAGAGCCTTATACCTCAACTGAGATCTTAAAAAGAACTGCCACAGATTCTCTCAGGTGTGCTGCCAGTGCCAGTTAGGGTCGGACTGGCCGTAGCGGGCATAGGGCATATTACAAGGGAGGCTGGAAGCGAAGCGTTTTGCAGTGGTGAGGGCTGGTTCTGTTACTGTGGGCTAGTTTCGCAGTGGTGCTGTAATATGGGCCCCCGGTACCAAAAACAGCAGTGGTTCCACTTGAAGCCCCTCCCACCTGGAGGAGCTGATCTGACAAAATTGTCAGTGCATCTTTAGGTTCATAGTGCGGCCTTGGTGCCAGTAGTGTGTGCATTGTCTCTATCACACACCGTTTGTGCCTTGAATCTCACTGCTGAGATTCTGTCAGTAGGTGTATGCTACGGACCAACTCAGGCAGCATCTGAGGTGAATAATCCCTGATACAGTTTATGCCGACAGAGTGATGAGGTGTCGAGACTGTCAGATTGAAATACCACTGACCTTGGAAGCCGTCCAGTGGGTTTGATTTGAGAAGTGAGTTCTACTATTCCCTTCTGCGTTGCCGACCCAAGAGTATTTGCAATCACTACTTTGTGAAGGAACGCACCAGGGAAAAGGGGAATGAAAAAAAAATAATAAAGGCTGCGGAGTGTCTCTAGAATGCGCTGGTCTGGAACCCTCGTGGATAAGCAGGCCTCTAGGGTTTCAGGGAACCATTGTTCACAAGGGAAAGGCCCTGTGTGAAAGAGAGGAATCCGAAATATAGAAGGCATACAAACGTAAGTACTATTCTCATATTAGCAAACCAACTTGTTCCTTGGTACTTACATCCAGTACTCACACAGCAAACCTTGAATGTTTAATAGGCACCCTGCAGTATTATCCCAGGGGTCATCGTCCACCAGACTGCTGGGGTGCAAAGGTAACAGGTACTCAATTGCTGGGAAGCCAGGGTTAAGTAACATGCACTCGCCTCCAGGAGATACTGATATTTCAAAAACACCAAAAACAACAGTATCAATTACAAGCGATGTGGAAAAATAAAGGAAAAGATCAGGAGTGCATTCTTCAACCACTTATCTGATTCCCTGTGTCTGGGCGATGCTCGCTGTTACGTCATAGGAGCGAGAGAAAATCCAGAGGCTGTAGGTTTACGAGGAACGCTTGCCTCAGCGTCCCCGTAATGTCTCCCGTAACTGTCATGCAGCAGGAAACTGAATGATGCAGTTGATAATGAGTATCCGGCAACCGCAAGTTACCGTAAGGATTCTGATGTATAACAAGGACGGTCGCGGTCCCAACCACCTAGCGGAAGCAGCAGATACGCGCCAAGAAAGATAAGCGCACAATACATGTTGACCGGACAAATAAAACTGGAGGTGGATTAGCCATCATATTCAAAGACACACATAAAGTCGCAATTTTAGAACAAAGGTTTAGTCCTCTACTGGAAATTATGATCTTCAAGATCAACTTAGTAGGTAAAATTTCGTGGAAAGGCACACTGGTGTACCGCCCACCAGTCCCTAATCCAGACTTTGCTCTGTCCCTTCTGTAGCTATTAGCCCCACACATTAAAGCCAAGGAGGATTTTATCCTCCTTGGGGATTTCAATATACACATGGACAATCCTGCACATCCTGAAACTACCCAACTAACAGCTGACTTGTCTAATCTTGGGTTAAAGGCAATAAATAGTGGTGTTACACATACAGGTGGTCATACCCTGGATTCTATATTCTCCAACTGCACTAAAATAAGATGTTTACCCGCCAAAGAAGTTCACTGGTCAGACCATTTTTTGATCGAGTTCCATCTGGCTGGACCGACTAAACGACTGCATAGAACACCGCCCCCGCCAATTTTTCGCCGCCAATGGCACAAAATATCTGTGGAAAATTTGCGAGAAAATTGGAAACCACCATCATTTACAGATGCAGACTCAGCAGAGTCTGCATTGGAAAAATGTAATAATTCACTTAAATCAGCCATTGACACCTTGGCCCCTCTAAAACTCCATAAGCAGTATCCTCCAACCAAACAAGAAAAATGGTATACTTTAGACCTTAGAAAAGAAAAACAGAAATGTAGGCGATTAGAAAAAGCCTGAAGGAAATCTAAAAATAAAAAGGAAAGGAAAATCTTTCAAGAGGCCCAGTCAATTTATTACAAAAATATAAAGCAAGCAAGGAAAAATAATCTCTCCTTACAACTTGCAGAGGCAGGCAACTGTCCAAGGGAATTGTTCAAAATCTTGCAGAGCTTTGTAAAACCTACAGCTAGTGAGAGCCCCGATGATGTATCACAAACACTTTGTGATGAGATTTCTATGTTCTTTGAGGCCAAAATTAATCTCATTTACAACAAAATTATGGCCTCTAGGGATGCAGGAACCACGACCTCCCTCCCAAATGACCCACCTATACAGAATTTAACCCTTTCGCTGCTGATGACGAGCTCAGCTCGTCATCACCCACGGGTGTCGTGTGCTGATGACGAGCTGACCTCGTCATAAGTGAAGCAAAAGAGCAATTTGCAGCACAGCGCAAAAATCCCCGCAGCAGCCATGTGGTTAAACTCTTTACTTACCATCCCACCAGTCAGTGATCTAGACCTTCCACCCCTCATCAACCACATGAAATCTGGTTCTCCTAATGACTACCTTCCTGCAAAAATGGTGGCCCCTTTGATCTCCCTCTTGGGACCCTCTATCCAGTCAGTTATGAATATCTCACTGGCTAAAGGACAAGTCCCAAGGGAATGGAAGATTGCGGTGGTAAACCCAATAAGGAAAAAAGCGGCCTCCCCCTGGACAGATCTCTCTATACTCCGGCCCATCTCCCTCCTACCATACATCGGTAAGATGACAGAGAAGCACGTTAACACCCATTTATCAAATCATATCGAGGCAGCGGAAGGCCTGGACCCCTCACAATCTGGGTTCAGGCCAAATCACAGCACCGAATCGGCCCTACTAGCAGTGACCAACAACATCAGGATGACACTGGATGGTGGGGGATCTATGATTCTGGTGCTGTTGGATTTTTCCGCTGCCTTCGATACGGTGTCTCACGAAGTGCTTCTCGGCCGTCTGAGGGATGTGGGGCTGGGAGGTGTAGCCCTGTCTTGGATGGAAAGCTTTCTCTCCTGCCGCTCTCAAGAAGTCAGGCTGGGCTCCCATAAATCCATCTCTAGGGAGCTCACCAGGGGTGTGCCACAGGGCTCATGCCTAAGCCCCACATTATTTAATGTGTATGTGGCCCCCCTGGCTGACTTAGTGAGGTCCTTTGGGTTTACCCCGGTGTCCTACGCCGACGACACCCAACTTCTGTTCCCTTTTAAAACCTTTACATCTGCTCTGCAAAAAATCTTTTGCAGAAGGCATGAGGGCAGTGTCAAAGTGGATGGCTGAGAACTGCCTACAATGCAATGTGGGCAAAACAAAAGTATTACTGTTTGGGGATGCGGTGACATTATGGTCTGGTGAGTGGTGGCCCTTAGAACTGGGACCTGTTCCCATCCTTAAGCAGACCGTGAAAAACTTGGGAGTGCTATTCGATCAAGCCCTGACATTTAAAGACCATGTCAACCAAGTTGCCGGCACATGTTTTAGGGCCATTGGACTGTTGAGAAGGGTGTTTCCCTATTTACCTGACAACCACAGGAAGACCTTAGTCCAGGCACTAGTTATTAGTAGACTGGACTACTGCAATGGCCTTCTTTTATCAACCAATGAAGGCCAATTTAACAAACTGCAAGTAGTCCAAAATACGGCGGCGAAGTTAGTCCTTAACGTTCCATCCAGGACTCCCTACCGACCTTTACTGGCTGAACTCCACTGGCTGCCAGTGCGGCAACGCACTAAGTTTAAAATTTTGTGTACTATCCACAAATGTCTGATAGGACAGGGCCCCAAATATCTTACAAAGGCCTTTCAACCCTATGTCCCAGGCCGCTCCTTACGATCTAGTAACCTCCAGCTATTACAGGTTCCAAAAATAAAACAATCTCGGCAAGGAGGCCGTGCTCTGGCACACACTGGACCCGCTCTCTGGAACTCCCTCCCCCTAACATTAAAACATATTACTAATCACCTATCCTTCCGAAAAACCCTCAAAACCCACCTTTTTACTAATAGTTGAACACTCTTCATGCCCCAGTTACTCCTTGATATGACCTGGTATAGTATATGCTCCTTCTGCTGGCATAAGCGCGGAGATACCCCTTCGGGGGTCTATTCAGGCGCTATACAAGCACATAAAATAAATAAATAAAATAAAGGAAACTAAGGTGCTGAAGGAAACTCATCTTGGAACACAGTTCGAAGAGAGCATTGCAGACTCAGCAAAGATAACCCAAAGTTTCAGAAATTCAGAAGGCGCTGGGCAACTGGGATCCCAGCGTGGTGGAACACACTCACGAACTCTGATTGTCAAGCACTGGCCCAGTGCAGAGGTGGGGCTTATATCCAGCCCTGCAAGAAACACCTTCCTGCCTGCAAACCCTCGGGCTGCTGGGAGTTGTGGTCCAACAAACACATATACTTCCCAGTCATGCGAGAGTAAAGTAGGGATGTAAGGGGCATACACTATGTACCTCTTACTTGCGGGCTCTTCCTGTCTGACACCACCATGGCATGAGGGAGCAGCAGTGCTTCCTGGTTTGGTGTATGCTCTGGTTCTGTTGTGGTCTCCTGAGAAGATCTCCGTCAGTGTGCTTCTAGCCTAGATTGTTAACAGTGGACGTCAAAAGAGCTGGTGGGAGAGACCTGGCTACCATAATTGGTGTGTGTGAGCAACCCCTGCAGATCTTCTCAGGCTGCATTCCTGGAGCGGAATCATCCCATCCAGGATAGCAGCAACATGGATGCCTGTGACTTTTCCATTGAACTGAACCAGCGCCAGCCTTCTCCAGATCCTTTCTCCTACAGGCAAAGGCAACCAGTTTTCTGGAGCTCCTCCATATTAGCTCTGCCTTGTCTATTCCTGGGGAAAATCATAGACAGAGAACTTTCTTAGTATTCTATCTGATTGTTTCTTCCCCTTAGTTTTTGAGTTGCATGCTGCTACTAAACACCTATGCGAAGGCAATTCAAAGATCAGTAGCAGGGGATTCAAGATTTATATACATATACTGTTAGTATGAGCAGAGCTAAATTTTACATTTATATTGTTATTGTAGAGTCACTGCAATATTGATGTGATTTCACTATTGCTTATAATTTCAAATTACTGAGGAAGCAACTCACTGGGGTATTGGCTTGGAATTCTAAAGAACACACCAGTGTAATTTCCTTATCTTATCATTATAAACGTTATCATCTATATCTTCTCCTTCTCCATTACTGCTGCCACTATGAATCAGTCTCCACCTTTCCAGAAGGACATACTGGAATCTAAATTAGCATGGTAGTGTTGAATAAAATCGTTTCAACCATATCTAATAGGAGGAGAACAATTCTCCTCAATGCACAAACATGTTCTGCTACATAATTTGGTCACACAAGGGAGGGAAATATTTAAGAATCTTACAGTACCTAACACTATGAAAGCTGATGCTGTGATACTATGAAAAAGTGGGGTGTTGGTTGACTGGGGTGTGAGCCCTGGTCAAGCAACAACCACAATCCTTTGCAGGGTGCACCACAAAAGGTAACTACATTAACCTATGCTTAACCCTGGGTAGATTGGCACAAAAAGCAATCAGGCTCAAATTAGAGCAGTGGTCTTCAAACTTTGTCACACGGGGACCCTCCTGAGCAAAATGTTTTGGAGTCAGGTCCCCCTCAAACTTTCAAAGGGGTATATATCAAGACAAAGGTAAGTATGCGACAAAACAGGGCTGGGTTTATAGTTTTTGTTGCGATGAGTAGCAGTCGATCTCTGGACCAAGTTGCGCTTCCTTCCATTGTGTTGTAGTAAGGAGATATCACCATGCAGACACAGCTTAGCGTCCTATGGCAGCACTGAGCCAAGGTCCACCAAGCCCTTGAGTTTAGGGTGGTTTCCTGAGGCTGAATATGAGAGTAGAAGAATTCCCGTCCATCCAAGGGAAGCATATACATTTTGTATGGATGTTAGTGTATTATGGGGTCTTAGACCCCTACCCACAACCACTAAAATGACCCTACAGCTTACAGATGTTGTGGACAGTAAAACTAGCATTTACAGGGAATGAAACACTAATCCCAGGAACAAGTAGGTGTGCAGTATAGCTTGGAAGATGGGCACACACTGCAGAGTTGATTGAAAAGATTGGAGTGGGCCTTGGGTATATCGCGGAAGGGGAGAACAGAAAGATGGATGTGCTATTGCTTTTTTGCTTCATTACCTCACAGTGCCCTGCCCTGCAACTTGTATAGCATGTATTTGGGGGACTGGAATATCCTCGTCCAGTGTTTAGAGGACAAAGAAGAAAACATTGTAATGCCTGCCAGTGAGGATTAGACGAAGGGAGGCAATGCCATGGTGTAGTGGTGTCTGGTAAAGGCAGCATGTCGTAATGAGAGGAAGAGGCATGTGAATGAAAACAAAAAAAATTTAGACCTGCCGTTTTCTTTACTTGCAATTATGTGAATCACTTTTTTGTCTGATAGATATTGTTCCATTCTACAATATGTTCTAGACAGCATTATCAGCAAATAGTTTTTCAACAATCAAATGAAACTGCTTTTACAGAGGAACATTAGAAAGGATATCCGAAAAAAGCTCTTAACAAAATTCTGGTTATTGTTTAGGTTGACTGATACATGTTCTATTCCTAAAGATCAAAAACAGCAAAACCATTAAAATGGGTAAAAAAGACACTGTTGAGATGTCTTGACTGCCCTCACCTACCTGTTTGCCCTATGCATCCATTGAGATCTTCTTTTTAGTAGAGGACTCATGCAACAGGCTCATGGGCGGGCCTGATTAGCTGTTTGGTCCATCAGGTAGGTCTTTGCCCCAAGGGGGTGCCATGGGGGCCATTAGGGGCCAGTTTTTGAAGGCCAACAGCCAATTTCTCCAGCAGCCAGGTTTAATTCGATAGGTACAGAAGGTACAGAATGAGAGAGATAGATATTGGAAAGACATAAAAAGGTAGCAAGGGCTGTTTTCAACACATTTTGCGCAGGCTGCTTTCACATTCCAGACTGGTCCTGCTTACCTAGTTTCCAGTGTTCCTGCAAAGGTTTTTAGGCTGAAAAGAAGCGTTTGCAGTAGAAGGCAAACTGTGTTTGAAACAAAGCCACCCGTGCACCACTGGGGGTGTGTGGAGCTGCATTCCCCCCTTCAGAAGACTTCACGCTGCCCCCAAGGGGGGTGCACCCCACAGTTTGAATTTCACTGACTTAGAGGCAATGTGGAAGACTTCACGCTGCCCCCAAGGGGGGTGCACCCCACAGTTTGAATTTCACTGACTTAGAGGCAATGTGGAAAGTATTTATGCAGCACTCAAACAGTAATAAAGTGAGAACAGATGCAATAAAAATACCACACCAATTTAAATAATAAAGTACATTTTAATACATTATTTGACAGCAAAATGACACGAATCCAATCGGTAGAACCGGGGTTATGAATTGCTAAAGTTTTAGTAAAAAGTTGCAACTAAAAGATCCATATGCCAACCACAGACATCTAGTCGCCTGAGACTGGGTCAAAGTCGAAAGCCATGGCAGACCGCAATGGAGCGCGGTTTAATACAAGAAGTGGATTGGGCCTGGTGAGTGCTTACCTTTGGACTTTGAAGAAATCCTAAGAAAAAGGGCCCAAGTAGGTAAGGTTCATCAGGGAATGGTTGCAGGAAGTGTCTGAGGAGGAATTGTCGGATACCCTTGAGTTGAAGCCGGGATAAATATTTCTACTTTCAGACTTCATCTTTGAAATACAAGTTGAAAATTTCCAGCGAGATGAGGCAGAGAGTTGTAGCTAAAGGCAGTTCCACAGGGCAGTATACTCCTTTGGTGAGGGAACACTGAAAAGGATTGGCTGCTGTGCAGAAGAGTATGGTGGGAGAAGCCACAAAGTCAATCCAGCCGGCAATGCACCTCAGGTAACTAGGCGATCAGTTGGTCCCGGTCTCTTCCTGGTTCTCAGAGCTGTTTTTGGGCAGAATTTTTTCAAGGCCTCAGTTTTGGGATTTGGCCATCTGGGTACCTTTAGTACCATGGCTAGGCGTCCAGGACTGGATGGACACCTCATTTGGGATCATGATTCTCCCATGCTGAGTCCTGGTACATGTTCAAAATAGTGGGAGCTTTTGCGTTCCAGTGCTTCTGGACAGGAGGTCAGCAAACTAGGTAATCTTTGGTAGTTCTGGGTTTAGGGATGATGGACGGCTCACCAGCAAGGGTGGCCTCTGAGGATTCAAGGCAGGCTCCAGACAACAAATCTGTCCTGCCAAGTACAGCAAAAGTCTTACGGAGTGCACAGCAGGTAGCCCTATGAGAGTCCTTTTGCAGGTGCAGTGGTCTGGACAGTTGAGGAAGCTTCTAGAAAGGTTCTTTGAAGGGCATAGAACTTCCCGACTCTCCTGACCAGGCCCCAATCTGGCTGCAGTGACAATGTGGGGTTGTTTAGTCCTTTGTGTGAGGCAGGGCATGCCTTATTCAGTTGCTAATTGGGTTGAGCTCAGCTCTACCCTCCATCCTACCAGCAGATGGCCCATTGAGGCACCCCTAATCCCTCTATTGTGTAACTGCCTAGGAGGAAGTCACAAAGCCTGTTAGATACATCAAGTCATGTGACCCAAAACAGACACTAAGGTCAAAGGGCAGGGAAATACCAGCTTTCTTAAAGTGTTATTTCCAAAATTGTAATGAAAAACCTGGCATTACCATTGAAGAGGAATTATCATTACAATTTTATAGGTACCAATGTTGATTTAGATACTTGTCTCCATTGGAACTTGCAGCTTATTAATATAGTAAGGAATTCCGAATGTTATCTTAAGGGAGGGGTAGGCCTCACAGTAGTGAAAAATGAATTTAGGAGTTTTTTTACTGCCAGGATATGTAAAAAGTACATGTCCAACCTTTTAATTATACAGCACCCTGCCCTATGGGCCATCTAGGGCCTTCCTTAGAGGTGACTTATATATAATAAAGGGGGACTTTAAGGCTTGGCAAGGGGGTTTAAATGCCAAGTCACCAGGACAGTTTAAAACTGCATTCGGGCTGTGGTGGCAGGCCTGGGAAATGTTTTAAGGGGATACTTTATTGGGTGGCACAATACGTTCACGTCTGAGCATACCCATCCCACTTGGGGTGACAAATGCAAAAAAAAACAGTTGATGGACAGAATGCAGAACAATGTCATACATTCGCCCCAGTACAGAGATCTGGGCCTAAATCCATCGTTTTTTTGCACTTCACATAACATAATGGCAAATTGAGAGTTGTACTTTGCAACTTAGGAGAAGCAGGTTTACAAATAAAGGAGAAAATGTTAAATTGGTGTGACATTTGTTAAATACTATGGGCACACCTTTTAAGGTGAAGGGGTTAAACCAACAGTGAGCTTAGTCACTCTGTAGGAAATGCACCACACCCTCTAATAAAGAGAAATTAACATCATTCATGGGTTTCACAGAGAATATCTCAAAATATGATGAAACGTTTGCAGACCTAGTTCATCCCTTAACAGCCTTACACAAATAGGAACATAATTTAATTGGACTACTGAGAATCTGACACCTTCAATAAAATAAAGAATTACATAATTTACTCCATCAATATTAGCAATTTTAATGGAAAGGAAAAATAAAAGCTTACCGCAGATGCGAGTAATAAGGTCTAGGGGCTACACTGTCATATGTTGTTGACGGATTAGATAAAAGTACTGCTTTCCATCAGGCATTGGCATGTTACTGGACTGTCAAACATTTTAATTCTGCATCCTAAGACCTGACCATCAGTATCAGTGTTCTCCACCATAGGTTTTGAAAAAGCCTAGGATAGCCATATGATTATTGGGCTTGAAAAGGTTCTAACTTTCGTATAGAACATATTCCAGGGACTAAAAATAATGCAGCCAACTATATGTCAAGGATGCCCATTGACAAAAATGCTCAGGACATGCAAGTCCCAGAGGAATCTGTACTATCATTATCGGTTCAAGCTATCTTTGAGGAGGAATGGGAAAACTCTATGAAATTGGATAAGGTCCTAGCCTTTGTAAAGGAGAAAATTCTTCATGAACGGCCAGGTAATCAGAGGATTTATAGCCATTCATGGAATGTGAGGCCAAAATTACCTTTAGATGGTAATCTTATTTTAAGATCATCAAAGATGCTACCCTCTGTGGGTATCAGAGAACACATTGCTGGTATTGCCCACAAAGGACACTTGGGGAGGTCTTCCTAAGAATAATGTCAGACCATAATACTGACCCCGTACCTGGACTCTATGACAGGAAACAAGATGAAGGATTGCTACGCCTGTTGTGTGAGTGAAGAAACCAAATACACTCAGAAGGCACCACGTTCCCCATTAGAAGTTCCTCCTAATAGACTATCATTCTCGCTGGGCTACTTTCAAATTCGTAAACCACATCCATACAAAATCATTTATAGAATTCCTATCAGACATTTTTTTTAAATTAACTTGTTCCTAGCTCAATCATCAATGGCAATAGAGTTCATTTTGGGTCGGAGGAGATGAAGAATTTTATAAATGATTTAGCCATACACCATATTAGGACGTCACTGTATTTTTCAAAGGCAACAGTCTGATAGAGCAAACAAATAGAAAGATAGGGTTGTGGCCAACCATCATAGCCGCACAGATGTGATACAGTTCGGCTCCATTCCAAAGCCCGGGTATCTGGGCACCACAGTGTATAAAATACTGCCAAAACCGCGCACACTGATGAACTGAGATGTGAGGGATCGGGAGGACACAGTTAATTCTCCAAAATTGCCCAAACACTGTCCACTGAGCCTTAATTCGGATGGGCCTGTTGTTAATCAACGGCGATTAGGTTAAGCATTAGCAGAAGACATGTTGTATTTGGCCATTGTCATAGCAATTGAACCGACTCCATTTTGTATTTGTGGTGGCCATTTTGTATGCCATACATTGCCATGTGCTCGCCACGAGTTTTGTCCTACCTCCTTGTTAACTGCACTTGGAATCTGCCCAGCAACAGGCTATAATTAGCATCCTTTGTGTGTTAGCGCATGCCCAGTAGAGTCCACATCTGTTAGTGATTAGTATCAGATAGGAATGTGCTTTGGGGGGGTCTCAAGAACCGTTAACTCCACCCATGTATCGATTGTGTTCTGAAATGTCCTTATATGGTCATAAATCATGCTCCATGTTTGTACCGCCTTCTTTTGAGCCCCCTCTTTGTGTATAAAAGGGGCCTTGTGCTTTAGTTCGGTGTGCTACTCTATGCAATACTGAAGGGTGTTGTGTGGACTGTAGTATCACCTTTAAAGGTTTAATAAACTATGCTTTTGTATTTTCCAGTTTCTGTGCCAACTTCTTCTTATGGTCCGAGGACTCTGTGCAGAAAAGGGCGAACCCTTGCACTGGTAGGCCTTGCTGAGGCTTGCTTACTTCAGGCCTGCGACGCAGAGTGTCACCCAATATGGCGACTACCACTGCAGAGCGTTAGGGGAAATGCTGGTGCTGCCCTCTTGCGATCGCGGGTATGACTGGGCACACGCTCCGGGACACAGAAAACGACCCACCTCAATCCGGGAATGGGGGAACAAGATTCGGTGGGGGCATGGCCCAAACCTTGGCAGATCCAGTAAGGGCCTTCCTGTGAGATGGCGAGTGTGAACGACAAGTCGAGCAACCCAGCACCCAGGGGCCGCATGTAATATGAACGGTGTGGGGCAGGGAGCTCCTTGGGTCTTCTGAGCTGCAGCCATTTGACCGGTGCAAGGCACCGAAGGGCCCCTGCCTGGCCAATATAGACAATGCCTGACCCTAACATGGCACCCAACAGGCCCTAACTTCAGTGAGAGACTAAGCACTGGAGTTGACACAGCGAGGGGGAGGAATCTAGTCATGATATGACAAGCCAAGGGAGGCAGGTCATAGGCTGAAGCTGTGTGAACAAGAAGGGCAATCCAGTGGACAGTTGGGGCCTACCACGCTAATTCGAGCTAACCATAGTGACCACCAGGTGCCCTGCAAACCCAGTCTCCTTTGATTGCTGCGCAGAACCCCATAGAACTCCAGAGGGATTCATCCAGGACCCACATTTGATTGGATAGGGGGCAGCTCCGCACTGACTGAGGCCCACAACCCTATGCCACCGAAGAAGGATACAAGTAATAGAGTCTCCAACTATTTTGCTCCATCTGGCACTATGGTGGAAAAGGAGGGAAATGTGCAACCCCGGGGCGAAATGACACTCACCCAAGAAGATCTGCTGCGGTCACTGAGAGACTTTAAGAAAGAGCTGAGGGAGGAAATTAAAGGTGACATAGGTGCCTTGTTTGACACATTCAGAGTGGAGATGGGAACAAAACTGGTGGAGCTTCAAGCTGATGTGGACTCGATTGGCACTCGCAGCCTTAGACCTAGAAACAAAATGGCGAGAACTAGAATTCCGAATGATTCACCTTGAAGAAGGATCAGCCAACTTGCACAGCCAATTACCCGCCACCACTCTCAAATGCCAAGACCTTGAGAACCGTTCCTGTAAGAACATTATAAGGGTGAGAGGCCTGGAGGAAGAATGTGAAGGGCCTGACCTGGAGTCCTTCAGGGTGGACTGAGCTCCAGCTGGAATGAGTGCACAGGGCGGGCCCAAGTTTACAGGGAGACAACAGGCGCCCTAGAGACATTCTTGCCAAATTCAGCTCCTTTAAAGTCAAGGAAGTGGCCCTCCGGAAAGCCAGAAGCAGTGACAGGGTCACATTCCAAGGTGTGACGTGCTCTCTCTTTCAGGACGTGGCCCTAGCCACACTAGCACGCAGACAACAATTCAGCCCAATCAGAATTGAAAGAAGCGGCGGGCCTGCTTGGTCTTAAGAACATATCACAGCGACAGGCAACAGTCTTGAGATATACAAGTGTGCATCAGCCAACAGAACGACGCTCACTCGGCCCCTGGCAGAAACCCAAAAGAGGTGGCAAGAAGGCAAAGGGGTGACACCTATGGATGCTCTGGCCCCTGACCCAAGTCGGACCTAGTTTTCCCTCCATTTTTGACCTTGTAGGTGACAATGTAAAGTGACGTAAGGGGCAAAAACTGTGACAGAGTGTCTCCACACCCGAGGGCTTAGGATCCGAGTCTCTGTTAGCAGGGAAGATTTGTCATATGTTGTCCGGTAAGAGATCTGCTCTGTCGAACTCATAGATGGTGTTAGACCTGGCACCCTTGGCGTGGGTCTCCCTTCCATTTTTGTTGTTGCCTCAAAAATTTTGCTGGTGTTAGATGCTTTGGGCACTGTGCCACTGCTGTCCAGTGCCACAGTGCAAGTGCTCCCTATTGTAAAATTAATATATTAATCAGTGGTTCCATGTTTGGCTATTTGGTTTACTTGTCAGACCCTAGTACAGTGCACTGAGTGTGCCCAGGGCGTGTAAATCCAAATGCTGCTGGTGGTCCTGCAGCACTGGTTATGCCACCCACAGATGCAGCCTTGTAAAATGTGTCTAAGGTCTGTCATTGCAGAGACTGCGTGCAGTCTGGTATTGTCATGCTGACTGGGCAAGTGCACCCACTTGCCAGTCCCTAAACTTTCCCTTTTCTTCATATCAGTCACCCCTATGGTAGGCCTAAGGGCAGGGTGCATTGTAGGCATAAGGTAGGACAAGCCCTGGCGTGTGTGTCTTGTCCTAATAGTGAATTACAGCCATTTTCGTTTTTCACTTTTGCAAGGCTACCTGTTCTCCATAGGCCAGAATGGGCTGTTGGAATTATTACAGTTTATAATCCTAACTGACTCAGAGAACATGGTAGATATTCGAGTTTAGTATGCCTGGACTCAGAATGATAAAATGCATCTTTTAGTGAAGTTAGTTTTAACATTCTGTGTTTGAAAATACCACTTTTAGAAAGTAGGTATTTTCTTGTCTAACCTTTCAAGCCTGCTTCTACAAGGTTGTGTATTCCTTGTCTGGAGTTTGTGAGTGAAAGGGCTGGGGGATTCCAAGAGACAAGATGAGTCAGCCCAGTGGTGAATAGAGAGATCTGCATCTAGATGGGAGGGAGGAGTTGCACCTGAACCTTGAACAGGGCTGTGCCTGCCTTCATCAATGCTGGCTCCACCTCCTGGGGAGCGGCTGATGTCTCTGCCCTGCCCACTGAAAGAAGAGAAGGAGTCCTGCCAACAAAGTGCTCCAGGACTGTACTTCCCTTCCACAATGCTGGCTCCACCTCCCGTGGGGTGCCTGATGTATCTGCCCTGCACTGTGAAAGGAAAGGAAAAGCCTGGTAAACAGAGTTCTTCAGAACTGGTTTGGACTGGGCAAAGGCCCCTCTCCCTCAGAGAACGAAGGATTTTGGGTATAAATATTGGGACCCTGATCCATGAAATTAGATCACTTTGGACTACAAGAAGAAACCTTTACTGAGGAGAGGAACCCGAAGAACATGAGGAGAGACTATTCTCAAGCTGAAGTGCTGTTTGGGGGATTGGCCTGCAGTGGTTGCATTAGTGCCAAAGGAAGGAGAAAGGAACTTTGTGTACTTTGCTTTCAACTTGTGAAGGATCTCCAAGGGCTTGGAAAAGAGCTTGTCTCCTGCTGAAGTCTCAGGGACAACAGACTTCACCCCCCCCAGCTCCCCAGACTTCTTGTGGAAGTGCCTGCTGCTGTTTTGGGCCTTCTGAGGAACTGTGTGTCGCAAGGAGCTGAAAGCGCGACGCAACGAGATTGAAGCGTGTCGCCGTCACTGCTGTCTGCCGTCGCACTTCTGAGCAAGGGTTTCGCCGCTGGAACTGTCACACTGCACCGCATCGAAGAAAAGCACTTTGCATCCCCGAGAAGCGCACCGCCACCGGAGCTGCTGCGGAGTATAATGTACTATTCCAACACCTTCCTTATTTTTGCGCACACTGGAGTTGAATTAATAAATGATGCTATTCCTAAGTCCCGACCGCCCCCTACAGCAAGGCCATGTAATGACTTGCGTTATAATGGTATTGCGATGTAACAACACCGTCATTGTAACAACCGCACTGTAATCGCATGTGTTGTAAACACATGCGATGCAAAGGGCGATATTCATCAGTTGAAGTGAAGAAGGGTGTTGCACTGCATGCGCACCACATTGGGGTCTCCAGCACCCAGGAGCATTCCTGGGTCAACATAATCAACTGGGAGCAGGACCAGCAGGGAGGTGAAGTGGTGAGGCTAGGTATGTTTTGTTTTCTAAAAAATTGTTTTTAGTACTTTTAAGGTAGCGTAATATCACAGGTAAGTTTATGTGTGTGTGCATAGATTTATATATTCACTGAAAAAACAAAGGTTAAAGTAAAGTTATAGTTAGGTGAAATGTTCAGTAACAACGTTACATTTTGAACTCAGAAAACCACAGAAATTCACCAGTTATAGTTTTAGTTATCTCGAATAACTATAAGTAATGTCCTAAGGTAATGACATCTTGTGCCCCTGCCATGCACATAACGTTTTAAACAAAAAAAACACATAAATTCACCAGTTATAGTTATAGTTATCTCGTAGGCTAAAGGTAACTATGTAAAGTAAAATCAAGCGCTGCGAGGCCTCCAGGTGGTTATGCGCTATATAAATGGAATTTTTCATTTCATTTCATTTCATTTCATTTCATTTCAACTGAAAAATCCTAACTATAGCATCACTTTAACATTTTATTTGTTGCATTTTAGTTTTTTTTAACTTAAAGTAATGTTTAGTAATTTTGTGTTACTATACATAAAGCCAAGTCACCCCGTGCACAGACTTTGGTACGTATGTTACCATACATAAAGAAGTTTGGCCACAGGGCATGGCTTCCAGCAAGGCCCTGCTTTCAACCGCCCCGCAGGTAGCCAACTCCATGTTGCACACAGCCTTTGATGGGGGCAATATCTGTTTCCAAAGGTCTACTGCCACCCGTTTTAAGCTTCCGCCAGGAAGGAGTAGACATGCCTTTCCTGCATGCACTCTTACAGGCAGATTAGGTGTATTTTCTCCCAACTGGAGGGAGATTAAAAAATGCCCGAGCCAGGCAAAACAACCATATGTTTCCCTGCACTTACAGATGAGAGTCAGGGAGGGGAGCAGTGCAGCACTCCTTCCTTTTCCATCATGTTACAAACCCTAGGTGATGGGGACCCCAGGGCCTTTTTAGGCTCACAAAGGAGGGCAGGGAACTCCCTTCCCTATTTTTTATGAATTTTAGCCAAAGAGGATTGGGTCCCCAGGGCCTAATAAGGCTCCGGGAAGAGGGCCGTGTGTCCCCTCACTTCATTTTGTAACTCAGCTCCAGGGATTGGGTCCTCGGGGCCTCACAGAGGCTCGAGGAGGATGGCCATATGCACCCTTCTCTCAAAAAGCAGTTTGAGCTGCACCTCTGTGCCCTGGCCCTCTCCCAGGGCTCAGAGGTGCAGCTTTAAAAACAATTGCCAATGAATTAGTAGACCCTCTGCAAATGTGTGGCATCACTTGAAAAAAAAATGTTGGCCCCAGGCAGGGTCACTCTGGCCTAGGGGGTGAGTTTACCCTATCCCATTATGTATTTTTTTTTAAATGTTTAGGATTGAGGACTGACTCTTGATTTCTAATATGTCTACTGCCACATTGTTATTGATGTAATGGCATCTAATCAGATGTCTCCATGAGATCTGTTGGGTCCGCAGATCCTCAGTGGTGTGCAAACATTTTTTGGATTCATTGCTCAAAAATTACTGAATGGATTTTCATTGAATCACAAAAACACTCTTTCTGGACCAAGATCTGTGTTTCTGCCAAATTTGGTGTCATTCCGTTCAGCAGTTCGGGCTGTAGTCATGTAGCAAAAATGTAAAATGCCCAAAGACACAACATGAGAAAAACATGTTGTGGGACCCCCCTTTTTTCTAGGCCCCCACTTGACAGATCACCCTGAAACTTTCAACACAGCAGCTGAACCAAAATGGGGAAGTTTTGTGAAACTTTTGTGGAGATTCATCTAGCTTTTTCTATAGAAACTTTGGTCCTAACTATAACTACCTACTAGCTATCGCCAGTAGGCAATATTCATATAAAAAGCAGCAGAGAACTCTGAGTAGTTCCAAAGTTTAAGTGCAGATCAGCTCCTATACAGAGCACACTAGAACACCAGTGATTCTCTAAATTTGCTCACTTCAAATGTCTCTGTAGCAAAGTTTTCGAGCATAGGATTATGCTTATATAAATCTAAATAATTGGAAGTTTCATCCCCTCTCCTTTGAATTACATACTCATTGATAGACTTGTACTGCCGAAACAGTTGTCCCAGCATGTAGTAGGTTGAGTTGCAATGTGTTGGCATCTCTTCGTAAGGGTGGGCAAAATATGCGTAGTGGAGCTCCGTGTAGCTCCACGTAATAAAAATAAACCTCAGAGGAACTACATGGGGCTCTGTTCCGCCCGGGGCCCAGTCAGCAATATAATAAAAAAAAACACTTACCTTGTCTTCTGCCTTCCCTGCTCCTCGCCGCGGTGTCTCCCTTCTTTCCA
Source organism: Lissotriton vulgaris (assembly GCF_964263255.1). NCBI lineage: Eukaryota > Metazoa > Chordata > Amphibia > Caudata > Salamandridae > Lissotriton > Lissotriton vulgaris. The sequence goes on from NC_141694.1 coordinate 636,876,264, forward strand.
TGTCCTCCCCCTCGCGTCCCTGTAGGTATTACCTCTTACATGAACTGTATGAACTGCGCATACGCAGTTCATGCATTATGTAATACCTAAAGGGCAGCGAGGAGGAGGACACCAGCAGAAGGGAGACACTGTGGTGAGAAGGATAGAAGGTTGAAGACAAGGTAAGTGGTGTTTTTTAAATTTTTGTATATGGAGGCTAGCATCGTACTCTACTCTGCCACTGAGGCGGAGATTTGCCCAACTTTGCGCTCGCAGATCAGCACAGAGTTTGTAAATCTCTGCAAACTCCGCTGGTGGGATGGAGTAATACGCCCAGGGTTACTCTTCGGCAGCTTACCAGTATGTTACTGACTACCTCTTATTTTTTGAGCAAGTTCTGCAAAATTAGATTGGTGCAATGCACTAAACACAGGCCTCTAAAATAACCATCTTAAACCATAACATTGTCAGTGGCAACAAATCCAATTGTCAGACCTCTGGGTTTAACCTCATTGTAGACCTTGGAGTTAAACTTTCCCTAGATGTTGGTAGTTGTATTAGGGGTGGGCATACCTGTCATAATTGTCTCTAGTGTAATTACTTGTTGTTACCGCAAAATTACTCGTAATTATGCTTAATTGAGTGAGAAGCACAAATCCAGCATTGAATGCTATTTTCTTAGTGCAAAATGTACCCTTGTGCCCAAAATGGGCCAGAGGATGCATTTTGCACTAGAAAAATAGCACTAATGCAACAGGATATGAAGAGCAGTAGCCTCTCTATTAGTTCATTATTCCTGTGCTCCTGTGGCATGATTTCTTGACCCGAATTACTCTTAATTACTGTTAGACCTGACTTCATTGGCTTGAGTCTCTCCTCCATTTTTAGGTTTCGAACCTGGCGAGGGGCACGAAGTGCCCCTCCCAGTTTGAAAACTATTGTCTTGAGTATGGATGTCGGCCCCGCCTCTGCCTCTCATTGGCTAGCTCCATAAATGGAGGATAGCCATTGGGAGGCAGAGGCTGTCAATCGCGCTTTCTCCAGAAAACGCGATTCGGGGGCGTTTCTGGTGCTTTTTTTAAGCCCCGCCCCTTTGTCCCGGGCCGCGCTGCGATTGGCTGCCGGCCCGGGACACCCCCGTGACGTCATTCCCGGGCCGTGCTGTGATTGGCTGCCGGCCCGGGACACCCCCGTGACGTCAGCCAATCACAGCGCGGCCCGGGACCTGACTTGTTTATTTAGGCATGAATGGCCCCGCAGTCCGTGCGCCGTTCCCGCCCCCCCCCCCTCCCGTCCTGTGCTAGTTCCCGCCCCCCTCCCTCCCTGTGCTCGTGGTGCTTGTTTGTTTTTGCTAATGTCGTGTTTGTGTCCTTTTATTGTTTTTTACCTGACTCTATGAGCGGCGCGGGCCGTCTGGGGGCTCCGGGTCAGCCATGGCCACTCCGAGTAAGGAGGGGGTAACTTCGTCAACTGGAGAGGGGGGGGGGCTGAGTTTTCTCTCCGAGCCTCTTCTTGCACAGGCTCTCTGCTTTCAACAACGCAGCCACCGCCGCTCTATTACCATCAATTTTTCAGCCGCCATTTTCTGTGACGCGTGCGTCGTGCCTTGACTGTAAACTTCCGCCCACTTTGCGGTAGCAGCGTCGGGTTTGGGAGTGAAGTAGTCCCATTTGTCTGCGAACAAGCTGGGAATAAAAAAGCGATCAGGTGCTTAGTTGTACGACAGAAATTCAGGTATAGGACTTTACACAGTCTTATTTGATGGTTCTTTTTAAAACTGGGTGAGAGAATATTATATTGAAAGTGTACGTGTGTGGATCGGCGTTTCCTAAAGAAGAGCAAAGAGATCCTTGCGCCCAGCCAGAAGGCGTATTATGACGTCACCTGAGCCGGGGCTGCAAACAATGGTTCTCCTCTCTTCATTTCGCTGGGACTGCTGTAAGGGTCGGATCTCCATGACTTTGGACAGAGCGCGGTCTTGGGGATGACATTGATGAGTCACCCTCCCACCCCTCCCCCTTTTCTGCCATCTCGTGTTTTCCTCTGATTAAAAGACAAGGGACAGACCGTCGTGGCAACAATGCAAGAACACAACAATATACTATCTCAAAACGTTGTTCTTCCAGCGCTGGAAATTGAACTGAGGGATCCGGGCGACTATTTTTGCTATACATATCATTAATTGTTCACGTATTGATGCTAGTGAAGGTTTGTTCTTGCGTTAGGTATTCAGTGTCGCTTGACGGATCCAATTTGACACAAAATAAATTTGATGGGCAGCAGCTGCAGGTTCCGATTGAGGATACGGGGAGAGAAATCACAAGAGGGTATTTTTTTCGTTTGATTAAGGGTCGGAATTGCACAATTATTGGTTGTGGTCATAGCACGTAATGTGCAAGTGCAATTATTATCTTCGCATTATGTAAATAACAATGTGCTATTATTGCGTGAGCAATTTTGTGGGTTGGAATATTCCTTAATTCACCTGAGTAGCCTGTGTTTACTTGACAGTTCCCTGGAGGGAATACAAAAGAAAGGGGTTTGCAATCTTGTTGCGTTTGAGACTGGTTTTTAAGACAAACGTAAGTAACATTATTTCTAATTTGATGAGACTATCTTGTACTTTTAAAATACTGTTGAACTTTCATGGGATAAAATGGGGAAAAAAAGATCGACCGCACTGTGACATTGAAGGAAAACAGAGTAGACTAGAGCATGTATTTCAGCGTAGCTCTGACAAACGTTGACATTTTTTATGTAACAAAAAAAGTCCTTGTGTAATGTAACTGGTGCTTCATGTAAAGCCTCCAAGACCTTCGGTGCAAGTTCGAGTTACATAAAACTGAAAAAACAGCCACAGGGCTGCAGCTGTGGGCATCACCAAAGCACCCGTCCTCCCTGCAATCAGAATTCACTGGTGTGTGAAATCCGCGCTTCAGAGAACCTTCAAGAGGTGTCAGCTGTGAAAAGGGGTTACAGAGGGAGGGGCATAGGAGTCAATGCAGCGCCAATTTACACCTGAGGTTAATTTATAAGGGAGAGTCAGACCTGTGTCCCACCCCTACTTACTAACACAGTGAATGCCACATTGTGCTATATCGATGCATGTAAATAACATAAAGTGTTGCATGCAGCACCTCGAACCCGAAGCATGCCCATGCACATTGTGCCACCCACACTTCTGCCAGGTCAGTGCCCAGCCCTCCTCTCTGTGGTGTCAGATCTCACTCGTGTATGAGGGTGTCCAGCAGAACTGTGTCAGATTCCCCCAGCTGAGTGTGGAGCACACACAAGACAATGACTCGGACACATGGTCCCCGAGAGGTGAAGCAAACTCTCCCATATTGTGCGTGGAGCTCTCTCAGCACATATTAATAAGATCAGCAACGTGCCTTCTTATAGCGCTTCATACCTTGTTATTATGGTGAGCCAGTGAAGGGAACAAATCCCATCCTTGACCGAGAAGTGTTAAGGGCCAATCGGGCTGCTGCAATCTGGGCTATTTGAAGCTGGTTAATGCAGGAGGCATTAATGATGAGGTATAGAGAATTGCAGTAATCCAATTCCGAGGTCACCTGAGTGATGATGACAGATTAGTGCAGTTCCATGTGAGGGTGGCTCTGTGTAGGTGGCTGTGTGTGAGGGTGGCTCTGTGTAGGTGGCTCTGTGTATGCGGGTGGCTCTATATGAATGACTCTGTGGGTGGCTCCGTGTGTGTGTGTTTGTGGCTCTGTCAGTGTGTGGCTCTGTGTGTGTGGCTCTGTGTGTGTGTTTGTGCTCTGTGTGTGTGTGCAAATGCAATAGGTCTCTCATTTGTGAGAGATTAAGCTATTGGCATTGTAAATGACAATGTCATTTATTTATCTGTTTTCAAAACCAACACATAAATACAAAATGTGTCATTTACAATGCCAATAGCTCTAACTTTTACAAAGTCGAAACCGTTGCATTGTAAATGCTTGTTTCTGTTTGCCTCTACTGTGTTACGATGTTTTGCTGGTATATGCTTTGGGCGCCGTGTCACTGCTGATCAGTGCCATAGCGCAAGTGCTCCCTCTGTTAAAATGATGTATCTATTGTATCCATGTTTGGCTTATTTGGTTTACTGTCAGTCCCTAGTCTAGTGCACCCGGAGTGCCAGGGCTTGTAAATACAAATGCCGCTCGTGGGCTTGCAGCACGTGTTGTGCCACCCACAGGAGCGGCCTTGTAAACGAATGTCTACGGGTCGGTCATTGCGAGACCCACGTGCAGTCCTGCACTGTCACGTCGGCTGCGCAGGTATACCTACCTGCCAGCCCCTCCAACCTTCCCTTAGCTTCATGTTAGTCACCCCTATGGTAGGCCCGTGGGCAGGGTGCATTGTAAGTGTAAGGTAGGACAAGCCTGACCAAGTTGGCATGTCCTGATAGTGAAGTGCCGCCATCTTAGGGCTTCACTATTGCGAGGTAGCCTGCTCTCCGTTGGATAGAATGGGCCGCCGGGATTATTAACGCTATAATCCTAGCTGGCTCGGGGAGCATGGTGCAATGTCGAGTTTGGTATCCCTGAACTCGGGGTTTAATTACGCATCCGTTGGTGTGGATGGTTTTTGGACTATGGGTTCGAAAATAGCACTTTTAGAAAGTGTCTATTTTCTTGTCTAACCATATCTGGTCTCTGCTGGTCTTGCGTGTATGTGACAGGAGCTGGGTGGCTCCAAGAGGTCTGGATGAGTCAGTGTGGGATGAGTGGGACATTACGTTGAGAGTAGGGGGAGAGTAGTTGTTGATAGCCTGCCTTGCCTGATACAATGCTGGCTCCACCTCCTGCCGAGCGACTGATGGCTCTGTACCTGCCATGGACGATCCTAGCCCCACCTCCTGCCAGGAGGGCGATAGCTCTGCTCTTGCCAGTGTCAATGCTGGCTCCACCTCCTGTGGGGCGTCTGAGGACCCGGCCCGGCTCAATGAATAGGCCAGGTGCTACTGCCTAGCTCCACCCACCACAGACCCAGGATGTTGGGAAATCCCCGGCATAGACAAAGGGATCAAAGACGAAAAGGGGTATAAGAGGAGGACCCCTGAACTAGGAAATCAGATCACTTCTGACAAGGAACCCTGTAACCAAGGACAAGAAGCCTGCTGATCTAAAGGACTGCTTACCCCTTCTGCCAGTGTGCTGTTGTTGGGGGAATCCTGCAGCGCTTCTTTATTTTTGCCAAGGAACCAGGAGAGAGGAACTGTGTGTGTACTCTCACGCTTGCTAAGAAAATCTCCAAGGACTGGAAGAGTGCCAGTCTCCTGCCGAAGTCACAGGGCTAAAGGACTTCACCTGCTACAAAGTGCTATCTGCTGGAAGTGTGAACCCAGCATCTCTTAAAGAACCAGCAACCACGACGATCGGACGCTGGGCCCAACCGACGCCAGCAGCAACGCCAGTGAGTAGGAGTACGGCTCTAACTCCAGAGGACCTCGTGTCTGCCCCGCTGCTGATCGCATCAACCGTGTGCCCTTCGACGCCGTGAGCGCTGCTCACTCTGTGCAACTGCATCATCGACAACGCCTGCTGTGGCCTAATCGACACCGAAGACGCGACGCCGGAGTGCTCGACGCCGCTGATCATCGTGTGCGTCCTTTTCCTAAGGTACTGTGTTGTTGGGGGTCCGTGTGACTCCAGGCCCGACGTAGCGCTCCTCGCGGTCGACGCCGAACCTGTGGATTATCTCCGCCCAGCGTTGTGTAGCTCCCGTGTGAGTTACCCTGTTGCTAAAGAACTGTGTTTCCAAGAAGAAGATTTGCTTGATACTAAAAGACTCTTGTGCTAAAGAAGAAACTACCTTTGAACTATCCTTTTTCCTTCCCGAACGTATTTATTCCGATTGTGTACAGTTTTGCCGTTATTTTGGTCTTGTGCTAAGCCTTATATAAAAATACTTATTTTTATAATACTACGGTGTCGTGTCCATTTGTAGTGTATTCACTGTATTACTGTATGTGGTCATAATTGCTTAACACACAGCCTCTGAGATAAGCCTGTTCTGCTCTGCCAAGCTACCAAGGGGGTGAGCAGGGGTTATCGAAGGGTGTGATCCCCTTGCCCTGACTAGAAAAGGAGTGTCCCTATTTGTCAGAAGTGTATACCTCTGCCAACTAGAGACAGCCGGTTCTAACATTGGATGCAGCGGTGAGGATTTGGACCTTGCATTTATGACCCATGTACAGTGATTAGTGTGCGCTACGTAGTGAAAGCAGACCATAACGCAGTCACAATCTGATTCGGAAGGATCCTATTTTTTTTCTCCGCTTTCCTGAAACTTGATTTTCTGAACACTGCCAGTTTAACCATGAGTGACAACGGAGTCACTGCCCCTGCTATCGTTGTTGTGGAGGAGTTCGAGAGGAGTAAGCTAAAGAAATACAAGAAAGATGAGCTGAAACACTTTTGCAACCAGTTTGAAGTTCCTACCACCGGCCTCTCGAGAAAAGATGATTTTTATAAAGCATTGCAGGCCTGGTGGGAGTCCAGAAATCCCTCTGATGTGGTGGTGGTACCCACAGAGGAAGGGGATGAGGAGGTGCCAGTGAATGGACCTGTGCCCTCTCCCGGAAGCAGTGTTTCCTCCAAAGGTCTTTCCCCTGAAGAAAGAGAAGAAAGGGCGAAAGAGCGAGCTTACAACATGGAGATGGCAAGGCTAAAGATAAATGGGCAGTTGGAGTTAGAAAATGCAAGAGGTAGAAGGGAAGCTGATTTAGAGATCAAAAAGTTGGAGTTTGAACGAGAGAAGTTAGCTTTGGAGCGTGAAGCCAGGTTGAGGGAACTGGATATCCAGGCTAAAAAGTTAGAGTTGAATCCCTCTGGTGGCAGCATTCCATCCGAGCCTGCAGAAAGTAAGTTTTACTTCCCGAAAGATGTGATCAAAGATTACAATAAGAATGAAGATATTGGTCAATGGTTTAAAGCATATGAGTTAGCATTGTTGGCCCACCAGGTCCCTGAGAAGAATTGGGGAGCAGGGTTGTGGGGTCGCTTTGTGAATGAGGGAAGAGATACCCTGTTAGACATGCCTGTTGCGGATAGGATGTCGTATGCTCATATGAAAGATGCTTTAATGTTGCGATATGGTTTAACCCCCGAGCAGTACAGACAAGCTTTTAGAGAATGTAAGAAGTTGCCTGGTACGACGTGGGTTGAATATGTGTCTTATTTTTGCAGAGCCATGGATGGTTGGCTAAAGGGCAGCAAAGTGGAAAGTTATGAAGCTCTCTATGATTTGTTTGCGTGGGAGCACTTGTCTAATAACTGTTTTCCAGAGCTGCGCCAGCACCTGATTGATAGCAAGATATCTAACCCTAGAAAACTTGCTGAGGAGGCGGACCGCTGGGTCAGTACCAGGGTCCACAAGGGTCCAGTGGGAGACTCAGCCAAAGGTGGGCAGGGTCCCCAGCAGAAGAGTGGGGGGGACAAGGGTAAACAGAAGGAGTCTCAGAAAGGGCCCCAAAGTAATCCCCAAGGGAACCAAGGGAAGGGTTCCCAGCCTCCCCCTGAGAAGAAGTCAGGGGCCCCGACGGGTAAACCTGTTCATAGGGGCCCCCTAACCTGCTACGGTTGTGGGCAGGTGGGACACCGGTTTTATGACCCCCAGTGTCCCAAGAAGGATTCGAATGCACCGCCGCGTGCACCCCCTCGTCAGTTGGCAAGTGTAGCCTTGGGAGGGCAGGAGATGGTTGTCCATGGTGGGAGGGGTCCCGCAGAAATGTCCCTGGTCTCGCTAGGAGACATGCAAATGGTCCCTCCACCCCCTCTGCCTAGTAACACTAGTAAATATAGGCAGTGGGTGACCATTAATGGCCATAGAGTGGAAGCTCTCAGGGACACCGGAGCGAGTGTGACAGCTGTCAAGTGTCACTTGGTGTCCAGAGAGCAGGTGGTTCCCCACGCATTCTACCCCGTGGTAGCTGCTGATAACTCCCAGAAAGAGTGTGAGGTGGCTCAGGTTTCCTTCGAAATGGGGGGGAGTTTCAGGTACTCTTCAAGTTGCTGTGAGGCCCGCCATGCCTGTCGACTGTCTCCTGGGCAATGATTTGGAAGACTCCCCTTGGGCTAAGGTGGAAAGAGCGGCGCACTTGAAAATGTTGGGTGTGCCAGAGTGGGTGTGTGCAACCACTCGATCCATGACAGCGAGTAAGGGTGTTGATGGGGTCCCGGAGCCTGAAAGTACGGCCCAGGACCCAGCTGTGAAGAGAAGAGGCAGGAGGCGCGGGAAACCGGCCCCCGTTGTTCCCGTGGTCCAGAAGGAGGTAGACCCTGAGGGGGATGCCCTGGAGCCCACCGGGGAACAAATTGCCAAACTGGGAGATCTGCCCGAGCTGACCCACTGGCAGCAGGATGGTGGTCCCTCCAGGGAGGAATTCTGTGCGGAACAGAAAGAGTGCCCTTCTCTTGTGGGCATGAGGCAGCAGGCCTCAGCCCAATCCTCAGGTGATCAGTCAGGGTCACATTTTGTGTACTGGGAGAACGACCTCCTGTATAGCGAGCCTAAGGCTGCTGAGCCTGGGTCAGCCCGTGTGCTGGTGGTACCCCAGCGCTTCAGAGCCTTCCTACTGGGTTTGGCTCATGACGTACCGTTAGCTGGACATCTGGGGCAGAACAAGACCTATGACAGGCTTGTCACCCATTTTTATTGGCCTCAGATGCGTAGGGATGTAGACATCCATTGCAAGACTTGTCGCACTTGCCAGGCAAGTGGGAAAAGCGGAAGGAAGCAGAAGGCTCCCCTCCAACCTTTTCCGGTAGTCAGCATCCCCTTTGACCGGGTGTGTATTGACATTGTTGGGCCCCTGGACCCCAAGACAGCCCTGGGCAACAGGTTCATCCTGGTCTTGGTGGACCATGCCACAAGGTACCCGGAAGCCATCCCTCTCAGGACAGTGACGGCCCCCGTGGTGGGACGGGCACTGATGGGTGTTTTCTCCCGGATGGGGTTCCCCAGAGAGGTGGTGTCCGACCGAGGCACCAACTTCATTTCGAACTATATGAAGTCTCTGTGGAAGCCTACAAGTTCACCACTCCTTACCACCCTCAAGGAAACGGGCTGGTTGAGAGATTCAACCGGACCCTGAAAGGCATGATTATGGGTCTTGAAGAACCAATGAGGCGGAAATGGGACGTCCTCATGCCATGCCTGTTGTTTGCTTACCGTGAGGTGCCGCAGAAGGCTCTAGGGTTCAGTCCCTTTGAGCTCTTATACGGTCACCCGGTAAGAGGACCTCTGAGTCTGGTCAAGGAAGGCTGGGAGCAATCTCCCAGGAAACCTCCCCAGGATGTATACAGCTACATGCTGGCCTTTCGGAACCAGACTCGGCGCTTCAGAGAACTTGCTCAGGCAAATCTGGAGGCCAGCCAGGAGGAGATGAAGCGATGGTACGACCGGAATGCCACTCTGGTAGAGCTTCAGCCTGGTCAGGAAGTGTGGGTCATGTCCCCTGTGGAACCTTGTGCGCTCAAGGACAGGTGGACGGGACCGTTTAAGGTTGTGGAGAAGAAGAGCGATGTCACCTACTTGGTGGACTTGAAATCTCCCAGGAACCCCTTGCGGGTCCTGCATGTCAACCGTTTGAAGCCCCACTTAGAAAGGTCCGAAGTGGGCATGCTCTTAGCGACAGATGATGGAACGGAGGAGGAGAGTGAGCCTCTTCCTGACCTCCTGTATGCTAAGGAGCAAGACGGGTCAGTGGATGGTGTGGTCCTCTCTGACACACTGACCCTTGAGCAGAATCAGGATTGTCGCCACCTGTTGGGACAATTCCCGGATCTGTTTTCCTTGGTTCCGGGTGTCACGCATTGGTGTGTCCATGTCGTTGACACCGGAGACAGCCCTCCTGTGAAGCACAAGGCTTACAGGGTGACTGACAAGGTCCGAGCGTACATTAAGGAGGAGGTCTCCAAAATGTTCGCCTTGGGGGTGATTGAGTCCTCTAGCAGTCCTTGGGCCAGCCCAGTGGTCTTGGTCCCGAAGGCTGCAGCGCCTGGTGCTTCACCAGAACTCCGGTTCTGCGTGGACTACCGAGGGCTCAATTCAGTCACGAAGACTGACGCGCACCCCATCCCCAGAGCTGATGAGCTCATCGATCGGTTGGGGGCTGCCCGGTACCTTAGTACGTTTGACTTAACGTCTGGGTACTGGCAGATCGCCTTGACTGATGGGGCAAAAGAGAGGTCAGCATTCTCCACACCAGATGGGCTATACCAGTTCCGAGTGATGCCCTTTGGGATGAAGAATGCCCCCGCCACCTTCCAGAGGTTGGTCAACCAGGTCTTGGCTGGACTGGAGGAATTCAGCGCCGCCTACCTGGACGACATCGCAGTGTTCAGCGCCAGCTGGGAGGAACACTTGCGCCACCTCCAGGAAGTGTTGTTGGCCCTGCGCGGAGCAGGCCTCACAATCAAGGCCAGTAAGTGCCAGATTGGGCAGGGTTCTGTGGTGTACTTGGGGCACCAAGTAGGGAGCGGTAAGGTGGCCCCCCTGCAACCCAAGATTGATACCATCCTGGCTTGGGCACCGCCCAAAACCCAACCACAGGTGAGAGCCTTCTTAGGACTCACGGGTTATTACAGGAGGTTTGTCAAGGATTACGGCAACATTGTGCACCCCTTGACTTCGCTGACTTCCAGGAAGCAGCCACGAAACGTGATCTGGACTGATGCCTGTCAAACGGCCTTTGACACCCTGAAAACTGCAATGTGCACAGCACCTATACTCCAGGCACCCGACTTTTCGAAAGAATTCATTGTTCAGACGGACGCTTCAGAGCATGGCGTGGGGGCTGTTCTAGCTCAGGTGAATGAAGAGGGCCGAGACTTGCCTGTAGCCTTCATCAGTAGGAGGTTACTTCCCAGGGAAACGAGGTGGAGTGCGATAGAGAGAGAAGCATTTGCTGTGGTCTGGGCGCTGAAGAAGCTAAGACCCTACCTGTTTGGGACTCACTTCCGGGTTCAGACAGACCACAGGCCCCTCAGATGGTTAATGCAAATGAGGGGTGAGAATCCAAAACTGTTGAGGTGGTCCATTGCTCTACAGGGGATGGACTTTACGGTGGAACACCGCCCTGGTACAGATCACGCCAATGCTGATGGTCTGTCCAGATTTTTCCGCCTTAGTGATGAGGACTCCCTAGGTTAAGGGTAGTTCTCCCCACATTTCAGCTGGAGGGGACACGTGTTAGACCTGACATCATTGGCTTGAGTCTCTCCTCCATTTTTTCTGTTTGCCTCTACTGTGTTACGATGTTTTGCTGGTATATGCTTTGGGCGCCATGTCACTGCTGATCAGTGCCATAGCGCAAGTGCTCCCTCTGTTAAAATGATGTATCTATTGTATCCATGTTTGGCTTATTTGGTTTACTGTCAGTCCCTAGTCTAGTGCACCCGGAGTGCCAGGGCTTGTAAATACAAATGCCGCTCGTGGGCTTGCAGCACGTGTTGTGCCACCCACAGGAGCGGCCTTGTAAACGAATGTCTACGGGTCGGTCATTGCGAGACCCACGTGCAGTCCTGCACTGTCACGTCGGCTGCGCAGGTATACCTACCTGCCAGCCCCTCCAACCTTCCCTTAGCTTCATGTTAGTCACCCCTATGGTAGGCCCGTGGGCAGGGTGCATTGTAAGTGTAAGGTAGGACAAGCCTGACCAAGTTGGCATGTCCTGATAGTGAAGTGCCGCCATCTTAGGGCTTCACTATTGCGAGGTAGCCTGCTCTCCGTTGGATAGAATGGGCCGCCGGGATTATTAACGCTATAATCCTAGCTGGCTCGGGGAGCATGGTGCAATGTTGAGTTTGGTATCCCTGAACTCGGGGTTTAATTACGCATCCGTTGGTGTGGATGGTTTTTGGACTCTGGGTTCGAAAATAGCACTTTTAGAAAGTGTCTATTTTCTTGTCTAACCATATCTGGTCTCTGCTGGTCTTGCGTGTATGTGACAGGAGCTGGGTGGCTCCAAGAGGTCTGGATGAGTCAGTGTGGGATGAGTGGGACATTACGTTGAGAGTAGGGGGAGAGTAGTTGTTGATAGCCTGCCTTGCCTGATACAATGCTGGCTCCACCTCCTGCCGAGCGACTGATGGCTCTGTACCTGCCATGGACAATCCTAGCCCCACCTACTGCCAGGAGGGCGATAGCTCTGCTCCTGCCAGTGTCAATGCTGGCTCCACCTCCTGCGGGGCGTCTGAGGACCCGGCCCGGCTCAATGAATAGGCCAGGTGCTACTGCCTAGCTTCACCCACCACAGACCCAGGATGTTGGGAAATCCCCGGCATAGACAAAGGGATCAAAGACGAAAAGGGGTATAAGAGGAGGACCCCTGAACTAGGAAATCAGATCACTTCTGACAAGGAACCCTGTAACCAAGGACAAGAAGCCTGCTGATCTAAAGGACTGCTTACCCCTTCTGCCAGTGTGCTGTTGTTGGGGGAATCCTGCAGCGCTTCTTTATTTTTGCCAAGGAACCAGGAGAGAGGAACTGTGTGTGTACTCTCACGCTTGCTAAGAAAATCTCCAAGGAGTGGAAGAGTGCCAGTCTCCTGCCGAAGTCACAGGGCTAAAGGACTTCACCTGCTACAAAGTGCTATCTGCTGGAAGTGTGAACCCAGCATCTCTGAAAGAACCAGCAACCACGACGATCGGACGCTGGGCCCAACCGACGCCAGCAGCAACGCTAGTGAGTAGGAGTACGGCTCTAACTCCAGAGGACCTCGTGTCTGCCCCGCTGCTGATCGCATCAACCGTGTGCCCTTCGACGCCGTGAGCGCTGCTCACTCTGTGCAACTGCATCATCGACAACGCCTGCTGTGGCCTAATCGACACCGAAGACGCGACGCCGGAGTGCTCGATGCCGCTGATCATCGTGTGCGTCCTTTTCCTAAGGTACTGTGTTGTTGGGGGTCCGTGTGACTCCAGGCCCGACGTAGCGCTCCTCGCGGTCGACGTCGAACCTGTGGATTATCTCCGCCCAGCGTTGTGTAGCTCCCGTGTGAGTTACCCTGTTGCTAAAGAACTGTGTTTCCAAGAAGAAGATTTGCTTGATACTAAAAGACTCTTGTGCTAAAGAAGAAACTACCTTTGAACTATCCTTTTTCCTTCCCGAACGTATTTATTCCGATTGTGTACAGTTTTGCCGTTATTTTGGTCTTGTGCTAAGCCTTATATAAAAATACTTATTTTTATAATACTACGGTGTCGTGTCCATTTGTAGTGTATTCACTGTATTACTGTATGTGGTCATAATTGCTTAACACACAGCCTCTGAGATAAGCCTGTTCTGCTCTGCCAAGCTACCAAGGGGGTGAGCAGGGGTTATCGAAGGGTGTGATCCCCTTGCCCTGACTAGAAAAGGAGTGTCCCTATTTGTCAGAAGTGTATACCTCTGCCAACTAGAGACAGCCGGTTCTAACAATTACTCAAGCTGGAGTGATCGTGTAATTTTGGCAATTATGCATCAAAGATTAATGTGTAATTGCTGAAATTACTCAAATTACTCTAGCACAATTAACATTTCTTCTAGGCCGCAGCTAATTGCAATTTCTCTATGGCAAACATTTCAACTGCTGCATGCTGCCGTATGTTCTGAAAAGCAACATTTACAGTGATACTAGCAGCTAATATTTGCTTAACTCACAAGAAATAGACCCAGTGCACAATGATGCACATGTTATCTGTTGCTTGACAACTGGTCCACATGTGCGTCATGAGGTGGATGGACAGAATGGCAATTTGCTTCATAACATTGCTAACCAGTTGCAGCAGCTCATGATCCTACAGTGGCACAGCCACTCTGGCAAATAAACTCCGGCTGGGATCCTTCCATGTTTTGCAGACAGCCTCTGCAAATTCTAGGAAGCCCACACATTCCACAAAACAAAAAAGGGAGGTTAATAACAAACATTTTAGCCAGCATCTCATTGTAGAAACAGGCCTTTTCATGCTTCTGGTGGTACTGCGGCTACTTGGTAAACATAGCCTTATTAGTAGGCTGTTTATCTTGTTGTACTACTGCCACAAGCAATCTATTTGTACTAGCAGCAAGTAGGCTGCCTGGGCACTTTGGGGTGTGGGTTGCTGTATTCAGCTGTGCCTTGTTCCATGCAGAAGTTGCTGCAGGTGAGGACTGTATACTATGAGGGAGACTTACTGGACTGCTTTGCGTGATGCTGCTGATGGCATCCTCTTCTTCGTCCACCTAACCGCCTTCTTACATTACTTCAGTTGCTGGTTCTCATCCATACACCACCACCAGCTATGCTTTTAAGGTGTGCTATTTTAAAATGAGACAGTACCGGTTTTGTAGACCCCACCTGGCTTATCACGACAATCTTTCTTATGGCTAATAAACCATTTTGCAATATTATCCTCATGTGAGCTAAGTGTCGCAAACTGGGGAAGAGATCTTTCTTATTGAGCCAAAGCCTGAAGAGCTGGAGGTAAAACTAGATGATTGTGCTTATTTTGCCTTTCTGTACTGTATCCTGCGACTGTGGTAGGGGTGGTGGTGCTGGTGGCTGCAGGCATCTGGGGTCTTTTATGTATGGGAGCCGGTAGTGTTGCCAAAACTACATTCCTCTGAGCAGGTGCAAAATAAATATTCTGTACATACCCTGTGCCACTCTCCAAACTGATGATCACTTGCTCATCATCATTACCACCTTCTTCCTTGCAAGGCTTTCATGTATCTTCAGGACCGGAAACAAACTTCCAAGGACCGGTTTCTGGCATTTCTGCCGTCTTCAGCCCGGCTTGCTTGAATCCAGTGGCAAAGTGAGCAAGGGACTCACGTCTGAGCATACCCTACCAACTTATGGCGACAAAGCGGTAGAAAAGGGGGTGGTGATGGTACCGGTCCAGGGAAGGCATGGCTTGGCAGTTCGGACTGGACTGTTCCCTCTAGGCACAGGGTCAGACTGATTTGCATATGGCCATGTCTGAACTGGGGTGACAGAGTGGGCTAAAGAACGGTGATGGATTAAACTCAGATCTGTTGACTGGGTGTGAGTGTTTGATTGGTTCGGATGCTCTGTCCATCACCGCCCCCTTTTGTACCGCTTTGCAAGACGGAACGCCGCGCCAAACACGCCTTGTGAGCATTATCCTGCCGCCAGCCGTTTATCACCGGACCTATACGAGTCTTCACATGCCACAGTTGTCGTCCTGGGGCTGTTATTTCTGCCGCAAGCTAACACTATTTATTGCCGGATTTTGATATCTTGGAACACACATTAAGACTTATACACGTCTTTACATGCCACAGTTGTCGTCCTGGGGCTGTTAACATTGCTGAAACGCTAATACTGCACGTTGCCGGTTTTGATATTTTGAAACATTCATTAAGCTAGCTGTTCGTGCATCATTAAGAAAGGGTCCGAACATTCTTGTATTTTTTCGTATACCTTTCAAGTGGGCCTTTCATATACCTGTCAAGTGGGCCTTCCTTCCCGGCTATGCAACGTCCGCCCCAGCCATCGTTCCCCACACGGAGAGTTTAAGATGATAATAGTTCTTGCCTGAGCCCGCAGCATTATATCCTTTAATACGTGACTTCTACATATGAGATACATCGTATGTTATTTACAGAACTGTTCCATTACCTTTGACGACCAGCAACTGATTACAGCTTAGCAACATCAGACTCGTTTTCACAGGAACATCTATTGCCTGTTTTGTTTTTTATCTTGAATGAAGATATCATCTGCTTGTCATCAGTATCCAAATATAACCAACTGTGACTCCTGAGGAAGGCGTTTTCCGCCGAAACGTGCGTCGAGTTCTTATTCGCTATTGCACTCTAGGCACCACTTATGATTTAGGGTGTCTTTTTATTAAATTGTTCAAATCTTTTTTTACATTTTATGCATTATTGTATATGTTTTGATTATTGTATGATTTCATAATATAGTCTGATATTTGTTCAGGTCCCTAAATGATTTTTACTATGTCAATTAAAAGTATGCTTGTTTTATAAATTTATTTTTTGAATGTTCCTTTTGCTATTGGGTCAGAAAAATTGTTTGCCTACTGGTTAGACTGCTAGGAATTTTTTCACAAACCCCAACTTACCCACAGGCCATAAGACGAGTCGAAACGTCAATGCCCTCTTTTGATTCAACCTGGTCCCTGATTTCCCATACCTCACATGCCATAAAAATTGGAATTATATGTCCACATTTTTTGAATGAATTTACAAATGTATTCATAATCATCTTTGTGGCCAGGTTAACTAGGACGGTGATTTTTTAACCGATCGTCCATATGTAAATATTGTAAATAATCATTATGTCACCATACTTAAGACTTTTCCCTCTACCACCCAAGCACTAAACACATTCCCAACCACTCTACTTTCCTTTGCACCCCCCCACCCCTTGGGGCAACCTACACGTTCGTGAATTGTTACTGTGATTTGTACTCAACATTCTAGGTGCAATGAATTAAGTTGCTTCTGTTCCTCGAATTTGGTCTGTTGCATTTTACTTTGACAGGTGTATTAATTACATTGAGCTGACCCTTGAAGCTTGCTCGTAAATATTTCATTTAATAACTACATACAGATTGTTTCTGCTATATCAAGTAAAGATCTATGACCATTGTTTTCTATACCTCACTACACCCAGGTCCACGACCATTGGGTTACCCCATTTTGATAATGGTTACCTTTGTGCAGGTGCGTCCTGTTTGGGTTTGTTTGTTGAAAGTTTAAAAAAATTGTGTATACACTTATGTCAATATTTGTTGTTTTCTGTGCTAGAACTTAAAATCAATTCATGAACCAAAACTAGACTATGTCTGAGAAAGAGACCCTGTCCTATAGTGAAGACTACATAGACAAACTCCTTCTGGAAGAGGGAGAGGGTACATTCTTAGCAGGCAATACCCCCAAAGTAGATCTCTCACTGAATGGCAAAATCTCTAAACTCGAACAATTAGAGAAGAAATTGATAAGAACCAGACTCCATGGCCACACTCTAGCCAAATACCTCAGGTCAAACGTCATTTCCGTGGGATTACAAGTCAGAAACGAGCCTGCCATTTTTCTTGAGAATCCTAAATTTAAGGAAAACTTCAGCTCTGTATCGAATACTTGCTCAAGGCATTGGATGATATTGGGTATTGAGACAGCTGTGGAAGAGAAATAGCTGACCTCAGAAAAGAAATCATCGAAGACAGGGCCCTGGTTAATGCCAAGGAGGCCTTGGAGAGACTTGAAAAAACTATCAGCGAATTTGATATATATACCCAGGGTACCAAGTTAGATAAAGTAGCCAGGGATATTAAAGTATATGACAAAAAAAAAACCTACCCTTATCTCCAGAAAGGCTACTACGTGAGAGACCAACAAGGCGGTCTCTCGAGTAGAGGCAGAGGGGGATACAGAAGATACAACACATTCTCAGGGTCCTCATTCTGGAGCAGCTCTAATAGTGACTCTGATTGCCCTAGTACCAGTACGGGTGCACCCACTAACACCTCAGGCCAGACCCACCCAGACCAGCAACCTTTTTTAGTAGAGGAGCCATGGTGGGGCCAACGCGGAAGGGGCCGTCCCTGGGGGAGACCCAGGAGAACACGCACTCTGATGTGGAATCAGGGCACAGGGAGAGGGAAGAAACAGACACACTTCCAACAAGACTCACCAGGGGAGATCAGGACAAGACGCCAACACTACAGATGGTAGTACACAAACCTGACAACCCTAAAGCTAACATATCGGACTACACTCTCACACCCAATGAACAACATGTTCTATCCAAAGGCCTATCCTTTGTCCCCACGTCCATGCCAAATAACTTCAACCTTAAAATTGAACTACATCTATTCTTCCGAAAATTGAGACTTAAGCACCACTTCCTCAAAACTCCTCATAACCCGACATTCTCGGATAGTGGCCTAAGACCACCTTCCAAATTCAATCCCCCTACTCATTTGGTGGCCCATAAAATACTGGCCTACGAACAAGTGGTACTACGCGATGTGGATAACATATTAACCAGACGACAATATGTCCCATACAATATAAGTAAGCAAGAGAAAGAGGGTCTACAAACTTTGAAGAACAACACCAACATTGTAATAAAGCCCTCCGATAAAGACGGAGCAATTGTCATACAAAATACGGAGAAATACAAATGTGAAATACTTTTACAGTTGTCTGTAGAAGGCAACTACGCTCAGCTCAGAAAAGACCCCACCAGCGAAATCAGTGAATCCATTACCAAAATAACACGCAAAGCATTGGACAATGGATTCATCACAAAACATGAACATGACTTTTTAAACAATAAACACCCTGCATGCCCACGATATACACCCTCTGCAAGATACACAAAAAAATGGATGACCCACCAGGGAGACCCATCATATCAGGATGTGGTTCTCTACTGGAGCCATTGTGTAAATCTATAGATGTCTTTTTAAAACCAATTGCGATAGCTACACCCACATACTTGAGGGACACCATGCAAACTATTCTGTTGATTGGTGGCCGCCCACACGACCCTAAGTCATGCCTTTTAGCAACTATGGACATCACTTCCCTTTACACGAACATCCCTCAACAAGCCGCTTTAACATGCATTGAAACTGTGCTGAATCAAAGACCAGCTCCCCAAAGAGTCCCCACCGAGTTCATTGTACAATTACTTACTATTGCTTAACAAAGAACTTCTTTGTTTTCCAAGACAAGTACTATGTTCAAACTAAAGGCGTGGCTATGGGGGCTAACTTCGCCCCCAACTTGGCTATCATATACATGAGCGATTACGAACACCAGTATGTACTCAATCAGTACAACCCCTACCAGAAGCATATCTCACTTTCGACACGATGTCTTGCTAGTTTGGGGAGGTAATAATGAACTTCTCAAAAAATTTCACGAATGGCTGAACACGTGTTCGGATGACATCAAATTCATGCTGGAATCCGATAATGAGCCTATTAACTCTTAGACATACAAAATCAAGACTGAGTCTGGGAGCCTTTATACCAGTCTCTACAGAAAAAGCAGCGAGCGTAACACGTTGCTTAGGTACACAAGCCACCATCCCCGTAACCTTAGGGATAATTTGCCATTTGGCCAATTTCTGAGGTTACGAAGGAATTGCACCAAGAAGGAAGACTACTCTGATGAGTCTTCACTATTAATTGCGAGACTCAGTGATTCCGGCTATCCCCTCGGACTTCTTAAAAAAGCACGTAAGCGGACTTGGCACAACCATAGAGAACACTTACTCACACCCAAACCCAAAACAACAGGGGAAGACCGTAGGTATGTGTAACCATGTTTAATACCAAGAGTAACGCCATCAAAAAGGCAACTAATCGACACTGGCACCTAGTGACTGAAGAATTAGGGAACATACCACCTCCATTACATGCGTTCCGCAAAGGAAAAAACATCAGGGACCATTTGATAAAATCTCTACTCCCCACAACCCTGACCGTGAGCCAAACTACACTTTGGGGCCTTCTACCGGTGACAGGACATAACAAATGTGGTACGTGTAAGGCATGCCCAATGACTATAGAACGGACCGTGTTCACTCACAACTATCAGTCATACACCTTGAAGCAACACAGCAACTGTAATACGTCTGGGGTGATCTATGCCATCATGTGCCCATGCGGATTTATGTACATTGGACAACCCATTCAGAGAATGAAATGCTGCATCTCACAACATTCCAGCCGTATTCGTTGTAAAATGCAAGGCACACCCCTAGATGAGCATTTTACTACATTTGAGCATGAAGCCACCAGTCTCAGGTGGTGGGTCATTGAAAATGTGGTGTCCAACCCGAGGGGCTGAGATCTCAGCAGCATTCTCAGCAAACGAGAATGCAGATGGATACACTATTTAGATACAGTCTCCAAAGGGTTAAATGAACAGGAGGAGATCAACAGACAAGTGGCGCTATTAAGTATATAATGTATGCCCATGTCTGGACCTGCCATGCTGACCTTACCATGGGGATAGATCTGTACTCTCTGGATAGTATACCAAGGATGCAGTGATAATTGTTTTCCCACTTGATCCCCAAACTGTACAATGTTTTTAACCACACTGTCATCTGTTTTTAATGTATTATGTTGCACATTATGTCTCCACTGCTAGCGGTACGATCTCATAATAATGTTGATCGCGGGGTCGTAATAATTTTCAACCTGACTTTGTGCCGCATTTAATTGTGTACTGTTGAATTTGTTAACCTCACTGTCTTTTGCTTGTTATATAGTATGTTGCACATTATGCTTCCATTTGCACGACTCCACAATAATGACGGTCGTTACCATGACAATTGTACACATCACGTGTACATTGACTCTCCACAGAGTATTTCCTCTATGTCAATGACGTTGGGCGACGCTCGCGCCTATAACGTCCTCGAGGCTAAACGCGCTGACACATTTTGTTGCAGTAGCGCGGATCCCGAGCATCATGAAATACGCTGACACTTAGCAGCAATAAGGTAATTTCTCCCGCTGACAGTTTGTAGCTTGCTTCAGACTGTGTAGATACAGTTGATACCGATTACCAGATTCTTGACACAAGCCCCCTTCTATTACAGCCGCTTCATTCATTGAAGGCCTTAACGAGAGAGGAATTTGTTTCCCTTGGAGCTACATACATCCTTGATTCAGCTCCTATCAAGGTAATTTATCATACTGGCCAAGCCATGGTTTGACCAGACTATCACACACATTGAGTACCCATATTTTAACCATACCTCATTACCTTACAGGTGTCCATCGCACCCATGGATCTGCTGTGAATCTTTCACCACATGGTTCCATCTCAAGGGTAAGCGCGATCCGCCCCCTTGAGATGTTAATTTACCTTAACAGTCTCCCCTGCAACAGCCTCATTTTCCCTTTCATCCTCCTAGGGTCATCAACAGCCCTTGGTTGTCCCTAATAGTCCTGATGAAGACTCGCACGGCCCAGGTCCAACTTACCCACAGGCCATAAGACGAGTCGAAATGTCGACGCCCTCATTTGATTCAACCTGGACCCTGATTTCCCATACCTCACGTGCCATAAAACTGGAATTATACGTCCACATTTTTTGAATGAATTTAAAAATGTATTCATTATAATCTTTGTGGCCAGGTTAACTAGGACAGTGATTTTTGAACGGATCCTCCATATGTAAATATTGTAAATAATCCTTATGTCACCATCCTTAAGACTGTCCCCTCTACCACCCAACCACTAAACAGATTCCCAACCACTCTACTTTCCTTTGCAGGTCCCCCCCTTGGGGCAACCTACACGTTCGTGAATTGTTACTGTGATTTGTACTAAACATTCTAGGTGCAATGAATTAAATTGCTTCTGTTCCTCAAATTTGGTCTGTTGCATTTTCCTTTGACAGGTGTATTAATTACCTTGAGCTGACCCTTGGAGCTTGCTCGTAAATATTTAATTTAATAACTACATACAGATCTGTTTTGCTATATCAAGTAAAGGTCTAGGACCATTGTTTTCTATACCTCACTACACCCAGGTCCACGACTTTTGGGTTACCCCATTTTGATAATAGTTTCCAGAGACCAACAGCGCATACTATTCATGTGTGGCATACAGTGATGTGACACCTGCGATGGGCTGACAAGCTGACACAACACACCCCATTATGGGATACCGGCAAGCCAGGTCCACTGGGCAAGAGCAAGGGGTTCCAAAAGTGGGATCTAATAGGGATCTCCTGGCTGGGCGACCTCTGGAAAGGGGGGAAGGTCATTACATTTACCCACCTGCAGGAACAATACAAGATGGCTCCTACCGAGATGTTCCGGTGTATGCAGGTAAAACATGTGTTAGAAGCTAAAATTTCAGCAGAGGAGACTCTCCCTGAAGCCTCCCCCTTAGAGGACCGGCTATTAATGGACCACCTAGATAAGAAAGTGATCTCAGTTACTTATCAGAAAATCATTAGCAATCAAATAGACCCCATGTTGACACTACGGGCTAAATGGCAGGAAGAGGTGGGGGAACTGGATGACACCGACTGGCAGGAAGCGATGGAATCACCCAAGGTGGTAGCGGTGTCCTCCAGACTATGCCAGATACTACTCAAGATACTACATAGGACATAATTCACAAGAGTGACGTTATGCAAAATAGGGAAAGCCATGGACCAGCGCTGCCTGCGTCAATGCAACGACATAGGCACCTTCTAGCATATCATGTGGGACTGCCCAGTTATTACACTATACTGGACAGCTGTAATGAACACTATCATGGAGGTCTGCGTCAGCCCAGTCCCACCTGAACCCAAATGTTGTCTTTTGAATAACAGGGATGATAATAGCTAAACCGAACATAGCCCAGAAATGGGGGGCGGTACAAGCCCCGGTTCACGAGGATTGGTGCAGGGACATGGATATAATTATGGTAGCAGGAAAAGCAACGTATATCCACAGAGGGTGCCCCAAGAAGTGGGGGAGGGTGTGGGGTAAGTGGAATATTAATAGAGGAAATATATGTACCTCCCAGCAATAGACTGGGAATCAGAGGAGGAGGTATGAAAATCATAATATGCATATTGCTGTAATATGTTACACATATTGTCGCTCGCTGTGAGACTGTCACTGTAATATCCTGTCAATTGTTAAGATGGAAATGCATATCTTTGGTTAAATATTTAATAAAAAAACTGTCAAAGAAAAATGGGGACTTAGAGAAGAAGGGGGAGTATTCTTGCTTCTCCTAGATGGAGATCGTGAAGTTGATGGGGGAAGAGCAGTCTTCTCAACAAGATCTTACTCAGGAAAAGCTTCAACATCATCTTCTACTCCTATATCTGGCAGATTTGTTACTGACTGCGCTCCTATTTTCCACATTCCAGCAGTGATTCGGTTTGCAGCGGAGACAATTCCTTTTCAGATTCCCTGCTTTTCATGTGTTCGGTCACTGCAGCTCTGAGAGACATGGCCTTAGGTTTTGGTGGTGGTGGTGCCATTGATCAAGGAGTATCAGTCTCATACTGCCCAGAGGAAGCTGCATCAGGTATGTCAGTTTTCCAGAAAAAAGATGAGGGCTTGATACCAATGGTGTCAAACAGTTTATTCACCTCTCCACTGGCTACTTTCTTGTCAGGAACCTCTTTCTTTGGGGCCATCTTCTTAGCACTTGTCACTAGGAAAGGTAACACTTATCACTGGAGAACTCAGGTGTCACTATCAGCTGATTTCTTCAGGGACTTTTCTCCATAGCAGTACCATGTGTGATGCCTTCTGCAGCACCTGCAGGCAAAACAACCATACAAATATTAACCCAAACATGGGCAATCAGACGAATCTAGCCAATGTAACACAAGTGGAGTTATCATAATCCTCATCATCCTTATCATCCCAAATGCTTAACAATATTGTATCCAAAAACATGCATACACTATTTTGTCACATGGAAACAATAAAAGGAGAACGTTAGTTTGTGTCCTGCCAGAGCCATGGTGGGAACCTTTTAAAAGGCAGTGGGTGCACGGAAAGAATACATTAAATACTTGCTGGTGGTTCACCAGGGTCCATGTGGGCTCTATGGGAGGTAGTTGCCATATGGCTTGCACCAAATGTGGTAAAACTGTGTGTTTGCAGGAGAACATAAACTTTGGGGTGGTGCAAGTCTGATTCCCCGCACCACCTCAGAAAATGTTGGACTATAGTCCTGCTAGCTCACAGAACCCCTAACAAATGCGTGTGCTACCTCAGAACATGACAATCCTGATCCCCCAAGGAAATAGTGGTAACAGATCTAGAACGTTTTCTTTTGGACTCTCATTCATACCCAAGGAAAATACTCAAGAAATACACAACCTGTGGTTTCAATATGTATTGAAGCAGTGAGATTCTTGAGTAAAATACTTACACTGTAATTAGTAATAGAACAAAACATTTCACTGTAATTAGCAATACAAGAATGGTGGAGAGAATGAATCACTCCATCATCATGCTAACGCAATGAACATACTCTGGCATATATGTAATGAATTATTGAGTGTGTCTACCTAAAGCTCCCTAACCTAGTTTGGCCTAGGTTGGGTGATCAGCCAAAAATCCTTGTCAGGGTGACCTACCTCCCCATTACCTATGGACAAGTGTCATCGAGCTGCCCATCTGAGTGTAAAGCAGAACATTCCTGGTGGAGAAGACAGGAATCAGCTGTGATGGAATTCTGACATGCCACAACCTCGAAGTGTCAGCAGAGTACCCCTCCGATTTTAATGAGGAAGTGCATTCATATATTTAACAAACAGTACCCATGTTGGCATGTTGAGGTCTTTGTCAGGCCATAATTGTTTA
This sequence comes from Lissotriton vulgaris, assembly GCF_964263255.1. Lineage (NCBI taxonomy): Eukaryota > Metazoa > Chordata > Amphibia > Caudata > Salamandridae > Lissotriton > Lissotriton vulgaris. The sequence continues at coordinate 636,900,566 of NC_141694.1, forward strand.
AGTTAGTTAAATAGCATTGTCACCTAATCAGCAATAATAAGCCATGACATTTGAGCAGTGAGCTCTGTATATTGTACTGAATGTCCAAGGTGTCATGATAGTGTGACTACGAAGTTAAAATGTACGAAATGCAGTTTTGGAGAATCCTATCCAGCACTGAAAGGTGCGCATACATATGTTAAAAGTCACTGCATCGCAGAAAGAAGACATCCTAAGAATCACGACCATAAAGATGGCGCTGCTTCTAGCCCAGCCAAATGACGTAGTGAAGGCAGGCAAAACCAACATTGAAAACTGTACTACAATTGGCCACAAACACAGATAAATGTATAAGGAAAAAATGAAAAAATAAAGCAAAATGTCATAGGTCTCTTCTACCAACGTTTCTACAAACTGGCTTTTAAAAGTGGAATAAAGTGTATTAAGCACACACTGGCTGCTAAAGTTAGCAGAAGCTAGCTTACCCACTATTTAGCTACTGAAGAAGAAGGGATAGAAGACAAATGCAAATTGACAACCAAATACGGACTGACTCCACAAAATGGTGCTCACTGCATAGCCAGCAAAAAAGGAGGCATAAAGAAGAAAGACAAAACGGCTACTTTGATCACCCACACTGGCTACACAAAATGGCCACAGCTGCAAGGCCAGCAAAGAAGAGCGATTGACATCAAAGAACTTATGGCAGCAGCCTAGGGCATTGGTGAAAGCAACCACTGGCAAAAAAAAAAGAAAATGTAAATACATCAAATAATTGCTGGTGCCCTTTCAGGGCCCATAGGGACTCCATGAGAGGAAGGTTGAGGCAGGCAAAACAATAATTGCTGGTACTTCACCAGGGCCCATGTGGGCTCTATGGGAGTAGTGGAGTCAGGCAAAACAAACATTGACATTTTTTATAAAAATGACAACACTATACCAAACAAGCCACAAGCACAAATAAATATATCAGGAAAAAAAACAAAATGAACAAAAATGCTATAGCTCGCTTCTATTAATGTTTCTAGGAAATGGCTTTTAAAAGTGGAATAAAGGGATTGAAGCACACATTGGCTGCACAAAATGGTACAATCTAGCTCATCTACTGTTGGACCTGTCCTCTTCTATAGGGTCACCCTGAAACTTTTTGTTTTCCTCCTCTACTTTTTGCTAAATTTGTTTTTGTTAGCTTTACTACTCCTGGCACTATTACACTGCTAACCAGTGCTAAAGTGCATGTGCTCTCTTCTTAAAACATGGTAACACTGGCTTGTCCACAATTGCCATCTTTAATTTACTTTTACGTCCCTAGTACAGTGGACCACATGTGCCCAGGTCCTGTAAAATAAATGATACTAAAGGGCGGCCTGCAGCACTGATTATGCCAACAACTTCAGTAGACCATTAAACATGTCTCAGGCCTGCCATTGCAGAGTCTGTACCTGAAGTTTTAAACTGCCATTTCGATACGTTAACCCTCTTGCCAGGCCCAAACCTTCCTCTTTAATACATATATGTCACCCTTGAGGTAGGCCCAGTCAGCCCCAAGGGCAGGGAGCTAAGTATTTAAAAAGCTGGACAGGTACTTATAAGTTTCACAAGCCCAGATAGTGAAAAACTCCTCAATTTGTTTTTCACTAAAGCAAGACCTAGCTCTCCCATAGGTTAACATTGGGATTACATTATTACATTTTATAAGACTAATTTCCAGTTGGAAAATATAGATATTTTGAGTGTGGTGGCTCTGGACTCACAATGTCAAATCACAACTTATGGTAAAGTGGATTTTAAGTTGCATTTCCGAAAATGCCATTTTTAGAAAATTGGCATTTTCTTACTGAACCATTCTGTACAATCTGCCTGTCTCTGAATTCATGTCTGGGGTGGGTAACAGCTGGCCTTGTGCATTCCCTCTAGACAGCCACACAGAATGGGAGCGTAGATGTGACTTGATGGGCCTTAATGGGCCATCAACTGGCATGATGGGGAGGGGGGAGTTAAGCACAGCCCCACTTACATCTGAATAAGCTGTGCCCTGTCTACACACAATTGGGATTAATGACCCTGCATTGTCACTGCAGCCAGTTTGGAGCCAGTACAGGGGTAGCAGGGCATCTGTGCACCTCAAATGCATGCCTTTAGAAGCTCTTCCCACTTCCAGAACCATGGCATCAAAGTATAAATTATGGACTTTAAACACCCTCACTTCAGGACACTTCTGGACCTGTGGATACTCTACCAGGAAGAAGAACTGCTGTGCTACTGAAAGGACTGCTATTCTGCTGGACTCCTGCTCTGCTGTTTTCACCTCCTTGCCTGGTTTTGAGAAGGACTGGACCTGCATCTCTCCAACTCAGACCAAACCTACTCCCGTGGCTTGGTGACTTGCCTCCTGTTTTCTGAAGACTCATGGACACAAAACAATTCCAACTCACCTGCTACGGCACCTGGATTCTGCAATCTGTGAGTGTACCTTGCCAAGTGGTCCCAACCCAGTTGTAGACCCTTGGAAGTGGGCCTGAGGGGCTCTTCTTTCTGTGGTCCTTCTCGGTACTAATGCCGGACAACAGAAGGCCTTGCAAATCAGCGCTGTGCAGACCATGCACCCAATTTTAAGGTACTATGTTCAGCGGGCTCAGGTGGGTCCCTGTAGCCAGCCCATGCTACATTACAGTCACCGTGAACTTATGACTTTGTCCCGGTCTAGCGCGACCATATAGCCATAGTTGGAGCTTTGCACTTTTATGCACTATTTTCACCTAATTAAAATACAATCACATCTCAAGTTCTACTAATTGGATTTCTGTCATTTTGGACTTGTTTTGCTTGTCTTGTGTCTTTTTGTGTGGTGTTTCCGCTGTTTCACTGTTTTAAATGTTGCACAAACACTTTACAAATTGCTTTTTAAGTTAAGCATGACCGCTCTGTGCCAAGCTACCAGAGGGTGAGCACACGTTGGGTTAATTTATTGTGTGTATCTGACTTGCCCTGACTAGGATTGTAGTCCCTACTAGGACAGGGTGCATACCTCTGCCAACTAGAGAACCAATTTCTACAATACACCATAAAGTCACTGAAGAAGGAGGCATGGAAGACAAACACAAAAACACAACCAAACACACACTAAGTGACTCCACAAAATGGTAGTCGCTGCATGGCCAGTAAAAAAGGAAGAATAGCGAACAAAGGCAAAATAGCTACTGTGACCACACTCCCACACACAGACACACACACACTGGCTACACAAAATGGCCAGCAAAGAAGAGCCATGGAGAACAAAGAACACATGGCAGCCTATGGCATTGGCAAAAACACACATCAGCAGAAATAAAGCAAATAAATGAAATAATTGCTGCTGCCCCATTACTGCCCATAGGGACTCTCTGGGAGGCAGGTGGCATATTGGAAAAGAAGAAAAATAAGAATTGTGTTAGGTCTCTACTATTAATGTTCATAGGAAATTATTTTTAAAATTGGAATTAAGAGATTGAAGTCCACACAGGCTGCACAAAGTGGTGGAGGATTGCTCATCCACCACATGGCCACTGAAAAAGGAAACATAGAAGACAAAGACAAAATGGCCAACAAAGACACACACTAACTGGCTCCATAAAGTGGTGGTCTCTGTGTGGCAAGTGTGAGAAGTTGGCCCGATATGCAGCGTTCGCTATTCTAGCGACCGCTATGTATCGTTCCAAACGACCCTTATGGTGATTGGTTGTAAGGCAACCTACAGACCAGCTATCCTAGTAGCGTGGATACGAGCAGTCTAAGGCTGAAGACTCGAGAGGGCGTGTTAAGCCAGCTGTTATACCATCACATACCCCTTGAACACCAAGTGAAAGGACACCACACAAGTGTTATGAAAATAAACAGTATATTTATTAAGAATCACAACAGCCCTGTACTCTTTATGAGGACAGGGTACTAAGCACAAACCAAATCTCTTAGGAAAATACTTCAAGTGCACGATTAAACAAGTGTCCGAGGACACGGAAAGTTTAGTGGTCTCGGGCGGACCCGATAAGGCAAGTCGGAAGCGAGGGACTCGGGACCCTAGAGTAAAGAGGCTATGCAGGCACCGAAATGCCGAAGTTACCTAGCCACGAGGGCTGCGGCTGCACAAGTCTTACAGGCGTCGGGGGTCTTCGCTGACGAGCCAGGAGCCGGAAGGAAAAGGAGTTGCTGGCCGGCGACCAGTGATGAATAGTTCGTAGAGATCCAAGCCTGGATCAGAGATCGATGATACCTGAAAGCAGAGGGGACCAAGTTCGTACTACTAGCCAGTAGTCAGAGGGTGCCAGGAGGGCACCGGTTGGCCGTCACCTCGACCAGGTGAGTGGGCGACGCTAGGCTCTGCAGTCTCACGGACCAGGAGGCGTTCTCGGCGACCAGGATGGAGGTGCGAGCTGTCCCACGAAGAATGATGCTGTCGGCGTCTCTGGGCCCAGGATTGGGGCAACAAGCCTTGGCAGATCTCGGGCCACGTGGTGGGCCTAAGATGGCGTCTTTGGATGGACCAGGTGGGTCCGGGGTGCCCCTCTCGAAAAAGGGAGCAAGGGCCGGTCTGGAGCAACCAGACCAGCAGTGTTGGTTGTCGGATGTCGTCAAGGAAGGGCACAAGCCAGCGGCTAGTGACCAGACAACGTGCTGAGCAGCGAGCAGAAGGGCCCCACGCAGATCGTGGAGATACTGGGAGACTGCACTTCGGTGCTGGAGCTGCTCAGGGTCGGGGCTTCTCGGACCCCAGAGCACTCACCAGAGAATTGCTTCGATGGTCGTGCTGGTTAAGAAAAGCGTGCAGGTTTTGATGATGGCCGGTCCCTCGAGGTCTCGTCGCACCCACAGATCACAGCTGAGCTGATGACGTGGGTAGAGGTCGGAGGTGCCAGGGAAGCCGGTTCTCGTCGAGCTGGGCCGTCGGATCCTTGAGGAAGGACTTGCAGCAAACCGCAGAGTTCTTAGATGGTGCCCGCTGATGCAGGGTGACTACTCCTTAGTCACAAGGGAGAAATCTTGAGAAGAGTCTCGAATGTCCTTTCGTAGAAAGTAGTTCTTGATTCAAAGATGATCTAATTTGGAAGGGTCCCCGCTCCGGCCTTTATTCTAAAGAAAGAAGTGGGTACATGACTAGGTCCTGCCCTAAGGGTGGGACCAGGAAGGGGGGTAGTTACACCCCTCTCCCCTGCCGGACTTTCCCCAGGCCAGGGCTGGCGCCCCTGGAACTGGTTCTGACCGGCAGATGCGTAGTGAGCACCGGGGTGCCACTCCGCAGTCACCTTCTCGCAAAAGCCCTACCTACCCAGAATACACAAACCCTGTCTGGGACGGTGCGAACACCGCCCTCGACAGGAAACCCTTTGTCCAAGCGCTCCTCGCTGGAAGGACTCCCAGCAGCAGGAGGTCAGACTCGTGTCTGTGGTGGCAGCATCCATTTTGTGGAGCTGAGGCTTTAGTTAACTTTAACCGGGGTTCACAGTTACGTACATGTCGTGTCCCTCTAGAAGGGCGGAATGCTAACCTCGTCGCCAGAATTGGTGAGAGGGCAGCATCCCGATTCGTATGACACCTTACTCGACATGCCTTGATAACGCGACACCGAAGTTACCGATGTGGTACGCGTTATCATGGAACAGCCATTGGGTCTTGATTCCGCAAGCTGCAACCGGGCTCGGCTCGGGCCAGAACCTAGTTCACACGAGCCCACGCACTCTGCCTTCAGGATTGTCAAGGCCTGCCATAGGAGTGACTGATAGGAACTCGGGTGTCCATTGTATGGTTAGATATAGATCTACTATACCTAAAGCAAAGGGTGATTACACGACTTCGCCCCAGCTGTCATGCAGCCAGTTGTGTCAAATCTAGGAGGCCAGCCAGGGGTGGCATAATACATGCTGCAGCCCCTGGCGGCCCTGGGTAGACCTATGCCCTGAGTTACAGGGTCTGATAAGGTGGCCCAGTACCAATTGGAACTGTACCTAGGGTACATGGAATCCATTTTAAAGAGAGAGCAGTAGGCCTGGGGTCCTGATTGGCAGGGTCCCAGGTCGACTATGTCCAAAACCAGCTAAAACACAGGGCAAAAAGTTGGGGGCAACCATAGTCAGGATGTACCTTCCTACACAACCCCCCCCCCCCAAACGAAAGGAGATAAGGCTATCCTTGTCCAGGTAAGCCTCTATTACCTAAGTGGCCATATAAGGAAGGACCAGCTCTGGCTTGGTTTCCCCCTGTGTCATGGTCCACTAGGCAACCCCTCACCCTAAGGGTATCTGAGGGTCTCCACCATAGGGAATCTCTGTCTCTGGTGTGTCTTGGGAAAGAAGAAGGCTGATGCTGGGATGGAGTACTGAAATGAGGCTCCTCTACCTTTGGGCTCAACTTCCTCCAATCACCATTCATCATGTGTGCCTTTCTTTCTTTAGCTGAGATGCACTGAGCTCTCAGGGTCAGCCTCTGGCTACCTAAAGCTGGAGGCTGAGTCCCTCTGTTTGGCTTACTGGAGGGACAGGTCAGGTCTGGGGTTTTTAGGCCCCATGTTTGGCTGTGCCCAACAGTGTCCAGCTGTGGGAGTTCCCTAACTACTTTTAAGGGGGATCCCTCAGGAGTCTGTTCTATTTTCACTTGGCTAGGGTTACCAGCTTCAGTGATCCTAATCTGCTGATTAAGGGGTTCTTTTGGACAGGGGGCCCCTTGGGGTCCACCACTGGCCTCCCTGATCTCTTCAGCCCTGGGCTGACTGAGGCAGGGTAGAGAGGTGCAGGTTACCTGCTCCAGACTGGGTCCCACCTGGGAAGGGTCCACTGCCATCAGGGGCTCTGCCAGGCTAAGCCTGACTACCTCTGGGGCAGTTCCTTCAACAGGGGTAGAGTCAGTTCCCTGAGGAGGCTGGCTCTCACCTAGTGTCTGGGAGGGGGAAGACTCTTCTTCCTCCTCAATGCTCTCTGTTTGAGTGATTGTTTCAGGCTTCACAACCTCACTATCTGTTTGAGTAGAGGCTGAGACCATTTCAACCTTGCCAACCTTTTCAGGAGGGCACTCAGTTTGTGTTTGGGCTGTGACTGTCACAGCCCTCCTATCCTGTTCTGAAAAGCCTGTCTGAGCCTGGGCAGTGGCTACCACTGCCCCTCCAACTTTTTCAGGGAGGAATGATGCTTGGACTGGGGCTGTAGCTATTACTGCCCCACTAACCTGTCTGGATAGGCCTATCATTCTGGAGTGAGTTTCTTGCTCCACCTCAGCCCATGCTGAGAGTTCCAGGTCATTCCCCAGTAAGCAATCTACAGGTAGGTTATCTGTCACTGCCACTCTCATGGGCCCTGTGACACTACCCCAGCTGAGCTTGACTACTGCCATGGGACGCCTTCTCTTCACTCCATGAATGTCTGTCACCTGATAAGTAAAACCAGGGGTCAGTTGAGCAGAGGGGACCAGATGGTCACTCACCATGGTGAGGCTGGCCCCTGTGTCTCTGAATGCCTCAACCTTCTGACCATTCACTAAAACTTCTTGTCTATACTTGCCCAAAATGTGGGGTCCAGTAGTGAAGTTGGCAAACCCCATGCCAGTCTCACAGACAAGAGTGTGGTCAGGGAACCTGGCTAAGCCATAGTCCTCCTGATTGCCCAAAGTAATGCCCACCACATTCTTGGGGGCACTCCCACCACCTGGGGGATTACCACTAGTGGTAACAGGAGGTTTAGGAGTATTACCTGGGGGTACATTTCTCTTATTACCATTTTTAGGGCAACTGGCATCACTTTTGTAATGACCCACCTGTTTACAGGTATGGCAATAAGGTTTCTTCTGTTCTGAAGGAGTGTTCTGGGACCCACCACCCTTGTTGGAGTTTTGGGGCCCTTGGGAAGTCTTCTCTGTGGATTTATCCCCACCCTTCTCTTGAGGCTTGGTTGATTCCTTTTTCTGGTCACCACCCTGGTTTTTAGGCCTAACCCTGGTTCTGACCCATTTGTCTGCCCTCTTACCCAATTCCTGTGGAGAGGTCAGATCAGAGTCTACCAGGTGCTGATGTAATAACTGGTTCTGACAATTATTTAAGATTTGCTCCCTCATAATTAGATTATACAATCCTTTAAAATCAGTAACCTTACTACCCAGTAGCCAGCCTTCAAAAGCCTTAGTGGCACAATCAACAAAGTCAGTCCAATCTTGAGACTGAGTTTTCTGGGTGTCTCTGAACAGCATCCTGTATTGTTCAGTGGTTAAACCAAACCCATCAACCAGTGTATTCTTCAAGATTTTGTAATTATTAGCATCCTCCACCCTTGTGGTGAGGAGCTTATCTCTACCTTTACCGTCAAAGGAGAGCCACAAGATAGCTGCCCACTGACTCTGGGGAACACCCTGCACAGTGCAGGCTCTCTCCAAAGCAGTAATCCATTTGTGGATGTCGTCCCCTTCTTTAAAGGGGGGCACTATCTTATTCAGGTGCTTTGTATCAAAACTCCTTTCCCTATTGCTAGGTTTATTGCTGCCACCAGTGGGCTGTAGCCCACATAATTCTTGCTCTCTAGCAAGGGCAAGTCTCTCTTTGGCCAGGGCAAGTTCTTCCCTTTCAATCCTCAGTTTGATTGCCCTTTCTTCAGCTTCATACACTCTCCTCTTAGGGGAAGACATTCCTCTGTGAGAAGAGTTGAGAGAGCCATTGGTTCGAAGGGATCTGCCAGAGTCTCTTGACAGAGATCTGGCTCGTCCATTCCCAATGTTAAGCTGACCTGATAGTGGCCCCGGGGGTCCCCCAGTACCACTGTCATGTTTGCTTAAGTTGGACCTGCTTAGTCTGACGACTTCTACCTGTCCCTTATCTGCCTCATCCCCAGAGGGATCCTCATTCTCATCATCCTCTACATCTTCAGTCTCAGTTGAGAGGTGGATGAGGTCAGGATCGTCTCTGGTTCCCTCGAGGGGAGGCATGTCTCCTTCTGGATTAGAAGAGCTAAGACGGGTCTCAGCTTTTCTGGCATCATAAGTCTCCAAGAGACCAATCAGAAAGGACGTTGTGGGGTTAGACCCCTGCTTGATCTTCCTGGAGTGACACACCTGTCTTAACTCCTTGAAGCTCAGCACAGTAAATCTTGAAGGGATGACCTGTGGAGGGTCAACTGACACAAGGGGAGACTCAGAGTTTCCTCCTTTGTCTGACATACTGTTTCTAGTGTGGTGTAAGTGATGCACCTACCTACACTATGTGTTTACCTACTGATCCCTTGCTAAGTGTTGCAGCCAAGGTGTGCTAAGCCTTGAGGAGCTACAACAGCTGGTTCAGTAGAACTCAGAGTATTCTAAGCTTCAGTTATATGTACTAACAGTACTTATGTGATCTTTCAACAAGATATTCTTAGGATACGTGTGGTAAAACAACAGCAAGCTCAAATCCCAACCGCTGCTCACCAATGTGAGAAGTTGGCCCGATATGCAGCGTTCGCTATTCTAGCGACCGCTATGTATCGTTCCAAACGACCCTTATGGTGATTGGTTGTAAGTCAACCTACAGACCAGCTATCCTAGTAGCGTGGATACGAGCAGTCTAAGGCTAAAGACTCGAGAGGGCGTGTTAAGCCAGCTGTTATACCATCACATACCCCTTGAACACCAAGTGAAAGGACACCACACAAGTGTTATGAAAATAAACAGTATATTTATTAAGAATCACAACAGCCCTGTACTCTTTATGAGGACAGGGTACTAAGCACAAACCAAATCTCTTAGGAAAATACTTCAAGTGCACGATTAAACAAGTGTCCGAGGACACGGAAAGTTTAGTGGTCTCGGGCGGACCCGATAAGGCAAGTCGGAAGCGAGGGACTCGGGACCCTAGAGTAAAGAGGCTATGCAGGCACCGAAATGCCGAAGTTACCTAGCCACGAGGGCTGCGGCTGCACAAGTCTTACAGGCGTCGGGGGTCTTCGCTGACGAGCCAGGAGCCGGAAGGAAAAGGAGTTGCTGGCCGGCGACCAGTGATGAATAGTTCGTAGAGATCCAAGCCTGGATCAGAGATCGATGATACCTGAAAGCAGAGGGGACCAAGTTCGTACTACTAGCCAGTAGTCAGAGGGTGCCAGGAGGGCACCGGTTGGCCGTCACCTCGACCAGGTGAGTGGGCGACGCTAGGCTCTGCAGTCTCACGGACCAGGAGGCATTCTCGGCGACCAGGATGGAGGTGCGAGCTGTCCCACGAAGAATGATGCTGTCGGCGTCGCTGGGCCCAGGATTGGGGCAACAAGCCTTGGCAGATCTCGGGCCACGTGGTGGGCCTAAGATGGCGTCTTTGGATGGACCAGGTGGGTCCGGGGTGCTCCTCTCGAAAAAGGGAGCAAGGGCCGGTCTGGAGCAACCAGACCAGCAGTGTTGGTTGTCGGATGTCGTCAAGGAAGGGCACAAGCCAGTGGCTAGTGACCAGACAACGTGCTGAGCAGCGAGCAGAAGGGCCCCACGCAGATCGTGGAGATACTGGGAGACTGCACTTCGGTGCTGGAGCTGCTCAGGGTCGGGGCTTCTCGGACCCCAGAGCACTCACCAGAGAATTGCTTCGATGGTCGTGCTGGTTAAGAAAAGCGTGCAGGTTTTGATGATGGCCGGTCCCTCGAGGTCTCGTCGCACCCACAGATCACAGCTGAGCTGATGACGTGGGTAGAGGTCGGAGGTGCCAGGGAAGCCGGTTCTCGTCGAGCTGGGCCGTCGGATCCTTGAGGAAGGAATTGCAGCAAACAGCAGAGTTCTTAGATGGTGCCCGCTGATGCAGGGTGACTACTCCTTAGTCACAAGGGAGAAATCTTGAGAAGAGTCTCGAATGTCCTTTCGTAGAAAGTAGTTCTTGATTCAAAGATGATCTAATTTGGAAGGGTCCCCGCTCCGGCCTTTATTCTAAAGAAAGGGGTGGGTACATGACTAGGTCCTGCCCTAAGGGTGGGACCAGGAAGGGGGGTAGTTACACCCCTCTCCCCTGCCGGACTTTCCCCAGGTCAGGGCTGGCGCCCCTGGAACTGGTTCTGACCGTCAGATGCGTAGTGAGCACCGGGGTGCCACTCCGCAGTCACCTTCTCGCAAAAGCCCTGCCTACCCAGAATACACAAACCCTGTCTGGGACGGTGCGAACACCGCCCTCGACAGGAAACCCTTTGTCCAAGCGCTCCTCGCTGGAAGGACTCCCAGCAGCAGGAGGTCAGACTCGTGTCTGTGGTGGCAGCATCCATTTTGTGGAGCTGAGGCTTTAGTTAACTTTAACCGGGGTTCACAGTTACGTACATGTCGTGTCCCTCTAGAAGGGCGGAATGCTAACCTCGTCGCCAGAATTGGTGAGAGGGCAGCATCCCGATTCGTATGACACCTTACTCGACATGCCTTGATAACGCGACACCGAAGTTACCGATGTGGTACGCGTTATCATGGAACAGCCATTGGGTCTTGATTCCGCAAGCTGCAACCGGGCTCGGCTCGGGCCAGAACCTAGTTCACACGAGCCCACGCACTCTGCCTTCAGGATTGTCAAGGCCTGCCATAGGAGTGACTGATAGGAACTCCGGTGTCCATTGTATGGTTAGATATAGAGCTACTATACCTAAAGCAAAGGGTGATTACACGACTTCGCCCCAGCTGTCATGCAGCCAGTTGTGTCAAATCTAGGAGGCCAGCCAGGGGTGGCATAATACATGCTGCAGCCCCTGGCGGCCCTGGGTAGACCTATGCCCTGAGTTACAGGGTCTGATAAGGTGGCCCAGTACCAATTGGAACTGTACCTAGGGTACATGGAATCCATTTTAAAGAGAGAGCAGTAGGCCTGGGGTCCTGATTGGCAGGGTCCCAGGTCGACTATGTCCAAAACCAGCTAAAACACAGGGCAAAAAGTTGGGGGCAACCATAGTCAGGATGTACCTTCCTACAGAAAGCAAGGAAGGAGACATAGAGAACTAAGACAAAATGGCCACTCTGACCCCCCAAACACACACACACACACACACACACTGGCTACACAAAATGACCGCTGCATGGACGGAAAAGTAAAAGACACGGAGAACAAAGACGAAGTTTGCCCTATCCTGCCTGGAGCACCTTCTCCCTTCAGAAAAATCATCTTGTAGAATTGCAGGAAAAGGATTGCAAGGAAGTTATCAGCAATAGGCATATGCAGACAAAAAAATAAAATAACCTACTTTTTGCATTTAATCCACAGCCATCCACAGCCTCCTAAATGTTTTTCCAAAGCATATAGCACAGCAGGAGTATGAATGTGAAGCATACATATAAATACACCTAAGGACTAGTGCAGGCCAGGCGAAGCCCCAAACAGTAAAATAACATCACAGTAAAATGATAAACAAATCACTATAACATTAAAAACACCCTTTCAAGAAAATTCAGTACAAATATGTTTATTGCTATGCTTTCACCATCCAAAAAAGTGCAAACATGTCCCCTTCAGAAAAAGTTATCCTACATGCCTCACCACTGCAGGCAAGACTCCAGGCCACCCACCAACAAAGACACAAATCATTAATAAAATCTAAAAGGAACAAAAAATACTAGTGCATGCTCTCCATCAAACAACACATTTTCCCCAAAGTGCTGCATTGGACTTACTTGATTTCTCTCCAAAAGTTAAATGTTCAGTGGTGTGTATACAGCAGGGATTGCAGACAAAGAGACAGAGTGATGCTTTCCCTCCAAAATACCCACAAAAAAAGTTACCAAGACCGGACAAAACAGAGGGATGATTCTTGAGGACAGGAAGAGGAATTTGCCACTGTATGTACAGTAGACTCCCAGTCTCTATACCAGTTCCTTCCTGTTAAAAAAAAGTGTGTTTCAAGTTAAACAAAATACCCAAACCGTATAGGTAAAATATCAACTCAAAAATGCACCTCAAGTTGATTTTCTGGCTACCCATCTTATAATATTGTTGATCGCTTTCAAAATGACTCCTAAATGTTCTGCTTGTGAGCCATTATTAGTGCCTTCAGACTCAGTATGGTCTTTGTCTTCCTAACAGCAATCTACTGGTCAGCTTTTAAGTGTGGAGCTCTGCATGGTGGATGCTGGTGTTGTGAGTTGCTACAAATATATTGAGTATGCAAAATGAGGAATACATGGATTGTGCTGCCTATGTTAACACCTTGCCTGCGGCGCAAATTCCGCCGCGGTGCTGGCATTCTAATGATTGGGCGGGGTTCGGACGGCCCCGCACATGCTCACTGTCACGTTGCACGGCCGGGGGGCGTCCGCAGCATAGAAAGGGTTAATGTCTTCAGATTTGCTGTGTGCTGTAGAAATTATGGGGATATGCTGTTAATGATGCAGTATATTTGTAATAGAAGCTGATTTTGGATTCATGCCTTTATTGCAACCTGATGGGATGAGGTTTGAAATGGAGAAATAATTAGCATCATATCTTCAAAGAACGCCCATCTGGATTGTGTTTTCAATAGACTCCCACATTAGATTTTGTCTGCAATGGAACTCCTGGGGTGATGCCTTAATTGTGTGTTCTCGTGCAGGGGGCTGCTGTGTTTTTTTGTTTTTCATGTCAAAGGAGTGTGCAATATCTCCGGTTAGTGCATGAGCTGCAGGACGCACAGCTCAGAAACAGAGAGAGGCAACCACTGTCCTACTCTACTCTACTGAGCTCCACAGTTCATGTATTAACTATGAAAAATTCAAAATTTTAAGCATATGCTTTGGCAAAGACCATTGACTTATTGTCAGTGAAATTGCTCCCCCTCCCTTGCAGCTCCACCATCAAGTGAGGACTTCCCCCGAGCCCCTGCACTCTCGAATGTTGGTGTTCAAGGCGCTCCTCCACCCGCAGGTTTTACCTGTGCCTCATCCCTGCTGGTTCAGTGGACCTCTGTCTCCTTTATCTTGCTCCGCTCTTTCTCTCTGTTTTTTACTCGGTCTTTCACTGATTTAATCTCCCCCTCACTCTCCTGTATCTTTTCTCTGTTTTCACTTGTTGTTCACTGATTTCAATCACCCCTTTCACTCCCCCTCTGTGTTTTTCCTCCATTTGCACTAGTTTTTACACTGATTTTATCTCCCCCTTTCACTCCCCCTCTGTGTCTATCCTCCGTTTTCATGTGTTTTTTTCACAGCTTTAATCTCCCCCTCTCACTCACCTTCTGTGTCTTTCCTCCTGTTTTCTTGCACTTTTCACTGCCTTATTTTCCCTCTTTTCACCTTTTTCTGCCCATTTTTTCCTGCCGCTGCTACCCCGACGGCCCCTCACCACCATCACGACCAACACGACCTGCCCAATCCAGCTCCCCTACCCGCCTCTCAGCTGTCCAACCCTCCCTGACCTCTACTTGCTGGCACGCTGAAGATGCGCCAAAGGCAAGCCCATCTGCACCCGTCCGCGACCAGACCATGACCAATGCCAGGAACCCTGGACCTCCGCAACGCCGATGCTCCGACCCAGCGGCACTCCACGCTCTCATCCCAGGACGCAACAACAACTTCAAGCTGGCATCACCAGCCAACACCCATGGACTCTTCAGCTGTCACTGGGGCCGGCACACCTGCAGCAACGCCAAGACCACAGACTCGGCGCAACCCACCCGCAAGACCACAATGAACTGAAGACCCTGCAATGCATCCTCCTCAATGTCCGATCCCTTCACAAACACGCCACTGAAATCTGGGACCTCCTCAACAGCACCACCCCAGACATAGCGTTCTTCACCGAAACATGGACCAATACCACCTCGGGACCGGACATCGCCATCGCTATTCCCCAAGGATACAAGATCACCAGGAAGGACCTCCACACCCGCCCGGGAGGAGGAATCACCATTGTCCACAAATCCACCCTCCACATGAACACACACCTGACGATCCCACAGACCTGATGGAACACCTTCACTTCAAGATACTGGCCAGCCCTACCACCACCCTCCGATGAACCCTGATCTACCGACCCCCTGGACCCCACAGACTTTTTGCCAACTCCATCACAGACATCTCCCTGCATGCCTTCGCGTCCACCAACTACACCCTACTGGGATACCTCAACTTCCACCTCAACAACCACCTGGACCCCAGCACCACATCCCTCCTGGACAACCTCCACAACATTGGACTCCGCCAGATCGTGACCGAACCCGCGCACTCAGCAGGACACACCCTTGACCCCTCTTCACAAGAGGAAACTCCATCACCTTCAGCCACACCACCGAACTCCCATGGACTGACCATTGATGTGTCCACTTCACCTTCAGAACACCCACTATCCACAGACACCAGCACCTGCTCCCACAAAGTAACTGGACCAGAATCATCGATGACCAGCTAACCTCATCACTCAGCAACTCCATCCCACCTATTGCGGAAAACAATGACCCCAACACCGCAGCCTGAACCCTGCACAGATGGATCTCTAACAGCGCCAACACCATAGCCCCCCTCAACAAAAAAATATAACACCCACACCAAGAAAGCCAGATAGTTTACCACCAAACTTTGAGAGTCCAGACACACTTGCCACTACCTCAATAAGTTCTGGAGGAACCCCAGATCCACAGAAGCCCACAACAACTTCAGAGTCACCACCAATGTCCACCACCAACTCATCAGAAAAACGAGGAAAAAAGCAACTGAAGAAAGAATCTTCACTCACGCACACAACAGCAAAGAACTCTTCAACATCATGAAGGAGTTCAACCAATCCACCAGCGAGTCCACCTACATCCCTCCCTCACAAGACCTCTGTGACAAACTCAGCACCTTTTTCCACCACAAAATCAAGAGCAACTACGACAAATTCGACAAAGACAACCTACATGCTGAACCCTCACCAACCACCCCTGACACCCTGAAGCCAGCGGTTGACAACTGGACAGCCCTCACCAAAGAAGACACACTGAAGACGATGAAGTCAGTCCACTCCGGGGCCCACATGGACCCCTGCCCCCACCACATTTTCAATAGAGCCACCGACTCTATCGCACCCATGCTCTGCCACACCATCAACCACTTCCTGGTAACCGCCTCATTCCCCGATGACTGGAAACATGCCAAGGTCAACCCCCTCTTGAAGAAAACCTCGGTGAACCTCACCAACCTCAAAAACTCCAGACCCATCTTACTGCTCCGTTCCCAGCGAAAATCATTGAAAAAGCCATTGACAGCCAACTCACCACATTCATCGAAGAGCACAACATCCTCGACTCCTATCAATCCGGCTTCAGAAAAAAAACCAGTACGGAAACCGCTCTCCTCGCTGCATCAGACGGCATCCGCACCCTACTGGACAAAGGAGAAATAGCAGCCCTCATCCTCCTCGATCTCCAAGCGGCGTTCAACACAGTCTCTCACCGCACCCTAATGTGCAGGCTCCACGATACAGGGGTCCAAGACGAGACTCTTGACTGGATCCGCTCCTTCCTCTCCAGCAGAAAGCAGTGGGTCAGACTCGCCCCTTTCTTCTCTGACCCTACACCAAAAACCTGCGGAGTCCCCCACGGGTCCTCCCTCACCCCTACGCTCTTCAATGTCTACATGGCTCCGCTCACCCCCATCGTCAGAACCTACGGACTCAACATTATGTCATACGCAGACGACACCTAACTCATCCTCTCCCTATCCAACTAACCCAATTCCGCCAGACACAACTTTTGAAAAGGCATGGAAGCCTTTGCCAAATGGATGAAAAACAGCTGCCTTCAACCAAACACCAACAAAACAGAAATACTCATCATGGACCCAAACCCCGATGCCTGAAACGACACCTTGTGGCCCCCCGCCCTCGAAAGTCCGCCCACCCCCACGGAGCACATACGCAACCTGGGAATCATCCTGAACTCCGAGCTCAAAATGGACAACCAGATCAACTCTGTCTCATCCTCCTGCTTCCACACCCTCTGCCTCCTATTTAAGAACTTCAAATGGATCCCTCTCAAACACGGAAAGACAGTCACTAACGCCCTGATCACCAGCAGACTCGACTATGGCAACGCACTCTACGCCGGAATAAATAAAAACCTCACCTGCAAGCTACAGAACATCCAGAACGCCGCCCCAATACTGGTCCTTGACCTGCCAAGACACTGCCACATCTCCCAGCACCTGCGCACACTCCACTGGCTCCCCATTGAAGCTAGAGTCACCTTCAAGATGCTCATCCACACCCACAAGGCCCACCCCGACACTGGACCAGCATACCTGAACAGTCGACTCAAATTCCACGCACCCCAAAAGACACTACTATCAGCCCAGCTCTCCTACGGCATGGCCCCCCTGCACCTGAAAGACCAGATCGGGAGGCCGTTCCTTCTCATTCCTCGCGGCCGGAACCTGGGACGCCCTTCCGCCCCACCTCAGACCGACAACATCGCTCCCAATCTTTGCAAAAAACCTCAAAACCTGGCTCTTCGACAGACCCCCCGCTTGATGGACTGGAACCTGCTAACCCCCCCCCCCCCCAGCGCCGTGAGATCCTTACGGGGGAGTAGTCATGCTTTAACAAACGCCTGATTGCTTGATTGATAAATTCAATTGCCTAAAAACAGGTACATCGATGTGATATGCACGAGCGTGCACATTCAATGTATTATTGCCCCATCTGTAAATTTATTTTGGTAAATAGTGTGGGCACTTGCATGTATTTTTTTTTTGCATCAAGTTTTTCTCCATGCCGAATAAAGCATTTGAATTGCCACTTGTGTTACTTTGCACCGGAATTACCATTTCCTTCAATACTGTTCTCACCATATCCGGATTTTACATTGGACTATACATTTTTGTTTGTAAAAAAGTGTTCCACGGGCTTAAACGACTATTAACATTTAATGTGCTATAACCTTAAACGACTTATGCATTCTACATATTTAATTTGCATATTCACGAGTTCATCTTATTTGCTTTAATCAGTGTTTTTTTTACATTCAGTATGTGGTTGTTTCTGATTGTTCTTAAAAATGCAAACAATTTCCGGGTAGTTAAAAAAACATTCTCTGCAGTATAGATAGGAGGAAAGGAATAAATAATTCCAGTAAAGTAAGTTGACACTTCATCACGGAAATCATCACAATGATTTATACACATATGTATGTTCAATATTAATGAAATACTATTATGCCTGCTCATGAATTATTCAAGCAGGCTGTGAGATGAAGACTTTAGAAGCCTCTTATTGCTGAAAACCGAGGTCATATTTCACCAGCCTAGGAAAGAAATCCAGATTTCAGTAAGTGTGTGCACACTGGCCCAAGTGCATTTAAAATATCAAGAATTTGGGGTAAGTTTATGTTTCACAAGACGGCACGAATTGTGCGTGGTTTGTAAAAAGTTGGTAGTATCCTTAAAAGATGCAAAATAGCTAGACCACGTACTTGTCTAAGAATCTTACACAGGGAGGAAGTTGTGTTTGAGAAGGACCAATATGTATGATTTAGCGGTGGAGTTTGTAAGACAGCTTGAATCGGTTTATGCTGTGGGAGTCGGAAATACTCAAGCCTCTAACTATTGTGCTAAAGATAATTTCCCTTACAAATTGTTAGATATGTACATCACATGGAGCCACAGGAAATGCCATAACAACCGTGCTTCTTAAATTGCTGACAATAAAGTTAAGGTACCTGACTTCCAAGTTTCAAAAAATAGGACACAAGGGGGCAGATTTACAAGCCCCATGCGACATTTTTGTGTCACTGTTGCTTCACTTTTGTGACGCAGCGGCGAGTATGCAATGTGGCCAATTCACACTGTGATACATCTAGGGAGATGCGTCACGTTGTAAAGCCCTGAGTCACATTATACCTGCATGAGGTATAATGTATGCAGTGTGGGCGTTCTCACGCAGGAATGCCTTGTAAAAGTGATGCAGTGAAATGTGAACTCTTCAAGAGTTCACTGCGCCACTTCTAGGACACCACTGCATCAAAACCATACCAGCAATGCGTGACTTTTGGGCCAACAGATGCGTTAGAATTTCTGAGGCATCTGTTAATCCTTGTGCCATTGTGCGCCGCATTGTAAATACTGTGCATCCATGATGGCGCAAGTGTATCGCAAGCTGGCGCAGGGAAACTGAAGCATCCCTACAGATGCATCAGTTTCTTGTAAATCTACCCCAAGATACTTTGTACATTCATAGATATATAACTACTTCCGGGACCTTTGTAAATGTCACTTTGTATATTGTGCGGAACGGGGTGGGGTGTCAATTTGCTGTTACAAATGGGGCATAAGCATCTTTAGTAACACCAAATGTATTGTCGGTGTAAGGGTCTCATTCAAAATGGGGGATTGGCTGCTTTTCATGGGAGTACTCTTTTCCTACACAACAGGAAACTGCAAATGGTCCATTACTCAGTTGTAATCAGTGCATGATCCTATTTGCACCAAAGCTGACATGGTGTTTACTCGTTTGCTCTATCACTGCTCTACGCCTGACCTATGTGCACTGATGTGCATTGACATCGCACAGAGGTTAAAGTCATTCTAAAAGACAGGTCAGATAAGTGAACTGCCATGGCTCCCATCATGGTTCATGACCAGGCCTGGTTACAGTGGATGTGAAGGCATACTAGAACCAGTCTTTAACTGGTTGTGCCTCAATGTGTGTGAAAATCCTCAGCATGTGTTTACCAACTTAACATTGCTTTTATTCTCTATTCAATATCCTCAAAGGGCTTACTGTGATGCATTTTCACACGAAGCACTTTTCCTTCCACTGCCTTGGAAAAGCATCCCTTAACGGCCATCAGTCACAGTTTGGCATTAAATCAATGACCAATAACACTGAACTAACCATTCATCTTTGGTTCGGGAGCATCAGGCTGCCCGGCGTAAAGCGCTACGACGCCTGGTTAGGGGTAGTAAGTCCTATATAAATGCACTGACGAATACATTTAGTAGCAAACTGAGAAAGGCGATGCTGTGCTACACTAGCAAACAAGCAGAATACGTGGTGGACCTTCACGGGCCTCACACAAGTTAAGCACCACGGCCGCTACAACGTAATGGTGCTTTCAGTAAAAAGATTTGTTCTGCAATTTTTAGGCATATGAGAAGCTGCTACTCATGTGCCCTAACTGAAAAAGCAATATTAATGCCAATAACTGTGAATTAATTGAACCACTTCAATAGTACTGAATCCCTTGGTTGCACAGGTGGGCGGAATAAGGCTGGGTCTACTAAGGAAAATGTTGGCAAACCACCTGAAAAGAAGTGCACTGCCTTTGTATTCGCAATTGCACAATCAAGCCAATGGGTGTGCTCAGGGCCACTGGAATTATGAGGCAGGGAATCCCCAATTTATGTGGCAGGGTTAACTAAATTATGCGGCTAGAAAAGGCAAATTATGCCGCATAATGTGTCACATGTCTTGATACTATTGGTTAATTTTTTATCAACTTTTCCTCATGGTAATACTGTCTAGGCAAAGATTTGACCTCATTAGTACCAGTTTAAAAACCAAATAAATAAAAAAAGTAACTGCCAGACGACCAGGTAACCTTTGAAAAAAAGGGCCGTCCATTCTGAACAGACTTGCTTTGCCACATTTTAGTAACTGTTGATCCATTCTAGCTAGAAACTACTTTGTTTTGGTTATAATCTGCAGATTATGTGGTAGATGATGAATTATGTGACAAAGGCGGCAAATCCAGAAATATTAAAAAAAAAAAAAGGAGCGGCCACAGAATTGCATAATTCCAGTGTTCCTGGCTGTGCTATACAGGCAGGAAAGGCGCATTCCCGTTAAAACGCGTGGTTCAAAAACAACCAGTTCTGCGGTTAATGGCCAGGTGCACGTAAATTGGCACTGCAAAATCAGTAATAGAATTGTTCATTTCAGCCTGCAAACGACCACTTTAAAAAAAGTACGTTGATGTTAAGGTTCCTGACACAGACATATAATTTAAAGTGCAGATGCACAGCACACAGTAGCATTTGGCCCGGAGCTCACTCATCCTCTCATCTTTACATGTGTACACCGACAAAGTATACACTTCGGAATCAAAGTGGAAGCAGAGGGGACGAGTAAGCCATTCGGCGTCCTGCCTCCCCTATCTTACAGTTTGCCTAAAGTATAAAATAGCCAGTGTGGTGATCAGCTGCTATGCCCTAATTGGACTCATTTGTATTCGGGATTCCTATAAGAAAAACACAGTTTGCCTGGACTAACACTGCAACGCCGAATAGTGATAGTACGGGTTAATTCAAAATGTGAATGACAGATGCAACAAGCAATAGCAGAGGCGGGCTGAGCAACTGCCCCATCCCACAGTGTATTATTATTAACTTTCGATTTCAAATGATCTGATAAACAACTAAAGTTTTCTCAAACAAATATGACAATGTGCCCACTATAAACATGCACTTTAGGTCACAGTTGGTGTTTGGAAATTCTTATCAGAATTATGTAAAGGACAGAAGGAGCTATTTTTCAAAGGCTTACAGAAAAGATATTGACATCTCTCAAATTGTATCAGTAGAATTTGCAGTCCTTGACAATGGGGCATGTTCACACTTCATTTGTAACAGCTTTTATTTTTTAAATAGAGGCAACAGTTTCTCTACTGGAAGTGGAATCAGGCTCAATTTGGAACCTTTTGCTTGGAAAAGACTTTGGCATGCATAATCTTGTTGTAATTGAATTTAGAGGACCCGGTTAATGAAGGGTTGTCAGGCGTTATGTGAACAGCTCCCTCTGGAAGGCTTGACAAGCACAACATTTTAGTACTAAAAGGGACTTACTTATGTGATATTGTAATGTTCCCTATATTTTCTTGATAATCCTATCTGCTTTATTTGTTTTTATTGCAAAAGGATAAACAAATACTATTAAGAGATGTGTAAGCGAGATGACGTCATTGAAAGTTAATGTGTAGAATTGCCTGAATTTATACCTTATTTATTGTGTGCTGCTAACCCTACCAATTAGATGAATAACAAAAAAAATGACTGCACAGGAATATACTTCTACACCAAGTTGGAAGAACAAAATGGTTTGCGGCCTATATGAAAGCGGAGTGTCCAATTAGAAGCAAATCGTATTTACAATTAATGAATTAAGTATGGTGCTCTTTAGGATGCTGCTCTCCCCCCTTTCCTTCACCAACGCCACAGAAGTGACTGATGTGCTCATGCTGTTCCACATTACCCTGTTGATGTGATCTTGGCTGGCTATTTATACCTGCCCCTTGCTTCTAACCAGCCCCTCTGCTGGCAAAGCACTGCAGACATGCACTACTGTGTTCTCATTGCTACAGAGGCAGGTTCTGGAGGAAATGTGCAATAGGGTGCGGGGTGCTGCAGGGGTTGCTGATAGCTCTTTTTATATTCCGAGCTGTGTGGAGGCTGTCCTTGGACTGCTAATGTCCTGCTGAGTTATTTTGGAGAAAATAACAGTGTCATTGTGACTTTTGGGCCTCTTAGGAAACCCGCAGGGGGAGGGACTTTGTGAGGAGCTGACTTGGTATATGATGTCCACTTATGTAAGTGGGTACCTTTCACCAGTCCAGGCAACCCTTATGGTGATTTAAGAGGTCTTAGAAAACATGAGAAAGCTCTCTAAGTGATAGCTGTGGAGAGCAGCCTTCAGGCTTAGTCCATAAGGAGTGCAAAGCAACTATTTTTATGAGAATGCAATCTTATAGTATAGATTAAGTGAAAAAGAACCACACAAGGTATTTATAAAAATATGTATTTGTTATATAATGCATTCAAATATCTCCTACCCGGAGATAGGCATAATGCACACAATACTTAGCAAATAAATACAGTAAACAGCACAGAATACACAGTGGACCCCAGGGGGGACCAAACTATATACTTTGAAAGTGGTATAAGAACCACGATTCGGATCAAGACAATGTTGAGAGGACGTAGAAGTGCTGGGGAACCAAGGAACCACCCAAGGTGAGTGACTATAAACCCCACGGAGAGAATGTGCAGTGTGGGAACACGACTGCATGCTCTGTACATGTCTACGTGAAAGTCTTGGTTGGATTTTTAAAGATTAAGGACCCTTCCTAGTGGAATGAAGAAACCCAGTGGAAGACAGAAGGTTGGAGAGCCACCCCACCCATGGATACCCTAGTACCCACAATACCTACACCAGGGAAGCCAGGTGGATAGGTGTGAAGTGATGTCGGAAACCGCTGTCAAACCCAAAGGAGGACTTCAGGAAAGTGCCACTGTTGAAAAAGGAGAAAGTGTCTGGTTGAATCCAAAATGGATTCTAGATAAAAGGTACCTGCAAGCAGAGGGGACAGAGTCTATGTCACTAAGGAGTGACCAGAAGACTTGGAAGACAAATGCCCTCTGATGTCAGGTGTTGCAGGAGAGTTGATGATGAGCTTGACTTTGCAACTGTGAGGACCAGGCAATGCTGAGGAAGACCAAGAGCTGTGCATGTGCTGTACTGTGAAGGATGTCGGGTGCTAAGGGATCGATGTCCGGCGGGAGCAGCAACAAGCTTTGGCAAAGGCAACCAATGCAGAAGGTGAAGAAGGTGCAACGTCGGGGCGAGCAACATCTAGGAGACTCACCACAAGCAGTGAAGTCAGGGCAGGCCCCGAGAAATTAGGGGAGCCCAAATGAAGCAAAGATGACCCTCAACACGACCCACAGGCAGGAGGCACTGGAGTTGCAAGGGGACCTTGAACAATCAATCAGTGACACTTATAAAGCGCGCTACATACCCGTAGGGTCTCAAGGCGCTGGGGGGGGGGGGGGTGCTGCTACTGCTCGAACAGCCAGGTCTTCAGCTTCTTCCTGAAGGAGAGGTGGTCTTGGGTCAGGCGCAGATCGGACGGGAGGGAGTTCCAGGTCTTGGCGGCCAGGTAGGAGAAGGACCTTCCTCCTGTGGTTGCTCTTCGGATGCGGGGGACGGCGGCGAGGGCGTGGTTGGCTGATCGGAGGTGGCGTTTGGGAGCGTAGAAGTTGACTCGGCTGTTGAGGTAGCTCGGGCCTTGGTCGTGTAGGGCTTTGTGTGCGTGGGTGAGGAGGCGGAAGGTGATTCTCTTGTTGATGGGGAGCCAGTGAAGGTCTCTCAGATGTCCGGAGATGTGGCTGGATCGTGGGATGTCGAGGATGAGTCTGGCTGAGGCGTTTTGGATCCGCTGGAGTCTCTTCTGGAGCTTGGCGGTGGTCCCGGCGTAGAGGGCGTTGCCGTAGTCCAGTCGGCTGGTGACGAGGGCCTGGGTGACGGTCTTCCTGGTCTCTGTGGGGATCCACCAGAAGATCTTCCGTAGCATGCGTAGGATGTTGAAGCACGCCGAGGAGACGCTGTTGACTTGCCTGGTCATGGAGAGGGAGGAGTCCAGGATGAAGCCCAGGTTACGTGCATGGTCTGTCGGTTTGGGTGCGGTGCCCAGGGCGGGAGGCCACCAGGAGTCGTCCCAGGCGGAGGGAGAGGAGCCCAGGATGAGGACCTCCGTCTTGTCCGAGTTCAGTTTCAGGCGGCTGGTCGTCATCCACTCGGCTACCTCTTTCATCCCTTCATGTAGGTTGGCCCTGGCGGCGGCGGGGTTGTTGGTCAGGGAGAGGATCAGCTGGGTGTCGTCGGCGTAGGAGATGATGCTGAGGTGGTGTTTGCGTACGATGGCCGCGAGGGGGGTCATGTAGACGTTGAAGAGGGTGGGGCTCAGGGATGATCCTTGGGGGACGCCGCAGATGACTTCGGAGGCCTCTGACTTGTACGGTGGTAGGCGGACTCGCTGTGTTCTTCCGTCGAGGAAGGAGATGATCCATTCCAGCGCCTTGTCCTGGATGCCGATGTTGCTGAGGCGCTGTATTAGGGTGCGGTGGCAGACCGTGTCGAATGCCGCGGAGAGGTCTAGGAGGATGAGGGCCGCTGTTTCTCCATTGTCCATCAGGGCTCGGATGTCATCGGTGGCGGCGATGAGGGCGGTCTCGGTGCTGTGTTTGGCTCGGAAGCCGGACTGTGAGGGGTCGAGGGATCCGTTCGTCTCGAGGAAGGCGGCCATCTGCTTGTTGACGGTCTTCTCGGTGACTTTGGCTGGAAACGGGAGAAGCGAGATGGGGCGGTAATTCTTGAGGTCGGTGGGGTCCGCTGTTGGTTTCTTGAGTAGAGCGCTGAGTTCGGCGTGTTTCCAGCTCTCGGGGAAGATGGCGGTGTCGAAGGATGTGTTGATGATGTCTCGCAGGTGGGGTGCGATGACAGCGTCGGCCTTGTTGAAGATGTGGTGGGGGCAGGGGTCGGTCGGTGATCCGGAGTGGATTGAGTTCATCGTGCGGATGGTGTCTTCTGTGCTGATCGGGGTCCAGGCGTGGAGGGTGGTGGTGGGGGGGGGTGGCTGGTCGGTCGTGGTGTGCGTTGGTTGGTTGTTGAAACTGCTGTGTATGTCTGTGATCTTGTTGTGGAAGTAGGAGGCGAGGGAGTTGCAGAGGTCTTGCGATGGGGTGATGTCGTTGTTTCCTGCGTTGGGGTTGGAAAGCTCTTTCACGATGTTGAAGAGTTCCTTGCTGTTGTGTGCGTTGTTGTCCAGCCGGTCCTTGAATGCTGTTCTCTTGGCGGCGCGGATCAGCTGGTGGTGTTTCCGGGTGGCAAGTTTGTAGGAGGTCCTGTTGTCAGGTGTCGGATCCCTTTTCCAGGCTTTCTCGAGGGCTCGGCAGTTCTTCTTGGAGCTCTTGAGTTCATCGGTGAACCATGGGGCCTTCTTGCTGCCGGGTCTGCTAGGCGGGGTCCTCAGCGGGGCGAGTTCGTCCGCGCAGTTGCTGATCCACTTCGTGATGTTATCGGCGGCCTGGCTGGGGTTCGCTGAGCTGGCAGGAGGGTGTTGGCTCAGGGAGGTGGCGAGCTGGTCTGCTGTGATCTTGTTCCAGCTTCTGCGGGCGGTGTGTTGCTGGTGTTGGTGGGTCGTTGTTCTCTTGAAGGTGAAGTGGACGCAGCTGTGGTCCGTCCATTGAAGCTCTGTGGTGTGGCTGAAGTCGATGTCTGTGCTGGATGAGAAGACGGCGTCGAGTGTGTGTCCGGCGAGGTGGGTGGGGGTGGACACCAGTTGCTTGAGTCCCAGGTTGGCGAGGTTGTCGAGCAGGGTGCTGGTGTTGCGGTCGTTGTTGTTCTCCAGATGGAAGTTGAGGTCTCCCAGGAGGATGTAGTCAGCGGAGGGGAGGGCATGCGGGCTGACGAAGTCGGCGATGTCCTCGCTGAATTGCGTGCGTGGTCCCGGGGGTCGGTAGATCAGGGTGCCTCTGAGGGTGGTGTTCGGGTTGGTGTGGATCAGGAAATGCAGGTGTTCGGCGCTGGTCAGGGTGTTGTCGGTGCTGGTCGTGAGGCGGATGGTGTTCCTGTGGATGATGGCGATGCCTCCTCCCATCTGGTTGGCGTTTCGGTCCCTCCGGACGATCTTGTAGCCCTCTGGGATAGCGATGGCGATGTCGGGAGCTGATGAGGCGTTCATCCAGGTCTCCGTGAGGAAGGCAACGTCTGGGGCTGTGGTGTCGAGGAGGTTCCAGAGTTCGATGGCGTGTCTGTGGACGGAGCGAGTGTTGAGCAGGATGCACTTGAGGTGGGTGCTGCTGGAGTTCGACTTGGCGGGTGCTGGTGCGGGGCTGGTCCGGCTGCAGGAGAACTTGCAGGCGTGGCAGCTGAACGGTCCGTGGGTGCGTCTTGGAGTGGCTTGGTGGCATTCTGGGAGTCGGCCGGTGTTGAGAGCGATGAGGGTGGCGGCTGAGTACGTCAGGCGGGTAGGTCGTGATCTTCGAGGTCCAGGGGTCCTGGCACTGGTCGCGATCCGGTCGCGGACGGGCGCAGACGGGCTTACCTTTGGCGCGCCTTCGGCGCACAATCGGCGCGCCCGCTGCGCGTGGCCGCTGCGCGTTCGCACGGTCGCCATTTAAGGCGAAGTGCGCGGGTGGGCGGGGCAGCTGGGAGGCGGGAGCGGGGAGGGTTACAGAAGAAAAAGGGGCGGGGACAAGCGGCGGTGGCGGGAAGGGAGGGCGGGGGGCGGCGCGGTAGGCGGACAACAAGGAAGGAGAGTACACACGTTTACTAATCAAAACAGGCACAAAAATGCGACAAAAACGG
This sequence comes from Lissotriton vulgaris, assembly GCF_964263255.1. Taxonomy (NCBI): domain Eukaryota; kingdom Metazoa; phylum Chordata; class Amphibia; order Caudata; family Salamandridae; genus Lissotriton; species Lissotriton vulgaris. The sequence goes on from NC_141694.1 coordinate 636,927,555, forward strand.
GTGAAAAACAGAAGAAACACAGATCGGCAATACAGGCACAAATTCCAGACAAAACAGAACAAAACAAGGGGAAAAAGCGCTCGTAGCGGCGGCAGCCGGCGAGCGAGGCAAAACGAGGCAGCAGCGAGGCAAGGGGCACACGCAGCAGCTGGTGGCCGTGCGGCGCGGGGGTGTCCCACAAGTGGGTCACACTCACCTGCGTCGCACGGTCGCCATTTAAGGCCAAGTGCGCGGGTGGGCGGGGCAGCTGGGAGGCGGGAGCGGGGAGGGTTACAGAAGAAAAAGGGGCGGGGACAAGCGGCGGTGGCGGGAAGGGAGGGCGGGGGGCGGCGCGGTAGGCGGACAACAAGGAAGGAGAGTACACACGTTTACTAATCAAAACAGGCACAAAAATGCGACAAAAACGGGTGAAAAACAGAAGAAACACAGATCGGCAATACAGGCACAAATTCCAGACAAAACAGAACAAAACAAGGGGAAAAAGCGCTCGTAGCGGCGGCAGCCGGCGAGCGAGGCAAAACGAGGCAGCAGCGAGGCAAGGGGCACACGCAGCAGCTGGTGGCCGTGCGGCGCGGGGGTGTCCCACAAGTGGGTCACACTCACCTGCGTCGCACGGTCGCCATTTAAGGCCAAGTGCGCGGGTGGGCGGGGCAGCTGGGAGGCGGGAGCGGGGAGGGTTACAGAAGAAAAAGGGGCGGGGACAAGCGGCGGTGGCGGGAAGGGAGGGCGGGGGGCGGCGCGGTAGGCGGACAACAAGTCACCAAAAGATGCAGACCACAGTGCACACGATCCGATGTGGACAAAGATTTTGGTCATTGGAGGTATGTGAGGTTGGGGCTACTTGGATCCCAAAGATCTTGATGGAAGGAAGCCAACAAGCCTTTGCAAATGAAAGTTGGCATGTTGTACAGGTGTTCAGTTATTGTAGCCCCGAGGAGGGATACAGGCCCCTAACTTGCTAAGAGGGCAGGGCAGCCCTTGAGAGCTTTGGAAAGTTACTACTTATGTTGCAGAACCTTTCGCAGTCCAGAGGAGCTCAGGGTCAGCAGACCAGCCGACTTAGGTGCGGTACCTGTGAATGCAGGGAAGTGACTCCTTCACTTCAAGGGAGATTCCTTCAGGTGTCTTTGATGCCCACAGGCCTTGGACGGTTTCTGTATGGTGCACAGGCACAGACAATGCAGTAGACTGGAAGGGAGACAAAGTTGAGCCCAAAAGAAGTCAAGCGAAGTCCAAAGTGCCCAGACAGTAGAAGAAGTGGTGTCTGATCTGAATCTTGTCCCACGATGAATCAAGGTGTACATCCACAGGTAAGCCCTTAAGTACCCTAAGGAAAGGGTTGGGATGATTCAGGGGACCCTCCCAGGGGAGGGTCTGGACATGGGGGAGGTTACTCCCATGTCCTTTGTCCAATTTTGCACCAGAGCGGGAGCCAACGGTTCCCAGGACTGGTTTGAACTGGACTATGTACGGGGACACCAAATGTGCCCCTCATGTAGACTTAGTGGTGCTGGCATGTGCAGCTAACCCAGTCCCAATACACTAAATCCTGTCTGGGAGGTTGTCACACCTCCTGTGACAGGATGCCTATTGTTCTGCCTTCCCCTGCTCGAGTTTGGCTCAGCAGCAGGAGGGCAGAAATATGTTTCTGGTCAGCAGCAACCATTTTGATAGCCTGGCTGATGACGGTTATGAACCCGAAACCGGTCCCAGGATGCTTGTTTCCGTTCCAGGTAAGACATGGCTTGGCGTTCAGGCTGATTGTTACCATGAGGCACTGGGTCAGAATGATTTGCATATGGCTATGTCTGAACTGGGGTGGTGGAGTGAGCTAAAGAATGATGATGGACTAAAGCCAGATCAGTTGACTGGGGGTGAGTGTTTGATTTGATCAAACTCTCCGTCCATCATCCCCTATGTTATCACGTCTGGGTCTAGAAGGCTGGCACCAGGAACACAGAGATCCTAACGGAGGGCTCTTCCAGTGCTTGGAATCATACCTCCCACACCCTTTATGGTGTGGGGCTATGATGGACACTTTTTTAATGTGTGGGGGTATGATTCAAACATGTTTGATACCAAACATGATAGAATTCATTAAGCCAGTTTCGAGATTGTCATCGCATAATTACGCCCCTCTATATGGTATATGGCTGCTTCACTGACAGCCCAGGAGAATGGACTCCATAAGCTGTAGGGGTGTCCTGCTCCTGTAGGGGTACCCTCTCACTTGCCTTCAGGATTGCAATGGCCTGCTAGATGGTTGACTTATAGGCTTAAAGTGCAGTGACCCTAGATATAGGAAACCTATATCTTTAGTAAGTGGGGCTAGCACCAGCTTACACAGGCTGCAATGGCAGGCCTGTAATTCCATTTTGAATGGTCTCTTATGGGTGGCATAATACATGCTTCAGCCCATGGGCAGACCTCTGGGATACCGGTGCCCTGGGTACCTTTTTGACCATATACTAGGGACTCATAAGGGTACCCCAGTATCCAATCTGGGATATACCTGAGTACTGAACATAACAATTTAAGGGAGAAGGCAGATAGACTGGGATCCTAATGAGCAGTATCCCAGTCAGACTAGTAAATTAAAGCTTAGCACCAGGCAAAAAGTAGGGGTAACCATAAAATCAGATCCTACTTTCCTACAGACTTCCAAATATGCCAAGTGAATTTGCTTGATGGGTTAGCGCGAGTCGTTGGGTACATTGATGCTAGATTGCTAGTGTCTTTGTTGTTTTGCACTTTGAGTCAGAGAAAAAAAATACTCAGATTCATCAGAAATGGTGATCAAACAGAATATTGATGGGGATATGTACAATGAAGTGGCTGAGCGTGTCGTTAGCCTCCTTGGCTTAACAGCACTCTTCACCACTTCGTAAACGCAAGGTTACAACATATTTACATGAATGTGGTACAGCCTTAAGTGCCCCCCTGTGATGGTGCTAACTTTAACAACTGAGTGCCAACGCAGGCACCCTTGCACCAGAGTGCAAGGGTGCCTGAGTGCAGGGGAGGCTTGTGTATGTGTAGGAAGGTGTCCCTTCCAGCACATAAACAATCCTAAAATGCCATTTTGTAACTTTCATTTGTGCTGCTTCGTGCAGCACAAAGGAAAGTTACACAATGGCATTTTTTTAAAGGTTTGTTCATGTACAGGAAGGGACACCTTCCTGTACATAACACCTTCCTGTACATAAACAAACCATGGCATTTTGCTTTTTCCATGTGTGCTGCACAAGGCAGCACACATGCAAAAAGCAAAAACGAGGAGAAATAATTGATTTCCCCTCGTTTCAACAACGTAACACCAGGATTTTCCTGATCTTAATTTTGGCACTGCCTCCTATGTACGCCGTCCTTGTACATAGGGGGCAGCGTCAAATAATGGGGTTTGCAGTGGAATGCCCACCACAACACCCACTGCACGCCCCTTTCACGCTAAGTTAGCGTGAAAGGGTGCCTTATGTACAAGGCAGCGTTAAGCCACATTAAGAGGCTTAACGCTGCATTGTACATAAAGCAAGGCCCCTATCGCCACGGGAACGTCACAAAAAAGTGATGTTACCATGTTGATAGGGGCTTGTACATATGCCCCTGAGTTTTTTATATTGACTGGCTGAAATGTCGAGTCATTAATATCGTGGGTGAGAAATATCAACTGCAAGAATATTGTGGTCAGGAATATCGACTTAAGGTAAGTAATATTGATTTAAAAAATATAGGAGTGTTTAATATAATTTGCAAAAATATAGTTGGTAAAATTATCGATTTGTTTTTATGCAAGTTATGTATTTTAGTATATGTTTTAAATGTATGTGATTTCTTTTTCGTATGATATTTGTTTACATTTTTTAATATATCTGTTTAAATATGAGTAGTTATGAATTTTTTTAATTTACATTTTGCATTTTATAGTTCTGTAGCGGGTCGAGGGTTTGTAGGGGAATAGGGTGGGAGGTAATTTAATTATGTTAAATTAATTGTTATTTTTTATTTTAAAGCATTTATTTAATTGAGAGGTTCTAATGCTAAATGTCTACAATAATTGATAATTAATTATTAATTAGATGTTCATTAATATTCATTAATTGGTAGCTAAATATGGTAATTGTGTAATTAAATGTTGGTGTCTGTTTTGTTGTTTTTTTAGGTGTAAAGGGTGGGAAGTCATTTTTTGAACAATTGGTTGTTACTTAATATTAATAGAAATCAATTTATGGGTAATTAATTATCATAATTGTGTAATTAATTTTAGGTGTCGGCTTTGGAGTTTATAGGGGTAAAGGGTGTCAAGTATATATTTTATTATTAGTAATTATTTGTTAATTGATATTAAATAATGTAATCAAAAATGTATTATGGTAATTGTGTAATTCATTTTAGGTGTGTGTTGTGGTGTTGTAGTTTTTATAGGGGTATAGGGTGTGAAGTAATTTGTGTTTAATTTATTTTGTGTCATTGTTTATTTTTTTATGTATGTTTTTACTTTTAAAGGAGTAAAGGGTGGGAACTAAATAAACTTTATTAGTTGTTTAATAGTCATAGTTTTTAATTTTAAAATAAGTTTTAATTGTGCCATTTATTATTTTACAGTTTAATTTAGGTGTGTGTTTTAGGGATTATAGTGTTAAAGTGTGGGTACTTAATTAATTTCCATTTGTTTTTTATTAATAATATTTTTAATTGATAAATAATTATGTTAATTATGGCAGTAATTATTTAAAAAAAATTAGAAGTGTGTTGTGAGTTGTGTGGTGTTATAGGTAGGAAACAAGAAATATAAATTTACGTATGAATTAATGTTTTTGGTTGTAAATATTTCTTGTTTAAAATATATATATATATTTTCTTATTTTATATGATATGCGTAGGCATTTGTTATCTGTAATTAACACCTTGGCCGCGGCTGGAATTCCGCGCCGGTGCTGTACATTCGATCGCGTGCGTGGTCAGGGGAGCCGTCATCAGCACACGCCCACCGTGACTCATTACAAATGGGAGCCGTCATCCGAAAGGGTTAATATGATATGTTTTCTTTTTATATATTTAACATATTTTTTATTTTTTCAATATTTATATATTTATTTTTCTAATTTGTTTTTTTCATATTATTTTGAGTTCATTTTTTAACTGACCGGAGTGGAAATAGTAATTTGTACCCCTCCGCTATCCAACACTTTCTCTACTGTTGTACTCACTGAAGTGGCAATAGTAATTTTTACCCGTCTACTTTCCAACACTTTCCCTATTGTTGCACTCACTGGAGTGGGAGTAGTCATTTTTACCCCTCCGATATCCAACACTGTCCCTATTGTTGCACTCACTGGAGTTGGAATAGTAGTTTTTACCCATTTGCTATCCAACACTTTCCCCACTGTTGCACTCACTGGAGTGGGAGTAGTCATTTTTTACCCCTCCGCTATCCAACACTTTCCCTACTGTTGCACTCACTGGAGTGGGAGTAGTAATTTTTACCCCACCGATATCCAACACTTTCCCTACTGTTGCACTCACTGGAGTGGGATTACCAATTTTTACCCCTCCGCTATCCAACACTTTCTCTAGTGTTGCACTCACTGGAGTTGGAATAGTAACTTTAATACCTCGCTTCCAACACTTTCCCTACTGTTGTACTCACTGGAGTGGGAATAGTAATTTTTAACCCTCCACTTTCCAACACTTTCCCCCCTATTGTTGCACTCTTTGGAGTGGAAATAGTAATTTTTATCCCTTTGCTATCCAAAACTTTCCCTACTGTAGCACCTATTGGAGTGGGAATAGTACTTTTTACCCCTCTGCTACCCAACACTTTCCCGACTTTGCACTCAGTGGAGTTGGAATAATCATTTTTACCCCTCCAATATCCAACACTGTCCCTACTGTTGCACTCACTGGAGTTGGAAAAGTAATTTTTACCTTTCCTCTATCCAACACTTTCCCTACTGTTGCACCTATTGGAGTGGGAATAGTAATTTTTACCACTACGATATCCAAAACTTTCCCTACTGTTGTACTCAGTGGAGTTGGAATAGCAATTTTTACCCCTCCGCTATCCAACCCTTTCCCTACTGTTGCAGTCACTGAAGTGGGGCAGTCATTTTTACCCCTCTATTATCCAACACTTACCTACTGTTGCACTCACTGGAGTTGGAATAGTGATGTTTACCCCTCCGCTATCCCACACTTTCCTTACTGTAGCATTCATTGCAGTCAGAATAGTCTTTTTTACCTCTCCATTTCCTTCACTTTCCCTACTGTTTCACCCACTGGAGGGGGAAAAGTAATTTTTACCTCTCCGCTATTCAACATTTATCCTTCTGTTGCACTTTTTGGAGTGGGAATAGTAATTTTTAAGCATGCACTATCCAACACTGTCCCTACTGTTGTACTCATTGGAGTTGGAATAGTAAATTTTACACCTCCCCTATGTAACACTTTCCCTACTGTTGCTCTCACTTGAGTGGGAATAGAAATTTTGAACCCTCAGCTTTCCATCACTTTCTCTCCTAGTGCATTCAGGGGAGTGTGAATAGTGAATTTTACCCCTCCGCTATCCAACACTTGTCCTACTGTTGCACTGACTGGAGTTGGCATAGTAAATGTAATCTTGCCGCTATGCAACGTTTCCCTACAGTTGCAATGACTATATTTGGAAATCTAAGTTTCAATATTTTTTAATAGTTTCATGTTTTAATTTATTATAGAATTTGTAATATTTTAAATCATTGAAATACACATATATATATATATTTTATTTTATATATTTTAAACTGTTAAAATAAATTAAAAATAATGGAAAATTAATTGTTTAAAGTAAATATATGTATAAATAATTATGTTTGCATGTTTCTTTTTTATTAAGTGTATTTGTTATATTTTGTTAAAATGTATATTACATTTATTTTATTTAGTTAAAATAAATTGGAATATTTAATATATTTACTATATAATATTTTATTTTATATATATATATATATATATATCAATATTTTGTACAGCTATATTTTTTACATCAATATTTTTGTAAGCACCTGTTTAAGTATAGGGAATCAATATTTTTGTGGTCTATATTTTTTCATCAATATTTTTGACATCGATGTTGTGCCAGTGAACTGCTACTATTACATGGCTTCTTGCAGCAAATAAGCTGAAGAAATACTGAAGATTGGAGTGCTCAGGGCACTGAAGTTGTGGCAGTCAGCCCTACTTTCACTTAAGATATGAGAGCAGCTCAGGATGTGAGAAATTTGAGGAATGGGCACTGTCACTTTAGGAATTCTGCACCTACTTATCATTGAGAGCGTTATTTACATTGCGTTGGCTGTGAACTAGTTGAATAACCAGTGTAAAATCTAGGGTTCAGAGGGGACCATGTAACGCAGTGGCTGTTGCTGCCAATTAAAATTGGTAGGGCCGCGGGGGCAGAGGGGGTAAGATGAGGTTGGCAAATAGAAAATAAAATAATAAAAGCCACTTACCTCTGCTCCACTCCGCTCTGCTCCCGCTACCGGCTGCCTTGTTCCTCCGTCTACTCATCTAGTCGCATCTTGAGGCCGGAAGTGGATGGGCCTAAGGGCACAGGCTCTCATCCCAATCCAGACACTGCTCTATAGCACAAGAGCAGCACCAGGATTGATCTGAGTGGCTTTGTTTGCCACTCAGATGGTGCCTGAGAGCCTGTGAGGTTTCTCAAACTCTGCTGTACTATACAGCCCGGATGGAAAAACTTACTTGCACATGTGGGTTTGGCCGGCTCCTGGCATACAAGGTCACCACAATGATGGGCTTGAGGTTCCGTGACAATTGTAAGTGGTGTTTTCGACTCGCACGAATATGGTCGAGTCTGGTATCTACGAACCGCAAATGACGAGTTTAGTGGGTGTGTGCAGTTTCGCTGCGCTAACCTAAACCGTTCGTTTGTTACGTGGGTTTTTCATCTGTACCCACGGGTTCCATCTTAGATACGGCATCCATTTTGTTCTTGCCCTCAAGTAGCCAGCGAACGGACGTTGTCCGTTCCGCGACCCTGGGATTCCCAAGACATCCGCGGAAGACACATGTTACGAGGGGGATGATACTGTAAGGCAGATGGCCCCGCTCGAGGCTCATCTTGCCGTGCCGGTCTATTGTCTCAGCCGTGCATCTCATTAGGCACGTCCCTTTGATGCCTGTAGCTCGTGTTTCCCGATACCTCCCCTTTTACACCCTTTTCGATCTCCCCACTGTTTCCTTCTTCCTCTGCACCTGTCCTTGTTCCTTCTTCGATCTGTTTTACTGCCGATTGGAATGTACTAATGGTGGGAAGATGGGTTTTTACAGTTGGGAACCGCCAAATGTTTCCGCACTTATGCCCCGGATCTTGAATGTATCAAAATGACCAAAGTGACCCCTCTCGGGGATAATTATGGGAACCGAGTTGTAAACCTTTGTGTACCATGCAACTTTATGGGAGAAATTTGTATAAAAGGAGCGATCCACAGTAGCAATTTGAAGCAGTCTCCTCGAACCTACATTCGTTGTACTTCCTGTGACTTCTGTGTTCCCTGCAGTAAATAAACCTCGAATCTTTGACGCCGAAGGAAGTGTCCCGTGTCTCTGTTATTCGTACGCCGGAGCAGGTTACCCACGAAGGTTTCAGGTGTTGTCCCCTGGCACCGCTGGGTCTTAAATAACCCAGTCCTTCAGTTGGCGCCCAACGTGGGGCTGCATCAGTGGTACCGGTCCAAGCCCGACGATCGTGAGGAACTTCGTGTGAAATCTCCGAGGGAAGGTGCACTCCGCTTCATCGATCCTGTTGTCGAAACAAGTGGCCCGAAGACTTTTCCGGCGAAGATTCCCGCCTCCTGACGGCTGCGACGGACTGCTGCCCTGACTGTAGACCTGTTTTGGCGCCTGGCGTAGACCTTGATATAGCGAGACGATTGACGGGCCTTCCTGGTGACGCCATCGATCTTTGAGTTAAGTATTTGTGGGTCGCTCCCAGAGTCCTTGGTTGTGGTTGCTTAGTTGTTGCATGGTTCCATTGCATTTGTGATTCTTAGTACTTGGTTCTTTGTTGTGTTGTTTGACGTCTGCAGTCGCCAAAAACCGAGGGTTTTTGCTTTTTGCAGGGACATGGTAAATCCCGTAACCCTTGACGTTTGTGAAACTCGGCTAGTGTGCAAGATGCCTGGTCGCAGTACTTTGTTTAGTTGTTTCAGACGTTGTGGTACGGATTCCCGACTGGAGGACTCTTGTCCGATACCTCCGGTTGGAACTCCCACTTACGAGCTCTACAGTAAGCACGGGCTAGGCCCGATTACTTTTAATGAATACTGGATTCGTTATACTAAAAAAGATGGTGCCCTTAGTTGGCCACCTCATGGTAGTTTTGAAACCACGATCTTAGATAATCTGGAGGCTAAATTGTTTGAGAAAAAGTCAAGGCCGGCCATGTTTGATGCCTTTCGGTTGTGGCGTAAAGAAGCCCGACAGAAAGAGATCAGACAGACTAAGCGTAATCAGAGAGATGATGTTGCTACCATTGTAAAGAAAGCAGAGCAGTTTCAGCGTGATAAGGAGGATAAGGAAAAGGAAGTGTTTGATAGACTACAGCGTATGTCCATAGATAAAAGCTATCCTGCTTTGCCTACGGAGTCGGATAAGAAGGAAGAATCAGTTGAGGATCCTTTAATGTCTTATCTTATGAAGTCGCCACCTCCGTATGTACAGGGTACCGCGCTTCCTGTGGTTCCCCCTGTACCTGTTCCTCAACCTGTTCCTCAACCTATACCTGTTCTTCCGACTGTTCCTGCTCCTTTGCCTACTGCTGCTCCTACTGCTCCTCCGCTTCCACATACTCCTGCTTCCGCTACTGCTCCTACTTTACTTACTCCTGTTGCTTCTTCTGCTCCTACCTCTTCTCTTGTTAATCCCTTATGTTATACTTCTCCTTCTACTCGATGTCGTACCCCTCCGGTTGCGGCTAGCTTTTTCCATTCTCTTGGTCCTGTTCTTCGGTCCGCTGGTTCGGACGGTCCTCAAAGACGTAGTCAGCTTCCCGGTAACAGGGAACGTGCTGCGTTATATATTATGGCGATGGGTTGGATGACGCACCCTCTTAGAAATCCTCCACGTACTGTACTTGATACGTTCTGTCAATTTAACGTACCAACACAGAGGTACGTGTTCGAAGAAATGTGTAAGGTTCTGCGTGACCAGATATCGGCCGATGCACCTGACGATGTGTTGACCGCTTTGTCTGATCTACAGCTTCAGTTCTCGAGCGGAATGATAGTGGATACCAACGTTCGACGCGCTGTTGAGCGGTTGTTATCTTTCCGTCCCACTCCTCTACCTCAGGCCTTGTTCGTTGAGGATGTTGAGAGACAGTTAGATGCGTCTGGTCAGTTTCCCATGCGCGAAGTTCCACCAGTGTGGATGCCAGGTGATAATGCCGCTGTTCCTATTATTCCGCCGCATTTCCAGAGAGTATGGATACATCTCCCATGGAAACGATCGGAAGTGCTACAGGTGAAGCAATCTTTGCCTGACCCTCGCAAAAATCCTGCAGGGTACTATAAAGAATTGTCGCAGCTCGTAGACGCTACGATAATGAATCTTGCCGATATCGATATGCTGTTTGGCAATGTCGTACCTCAACCGGTATGGGCTAAGATTCGTCAGGAAAATCACGCAAACGAATTAGGTGGTGATTGGGCTGCCATTATAGCGGCGGATGGGTTGCAAACTGGTGGTGCTAAACCCGAGCAGTTGATTGCCGCTCTCCCTCAGAGAATAATTACGCTAATAAAAACACTTATGCCAGCAATGAGGGTGAACTGGTACAAATTGTCAGCCTGTAAACAGAAGGAAGACGAGAGTGTCTCTGATTTCTTTACGAGATTTGAGGAGGGATTCATCGACCATAGTGGTCAGGATATGGGCACTGAGGGTGGTCTACGGTTGTTTGTGGATAAATTTGTCTCTAACTTACTGCCCGATTTGAGCAATAAATTAAAAAATTCTGAGAGTGCGTGGGCCGTCTCTACATCTGCTCAAATATTGGCTACGGCGCAGTATTACGAAAACAGAGAAAAAGAAGAGAACGACCGCGCTGATAAAAAGACGAAAGAACTTAAAACAAAAGTGTTGTTGCAGCAGGCCTATCCTCCGCGTTCGAATCAGAATGCTCCTCAGCAAAATAGATCGCAGTCGCAATCAAATAGGTCGCAACCTCGAAATGACTCCTCTTCCCAAAGATCATCGTTAGGGTACAATCAGTGTGCCTATTGTAGACAGGAGGGTCATTTAAAATTCAACTGTCCCGTTTTAAACGATCGTAACAGTGGTAACTCATCTAGAGGAGGTCGTGGTGGTTCTCAGCAGACATCACGTGGTAGGGGTCGTGGTGTTCAAAATGATCGTTCAGATAACTCATCAAATTCCAATAACTGTTTTGACCAACGTGGATCGTCGCAAGGACGATCTGCGCAGTACAATGTAGATGATTATTACGTCGATCAGGGAACTGACGACAGTAATTACTAGGACAGCCATAGACAAGGGGAGGGAGTGGTATCAGTTCCGGTTGATCAGAGAGGGCCTTACGTCGCAGTTGCTACATCGGGCGTCGTTGAGCCTTTTCTGTTGGACACTGGTGCAGCGAAAAGTTCCATAATGCATTCGAAACTCCCTGGCGCACCTTTGTCTGGCTTAACTAATGTTTCCGTTTGATTCTCTGGCGCCCCCGTTAGCAATCCAGTTTCACGCCCTTTGCCCCTTACAATTGGGCCTTGTGAGCTTCAAGCTCCGTTGATTTTAACTACTGGTTGTGGTGAAAATCTTTTGGGCCTGGATTTGCTAAAACGTTTGTGTGCAACTTTGTATTGTTCTCCTGCGGGTGTAAAGCTTACGTTAGGAGAGAGGGTTGTCTCTCCTATGTACTTGTCTCTCGATAAGCTTCCACCGGAATTGAGTTCTCTTCCTGCATCTTTGTGGGCAACGGGTCCCAATGATGTGGGCCTGCTTGACATCTCCCCTTATGTTGTTCAGCTGAAATCTGATGTACGGTTGCCACGTATTCCCCAGTATCGGATCTCTCTTGATGGTGAGCGAGCACTGTTAGCGATCATTTATGATCTGATTGAGAAAGATGTTATTGAAGAGACGCGGGGAAACGTGTGCAACATCCCTGTACTGCCTATTCTAAAACGTACTGATCCTTCAAAACCGCCTGTTTATCGTTTTGTTATCGATTTACGGGAGGTAAATAAAATTGTGATTCCTCAGTTTCCTGTTGTGCCTGACATCACGGCGCTACTGACTCTGATTCCAGCTTCTGCATCTTGGTTTTCAGTGATCGATTTGAAGAATGCTTTCTTTAGCATTCCGATTGCCGAAGAAAGCAGAGACCTTTTCGGTTTCTCTCTTGGTGGTCGCAGCTTCCGGTTTAAACGTGCTCCTCAGGGCTACTGTGAGAGTCCATCGATTTACAGTCAAGCCTTGAAGGGTCAACTGGATGCGTTTTCGTTGCCGGCTGGTGCGGCTTTAATCCAATACGTCGATGACTTATTGGTGGCTGCAGATACCCAGGACATTTGCAAAATTGCTACGGTGTCGTTGCTGCAACATCTCTGTGACTTACATCACAAGGTGTCACCTTCTAAACTGCAATATTGTTGTCAACAAGTAACCTATCTAGGTCACTTATTGTCAAAGGAGGGAAGGCGGTTGACCCCAGAGAGAATTGCAGCAATTGCGCGAATGACTGTGCCAACAACCCAAAGAGATGTGCGTGCCTTTCTAGGTATCACGTCGTATTGCAGGCAATGGATTCCAAATTTTTCATTGCTAGCGAAACCATTGGTGGCTCTTACGTGCAAGGATGTTTCAACTCCTTTACCATGGACGGAAGAATGTCAGAAGAGTTTTTCTGAATTGCGTGACTCATTGTGTTCGGCTCCTGTGTTAGGTACCCCTGACTACAGTAAGCCGTTTACATTATATGTTCACGAGAGGGAAGGTTGTGCTTTGAGTGTCTTAACGCAACCTTTTGGTGGTAAGCAACGTCCATGTGCATATTTTTCCTCGACCTTGGACCCGGTAGCTAGAGCATTGCCGAGTTGCTTGAGAGCAACAGCGGCAGCTGCGGTGTCCATCCGACAATCAGCAGGATTGGTCATGGATAATATGCTTACGGTGATGGTTCCGCATGCGGTCGATACTCTTTTGAATCGAACGAAAACTCAGCACTTGACGAGTGCGAGATTGTCGGGGTACGAGTTGACGCTGTTGGCAAGTCATATTCAGATAAAACGTTGCAATGTTCTGAATCCGGCGACTTTGTTACCAATTAGCACAGAGTCAGATGAAATAGCAGCCTATGACTGCTATTTGAGGACTGAAGAGGAAACAAAAGGTCGGGTGGACCTTCAAAACACTCCTTTGGAAAATCCAGATGGAACTTTGTATGTGGATGGTTCATGTTTTAAATTGCCGAATGGTGACGTGACTACTGCGTATGCTGTCGTAACTTTGAATACTGTCGTGGAAACTGCGAGATTGAATTAGAACTCTGCCCAGGCTGCAGAGCTGACCGCTCTAACAAGAGCGTGTGTGTTGGCGAAAGGGAAACGTGTGAATGTGTTTACCGACAGCCAATATCCATTTGGCGTCGCGCATAGCTTCGGACGGTTGTGGAGAGAGAGAGGTTTTATGACGTTGCATGGTACGAAGATTCAGCATGGACAACTTGTGAATGATCTTTTGGATGCACTTACGTTGCCTAAGCAGGTAGCGATTGTTAAATGTAGTGCACATCGTAAGGTGACGGATGATGTTGGTCGTGGTAATGCATTTGCGGATGAGATTGCTAAGGAGACTGCCCGGAACCTTAGCACTAGAATGTATGTGACGAGTTCGGTTAGGTGGCCTACAGAGACTAGTATGTGTGAGGATACTATCGAGAGTGTGAAAGCGATTCAAGATGAGGCCACCGAGACTGAAAAGACGAAGTGGAAAGAAAGTACGGGAAAGTTGGATGCGAATGGTTGTTGGGTGGATTTGTCGGAACATAAGAGATGGATGTTGCCCGATGCGTATGTGCTAGCTGTTGTGACAATGGCGCATGGGTTAGCACATATTAGTGTGAAAGGTATTTGTAAGTTGCTGTCCCATGTGTGGAAGAATGATGGTATCACGAAATGTGCTGAACGGTTGGTTAAGAATTGTATGGTATGTATGTTGTACAATCCTGGTAAGGGAACCCCAACTCCTCCAGGCCATTTTGCTCCCCCTTCATGTCCTTTTGAGGTGATCCAATTAGACTTCATCCATATGGAGAGATGCAACAACCCGAAATACGTTTTAGTTGTGGTTTGCGCGTTCTCCCGATGGATTGAAGCCTATCCTCTTAAAGACAATACTGCCCTGTTGACTGCAAAAATCCTACTGAAGGAATACTTTCCTCGGTATGGAATGCCATGGATTGTATGGTCTGATAACGGAAGTGAGTTTGTGGGGAGTGTGATGAAGAGTGTGTGTAAGGGCCTTGGAATTAATCAAAAATTCCATAGCGCCAATCATCCCCAGTCAGCTGGTTTGGTTGAAGGGTATAACGGCACCCTTAAACTGAAGCTAGCGAAGATTCAGGCTACGACTGGTCTTTCGTGGCCTGATGCTTTACCCTTAGCTTTATTGTCAACTAGGGCAACTGTACACTCCCGAGTAGGGCTTAGTCCCTATGAGATAGTGTTCGGTCGTCCTGCAAATGTCTGGGGGGTCCCTAGACCGGGTGTGTTCTCTAGTCTTGAATATCCAATGTTGATTGATTATCTTCATGATCTGACTGCTAAACTGAGGTTAATTCACCAACAGGTTTACGAAGCATTGCCGACGCAGACGGAGGGTCCAGGCCACCAGCTCCAGCCCGGAGACTGGGTGGTAACCAGAAACTTTGCCCGCAAGAAGAATTTGGAACCCCGTTTTACTGGACCCTACCAGGTCCTCCTTGCCACGAGAACTGCCGTCCGTTTAGAGGGCCGGAAAAATTGGGTGCATGCCACCCATACGAAGAAAGTTCCTATACCTTTACCGGCAGACTCGTGGGTGAGGAGGGGCATTGCTTCAGCTGAATCCGAAGGATTGCCGGCTTTTGTACCTTTTAGCGACGCACAACCTGTCGGAGAATCCTCAGTGCAGCAGAAAGACACTGTTGAACATTTGTCATCGAAAGATTCAAGACCGGAACATTCGATTGATCAGCAGGACTCTGTTCCCTCATCGGATCCCTTGTTTGATGAACATACACGTCCTGGGAAAACTCGATACTTTTTGCGATCTAGCACTAAGGACTAATAAAAATATTTCGTTTTGTCCCTTGACAATTACATTTCCCGTTTTCCACGATCAGTCTGAACACCTGCATCATTGTAATTATTTCTGTATATATTGAGTTTTGTTCCATATGTATTTTTGCTTCCACAGCTGAGAGACATTTTACATATACATTGTGAATAAAGGCCGTAGGGCCGCGCGTGTACTTCCTTCTGGGTAGTAGGTCTTGACGCTAGGTTAAAGACCGTCGGTTCCTGGGAACTCCTAGGGATTGACTACTGCTACACAGAACGAAGTGCGTCAAGAAACGTTGCGGACGGTCATAGGGGATGGCGTTTTCAAAGCTGATGGACTTGGAAGAAGCTCAGGCGCAAAGATTCAAACTACAACAACTTATCCGTACCAAATGTTTTATGTTTCAAATGTTCGTATTGCTTTTGACTGTTTCTGCACTATTGGCGGGTGGGGTGTATTACATGATGTCGTACTTCTTACCTTCTGCCATACCTACTCCTACTTCTGACCCTAAAATTACCTCTACTGCATCCCCTCATTCTTTTCATATCCTACCTGAACACGAGCAGGCTAGACGTGCAGAATTCCGAAATAATTCCTTTATTCAGCTCCTTCATCAGCACCAGCTAGTGGTTAATACTACTAATTGTTGGGTGTGTGGACTGATGCCACATACCACGGATAAGGGAATTCCATATGTGGTCTTACCGTATAGTTCCCAGGGTTCAGCTCGAGCATTCCAAACAATGTTTCGAAGCGCACTAGATTCTTATCCCAGTCAAGAGCCACGTTCTCCCTACTTTGGCCCTGGCTCGTATCATAAGCCTTTGTCTATAGCGATAGAAGATTTAGATAGAGATATCTCGGAGCCGTCGCTCATCCCAGAGGAAGAGGTACAAGCCTATAGGGTCCTGAGTAAGGTCGAGTATAGTGCGCTCACGAGTGAAAAACAGCTTAAAAGCTCGCCTCTGATATGGGTCGTACCCCACATTGGTAATTTTTGTCTAATGGGTCGTGGCCGAAGATCGAAAGCCCGACTTGGAGAGAGTGCTTGCATCGAGAATTACATTCTGCCGATGGTCTCGTCCTGTGGTTCTGGGGGTTCTGAACCTGTGTTTTAAATGTCATGATTCTGTTATGAATTTGGTATCAGTGAACCGCAAATGATGAATGCGTTATTCATGAGTATTTTCGTCATGTTACACCAATGAATTCACTGTGCATTTGAAGGTTTTGCATTGAACACTTGGGTTTCATCTTGTAAATAGCAGCCATGTTATTCGTTGCCCTTACAGTAGGCTCTCCCCATTGCAGAGCAAGCATTTAAAGGACATAACCTTAGCATGGGTTTGTGCTGACTTCTGCATGACCTGACGACAGCTGACCCTGTTGCTTGAGGCTAACCTCCCAAGCCCGTTCCTTGTTCAGCAGCTGGCTCAATAATGTTCAAAGAGCAGGACATGTCCGATCTTTTATGGCACCATTCCCACCACTTCTATCTCCGTCCCATCTGTTGCTGCCTTTCCTTTAAAACATGTTCATCGATCTGGTTGAAGGTTTTATGGTGAGTTTGTCCGGCCTGATGGAACAGGAAACCAAGCATGTGTGCGATCCTTTTTTTAGCCTGGACTTATCTTGAAAGTGATGCTTTGTATGCACGTCCTGGGAATCTCCAACATAATGCACTTCAAAGCAGGAATGTGTGCTTAAGGCGGAATATTCTGTATAAAAGGCCTGTGCGAAGGCCATGCAGCAGACTCCCTCATTCAGTTGCTTTAAGAGTGGCTGGGCGACGGAGCCTCACAATTAATCATAATAAAGATGTCTTTTCCTATTTCAGATTCTGTGTTGATTTCTTTGCCACTGTTGAATGGATTACTTATTGGTAAGACCCCTGAGAAGGAGTATTGAAAATATTTGGTTTCTTCAGTTGGCGCAACCAACTCGGGGCTCATCATGAAGTGACTACCTGGAGGAGAGATTTTTTTCAGAGAACAGAATTCTGCTGGGGAAGGCAAGAAAGAAATCCACTAAAAGAGGTACTCTGTGCACGGAGGTTCTGGGGGATTCTCTGTCTTTGCGGCCTGGCATATTTTAGATTTTTCTGACTTAAAACTCTCCAAAAGATGTCACTCCTGACTGAGCAACCCTTTTTGGCGCAAGTTTTTTTTAAAGAGACTGTTAGTGCAGTTAGAAATTGGCAGTTAGAATTTGGACATCTATTTCTTTGGTACAGCTGTGATAAGTATTTAAGTGGGTCGCTCCCAGAGTCCTTAGTTGTTGACACTTTGCTGGTGCTTTTGTCGTATGCACCTTTGCGAGTGTTTTTGTTGTTGACGCTTTGCTAGTGTTTTTGTCGGTGACACTTTGCTAGCGTTTTTGTTGTTGCATGGTTCCATTGCATTTGTGGTTCTTAGTACTTGATTCTTTGTTGTGTTATTTGACGCCTGCAGACGCCAAAAACCGAGGGTATTTGTTCTTTGCAGGGACTTGGTAAATCCCGTAACCCTTGAAGTTTGATGCTGGATTAGTGAGCTATAAGATGCCTGATCTTAGCGAATTTGGAGCTTTGTATTGGCCAACTTTGTATTTGTTTGAATTAGCCGGCTTATCTAAATAGGTTAGATTTACAAACATATTTCTTCCTTGGTGATTTTTGTATCCGCAGGGAACTAAAATATGACACAATACATAACAAGGATGCTTTACTCTGTCTAATTTTATGAATGGATATGCAGAACGATTTTTGGTGTTCTGCCAGCTGCAGCTAGTGAATTGAGCGTATTTTTGGTTTTTACACTGTTGAGCAGTGTTTCTTGTAAATATGACTTACAGCTACGTATAGTCCGGACTGTCCTGTTTTCGTTCTGAGTGTTGATTTGTGGGTTTAAATGTGTGTTTGAATGCGCGGTTAAAATGTGTGTTTACATGTCTATTTTGTTTGTGAGTTTTGTTGTACATTGCGACGACGCGATTTACAAGAAATGGTTGGAGAGCGCTGTATTGTGTGTCCTAAATGTTTTCAACACTTTCTGTTTATGTCTGAAATGTGCTCAATGTGTGTGGTTCACATTTAATGGATTTAAATAAGGCCCCAGCCAAAAACGAAAATACATGTTTTTGCAGAAATAAATGCATTTACAGCGTTTTCACTTAAATGCACTGTATTAAATGTTCACAGGCAAAACGTTTTTAGCTGCAGTATATTTGCATAGGAATGTTTCTTCAGCCAGCAATTTTTTGTAGTTCAACACGGGTGGAATTTTGCATGACGGCCCTTTTACATGACAGAGGCCCTAAAATTGACGCAGGATGTGACGCTTTTTAAATTAGGCATATGCGCTCAGGTTTGTGAGTTAATTCATCTCAATAAGAGGCAAGGGATGTAGCGGGCTCTTATATGTAAAACAATCACAAACAGAAATAATTGGGTTTTATTAGAAGACAAAAATTATTAATTATGGAAAAATAATTCATAAAAATTAGTGCTACCAAAATCGTTTTTTAATATTCATAAAGCGTAACACTCATGCTATGACCTCTTAGCATTAAAATGTGATTTGCGTTATGTTGCATCACTAAAATGACAAGAATACATGTGTATAAATTCGCTTGCCATAGGCGCAAGCAAGCTCATTTTTATAACGTATAAATTATTATTTTCAGATACCTGACTCTTGGATTATGTAATAGACTTTCCAGTAATCCATATTCTGCAAGAAAATTGTAAAATATTCATTTTGTAATGCCCAAAATCAGAAAGTCGATTTTGAGTAAATTCACTGTTTAAACTGCATTTTTGCTTTCCTTAAAGTGTCTCAGCCTTAAGCAAATGCATGCATTTAGGTTTTGATATAAGGTTGTGCTTTCTTGTGATTCAGTGGGTTAATGTGCCAGTACACAGGCTTGTTTTAATATCAGGATTGGAGGTTCTACTTTCAAGCTAGGCCTACGGACAGTTTGCTTATTTAACACTGATGAAGTGTGTGCCATAGGATTGCAACAAGTAAATTACTCTAAAAAACTGGTCTGTGTGTCTTTAGCTTTTGAGACAAATTGACAGTGAATATAGTCTAATAAAATGGGAATAGTGATAATTTTAGCGCCTAAAAAGAGAAAATATTTTTTTAAAATAGCTTGAATTATTGTTGATTAGATCCAGCCTACTGGCTTTGTCAGCTCCACTGTGGCAGAAGCTGGGGGCTGGGAGAATCTGCAACAGCTGGCTCAGCGTGCTCGCTGAGATGTTCTCTTTTAAGTGTTTCCCCATAAATTATGGAGAAGGCCCCTCATGTGTTGCCATTTACAGCCTTTTAATTAGGCCTTTGTTTCCAAGGAATGCAGAATGACCTCTCTGCACGGGCTGCTAAGGGTGAGGTTTCTGAGGTTTCTGGTTTCACCGTGGTAACATGAAGGACCTTGATTTAAATGGGGAGATGAAAAGGGGTTTCTTTAAACATCGTGTTAAATGCTTGGCAGGACTGCTACAATGTTTGCTAGCTGTGTTTTATTTTACAGAAAACGAAATGATGCATCCAGTTTTAGATAAAAATAACATGCAGCCTTTTTCACACATTTTGAAGGTTATAGGTTACAGGCCTACGTTCAATACAGATTTGCTCATTAACAGTTAAGTAATAAACAGTTATTTTTTGTGTATGGTACAATGTTTTTGTGTTGTGTATTTTTCTGTTTTTGCCAACAGATTTTTCATGGATTGTTCTTAAGAAGAGAAGACACGTGAGTTTGGCTAATTGACAAAAGATGTGTTTTTGCGTCATTTTCTTTAACAGAAAAAAATGTACATGTTTCTGTTTGAGGTATTTACAGCTGTCATGACATATTATATTTGACAATGGACCGACAACTGCGTTGTGCTCAATGTCAAACTGAGGGTGTAGAGTTTGTATGGAGTTTGGACCTGACAATTTAGACAGGCCCAAAAATTGGGTTTTTGGCTGCAGGCTTAAAGTGCATAAAATACACATGCCATGGTGCTGCATTTTTGTATGTTTTGTTTTATGTTGTTACCATTACAAGTTCTCCTGTGTTGTGGAGGGGTTCGTATGACGATACCTACAATTGCACAAAACAGTTGGATGAATTTGGAATAATGATAAATTTCACAGATATGGTTTCCATACTGTGAGGAATAATGGCAGCACTTTTACCAGTGCATGCCTACCTTTGGCTATACATTTGGCTGTATTGAAAAAAAATAACTAAACAAAAATAACAGGTTCAAAGTGTATCACCTGATGTTACGTACTGCAAATTCCCTTAAAGGAATAGGCAGCCCTAAATTGTTATGTATCCTTGATTGGACCTAAGGATAGAATTATAGATCTGTGACTCACGGTGACCTAATTTTTATATTGCATTATTTAATCATGTTTTGTTTCTCAAATAGCATATGGCTTTTGTCCCCTTGAAAGGAAGCCAGGTTTCATTTTTTTCCTCTCCCTGAAGAGAGAACAGGAACATAGAATTAGAATTTGTGTAACTTTGGTCTTTTGTGTATTCCCCGTTCTCTTGGTGCTGTGTTACATGCCTGAGGCACCCAAGCAAACTCTTGTTCTTCCTATAGATTTTTCTTTTGTTGTTCCGCCCCTGACCAATGTTGCATTATGCTTAGTTATTAGGCATTTTAGTTGTGTCCTAATTCCATTTCCTTTTTCCCATATTCCTTTCACCAGTCAGCCCATTTATTATTATGGGTGTATTGTTTATGTGTACACTTCTAGACCGTAGTTATGTATTAGGGACCCCCCATGTTATGTAAAATGTTTTTTTCCCCCCATGTTATGTAAAATGTTTTTTTCAGACTGACTGTCAAAGTAGTGATAGGCTGGTTCCAATGTCTATTTTTAATTTTTCAGCTTTCTTGTGTTCCTGCTGCTTTAATTTTTGGTGGGATTAGATGTGTTCTAAACATGCAAATACCAGGACTTTCTAGTGTTTGTTCTTTGTCTTCACATTTGATCATTAGCCTTTTGTATTGCATAGTGCACTTAATGCACATTTTTAAAGGGACTTTTCTTCATGTCTTTGATAATGTGAATGATGTTATCTTTCTATTCGAGATGTTCTAGATAAGGAATTTAGGAACACCTAGGCTTAGTCATTGAGGGAACACATGTATTTACCCCATTAGACAATGCCACTATGTGAGGAAATTCATTTTGATAGAATTCCTGTGTAGCTATAGATGACAGAGAATAATGAAAAGAACATACCTGAAGATTCTAAAGATACTGTTTTGCCCTTTTGCCTTTGCTCTTGTATTTTATGCTCATGGCACATTGTCACTCCCTTGCAGATTGCAGGTCACCTGCTTGCCAGTCCTTTTGTTAAAACACATGAACTGCTTTTTGTGCTTGATTTGAAGGAAACTAACAATTGTGTTACATATCCTGCATCACTAGGGTCCTGCTAAGATCTTCCAGAGTTAAAGGAAGAGTGATTCCCTGCAGACCTGTGATCAACACTAAGCTCACACCCCATCAGTGACCGCTCTAAGATGAACAGATTTCCTGGCTCTACAATTCTTGCAACAAGAAAGTCGCGAACGATCATCAGCGCGACATCGGTGATTCCTCCAAAGCAAGGCATTTGATTTGCGAAAGGCGTTGCAGAAGAAAGGAGGAGCTGATTCATTTATTTGTTGTTTGGGCTCTGTACCTGTTATGTGCTGGAAAACCTCTGTCAGTGTACATTCCCTTGAGCCCTTGGCCCGAGTTTTGGCCACATTCACACCTCTTTTGCTTTGCACCAGTGGAAAGGCAGTGCACCCAAGGATCCACGTTTGGAAAAAGGCACTACATTCTGGTGCCCAGGAGAGAGCAGCTTGAGCGTCCTCTGACACTAAATGATGAGTGTTGGAGTTTGAAAGTGCTGCTGATTTGCTGAAGGAGTTTTCTTGACAGTGCTTGGATCTGCACGAGATGCTTTGTGCCCTTGATCAATGAACAGCACATCATTTGTAGTGTCTGCCACAAAGAAGAGACACTGGTGCATTGTTTTGAAACATTGAGACTTTCGAGTGAGCTGTGAGTGTTTTCCCAGGACGGCACTCCAACTAAACAGTATTGTCTCCTCATGAAAGGCCTGACTTGAAGAGGCCCAACGCGAAGAAAACACTGGAAGCGAATCTGATGGACTTTGGGTATTTTCTGTGAGCTTATATAGACTTGAAGTTTGGAAAATAATTTTTGCTGCTTTGCTGGCATTGTTTTAAAGTATTTCTGTTTAGTAAAAACAGAATAACGTCCACTCTCTGTGGAAGAGTTTCCCTTTTTCATCTGAGAGCATTGATCAGGAACACCATTGTTTCACTTAAACATATAATGAATTAATGAAATGCGTAGGAAGCAATATAAAACGTTATTAGAAAATTCTATGATTTGCTGTCTGCTTAGGACTGTGCAAGTATTACGCATTTGACCTTTTGTTGTTCTTTTTCCCTTGCTGAATTGTATTATGGTTTTTTGTTAAATTTTTGATTGGTTACCATTTGCCAGTTGCAGGGTCACGTAGGAGTACAAATGGTTCAGTTTGTGACCTGAGTAGTGGCAGTAGGCCTGCAGGACCTGCAGTGTCCCTATGACCTGCTAATAATCACAGCTGATGTACTCTACCAAGATTGCGTGAGCGACATTAGAAAATGGAGATTGTATTGAGGAATGACGATAAAAAGCAAGAGATGAAAAACAGACATTATAGAATATTGTTCTCTAAGTGCGGTATAGCTCTATCTATTTTAATACTTTTATGTATTTTATTGGCTACTATATTTTGGTTTGTTTCCTTCTATACAATTGATGTCTGCACCAACTTCCCAACATACTCTTTCTGTTTCTTCACATGAGCTTCATATTTTTCCTGAACATGAACTGGTTAGGTCAGAGTTTACTGATAATTCCTTTTGTACAGTATTTACATCAACACCAGCTAGTGATGAATATAGCCATGGTCTCAGATTTAGCATGAGTATAGGTTATTGCCTATGTAAGGGCAAAAGGATGCTCTGTGGTTCTGGGGGTTCTGAACCTGTGTTTTAAATGTCATGATTCTGTTATGAATTTGGTATCAGTGAACCGCAAATGATGAATGCGTTATTCATGAGTATTTTCGTCATGTTACACCAATGAATTCACTGTGCATTTGAAGGTTTTGCATTGAACACTTGGGTTTCATCTTGTAAATAGCAGCCATGTTATTCGTTGCCCTTACAGTAGGCTCTCCCCATGGCAGAGCAAGCATTTAAAGGACATAACCTTAGCATGGGTTTGTGCTGACTTCTGCATGACCTGACGACAGCTGACCCTGTTGCTTGAGGCTAACCTCCCAAGCCCGTTCCTTGTTCAGCAGCTGGCGCAATAAAGTTCAAAGAGCAGGACATGTCCGATCTTTTATGGCACCATTCCCACCACTTCTATCTCCGTCCCATCTGTTGCTGCCTTTCCTTTAAGACATGTTCATCGATCTGGTTGAAGGTTTTATGGTGGGTTTGTCCGGCCTGATGGAACAGGAAACCAAGCATGTGTGCGATCCTTTTTTTAGCCTGGACTTATCTTGAAAGTGATGCTTTGTATGCACGTCCTGGGAATCTCCAACATAATGCACTTCAAAGCAGGAATGTGTGCTTAAGGCGGAATATTCTGTATAAAAGGCCTGTGCGAAGGCCATGCAGCAGACTCCCTCATTCAGTTGCTTTAAGAGTGGCTGGGCGACGGAGCCTCACAATTAATCATAATAAAGATGTCTTTTCATATTTCAGATTCTGTGTTGATTTCTTTGCCACTGTTGAATGGATTACTTATTGGTAAGACCCCTGAGAAGGAGTATTGAAAATATTTGGTTTCTTCAGTCCCCTTTGTTTCTGGCTGCCAAGGGTACATACTTTGTTTGCCATGATCGTGCGTATGCATGGTTGCCCTCTGATTTTGTGGGCTCATGTTTTATCGCAAATCTGTTGCCTCCGACGTTCACTGTAGACGCAGACTATCACAAAACTAGAGTTGTGAGAGGCGTAATTAGCGAAGAGGACACTGCCGGTCAAGAGGCAGGAGACTTTTTCAAGGGTTTCCTCCCGTTTTGGGGGCCTATGGTTAATAGTAGGAACCTGAGACAGTTGACTCGAGTGGTGGAATCGACAGCTAATATTACTGCCAGTGCCCTTGGTAATATCACCACAGAACTTCAGGCCGATAGACTTATGACGTTACAAAACCGTATGGTTTTAGACGTGATCTTAGCAGATCCAGGTGGGGTATGTAAGGTGATCCATTCGAGCTGCTGTATTTTCATTCCAGATAACGCTCCGACCGTCTATCAAGCCATCTCAAAGTTGCATAAGATCTTTGAATCCATACACGTGGATGTAGGGGATTGGACTCTACTTGGGTGGTTTTAGGGCCTGATGTCGACTTGGGGTTGGAAGATTCTGATGATTATCGGGGTTGTTGTGGCGTTCCTGTTCACGTGTTGCCTTTGTGTGCAGTGTGGTCCTGCCTTATGTGGCCTCTGTGCTACAACGTGTATAAGACAGCCACCTGTTACCAAGGGGACTCGGTTGGACAGAGCTATGTTACAGCAACATCTAGATGGTCTGATGAATATCGAGTATGATTCCGACTAGTGCTTGCCTACATGAGGGCAAAAGGAGCGTCTGAGGTTCCGTGACAATTGTAAGTGGTGTTTTCGACTCGCACGAATATGGTCGAGTCTGGTATCTACGAACCGCAAATGACGAGTTTAGTGGGTGTGTGCAGTTTCGCTGCGCTAACCTAAACCGTTCATTTGTTACGTGGGTTTTTCATCTGTACCCACGGGTTCCATCTTAGATACGGCATCCATTTTGTTTCTTGCCCTCAAGTAGCCAGCGAACGGACGTTGTCCGTTCCGCGACCCTGGGATTCCCAAGACATCCGCGGAAGACACATGTTACGAGGGGGATGATACTGTAAGGCAGATGGCCCCGCTCGAGGCTCATCTTGCCGTTCCGGTCTATTGTCTCAGCCATGCATCTCATTAGGCACGTTCTTTGATGCCTGTAGCTCGTGTTTCCCGATAGCTCCCCTTTTACACCCTTTTCGATCTCCCCACTGTTTCCTTCTTCCTCTGCACCTGTCCTTGTTCCTTCTTCGATCTGTTTTACTGCCGATTGGAATGTACTAATGGTGGGAAGATGGGTTTTTACAGTTGGGAACCGCCAAATGTTTCCGCACTTATGCCCCGGATCTCGAATGTATCAAAGTGACCAAAGTGACCCCTCTCGGGGATAATTATGGGAACCGAGTTGTAAACCTTTGTGTACCATGCAACCTTATGGGAGAAATTTGTATAAAAGGAGCGATCCACAGTAGCAATTTGAAGCAGTCTCCTCGAACCTACATTCGTTGTACTTCCTGTGACTTCTGTGTTCCCTGCAGTAAATAAACCTCGAATCTTTGACGCCGAAGGAAGTGTCCCGCGTCTCTGTTATTCGTACGCCGGAGCAGGTTACCCACGAAGGTTTCAGGTGTTGTCCCCTGGCACCGCTGGGTCTTAAATAACCCAGTCCTTCAGTTGGCGCCCAACGTAGGGCTGCATCAGTGGTACCGGTCCAAGCCCGACGATCGTGAGGAACTTCGTGTAAAATCTCCGAGGGAAGGTGCACTCCGCTTCATCGATCCTGTTGTCGAAACAAGTGGCCCGAAGACTTTTCCCTCGAAGATTCCCGCCTCCTGACGGCTGCGACGGACTGCTGCCCTGACTGTAGACCTGTTTTGGCGCCTGGCGTAGACCTTGATATAGCGAGACGATTGACGGGCCTTCCTGGTGACGCCATCGAACTTTGAGTTAAGTATTTGTGGGTCGCTCCCAGAGTCCTTGGTTGTGGTTGCTTAGTTGTTGCATGGTTCCATTGCATTTGTGATTCTTAGTACTTGGTTCTTTGTTGTGTTGTTTGACGTCTGCAGTCGCCAAAAACCGAGGGTTATTGCTTTTTGCAGGGACTTGGTAAATCCCGTAACCCTTGACGTTTGTGAAACTCGGCTAGTGTGCAAGATGCCTGGTCGCAGTACTTTGTTTAGTTGTTTCAGACGTTGTGGTACGGATTCCCGACTGGAGGACTCTTGTCCGATACCTCCGGTTGGAACTCCCACTTACGAGCTCTACAGTAAGCACGGGCTAGGCCCGATTACTTTTAATGAATACTGGATTCATTATACTAAAAAAGATGGTGCCCTTAGTTGGCCACCTCATGGTAGTTTTGAAACCACGATCTTAGATAATCTGGAGGCTAAATTGTTTGAGAAAAAGTCAAGGCATGTTTGATGCCTTTCGGTTGTGGCGTAAAGAAGCCCGACAGAAAGAGATCAGACAGACTAAACGTAATCAGAGAGATGGTGTTGCTACCATTGTAAAGAAAGCAGAGCAGTTTCAGCGTGATAAGGAGGATAAGGAAAAGGAAGTGTTTGATAGGCTACAGCGTATGTCCATAGATAAATGCTATCCTGCTTTGCCTACGGAGTCGGATAAGAAGGAAGAATCAGTTGAGGATCCTTTAATGTCTTATCTTATGAAGTCGCCACCTCCGTATGTACAGGGTACCGCGCTTCCTGTGGTTCCCCCTGTACCTGTTCCTCAACCTGTTCCTCAACCTATACCTGTTCTTCCGACTGTTCCTGCTCCTTTGCCTACTGCTGCTCCTACTGCTCCTCCGCTTCCACATTCTCCTGCTCCCGCTACTGCTCCTACTTTACTTACTCCTGTTGCTTCTTCTGCTCCTACCTCTTCTCTTGTTAATCCCTTATGTTATACTTCTCCTTCTACTCGATGTCGTACCCCTCCGGTTGCGGCTAGCTTTTTCCATTCTCTTGGTCCTGTTCTTGGGTCTGCTGGTTCGGACGGTCCTCAAAGACGTAGTCAGCTTCCCGGTAACAGGGAACGTGCTGCGTTATATAATATGGCGATGGGTTGGATGACGCACCCTCTTAGAAATCCTCCACGTACTGTACTTGATACGTTCTGTCAATTTAACGTACCGACACAGAGGTACGTGTTCGAAGAAATGTGTAAGGTTCTGCGTGACCAGATATCGGCCGATGCACCTGACGATGTGTTGACCGCTTTGTCTGATCTACAGCTTCAGTTCTCGAGCGGAATGATAGTGGATACCAACGTTCGACGCGCTGTTGAGCGGTTGTTATCTTTCCGTCCCACTCCTCTACCTCAGGCCTTGTTCGTTGAGGATGTTGAGAGACAGTTAGATGCGTCTGGTCAGTTTCCCATGCGCGAAGTTCCACCAGTGTGGATGCCAGGTGATAATGCCGCTGTTCCTATTATTCCGCCGCATTTCCAGAGAGTATGGATACATCTCCTATGGAAACGATCGGAAGTGCTACAGGTGAAGCAATCTTTGCCTGACCCTCGCAAAAATCCTGCAGGGTACTATAAAGAATTGTCGCAGCTCGTAGACGCTACGATAATGAATCTTGCCGATATCGATATGCTGTTTGGCAATGTCGTACCTCAACCGGTATGGGCTAAGATTCGTCAGGAAAATCACGCAAACGAATTAGGTGGTGATTGGGCTGCCATTATAGCAGCGGATGGGTTGCAAACTGGTGGTGCTAAACCCGAGCAGTTGATTGCCGCTCTCCCTCAGAGAATAATTACGCTAATGAAAACACTTATGCCAGCAATGAGGGTGAACTGGGACAAATTGTCAGCCTGTAAACAGAAGAAAGACGAGAGTGTCTCTGATTTCTTTACGAGATTTGAGGAGGCATTCATCGACCATAGTGGTCAGGATATGGGCACTGAGGGTGGTCAACGGTTGTTTGTGGATAAATTTGTCTCTAACTTATTGCCCGATTTGAGCAATAAATTAAAAAATTCTGAGAGTGCGTGGGCCGTCTCTACATCTGCTCAAATATTGGCTACGGCGCAGTATTACGAAAACAGAGAAAAAGAAGAGAACGACCGCACTGATAAAAAGACGAAAGAACTTAAAACAAAAGTGTTGTTGCAGCAGGCCTATCCTCCGCGTTCGAATCAGAATGCTCCTCAGCAAAATAGATCGCAGTCGCAATCAAATAGGTCGCAACCTCGAAATTACTCCTCTTCCCAAAGATCATCGTTAGGGTACAATCAGTGTGCCTATTGTAGACAGGAGGGTCATTTAAAATTCAACTGTCCCGTTTTAAACGATCGTAACAGTGGTAACTCATCTAGAGGAGGTCGTGGTGGTTCTCAGCAGACATCACGTGGTAGGGGTCGTGGTGTTCAAAATGATCGTTCAGATAACTCATCAAATTCCAATAACTGTTTTGACCAACGTGGATCGTCGCAAGGACGATCTGCGCAGTACAATGTAGATGATTATTACGTCGATCAGGGAACTGACGACAGTAATTACTAGGACAGCCATAGACAAGGGGAGGGAGTGGTATCAGTTCCGGTTGATCAGAGAGGGCCTTATGTCGCAGTTGCTACATCGGGCGTCGTTGAGCCTTTTCTGTTGGACACTGGTGCAGCGAAAAGTTCCATAATGCATTCGAAACTCCCTGGCGCATCTTTGTCTGGCTTAACTAATGTTTCCGTTTGATTCTCTGGCGCCCCCGTTAGCAATCCAGTTTCACGCCCTTTGCCCCTTACAATTGGGCCTCGTGAGCTTCAAGCTCCGTTGATTTTAACTACTGGTTGTGGTGAAATTCTTTTGGGCCTGGATTTGCTAAAACGTTTGTGTGCAACTTTGTATTGTTCTCCTGCGGGTGTAAAGCTTACGTTAGGAGAGAGGGTTGTCTCTCCTATGTACTTGTCTCTCGATAAGCTTCCACCGGAATTGAGTTCTCTTCCTGCATCTTTGTGGGCAACGGGTCCCAATGATGTGGGCCTGCTTGACATCTCCCCTTATGTTGTTCAGCTGAAATCTGATGTACGGTTGCCACGTATTCCCCAGTATCGGATCTCTCTTGATGGTGAGCGAGCACTGTTAGCGATCATTTATGATCTGATTGAGAAAGATGTTATTGAAGAGACGCGGGGAAACGTGTGCAACAGCCCTGTACTGCCTATTCTAAAACGTACTGATCCTTCAAAACCGCCTGTTTATCGTTTTGTTATCGATTTACGGGAGGTAAATAAAATTGTGATTCCTCAGTTTCCTGTTGTGCCTGACATCACGGCGCTACTGACTCTGATTCCAGCTTCTGCACCTTGGTTTTCAGTGATCGATTTGAAGAATGCTTTCTTTAGCATTCCGATTGCCGAAGAAAGCAGAGACCTTTTCGGTTTCTCTCTTGGTGGTCGCAGCTTCCGGTTTAAACGTGCTCCTCAGGGCTACTGTGAGAGTCCATCGATTTACAGTCAAGCCTTGAAGGGTCAACTGGATGCGTTTTCGTTGCCGGCTGGTGCGGCTTTAATCCAATACGTCGATGACTTATTGGTGGCTGCAGATACCCAGGACATTTGCAAAATTGCTACGGTGTCGTTGCTGCAACATCTCTGTGACTTACATCACAAGGTGTCACCTTCTAAACTCCAATATTGTTGTCAAGAAGTAACCTATCTAGGTCACTTATTGTCAAAGGAGGGAAGGCGGTTGACCCCAGAGAGAATTGCAGCAATTGCACGAATGACTGTGCCAACAACCCAAAGAGATGTGCGTGCCTTTCTAGGTATCACGTCGTATTGCAGGCAATGGATTCCAAATTTTTCATTGCTAGCGAAACCATTGGTGGCTCTTACGTGCAAGGATGTTTCAACTCCTTTACCATGGACGGAAGAATGTCAGAAGAGTTTTATTGAATTGCGTGACTCATTGTGTTCGGCTCCTGTGTTGGGTACCCCTGACTACAGTAAGCCGTTTACATTATATGTTCACGAGAGGGAAGGTTGTGCTTTGAGTGTCTTAACGCAACCTTTTGGTGGTAAGCAACGTCCATGTGCATATTTTTCCTCGACCTTGGACCCGGTAGCTAGAGCATTGCCGAGTTGCTTGAGAGCAACAGCGGCAGCTGCGGTGTCCATCCGACAATCAGCAGGATTGGTCATGGATAATATGCTTACGGTGATGGTTCCGCATGCGATCGATACTCTTTTGAATCGAACGAAAACTCAGCACTTGACGAGTGCGAGATTGTCGGGGTACGAGTTGACGCTGTTGGCAAGTCATATTCAGATAAAACGTTGCAATGTTCTGAATCCGGCGACTTTGTTACCAATTAGCACAGAGTCAGATGAAATAGCAGCCCATGACTGCTATTTGAGGACTGAAGAGGAAACAAAAGGTCGGGTGGACCTTCAAAACACTCCTTTGGAAAATCCAGATGGAACTTTGTATGTGGATGGTTCATGTTTAAATTGCCGAATGGTGACGTGACTACTGCGTATGCTGTCGTAACTTTGAATACTGTCGTGGAAACTGCGAGATTGAATCAGAACTCTGCCCAGGCTGCAGAGCTGATCGCTCTAACAAGAGCGTGTGTGTTGGCGAAAGGGAAACGTGTGAATGTGTTTACCGACAGCCAATATGCATTTGGCGTCGCGCATAGCTTCGGACGGTTGTGGAGAGAGAGAGGTTTTATGACGTCGCATGGTACGAAGATTCAGCATGGACAACTTGTGAATGATCTTTTGGATGCACTTACGTTGCCTAAGCAGGTAGGGGTTGTTAAATGTAGTGCACATCGTAAGGTGACGGATGATGTTGGTCGTGGTAATGCATTTGCGGATGAGATTGCTAAGGAGACTGCCCGGAACCTTAGCACTAGAATGTATGTGATGAGTTCGGTTAGGTGGCCTACAGAGACTAGTATGTGTGAGGATACTATCGAGAGTGTGAAAGCGATTCAAGATGAGGCCACCGAGACTGAAAAGACAAAGTGGAAAGAAAGTACGGGAAAGTTGGATGCGAATGGTTGTTGGGTTGATATGTCGGAAAATAAGAGATGGATGTTGCCATGGGTTAGCACATATTAGTGTGAAAGGTATTTGTAAGTTGCTGTCCCATGTGCGGAAGAATGATGGTATCACGAAATGTGCTGAACGGTTGGTTAAGAATTGTATGGTATGTATGTTGTACAATCCTGGTAAGGGAACCCCAACTCCTCCAGGCCATTTTGCTCCCCCTTCATGTCCTTTTGAGGTGATCCAATTAGACTTCATCCATATGGAGAGATGCAACAACCTGAAATACGTTTTAGTTGTGGTTTGCGCGTTCTCCCGATGGATTGAAGCCTATCCTCTTAAAGACAATACTGCCCTGTCGACTGCAAAAATCCTACTGAAGGAATACTTTCCTCGGTATGGAATGCCACGGATTGTATGGTCTGATAACGGAAGTGAGTTTGTGGGGAGTGTGATGAAGAGTGTGTGTAAGGGCCTTGGAATTAATCAAAAATTCCATAGCGCCAATCATCCCCAGTCAGCTGGTTTGGTTGAAGGGTATAACGGCACCCTTAAACTGAAGCTAGCGAAGATTCAGGCTACGACTGGTCTTTCGTGGCCTGATGCTTTACCCTTAGCTATATTGTCAACTAGGGCAACCGTACACTCCCGAGTAGGGCTTAGTCCCTATGAGATAGTGTTCGGTCGTCCTGCAAATGTCTGGGGGGTCCCTAGACCGGGTGTGTTCTCTAGTCTTGAATATCCAATGTTGATTGATTATCTTCATGATCTGACTGCTAAACTGAGGTTAATTCACCAACAGGTTTACGAAGCATTGCCGACGCAGACGGAGGGTCCAGGCCACCAGCTCCAGCCCGGAGACTGGGTGGTAACCAGAAACTTTGCCCGCAAGAAGAATTTGGAACCCCGTTTTACTGGACCCTACCAGGTCCTCCTTGCCACGAGAACTGCCGTCCGTTTAGAGGGCCGGAAAAATTGGGTGCATGCCACCCATACGAAGAAAGTTCCTATACCTTTACCGGCAGACTCGTGGGTGAGGAGGGGCATTGCTTCAGCTGAATCCGAAGGATTGCCGGCTTTTGTACCTTTTAGCGACGCACAACCTGTCGGAGAATCCTCAGTGCAGCAGAAAGACACTGTTGAACATTTGTCATCGAAAGATTCAAGACCGGAACATTCGATTGATCAGCAGGACTCTGTTCCCTCATCGGATCCCTTGTTTGATGAACATACACGTCCTGGGAAAACTCGATACTTTTTGCGATCTAGCACTAAGGACTAATAAAAATATTTCGTTTTGTCCCTTGACAATTACATTTCCCGTTTTCCACGATCAGTCTGAACACCTGCATCATTGTAATTATTTCTGTATATATTGAGTTTTGTTCCATATGTATTTTTGCTTCCACAGCTGAGAGACATTTTACATATACATTGTGAATAAAGGCCGTAGGGCCGCGCGTGTACTTCCTTCTGGTTAGTAGGTCTTGACGCTAGGTTAAAGACCGTCGGTTCCTGGGAACTCCTAGGGATTGACTACTGCTACACAGAACGAAGTGCGTCAAGAAACGTTGCGGACGGTCATAGGGGATGGCGTTTTCAAAGCTGATGGACTTGGAAGAAGCTCAGGCACAAAGATTCAAACTACAACAACTTATCCGTACCAAATGTTTTATGTTTCAAATGTTCGTATTGCTTTTGACTGTTTCTGCACTATTGGCGGGTGGGGTGTATTACATGATGTCGTACTTCTTACCTTCTGCCATACCTACTCCTACTTCTGACCCTAAAATTACCTCTACTGCATCCCCTCATTCTTTTCATATCCTACCTGAACACGAGCAGGCTAGACGTGCAGAATTCCGAAATAATTCCTTTATTCAGCTCCTTCATCAGCACCAGCTAGTGGTTAATACTACTAATTGTTGGGTGTGTGGACTGATGCCACATACCACGGATAAGGGAATTCCATATCTGGTCTTACCGTATAGTTCCCAGGGTTCAGCTCGAGCATTCCAAACAATGTTTCAAAGCGCACTAGATTCTTATACCAGTCGAGAGCCACGTTCTCCCTACTTTGGCCCTGGCTCGTATCATAAGCCTTTGTCTATAGCGATAGAAGATTTAGATAGAGATATCTCGGAGCCGTCGCTCATCCCAGAGGAAGAGGTACAAGCCTATAGGGTCCTGAGTAAGGTCGAGTATAGTGCGCTCATGAGTGAAAAACAGCTTAAAAGCTCGCCTCCGATATGGGTCGTACCCCACATTGGTAATTTTTGTCTAATGGGTCGTGGCCGAAGATCGAAAGCCCGACTTGGAGAGAGTGCTTGCATCGAGAATTACATTCTGCCGATGGTCTCGTCCCCTGTGTTTCTGGCTGCCAAGGGTACATACTTTGTTTGCCATGATCGTGCGTATGCATGGTTGCCCTCTGAT
This sequence comes from Lissotriton vulgaris, assembly GCF_964263255.1. Classification (NCBI taxonomy): domain Eukaryota; kingdom Metazoa; phylum Chordata; class Amphibia; order Caudata; family Salamandridae; genus Lissotriton; species Lissotriton vulgaris. Next base: position 636,961,227 of record NC_141694.1, read on the forward strand.
TTTGTGGGCTCATGTTTTATCGCAAATCTGTTGCCTCCGACGTTCACTGTAGACGCAGACTATCACAAAACTAGAGTTGTGAGAGGCGTAATTAGCGAAGAGGACACTGCCGGTCAAGAGGCAGGAGACTTTTTCAAGGGTTTCCTCCCGTTTTGGGGGCCTATGGTTAATAGTAGGAACCTGAGACAGTTGACTCGAGTGGTGGAATCGACAGCTAATATTACTGCCAGTGCCCTTGGTAATATCACCACAGAACTTCAGGCCGATAGACTTATGACGTTACAAAACCGTATGGTTTTAGACGTGATCTTAGCAGATCCAGGTGGGGTATGTAAGGTGATGACGCTCCGACCGTCTATCAAGCCATCTCAAAGTTGCATAAGATCTCTGAATCCATACACGTGGATGTAGGGGATTGGACTCTACTTGGGTGGTTTTGGGGCCTGATGTCGACTTGGGGTTGGAAGATTCTGATGATTATCGGGGTTGTTGTGGCGTTCCTGTTCACGTGTTGCCTTTGTGTGCAGTGTGGTCCTGCCTTATGTGGCCTCTGTGCTACAACGTGTATAAGACAGCCACCTGTTACCAAGGGGACTCGGTTGGACAGAGCTATGTTACAGCAACATCTAGATGGTCTGATGAATATCGAGTATGATTCCGACTAGTGCTTGCCTACATGAGGGCAAAAGGAGCGTCTGAGGTTCCGTGACAATTGTAAGTGGTGTTTTCGACTCGCACGAATATGGTCGAGTCTGGTATCTACGAACCGCAAATGACGAGTTTAGTGGGTGTGTGCAGTTTCGCTGCGCTAACCTAAACCGTTCGTTTGTTACGTGGGTTTTTCATCTGTACCCACGGGTTCCATCTTAGATACGGCATCCATTTTGTTTCTTGCCCTCAAGTAGCCAGCGAACGGACGTTGTCCGTTCCGCGACCCTGGGATTCCCAAGACATCCGCGGAAGACACATGTTACGAGGGGGATGATACTGTAAGGCAGATGTCCCCGCTCGAGGCTCATCTTGCCGTGCCGGTCTATTGTCTCAGCCGTGCATCTCATTAGGCATGTCCCTTTGATGCCTGTAGCTCGTGTTTCCCGATACCTCCCCTTTTACACCCTTTTCGATCTCCCCACTGTTTCCTTCTTCCTCTGCACCTGTCCTTGTTCCTTCTTCGACCTGTTTTACTGCCGATTGGAATGTACTAATGGTGGGAAGATGGGTTTTTACAGTTGGGAACCGCCAAATGTTTCCGCACTTATGCCCCGGATCTCGAATGTATCAAAGTGACCAAAGTGACCCCTCTCGGGGATAATTATGGGAACCGAGTTGTAAACCTTTGTGTACCATGCAACCTTATGGGAGAAATTTGTATAAAAGGAGCGATCCACAGTAGCAATTTGAAGCAGTCTCCTCGAACCTACATTCGTTGTACTTCCTGTGACTTCTGTGTTCCCTGCAGTAAATAAACCTCGAATCTTTGACGCCGAAGGAAGTGTCCCGTGTCTCTGTTATTCGTACGCCGGAGCAGGTTACCCACGAAGGTTTCAGGTGTTGTCCCCTGGCACCGCTGGGTCTTAAATAACCCAGTCCTTCAGGCTTCACACTCCTCGCATGGCACTTCATTCACAGCTATCTTCTCGACTGCCCTCTCCTGACATGCAAGGTTTCCGACTTGATTTTGCACATGTCATTGATACATTCCGTGCAGCAGCCATCTCCTCACTACTCACAACAAGTGTCCTCTCGACAGGGGTCCTCACTGGACCTTATTTCCTTCAGCATTCTTCTCTTCCTCACAGAGTACACTACTCTTGGAAATCAGGCAGGTTTTGGTGTTCCAGAATAAGTGGACTTGGTTTTCCTGGGTGATGCCCCCTCACTCAGCAGGGAGGCTAGGTGGCCTGGACCCCAGTCCTGGCCATGGGCAGAAGTCTTACAGAGCTTCCCCTCCTCACAAGGCCCGACTGACTGATTGGCAGAAGACACATTTTTGAGGGTCTCAAGCACCCCTCTTATTGTCCATTTCCAGACATCAAATGTGATTTAGGGTCTAGGTATTTAAAGTTTTGTGTTGGGGTTCTGCTTCTTTTGCACACTTTTGTTCTCTTTCTTCTTCTTAAAAGGTGGTCTGTCACAGCAGGAGAGACTCCAAAGCTGAAAGTCCCAAAAAACAGGCCACAGGAGTTATGAGAGTTCACACCAGAATGTCAGCCACAGTGATATGTGCATCAAAATGCTAATCCTGGGCTCCCTGCCGTATCCTTTATTAAACCCTTATTAGCTCTATCTCCTTAATGAGATGTGTTCAGGCCCCTTCCTTTTGGTTTCTGACTGAATCAAAGAGCATTCTTTGAAATGCACAGTCTCTCTCTCCCTTCTTCCGTGTGTCCTACCCACCTCACAGGAATGCAGCAATACACAAATCTGTCAAGGGAGATTCCTCTTCTCCTCATGTCTTCAGCAGGCAGACCTAGGCTTCCTAAAATGGAACCTAGGATTATCCATGTAATGTACCATTACAGGTGCACTTGTATTCAGTGTATGTACAAAGCACACACACTGCTGAGTACTGTTACCTCTAAGTATTGTGTCACCCCAGGCACACATCGATTTAGCACACGAAATCACTGTGTACGTACTATTCAGTACTGTATCCATTCTGTTTTGTGCCGGGGTGTGCTACATGCAAACACACCCACTGCTAGTGCACATGTTCTCCATGCGTGCTCTGCACAACACTCCACCCTTCATGTAGAGAACTTTTCACAAACACACATGCACGCAACACATGCTTTTATTGCACATGCAAGGCACAGCACTACATCTCTCATGTAGTGTAATCCTCTCTGGTCTACACAAATCTAGTACAAGCACTCACCATGCATGTGCTGCACAGCACTGCTCGCTCCATGGCCCGATTACGATCTCCCCAGGAAAGCCCTCCGTAAAAATCGGATCTGGAGGGCTTTCCAAGCGAATCGCGCTGTACAAATCCAACCAAACGAGTGCGATGCAGCCGTATGCTGATGGACTCGGTTTGTTCTAACTCTCATGGAACTCTATGGGATCCTGTCTACCGACACATACACAGGCTCCTATAGCAAAAATTGGTGGGTGGGGAAAAGCGTACAACCTGTGGCGGGCACCGCATGTTGCCCACCATACTGTGAATGCTTGTATCGGGAGGACCCATGCGCAACTCCATGACCAATTCAAAGGGCTCTGGGTGAAGAGGAGTCTGCCATGGCCCCTTGAAGTCCGATTCCGATAGCTGTTTCATCTTGCTGAGACTGAGGCGATACAGCTGTCTGAATTGGGCATCGTACTCACTCAGTGAGAATACAGCTCAGTTGCGTGGCACGATTCATCTGCAAATGAGTCGGTCAGACAGGATTGGGTTCCGCAAACGATTTGTTTGACGCAGACGAGATCTTCACATCGTACTTGGTCGTTCAGAGCGGGTGATGACTCGGTTGGAAACTATGGGCCCGATTCACAGAATGAACTTAAGACTCAATCCTAACGTTACTACTATTTTGGTATTCACAGAATACACTTACTACTTTTTGCATTCACAGAATGAACTTACTACTTTTTGTATTCACAGAAGTTAGGATTTTGTCTTAAGTTTGTCTTAAGTCTGTCTTAAGTTTGTCTTAAGTTTGTCTTAAGACAAACTTAAGACAAAATCCTAACTTCTGTGAATACCAAAAGTAGTAAGTTAATTCTGTAAATGCCAAAAGTAGTAAGTGCATTCTGTGAATACTAAAATAGTAGTACATTTAGGATTGAGTCTTAAGTTCATTCTGTGAATCGGGCCCATAGGCTCAGAATCGGATTCACAAGTTCTGGTACCCCTCTGGATCTCACAGCAGAGGAACTTTAAAAAGGTGAGTGAGTCTGTAGGCCTCCTTCCAGTGACACAAGTTAAAAAGGACCTGTCTACTCCTACTGATCTCTACGCAGTATGCTGCCACCACCCCACTCTTGTTGCTTAGTTCTTGGTGAAGGCAGTAGCCGTCCACCACTATGAGGAGAGCACTTTGGGTACCCCTTCCAGTTCAACAGGACCCCTATCCATGAGACATGCCAATGTCATGGCGCATATGCATGATCCATGTTTTCAAAATGACAAATAGTTGCTCATGAGATGTAGATACTTACGGAATGTGTTGCACAGTGATGGTGCACAATAGGAGATGGTTTTGTCCTTCTTGTTTAGCCCTGCAGATCTTAAGAATGGTCGATAAGCAAGCTGATAGGAAATGCAAATCTTGAGGTGGTGTGTGTATGGTAATCAGTTCTTTGATTAATTCTGGAGTTGTTGCCTAGATAGCTTTATGACAAACACAGAGGGCCATATTTACAAATCTAGTGGCACAGTGCAGTGCAGTGCAGCAAGTCCCCTTGCTGTGCTGCTCAGCATCACAGGGAAAGGTTAGGAAGGCACTGTATTTATCCAATACAATGCAATCCTGTCCTTTCCCCTTGTGCTTGTGCTATTTTGGCAGCCTAGCGCCAACGCAGGCACCCTTGCACCAAAGTGCAAGGGTGCCTTTGTTGTAGGCAGGATTGTTTTGTGTAGGAAGGAGCACCTTTCTGGACAAAAACAATCCCGAGAGGCTTTTTCCTCTTTCTATGTGTGCTGAAGGTTGGAGAAGGCATAGAAAGATAAAGACAAGGAGAAATAAACATATTTCTCCTTGTTGCGCATCTCCTTGAGTGAAGTATCTATCTGGTTATTACCAGGTTTGCCAGGATCAGTAAATCTGGGAATGTATCAAAACCATGGGGGTTGCATGGGAACACCCATGCAATGCCCATGAAACTGCACCCTTGTGCAGAGTAATGCTGTGTTGCATTACTCCAGATTCTCTAAGCCACTGAAAGCCATGCAAAGTGGCTTTGCATGGCTTAACAAATATCACTTAAGGTTTGCACTGCACTTGCACCACGTGGTGTGATGCAAGAGTGACGTGAGCTGGGTCATACATTTGTCCCAGAGTGCTTTGAATTTTCTCCTTTTTTCAATTGGCAGCCAGTGCAAACAAGAAAGTTTGTGAGAAACTGTAGCTCTTCACAGAAGGTGTTGCATGATTTTTAGTCATGCTCCGCAAGAGTAAGCATGGGCGAATTTTGCAAATCTCGCGTTCGCGAATTTTGCGGATTTGCGAACTCGCAATCCGCAAAATCCGCGAATTCTCGCGAATTTGCGGATTTTTTTTTTTTGTGTTCGCGCTGGTTTCTGCCAGTTCGCGAGGGTTTTGTACAATTTCGCAAAACGCGAACTTACCTGTCGGGTCGCAAGTTTCGCGAACTTGTTGTTTCTACGTGTCCAGCCTGTTTGGGACACTCTTCTTCATCACTGCCACTCTCTGTCACCACTGCCACTCTCTGACTACTCATGCCACCCTCTGGCCCACCCATGCCACCCTCTGTTTCATCACAGCACCCTCTGGTTGTCCAGTCAGTGTACATTATTGTGGCAACGCAAGCACACCTTCCCTGCCTCAAGTGACCTGAATTAATTTGGGGCTGATTAATGTGTCACAGAATATTTTTTTAGCTGGCACCTGCTTCCTTAGTGCTTCCTGATTAGTGATCTTTTGCACTTGCTTAGTGCTTTCATTGTTGCAAAATTAGTTACAACACCTGCCCTGCCCCAACTGACAATAATGAATTAGGGGCTGATTAATGGATTTGAACCTCCAGCCTGGCTCCTGCTTGTCTCCCTTAGCTGTAATTCAGGACCTTTGTGGCATATGTGTAACTATTCTGAGGTTCAGAGCAGGGTCACATAATTGTTGCAACTGGCAACTGAACTCTGGAGGGGCCCCTCAGGAAGCACTACAGGAAATGGCTACTAATGATGAGCCTGAACTTTTGAACCTGGTAAGTAGTTTCAGTTTTGCTAAGATCGTATTTCTGCAATTTTGCTCTTATTCGCGGGGCGCGAAGTTGTACTGGGAAGCCGCGAACTCACGCGAACAGTGCGAGCAAGCCATGAAATCCGCTGCTCGCGGATTTGCGGATTTTGCGGGAGATTCGCGAATCTCGCGGATTGCGAATTTACCGAAAAACGGATTTTCCGCCCATGCTTACGCAAGAGGCATTTTTAAAAGGAAACATCAAATATTATGCAGTTTTCAAGAGGGGACTCTATGATTGCCCGAATCACTGAAAATTTCTAGTGAGATAGTTATAAAAAACACCGGGGGCATATTACCAACGATTAGCGATATTTATCGCTAACTAGGCTTAGCAATGATTTTTTTTATAGCTAAGCATCACCGGAAATTATCGCTGAGATAACGTGCTATTAGCTACGTTTATCTACGAAGCGATAATTTTTCCGGCGATAGCGTGAATATCGCTGAGAATACAGCGATATTCAAGCATTAGCGACTAAATGTTCTTAGCCATGTTATCCACCTCCCAATGGATAACATGGCTAAGAACTGGTCTGGGCAGCTGTTAGCTGTTGGCAATATTCGCGCTTAGCACGAATATTACCATCACTAAGCCTGCCTTGCTAATAGGCGCTAGCGACTGCTTTCAGTCGCTAACGGGTTAGGAACGCCCACTTTGCATGTCATTAGCGATAATTATCGCTACCATGCAAAGCGGACCCCAAGCCGCTCGCTATCGCCTCAAAGCTGTCGCTAACATCAGTTAGCAACAGCTTGCTAATCGGACGATAGTATTATCACCGCTTAGCGGCCGAAAACGGCCGCTAAAGCGGCGAAAATATCATATCGCCAGCATTGATAATATGCCCCCAATTTTCTTAAAAGTTGCTAGTGATAAAAAAAATACGAAGAAGACAGTTTGACAATTTGTGCCAAGCAGTTAAATAGGCTGTTAAAAATATGCCTTATATAATGGGTTGAGGTTATAGGAATGTGACATCCCCAGGGAAGAAGAACACTATGAAGTCATCCATGTAGAAGTTGGCCCACCTAGAATCAATGCTTTCGTATAGTCTGAAAGAACCTTTAAACAGTGATATCTCAATCATCCAGCTTGTGATGCTATGCAGGTATTACTACTGAACTGTGTTTGAGAGGCATTGCCATCCATTCCGATGATAATGTGTGCATCATTTGCATAGGCCATTGCATTCAAACAGTAAGATTTCATAAGGTGTGCCTCAGGCTACATCCCTAGCTCAAACTAGAAGTGATTTGTATGCTCATGCAACGCTCATGCATGGGAATCGTGTCTTGCTTGCTACAGTGGCAACTTAAATATGGACCTGGATGTTAGACTACATATAGCACCAACTTGTACAGTTGGTGGGGTTTTGTTTTTGCTCATGTCATGCACCATGTCACTGTATCACACCTGGTTTTGTATCCTCAAGTAGATCTAAACTGATTAGTAAGTGCAATAGTGTCTGTAGTACATGTTCATGAACATTATTTTTGTACAGTCATAGGAAATGATCTTTTCCTATTTGGAGCGCAATGTAGGTTTACAACACCTGTTTTATTCTCCTTATAGGTGTTGAAAGAAATTGAGTTATTAGTTGAGTGTACTCCAGAAGTAATAGGTCCACAATTGCCCTTACTGAGAACCAAGCATCCCATGGCAGCATTTGACTCTCTTAGGGTAGGCAGGCAGAGCAGTCCAAGGCGGTGGCAACTTGCAGGGGATGCAGCATTGTGATTGGTCTCAGTGCTGTGGTTTGGCACTCAGATGGGGACTGTGAGGCTTTGTATGTTCCTCGCCGGCTGTGTAAAGCAAGCCTGTTGGAAAAGATGCAAAGTGTGCAGGACTGTTTGGCCAACTCAAGAGGGCCAGCCAAGCAGTAATGCACACTTGGAGTGGGCAAACCACTCCTCCCCCGTAATCCCAGCCCCGCCCTAACCCAGCCCATAGTGAAGGAGCTGCCACTGGTCAAAGGCCTACTCAGGGAAGGTGGTGTAGGCTAGTAATCGTACACAACAAACAATGAGAGTAGGGTCTAAGGGCGAGTTTACCGACCGACCAGGTACATGCCCCAAAATACAGTATTATCACAACAGAATACACCTGGGGGTCACAAAAAGTCAAAACAGGGTGGATCACAAAACCAATGCTACACAAAAGACACCAGTGAGTGAGCTCCGATAGTGAAATGCGGGCCAAACTGAGGCTCAAGAGCATATGGAGAAATAGTTCCCATCAGAAGCCACACTGTACCGCCCTCTTTCTCATCATTTGGGTTCTCCTTACCCAGGAGACTGAACGGCCGGTCAGATGTTACCGTAACCGATATGTGTGAGATAAGGGGTAAAACAATGATGTTGGTGGTAGTGTTTCTCAGTGAGAGAAAGCGTCCGCACCTTCTGTCAAAGACTATTTCCTCTGGGCAAGTCGTGTGTAGAGTGTCATGGGAAGAGGTGCACTGAGAACCTGATAAGACACCCACCACCCGGGGTGTTACACAGAGCAACTTAATGCTCGTATCAATACTTAAAGGAAGATCAAGTTACACCAAGCAACCTCTTTGAAGTTCAGAGTCAAGGAACAACCATTCTTTTTTTTTTTTTTGTTTCCAAATGCAAAGTTAATATTATGGTTCTTTTTCACCAATTTCAACAGTCAGTTCATGAGTAATATGGAGGCTTCAAAGCATGGATCCAAAACCGTATGTAGTTCTTTCAAGATCTTTATTTCAAACACATTAAAAAGTTTTATCCAGCTTGGCTCGGCCGACACGTGTTTCGCCCTCTGGGGGCTTTTTCAAGGCAATCTATATGGCGATGCACAGGTCTTATTTTCGAGAGGTTCTTGTTAGTTAGGCGAAGCAGGTACGATGTGGCTATATTAAAAATCCTATTAGTTAAGATGCTGACAGTTAGGATGATACAGGTGTAAGTTCCGGTTTGATAGTCAAAAGAGTCGCGTAGGTCACTTTGTGGAGATCAGTTCTTTGTGTTCATATAGTTAGGAGTCCCGTAGACCATGATAAGTCTTGTTTGTTCCGCTCGTGTGGCAACGATCTCCACTGCAAAAGACTTGCTTGATATGTTTGTGTGACCCCTTTAGGGGGTCACAGGTGATTACACAATTTCATGTATCTGTCAATGTATATATTTGTAAATTATTGCATGGTATTTAGTAGATTGCAAGTAATAAATATACTTCTCTTTATAAAGAAAAATACTGACTGGGCAATAACTTATTACGTGTTATTATTACGTGCCAGTGAATGGTGATTACTAGCCTACAGAATACACCTGGGGGTCACAAAAAGTCAAAACAGGGTGGATCACAAAACCAATGCTACACAAAAGACACCAGTGAGTGAGCTCCGATAGAGAAATGCGGGCCAAACTGAGGCTCAAGAGCATATGGAGAAATAGTTCCCATCAGAAGCCACACTGTACCGCCCTCTTTCTCATCATTTGGGTTCTCCTTACCCAGGAGACTGAACGGCCGGTCAGATGTTACCGTAACCGATATGTGTGAGATAAGGGGTGGTGTATAAAGTACACAAAATTAACGTGGCTACTGTAAAGGCAGTGTTATAGTGGTAAGAGTGTTAAGTGAGGGAAAAATATAAAATTAGGTGATCGGGTGGACGAACAACATTTATTAGTGTCTCCCAATCCCTAAGGTTTAAAAAGCAAGTGTGAGTGCGGGTTTCAAATAATCACCGTACTCAATGGTGGTCGACATGTTTCTGCATTGTTTTGAACAAAGTTTCAAATGCATTCTTCAGGACCGGAAATATAAAAACACTGCTACTTAGATTAGAGAAATTAAGAACAATATCACCTGATCTTCAGGTACATACTCAACCGTATACTGTTGCATCGCACGATATTAGATCCACACAGAAAGACAAACAAAAAGAACATGAATGTGTCATATTCCCATGAATAATATACTGTGATGAGTGCACATTCACATGTATAAAGACAAACATTGCCAATTAGCAGACTCACCCAAATTTGATGGTTGAGAGGCTTCACCCCACCTGGCCATAGCGCAGGTATGAGGAGCACCGCTCTACAAAGAATTCACAAGTAACATCTTTAGAGCAAAATATCAAAAGTTAAAATGAGTTCACAAGGTGGCAGAATGCTCGGTATGTCCTTCACAGTCCACATTAGTAAAAATGTGGACCATCCCACTAGTACTCAACTCCATCGATCCGAAAATGGCAGACCAAGTCAGGGATAGCATTGTTATAGAAAGCTAAGCGTTTTGAAAACTACGCTTGTCAGCGTGTTAGTTCACTAGTCGAGTAAAAATACCCCATAAGTGTCAGCCTGATCGCCTCTAGGCATCGCGCTTGTAGTATAAATAGTCAGCGTGGGGGATCGAAATGTAGGAGCGCAATGGGCGTCCCAGCATTTTAGTGCACTGATCCTGCGCTGATCCTGGCGCGATCGATATCTATCATTGTTATAGAAAACCAAGCGTTAGCGTGTTTGTTCACTATTCGAGTAAAAATACCCGTCAACCTAATCGCTTCTAGACATCGCGCTTGGCGTTATTAAGAACAGACAGGGAGTGCTTGAGCGCGATAGGTGTTCCAGCGCGTCTGTGCGCTGATCCTGATGGTGGCGCGATCGGTATCTAGCAGCGCATTGTCAGTCAGGCAGCGTGCTCAGAATGGGCTAGCGCTCGCTTACCTGTCCGTCGGTGTCTCCTGGCAGTCAGCTGTACTGTCTGGGGGGGCACCGACGTTTCTCCAAAAGGGACTAATATGCACTTCCTCGTTGCGCATAGCGAGATGGCAATCACATGGTATGATCACGTGATCACGGGCACGCTGGGATATGTAGTCCCAACAAGGATTAGTGCATAATATAGACTATCAAGCAGATAGATCTATGCGCAAGTGTATGTCTAGCGAATTCAAATAAGTAATCCATAACCAAAAAGGGGGTGCTTAGAGGTAGAGCAAGAGAACTAGCGAAAACCCATATGGTTAACTATTTTGAAGTACATGTTTTGTATTGAAAAATCACAGGGACATCCAGGGAATGGGTTCATTAAGTCCCTCTTTAACACTGTTGAGACGGTAGATCCACTTCTGTTCAATTTTGAACAGGAACCGGCTGATGTCAGTGCAGGATAGGGGTATTTGCGGTTGTTCTAGAACAGTCCAACAGAAATCTTCAGGGCCATGTCCCTTTTCCAAGAAGTGTGCGGTGAGACGGGTGGCTTGTTTTTTACACCGCACCGTGCTTTTATGTTCCTGTAACCTCGTCCTGATTTTACGGGTCGTCATACCGACGTATCGCAAAGAACATGGACAGGTTATCAAGTATATTAGATTACTGCTGTTGCAGTTGGTAAATCTCTTCTGTGTCCAAGGGCGATTGGTCCCAATATCGACCTCAGTGGATTTCCTGGTTTGGGGACAGACACTGCACGCCCCACATGGATGATGTCCAGAAACTGGAGGTAAGTCCCACAGCGTACCCACTTGCCTAGATTCTTTGTTTCGTGGGCGCGTGTGGACCAATTGATCTTTTAAATTTTGTCCTCTTTTGAAGGCAAAAATGGGTAGAGCGATGTCATCATTTCCAGTTTTCAAGATAGACCAATGCTTCTTTATGATTTTCTGTACCTGATTTGAGCGTGTGTTAAATGTGTTTACAAAGGCAATGCGGTTGGTCTTGTCCTTCGGTGGCTGTATTTCCAGTAGGGACTCCCTGTTGTTATTGGACGCCCTCTTTTTTGATTTCCGAATGATCTTTCTCGGGTAGTTCTTTTCACTCAGTTGGGTTTCCAGATTCTTAGAGTGAGTTTCAAAGGCTTCTTTGCTGGAGCAGTTCCTTTGTACCCTAAGAAATTGACCAAAGGGCAAATTGTCCCTCAGGGCTCGCGGATGACAACTGTCGTACCTTAGTAATGCATTTCTAGCCATCGGCTTCCGATAGAGTTCCGATTCAATGCCATTGATGGTTGCATGTAGCCTCAGATCCAAAAAGGCTAAAGATGTTCTACTGTGTTCAATAGTGAACTTCAAGTAGGCATTTTTACTATTCAACCAGCCGTGGAATAGTAGTAGGTCTTCTTCAGTGCCTCGCCACACCACCAGGATGTCATCAATATATCGTTTCCATATATATAATGACGAAAGATATGGGTTGGTGGACGTCAGAACCTCCTGCTGTTCAAAATTATGAACGTAGAGGTTTGCCAGGCTCGGCGCGAAAACACTGCCCATGCTGGTCCCGGACGTTTGCAGGTAGATGGTATCCTCAAAGCGAAAGTAGTTCTCTTTCATTGCAATTTCGGCTAGTTGCATGATGAAGCTCGTGGGCGTGATGGATTGATGATCACTCTGTTCCAGTAAGGCACCTACTACCTCTAGGGTCTCGGTTTGTGGAATAGACGTATATAGAGACTCTACGTCAAATGATACCAAGATATCAGTACCGATGTCATATGGTATTGTTGGTAGTAGTCTAAGGACATCTTTTGTGTCCTGCAGAAAGGTGGGCATCGCCTTGACCATTGGGTTCAAAAAATGATCAACAAAAGTTGATAACGGTTCTAAAACAGAGCCAATACCAGAAATAATAGGCCTGCCAGGTGGCGGCCTCAGAGGTTTGTGCACTTTTGGAAGGCAGTAAAAGTACGGAATTGTAGGGTGTTTGGCGATTAGGTACTGTCCCTCTTGGGGCGTTATCCAACCTTCACCGGTTGCTTCCTCTACCAGGTTGTTGATTTTAGTTTGCAGTCTCTCTGTTGGATCCTCTCTCAATGGGAGATATGACTTCTGGTCACTCAGTTGCCAGATGCACTCATTTCGGTATGTCTCAGTATCTAAGATGACTGTTGCTCCACCTTTATCAGCTGGTTTGATAATGATCTTGTCGTTAGATGTTAATGAACGTAGAGCAAGCTGTTCGTCCTTTGAAAGGTTCATGAATGGTCTAGTCTCTGTTTTATAGATGCGATTGACGTCATTCTCCACTGCCGCTTCAAAGGTCAAGACCTTCGGAGGTAGAACAGCAGCAGGTGGATTAAAATTGGAGGGTTTTCTCAATCCCGTATTGTTGTCTTCAGGGACAGTGCATATGTGTTCTGGTTTAGAAAAGAAATAGTGCAATCTTATTCTTCGGAAAAACTTAGCCAGTTCAATCTGGGCTACGAAAGGATCCCCTTTCTGGGTAGCCACGAAACCTAAGCCTTTGTTCAAAAGTCGCTCTTCAGTAGGAGAGAGTGTGTGTGAACTAAGGTTCATCACGAGGCTTGTTGATTGCTGGTCCCTGCAGTGTCCTGTGGGACTTTCTTTCCGCTGCGGAGATCCATTCTCGATTGTTGAGGAGTTTCTGTGTTCCAGTGCACCTGTGGTGTCGTGGTTCCTTGTCTCCTCCTGCCCCTGCCTCGTCTCTGGCCAAATCCTAAAAAAAGGAAACGACCCTGGACCCTGTTGCATTGGGGGGGGGCAAAATCACCCATTTGAGGGAGACATTGAGGTCCAAACATCCAGGGATTAGCCGGCCACGACACCACAGGTGCACTGGAGCACAGAAACTCCTCAACAATCGAGAATGGATCTCCGCAGCGGAAAGAAAGTCCCACAGGACACTGCAGGGACCAGCAATCAACAAGCCTCGTGATGAACCTTAGTTCACACACACTCTCTCCTACTGAAGAGCGACTTTTGAACAAAGGCTTAGGTTTCGTGGCTACCCAGAAAGGGGATCCTTTCGTAGCCCAGATTGAACTGGCTAAGTTTTTCCGAAGAATAAGGTTGCACTATTTCTTTTCTAAACCAGAACACATAAGCACTGTCCCTGAAGACAACAATACGGGATTGAGAAAACCCTCCAATTTTAATCCACCTGCTGCTGTTCTACCTCCGAAGGTCTTGACCTTTGAAGCGGCAGTGGAGAATGACATCAATCGCATCTATAAAACAGAGACTAGACCATTCATGAACCTTTCAAAGGACGAACAGCTTGCTCTACGTTCATTAACATCTAACGACAAGATCATTATCAAACCAGCTGATAAAGGTGGAGCAACAGTCATCTTAGATACTGAGACATACCGAAATGAGTGCATCCGGCAACTGAGTGACCAGAAGTCATATCTCCCATTGAGAGAGGATCCAACAGAGAGACTGCAAACTAAAATCAACAACCTGGTAGAGGAAGCAACCGGTGAAGGTTGGATAACGCCCCAAGAGGGACAGTACCTAATCACCAAACACCCTACAATTCCGTACTTTTACTGCCTTCCAAAAGTGCACAAACCTCAGAGGCCGCCACCTGGCAGGCCTATTATTTCTGGTATTGGCTCTGTTTAAGAACCGTTATCAACTTTTGTTGATCATTTTTTGAACCCAATGGTCAAGGCGATGCCCACCTTTCTGCAGGACACAAAAGATGTCCTTAGACTACTACCAACAATACCATATGACATCGGTACTGATATCTTGGTATCATTTGACGTAGAGTCTCTATATACGTCTATTCCACAAACCGAGACCCTAGAGGTAGTAGGTGCCTTACTGGAACAGAGTGATCATCAATCCATCACGCCCACGAGCTTCATCATGCAACTAGCCGAAATTGCGATGAAAGAGAACTACTTTCGCTTTGAGGATACCATCTACCTGCAAACGTCCGGGACCAGCATGGGCAGTGTTTTCGCGCCGAGCCTGGCAAACCTCTACGTTCATAATTTTGAACAGCAGGAGGTTCTGACGTCCACCAACCCATATCTTTCGTCATTATATATATGGAAACGATATATTGATGACATCCTGGTGGTGTGGCGAGGCACTGAAGAAGACCTACTACTATTCCACGGCTGGTTGAATAGTAAAAATGCCTACTTGAAGTTCACTATTGAACACAGTAGAACATCTTTAGCCTTTTTGGATCTGAGGCTACATGCAACCATCAATGGCATTGAATCGGAACTCTATCGGAAGCCGTTGGCTAGAAATGCATTACTAAGGTACGACAGTTGTCATCCGCGAGCCCTGAGGGACAATTTGCCCTTTGGTCAATTTCTTAGGGTACAAAGGAACTGCTCCAGCAAAGAAGCCTTTGAAACTCACTCTAAGAATCTGGAAACCCAACTGAGTGAAAAGAACTACCCGAGAAAGATCATTCGGAAATCAAAAAAGAGGGCGTCCAATAACAACAGGGAGTCCCTACTGGAAATACAGCCACCGAAGGACAAGACCAACCGCATTGCCTTTGTAAACACATTTAACACACGCTCAAATCAGGTACAGAAAATCATAAAGAAGCATTGGTCTATCTTGAAAACTGGAAATGATGACATCGCTCTACCCATTTTTGCCTTCAAAAGAGGACAAAATTTAAAAGATCAATTGGTCCACACGCGCCCACGAAACAAAGAACCTAGGCAAGTGGGTACGCTGTGGGACTTACCTCCAGTTTCTGGACATCATCCATGTGGGGCGTGCAGTGTCTGTCCCCAAACCAGGAAATCCACTGAGGTCGATATTGGGACCAATCGCCTTTGGACACAGAAGAGATTTACCAACTGCAACAGCAGTAATCTAATATACTTGATAACCTGTCCATGTTCTTTGCGATACGTCGGTATGACGACCCGTAAAATCAGGACGAGGTTACAGGAACATAAAAGCACGGTGCGGTGTAAAAAACAAGCCACCCGTCTCACCGCACACTTCTTGGAAAAGGGACATGGCCCTGAAGATTTCTGTTGGACTGTTCTAGAACAACCGCAAATACCCCTATCCTGCACTGACATCAGCCGGTTCCTGTTCAAAATTGAACAGAAGTGGGTGTACCGTCTCAACAGTGATAAAAAGGGACTTAATGAACCCATTCCCTGGATGTCCCTGTGATTTTTCAATACAAAACATGTACTTCAAAATAGTTAACCATATGGGTTTTCGCTAGTTCTCTTGCTCTACCTCTAAGCACCCCCTTTTTGGTTATGGATTACTTATTTGAATTCGCTAGACATACACTTGCGCATAGATCTATCTGCTTGATAGTCTATATTATGCACTAATCCTTGTTGGGACTACATATCCCAGCGTGCCCGTGATCACGTGATCATACCATGTGATTGCCATCTCGCTATGCGCAACGAGGAAGTGCATATTAGTCCCTTTTGGAGAAACGTCGGTGCCCCCCCAGACAGTACAGCTGACTGCCAGGAGACACCGACGGACAGGTAAGCGAGCGCTAGCCCATTCTGAGCACGCTGCCTGACTGACAATGCGCTGCTAGATACCGATCGCGCCACCATCAGGATCAGCGCACAGACGCGCTGGAACACCTATCGCGCTCAAGCACTCCCTGTCTGTTCTTAATAACGCCAAGCGCGATGTCTAGAAGCGATTAGGTTGACGGGTATTTTTACTCGAATAGTGAACAAACACGCTAACGCTTGGTTTTCTATAACAATGATAGATATCGATCGCGCCAGGATCAGCGCAGGATCAGTGCACTAAAATGCTGGGACGCCCATCGCGCTTCTACATTTCGATCCCCCACGCTGACTATTTATACTACAAGCGCGATGCCTAGAGGCGATCAGGCTGACACTTATGGGGTATTTTTACTTGACTAGTGAACTAACACGCTGACAAGCGTAGTTTTCAAAACGCTTAGCTTTCTATAACAATGCTATCCCTGACTTGGTCTGCCATTTTCGGATCGATGGAGTTGAGTACTAGTGGGATGGTCCACATTTTTACTAATGTGGACTGTGAAGGACATACCGAGCATTCTGCCACCTTGTGAACTCATTTTAACTTTTGATATTTTGCTCTAAAGATGTTACTTGTGAATTCTTTGTAGAGCGGTGCTCCTCATACCTGCGCTATGGCCAGGTGGGGTGAAGCCTCTCAACTATCAAATTTGGGTGAGTCTGCTAATTGGCAATGTTTGTCTTTATACATGTGAATGTGCACTCATCACAGTATATTATTCATGGGAATATGACACATTCATGTTCTTTTTGTATTTTGTTTGTCTTTCTGTGTGGATCTAATATCGTGCGATGCAACAGTATACGGTTGAGTATGTACCTGAAGATCAGGTGATATTGTTCTTAATTTCTCTAATCTAAGTAGCAGTGTTTTTATATTTCCGGTCCTGAAGAATGCATTTGAAACTTTGTTCAAAACAATGCAGAAACATGTCGACCACCATTGAGTACGGTGATTATTTGAAACCCGCACTCACACTTGCTTTTTAAACCTTAGGGATTGGGAGACACTAATAAATGTTGTTCGTCCACCCGATCACCTAATTTTATATTTTTCCCTCACTTAACACTCTTACCACTATAACACTGCCTTTACAGTAGCCACGTTAATTTTGTGTACTTTATACACCACCCCTTATCTCACACATATCGGTTACGGTAACATCTGACCGGCCGTTCAGTCTCCTGGGTAAGGAGAACCCAAATGATGAGAAAGAGGGCGGTACAGTGTGGCTTCTGATGGGAACTATTTCTCCATATGCTCTTGAGCCTCAGTTTGGCCCGCATTTCACTATCGGAGCTCACTCACTGGTGTCTTTTGTGTAGCATTGGTTTTGTGATCCACCCTGTTTTGACTTTTTGTGACCCCCAGGTGTATTCTGTAGGCTAGTAATCACCATTCACTGGCACGTAATAATAACACGTAATAAGTTATTGCCCAGTCAGTATTTTTCTTTATAAAGAGAAGTATATTTATTACTTGCAATCTACTAAATACCATGCAATAATTTACAAATATATACATTGACAGATACATGAAATTGTGTAATCACCTGTGACCCCCTAAAGGGGTCACACAAACATATCAAGCAAGTCTTTTGGTTTTGGGAATGTTTAAGAGCAACTAAATACATGTTAAAATCATCACTGTGTACTCAAATGCAATTGCCAAAAATAAAACACCAACATGAATGCACTTATTAATAGTAATGAAACAGATATACTATGAGTCGAAATCATTCACATCATTATGGTGAACCAATTGAGCAAAACCTGTGTCTGTCTACTTTTTATACACTTTTCGCCATCAAACTGCGCTTATAAAAACAGCACCTAGAAGACATCACATTGTAAAGATATTGCATTGCAACCAAACAGCTGGTCCCTAGAATACACTTCAATGCATGTGCTGTGCTGTGGTTTGGCACTCAGATGGGGACTGTGAGGCTTTGTATGTTCCTCGCCGGCTGTGTAAAGCAAGCCTGTTGGAAAAGATGCAAAGTGTGCAGGACTGTTTGGCCAGCTCAAGAGGGCCAGCCAAGCAGTAATGCACACTTGGAGTGGGCAAACCACTCCTCCCCCGTAATCCCAGCCCCGCCCTAACCCAGCCCATAGTGAAGGAGCTGCCACTGGTCAAAGGCCTACTCAGGGAAGGTGGTGTAAGCTAGTAATCACCATTCACTGGCACGTAATAATAACACGTAATAAGTTATTGCCCAGTCAGTATTTTTCTTTATAAAGAGAAGTATATTTATTACTTGCAATCTACTAAATACCATGCAATAATTTACAAATATATACATTGACAGATACATGAAATTGTGTAATCACCTGTGACCCCCTAAAGGGGTCACACAAACATATCAAGCAAGTCTTTTGGTTTTGGGAATGTTTAAGAGCAACTAAATACATGTTAAAATCATCACTGTGTACTCAAATGCAATTGCCAAAAATAAAACACCAACATGAATGCACTTATTAATAGTAATGAAACAGATATACTATGAGTCGAAATCATTCACATCATTATGGTGAACCAATTGAGCAAAACCTGTGTCTGTCTACTTTTTATACACTTTTCGCCATCAAACTGCGCTTATAAAAACAGCACCTAGAAGACATCACATTGTAAAGATATTGCATTGCAACCAAACAGCTGGTCCCTAGAATACACTTCAATGCATGTACTGCCATTAACCACCTTCAGGACTTACAGACCATAATAAATGCAACCATACTCCAAGTTGTGGCAGCAAAAGCTCCACTCTTGGGAGAGCTTGGAATTTTTAAGAAAATCATGGGGAGGAGAATGTTTTGGAGTCCCACCAAACTTACGGTGGGGACACCTCAAAGTTGAAAGTTGTCTTGAGGAAAGGCTGTGCCTTTCTTAACTTGTTGGTGGTGACCCACCTTCTCACAATGGAAGAAATGTCCAGAAAAAGTGCAACAGCAGCCAGGCCCTGCAAGGATAATGGGGTGCTCCTTCGGGAGCACTGAATATTATAGTGTCATCTTTCCTGCTGAGTTGAGAGCTGCAATGTTTTTCTTTTGTATGTTTTTTGTTGTATCCTTGTGCTGCATCTCTTTTTTTTTCTTCTTTGGGTGCATGGTCCAAACAGGGCACCCAACAGGAAATCATCCTACATTGGGGCACAGCTCTGGGAGCCTACCCCCGGTGATCCCCACCAGTTCCCTGCACTGGTATGTCATGGATGTCGGCAGCAGTCTTCTGGCCTGCCCGCTCTAGCAGGCAAGCATGTTTGGCTTTGGCTCTCCTTCTGTTCTCCCCAGTCACAGACACGAGGATCAGGATGGTCCGGCCATGTGGGGGGTGAGGTAGCACTCGCCCTCACTCTCTATTCCATAGGGGCCCAGGGAGGGGGTCATAGACTCCTTCCTCAATCGCGAAAGGAGTGCGACACCGCTCCCCTGCCCTGCAGAATCCCCATTGCACCAGGGTACCTTTGCGCAATTAGCAGGTTGTGCATGACAGTAGTCTCCCAAGTGCAGCCCAAACACATGAAACTAGCCAAGGGCTCCTTACCCATTGCAGCAGCCTTATCTTAAAAGATAGACTATGGGCGTACTAATTGGGTGGAACCCAATTGCAACAGGTGTATAGTGCCTTATATGTAATTTAGTGCATACTACTTATTGTTTCTAATAATATTTATCAATATTTATTGTGGGGTGTGAGTTTTTCCATGCTGCATTTGTGGCATTTTCCATGTTGCATCTTTGAAAACCATTAATGTTCATGAATATTGTGGGGTGTGAGTTTTCTCATTTTGCGTTTGTGGCAGCATCCATTTTGCAATGTTTGTAAACCATTAATGTTCATGAATATTAATTAACAACAGGGACTTACTGCTTCCTTAGATTCTATTGTTCTTGAAGGATTGATTGTTTTGATCATTTCTGGATATGTACCATAAGGAGCATGCCCAAAATGGGCTGGGAGAACATTCACCAAACCTTGGAAATTAGTCAAATCGAGTGACATACTAAGTGCTGGTAAAGTTCTTATGCTTTTGTTCAGCAGTTTTTGATTTGTTCATGGCTAAAGTTATCTGAGGAGATTAATGTTAGTTGAAAATATAATGGGCCTCATTTATGAGGCCCCTTTCCCCGTCAGAACATCACTTTTTGGTGACGTTCGAGGGCACAGGAGCCTGCTCCATATTTATCAGACAGCACTAAGCAACTATTTTTGGCTTAATGCTGCCTTGTAAATATTGTCCCCTTTAAGGGGCAAGCAATGAGTGTTGCTGAGGATGTTCCCAGCAACATCCATGGTATTTTGACACTGCCCAAGATTTACCAAAAATCGTAAATCCGAGGCAGCGTCAGAAACTTACTCCTCCCATGGTAGCTGTAAGGGAGGCACAACGACAAGAGATATCTTTGTTTCTCCTCATTTTTTCTTTTTCTACGTGTACTGCATTCTGAAGCATGCCTATAAACAGGAAAAGTCTCTTGTTATTGCTTTTGTGCAGGAAGAATTGCCTTCTGGCACAAAAGAAATCATCCCCTCAACGCAGGCATCCTTGCACCATGGTCAAGGGTGCCTGCATTGGTGCACGGCAGCCTATTGTGTGCTGGCGCAGGGTAAAAGGACAGGAATGTCCCCTATCTCATACATAC
This sequence comes from Lissotriton vulgaris, assembly GCF_964263255.1. NCBI lineage: Eukaryota > Metazoa > Chordata > Amphibia > Caudata > Salamandridae > Lissotriton > Lissotriton vulgaris. The sequence continues at coordinate 636,982,056 of NC_141694.1, forward strand.
GGTGCATTTCTTCCCTTTTTCTGCCGTAGGGCAGCACAGCAGGAAGGCCAGGAACGCTGCCTTATGGCAAAAATACATAAACGAGGCCCATTGAGTATGGGACCCCTTATACCTCCTGACCCCTATCAAACAGAGGCTCCAAATCTGGTACACTTAAAGGATGAATTTCTAAGGTTGTACCCCTTAGTCTGATGCAAATTAGTCAAAGAGCAGCAACAATTATTAGGGTGAAAAAGTGAGAACTGCCAGGGAGTAAGTTGTCAAGCCCAACTGTATTAAATATATATATACGTGTATGACATAAGTTTTAAAAACCTCTGCAATCTTATGTAATATTTTAGTCAAGGAAATCTACTGAATTCAGGCTTCCCTTAAACAAAACATTTTCTGTATTTCAATATGAAAATGTGGTACGAGAATGACGATTCTCAGAGGATAACTGTATAGAGAATCGTGATTTTATTAAAGACAAGGAGACTAGCATTATGCATAACCTTTTATTTACTACTTCTGATGCAGCACTTAAAAGCTTCATGTAACAGTACGAACACACACAACTCTAGAACATTAAATATAACAAGGTCCCTTAACATTACAAACTTATCCTCTTTTGTTTCTCTTCTCTCCTTGCTAAATGATTTTGAAGCCATAGCACTAGGCATGGGCGGTAAATTCTGTTCCTCTCGCGGAATTTGTAGAATTTGGGTAATTTCGCGTTCCGCGGACAACGCAAAATTGCCCAAAATGATGTGTCCCCCCGCAACTTCGTGAAATTTTTTGCTTGTTCGTGTTCTCAAATGCGTGTTCGCAAGATATTTCCCCCGGAGCACGCAAACAGCGATTGCGAACAGTAAAAAAGCATCGCGAACAAGCAATTCCGCGTGTTTGCGAAATTCCTGCGTGTTTGCTGAGATTTTTTACTGTTTCACGGAGATTTGCGTAACGTCATTACGCAAATTCAACCCACCCCTACATAGCACCACGCATCGAATGTGCCATGAATTTTTCCAAATGAACTCCTGCTTCCCTCATAGTGTTCTTCACCCATCTTGCAATAATAGCTACTGAAATCGCACCATGTGGTTTTACATAAGAAATCAGCAGCTGATCCACAACTACACACCTAAACTCAGCCATTTTACATTCATACTCCCTAATGCAACTCTCCACACACAAGTTTGGATGAGTAATAAATCGTCGATAAAATATTATTTTCAGACATAGTTTTAGTTCTTCTTTTAACAACAAACACCACTCCTGCAGGTTCAAAATATCTACACAAAATATCCAAAGCCTCACATCAGACAATCTTATAAAAGCAAAGTTGCCCTTTTGCATGACAACTGCTTCAAGGACAAAAATGGAATCATTGGCCAACTCTCCAACAAACTCCAAATCACATTGACATCCCAAAGAAAAGAAGATCTCGATCCTGGAGGATTCCTCAAACGAATTCCCTTCATAACTCTACAAACCAATTGACTTTTCCCTACTGAAATACCATCAACTAAAGACTGTCCTGCAGCAATTTCTGATCTATAACAATGTATTGTTCTATAACTTAAACCTTCCTTCGATAAACTTGCTAAAAAATTCACAATAATGACCTAATCAGCCTCAACGGGATCCACCTTCCTTTCTTCGCACCAACGCAACCAAATTTTCCATGCGCTGGAATATCTCTTCCTAGTACCTGGAGCCCATGACTCATTCAACAACTCAGCAGCCTTCCTCAATAAAACCTTGAATCTTCCTGATTTCCTGAATTGCTCCAGACTAGAAAGCTGTGCACCCCTGACTCCACCAAAGGATGTCCCTGTCAATCCACATCTCATAAAAGACCTTCCTCTACTCTTAATAAAACTGGATCACCCATCATCAATTCCATCACTGAAGGATACCAAGCTTGAGTTGTCCAAAACCGAGTTTTCAAAATCATTCTGAACTTTTGAATTCTCCCCTGTCTCAACACTCTTTGAATCATTGAAAAAGGTGGAAAAGCATATCCTTTCATCACCCCCCAATGCAGACTGAAAGCATCCACTGCTATTGTCCCTTGATCTGGTCTCCAACTCACATCATTTTCTAATTGATTTGTTAACTGAGAAGCAAATAGATCTAGCTCCAAAGGACCTAACTCCTCTTGAATCTTCTGAAAAATCAACAGATTCAGCTTCCATTCGCTGTAATCCCTCAGATACCGAGAATTCCAATCTGCAAATAAATTCTCCTTCCCTGGAAGATATTGAGCTGACAAACGTATCTTGTGTTCCATGTAAAATTTCCAAAAATCCTTTGCTAGCTCTATCAGTCATTTTAATCTGCTTCCCCCTAACTTGCTTATGTACTTTACAGCAGAAACATTGTCCATTTCCAACATAACTGTTGTTGTCTGTAATTTCTCCCTGAAAGTGGGAACTGCCAAAACTCCTGCTTTCATCCCCAAACAATTTATATGCCTCTTTTTCTCTTGCATATTCCACCTGTCTCCTGTGCACCTAATCTCGCGCCCTAACCTAAGTGGCTTGCATCCGTCTCTAGAACAAAGTCTGGGCAAGACCCAAAAATTCCCTGCCATTCCAAGCTTTCAGGTTTTCTAACCACCAAACTTCTCTTTTGCCTCTACATCCAACCTCACTTTGTCTCCATACCATAGACCCTTGTTCAATCCATCCTTTTTCACTCTTTGCAAGGCCCTGTAATGCAAAGACCCTGGAAAAACGCTTGAATTGACGATGAAAAAAAAACAATCAACCTTGCCAACTGTATCACGGTTACCTCCTCCTTCCTCAAAAGCCAATTCACTGCTCTTTTTTATAAGAATAACTTACTTTTCTGGTAACTTTAAATATTTCTTCACAGTGTTTACCACAAATCCCAGGAACTCTATCCTCTGAGTCAGTTCTAAAACTGACTTTACCATATTTACCACAAATCCAAGATCCTTCAATACACTCTGCACTAATAAGCCGTGTTCTTGTAACATTTCCACATTTTCTTTCATTATCAGAATGTCGGCCAAATATATTAACAAGCATATTCCACTGTCTCTCAAATATCCTACAACAGGCCTCATCACTTTTGAAAAACACCAAGGGGCTGCTACAAGTCCAAAGGGAAGGCAAACAAACTGAAACAGTTTTCCCTTCCATCTGAATTGGAGATATCGCTGACTCTCCTGAGCAATTGGAATTGAAAAATGTACATCTTTCAAATCGATTTTCATCAACAAATCTTTGTCTAAAAGAATATCCATTAACAGATGGATTCCCTCAATCTTGAATTGTCTGTAAACTACATATTGAATTAGTTTCCTCCAGTTTATCACAGGTCTCCATCCTTTTTCCTTCTTCTCTACCAGAAAAAGCGTACTTACAAACCCCTTCTTGCACTCTGGAATCTCTATTCAAGCTTTCTTGTCTAACATTTCTTTTTTTTCCTTTTCCACAATAATCTTTACCTCTTCTTTGAACATAATAATTCCTGGTACCTTCTCTTGAATTGGTTCTGTTGAAAAATCTATTACAAAACCTCTTACTGTTCCAATGACCCATGCATCCTCCATTATTTCCTTCCATTTCTCTATGAAATCTTTCAACCTTCCTCCTGTGTTTTTCTGCATATAACCAATTAAATTGTTCGTGCTCACCTTGACTTGACTGACTTTCTGTCTTCCTCGTGTATATCTGTGTCTTCCACCTCTTCCTCTCTGTGGAAACAGTGTTCCTGGGTAAGAGGTTCCTCTATAACGTCCTCTTCCTTGAGATAATCCTGCTCCTTGGTGAATTGGGCCTCTTCCATATCCTCGGCCGAAAATCTGACCCTGCCTTCCGGCCCTTCCATATAAACCATTACTACTCCCGAAAACTCTCTTCATTGATGCATGTACTTTATCAAAAGCAGTAAAGGTCTGGACATGCTTGCCTAATGACCTCACTAGTCCGTCTCCGAAAAGCAATCCTTTTGGTTCCTCACTTGACTCCTTTTTTGCGAAATCACCAAGTTTAGGGCTTCTTCTAAAGAGTACCACTTTTCTTCTTTCTGCTATTAAACGTGCATTGGCATTGCCAATGAAACAAATTGCCCTCTGGCTCCATCCTCTAAAAAAGATTTATATCTGTTTCTGTATCATTGCGATACGATTTCTCCACCATATAAAACATTCCTGACACTGGCCTTAAAATGTCCAGCAACTTGTCCTAACATTGTTTAAGAGACCATTCAAGCCCTTTCCTTGGATCACGCCCTAATTTGAATAACTAAGTTATCAAATCTGGATTTAATTCGGTGTCATGGTCACATTTATATAAATGATTGGCCTTGAACATTCAGTTCTCAATACATTTTGTTCACTCCTTTCAAGAGGGCGTCTTATCCAGAATTTAATGCAGTCTGCAATGTGACTCAAGGTTCACCATTCCGAACTCCTCGGATATTTAATCTAAGCTGGATTAAAAAATGGTTTACCCATCGGATCCGTAGGCTCGCTCAAACTACTCTTACTAGAGCTACCTAAATCAGAAAATTCATCTGGATCTTCATTATAATCCAGATCTAATACATATCCTTCATATTCATTATTTTCAACATACCGGGTCCAATCAGGCTGTTCGCCCCTTTCATTTTCAGTGATTTCCTGCCTCTTTTTTGTGCCGCTTAGGACATCCATCACTGACCTTCCACTTGTTGAAAGTCCTTCTTTTTTATCTTTTCCATCCTTTTTATTGAAAATATGATTCCTTTTTTTAAATATCTTACTCCTGGACCTTTATTTACATTTTCATCTTCCTCTGGAATACTCCAAAACTCCTCCTCATCCTTTTCCATTTCTTCAATATTTATTTTCCCTTCTTTCATCAACCTTCTAAAGGTTTCTACCATTGTACTACCTATCTCTCTTTCAATTCATTTTTCAATAAATTCGTCTTGCTCCTTTGAGCCTGAACCTTCATTCTCACTCATTTTAATTACTATAAATTAAATAAATTAAACGTGTACTCCTTCCATTGATTTAATTACTCTCTCCTTTAAATTTAGCTTTTTTTAAAAATCATATATTCTCCTTTAAATCTACTGTTCTTTTCCTTTAAAAATAATTCTTTCCCTTTTTATAATGCTTAAAATCTTCCTTTTCACCGAATAAACTCCTTCAACAAACTTCTGATTACTCAACCATAAACTTTCCACAAACAGATCTGGCTCAGAACACGTTGCATAGATACAAATCTAATCATCAACGCGTCTCACGCTGTCACTGTAATTACTTCTATTTCCTTTCAAAACTTACGCGCAACCTTGCACGTTTTAGCAATCCGCCCAACTTCCTTTCAAAAGCAAGCCCAGTGTTCGTACGCATCTTCTTATTCCGATGCATTACCTGCCACGGTAACCCGAATGCTTCTCAAACTCGCAGACGACATGGAAGAAAACTCCTCTCCTTCCTCGCGCATTGGCTCGACTCGCATTTCAAATTCCAACAAAACAGTTTGAACTGTTTACATTATTCCTTTTACTTAAAATCTTTTAAACACTAAAATTGACTATTCGACTAATATCTCATCTGAAAAACCTCATAAATACAATAATTGGGTTTAAAAATAAAAAAAACCTTTCCTAAAATATTCCTCTAAAATAAATAGATCTGATAAACTTGCTTATTTATCAAATAATCTTTCAATTAACTTAATTAAATATACTTTCCATACATTTCATTAAACTATTTTCTTTCAAATGAAATCTCCCAATGCAAACACATAAAAATATACTTATCTGCTCAGAAGCAGCATACAAAAGAGGACGAGTTCGGAATGCTAAGGAACCTTGTTATATATAATGTTCTAGAGTTGTGTGACTTCATTCTGTTCTAAATGAAGCTTTTAAGTGCTGCATCAGAAGTAGTAAATAAAAGGTTATGCATAATGCTAGTCTCCTGTCTTGCCATAAAATCAATTAATACAGGCCGCAGTAAGGAAAAGTATAAGGGACAGGCAATGATGAAAAACATTTCATTGTAGTATCCATACTTGAGCTTTAGAGGTAATTTCAATAATCGGTAGACATATTAGTGTAAAGTCCCAAAACGTAAAGTTATACATTTGCGTTAAGATATTTTGATACTGGCCCACATTTTCACATCTACCATTATCCTCCATCATTTAAAAAAAAATTCTGCGACATCCAATTCATGCTCCAAAAGAAGCTGCCTTTGTTTTATCCAGCTCGTGAAAATAATTTCACCCACAAGAGTGTAATAAAAAGCAGTCCATACAAAACATTTGTCTGCATATTTAATTTCATTTGAAGTAGTAGCCAGACTCACCGCTGACAAAACAGATGAAGTAATTGAGAATTCATGCCCATTCCTTCTTACATCTCTTGCGCTGTAGCTTTAAAGTTAAACAGCCTCAGTTTTTGTTTAGGAAGAAAAATGGTACTCTGATTCAGATTAGGCAAACTTTCATGCAACTATTCGCAAATCACGCAAGTATGCAAAACTGCATTAGGCATGAACATTAATGCATGGCTCCGTAAAGGCAGGGACTAATGCTTTACACCACTTCAAAACAGCTGGAACAGAATCTTGGCAAGTCGTGTATATTTACAACTCTAGTGGGAGGACTCCAGGACACAAAATGGAGCAAAAAACCCTTGGGCCACCAAAGACCAAATTACTTGGGTTTGGAACAACAATTGGCAGGACTTTTATTTGTGTTCTTTCCAATACGAATTTTAAAAAAACCTTCTAATCTTGGGTAGAATTTCAGTAAAGGAAGTCGGCCTGATTGAGGCTGTCCTTGAAAAGATCATGGTCTGTGTTTTAATATGCACGATGCTCTAGCTAAAGCAATGAAATGCAGAGAACATTCTGAAAACAAAGGGGCCTTATGCAGACAATTATCGAGATGGAGTATTCTTTATTATCGCTATTTTGGCATTTCAGTAATGTGAAGAAATAAATGTGTAATGTCAGTTATACTTACACATTCACATAGTTTAAGATGTTTTGATAACCACACACATTTTCTAAGCATCTCTGAATTAATTTATGCATGTTGCACATATTTATGTACCAGGTTAGGGTGCCCATAATTGACATCATTATAATGGTTAGGAATGGTGTGACATTGCTAACATTATTTTGCAGGACTTTTTCTATTAGACATTTTTACATGCAAGGCTTCAATATTTATACATTTCTATTAATATAACTGGAATGATCAGTGTACTTCATCACACTCTCTAAATCAGCCCATTTGGGAGTGCAAGTTATTGCCAACTAAGGTTAACAAGTGCATTCATAAATGTTTAATAATGTCCAGGGTTACACCATTAGGCATGGATAAATGAAAAGTAATTTTTACAGCGCGGCTGCTGCTTTATAAGAAGCATCCTGACGCATTGAGTAGGTAGAGTACGGACGAATGTATATCTCACCAAACAGAACAGTCTTTAGCTGAGCCTTGAACAGGCTTTCTTTCACTTGAGATGGTACATAGGTAAGGTGGTAGGTATTCCAGAGTCAGGGAGTCAGAAGTTAAAAAGATTTGCCCTTGGATCTGGCTTTCCGAAGTTTAGGAACACACAGCAGAGCGAAGTGCCCTAGAAGAAAGATATTTTTGTAACTTGTTTTGAATGTAGGCGCATATTAGCAAGAACCTCGTTAAAATTATCGCCGTTTTAGCGGCAGGAAACTGTGCTTTCTAATGTGCGTTATAGAATTCCAATAGAAGCCCAGGTTAGATGTCCTGCACATCTAACTTGGGCTTCTATTGGAATTCGATAACGCATATTAGAAAGCCTATTATCGCCGTTTTACAGGCAGTTTCCTGCTGCCCTACAAGGATAATTATAATGAGGTTCTTGCTAATATGCCCCGTAATTCGGACCTTTCTTAGAGAATGCTCTCTGTGTGATCATGAGGGTTTTACATGTGATCCTTGATTCTACCAGTGGCCAATGCAATTGTTTAAGACCTTGCTTAACAGAATGACTTTTTAGGATGTCCTAGATGAGTAGAGCTGCAGCATTTTGTAGACGCTGAAGCCATGTCAATGAATTCTGAGGGACTACCAGATAGAGTACATTGGCACAATCTAACCTGGAGGCTACTAGTACATACAATCCCATTTTGAGCGTCAAGAGGTAGATAAATAAGAGACCTCCTTAGAGATTTTAAAAAGCCTCAACAAGTAGCAACAGTGGCCTGAACCTGGGGTTTGAAGGATGGAGCAGCATCCATCAGCACCCCCAGGTTCCTGTCCGCTGTGGAAGGGGTGAGTGCTGGCTCCAGCTCAGGAGGCCACAGTCTCATAGCATGTAGTGGGAAAGATGTGCCAAACATCAGAATTTCAGATTTGGCAGAGGTAAGTTGAATGCAACTGTTATTCATCCAGTTCGCAATGGACTTGAAGCAGCACTGGAAGTCACCAACCACAGTTTCATTGAGCTGGTGGAAAGTCAGCATAAGCTATGTATCTTCATCACCAAAGACAATGTTCACACCCCAACCTTTTGCTATTGTTGGTAATGGGGCCATATAGATGTTGAAAAGAGTTGGGATCAATGCTGAACCCTATCTCTGAACTGGCAGGTGAAGGGAGATAGAAATACCACTTGCTTACACCCTTCTGCAATCACTGTGCCAAGAAATTATGAGACACGTTTTCGAAAGCAGTGGACAGATCAAACAAAATGACCATCACTTTACTACTCAAATTCGAGATTCCCTCTGATGGATTCAGTGACCTCAAGCACGGTTAGTTCTTTGTTGAAGCCAGCACAAAAGCCTGACTAAGTGGGCTGAAGAATATTATTCTGCTTGACATGCCTGGTGATCGGAGAGTTCACCAACATTTACTCAAGGACAGGAAGGAGAGCGATGGGCCTACAGTTGCTCAAAATGAGCGGATCTCTGTTAACTTTTTTTAAAAGAGAGACGACCAAAGCTTTTTTCCAGCTATGAGGTACCACTCTGTGTATAAGGGACAAATGGAAAATGGCATTAATCTGTGGATGAATTACCATAACTAATTTAGAAAGCATGTATGTGGGGCAACGATCGAGCTGATAGCCAGATTTGACTTTTAAATAATATATGCAGTTTTGGCTAGCAAAATCTCTTTAAATGCCTCAAGCTGTGAGCCAGTCTTATCCAGAGAAAAGGAAGATTGTCTCTGAAGTAGGGTTTTCGAAAGAGCTAATAAAATTGTAGCACATTTTCTCCACTTTAGTTTGGGAGAACAGAGATAGATCCTCTTCCACAGACTGAGAGGTTGGAGTTCTCTATTTGTGAGCCACCGATTGCAGACAAGTTTTAACAATTTCAAAGACTGTTCCAGGGGCATTAATAGAGGCAGCAATTTGCTTGGCAGACTAGTCACCAACCACAGTATCATTGTTCTGATAGAGCGTCAGCAGAAGCTATGTATCATCAGCATTAGAGACAAAGTCCATACCTCAACTTTTTGATATTGTTGGAAATGTGGTCATATGGATGTTGAAAAGAGTTGGGACTAGTGCTGAACTCTGAGGGACACCACAAATTGTCTCGGAGCTGGAAGGTGGAGGAAGATAGAAATACCACTTGCAGCCTATCGGCTAATAGGAGCAAACCCATTCCAGGGATCGGCCCACAATTACACCCTCCTGCAATCACTGTGCCAGGATCTTATGATACACTGTGTCGAAAGCAGTGGACAGATCTAATGAAATGACCATCACTTTACGACCCAAGTTCTAATTTTCCTGAGATGTATTCAGTGACCTCAAGCAGGGCCAGTTCTTTGTTGAAGCCAGCACAAAAGGCTGACTGAGTGGGATGAAGAATATTATTCTGCCTGACTTGCCTGGGGTTCATGACAGTTCACCAGGGTTTCCACCATTCACTCAAGGACAGGAAAGAGAGAGAATGGCCTTCAGTTGCTCAAAATGAGCGGATCTCTGTTAACGTTTTTTAAAAGAGAGACCAACAAAGATGTTTTCCAACTATGAGGTACCATGCGACATACTAGGGACAAATTGAAAATGGCATTCATCTGTGGATAAATTGCCATAACTGCTTTAGAAATCATGTAGGTGGGGCAAGGATTGAGCGGATAGCCAGATTTGGCTTTTAAAATAGTATGTGCGGTTTTGGCTAGTGTAATCTCTTTAAGTGACTCAAGCTGAGAGCCAGTCTTATCCAGAGAAAATGTATAATGTATCTCGGAAGAAGGGTTTTCCAAAGAGCTATTAAAATTGTAGCACATTTTCTCCACTTTAGTGTGGAAGAACAGAGATAGATCCTCTTCCAAAGACTAAGAGGTTTGAATGCTCTGGTTGCGAGCCACCGGCTGCAGTTTTAACAGTTTCAAAGAAATTCTAGGGCAATAACAGAGGCAGCAATTTGCTTGACAGAGTAGTCACTTTTGGTTATCTTAATGTTTTTCCGGAACTGTTCAAGGGCAATACTATAGGCCAGCTTATCCTTAATGTCATACCTCCACCTCCACGTCTTTTCAAGTTGTTTAGACTTGAGTTTTCCAGCTTGAAGACTTGCGTTTTCCAGAGTGAAATCCAGCTAGCTGAGGGCACAATTCGCTTACTGATGCAGGTTTATGAAGGGGTCAGTTTATCAAAGTCTAAAGTTTTGGTATCATTGAGAAAACGAATTGCTCCATCCATTCCCACAGATGAACCTACAGTGATTTGAGTGAATATATTAGACAAACTCAACTCTAAGATGGTGTGCCATCGCCTAGAAGTTCTCTTGGCCCTGATTGTATCGGTCTGGGCCATGGCATAGGGGACACATATGGTACTAAAAAGCAATCTGTCCAGACTAGTGGAGGGGAGCCCAATAAGAAGGGAACGACAGTTGGAGAAAATCAGATCAAGGGTATAAGCATCATTTTGAGGGGAACCCTCGACCAGTTGGAGTAGCTTCAAGTTATCCAATACTTCCCTAAACTGTTCACCCAACCTACTTGTGGGGTCGTTCACTGACATTTCTCAAGACCACAAAACTTTAGTATTGTAGCTAGAAGGGGGTACCTGCATTAATAAGTGTGTCCAAATCAATGCAGAGGTTTTGGAAGGGCAACAGACTAAGGCCCTCAAGAGGGAGAAATTGACCCAGATGTTGAGTGAAAAGACCAGCCCCTCAATAAGGTCTAGAGTCTAGACCCTCATGCACGGATGTAAAGCAAACTTGCATAACAGCCTCAGAAGACAAACCTCTGACAAACTCCTGGCTAGTCCCGGTAGTCAATCCCATTCTACTTTTACGATTGCATAGTGTGTGCATATATTTTGCACATTCTAGAAACACCAAATTACACAGCTTGATTATTTCTATTTACTTCCGTAAATCAGGCAAAATGTATATATGCATTATAGGGGTCTGATTTTCAAAACATTTATGTATTTAACCTGAACGTTGGTGCAAAAAGATAGGTTTTCATTATTCTATGTCTTCAAAGGAGGTTCTGCTTGTTTGAAGAAACTTATGGGTTTATAACATTAGGATTACGGATCTGTTTGGAGCAGTTTCTAGTTTTCCGTTCCTGAAAGAATAAATTGATCAGCCACAAATGTAGGCGTTTGTGTGTATTGAGGCACTTCTTACAAATGTATCTACAATTACTCTTCCCAAAAGCACGATTAGGAGGGATTAAAGGGTGGCAATCACAAATCAGCATTCAAGCGTATTATGCAGGGGTAGGGAAAGTGAATTCCAACATAGAAAACAAAGTGTTAAATGGCGAATGCACATTTTTACATCGTCTTTTATTTTATTGTATTGGAGCGTTTATATGATGCTAACTACCCATAGAATGCTACACCACTTAGGGTGTGTAGTTAGAATGATGTTGACTTTGTTTTGATCTTATGTGGGAAGTGTTTTCATGCCGTTTGATGACCGCCAAGGTGTGGTGACAGTGTTGGGAGATGCAGCGCGTATCTGTGTGATGGACGATGAACTGTAAGAGACAGATGCACAGTTTCATGGTTTACAAAATACTGGTAACTTTTAATAGCTCTTTTGTCACACTCCCACTTGCTGGGCTTTCATTAGTGAAACATCTACATGCTTCAATTTTGTGCATTTGGTGCATTTGAGTGTGAAAGTAAATCTATGCAAGTAGTACATTTGTTTTGTGGAATCTTTGAACAGTTTGCAAGTCCACCTATCTGCTATTTGTATGCAAATAAACCTGCACCACCGTTTTCCCACAATTATGTCTCATGAGTCTTCTTGGTTGTAAAGGTATCGGGTGCATGTGGAGCGAGCGATGGCGGTGTGGGCACTATGCCGCTGGCCGCGCGACGCGAAGGGGAGATAACGCGAGACAGCGTCTTAGTGACACATGCCTCGCGAGCAAAACGTCATCAGAGTGACCGTCAGGATGCCGCCCCCTTTAGGAGGTGGCCAATGCAGGGCGAGCATGTAAGGTGGTGGGCGGTCCTAGGGCCTTTATGTAGGCCAGCCTGGTTCTGTCCTTCCTCTTTCCGCCGCGTTTTGTCCTGACTACTCTGCGCTGTTCCCACCCTGGCCCAGACCCAGCGGCAGAGCAGCAGGTTGGTGTGAACAATTAATGGTCTGTTTTGTGTTGCAGGCGGAGTCACAGGGCGATCTGGAAGCAGATGGACAGTAAGGGTACCTCTGCGGCAGAAGGAGACAGCAATACCTCTGCCTGGCACAGTAGGGGTGCCCGAGCCAAGAACCTGGAGCCGAGGGGGTTCCAGTAAACAACGTCGGCGCCCCGTTAGTCCTTCGGGCGGTCGGGGGGCCTAAACCGACCGGGGGTGTGCCTCATCGCTCCGCCCCGACAGGGGGGGCGGGAGTAAACGAGAACTATTAAAGTATTGCACCGTCAAGAGCATCGACTTACCGTGCAAATTGGCTAATTAGGCAGGCGGGTCAGCGAGGGGCTGCCGTCTTGGATCGCCTGTAAGTTGACCCACCTATCTGCTATTTGTATGCAAATAAACCTGCACCACCGTTTTCCCACAATTATGTCTCATGAGTCTTCTTGGTTGTAAAGGTATCGGGTGCATGTGGAGCGAGCGATGGCGGTGTGGGCACTATGAACAGTTTGCAAGTCCCACAAAATTCGTCAACTTGCACCAAGTTTAGGAGTATTCCTTCAGAAATACATTTTAGCTTTGATTGTCAGATCTTTGTGAAATGTGCCTTTTTATCTAATGTGCTTGCATATATTAGATTAATGTCTGCACGGCACTATGCAAATTGACCCATAGGTTTTCAAATTTTGCAAGCCATGTTTAGAGGTTTCTCCTTTTAATATAAAATACCTTTCCATGGTAGAATTTGTGAGTACAGAGCACTTACCAAATACTTGAATCCTTTCCCTTGATGAAGGCATAATCTTTTTTCATTTTTGTGAAAATACATCGATTGGGTTACTAATGCAAAAATACGATGAAACCTGATGTTGACACCTTTTATAACTCATACACTCTGATGTGAGACTTACAACGGAAACCTTTGAGTCAGTGGTTTTAAGTAGGATTTGAAGCGGATTACAATTCAGCTAAAAAAGTCTGGTTTTCAATCAGAGAAAGCCTCTTTCAATTGGCTCGCTAAATTTGTTCACAAACGTAATTACATCACAGACCCCTCTAGGGGTCAGATCATACCAGTGTGTATGTAAAAAATATAACACATTTGTTATAACAGGCGACTCACAGAAAATACGGTGTGGCACATCAATAAAGCCAAGCCTGACAGAGTGTTCCACCACACCAGAGGGCAATATTCCTGTCCTAACCTATCCCACACCAGTTTCTGATTTTAAACATTCTGCCAGCAGGCATAATGTGTATCATTGATCTTAGGTCAATTAAAACTATCTCAAATGTTATATGCTAGAAAATTAAATACTATCAGAATGTTCTCCTCTGAACCAGAATGCAGCAGCTGCATTGCAGTATTCTTCGCTAATCTGAAGCTTTTTGAAACCTGGCATTTTTCATCAAATTGATTTGTCCCCTTGCCACAGTGGCGTAACAAGGTCAGGTGGTACCCGGTGTGGAAAATTTCTTGTCACCCCATGCTTGACATAATGGCAAAAATATGGGACATATTCAGAAGGAGCTATCGCCGAATTAACGGCACATTAACGCAGCTAAAGGCATGATAAATTTACCTCCCCATTAACAAGCTGATGTTAACAGCCCACAGCACCAGTTTACCCGTGATAGCAGCCGCCAAAAACATCACCACAGAGGACCCCCGCAACTATTGCTAATAAGATGAAGAGTAGGCGTTCCCGTGCAAAAAGCAGCGACATCACTACACCTCAGCATTCTCAACGACCAGCCAAATCGGCGATAAGAACACAAAACACGTGGTAAGGTGCCTTAGCAGCAGGAAATTAACACATGCTCTGACCTGGTGTAAAGTCGGACCACAGCCTGCACCACAAAAGGGAGCACAGCCCAGAGACACACCTGAAGACAAACAGATGCCATGAAGCAACTGAAGAAGCAGCACAGACAACCAAGAGGGCTACAACACCCACCAACACCACAACCAGGACCACCCATCTCTGGCACCCCTGACCAAAGACATGCCACATCAGCCACACGTAAACATGTACGAAATAATTTAAGAAAAAAAGAACAAGACGACCTGACCAAGGTCTAGCACAACCAAAACATAAGTATAATAAATCTAGCTCTGGTGCAGCACACTTCCCATGCCCGCCGTCCCAAGGCACAATTCCCGTCAAATACTTTCATCAAATGGCGGAACGCGCACTCATTGAAATATGATAAACAATCTTCTTAGTCCAAATAGTTACGTTCTTTATTTCGGTAACTATAACAAGCAAATCACACAGCCAACGCGTTTCGTTCCTTGGCGGAACCTCGTCAGGGCATGAATGAGTCTGTGTCCAATGGACCAGTAAATCAGCAATTCTAATCGGTGAGAAAAGGTTATATGTCAGACTCCTGTAGTGTTCCTATCACAGGGGTAGATGACACTTGCTCCACGTTGCAACGAAAATGTAAATACATTTGCTACAGTTAGCTCCAAGATCGAGTGGAATATGTGCGAAGAAGCGTAATGATCAGCCCCTGGCAAACAATTGTATCCAGGGATAAGTGAGAATCGATGAAAAAAGAAGCGCTTTAATCTGCTCCTGCAAGGCAATATACGTTCGATTCTAGGCGGCAACTCCTGGCATAGTAACACATATTCCACTCGATCTTAGAGCTAACTGTAGCAGGTTTATTTACATTTTCGTCACAATGTGGAGCAAGTGTCATCTACCCCATTTGATGAATGTACAAAATAATTTGCCTGATGTCGCACAATCACAACTAGTGACATGCATGTGTCATCACAGAAATGAGCATCACACATTCACTTTCAAAGCAACCAATGAAACTTCATTGAAATGAACAGTGAGATGAAATGAAGACACATGGCGGCTCCCCTCAGGACAGTCTGTAGGTCGCAGCCTGCAAGACAAAAAAAACATGATGAGAAGGTGAGTCCTGCGCACATTAGAGGACAGAGAGAGCATGAAGGAGAGAGATAGAAGAAGAGAGGGGGAGAGAGAGAAAGTGAGAGGAAAGAAGAGACGAGGAGAGAGAAGAAGAGACGAGGAGAGAGATGAAGAGAAGAAGATAGGGGATAGAGAGAGAGAAGAAGAAGAGAGGGGAGGGGAGAGAGAGAAGAAGAGAGGGAGAGAGAGAGAGAACATGAGAGGGGGAGAGAGAGAGAAGAAGATAGGGAGAGAGAGAGAGAGAGAGAGAGAGAGAGAAGAAGAGAGGGAGAGAGAAAGAGAGAAGAAGAGAGGAGTGAGCAGAAGAGAGGGGGAGAGAGAGAGAAGAAGAGAGGGGGAGAGAGAGAGACAAGAAGAGAGGCGGAGATAGAGAGAGAGTGCCGCCCCTGCACACCCAGGCCACACTGCTCACCTGCTGCCACTGGTGTGTCTTCAACCACTTGCCTGTATGTATAGCAGTACACCAGGTCACACATCAGTCAGAGCCGTCATCTGAAACAGAGCCCAAATACATGACTGGCACAGTACACACACTTGAACAAGACAACATCGTCCACCCGCCCATACACACCCAGGCAGAGGCACCCCAGCCCCTCCCGCCACCCATCGGAGCATGCCCGCCCATGCACACCCGGGACTCACTGCTCACCTTCCACCACTGGCGTGTAGACAGCAGGTCCCACCATGTGCCGCAACAAGCCACAAACCTGGGGTCAACAGACATGGCACACTCCACATCATGCAGCCATGCTGTGCAGGCCACCAGGTCTCACATCTGGTGCTGAGTCTTGATCACTCCATGGCAAAGGACATACTAGGGCACCCGGCACCATCACAGGCTGCACATCCGCTCAGCCCAATGGGTGCCACTAATTCTGTGATCCCAGAAGATAGGCTACGTGGTGGTAGGCCCGTGCTGCCCGCCAGTTCGGCTTACACTGTGGTCCAGCAGGGCACACAAATCCTGAGCAGTCCAGACCAACAGAATGGGGCATCATTGCAGGCTGCACACCAGCGTAAGGTGCCAATGAATCAGTGCACTCAAAGTCACTGTCCCGTG
Organism: Lissotriton vulgaris; assembly: GCF_964263255.1. Classification (NCBI taxonomy): domain Eukaryota; kingdom Metazoa; phylum Chordata; class Amphibia; order Caudata; family Salamandridae; genus Lissotriton; species Lissotriton vulgaris. The sequence goes on from NC_141694.1 coordinate 636,998,634, forward strand.
GCGGGGTGCCTGTACCGGCCGCAATGCACCATGTGCTGCAAACCCTGTTGAACACCAGTCAGTGCCATGTGGCTATTGGCCTGTGCCTGCCTCAAAACCTCGGCTCTGTCATTCAGTCACCACCGGCAGAGGGATATGTGACGTTGTCGGCCCCTTATATTTGTGGCGTCACATGGTCTGTGATGCCTGTGATGTCCGGATGGGTGTGTTGTGCGTGCAAACCTGCCCTCAGGGAGTGGCTGTGACATGCTGACAACTAAACCAGTGACCTGTACACCACCAGCGAGTATGCATGCAACGGATAGCAATGAGGCCCCCCTTGGAGCGTTAGCGGAGTGGTCTGGCCTGCCTTACGCCAGAACACTGCAGGGCTTGCAAAAATGGCTCGTGGTCACTGGGCATGGTTCAGTCCATGTCCGGACAAGGAAGTAGCTGATGAGTGAATTCCTGTTGTGGTGTCCACGGGACACATTACACAAATTGCTATGGAGCACCCTCTGACTGGCATCCCACAGGATGAGCATCATTGACGCAAGGGAAATCACTTACCCTACATTCATCCACACATACATATATGAATGATGAAAGACATGACACAGCAGTGTGCCACTGGATGTTTATTGCACATCCAGTGCAGTTCTGCAGCTGGAGTGGTACAGGGCAATGCTGAGCACACTACACAATATAGGCCCATGGAGGGCCAGACAGAGTCCAGCCGGGGATGACAAGTACTGCGGAAGAAGAAGGGTACAGTCTGCAGTCTGGTTGCCGTGTCCTTGGTCATCAAACAAGATGTGGCAGTCCATGTCATTGTCCAAGGTGAGTGCATTTGAGAGAATCAGGGGTCAGTGGAAGGTCATGAGGCCATGTGCGGGACCAAGCAGAAACAGGCCAGGTGGTGGAAATGAATGCTACTGAGTCCTTCTGATCACAGGCCCATCCACTTCCTCGTCCCTGGATGAGGGCTTGCCCCACCTGTGGGTGTTGCTGTACCGGCTGCAGCACTGTGTCCCACTGACACATAAGGGGCCGGAAGTGGATTGTCGGCCGCACTGTGTCCCACTGACACATCAGGGGCCAGAGGTGGATTGTCGGCCGCACTGTGTCCAACTGACACATCAGGTGCCGGAGTGGTTAGGCCTGCCTTACTGGGAGGCAGAGACACACCAGGGGGCAGAGATGTGGATGGTGTGGGGGCAACAGCATTCATCATTGTCACGCCTTGTGGCCGCAATGCCATGATGAGGCTCTCCAGGGCACGGTAAATTCCAGCTACATTCCACGGATGTGCAGTGGTGGCTGTCATCCTTTCCTCCTCCATCCACACCATGTCCTTCATGAGCCTCCGCAAGTGTGCCAGCTCATGCATGATATCGCTGGAGCCACTCTGAGCAGACAGATGTTCTTCTCTACACCTCGTCATGACTGCAGCAATGTCAGTAAGGGCTCGTTGGAGGCCATGGAGCGAGCCCACACACCCAAGGATGGTGTCAAGTTTGGTTGCCATGATGCCGCAGCCCAACCACCCCTGCTCTGTGGTCTCCCTCTGGCACTCTAGCACACTGTGTTGGAAGGCCATGTGTTGTTCCTGGGGGTCTTGGGGGAGTGTTGGGACTGTGGGTGCCTCCTGCTGGGTGCTCTGGGCAGTGGGTAGGGTCTCCTCGATGTAGCTGGGCTGCCCTGATCTTGGAGGTGAGTGGCAGATGAGATCAATGATGTCTTGTATGTTTTGGGTGTCAATGCTGGTGTTATCCTCCTCATCATCAGTGAAGAGTGGCTGGGACTGCTCTGCAGGAGGTGTTGACGGTGCCCCTGCAATGTGAAGGGGAGATGCTGTATTGCGATGTGTCCACATGTATGTAGCTGCATGGTACATGTTGACATTCAGACAGCATGGCATTGTACATTGTGTAAGTCTGTAGATTTTGGCGAGAACCCAGAGTCATTGTGGGTGTGCACTGTGCTCCGCTTGATTGTGCATGTGTGCCATTGTGCCCATCTCCACCAGTACCACCAGTACCTGGTGGTCACTCACCCTGTTGCAGTTGTGTTGTGTCCTGTTGAGCAGTGTCCGATCTCCCAACTCCAGCCACAGTCTCCACACTGATTACTGTCGACACCATCTCCTCCATGTCATCCAGCTCAAGCTGCAGCGCTGGGCTCCCACCTCCAGTCTGCGTTGCTCACTTCTTGTTGGCAGAGAGTTTCTCCTTGGTCCTCTGCTTGATGTCATTCCATCACCTCTTGATCTCCTCCATTGTCCTCTTGTGCTCTCCGACGGCATTCACCTTGTCCACGATGTCCCACCATATTCAATTCTTGGTGCCCAATGACAAGTTGGAGGTGACAAACAGTCGTTGTTGGTGTTCCATCACCTCCGTGACTATGATCCTGTTTGCCTGCGGACTGAACTTCGTCTTCCTCTTCTTCTTGTCCTTGCCCTTCCCTGTTGCCAAGGTCCTGGGCAGGTTGTACGGTGTGCTTGTGTGATTGCACTCGTCCACTGCGCCTGCTCCGGTTGCCTTCATGGTGCTTGGGTGTTGGTCAGTTTGTGTTTGGGTGCTTTTTCTATTTTTATGATGATTTTTCCTCCTGCCAGGTGTGGGTTGCAGGCCTGGCGCTGTTTATCGCTGATTTCCTCATTGCGCTTTGGCCCATCCCAGGTTTTTTGGTGTTGTGGTTTGTGTTTTTGTCTCCATCGAGGTGGTTGTATCGCAGACATTGGCTGCAGTTTCGGCAGACAATCACATGCTACCACCACGTTCTGAATACCACATTGACACAGGGTTATTTTCCCACGATAGGCTGCAATGTTGAAAGTTGTGTTACGCTACTCTTGTGGTAGTTATCACACGTTCTTGTGAATATATCCCTATGTGTTTAAAACATATATTTTTGCCATTTTGTCACCCCCCCTAAGTGATGACACCCGGGGCACCCTCCTTTCTACGCCACTGCCTTGCCATTTTTCTTCACTTTCTGAAATTTTTGCCCTGCAACCTGTACCTATCAATGCCAGTGCGCTTTAAGAATCTGAATAAATAAATAAATTAAATTAAATAATGGGGAGAGTATGTAGCCGTACGGCAAGAGCAGGGAGCTAGGGGCGGGGAACCGGGTTCCAGTCTCGGCAATGACGCTCAACATCCTGTGATTCTGGGCAAATCACTTAATCTCCCCGTGCCTAACAAAATGAATGTGTCCTTGTGTAACAAAACTGTTGCTTATGTAAAGTGCTCTGATACCTGACATCTTCGGGTCTAGTTTGCGCTATATAAAAGTAAAAAAAAATGCATATTCTCGTTACGTTGCATTTAGACCGTAAACGTGGGATGCATGGTTGTGATTTTTAGTTCTGCTCATTTATTTGTAATGAACTATCTTCATAAGCTTGTGCCTCCATAACGCTTTTAACTTTAAAAAGTGGTGCAGGAGTTGATATTACCTGTGGAATGGCTACTGCCTACTCTTACACTCAATATAACAGAGGCTTGAACTGTGTGTTATCAGTGCTTTGTAAGTCTACATGTAATAGGCAAGCACATTCTAATATTGGGTGATTTCAATGCCAGGACCGCTGAAGACTTCTCCATTGAAAAGGTTTCTTAGCTTGATACTTTAGGCTTCATTCATCATACACACTAACTTGCATCTAAAGGTGGGCAAGTGTTACATGTGATACTGGATTTTAATCTTTGCCCTGTCAACTTGAAAATTACTCATCTGCCATTGAAGAATATGGGTTGAATTGATTTTCTATTTCTACTTTTAATCATATAAAACATCTACATCCAAAGAAACTTACGCTACAATCAGGAATCATTGATTAATTAGTAACAAGAATATATAAAGAAATATGAAGCCCTTTTAACAGACTTGACTAATTAAACCAAAAAATTAACATAATATGGGTGTTTTAACATCTGTAATAATGAAGAGTCCTTAATCGAAGAAAGAGCTCAAATCGTTATCTAATTATTTAATGAAGCTAAAATAAAAAGACTGTCTAAATCGAAAGGTAGCAGAGAGGGAAGTAAATCTAAAAATTAATTAATTTAAACACACTACAAAACTTGGTATAATTGTATTATTATTACAGCGTTGATTGATGTGGCATACAGTTCCACCCAATCATTGTTTAAATATACCAAGAGCTAAGCAATCCGGTTTCTGAAAATGCAATTCCTTATCCCTAGTCCCAATAGTGTTGGAATTCATTGAATGAATATTTTCACCGGAAAATTATTAACGAGCCTTAAGCTTCAGGCAGATTTAAATTTCACACTGAAGTCACAGAATCCCTGTTTTGGCCTAGACTTCCACAGGGATGCATTGTGAGCTGTGGTCTTATCAAAACTACAAAGGCCCAAAAATGACATATTTTTATCATCTGTACTTAAAAAAAAATATGGATTTGATTTCCTACGACATTTTCAGTCTTGAAAATGCATTATTTCAGCACTCTGTTTTCATCGATGAGAGTGCTATTTTGACACGTGTATTCCAAAAGACTAGTTTAGACCCCATGTACCATAATATTTACTGGCCTATTTGTACTTTAGTATCCTTGATTAAAAAAAAAAGTTTTAACCAAGACAAAACTCCAGGGTTACCTATAGCATAATGCTTTATTTACTGATTTTCATTCTGGAGTCTTCCCCACAAGGAGGACAAAAACATTTTTAGATATCAGGAAGCATCGTTTACAGTTGTTAATGATGGTCTTTATATGTTCACAATTTGTTAGGATTTGTCTCTGATTTTTAAAAGGTAGACTATGGACTGACATGCAACCAGTTGGATCAACAACTTGGAGTGAGAAGCAGGGCCCTGAAATCGATCTGCTCATTCTTATTAGATTTATTTTAACACACCAAGTTCCACTGTGGCAATCCATGTAGATTGATGTGTGAGTTCTCCCAGGTCTCTGAATTCTCACTGCTCTTGTTCTCCATGTATATGATTCCTCTTGCTAAGGTAATTTTTGCCCATGGACTGTTGTTTCAGATGTATGCAGATTAGAATGTCAGGAAACAGTGCTGGAATGTTGCCTCCCACTCCGCTCCTTGCGGTCCATGTGCATGTATTCACAATATGTTCAGTCTGCATGCAGGAGCGGCTCTAGGCTCATGGCTGCCCTGGGGGACCCTGGAAGAGGGGTCCGGGCGGGGGCAGAGCCCCCGGGAGCTCAGGAAGGTGTTTTAATAAAACGTACAGAAAAAGCGTTAGATGACCAGTACCTGTGGCTGCTCCTACCATTCCGAATTTGTCTCAGAACGATAAAATTTAGGAGGAGGAGGGTATTGTGACACACGACGTGAGGGACTGGCACAGGCGGCTGCAGTACCAGGTCCATGACATGGGCCCCGGACCCACAGCTCCTGCAGAGAAAGAATCGGTGGCCTCTTTGCCCGGAAACATTAATATCGATACCATATTGAATGTTGTGCCTAGTGCATCACCAGTACTCTGGCCGGATAATTCTCCATCTTTAGGTTTCCCTTGGGTGATAAAGTTCAGGATTGCTCCTTCCTGTGATGCTATGAAAACCTGCTGAGCCGCCTTTCTCTTTCGTTTCAAATAACCAGATTTGTGTACTTGAATTCTCTTCATTTTGCTTGCAATGTTATATACGCCTGGACCAGCGGGCCAGAAGTGGGTAGGGAAAAAAAGAAGCCAATCAGGAACCAGGAGGAATGCAGGCGCGGAGGCCAGTGAAGAGGGGGGGGGGTCAGGGGTTTTGGAAGTGGAACAGAGCTGGAGGCCGCCACATCCCTGCCAGGGGCCGCCACCCAAATATGTATCTATCCTCAGAGGATTATTATATTAAGGATATATATTGGTGTGGCGGCCCCTGGGGTGTGGCGGCCCTGTACAGGTGCACAGCTTGCACATGCATAAGGCCGCCCCTGCTGCATGCCTTTCAGCAAAGTAAAGACTGGCAGTTGTCACGGTGAACTGGCACTGCCTGGACCTAAGCTGCATGCCCACGGACACCCTCTCCGACCCAGTAAAGTTTGGGAGAACTGAATAGGTAAATTGTGGGATGTCCACATTTTGGGGTACGGTTTTGCTTCCACATATGGAGTACAAAAATTTGCAGTTGGTATGTACCCTCCCAATCCATCAGCCTGCTCAGGTATGGAAGGCCTGTGCTTAACCAATTACTTTTAAATACAGTTGAATGTGCTTGTGGTAACTTCAGAGAAGACATCATTTTGCAATGTTTGAGTGAATCTGAGACCACATCACATACTGCCACCTGAAACTAGAATGTTGTCCTTCACAATGTGGATGGTGGGGAGAGGAAAATTACATTTCCACAAGTTTTACTACTGAACGAATGTTACCCATGTATCAGTGGAAATGGGGATAAAAACATATGTTGTTTAGGGTTCTTAGTTTGGCGATGCCTGATTGATGAAAAATGCCGTACTGTTTTGTTAGCCGCTGTATTTCAGTTGATAAATAAATTCCTCTCTCAATTAGAAAAAAAGATTTTCATAAATTACCCCCTCTTTGTCAGTAAATGTTTAGATTTTATGAGTGGGTAAAAGTATTAAGAATGCCATTTATGCACATGTGTGGTCTATCAATGCAGATTAGGCAATTAGGGCCCGATTCACAGAAGTAACTTAAGACAAAATCCTAAACTTACTACTATTGGTATTCACAGAAGTTAGGATTTAGTCTTAAGTTTGTCTTAAGACAGACTTAAGAGAGACTTAAGACAAAATCCTTACTTAAGTCTTTCTTAAGTCTGTCTTAAGACAAACTTAAGACAAAATCCTAACTTCTGTGAATACCAGAAAGTAATAAGTTTAGGACTTTGTCTTAAGTTAGTTCTGTGAATCCGGTCCATTGTTACTAAAGGGTAACCTGGAGTCAGATCTACTAAATGTTTCTGACACTCAAGTGGTTTTCATAAATATTCTATCACCAATTTTCCATGGTCTACCTGGTGTTTTTAAGCCATACTTCTGACACAATTCCACACTGGAGATTGATCCATCGCTGAATGAGGCTCTTAAAGTGCTTTACACTTCTGTCCCTTCAAAATGTGACGACTCAAAAAATACCTCAAATATCCTATTCCTTTTCAGGTCCGGCGTTAGCTAAGACTTTTAAATTTAAAAAAAAATCATTTTTATTATATACTTAATTAATGGGGCTTTCAGTGATCTCTCTTCATCCATTGGTCTGTTGGTGTGTCATACACATTTTGCTTCTGCCCATTACAACATACAGCATGGGTCAGGGGGGTCAGCCCACTTTAACCTCTGAAAACGTAGCTTTGAGTGACCACATTTTGCTGTTTCACAAGGAGCACATCTGCATCCTATATGGGGGCCAAGTACAGTGACGGTGGGACTGCCACCAACAGCTCATCGTGGCGGTCCCACTGCCATCAGAAGCATATAATCTGCCCACCATATTATCATGGCGGGTGGATGGATGGCGTCCGACTGGCTCCTTGAGCCTGCCAGTGCATCAGAGAGACATTAAATGCCATGAAAAGGAAGGCAGAAAGGAACTTTGGGAGACTGTAGCGGACCCTCTTTTTCCCCTAGCCCTATGCTGTGGGTTGTAGGGGCACTCATGATGCACGCCTACATATCCCTGCACCATGGGGCAGGCACCACATGGTGCTTGCCACGTACTGCAGTGATATGTTCTGTGTCCCCTTTTTGCACTGCGGCATGTGAAGCAGCCAGCATCACCTGCTGCAATGCAAAAGATAGGCATTGCGACCTCCGTAGTGGCGTCGCATCTTAAAGTCTCTGTCGGGACCGCCACAAACTGTTGGGGTCCCGTTTATGACAGGGTGTGCCCGCCATCCTAATCAGCCCAATAGTCCTCTCCAGGCCCAGCGTTTATCTAGGCTTTATTACTTTGGCATTGCCTTTGTGTTTAGTGTCTGATTAGACAGCATGATCAATCAATCAATCAAGTAATTTGTAAAGCGCGCTACCTACCCGCTAGGGTCTCAAGGCGCTTGGGGGGGGAGCTGCAGTCAGTGGTCGAAGAGCCAGGTCTTTAGCAGTCTTCTGAATGCCGGGAGGTCAGTAGTCTGTCATAGGTGGAGGGGGAGGGCGTTCCAGGTCTTGGCGGCGCGGTGGGAGAAAGATCTGCCCCCGGAGGTCGTTCTGTGGATGCGCCGGACGGCGGCCAGGGAAAGGTCGGCGCGGCGGAGTTTCCTGTTGGGTGCGTAGAAGTAGAGTCTGCTGTTGAGGTAGGCTGGGCCGGTCTTGTGGAGTGCTTTGTGTGCGTGGATCATGAGTTTGAAGGTGATTCTTTTGTAGACGGGGAGCCAATGCAGGTCTCTCAGGTGGGAGGTGATGTGGTCTCTGTGAGGGACGTCTAGGACCAGGTGTGTGGAGGCGTTCTGGATTCTTTGGAGTCTGCTGATGAGTTTGGCCAGAGCTCCGGCATAGAGGGCGTTTCTGTAGTCGAGTCGGCTGCTGATCAGGGCGTGGGTGACTGTTTTCCGAGTGTTTGTTGGGATGCTTTCTACCAGCTCTGTTAAGCAAAGTGCACCTTCCAGCTTTACCAGTTCCCACCTCCCATAGATGGAAGTGTAAATTCCTTTTGGAGTGGCCTTTTTATTATTATTTATCTGACTGCTGCTATTTTGTCAACAAACCAACATTGTGTCCCTTTGAAACTGTTCTTTATTAAGTTATCATGTATTTATTTTTAGTATACAAGCAATGAAGTGCATTTCTAACTGCACCATTGTATGCCATACTTGTATGTTTTTTAATTGAGAATTGCAGCTAAACTAATTTAGTCTGTATGTCAGTGTTGTATGGCCTTCTAGTTTTCTTTCTGTGCTCTCGTATATCGCTATATTGGGAAATAAACTTAGTCTGTATGTCTTGCTTATATGACTTTCTAGATTGTTTTTAGTGCTCTTTTTAGTTCGTACTTCTATATACATTTACCTTCTATGTTACATATTTTAGCTATGCTGTTTCTATCTATCTATCTATCTATCTATCTATCTATCTATCTATCTATCTATCTATCTATATATCTATCTATCTATCTATCTATCTATCTATCTATCTATCTATCAGCCTGTCTATCTATCTATTATCGATCTATGTACATGCCTGTCTGACTGGCTACCTATCTATACAACTCTTTCTATCCAGCCAGCTGTGAGCCGTGAAGCCAGGCGCCGCGAAACGGGCGCTTTGTGCCAAAATCTGCACCAAATCTGCGGAGCCTGCCGAACCGCCGAACCGCACCTCCCGCACCTCCCGAGTTGACAACGGGAGCCGCAGGGAGCAGGGAGCCAGGACGCAGATAGCCGGGAGAGATAGGAAACGGCAGGGCGCCGAACTTCGGCTTCTCTACTCCTCCTTCCCACGCCACCAGCACCGAAGCAGAGCTGGAGCCGAGCAGCCGAGCAGCCGAGTGAGTCTGAGCGGAGGGGGGCAAAGCTTTATTTTCACCGAGCCGCCCGGCAGAGGTCATCGCTCAGCTGAACCCCGGATCCGTGTGGCCCCGCGGGAGCAAGGCCCCTCTGCTCCCCAGCTTCCTGCCTGCACGCTGCGGAGACGTTTTACAGCCCCCAGAGGGGTCACTCCTTGCACCTCTGAGGGGCTGTTGGCACACCAGTAAACGAAGCGCCCACAGCATTAAGAAGCAGCCCAAGCCAGAACAGCAAAGGCCAGGAGCCCACAGCGCATTGTATTGCGAACCCACTGTGCCTGTATTGTGAGCACCGTTTGCCCCCACCATCACCACCACTAGGCAGATTCGCCATCTCACCGACCCAGGTGAGGGCGAGGGACGGGGAGCACCCGCCCATCTCTGCTATCCTCACCAAGCACCTCCCCAAAAGGAGAACAGGTAGACCCCTCTTCCCCCACAAAACAAGAGGGGAGGGAGCGGCCAGGACAGAGCGGAGAGCCTGATAAGAAACTAACAGACTACGGAGGACATCAGTGCGGCTGTCAGTCAGAGGGAAGCGAGACCCCAGAAGGACCCCAGCTACATGGGCCTCAAAAAGAAGGGGCGATCGCTTATGACCCCAGAAAAAAGCCCTAAGATGCTTCCACCGACCAACCCGCCATCAACCAGAGTCACGAGGAGCAAATCACTCACAGATAGCTTAAATGAAAAACCGCAAGAGGTCGATCAAAGGGGTTCAATCAGAAAATTTCTTAAGAAAATAGACCCCCCAAGCAGTAACCAAGATACTAATCAGAGTGTTTCCCCCGATGTTCTACGCCCAGCCCGAGAAAACAGCACTAACCACCACAGCAGACTCTTGTCTCCCTCTACCAGTAAATCTAAGGAAGAGACCGCCACACATGAAACACATAGGACCAACCAGGAAACGTTCAGCCAAGCCCAAGAGCAACTCCACCCAACTCAATCTGTAGGTCAACCCATGGGTGAATCTCCATCTTCGCCCACAGACAACGGGCCGGCCATTACAACCAGCAAGACCTTCGAAACAGCAACATCCACAGGAGGCCTTCCAGGAAGGACAACAGCTCAAATCCATCAGACCAATGACTTCGGCCCACATCTCCAGACCACGGGGAAAACCAACCCCCAAGATAAACCTATGCATTCCAAATCAACGGCCCCCCAGCCTCTCGGCCCGGCGCTAGCAGCAGGGGATTCGTCAATTTCACTTCTCCATAGTTTGGAACAAAAGATCGAACAAACCTTCGACCTAACTCCAAACCTGTCATGGCCCTTGACGTCCCCATGGGCCCCTAACACAAAATCGGCCTATCTCGCTTGTAATAGCAGCGCGGACATGACTCCAGAGAAATCATTCTTGACGGAGACTAATAGCGCCACCAACAAGGCCCTTCTATGGCAATCAACGAAGATGGAAGTGCAAATAGATCTCCTACAAGCAATTGCAGCCCGCCTAGCAGATATAAGCTCCAAGGTGGAGGCCCTTGACGATAGGATCTCTGAACTTGCTGCCTTCCATCGGGGCGATTGTTCCTGTCGCTGCTCTACTCTCATTGAGAAATGGGCCTGCCTTCCCGAGGTCCTAGCAACATAGTGGAACTAGCGAAAGGGAGCATGGTGGTTCCGACTCCAACCAACCAAGAAGAACGGGAGAAGCACAATAGTCCCATCTACAGGGAGACACAGCATCCTGCGGTTCCACTTGGACAGCAGAACTCAGCCGAAAACGGTAAAAGCGAAGAGCTTATGAACCACACACTAGACATCAGCCTAAAAGCATCTAAAAACCTACAAAGCCCAAATCCCGTGGACGGCGATGTTTCCGGAACAACCCTGCAGGAGTACAGCTCACGCGCAACAGACATGCAAGAACTGTCATTATCAAGGAGAGCAAAAAAGAAGTTAAAGAAACAACAGAAAAAAACAAAGCTAAAAGTGAGACAATCCCAGCTATTGAAAATCAACCAACCGCCCCTAAAACGGGGCACAAAAGCAACCCAGCTGTATCCAATATTTACAGACAAAAACTGGGGCAACAGGGCCTCCCTGGTCTCTTTGACAACGGAAGCCCAATTCAAACAAATAACATCACCAAGGAGCTCCAAGGCAAAGGGACGAAAGTCATCAGAGAGGCAAAATCATCTAACTGATATCCATCCGATGGTTGGAATCCGCTCACCTCCTATAGAGACGCCATCTCTGACAACTTCAGCAACAAAGAAGCTGCAAGGGATCACCACAAACCAATCAAACCCAAGCACGCAGATCCAGCCAGCTACATGGATGAACAACTGCCAAAATGTAAGGCCTCAAGGAAGCTCTCCTTCAAGCCATCAAGGAAGCCTAAACAAAGAGCCAATTTCAGCAGTGCTTGCTATAGAAAAGGAAGAAAGAGCACAAATGCCGGCTCTACTGGAAGTTGTCTATGAGGTGGTTTTTACACCGAGATTCTCGAGCACGGGAAACCACGACATCCTGAACCGGAGTAACATCCTACGCCTGTTTAAACACCTGGACACCCTAGACAAGACAGGCACAGGGGACATAGAATGGGTGAAATTCGAGTGCATGAAGGGGGACACTCATGGCGACTCTTCAGTGGTTGGACTGAAGAACAAAGCAATACAACAAGCTGTCGTGAACAACACCACCCGATTCGCTGAATGGGGCATTGAAGTCTGGATCTTGCCGAATCCAAAATATCCACATGTCCTGGCCCCCGAAAGAGGGAGAACGACCACTTGGTCGGTACTGCATGGGATAACCAGCCTGGGCCCCAAAGAAAGAAACCAGATGGGTAAAAGGGATCAATTGGGCATTAGAATCTCCTGTCAAAATAACCAACGGGTCATCTGTACCACATCCCCCCTCCCTGACCAAAAGGGACTCACAAGAAGGAGCACACAGCATTCCTAACCAGGTTAAAAGTCACCCTGCCAGAGGAGACGCCGAGCCCGGATCAACGTCAAAGCAGCAATTAACCATAATATCATGGAACATAGCAGGGATTAGTAAAATCGGTAAAAACAAAAACCTGAAGCAGTTCCTGGAAAGCGGAGACATAATTTGTTTCCAAGAAACGTGGGCCTTGTTCACCACCCCTCTGGCAGGGTACTACGAACATCAAATACCAGCTGTAAAAAGGAATATCTTCGGTCGTCCATCTGGCGGCCTATCCGTCTTCATAAAACACGAGTGCGCACTCACAGCCACTTCTATCAACTTGAACTTCACTGGTTTGCAAGCAGTACAGATAAGAGGCTTGAGTCTCAATAAACAGCCTACTAGTCTACTGGTAATAAACTGCTATATCAACCCTGCACAGACCTTAATGAAAGACCAGCTGGAGGCACTGGCACAGAAACTAGAAGATCTGCTAAGTAAGCACAAAACATTCCAGGTCATCCTTGCCGGGGACTTCAATCTGAAAAATCTGGACAAAACTGAAGCATCTCCCAGGGGCCTCCTTGCACGATCTTCTCAACAATAGCAGGCTGTTATCCACCAACGAATTGAAAAGATCCTGCTCGGCTGGCTGGCAGCCCAGGCCCACATTTCGGGATGTCTCAAGAATAGACTACATCATGATCAGCGAAGAGCTGGCTGCCAGAATGGATGATTTTGAAGTGGAAGACAGGAAGGAAAGTGACCATAGGCCATTAAGAGCAGCATTTCAGCTGGACGTACAGCCTGCTGTTGTCTATCAATCCATCGGGAAGTCAAGTGGGGAGGAGAAGCACAGTGCCCTGCGGAGGATTAAGTGGTCAGAAAAGACCAACAGCTCACTCCAAATATGGCTGGACCAGGCACAGGAAGGCAGCTTATTGAACGAGCCCTCACCCATAAAAGGATGGGACAATATAACAAAGGATCTACAATCCAAGCTTGGGAACCCCAAACTTCAAAACCCAAGTACAAACGGGCCATATAGACCAGGGAGTACCCTCCCACAGGAAATACGCGACCACAAAAGACTGTTGCGCAAAGCACTTGCAGACCAGAAAAGAGGACGCCCCCAAACAGAGGGAGCATCGATTGCCTCACTGAGGGCTTCCCTCAGGAAGAAGGTCTGGGAACACAAAAAAGAGGTCACGGAAAGTAAGTGGCTCAAAGTCTTCTCCCTGCTTAAACAAAAGAACCCAGCACGACTCTGGAGATACATAAATCAGCTGAGCAACCGAGGCCCATCACGTGAAAATGGGGTTGCAGAAATGGACTGGATACAACACGTGAAGCAGCTATATGTAACGACCTCCAATGAGGAACCTCCACCAAGCGACAATGAGGAGCTTGCAGAGTCGCCGCAACAAAGTGGCACAAAACCAGGAGTCCCATTCCCGTGCCCAGACATGGCCCCGACGGGAAATAGATCTCCGGCCGTCGTAGACGATACCCTACCAACTTGGGCAACTACCCAACAGGTCATCAAAACCATAAAGAGCATGAGGAATGACGGGGCCCCTGGGCCCAACGGGATTCCGGCACCGTTTTTCAAACAGGCACCGGAGTTCTGGGTTAAACTTCTGACTCCGCTTTTCAACTATGCCTTCTCGACAGCAACAACCCCTGAGTCCTGGAGGGGCTCCATACTAGTCCCAATCTTCAAAAAAGGAGATCGCCTAAAACTGTCAAACTACAGGCTCATCGCCCTGTTAGACCTGGAAGCAAAGGCCTATGCTCGTCTACTACTGAATGATCTAGAAAAATGGGTAGAAGAGAGAAATATAATTCCCATGTACCAGACAGGCTTTAGGTCTCAGGCATCAACTATGAACAATGTTTTGACGCTCGCACACATCTCGGCCCAGGCAACACTGAAGAACCACCCCCCACTCTTCTGCTGCTTCGTGGACTATAGCACCGCCTTCGACAAAGTAGACAGAAAACGATTATGGGGGAAATTAGAAAAGTGGGGCATCCCTCCAAATCTTTTGAAGGCAATAAGTTCATTACACGAGGACACCTGGGTGAGGGTCAAAACAAGTGCCCGTACAGTCTCCCCCAAAATAAGCACAGAGAACGGGCTGAAGCAAGGGTGTGTGCTGGCCCCCACCCTCTTCAACTTATATACCGCGGATCTGGGCGAGGCACTAAAAGGTGCAAGCCTAATAGCCCCAAGACTAGGAAACGTGAGGCTTCCCGTTCTACAGTACGCTGATGATACAGTTATACTGGACCATACGAAGGTGGGACTGCAAAGAGCATTAAACGCCCTCAATAGCTTTAACATCGCAAACAACTTGACAGTTAACCAAGGGAAAACCAAGGTAATCATCTTTGGCTCCTACAAACGGAAAAAGAAAGCAAAGTGGCAACTGGGAAACGTTCTAATCAACTCGGTGGCTTCTTACAATTACTTAGGGGTATGGTTCACGGAACGGGCCAAGGCGAACATACATATAAATCAGCAGAGCTCTAAAGCTAACAAGGTCACCTACGCACTAAGACAACTTAGCCAGAACCTGACTAGCCCTTCCGCCAGCCCCATCATGATAGCCCTTAGAGCAAAACTCCTTCCGGCAATCAGCTACGGCCACTTAGCATTCCCCGGGAAACTGGATACTCTTCTCACTCTAGCCCAGGCTAAGGCATACAAATCGGTGCTATTAATCCCAAAGTCGGCAAGAAATACTAGGCTAAGATTGGAGCTCGGCCTAGCAAGACCAGATCTGATATGTCAGGGGGAGATTACAAAGCTATATTTAAGAATACTGAGGGCTCTGGCCAACTCTTTAAAAAAACATTTGAGAGTCATCTTTGAGCGGCCAGGCTCGGAATGGCATATAAGTCTGGGAAAGGCAATACGAGTCTTGAAGATTGAGGAAGAATGTATGCCGCGGCAGGATATCCCCTTGAGTGTATGGAAGAAAGCCATTAATAGACAAGTGCGTGAAATTTCGTTCGACCTAGACTACAAATCCCTTCGCCGAAGTCCGCACCTGGTCTCACTAAATGACTCATATAGGGCAGGAACAGCACAACCCTACCTAAGTGAGTCCCTCACAACTCAGACCCGAAGCAAAATTTTATATATGAGGCTGACCATGCTGGGGATAGCTGATTTCAATCCCGTTTGGGCTCGAAAAGGGGAATCCATAACTTGCAGATTGTGCACCTACAAGAAGGAATCCTGGCTGCACCTTCTCTGTTGCTGCCCAAACCTCAACAATGATCGACGGCGACTGCTGCGCCCAATTTGCCTTAGTAAGAACATAAAGTCTTGTAGCGAAGCATCAGCATTATGTCTGTCCAATACCACCACAATGATCTTGGCAAGACTGGCGAAATTCATCCATCAAATCAGGCTGGCCTTAAAAGCTGTGGACCACAGTGGACAGGATCCATCCAAGCAGCATCTTTGACAGTGCCCCATCCACACGCCTTCTACCAAGAAATCAACGCACCTAGTAAGACACTTAATGCACCGTGTAGAGCAGCATATGCGCCCAACTGCAATAGACTAATTCCAAGGCACATAAGTTGGGGAATGGACAACTGTGCGGGATTCAATCATTTGAACAAAATATTTCATGCAAGCAAATGATGTAACCAATCACAGCCCCGATTTTAGCATTAGTTTTAACTTCAGCTTTTTAAGCATTTATCCTTTTTATATACAAGAATTTGTTTTATTGTTGATCTTACTGTAATGATTTTAATTAATTATACAGTCAATAAAAATACAACAACAAAAAAACAAAAAAAAAAAAACTCTTTCTATCTGTCTTTCCATGCCTCCTGTTTTACCTGTTTTTTCAACACTTCTTATCTATTTGTAATAAAGAATTACAAAAAGATTACAAAAAAAGCATTAGCAAAGAGGCTGCCAGCCAGATGATTTTGCGTTTTTAGGTCTGGTGTTATCCAAGACCTTTTGATTTCCCAAAATGATGTGTGTAATGTAGTTATAGGGCTTTTCAGCAAAACTTCACCCATTAATCTGTTTTTGTGCTATTCACATTTTGTTCCCACCCTCTCCACCATGCATCTTGGGGCAATGAGTCAGTCCCCCTCAACCATTGGCTGGCTTAACTGTGCGTTATCAAGAACGGCGATAAAATTAACGCCATTTTAGCGGCAGGAAACTGTAGCTAAAACGGCAATAACCGGCTTGACAATATGCCCTTGTGAATTCCCATAGCAGCCCAGGTTTACACCAGAACCTGGGCTGCTATGGGAATTCACAAGGACATATTATCAAGCCCATTATCTCCATTTTAGCAGCAGCTTCCTGACGCTAAAACGGCGATAATGTTATCGCTGTTCTTGATAATATGCCCCTTCTTCCTTTTCACAAGGCATACACCCACACACAAAGTCTTTCTTTGTTGCCAGGGACTTACTTCTATGGCAATCTGTGCTTTTTACAGACCCAAAAATATTTTTGCCTTTTTTTTTTAATTTATGAGGGCCCATCAGTTTCCCTAACAAAAACGTTTTGCTAAAACCACAACAGAACAAAACAAAAATTGCAGAAGCCCAAAGTCTGGCTGCCAGGCCTCTTGGTCTTGACAGTGCTTGTTAAATATTACGCATATTCGAACATTTCATTCAAAACCTGGTTGTAATAGTCTCACGATATGCAAATCTTGAAATTTGGAAAGGATCTGTACATGTAATGCTTTCATTTTTTCATTACTTATATAACAGATTGTGCTGGGAGAAAAAACCTTCTTACAAGAACTCTGCACCTTCACGTTTCTAGTTGCCCAGTGCTCTCTGCCTATCTATCATATTACAGATACACAAAGGAGGGCGTGACACAGTGGCATTTTATAGTTTCCTTAAGGAACGGAAGTCACCTCCTCATGAAACAGTAAATGTTGCTTTGTTTATTGTTTCCGGCCCTCAGGGAAAAACTTACAATTGACATTATTTCATTGTTGAAACGAGCTGTGTCTCTTTACTTTGATTACCAATTACCTATTACTAACAATGCACGAGGTGCGTGAAATTCCAACGTATTAAGGGCGGATTCATGTTAAATATCACATCTATACTAGGGAGCACACTGTGAACGGATGTCACCTGCGTCATTGACCTCAAAGTGCGTAATTCAGTCTCCCATTACGCGATCTGATCCTCGTGTTTCTAAATTGCACTCTTTCATATTAAGTAACTATCATATTTCTTCCAATGAAAAGTAAACATATCCGTAAACCATGGATAAAAGAAATGCAAATGACAGGGCTCAATTCTAAAATTGGATATTTTCTTTGAAGCTTTTATTGAAATTGTTTCTTCACGAGTAGGCCCTTCGCATTGTATTCCTGCTTTATACACAGGTCCAATGGACACAATTATACGATTCTGCAAATATTGTGCAGAGTTTTGGAGTCAGATTCAAATTCCAAATACTTTATTCAAATGTAGCGTTCATCCATAAATGTTAAAAGAGTTTTAGCGTCACTATACTTGCCATATAATCCAGTGTTAGAGCGCACAGGTCACCGGATTATAATTTTACCATACTCACCTGGGCCCATAAATCAATAACTTATAACTTAATCAGGTAACCTTCGCTCTACTACCAGTCTATTTTACCTACTAGGTCCTATACCATTGACTTACCAATCCTTGTTGATGGTACCTGTAACCTTTTGGATCAGGGAGTTAGCATAATAGGGAAAATAACATTGGCACTCACATAATAACTACAGACTCGGGAAAGTTTTAAACTCTTTATCTAAATTTCTTAAATGGTCATGATCCAAAGATCAAACACCAAAAGACTCTCAATAATAAAAATTAGAACCAGAATGTAACTATGCAAAAGATGTATTAAACTGATTTCAATCATTTAGCAATAAGGGAGGGTAAGAAAAGGAACATGCTATGTAATCACAAATGATTTGAGCATTTATCAAAGGGAGGTTAAGAAAAGGAAACATGTAATCAAGATTTTCTAAAATTAAAATGGCTTCTTTGTATAACCGCATGCATGAAGCTTGCACTGCTGCTTTTGCTAAGCTGTTCGTACTGCTTAACCATAACGCAATAGTTAAAAATAAAGTAATAGGAATAGAGTAGGGATGAGTGGTATAGAGTGCATTAATTTATTCTATGTTCTAAAATTGTTTCTTTTCCATTTGCAGAAGCGAAAGTTTTCCCCCAGCGAAAGGTACGTCATGTCACATGAGTATGACAGACGCATGCGCAATAGAAAATCCCGAGTAGCATCAGCCGTTTTAGTGAACCAGCTACCATGCTACCATAGATGGGACCCACAACGCCCGCTTTCGAGACATCACAAAGGAGCCTAAAGCACCGGACTGCAACCCATTGCAGCCGCATACCCTTTTTCCATCGCTCTATACCATAATTGTCTCCTCGCCATAGAGCACAGGGCAAGGCACCCCTTCTAAGAACGCTTATCAGACGTTCAATCAAAAATATCAACAAGCTCCTAAAGGCCTTAAATCATTGAAGGCCTCTCAAATCAATCAGGCAAAAATATTAATGTTAGTCCTGAAGATGATCCCAATCATTAATTGGAGATAGGGATCGAAACGTCACGTCGACTGTCTAAACAATACTGCACTTTTGAATTGTTTAATAGGTATTGCAGTAGTTGTTGGTTTGAGCTTACACAAGATGGCATTGTATTGTAAGCCACCTTTTTTCTCCACTTTGTTTGCCTGTTTATCATTTCTCCCCTGTACTGTCTCCTTGTCACTTGGTACAGGCTTGCGCCCTGTTGTTTGATCCTTGTCGTGTCCCACGTTACTTGTTAATCCTTAATTAATCCTTGCAATAAATATTCCTCTGTCCGGCTGGACAGTGAATAAAAACTCAACATACTTCTTATTTAAGTCTATGTGTATTACTTTCTTTTGTATTGAAAAAGTTTAGGACCCTTGTTCTTCTCAAACATTAATTACCCGAGGTCCTCAACTACCTACACGGGTCCCCTTGTCCTTGATACTGACATGAGTATGACAGACACATGCACATTAGAAAATCCAGCGTAGCAGCAGCCATTTTAGTGCAAGCAGATTATCGTTAGTAAAACACATATTCAAGCTTCTGCTAGATACCCAATGTTTATGTGAAATGAGATATTAATAGAGCAAACATGTTGATTAATGTTATGACGAGAGGACTGAGTACAAGCAATTCGCATTACATGCAATTCCTTGCTCCATCCACCATCTGCTACATACAATAGCTTCCAGGTCAAAAGAATAACATTGAAAAATAAGCATCACACATTGTACTGGCAGTGGCAGACCTTTTGCATAGATTAACTGGTCACCTTTCTGTTGCTGAAGGCCATATATATTTCCTAAACGCACTAATGAGGTGAACCTCTTTTTGTCCAAACATTAATGCTGAAATGATAAAGTGAGCCTAGATGAAGACTGATTTGCATTTGGCTGGGTTCAAACTGGAATGGCATGGTGAGCAAAACAACTATGGATTTAGGCCCAGATCTCTGTACTGGGGCGAAAGTATGACATTGTTCTGGAATCTGTCCATCAACTGTTGTTTTTGCATTTGTCACCCCGAGTGGGATGGGTATGACCAGACGTGGTTCCCTGTGCTCTCCTTGCCACTGGAATCAAGCTATCCTGCTGAAGAGGGTGAAACTCCGAAACCGGTCCCAGGATGCTTGTTTCCAGTCGAGGGAGGACCTGGCTTGGCAGTTCGGGTTGGACTGTTCCCAAGAGGCACAGGGTCAAGACTGATTTACATATGGCTGGGTTCAAACTGGAATGGCATTGTGAGCAAAAAAACGATGGATTTAGGCCCAGATCTCTGTACAGGGGTGAATGTATGACATTGTTCTGCATTCTGTCCATCAACTGTTGTTTTTGAAATGATAAACTGGCAACATATTGCTCCCCCAGTATGCACCGCATTATGCAGGGCAACTTCCTTTCGCCTGTTGTGTAATGTAGCAACCTCAGAGGCACTATTTGGTCCACGATTGACACATATTTTCAGTGGTCCTATGTTATAGGTCATGGCTGTGTGAATGTTATATGGCATAAAATATTCTGTGTGATGTCATATGTCATGGCTGTGTAAATGTTATATGGCATTATAAAATATTCCGTGTGATGTGGATTTCAATTGTGTACAAAGCTCTGCGAGAAAATGAGAAGTCTGTGTAAATTAAAAGCACATCACTATACAACTAATATGCTTTCACCAAATGTGAACATACTGCAATACCAGCAGCAAACAAGGCTTGAGCATTTCTATACAACACAAATGTACATATTATAAGTAACTTTGCTAAACTGTACTGAAAGTGTAATGCCCATTTAGTGTATCACTTTGTGCCGCAAAAGATGCACATACTATTGGTGTCTCAGTGGACAAATGCATCCCCTCCAAAGATATGTATTTCACTTCATAGTCGGAGGTTCAAACATCAACAGGTCCAGTCAAACTTTCATTCTTCTCAGGTTGATATAGTAAGTATCACTGAGCTGTGTAGCAATATACATGTTATCTAGTAATAATGCCTCCACGTGAGTGAATATGCATTCAACAAAGACGTCTCATGTAAAATAGAAATAATGTACTGAGTCACTCAAAGTCAAAGTAAAAACTCTCTATATTCAAATGTCAAAGACAATCATAAAAGATTAAGGTAAAAAGTATAAAAACATACATGGCAATAAATAATAGCAATATATGAGTACATTGATTATGAATCAATGCTTTGTCAGTAAAACACAGTTGCATTAGTGGAGTGGTGTGGCTCACTGGTTAGAGGCGGCAGACCCGGAAGTAAAGGACGGCCCGGGACCAGGGTTCAATTCCTGACGCGGCAGGGTCGTGAACCAGGGTCAGCGGACTCGATAATTCTCTCCTCGGTGCCTACTCTAACCAGGGATCACACTCGGCAACTCTGGGCATTAGCTTGCCTCATCTCCACAACGGCCCCCCACAAATGCCGGGGATGCCTGGTTTCACCTTGGAGATACCCAGGAGGGAACATCTCACAGGGAAAGCCAAGACAGGTTCCTCAGCGGTCTATAGTGCCAGGACGCCTCCGGGTAGCAGTGCGCTTTACAAGACACACACATTTACATTAAGAAAACATATGGTACGTAAAACAGTAAGGTCCTACTAGTACATGATCAATGAAAGGTGCAACATTTAGTTGGCACTGTTAGCGAGGGAGCAACAAGAACAACACAATAAATGAATTGCACTCAATGCTGAGTCAATCAAGTTACATTTTGTATATCGAAAATTCCTTAAAAATAAATTAGCAAAAGAAAACATCAAATTAATTTTATAGTGTTTGATCCAAATAGAGTGAAAAGAGAGTTGTTTTTAGTGGTGCTCATGTGCGCAGTGATAAGAAAGACCAGTAAAGAGGAGATTAATACTGGTATTCAAAGTAATCCTAGTGTGTGATCTATGGCAATGAGGAAATCTAATTTAGCCAAGGCCAAATAGCCTGTCTGAGGGGTTCGTACGGTCTCTTATTTCTCCTTATTCAGAAATGGGTGTTGTCAAGAAAGACCAACCAGCTCAACCAAGGTATCAGTAATCAATCCAGACTAGCTAGTCTAAAAATTTTGACATTTCGACCTGACTGTTGCATGACGTGAATTGAATTCTAGCATGCTGGTCTTCATCAGGACATAAGAAGTTCAATGAATTAAAGGGCAACCTAAATAAAGACAACCTAAATTAATTCTAGAGTGGGTCTCATTAAAAACATTTGCATTGCCTATTAGTGAAGGTTAGTACTAAACTCAAAGTGGTGCACCCGCACCGTGTAATGTGGCAAGTGTAATTTCATTGTAAATCCTCCCCACTTGATTTTAAATGATTGTGGTGGAATCTTTAACGGCTCAATCTGTGATTAATATAGAGGAATATATGGCTTTAAATAGCCATCCAAAAGCATACAAAACCACCCCAAAGAGGTAGTTTTGTCAAATGTATCAATACAGGTGGGAACCTACCTTCACATGTAGGTGTTCCTTGATGGATTCAATACGATCAGTGGGCCATAAGTTCATGGGTAATACCTGTAAGCAAATAGGCAATCAGCAATCAACACAAAATACTAAACTTGATATATTAGCTAAAGACATTAGATTTTATGATAAAATGGGATACTTACCTGTACCTACACGAACAATATAACAAACAAGACAAGCAAGGCAGATACATAACCAGAGGTAGAGGGGGGTATAGGAGATACATACCCTTTTCGGATTCATCCTTTGCCAGTGGCTCCAATAGTGATACAGAAAGACCGAGGACTAGCTCAGGTAACTTTGAACAAAACTACAGCTACCAGGGCCCACAACAGGGGCCTTTTCTGGAGACAAACAATGGTCCCCACACAAAGGCAGGAGTCAACAATTGACCAGGACGGAGGTCAGAGATGGGGAGGCCCTGGAACAGAGGGAAGAAACAGGTACGGTTCACCCAGGCAACTCATGGCAAGATTCAAACACGATGACAGCATTACAGATGGTAGACAACTTCCCTGACAGAAACCCTGCATCTATGATTGACTCCAGAAATGACTGTCAAAATTTCATTTTTCATCTCTCAGATTATACTCTGACTCGAGATGAGGATTCCATGATGGGTAAAGGCCTGTCATTTGTACCCACCATATGACATGATGCATTCTGTCTCAAGATGGAACAACATAAGTTCTTCCATAAAGTATGGCTGAGACATTATTTCAATAAGATCCCATCTAGACCCCATTTCTCCAATACAGGACTAAGGCCCCCCTCGACTTTCACACCTCCGTCAAGTCTCATGTCCCATAAAATTCTTGTTTTTGAACAAGTAGTAATAAGGGATGTGCTCAATCTGGTCTCCATAAAGGTTTATGTTAAATACAATTGGGCAGATTTACAAGCCCCTTGCGCCATTTTTACATCACTTTTCCCATGTTAAAAGTGACGCAAAAGTGGCGCAGGGAGCTTGTAAATCTGCCCGAATATATCCAAAAAAGAACGAGAAACTTTGTAGTCACTAAAGAAGAACAGTAATATTGTGATGAAATCAGATGACAAGGGTGGTGCTAAAGTAGTACTGAACACCGCGGATTACAAGACAGAAATTCTCTCAATATTGAAGGTTGAAACCATCTACTCTGCTAAGGGGTGATCCTACCAAAGAGATATCTGAAGCAATCAAGAAAATCATTGATGAAGGGTGATTTAAGGGTTTCCTTACTGAACTCAAGTATGACTTTCTGAACAAAAAATGACCCAGGTTGCCCACAATTTACACTATACCCAAGATCCATTAAAACTTGGATAAACCACCAGGTTGCCCATAGTATCTGGATGCGCTTCAATATTAGAACTGCTCGGCAAATATGTTGATAAGTTTTTTAAACCTTTTGCCGAATTCACAGTAGCCTACGTACGTGACAATATGGAGACGATCAAATTGGTGGACGATCTAGCATTTAATTTATCTGAACAAATTCTGGTCACAATGTATATAACCTAGCTATATGCAAACATTCCACAGGAATCAGGCTTGGATGTTATTAGAGAAGAAACTAAGACCTATGCAGGTTGCAAAGGATTTCATGATTAAATTCCTTGAGATCGCTATGACCAAGAATTTCTTTTTTTTCCAGGGGCACTACTAAATGCAGACGAAGGGTGTGGCTATTGGGGCAGGATTTGCACCTGATGTAGCCATTCTATGTATGAATCATTTTTAGAGGAGTCATCTATTCAACACTGATAATCTCTACACCAACAATTCGGGCCTCTGGAAACTGTACTTTTGATATGGACAGGTCCAGATTAAACCCTGTTAAGTTTTGACAACTGGCTAATCTTAGATCCAACAACAACCACTTTTTCTTAGATTTTAGCAAAAAGCCAATACATTTTCTAGACATAACTATAATAGAAGACAATGGTCTCCTCCATACCACTCTGTATAGGAAGAAAAGTTGGAGGAACACACTGCTACGTCACACTAGCCATCATCCAAGGGGACTTCGGTACAATATTCCTTATGGGTGATTCCTCAGACTAAGAAGGAATTGTTCTAAGAAACCTTATTTCATCAAGGATCTGCTGCTCTGATTGACATATTAAGTAACCAAGGTTACCCTAAAAATCTTTTCAAGAGGTCACACAAAAGGGCTTGTTATTGTCCAAGAGACACTCTCTTGCAACCTAATTAACGTGTGATGACATCGAATGATAGAATGCTATGCATTACTACGTTCTGTACATGCAGTAATGAAATCCCAAAAATCATCACTAGGCATTGGACATAGGTTGCAGATGAAGTAGAGACACCTGAGGCACCTATGCATGCTTTAAAAAAAGGAACGAGTATAAAAGATCCCTCTTGGAGGAACCACCTAGGACAACCCTTCTGACACAGTGGAACAAATCATTCACACATGACAACCATACATACCAACTTTTAGGCCACACCAATTGCAACAGCACTGATGGTATATATATATATATATATCATCAGAAGCCCTTGTGATTTCTTATATGTAGGCCAGACTTGACAGGTCAAGGCTCGCATACTCAAACACTATAGTAGGATAAGGTGTAAAGTTCATGGTGCCCCCTTGTTGAACACTTTAATACATATAAACCCTCTGCGAAAAGTTTGAAATGGATGGTGGTTGAAAAAGTCACAGCCAATTGTAGTGAAGGAAATCTCCTTAACATATTGAATTTGAGGGAGTGGAAATAGATACACAACTCGGACGATGTAGCAGGGGTCTCAATTAATATGAGGTTTCTAGACAGGCTGCTACACTATAACAGTATAAGGTCACCACTGCTCTGTATTGTCGGACCATGAGCTATCATATCTACCTTTCCACATTCAATTTGTGTTTCCTCACATTAGCTAGTTGTATGTGCACAGCACATGCTAGCTTAATGACATTCAAAATGAACAATTGCTCCTTATATTGTTGTAAGAACGCTTTCGAGCAAAACAGCTTTTTCCTGCTTTTTCTTATCAGTTATTGTGCAATTTTAACTATATGTACTTACGTATATTAGGTTCCATGTAATTCAAGAACATATAATATCTTATGCGCAGTTCTGTCATTCATTGTTCTCTCCATGTACTCAATTCACATCAATTCTTAATTCCCGTTATCCAATTAGTTTTTAATGCACGACCTTCTGTTTTATCCACCTCGAGTCAGTACCTACAGATATCTATTTATCTGATTTTCAGGAATTTTTCCCCAATACCTTCCTACACTCCATATGTTTTATCGTAAAGAAAGACTATACTTAGTCAGTCCGTACCGAAGGCAACGTGTATGTTGTACATTGTCACAACCACATTTAACCTCCCGGTTCCACCCGGTGCTTGCCCAGACACTTCTCCTAGCTCTACAGGAAAGGTAAGAAAATATGCGGTCTCAGTGCCCTGACCGAGCACAATGTTTTCCTTTTGAGACAGACTCTGATTGAGATCTTCTCTTTACATTGTAGCTCTAGGCATGATTTTCTCGTCGAGAGGTGGCCCCTCAAATAATTAATTTTCTGTTCTGGAGGTGGCTGCATATAATATAATTCACTTACTCACAAAGTTGCCTCAGCCATTGGGTAAGTGCTGAGGGTTGCTCAGCGTTGAATATCTGTGTTTTTCCACCCACAAGTGCCACAAGACGGTTAACTGACTATTTGCCTTACAGTTATTACCTATGAGCCTATGGCTAATTGATTATATTGAATCCATCAGGGAACAACTACATGTGAAGGTAGGTTCCCACCTGTATTGATGCATTCGACATTTTGTCAAAACCACCCCTTTGGGGTGGTTTTTTATGCTTTTGGATGGCTACTTAAAGCCACTTATTCCTCTATTTTAATCACAGATTGAGGCATTAAAGATTCCACCACAATAATTGAAAATCAAGAAGGGAGGATTTACAATTTAATTATACCTCCCACATCACACGGTGCAGCTGCACCACTGTGAGGTTAGTACTAACCTTCACTAATAGGGGATGCAAATGTTTTTAATGAGACCCACTCTAGAATTAATTTAGTGTGCCTTTCTTTAGGTTGCCCTTTAATTCATCATACTTTTTACAGTCCTCATGAAGACCAGCATGCTAGTATTCAATACACCTCATGCAGCAGTTGGGTCAAAACATCAACATTATTAGAGTACCCAGCCTATATTTGATTACTGATACCTTTGTTGGGGTGGTTGTTCTTTCCAGACACCACCCATTTCTGAATAAGGAGAAATAAGGAACCGTACAAATCCCTCAGAAAGGCTATTTGGCCTTGGTTATTGGATTTGTCCAGAATAACAAAAATGGATTTAACATAAGGAAGTCACCAGATATCCAAGACCCTTGTGCAATGCATACCGTCACTGATAATATTGTGAGTAAAGGAAGACCTCTGATTAGTCCAGACTGAGTACCACAACAAAATGTGTTCCGACCTAATGGAGTCCTAAGGATATGGCAGGGCAATTTCTTCCTGACAAGTTATAATGAGGTATTGTGTGTGGGAGAGAAGTCATCTGCAAAATTGATTCTCTTCAATTTGCCACATATTGCAATCATTATATCTCCATATTCCAGACCTGTAACTTGCAATAGGCAAATATTGCTTAGAATAGACATCAAGGATAGAGGGTATAGGCTTGCCCCCTATAGATCTACACACGTTAAAAAGTGAGCATATAGCTTGCTTGAATTTCTAAAATTCACATTCTCTCCCAAGAATCATTAGAATTGAACACTAGACTGTTGTAGAGGAAATTACATTCAAACTTATAATGACATGAGAAACGTGCACAAACTATACATTCAAGAACATGACAGAGCAAGAGAATTTTAGTAACTGCATCGTAAAAGCATGCAGAGAAAGTGTACATTGATGATATTATTCATATAAATATTAATGACAGTGATTTTTCTATAGACAAAGTATTATTTTCATTAACATATGTTAGAAATGTGACAGTGAACTGTCACAATATGGAGTTTACCCCTGATCATCATTATTACTGTTCATATCTATGTATGACTAATAAGAGTTCATCAAATGTTATGAATAATTCAATAATGACCTTTACTAAAATGTATCATTCATGTATGTAAACGTGTGCACCAAAATGACCAAAGAAAAATAGTTGTCACACATTCATAATTAATAATGCATTCATAAAACTTTCATAGATTGTAATTCATACATGTATTAATGTATTGCATCCATAACGAATAAAGAACAAAATGTTTTTAAAAATATAGTTAAATGTTACTACATTCAAAAGGCAGAAGTCTGTCATACTGAAACATTATTTGTCTCCAATACTAAATGATTTTAAGTGCATCAAAGTCATACTGGAATCATGACATCTTTATATTTCTTATGAATGTATTCTTTATTAATTCTATTTTTCACGAATATTAACAAGATTTATTGTGGGCCAGACTGCATTCATGAAAGTTTCTTGACCTGCTAAATGTACTGATCATGAGAGAATTCCTCAGTACAACAAAATAACATGATACAATGTTTATTTTCCGGAGTTCTCATTTACTATACAAGATATTTAGCAAAACAATCTGATACAATCCTAGCCAGCTGACTGGGACACTGTCCTCTTGAACAAGCTTATGTGTTCTTGCTAAAGGAGCATTGCTCCAATGATTCACATATTGGGTTGCTTAAGGACTGTGCAACAGTCTCACCTATTTCTTTGCATTTTGTGTCTTCTTCATATCGCCCAACACTCATCTATACAAACTGATCAATGGACTGAGAGGTCTCACCAGATGAGGTGATTCCAGGAGGTATCACGTCCAGAATTTCAAGAATATAATGTTGGACGATTCAATGGAAAGGGGAGAACTATTAATTTTTTTTTCTCGCTGCCTTACAGAAGTTAGTGCTCTAATGGTGATAGATTCTTGGCTGAACTTCCCTAGTCAAATCCTGATTTGCCCAATGCAGACTCAACTGGTTTCCTTTACGAACTGATGCATACACTGTGTGTGCTGAGTGACTTCTTTGTTTCTCTGTCTCAGTTATCTGGGTTTGTTTTTCTCCAAATGAATGTGCATTCCGAATTTGGGATATCGTATGACTACAGGAGATGATATCAGAGAGATCTCAGAACATCAAATACTAATGCTTAAATTCTATATAGATTTGACTAAATTCTTCTTTCATATGGAATTGGCTCGCCTACATTTCTTCAGGAGATTTGGGCTTGCAGTCATAATTTTTTATCTGTATAGTAGTGTGTTGAGGGTACTCTACATGAGCCTAATTTTTAGTTTGTACTTCAGTTATCCCATTCATGGTCCTCATTGGAGGACTGTTGAAACCCTTTATATCCAACCCCTCTCTGCATTAAGCAAGATCCATGGGAGGGCCAAGAGAGAGTGGTATGAATCGTTGTGAGGAGAAAATAAACAGAAAGTCACTTGAGCAATTTTGCTGGGCCTAGTAACCAGTGTCAGCTGGTTCTCTGTATGATAAAGTTAGGGGGTTAGAGAGATTTCTATTGAGACCCCCATTGAGACCTTGATGAAGTGTTAAACCAAATCAAAAGCTCTATGTTCAGTTGAAGGTGACAAAGTTACAGTATTAGACGCGTATGATAAAGACAACAAAACAGTTGTGTGAGTATTAATAAGGTTGCACATTGCTATTGCTTAAGCTTAGATTATGGTAATATGACTTTGTGAGAATGTGCAAAGTAATTAGAACTTGTGTTTGGGTAATGCACCTTGTGCAATGAAGTTTAAGTTGTTATCGGGTCTGAAGCGGCCTAAGATCCTAGGATAAACACCTATGGGTGGTCTCAGTGTGGCATATACTAAGTAAAACTGTCTGCTGTGGTTTTCAAGGTGCTGTGATTGGGACGTCGTCCACAGTACCACTAAGTGAAGAGAACTTTATATTTGTGAGGTTGAGGAAATACGATTATTTCCATTATTCTTTGTGTACAGGGAACAATTGTAATGATTAGAGTGAGGTTGTGCTGGTCGAGATTTCACTTAGAGAGCAAGTTTTATAGAGGTAGATTGGTCTGATTATTGAATCTTTTGAGTGAGTGGAATCTATCCATCCTTTTAGTTGAGTAGGCAAGGTTTATTTTAGAACGCCTGCATTTTTGTGAATATTGCTTAAAAGAGAACACACACGGACGATTGAGGAGGAGTAGTAGTTGGTGCAAGGAGTGGTGTGACATAACAGAGTGCCACTCTGGTATTGGCCGGTTACTGTGATAGGTTGACAACGTCATAGAGAAGATGCGCTGACATTGTTTGCTTGAAACTAAAAAGGAAGTGTATCTCATTACATTTAAAAAAACTATGAAGATCTTGAAAAATTCTAAGAATTTGATGCAGGGAGATGCACCCATGTCCACAATAGAAGGGGTACTGATACCACCTGAGGATGCCCCAGCTTTAACATGACACATGAGAAAGAAAATCACACATGCACATGGCTTGAGAATTGAATAAAATACACTAAGAAAAATGGACCTTTAGCTTCTCCACAGTATGGAACATGTAACATTCGAATTTTTGAGAACTTACAAAGGCATCTATATGAGATCAAACCACCTTCAAAATCAATGTAATTCGAAGTCCTTAGTGAATGGGAACACATAGCGCATCAGAAAGATAAACAAGAATTTCAGGTAATGTATAAAAACACTTTAAATTGGTATGACAAGGCTAGATGGGATGCACATCAAAAAGCTTGGAAAACAGATATTTCTGGCGGAACTCACGTATCCTGTATCATTTGCAGAGAAAGAAGAAGGGAAGAAATGTAAGGAAAAGAAAAAAGAAAAAAAAGAAAAACACATTGAGGATTCACAGACACTCACACAGACTGACGATAGTGAGAATGAGATTGATGATGAATTCTTGAATTAATTATTATTAAATCGTCCACTGCCCTGTAATGAGGAACATTCCCCAAGTATAACAAACTCTTATGGTGGGAAAACTTCAAATGCATCTTCCATGCCGATGGGTCAAAATTTGCATAATCCTTTCCTACCTGCAAACAATACTGCAGGAAGACTTGAAACAGATAAACAGACTATGCAAAATGCTCCAGATGCTCTGACTGTTCCAGTAACAATAGATCCTGTGGTTCCATTATACCAATCTGGAAGTAGAGGCCAAAACACAAATACCTTAGCAGTCCCTACTAGGATTAGTGGTTCAGTCCCTATTACTATAGACCTGAGATCAGGACAGAGGATTCACGAATTATTGATTCAGACTTCAGATAACGTCCCTAGTGGAACGAATGTAGGTTCAAATATAGACTCAGCTCAACAAACCACTTCATGTGAGATATCTGGAAATGGGCTGGAAACCCAATGATGGGGATCCCAAAACATAGCAGGAAAAATTCTTCAGTTAGGATCACCAGATTCTGATGTGCCTCTTTTATCATCCACTCCTGTTACGGGTGCAAAAGGACAAGGCAACGATTTGCTTTGGAGTACGCCAGAAAGACAGATTGGCCCCACTCCTAGTGAACTTGATGATTGGATCAGAGAGATAGATCATTTATATGATAGGAGTGTAGGGAATCAAGGAACTACTGCTTCAAAAATTAGTAAGGGCAAGACTTTGAATGTAGCAAAACTCAAGTTAGAACAACAGGAAATGATATTGGGAACTCTAAGCCCCGCTAGGATTGATACTTATCAGGATAACAAACTACTGTTTGTATGAAAGAAATTACCAGATGTGCTCGAAATGCACATGAGAAGCTGTCTGAAATGGCGCAGAAGTATAGACATACAAAATTCAAAGGTGCTACAGAAATCATATAGTTTAGATTTCAGTGACGGAAATATTGAGAAAATGAGACAACCAGTAATGAGATTACAGATCAAAGAGTTGTTGACTACACTTAGGAAACAAGGAGAATCGGAAAAGTGGGAAGAAAGATGGGTTAAAAAGAAGGGAGCAATGAAAATCCAAATGCCATGGTTTTCAGTCTTTGAATAGGATAGAGGTGAGCGGGTAAAGATGCTTCCGATGAGAGAGGTAACTGGAGAAGTGCATGCACATGTTTCAGGAGCAAAACCAGATATACTGTCCTTTACAAATGACTTTCCGAGATGGAGAGAAAATCCAGTTGAATGGTACAAGCAAGCTGAGAGATTTGTGAAAGTTTCAAAGGTTCTTTTGAACGATTTGGATACTCTGTTTGATATTGTGGTTCCATGTGAATTGTGGGCAGAATGTAGAATTATTATAGGTTGGCCTTAAACTGAACGAGCTAGACATCTGCGCATGCTGAACCATCACCTGGGGTAATGAAAAAGCACAATCAAGCCTATTCAAAAGGAAAACTCTCTCCAAAATATATTGATTGGGTGAAGATTGACATGACAACACAGGCGCTGAAAGAAACAGTGCATGCCTATTGTGAATAGTTGTTGCAGGCATTTAAACAAAAGAGTGGAATGGAAAATGTGTCAGAGAAGCATATGGGACATTTTGTCTACTGGTTTTTATATGGATTGAGACCTGAAATCAGCAACATGATACAGCAACGTTTGATTTTCTAGCATAGCAAGCCCTTCTCAAATTCTTTGATATGGCAAGTATTGTGGAGACAAACTTGAGTCTAAGCATAAGAATAGATGGAGAAGTTGATGATGGCTCAAATTAAACCTGGAAATAAAAGGGTATACTGGTGTTGATAATGACTTCACAAATATGGCACAGGGAGTATCAGTTGAATACTGGGATGCGAGTACTAGGTAGAAAGTAACAGAAAGGTGTGCCACCTGAGGGTAGAACGAGAGGTGTTTCAATTGAGATGATGAAAAAGATTAAGCACATTTGTGGCATATTTAGACATTGGAAGCACAAGTGTCCATTCAGTCCTCACTAATCAGGTAAATGGACAGAGTCAACAGGTTGGGAATGTACAATCACAAGGAAATAATATGGTATAGGGTCAGCAAACTACTAGGCAGAGAAATCAGAATCCAAATATGCCCCAAGCCCCGTCAGGTTCAGAAATACAACTGGAACAAAAGATTTCACACAAATGCTCAAGCGTATTCAAATCAAAATGTAGCCCAACAATATCTGATCCAGACTGATGATACAGATTCAGACATGTCCCAATGACTGTGTCTGAGAGGGAGGAGAAATGCATGCTTGGCAAATCCTTAGAGGTAGACCAGAGTGATCTGAATTTGAATGGCAAGTTAAATGGGTCTTCTATCTCACTCCTGGTTGACACTGGGGCTACACATTTCAGTGTGATAACAGTGGAAGTTCCAAACCTACCCCTCTCGGGAGAAAGAATCCAAATTATAGAAGTGTCAAATTGATTATTATCTAGCCCAGTAATAAAACCTATACCTATTCAAATTGGATTTGCACCAGTTTGTGATGTGTGATTTAAGTCTGGGAAATCTGTTGGGATGAGACCTGCTTTGCAAGTTCAATTGCTCAATTTATTGCACACCAAACGGAATTGAATTCCATGCTAATGGTGAGGACATTGTTTTAAATTTGTAAAACAAAATTCTGAAGTCAAGGACTAGTGATGATTTACCCCTAGAATTGAGAAACACTGTGTCACCGGAAGTTTGGGATTTTACAGGAAAAGGAGTGGCTTCAGTATGGATTACTGTGAAGCCCAATGCTGAATTTCCTTGAATTCCTCAGTGCAATCTGAGTCCAGAAACAATTGTAATATTGCCCCACTAATTACAACACTGACTGAGCAGGGAATTTGAAAGGAAATCATGGGGAGTCCATATAATTCTTCTATCAAGGGTTTGCGGAAACCCAATGGAAAGTATCGGATAGTTTAGGACTTGCGTCGGGTCAACCAGATTGCGGTAAGATGCTGTTCTGTTGTACCAAATCCAGCTGTGATTCTTTTCCAAATTCCATGTGAAGCTGAATGGTTTTCTGTCATTGATTTGTGTCTAGCCTTTTTTTCCATTCCGTTGCATGAGGACAGCCAATTGTTTGCTTTCCGTTTTGGCAGCCATGTTATGCATGGTGCCGAGTCTCTCAAGGGTATACGAAAAGCCCCTACATTTTTAACCAGATCTTGAAAAAGAATATGGAGTCATTAGTGATGCCTAATCACTATGTCCTCGTCCATTACATTGATGGCTTGCTGGAGGCATCAAGTACACAGGAGTCTTGCATATGTGATACCATTGCATTACTGAATAATTTGGCAGAGAATGAACATAGAGGGTCACCAACTAAATTGCAGTTCTGCTAGAGGGAAGTTCTATATCCAGGACATCAAATTGAGAAAGGAGCCAGAATGGAGTCACAAGATAGAATCACCATGGTTCTAAAGATGAACCCATCTAGCAAGCGAAAGGAAGTCTGCATGTTTCTGGGAATGGTTGGCCATTGTTGACAACATATTCTCAATTTCTCTTTGAAATCAAAGCCTCTTCAAAGGCTTCCCCACAAAGATGTGTCAGATCTGGTGCCCTGTGTGCTATTGTGTTCTAAATCCTTACACCTTCAATGGAGATCCCCTTATAGAGAATTCTGATGTCACTGACTATAGACTGTTGTTGTCAACTGTAGAAACCTGGGAGAAAGTGAAGGTATTGCAGGATGAGGTACCAGAGGTAGAGAGACAGGGAAGGGTAAGAGCAGGTTGTACCAAAAGACAAGAAGATGAGGTCTGATGGGGGACCAGTACTACCAGATAGTTTGCTGCCACCTATGGCACGCCACTATCATGGTCCCGGCACACATTGGAAGGGATGCTATCATATGTCTCTTTGGCCAGACATGGTTTAATCCCTGATTCAGAGCTGTAACAGAAACCTTGTGTCATCAGTATGAGGTGTGTCAACAGCAAAATGTAGGCAAAAGAACACCAGTTGTAATGAGTCATGTAGGGAGATCTAGAGAACCGTTTAATAGGATGCAACTTGATTTCATTGAGATGCCTCCTTGCAATGGTCTGAGTTACATTCTTGTAATTGTACGTATATTCTCATGATGGGTGGAAGCTGATCCAACACGTAGGAATGACAGCTTGACAGCTGTCTCAGGTTAGCTAAACTGTAGTGGGGGCTCCAGCCAATGACACTCATAGCACTGATTCAGAGGAGGGTCTGAGAGAGTCAGCTTTTTTGGGCACAGAACTGTCAGTAGACAAAAAGTTGACTAGTCTAGATATTGACCCTAATGTAGGGAATAGTGAACATGAAGCGTGAGTTGTTAATTGCAAAAGCTACTAGTCATTCGGAAAAAAGAGACAGTGAGGATGAGACACGATCAGTGAGAAGAGCAAAGCAACCAAATTGTAAATACACACCCACACAGTGACTTATTTAGCATCAAACGATTAGGAAAAAGCATATCATTACTTTTTTCTTAATAATCCAAGCTCATACGAACCACCTCGAGAGAATGTTGCGTTAAAACTGAACTGTACAAACTGAAATAATGAAATTGATACAAAGAAGGCAGGAGTCTAAGCATTTATGCGATCTATGAACTGAATAATAAAAGTCATAAAAGAATACACACTGTGAAGAAGAGAAGGTAACGCAACTGAAGCAAGCTCCTAATATTCATTTCTGCTACAAGGCTACTGACATTTAATCCAAATTTTAATAAAGTGCTAAGGTCTGGTTCTATAGAAGTCAAGGATCCAAATCCTCTATCGTTTAAACACAAACATGTATGTGAATGTTTACTTTTTTTTATAATTCTTTTCATATTTCTCATAATTCTAAATTAGCCTCATCATGTGCATTTTCAAAAGACTAAATCTACTTCTATTCCTCAACCCGCAGTGGGGAATAATAACAATGGTTTAAGCATGTTAACTTACAAGACTTTACATAAAGATCAGTCTACTATCAATTTTTCATTGAATGATTTTACTAAACTGTTATATAAATATGTAGAAACTTTGGATGTTAGAAATTGTCATGTGTGCTTACAGTTACCTGTATGCGTTTCAGAGGAAGTGACATCATCACTTGTGTGCTACATATGGAATTTCTTGGAGTGTGCTAACTTGCTTGTTTTATTGTAATGGACAAGTTCAATATTATTATTATAATTAAGATCTAGTACTTTCTGAAGTGTCTATTATAAAGCATTTAAATCTTGTGTTCTTGACACTTAGACTGCTGAAATGATGGGGGAATTTTTCAAACCCACTCTAAGCTTGGACATTGCATATGAACATCAATATAATTTACCATGCCTCTTACATAAAGTAGAAAAGTAATTGGTAGACTCAATTGAGGACAGACATTTAGATATCATGGGTAAAGTTGCAAATCACGTAAAAATTCCACCATGGGCTCTTAGAGAACCTCAGCTTAAACAGACAGGAATGCAAGCTGCAATTGCTTTAGACTGTCAACAAAGAGGAAACCTATGCATATTATGGACCAAAACTGAAAACAGTAACAACTTTATTGGTTCCAGCAAATGTGACCACACTTTCCAAATAGAAAGTGGTTAGGAATTACATTTGGGAGGTGTAGGGATTTACTACATTTTTGGGAGGAATGCCTATTATAGGCTGCCTAAGAAATGGTATGGATCCGGTTACATGGTAATAGATTTTCCAATCTTTATCACATGGATCAATCTGATCAAACCATTGAAGTAAAACATACCAGACTAAAAAGGGGTGCTAGTGCTGCTGAAATCATAGGAGACATATTCTGTGCAATAAATCCATCTGATGGGTTGACAGATTGTCAACTGATAGTGCGAGCGGGTTCCTAGCCATAGGCACTGTAATGATTGCTATGCGACCTATGGTGCCTCAAAACCGTCCCGCATTATACCTCATTCTCGCATAGGAAGGTGGAGTCTGTCGAATGCTGAAGGTTAAAACATGTTGTAGCTATATCCCTGATTAAAGTAGGGATTTGAAAGGATACATTACTAACATTACGCATCTAGATAAAGATTTGAACAGGTTAAAAGTAGATTGTATGTGGAGTCAATTGGCAAGGGATTTTTGGCAATGGAAAAATGGTATACTAATCTGGGAATTGGGTTAATGGGGCAAATATTAAAACTAGTACTAACCATTGCTGCTTGCATACTAGTACTAATTATTGCAATCAAATTCTACAGATGCATAAAAATAAACAAAGAGACATGGGGAGTGAAGAGAAAGAGAGATGTGATAGAATTGGAAGATGGACAATGCGGGTATTACAATGAAATGAAAGCTCTAAAACAGGCTAGATTAAATGTGATGAGGGCAACAGAACTATAAAGTGAAATCAGATGGGATAAAGATAAGAGTGTGATGGCTTGATTCTCCATCAAAGGGGAAATTGTTGGAGAGGAAATTACATTCAAACTTATAATGGCTTGAGAAAATCGATAATTACAATTTCTGAACGCAAATTAATAAATGTGCCCCAACTACAAAATACATGAATTGTAGTTACTGCAGAGTAAAAGCATGCAGAAAAAGTGTAGCATTGTTAATATTATTCGTATAAATAATATAGACTGTGATTTATTAATTGATAAAATGTTATTTTCAATAACGTGTGCCAAAAATATTTACATGGCGAATTTTCATATTACGGAATTACCCCTAATCATCATCATTATTGTTTATGTGTATGTAGTGCTAATAAAAAGGTATCAAATGTTATGAATAGTTCTAGTTATGAGCATCAACTTTACTAAAATGTATCATTTATGTATGTAAACGTGTGCACCAAAATGACAAGAAAAATAGGTATCACACATTGATAATAAATAATGGATTCATGAAACTTTCATAGATTTATTTTCATGTATGTAGTAATATATTGCATCTATAACGATTTACCAAAAATATATTTGAAAATATAGTTACACTTTAATGACGTTGTTACAAATTAAAACACAGTAGTATGTCATACTGACACATTATTTGTAGCCATTACTAAATGATTTCAAGTGCATCAAAGTCGTATTAGAATCATGACATCTTTATATTACTCATGAATGTATGTTTAATAATTCTTTATTTCACAGTATATTAGCATGATTTATTGTAGGCTGGACAGCATTCGTGAAAGTTTCTTGACTTGATTAATCTTCTGCTCATGAGAGAATTCCCCAGTATAACAAAATAACATGAAACAGAGTTATCTTTCCTGAGTTCTCAAATGCTGCTCAAGATAATTTGCTACAATTCCTAATCCAATCTTAGCCAGCTGCCTGGGAAACTGACCTCTTGAACTGACTTATGTGTTCTTGCTAAAGGGGCATTGTTCAGACGATTCACATATTAGGTTGCTTTAGGACTGCGTAATAGTCCCATCTATTTCTTCGCATTTTGTTCTTTATGTCTCCTGACACACTTCCTATACAAACTCACCAATGGACTGAGTGGACTTACCAGATGAGGTGATTTCAGGAGGTGTCATCCCCAGAGCTTCCAGAATATAATATTGCCATGTTTAGCGGAGAGAGAGAACTATTGCTCTTTTTCCTCACTGCTTGACTGGAGTTAGTGTTCTAATGGTCACAGATTCTTGGCAGAACTTCCATTGCGGACTCACCTGGTTTCCTTTACAGACTGATGCATACCCTGTGTGTGCTTAGTGTAAGTAAATTATTTATTGCATGATTAATAGAAATCAATGCAATCAAAACTTCTTCACAATCACATCATATATAAAAACATAAAACTCTGTACTGGAAATATTATTAACAATTGTACCAATAAATTCATAAATCTATATATATATATATATAAAAACAAAAGTATGTCTGTTTGTCCTTTATGCATTACTACACCATTCATCCGATCGCCATGAAACTTTGGGAAGTTGTTGAGTACCCTCCTGCGAAGGTTTCTGGAAAACAAAAAAGAATTTAAAAAAAAACAGAATTTGTTGAAAGTTGTTGAGTACACTCCAGCGAAGGTTTCTGGCAAAAAAAAATATATATTTGTTAAATATCAGCCCACCGGCCCCCCAGGGCCCTCATAATCTTTCCAATACTGAACGTTTACAGTTTCCGGTGCGACTCGATTTTGCAATGACCATCAACAAAGCACAAGGACAATCGCTGCAAGTGTGTGGACTACATTTGGAGAATCTGTGCTTCTCACATGGACAACTGTATGTGGCCAGCTTACGCGTCGGAAAAACTTCTGATTTATTTGTGTACATACCAGACGGAAAAACAAAAAAAAATACCGTGTATCCACAAGCACTCGAATAAATAAACAGAATTAACGTTTACAGTTACCAGTGCGACTCGCTTTTGCAATGACCATCAACGAGGCACAAGGACAATCACTGCAAGTGTGTGGACTACATTTGGAGAATCCGTGCTTCTAACATGGAAAACTATATGTGGCCAGCTCACGCCTTCTGCTTTATTTGTATACACACCAGACCGAAAAACAAAAAATACTGTGTATCCACAAGCACTTGTATAAATAAACAGAATTAAAACAACACTTTTAAAATTGTTTTTCATATTAAAATGACACAATGTAATTTGAATGTTATCATAACAAGTTTCCTTAAATTTCCTCTCTTCTGAGATCGCAGCAACGTGCGATGGGTAAGCTAGTATGTCATAAAATCAAACATGGACTAGATCATGCAATACATAGTATTTCTATAGAAGAAACATTTTTTATTTTTAAAACATCGATAATTTACTATAGCAGGATATTGCACATATAGCGAGTTAAAGTGCCATAATTTGTAATTCCTTAGTTCAAGGACAGTAATAAAGTGCATGAATTATATCTGTTCCTAGATAGTTTCAGTAAGTTCATTGCTTAGTTAGTACCCTAATAGCATATACACTTTGTTCTACAAGGTATCAAACTGCAAAGGATATCTTAAATTAAAGTGATGCAAAATGTAATACTTTTCAAGCTGGCGATACCAAACATTTTTCAGATGCATGTAAGAAATGTATCAGCTGGCATAACAGTGGAATCTACTCACCAGATAGTGACCTAATAAGTGCTTGGCATGCTGATCTAAACCCAATCTTCAAAAATAGGGGTTTTAAAAAAATACGCCGAATGGTAATCAATGTAGGTGCGCTGAGTTAGGTTGTGATATTTTTACCACGTACCATTTTCTTTAGATTATAATCAATGTAGGTGGGACACATACTATATGAACTAATGATTCTTGTGGCCATCCGCATAATCTGCAATTAGTATCCGCTCACTGCTCAATCCAGGGCTACCTATACTCTTTTGTCGGATTTATTTCCATTCATAGATTTAGAAAGCAATTTTATTATTTTTGCAGAGAAATGTGCCATCAGGTAGGGCTGAATAGTAATGACTGGGAAGAGTTAATCACATACCATGCATGCTTTTTCCCTGCTAATGCGGGTTTATCCAATTTAAGGGATTCAACTTCAATTTGTTTTTTTAAGATCAATTTATAATTGGGCATAATCAATTACTGAAGTGCTATTTGCGTACCAATATCCCTTAGGCATGTTGAAATTTGAGATCTCCATTTAATAGTATAAGCAGACTTATTTATTTAAATCCAGCAATAGTTCCCTAGAGAGGCAGGGGCAGAAGAAAACGTAGAGAACATGCATTTCAAAAAAGCTTCTGCTGACACCAGGCTCTTCCTTTGGAGGCCGAAGTCTAGTCTTATCCCTGCTTGCCCTACTGATCTGGGGATCCCAAAAGTTGGTTTAAAAGCCTTGACCACCAGTAAATCTAGAAGCTTTGCATCTTTCCTCCTCGTAATAGGTGAGCCATATAAAAGAGTTGGCTCTAGCTTGGCTTTTATAACTTTAAGGATATAATCATAATATTGACAATTCAACAATTTTTAAAACTTTTAAAAGCATGAATTAGAACCACCATTTTTGTCCTTAGGTCTTTAAAATGCAATTTAAAAGAGACTCTGTTATCAAACACCACACCTAAATATCTGTATGCTTTGACAACTTCAATTGGTCCGACTCTGGCTCTCCTTATATTAAACTTCTGTTTAGTAGGTCCAATTTTCATGATTTAAGTATTTTTAATATTCAATTTGAGGCAATTTGTTTATATATAGTCATCAAAAGCATGTATAAGTCGTTGGGAGACCAGTGGGTCTGTGGCTCAGAAGAATAGTATCATCAGCAAATTGGTGGTAGCTAGTTTGCCTTCCCCCAACCTTGGTGAGTGAGCATTTACAGAGTCTAAATGCTGGGCAAGATCTGATCAAAAATAGGTCCAAAAGGCAGGGGGCAAGAACACATCCTGAATTAATTTTCCCTGATAAGGAACTACGGTCACCCAGCCTGACGTGGACCAATGTATCCATATACAGAAGAATAATAACCCTCAACCGTTTCCTTGGGATACTCCAGCTAATCAAATTCTTCCCTAACAGATTCCAAGGCACTGAATTAAAAGCTGCCCTAGGATCAATAAAGGCTATAAACAAATTTTGCTTTTTTAAAACAGCCCACTCTGCATGTAAAGTTTGTGCCAACCGGTTGGTAGTGGTAGATTGGCCCTTCCGAAAGCCAGTTTAGTTAAACAGAATGAGGTTTTCCTGCCCGGCCCATTTTCTAATTCAGTCAATAAACTTGAGGCAAAAACCTTAGCATCAACATCCGTTAACAAGATTAAATGATAGTTAGCGGGATTGTCAACTAACCACTTTTATAAATAGGCTGCAATATACTACCTTGCCATGCTGCTGGCATAATTTCCAATGTCAGTACTTCATGAAACAATTTATATAGAATATCAGCCCACATTTCACTATTGGCACAAAACAAGGCATTAGGCAGCCCATTAGGACCCGGTGCACTATTAGAGCGAAGTCCACATAGCAGAATTACTAATTGAGTACAATTTATAGTTTCTAAAATAGTATTT
Source organism: Lissotriton vulgaris (assembly GCF_964263255.1). Lineage (NCBI taxonomy): Eukaryota > Metazoa > Chordata > Amphibia > Caudata > Salamandridae > Lissotriton > Lissotriton vulgaris. Next base: position 637,039,910 of record NC_141694.1, read on the forward strand.
AAATGAAGACTAGAATCATGTGTGCTTAATGGTTTCTTCCTGTCTGGGGGACTGCTTGAGCTAACATGTTCATGTCCCTTCCTGAACGTTTGAGCTTCGGTATCTTATTTTAATAATATTCAAATTTGACTAAGTGTCTTTAACCTCATTTATTAATGCACTTGTGTGTGTTAAATTTTAATAAACATAACTAAATTACTATACTGACTCCGTTATCATGGTTTATTTCTCTGCAACTGAAGGTTCATTCCAAATTTGGGTGGTTAAATGACTACAGGAGATCATATTAAAGAGGTTTTGGAACATCATCAAAAGCTAAGGCTTTCATTCTATATAGCTTTGACTAAATTCTTAATGTGTATGGTATTGGCTCGTCTACATTTTTCAGGAGATTTAGGCTTGCTGTGATCATTTTCTATCACCATAGTATTGTGTTGAAGGTCATCTACAAGAGCCTAATTTCTAGTTTGTAGTTCAGTTGTCCAATTCCTGGTCCTCATTAGATGACTATTGATAACCTTATATCCAACCCCTCTTGGCACTAAGCAAGATCCAGTGGAAGGCAAGAGAGAGTTTTATGAATCATTGAGAGGAGACAATAAACAGAAAGTCACTTGAGCGACTTTGATGGGCCTAGTAACACTACAACAATTTCAAGAAATTAAACTTATAAAACACTCTCTATACAATCCCCAATAGGATACAGTAAAATGTTCATAAAGCTTGTGATTAAAAGTAAATCTGTGTCAAGTGATATCTTTTTATCCACAGGTGATAGAAGTGTGATATTTTACTACTTGATGATTGGCACATGGTGGCTGCATGTGCACAATTCCAGTAATAAAGTCTTAGAACTCTAAGACCCATAGAGTGTCAAAGATCACTGGGGTGCTTTTAGAAGTCAGACATCCATACAAGGATAACTCAAAAGCACACATGAATTCCATATACTGCCCCCAAAACCTGGACCACCACGGAAGCAGTTATTTTGAGATTACAGCACATTCTATTACAGACAACACCATCCAACCCCCCCTGCCTCGGATATATATAACCGGGCAGCGATTGCTCCATCTGCAAAGTCTTATATCTTGTGTCTGCTCCCACTTCCTCCAGTGGGCACTACTTGGTTCCATTCCCTGACTAAGACCTTGTTTTGTATCAGAGGAGGTGGGGAAGGTGGTGGATGGCTGTTTGGCCATTTCATAACCATTCTAAGCATATGATAGTGTGTCTGCCTATCCCAGGAAGTGAATGAAATGAAAGAGGTGCAAACAAGATAAATAACAGCGCAGTTAAGTAAACAAACAAAAGGACCAAACCAGATTCATGCAAACATATAAAGCATTAGACATGCAATCGAAACAAAATAAGAAGAAAATCAGATTTAATGTTCAAAGTGTTAAAGAAAAAGAAAATCCATTATCTCACTCAGTTATTAAGAGTTTTAAATGCCTGACAGGGTCAACTTCAGTGCTGCTGGCAACAGGTGCAAAAACAACAGTTGATGGACAGAATGCAGAACAATGTCATACATTCACCCCAGTACAGAGATCTGAGCCTAAATCCTTCTTTTTTTGCACTCCACGCCACCCCAGTTCAGACATGGCCATATGCAAATCAGCCTTGACCATGTGCCTCATGGGAACAGTCCAGCCCGAACTGCCAAGCCATGTCTTTCCTGGACCGGAATCAAGCATCCAAGGACCGGTTTCTGGCTATCAGCCATCTTCAGCCTGGATAGCTTGACTCCAGTGGTTTGGAGAGCATGGGCCCCACATCTGAGCATACACATCCCACTCGGGGTGACAAATGCAAAAACAACAGTTGATGGACAGAATGCAGATCAATGTCATACCTTCACCCCAGTACAGAGATCTGGGCCTAAATCCATAGTTTTTTTGCACTCCACACCACCCCAGTTCAGACATGGCCATATGCAAATCAGCCTTGACCTTGTGCCTCATGGGAACAGTCCAGCCCGAACTGCCAAGCCATGTCTTTCCTGGACCGGAATCCAGCATCCAAGGACCGGTTTCTGGCTATCAGCCATCTTCAGCCTGGATAGCCAAACCAGGAAGTGTTGGCAGCCATCTTGTGACTTGGTAAAACAGAGTAACAAGAAAACAGTAAAAACATATAAACATAACAAGAAAAGGGGGCATGTTAGAAACACCCTGACCCCCTAGACCTGCTCAGGGGTCCCACAGGGACCCCCAAGGCCAAAAAGAGCATTTTAAAAAATATTATCAGCAACATTTGTGGGCTCCTGCTCTTCGTTTTCCTTAAGTCTGTGGGTGGGCCTGGTCCCTGAGCAATGTCCACGGGGTTAGTTTATCATATGTGGGGGCCTCCTCGCAGCACCGGGACCGCACCTCCCCACTGCTTTTAAAAAAAATACAGCCCCCCCATGCTGCCCCGGGAACCACCACCCCTGGGGCATTTAATTATTTTAGAGTGGGGGGCCTCGGGAGCCTCCTAAGCCCTGGCGACAGCCACATCCCTGGGGCTTTAAATTATTTTGGGCAGGGGGCCTTGCAGTATCCCCAAGCCCCGAGGACAACCACCTACCCGGGTCTACATGATTTAAATGTGGGACCAAAATATAGGGGGGCTCGTCCACCCCACACTTCCCCGGTGACCATCACCTCCCGGTTGCAGACTCCCAGCTCTATCTTCCCCAGGGCTTTAACCAGTTTGAAGGGGGGCCACGTCTACCCCTCCTGGAGCCCTAGATCATCCTGGGGACTGCCACCCCCAGGGCTGGCTCCTGCAGTGAGCCAGGTTCCCATAGCAAACACTGCTTTGCTTTTCAGGAAACCTGCTCTTGCTTCCAAGAAGCAAAGCAGAATTGCTTTTGGGCAAAGGGAGTAGCATGTAGCATGTTAGCAGCTCCCCTTTCCCAAAAGCAATGCCACCTCCCACAGGAGTCTGGGAACTGGCTGGGACCGCTGGGGCTCCCCTGCGGCCCCAACATAGAGGGCCGGCCCTGGGATGGGGTCCACAGGGCCAGAAGTGTCCCAGGGGTGGGGGGCCACGCGGCCCCCTTCCCGTTTTTGTTTTAATAGAAAAAGATAAAAATGATCAGGTCCTGGGGAATGGGGTCCCCAGGGCCCAAAAAACATTAAAAGAAGGGGGCCACACAGCCCCTTTCTACAAATATTTTAAAAAGAAAAGCTGGCATCTCACAAGAGCCCCCACCCCCTCCCTTCACTACTGTCCAAAGCACCTCCTTGCGCATTCTGAATTGGGGATTAATATCCCTTCAATCTTAAGGGTCTTTAGGGACCAACTAGAACACCAGGTACCTCTAGTAACCCCCACACAGTGGGATTGTTGAGAGGTGGTCTGAGGTCACACCCCTTTTTATACCACTCTGCAACTGCACCTCTTGGTGCACTGCTGGTGGGGCAATGAGGTCCTCTTGTGTTCTGAGGACCTAAGAACTAAAGTGGACTACGTTCTGCCCCTCTTTTGCCTCTTTCTGCATCTCTGTTGCCTTTTCTGCACCTCACTTGTTACTTTGCCTACCCCTATTTCCTCTTTCAGCACCTCTCTTGCCTCTTTCTCTACCCCTCTTTCCTCTTTCTGCACCCCTCCTACCTCTTTCTGCACCTCTGTTCATATTTGTCTGCATATCTTTTGTTTCTTTCTGCACCTCTCCTGCTTCTTTCTGCACCCTTCTGGCCTCTTTCTCCACCCCTCTTCCCCCTTTCTGCATGTCTGTAGCTTCTTTTTGCACTTTTCTTGCCTCGTCCTCTATTCTTCTTCTCTCTTTCTGCACTTATCTTGTGTCGTTCTGTACATCTCTTTCTTCTTTCCCCAACCCTTGTGCCTCTTTCTGTACCTCTCTTGCTTCTTTCCTCACACCTTATCCCCCTTTCTGCACCCCTCTTTCCTTTTTTTTGCACCCCTCTTTTGTCTTTCTGTACCTCTGTTGCATCTTTCTGCACTACTCTTGCTTCTTACCTGCACCTCTCTTGCTTCTTTCTGCACAACTTGTGCTTCTTTCTGCACCCATTTTCCCTCTTTCTGCAATCCTCTTGCTTCTTTCTGCACCCCTGTTCCTTCTTTCTAGCCTTCTTTTGTTTCTTTCTGCACCTTTCTTGCTTCTTCCTGCACCCTTCTCGCCACCACTGTTCCCCCTTTTTGCATCTTTGTTGCTTCTTTTTCCACACCACATCCCTCTTTTGCACCTCTGTTGCTTCTTTCTGCACCTCATCCCTTCTTTCTGCAACACTTGTGCCTCCCCTCTTTCTCTTCCCTCTTGCTTCTGTCTGCACCTCTGTTCCTTCTTTCTGCACTTCTAATCCCCACTTCCCCCTTTCTGCATCTCTGTAGCTTCTTTATGCACTTCTCTTGCTACTTGCTGCACCTCTCTTGCTTCTTTTTGCATTCCTCTTGCCTCTTTCTGCACCTTCTTCCCTCTTTCTTCACCTCTCTTGTCTATATCTGCACCCTTTTTCCCCTTTTCTGCTCTTGTCTGTTTCTGCAACTCTCATGCCTCTTACTGCAGTTCTATTGTCTCCTTCTGCACCTCTTTTTACTTCTCTCTGTGACTCTTTTACCTCTTTATGCACTTCTCTTGCCCCTTTCTGCACCACGCCTGCCTCTTTCTGCACCTGTCTTGCCTATTGCTGCACTTCTCTTCCTTTTTCTGCAACTTTCTTGTTTCTTTCTGCAACTCTCTTGTTGGTTTTATCACTTCTCCTGCCTCTTGCTGTACATCTTTTGCCTCTTTCTGCAACTCTCTTGCCTCATTCTGCAGTTCCCTTGTCTCCTTCTGCCCCTCTGTTGCTTCTTTCTATACCTCTCTTGCATTTTTTCTGCACTTCTCTTGACACTTTCTGTACTTCTTTTGCCTCTTTCTGTACCTCTCCTGCCTCTGTCTGCACCTGTCTGGCCTCTTTCTGCACTTCTCTTCCTTTTTAATGCACATTTCTTGTTTTTTTCTGCCACTCTCTTGTCTGATTTATCACTTCTCTTGCGTCTTTCAGCATTTTTTTGCCTGTTTCTGCAAATCTCTTGTCTCTTTCATCACTTTTTTAATTTTTTTTCTGCACCTCTGTTGCTTCTTTCTGCACCCCTCTTGCACCTTTCTGCATCCCTCTTGCTACTTTAGGCACCACTTGCCTCTTTTTGCACCCCAGTTCCCTCTTTCTACACCCCTCTCGCCTCTTTCTGTGCCTTTGTTGCTTCTTCCTGTACTTCTCATTTTTCTTTCTGCAATTCTGATGCTTTTTTCTGCACTCCTCTTGTGTCTTTGTGTACACTTATTCTCTATTTCTGCACCTCTCTTGCCTCTTTCTGCACCCTTGTTCCCCTTTTCTGTACCTCTCTTGTCTGTTTCTACAACTCTCTTGCTTCTTTCTGCAGTTCTCATGTCTCCTTTGGCCCCCCCCTGTTGCTTCATTCTGTACCTCACTTGCCTCTTTCTGTATCCCCTTCCCTCTTTCTGCACATCTTTTCCCTCTTTCTGCACCCCTCTTACCTCTGTCTGCACCTCAATTCCCTCTTTCTGTACCTCTCCTGACTCTTTCTGCAGCTGCCTGCCTCTTCCTTCATTCGCTTCTTTTTTTTCTCTACCTTTCTGGTTTCTTTTTGCAACTCTCTTGCCTGTTTTATCACTTCTCCTGCTTTTTTCTGCACCTCCGTTGCTTCTTTTAGCACTTTTCTTGCCTTTTTCTGCACTTCTTTTGCATGTTTCTGCAACTCTCTTGTCTCTTACATCCATGCTCTTGCTTCTTTCTGCACCTCTGTTGCTTCTTTCTGAACCCCTCTTGCCTCTTTCTCTTCCCCTCTTGCTTCTTTCTGCACCCCTTTTGCCTCTTTCTGCATTTCTCTTGCCTCTTTCTGCACCTCTCCTGCCTCTTTCTGCACCTGTCTTGCTTCTTTCTGCACTTCTCTTCCTTTTTTGCACCTTTCTTGTTTCCTTATGTAACTCTCTTGTCTGTTTTATCTCTTCTCTTGCCTTTTTCTGCAATTCTTTTGCTTGTTTCTGCAACTCTCTTGTCTTTTACACCACTTCTCTTGCTACTTTCTGCACCTCTGTTGCTTCTTTCTGTACCCCCTTGCCTTTTTCTTTTCCCCGCTTTCTTATTTAGGCATCCCTCTTGCCTCTTTCTGCACCCCTCTTCCCTCTTTCTTCACCTCTCTTGCCTCTTTTTGCATCTGTTGCTTCTTTCTGCACTTCTCTTGCCCCTTCTTGCAACCCTCTTTCTGCACCTCTGTTGATTCTTTCTGCACTTCTCTTGCTTGTTTCTGCATTTCTGTTGCTTCTTTCTGCACTCATCTTGCCTCTTTATGCACCTCTATTGCCTCTTTCTGCACCCCTGTTCCCTTTTTATGTGCCTCTCTTGCCTGTTTCTGCACCTCTTTTGCCTTTTTCTGCACCCCTCTTGCTTCTTTCTGCACCCCTCATCGCTCTTTCTGCACCTCCATGCCTCTTTTTGGACCTCTGTTGCTTCTTTCTGCACTTCTCTCGCCTCTTTCTACACCCATCTTGCCTCTTTCTGCATCTCTAGTGCTTCTTTCTGCACTCCTCATACCTATTTCTGTACCCTTCTTCCCTATTTCTGCACCTATCTTTAGCACCCCTGTTCCCTTTTTGTGCACCTCTCTTGCCTGTTTCTGCAACTCTCTTGCCTCTTTCTGCAGTTCATATGTCTCCTTCTGTACCTGTTGCTTCTTTCTGTACCTCACTTGCCTCTTTCTGTACCCCTTCCCTCTTTCTGCACATCTCTTCCCTCTTTCTGTACTTCTCTTCCCTCTTTCTGTACTCCTCTTCTGTCTTTCTGCACCCCTCTTGCCTCTGTCTGTACCTCAATTGCCTCTTTATGAACCTCTCCTGCCTCTTTCTGCACCGGTCATACCCCTTCCTACGCTTCGCTTCCTTTTTTTCTGCGCCTTTCGTGTTAATTTCGGCAACTCTCTTGTCTGTGTTATCACTTCTCTTGCATCTTTCCGCACTCTGTTGCTTCTTTCAGCACTTCTCTTGCCTCTGTTTGTACTTCTTTTGCCTGTTTCTGCAACTCTCTTGTCTCTTTCATCATTTCTTTTGCTTCTTTGTGTACCTCTGTTTTTTCTTTCTGCACTCCTCTTGCCTCTTTCTACACCCCTCTCATTCTGTAAATGTAAATGTAAATGTATAGGCATTTATATAGCGCACTACTTACCCGTAGGGTCCCAAGGCGCTTCGACCGCTGCGAAACCCTTCCTAGCTTCCCTGAGAGATGGTCCCTTAGTGGGTATCTCCAGGGTGAGACCAGGCATCCCCGGCGGTCTGGTGGGGCCGTTAGTGAAGATGAGGCAAGCTAATGCCCAGAGTTGCCGAGTGTGATCGCTGATCAGAGTGGGCACCGAGGTGAGAGAATTATCGAGTCCGCTGACCCTGGTCCAGAAACCTGCCGCGCCGGGAATCGAACCCTGGTCCCGGGCCGTCCTCTGCTCTCGGGTCTGCCGCCTCTAACCAGTGAGCCACACTACTTCACTACTTCACTACTACTTCTGCACCTCTTTTGCCTCTTTTTGCATCACTGTTGCTTCTTTCGGCACTTCTCTTGCCTCTTTCGGCATCCCTCATGCCTCTTCTGCACCTCTGTTGCTTCTTTCTGCACTTATCTTGCTTTGTTCTGTGCTTATTTTGCTTTGTTATACACTCCTCTTGCCTCTTTCTGCACCCTTCTTCCCTTTTTATGCACCTCTTTTCCCTCTTTCTGCACCCCTGTTTCCCTTTTCTGCACCTCTCTTGTCTGTCTCTTTAACTCTCTTGCCTCTTTCTGCAGTTCTCTTGTCTCATGTACCTCTGTTGCTTCTTTCTGTACCTCTCTTGCCTCTTTCTGCACTTTTCGTACCTACAACCAGGGGACGCACCGGTGGTCAGACATCCTGGACCGTGAACACAACCTGCTCGACCTGCTTGGTGTGGAGATCCCTGGGCTTGGTGAGTACTACTAGCTATTTGATCACTACTTTGTTTTCTCCTGCTCTGTGTTATTATATTGCAAATATTTGTTTTTTCCGAAGAGCAAGAATGCTGCCGATTACATTGCAGGTAAATTATGTTTCAAAAGCTTCTGTGATTGCAGGTTCTCGCCTGCTCACTGGCTGTGCTACTATGCTTACTTGTTTTCAATATTGTGCTCATTTGGCCTGGGTGATTATGTATGAATGTACTTTACAGAACTGCGTAATGCTAGACACTAGAGACTCAAGTCCAGTCTTTCCTTTGTACTCCTTTCACTAAGAAGAGATAGTGGTGGTGGATTGATAGTTTGAGTATATTATGACTGGTTATTTAGTAGGAAACTTTTTAGTGGCCTACAATCATGACGAATTGTGTCTGTCACTTCGCGTGCTGCGGAGTGCTCCCTGCCATTCCAAGTAGAACCTTTTTTTAGTTGGTTTAGTGAGTTAAATAACTTTCCAAGTAGACGGTCCGCGAATCCAGCAATACCAATATCCTAGTAGACTACATCAGATAGGTCAACAAATTTAGTGCAATTGTTGTCTATTTCCTCAAAATAATTTGTTATTGTTTGTTTTTTGAAATGTTTCATTTGGTTGACAACAATCATCCATGTTTGTGTCTTTCTTTCATGTTGTACATCAGCTCCCTAGGGGCAAGAGGACAGAGGAGGAGGTAGCGGCACCGGCGGAGCAGGTAGAAGGACAGGATAGGTCCGCCGAGGGTTCCTCTGCTGGCCCCAGTAACTTTTTCTGTTAATATTATTAATTATACTTCCCTATCTTTTACAGCACCTATTTATTCCAAACGTTCCTCATAATTCACTTTTTTCCTAAATCGTGTTTGATCTTCTTGTAGACTGTTACTAAATTCTTTTTCTGCCTCTACTATGACTCTCTGTGCTACTACTAGAATATTATTAGTCTGTCTGTGTAGCTAGCTAAGCTTGCACAGTTGACAAAAGGTGTTAACCAAAACTCCTATTCAGCAATAGCTCTAGGCACTGAGTGCAGTCCTCTGGGTTGTCCATAATGTCCATTGAAGTCTTCTAAATGTTTATACTTTGACAAATCTCAACAATAAATTGTCAATGGCCACCAAGAATAAGATACTAGTTTACTTTTTGATTGGATTGGAGGACATACTACTACTGTTGCAGGGACTATTCTTCACATACAGAACTATGGACAAGAAATAGGGCATTGGTGATAATAGGCGCAGTTAGACTTTCCACATACCTCAGTCATAACAGAAGTTGAACTCACAATCTCCTTACTGACTAGCTACAGTGTCAGAGTCATTATTTAGCTCCCGAATGCAGCGATGATCCCCAATGATTATACAACCCAGAACATAAGACTACGGACTCAGAGTCTCGGCCTCTCAGGGTCACAGACTCATGCTTGCAAATTGCAAACCCTTTCGCTCACTCACTCATGACCAAAAACCACAGAGTCTATGTAAGTGTTAAAACTTTATTAACAGTAAAACGACTAGCCCTGTGTGTACTCTGTATTAATTTTCAATTGTGCATTAAAAACATTTATTAAAATTAACTTAATAGAAGATAAACGGTAAACTTATGAAAACTGAACAGTGGTTGACTTACACCGTAATTGTGGGAGACCCCTCACCTGGTTGGAACATAAAGTCTTGGTGGTGATGATGACGACTCCGACTAACATTCATATGATCTTGCTCTTGTTCATAGAAGGGAAGCTTCTGTCTGTTATGAGAAAAATGGTGCGTGTTAAAAAGCAAGTATTCATCAGTTGTGCTAAAAAGTGTAGCATCACATTTTACTGTTAAGAAGACTTACAAATTTAGAACTAAGTTTTTGTCAACCAGGTCAGTCACCTTTGACTTTGCATTAGCAATAGCATTAGCGGCGGGAGTTGACGAGTACCCAATGGCCTCCTCTAAATTTGACTTGAACTCAGCTGTGAAAGTTTTATCGAGAAGCCAAGTCAGATTAGAGATGAACTTGATGGATGGGATGAACGAAAAGGGAAAGAAGGGTGTAAGCAAGGAAGGACGAGCGAGTTAAAAACATTAATGACTGGCAGAGAATGATACATGTTTTAGAATGCTGCCCGAGGTGGCTGGAATTCTGATGCATGGCCAGGTGAAGGCTGAAGCAAGGATGGGTGGAAGGAGAAAGAAAAGAGTACTGCCTGGGTGGGTGAAACAGAAACTGTACGTGTGCGCAATATATCCTTTGGTTCAAATTCAAATGCAGGTCAAGCATGTTTTTTGGTCAGAAAAAGTAAGGTTTGTTCAGTTGAGACATTAAGAAGAATGATTGACATTTACTTCAACGGATGGATGCCTGGATGGTATCTTCCTCCTAGATAGCATAGGTGTATATAGACAGAGTAGACGGTCACTGGATGAAGAGTGTTACTTTGAAGAGCACGTAACACCGCACGTCCATGCCAGAGTAGCAAAGCCAAGGAAAGTAGAAGTTGGAATTTTTCAGAATACTCCCTTGACTAACAGTAGTTTGCAAGCCCAGCATATATTGGGTATCTATATTGTATAGTTCACATTATCAAGTCAAGTCACAACTCACAAGTGCCTTCCTCCGGCGATTACGGGGACCACACACTACCTATGTTAATACATTTTTTTCAACTGTCATTCATGTGTGGCCTATCGGTGTTCACTCAATCAAAAACAAAGCACCTAAAGTCATCCCATATGTAAGCAAATATCCTGTGAAGGGATAGATGATCATATTATTTATCTTCTTCATTTTCCTTTTGTAGTAGTCAGGGGCAGGGCAGGGTGAAAGTTAAATTAATTAAGCAGTAGCCCTTGTAACAGACTATGGCCAGTGCCACCCGTAATAGAAAAGTAAGAGCTTCACCACCTGCATGTACTGGACTGGTAACAGTAACGCAAGTCTGTTTCATCATGGCTTGCATCTGTTTTTCTCGGGTGCAAGTTGACTGCGCTGGCATTATGCCGGCTTCCACAAGTTTATGTACCAATTTCGCTAAACAAGAGAGAAGAAGAAGACTGGTGTACTGTCTGAGTCTAATGTAGTGAGTCCATATAGTGCTAGTAGAATACCTGAAACTCCCACTAATGTTTAGAGCAGAGGCCGACGAAGTGGGAGGTTAGATAGATACATGCCACAAATGTTATGTACTGTGCTTGCAAGTTGCTTGTGCTACTGTGACACAACTTTCTGCTGAATTATTTTGTGTTAATCTCAAAGAGCATTGGTTACAGTATGTTTTTATTTCTTCATATAGATACTCCTTCTAAAAAACTAACAAGGAAGGAGTTGGCTATACGGGTCCAGCAACGGAAGCTGTAGGCAATTGTCACCGAATATCGGTGGCTGGTGGCCCAGGAGGAGGAGGATGACTCACAGTCGCAGTCAACAACATCCACGACTGCGTCATCCTCCTCCGCTGCCCCTGGGTCATACAGTCTGCGCAAACCTCCAGCGGCACGGAGTATCAAGAACAACAGCTTCCCCCCACAGTACCTGCAAGTGCAAGGCTTGTGTGCACCAATTGACCCTGTGAGTGTCCAACCTTGGGCAGGAGGTGGCGAGGCTGAAAGCCCTGCTCAAGGACTTCCGGAGAGAGCAGCGTGACCACCTGGCCAAATGACACCACCGGCGGAAGTAGAGAGACTGTCCCTTGCCCCTTTTTTAAAGACTTTTGGGGGGGGGGGAGAATTGGGCGTTGAGGTTTGGACTTTTGGGGACTGATTTCATGGACATTGGTTGGGGTTAGGGACGGGGTGGATCGGGTCTTCTTATGGGATAGTTTATTTTTGTTAGGGCTCAAATAATTATTTATTTCAACTTAAACATAGCATACGCATTTTTTTTACTGTTTTGTGGGGGAGGGCGGGGGGTTAACTGTACGTTTGTTTTCCTGAAACTGAACTGGCTGGTTGATTCAAATTGTCCTACTACTTTACTAGTACTACCGTCAGTCTCTCCTCTCCTCCTACTCCATTATTCTTCCTCCCCCAAATTGCTTATCTTACCTGTGATTCGTGTTTGAGAATAGGGCTAGGCACAGGGCTGGCTGCATGGCAAATGGCGATTAAGGTTGGCTAAGGAATCCTGGATGGATGAAATGTCATCGTTGTGGTGGTAGTAGTTGTGGTACACACTGGCAGTAGCAGCATATGAAAAAAAGGAAATTAAACATTGAGTGGCCTGAGCATAGCATTAGAACAGTATGATAGATAGTACAATACACAAGAACAGTGCCATAAAGTATAGCCTAAGCAAGTATTCAAAATATAACTACTAGTTGCGTGGAGTATGGCTACTACAAGAAATAGTACTGAAGGGGAAGGACACAGCAGCCCTGTAGGAGGAGGATGTTGTTGATGATGAATCCACTCGATGGCGGTCATGAAATTCTGAAATGATTTGCAAATACTCATGGGTGTGTGTCAAGCAGAATAGGAATATATCCTTGGATTCCTTCACCTGCCTTTAAATTGATTTTCTGTTGCTTTGACCTTATCCTCCCCAGCAAGGGTGTCATTTACTCACACACCTCAATGAAAACCACACAGCCCGGGGGAAGAGGGTTAGGGTTTGAAAAATGGATGGGAATGTGGGTTTTTGGGAAAGTTTTTGGGAGAGAGAAAAAGAAAACACAGCATGGAGAAACAACAAATAAAGAAAAACAAATCAACAATATGACCGTATCCATAAATCTTTTAAGGGACTTAAAGGAAGTGCATGCATGAAGTTGTTTGCTAAGTGTACGGTTAGGTTAATGAAAAGTAGTACTACTTATACTACAACTTACAAACTAGTACTAATCAATTAGCCAGTACCGGGCTGCAAGAATTACGCAAGTTCACTTGCATATCTGTCCTCAGAGAGAATAAACACTTAGTATTACATTACACTAGTTTTACAAATAGCAAAGAAACTTATCAAATGGCTGTAGGTATGAATTTGAAGCAGAGAGCAAACGCACCGAGTCGCATATTCATAGAAGTTCAAAGCAATAATAACATTATTCAAAAGATATGTACAAGTGAAGTGGATACTGTAACTGTATGTTGTAGTTGTCCTGGTCAAATTGGGAAGTTTCATGCATCCAGCTATTCCTCTTATTCGCGGTACTCGTCCATTCCATCGGGCGCTCCATCGATCAATCTTCTTGGTGACCACACTGTCCACTGCCTGCCTGGCGAATGCGGAATTGCGGATTGCCATGGTAAGTAATGTGTTTCCCATCACACAGGGTTAGTGCCGACCTGTAATTGTCGATGCAAAAACAGAAAGGGAAGGGATATTAAGACACCCCGGAGGAAAAATATAAGGTACAGTGTGTAGTTCAAAAATAACACTTTCACTTTCAGAGGCGACAGTATTACATACATGCATCATTTCTAAAGTGCCTACTCTGAGTCTCTGTTTCCAAGTTATGAATTAGCACACACAGCAGGCCAGGGCCATGCAGACTGTCAAGGTAGGCACCACTGAGTGAACCAACCTCCATGTAGCATACCTCTTGACACAGACTAGACACTAGACAGACATGTAGTTCTGATTCTGCTGTGGTTTTTGTTGACTTTTTACCTGTTTGCCACTCACGAAATGGCCATACTTCTTCCGTAAATCGACGAGTATGATCCATCCATCCCAGTGAGTGACTGTAAAGATATTATTTAACTTTGGTCATCATGAATCATCATCATCATCATGGTGTTGGGAAACTCAATGTTGTTCATGCAGTCACAGTCTAAACACAGTGAGTCCAAGGACATTTTCCATATTAAAAAATGCAACGTAGTGGCCCCTGCAGTAGAAGAACAATTTGTATTAAACAAGGAAAACACAGTAGATTTGAGTTACATTTAGTGTGTAACAGGTTAAATAATTACAGAACACATAGGATTCATTTCATGCACAACAAACAAACAAACTGCAATTGCTTTCATCAGAGCAAGACAGCCAGTGTTGTTGCATGTCATCTCATCATTCATTACCTGTCCCAATTTTTGTCAGCATCTTATCTTCTTAAGTGAAGGGCCACAGGCCAGCCTCTCGTGTCAATTTCATAAGTAACAGTCAGCATAGTCAGTCATTCCAGTGCCAATTCTTTTGAGGGGACTCGTGTACGAAGCAACAGTTTCTTGATTCTGCGTAATCCGGCCATCTGCCTTGAGGGAAATGGATAGGGGGATTCTGGAGGAGGAAGATATATACTAGAGGAGCATTAATGAGTTGTGAACTTGTGAACTTCAGGAATGCAGACAGCGGCACCTTCAACATGGAAATAAGACTAAGACAGTGCTGCTGATGGATTTGTTGTGATTAAAGTTTTGTTGTGATAACAGTTGGAAAACAAAGAAAGACACACAGAAATAATAAAAGGGAATAAGGACAGGAAAAAAAAGTTAATATTTCAAGCCTAGGTGTCAGGAAAGTAAAGCTCGTCCTCAGACTCTGTGAATTGAACCGGTAGTAGGTCAGCTAACAGAGAAGAACTTCTGTCACCTAAGTCGGTGTCCTCTTCTTCCTGCGTGGATTCACGTATTTTGTAATCTGGTGGTATGAAGTGCTGATTCATCTTGATCAATGTTAACCTCTCCACATTTTTTGGTGAGAGGCGGGTCCTTTTTGAAGTTACAATGGCACCAGCTGCACTGAAAACATGTTTAGAAGACACGCTTGCGAGTGGGAAAGCCAAATAATTAATAGCCCGGTTGGTGATCAGTGGCCATCGAGGCCTTTTCCTATACCAATACACCAATGGGTTATGATCAATGTAGACCTCTGTTGGGTCATCCAGATAGGCCTGCAACATCCACTCAAGGTCCTCCAGGGGTGCTGTACTTTGCGTACCATCTGTTGCCAATGCTTTTACATCAACACTGGAACGAGCAAACCCTTGATGAGTTATCCAATCTGCTTCCGACAATATTATGGCTGGGCCTGGTGCAGGTGATGATAAGGTTGCTGGTGTCGGTAACGGCTCTGAGGGAAAGTGACTGCCTTCGGCCACAGAAGTGGAACGTGACGCTGGATGGTCTGCTGCTTCAATAGTACTTGTGGTGGTTCCTTCAATTTCCTGCCGCTCTTTTTGGAACCAAGTGGCTGACAGAGTTAGCCAATGTTTGTACTTGGAAACATCTTCTTCAAAAAAAGGAATGAATGTTTTGCTGGCCAGTGCCTTTTTTTACCGTGGATCCATAATAGTGGCACAAATGTAATGTTGTTCTGCATGTATTGCTTTAAGCCTTGAATTCTAAACTAGGCGGCTTAATAATCTGTCCACCAACTGATATGCGTCTTGTTTTACAGCATCACCTCGGAACGTTGAAGACACCTCCGTCAGTTGGTGCTCTAGCATGCGCAACAATGGGATAGCTTTGCCCAAAGTACAGTCCTCCCTGCTGACTTCACGTGTGAAGATCTCAAAAGGACGAAGCATGTCTGTCAGCTCGTGTTTCTCGATACCTCCCCTTTTACACCCTTTCCAATCTCCCCACTGTTTCCATCTTCCTCTGCACCTGTCCTTGTTCCTTTTTCGATCTGTTTTACTGCTGATTGGAATGTACTAATGGTGGGAAGATGGGTTTTTACAGTTGGGAACCGCCAAATGTTTCCGCACTTATGTTCCGGACCTTATGAGTATCAAAGTGACCAAAGCGACCCCTCTCGGGGATAATTGTGGGAACCGGGTTGTAAACCTTTGTCTGCTATGCCAACCTATGGGAAAATCGTGTATAAAAGGAGCGATCCACAGAACCAATTTGAAGCAGTCTCCCTGAACTACACTCGTTGTACTTCCGTGATTTCTGTGTTTCCCTGCAGCAAATAAACCTTGAATCTTTGACGCCGAAGGAAGTGTCCCGTGTCTCTGTCATTCGTACGCCGGAGCAGGTTACCCACGAAGGTTTCAGGTGTTGTCCCCTGGCACCGCTGGGTCTTAAAGAACCCAGTCCTTCAGTTGGCGCCCAATGTGGGGCTGCATCAGTGGTACCGGTCCAAGCCCGACGATCGTGAGGAACTTCGTGTGAAATCTCCGAGGGAAGGTGCACTCCGCTTCATCGATCCTGTTGTCGAAACAAGTGGCCCGAAGACTTTTCCCGCGAAGATTCCCGCCTCCTGACGGCTGCGACGGACTGCTGCCCTGACTGTAGACCTGTTTTGGCACCTGGCGTAGACCTTGGTAGAGCGAGACGATTGACGGGCCTTCCTGGTGACGCCATCGATCTTTGAGTTAAGTATTTGTGGGTCGCTCCCAGAGTTCTTGGTTGTAGTTGCTTAGTGGTTGCATGGTTCCATTGCATTTGTAGTTCTTGGTACTTTGTTGTGTTGTTTGACGACTGCAGCCGCCAAAAACCGAGGGTTTTTGCTCTTTGCTGGGACTTGGTAAATCCCGTAACCCTTGAAGTTTGTGAAACTCGACTAGTGTGCAAGATGCCTGGTCGTAGTACTTTGTTTAGTTGTTTCAGACGTTGTGGTGCGGATTCCCGACTGGAGGATTCGTGTCCGATACCTCCGGTTGGAACTCCGACTTATGAACTGTACAGTAAACATGGGCTAGGCCCGATTACTTTTAATGATTATTGGATTCGCTATACTAAGAAGGACGGTGTCCTTAGTTGGCCACCTCATGGTAGCTTTGAGACCCCGATCTTAGATAACCTAGAGGCTAAATTGTTCGAGAGAAAGTCAAGGCCGGCCATGTTTGATGCCTTTCGGTTGTGGCGTAAAGAAGCCCGACAGAAAGAAATCAGACAGACTAAACGAAATCAGAGAGATGGTGTTGCTACCATTGTAAAGAAAGCAGAGCAATTTCAGCGCGATAAGGAGGTTAAGGAAAAGGAAGTGTTTGATAGACTACAGCGCATGACTATAGATAAATGCTATCCTGCGTTGCCTACGGAGTCGGAAAAGAAGGAAGAAG
The DNA here is from genome assembly GCF_964263255.1 of Lissotriton vulgaris. Classification (NCBI taxonomy): domain Eukaryota; kingdom Metazoa; phylum Chordata; class Amphibia; order Caudata; family Salamandridae; genus Lissotriton; species Lissotriton vulgaris. The sequence continues at coordinate 637,056,791 of NC_141694.1, forward strand.
CAGTTGAGGATCCTTTAATGTCTTATCTTATGAAGTCGCCACCTCCGTACGTACAGGGTGCCGCAGCTCCTGTGGTTCCCCCTGTACCTATTTTTCCACCTATTCTTCCTCCACCTGTTCCTCAACCTGCACCCGTTCTTCCGACTGTTCCTGCTCCTTTGTCTGTTGCTATCCCCACTGCTCCTCCGCTTCCACATACTCCTGCTCCCGCTACTGCTCCTGCTCTGTTAACTCCTGCTGTTGCTTCTGTCTCTACTCCTTCGCTTGTTAGTCCTGTGTCCTATACTTCTCCCTCTACTCGTAGTCGTACTTCTCCTCTTGCGGCTAGCTTCTTCCATTCGCTCGGACCTGTTCTTGGGTCCGCTGGTTCCGATGGTCCTCAGAGACGTAGTCAGCTTCCAGGTAATAGGGAACGCGCTTCGCTATATAATATGGCGATGGGTTGGATGACGCATCCCCTTAGAAATCCACCACGTATTGTGCTCGACACGTTTTGTCAATTCAATATACCAACCCAGAGATTCGTGTTCGAAGAAATGTGTAAGGTTCTTCGTGATCAGATATCGGCCGACGCACCTGACGAGGTGCTGACCGCTTTGTCTGATTTGCAACTTCAGTTCTCGACTGGACTGATAGTGGATACCAACGTTCGACGTGCGGTTGAGCGGTTGCTATCTTTTCGTCCCACTCCTATACCTCAAGCCTTGTTTGTTGAGGATGTTGAAAGACAGCCAGGTGAGTCTGGCCAATTTCCTATGCTTGAAGTTCCACCAGTATGGATGCCAGGTAATCCTAACGCTGCTCCGCCGATCTTGCCGTTCTTTCAGAGGGTATGGATACATCTCCCATGGAAACGCTCAGAAGTGTTGCAGGTGAAGCAATCTTTGCCTGACCCTCGCAAAAATCCTACCGGGTATTACAAGGAATTATCGCAGCTCGTAGATGCTACGGTAATGAATCTTGCTGATATTGACATGCTGTTTGGCAATGTTGTACCGCAACCGGTATGGGCTAAGATTCGTCAGGAAAATCACGCAAACGAATTAGGTGGTGATTGGGCTGCCATTGTAGCGGCGGATGGTCGACAAATTGGTGGTTCTAAACCCGAGCAGTTGATTGCGGCTCTTCCCCAGAGAATAATTGCGCTTATGAGAGTGAATTGGGACAAATTGTCAGCTTGCAGACAGAAGAAGGACGAGAGTGTCTCCGACTTCTTTACAAGATTCGAGGAGGCATTCATCGACCATAGTGGCCAAGATATGGGTACTGAGGGTGGTCAGCGGTTGTTCGTAGACAAATTTGTTTCAAACTTATTGCCCGATTTGAGCAATAAATTGAAAAATTCGGAAAGTGCGTGGGCCGTTTCTACTTCAGCTCAAATATTGGCTACGGCACAGTATTATGAGAATAGAGAGAAAGAAGAGAACGACCGTGCTGACAAAAAGACGAAAGAACTCAAAACTAAGGTGTTGTTACAGCAGGCCTATCCCCCACGTTCGAATCGATCACAATCTCGTAATGACTCCTCTTCCCAAAGATCTTCGTTAGGGTACAATCAATGTGCCTATTGTAGACAGGAGGGTCATATCAAATTCAATTGTCCTGTTCTAAACGATCGTCATAGTGGTAATTCATCTAGAGGAGGTCGTGGTGGTTCACAGCAGACGTCACGCGGTAGGGGTCGTGGTGCTCAGAATGATCGCTCAGATAATTAATCAAATTCCGATAATTGTTTTGATCAACGTGGATCATCGCAAGGACGATCTGCGCAGTACAATGTAGACGATTATTACGTCGATCAGGGAACTGACGACAGTAATTACTAGGACAGCCAAAGACAAGGAGAGGGAGTGGTATCAGTTCCGGTTGATCAGAGAGGGCCTTACGTCGCAGTTGCTACATCGGGCGTCGTTGAGCCTTTTCTGTTGGACACTGGTGCAGCGAAAAGTTCCATAAAACATTCGAAACTCCCTGTCGCACCTTTGTCTGGCTTAATAAATGTTTCCGTTGGATTCTCTGGCGCCCCTGTTAGCAATCCAGTTTCGCGCCCTCTGCCCCTTACAATTGGGCCTCGTGAGCTAGAAGCTCCGTTGATTTTGACCACGGGTTGTGGTGAAAATCTTTTGGGTCTGGATTTGCTTAAACGTTTGTATGCAACTCTGTATTGTTCCCCTGCGGGTGTAAAGCTTACGTTGGGAGAGAGGGTTGTCTCTCCTATGTACTTGTCTCTCGATAAGCTTCCACCGGAATTGAGTTCTCTTCCTGCATCTTTGTGGGCAACAGGTCCCAATGACGTGGGCCTGCTTGACATCTCCCCTTATGTTGTTCAGTTGAAATCTAATGTGCGGTTGCCACGTATTCCCCAGTATCGTATCTCTCTTGATGGTGAACGAGCGTTGTTAGCGATCATCTATGATTTGATCGAGAAAGACGTTATTGAGGAAACACGGGGAAACGTGTGCAACAGCCCTGTACTGCCCATTCTAAAACGTACTGATCCTTCGAAACCACCTGTTTATCGTTTTGTTATCGATTTACGGGAGGTGAATAAAATTGTGATTCCTCAGTTCCCCGTTGTGCCTGACATCACGGCACTACTGACTCTGATTCCAGCTTCTGCATCTTGGTTTTCGGTGATTGATTTGAAGAATGCTGAGGTTCCGTGACGATTTGAACCCGTGTTTTCAATATTGTCGGAAATACATAATAGTGGTATCAGCGAACCGCAAATGATCCATTTAGCACATCCTGGTGTTTTCGCTACACTACGAGCAAGAGCACTCCTTTTATAAACACATTTCTGATCTACCCACGGCATCCATCTTAGATTATGGCCGCCATTTTGTGTTTCTTGCCCTCACATACGCAATAACCTCTGATCACTTCATTTCGATTAAGGACACGTAGCCTTAGCCGGAGATTCACCTCTTTTCATGACACGTGCACCTTAAACCAGATCACGCTGTAGCTGCATGACTCGGCAAAGACTGCCTCCACTGCCCGAGGCCAGTCCTGCCAAACTGGTCTTCGTGTCCATTGTCCTGATCACGATTAGGCGGCCGAAGCCGGTAGCCTTGCCCATTTACAACCTACAAACATCTCTTATCCCGCTTTTCTATCTTCCACACCTGGCTCCGTTTCTTTCTTTCTGAATCTTTATTAGGGGGAGGTAACGAAATTTACGATGAGGCGGTCCAGCTCTTGAATGCAATATTGACAAGGGATTGTGATGAACTAGTGGGAACCCCTCTTCGTAGATGTTTTGTAACAGATTTTATCAACAGTTCCTATGTACACCAAATATTTATTGTTTATGACGCAAAGGTTTTGGGAATGTACCAACATGTAAAGAATTCGCCTGAAGGCCAAAATTTAGTATATAAGGAGCAACCCTCTTTGTACAAATCGAACAGGCTCCTAGTTACTGCCCATGCGTAGTTTCTGTGACTTCTGTGTCCCTGCAGTAATAAACCTTTGGTCTTTGACGCCACCATCGAGAAGCCCGTGTTTCTGTTAATTTGTGCACCAAGGCAGGTGGAACTCCGGGGTCTTTGGGTGTTGTTCCCTGACACCTCTGGACGGAACCAAAAAGTCCAGAACTCCAATGCGTTCTTCAGCATCCCGATTGCAGAGGAGAGCAGAGACCTTTTCGGTTTCTCTCTTGGTGGACGCAGCTTCCGGTTCAAACGCGCTCCTCAGGGCTACTGTGAAAGTCCATCGATTTACAGTCAAGCCTTGAAGGGTCAACTGGATGCGTTTAGGTTGCCGGCTGGTGCGGCCTTAATCCAATACGTCAATGACTTATTGGTAGCTGCTGATACTCAGGACATTTGCAAAATTGCTACGGTATCGCTGCTGCAACATCTCTGCGAGTTAAATCACAAGGTGTCACCTTCTAAACTCCAATATTGTTGTCAAGAAGTAACCTATTTAGGTCACTTATTGTCAAAGGAGGGAAGGCGGTTGACCCCAGAGAGAATTGCAGCAGTTGCACGAATGGCTGTGCCAACAACCCAAAGAGATGTGCGTGCCTTTCTAGGTATCACGTCGTACTGCAGGCAATGGATTCCAAATTTTTCATTGCTAGCGAAACCATTGGTAGCTCTTACGTGCAAGGATGTTTCAACTCCTTTACCATGGACGGAAGAATGTCAGAAGAGTTTTTCTGAATTACGTGATTCATTGTGTTCGGCTCCCGTGTTAGGTACTCCTGACTATAGCAAGCCGTTTACATTATATGTTCACGAGAGGGAAGGTTGTGCGTTGAGTGTCTTAACGCAACCTTTTGGTGGTAAGCAACGTCCATGTGCATATTTTTCATCGACCTTGGACCCGGTAGCTAGAGCATTGCCGAGTTGTTTGAGAGCAACAGCGGCAGCTGCGGTGTCCATCCGACAATCAGCAGGACTGGTCATGGATAATATGCTTACGGTGATGGTTCCGCATGCAGTCGACACTCTTTTAAATCTTAAAGACTTAGATAGAGATATCTATGAGCCGTCGCTCATTCCAGTGGAAGAGGTACAAGCCTATAGGGTCCTGAGTAAGGTCGAGTACAGTGCGCTCACGAGTGATAAACAGCTTAAAAGCTCGCCTCCGATATGGGTCGTACCCCACATTGGTAATTTTTGTCTAATGGGTCGTGGCCGAAGATCAAAAGCCCGACTTGGAGAGAGTGCTTGCGCTGAAAATTACATGCTGCCGATGATCTCGTCCCCTGTGTTTCTGGCTGCCAAGGGTACCTACTTTGTCTGTCATGATCGTGCGTATGCATGGTTGCCCTCTGACTTCATGGGCTCATGTTTTATCGCAAACTTGTTGCCTCCGACGTTTACTGTAGATGCAGATTATCACAAGACTAGAGTTGTGAGAGGCGTAATTAGCGAAGAGGATACTGCCGGTCAAGAGGCAGGAGACTTTTTCAAAGGTTTCCTCCCGTTTTGGGGACCTATGGTTAATAGTAGGAACCTGAGACAGTTGACTCGAGTGGTAGAATCGACAGCTAATATTACTGCCAGTGCCCTTGGTAATATCACCACAGAACTTCAGGCGGATAGACTTATGACGTTACAAAACCGTATGGTTTTAGACGTGATCTTAGCAGATCGAGGTGGGGTATGTAAGGTGATCCATTCGAGCTGCTGTATTTTTATTCCTGATAACGCTCCGACTGTTTATCAAGCCATCTCAAAGTTGCATAAAATCTCTGAATCCATACACGTGGATGTAGGGGATTGGACGCTCCTTGGGTGGTTTTGGGGCCTGATGTCGACTTGGGGTTGGAAGATTCTGATGATCATCGGAGTTGTTGTGGCGTTCCTGTTCACGTGTTGCCTTTGTGTGCAGTGCGGTCCTGCCTTATGTGGCCTCTGCGCTACAACGTGTATGAGACAGCCGCCTGTTACCAATGGAACTCGGTTTGACAGAGCTATGCTACAGCAACATCTAGATGGTCTGATGAATATCGAGTACGATTCCGACTAGTGCTTGCCTACATGAGGGCAAAAGGAGCGTCTGAGGTTCCGTGACAATTGTAAGTGGTGTTTTCGACTCGCACGAATATAGTCGAGTCTGGTATCTACGAACCGCAAATGACGAGTTTAGTAAGTGTGCACAGTTTCGCTGTGCTAACTTAAACCGTTCGTTTGCTACGTGGGTTTTTCATCTGTACCCACGGGTTCCATCTTAGATACGGCATCCATTTTGTCTCTTGCCCTCAAGTAGCCAGCGAACGGACGCTGTCCGCTTCGCGACCCTGGGACTCCCAAGATATTTGCGGAAGACACATGTTCTTTGTAAATGTCTTTATGATGAGGGGGATGATACTGTAAGGCAGATGGCCCTGCTCGAGGCTCATCTCGCCGTGCCGGTTTATTGTCTCAGCCGTGCATCTCATTAGGCACGTCCCTTTGATGCCTGTAGCTCGTGTTTCTCGATACCTCCCCTTTTACACCCTTTCCAATCTCCCCACTGTTTCCATCTTCCTCTGCACCTGTCCTTGTTCCTTTTTCGATCTGTTTTACTGCTGATTGGAATGTACTAATGGTGGGAAGATGGGTTTTTACAGTTGGGAACCGCCAAATGTTTCCGCACTTATGTTCCGGACCTTATGAGTATCAAAGTGACCAAAGCGACCCCTCTCGGGGATAATTGTGGGAACCGGGTTGTAAACCTTTGTCTGCTATGCCAACCTATGGGAAAATCGTGTATAAAAGGAGCGATCCACAGAACCAATTTGAAGCAGTCTCCCTGAACTACACTCGTTGTACTTCCGTGATTTCTGTGTTTCCCTGCAGCAAATAAACCTTGAATCTTTGACGCCGAAGGAAGTGTCCCGTGTCTCTGTCATTCGTACGCCGGAGCAGGTTACCCACGAAGGTTTCAGGTGTTGTCCCCTGGCACCGCTGGGTCTTAAAGAACCCAGTCCTTCAAGGTGGAAAGTGTGAACAGCACTCTTCTGAAAAACTGCCCTACTCACTTCCAGCACATCTTGATGTAGTGCTGGAACCGCAACTCTGGCAAAATAGGACCAGCTAGGAACCTTCCATTTAGGGCATACAGTTGCCACAAATTCTCAAAAACACACCCCTTCCACGAAAGAAATAAGGAGAAGGTCCAGCCCTAACATTTTAGCCAGCATTGCATTATATAGACCTGCCGTTGGGTGGTTGCGTTCAAGTGGCGCCTGCGACCAAAACATGCTTTTAATGGTGGTCTGGACCTTTTTTTTCCTATGTGATGACGATGATCCAGACTTCGTCAACCCAGTCAGGCTCATTGATGTACTTTTTCTCATTGGTGTCTCTCCCACACTCTTACTATGCCACCTAGATATTGCCGGGGTTGAGGGTGTGGGTGCTACCACTGCAGTGCTGCTGGCTGGGTTACTGTGTGTACCAGAAACAATGTCGCTCGCTTCTGAATCTTCACCTCCGCCCTGCACGATCTGGTCATCGTCATCAGATGCAATATCAATGGATACATTTGGATTTGTACTTTTGGCTTTCCGGATGTTACTTAGATGCGCCTCCCACTGGATGATTTGGTGTTTTTAGAGATGACCTCTCTGCTCTCCGGTACCATAGTTGGTACCAAGCTTACCCCGACTAACTACTGCTTTACAAACCGAACAATTAACTAGGTTTTCCGCCTTTTTGCTAATACTAAAGAAGTCCCAAAATGGAGAGTTGAGATTTCTGGTTGTGGTGGTGGAGGTGCTACTTTCAATGCCAGATGAAGTGGAGGATGGGCGTGGTGTAATTTGACTCTGTTGCGCACTTACAGCACCACTACCTGAGGTAATGGAGGTCGAGCTGGATGGAGGTCTCTGCCAGCTCTTCTGACGAGAAAATATGGAAGCTGTAGGTCGTGTTGGTGTAGTAGTTACCTGTTTTGGTGGTGGTTCCACCAGTGGTGCCAAGCCACACACATCCTGCACAGCAGCATTTTTGGATAGGGTAAAAATGTCTGTCTGCTGCATGCCCACTGGGGCTGGAGTGACGACTGTGATGAATGTGTCGTCATCGTCAGACTTCATCAGCCACAGAATACACCAGTTCTACTTCTTCTTCGTCATCACCCATAAGTGAAAGTCTTGCGGGAACCTTCCTTTTAGCTAGCTTTGTTGGCTCATGGTGTGCCTCCAGCTCAGACTGCATTTGTGGGTGCCAATCAAGATCTAGATCATCAGAAGGGAGGGGGCTTGAAGAAGAACTTGTACTAGCCCTTCTTGACATTTTTCTTGCTGGGGATCTGGAAAACAATGGATCATCAGGAGGAGTGGCTTGCTCGGATGATACCTCTGCTTGAATCTCGATTTTCTGATGTGCCCCTACTTCTGGAGGAACAAGCATTGTGGGCAGTTGTGCCTCTCCATGCGCCTCTACTTGTGCCTCTACTTGTGCCACTCCTTGCGCCACTCCTGGCGCCACTCCTTGTGCCACTCCTTGTGCCTCTCCTAGTGCCACTCCTTGCACCTCTCCTAGTGCCACTCCTTGTGCCTCCCCTTGCACCTCCCCTTGCGCCTCTCTTGCGCCTCTCCTTGCGCCTCTCCTTGTTGCACCTGTGGTTGTCGTTGCGGCTGTGGTTGATACTCGTCAGATGAGTTACACCCTGCATTGATTGGATGCTACTTTGCGATGAGTCAACGCCAACATCACTGGTCGATGGTTAAAGAGCAATTAAGGAGGCTGCCTCTGCGGCACTCATGGACTTTGGGACTAACTTGGCGTGGTGGCACTGCGACCAATGAAGCAGACGTGCTGCTCCCCGCTTGGTCCCCGGCGGACGCCGCTGCTGAAGGCGTAGGTTTTTTTTCCCAAAAAAAGTGTCTGTCGGCACACCAGTCTCCTTGGTAAGTGGCACCACTTGCTTCTTCTGCTCCTTCTTACTGGCAGTGGCAACTTTCTTGGTAGAGGAGCTTCGGCCTCCTTTCTTTGGGCCCATCTTCTTCAGATGTCAGAATAGCAGGACGCAGTTGCACGAGTTGCAGAGTTGTCTGTGGCCACCACACATGACGTTGTGCACACACCGCAGCAGGACTTCTTCCTGGCACTGCAAGTGATGATGATGATGAGGATGATTCCTGGTTGTCAGTCTTTGTGCACCTAGAGCAAAGGAAGCCAGATTAACATCAGTTAAATAAATATTGCATATGTCGGGCTTCAATTAATATTTGCAACTAGGCATTTATTATTATTAACACTACACACCCAAAAACGGAAAGACCCAAAATAAAAATTGCAATTCTAATCCAAAATGGATGTTTAAATTAATAGAAGAGAGACCACAGAGAGAGAGAGAGTTGTTTCATGCTCCACTGAGTACCCCTTGGCATAATGGATGAAAACAAGGCACACTGGGTGCAGGCCTATGGCACAAAGCACACTGCCTGGCTTCAAAATGACCCCTAGACCCCCACCCAGATGGCCAGGTGCTGGACCAGGCCCCAACAACAACCCAAAAAATCAAAATACACTCAAAAATCACCCCAATCCAATGCCAACCATGCCCTAAATGATGTTTAAATTCAAGAGACCCCACAGAAAGACTTGGCCCATGCACCTGGGCATAATGGATGAAAGCACGCATACTGGGTTCAGGCCTATGGCACAAAGCCCATTGCCTGGCTTCAAAATGGTCCCTAGAGCCCCACCCACATGACCAGGCCCTGGACCAGGCCTCAACATGGCCCTTAACCACATGGCAAGGTCCTGAACCAGGCCCCAACAACACCCAAAAAATCAGAATACACACATAAATCACCCCATTCCGATGCCATCCATGCCTTAAATGATGTTTACATTCAAGAGACCCCACAGAAAGACTTGGCCCATGCACCCCTGACTGCCCCTGGGCATAATAGATGAAAGCAAGGCAGACTGGGTGCAGGCCTATGGCACAAAGCATACAGCCTGGCTTCAAATTGGTCCCTAGACCACCACCCACATGGCCAGGCCCTGGACCAGGCCTCAACATGGCCCCCACCCACATGGCCAGGTCCTGGACCAGGCCCCAACAACACCCAAAAAAATCGAAATACACACAACATTCTCCCAATCCAATGCCATACCTGCCCTAAATTATGTTTAAAATCAAGAGAACACACAGAAAGACTTGGCTCATGCACCACTGAGTACCCCTGAGAATAATGGATGAAATCAAGGCACACTGGGTGCAGGCCTATGGCACAAAGCACACTACCTGGCTTCAAAATGGCCCCTAGACTCCCACCCACATGGCCAGGCCCTGAACCAGGCCTCAAAATGGCCGTCACTCACATGGCAGGCCCTGGACTAGGCCCCAACAACACCCCCAAAAATCGAAATACACACAAAAATAACCTCAATCCAATGCCATCCATGCTCTAAATTATGTTCAAACTCAAGAGACCCCACAGAAAGACTTGGTACATGCACCACTGACTACCCCTGGGGCCTACTGGCTAGTGTGGCTTTAACAAGCACCCCAAAATTAGAAAAAACTTCCACATATAACAGTGAGCTACTCAATAACATGACATAAATGATATTTAAGTTCAACAAAACTCACAGAAACAGTTTATCATGCACCCATGACTAACCCTAGGCCTACTGGATACTGTGGGTACCCACAATATATATTTTTAAAAGTTGTGAAAAAGTTTATAAATTGTAGTTGCAGCAACTGCAATGCCCCAAACAAACAACACTAACTTACTTGTAAAATCTCGAATCCAAAAGTGATCCCCCCCAAAGTCCTCAAATACAAATATCCAGCAGCAGACACAAAGAGTAATCCTTCCAGCTCCAGATCCAAATGAAAAGTGACCAGGACATGGACAAAGCACTGGGAGGAGCCTGCTGAAGAGGAACAGGAAGTTGGAGACTGTGGGGCACTTCCTCCCTCCCACCCCCCAAAAATGGACTCCTGGCACAAAATAATGCAGCCAAATGTCAATCTGAGGAGTTATTCTGATCCAAATCATCATTTTCAGGAGGTTTATGCTGCCAGCGATAGATTTCTTGTGCAGAATTGCAATTTGTGCAATTTCAGGAAAGCAAGCTGTTCAAATCTCCCTCCGGATGTCAGCTGAGCGTCACATCTACGTCTTCGCAATTGTTTTCTTTCGCTGTGCGTGATCGCGGGCCCTTATGACGTATTCGCGTTCAACAAGTCTCGCAGTGCAAGATGGCGGGACGCTATGACGTAGTCGCAGTCGAAAAGTCTCGCGAGATCACGCAGCAGGATCAAAAATGGCGCAGCGCACGCAAACCGGGAGGAAAACAACTCGGCGAACTCAGAATCATGGTAAGTCAACACCACGAGTGCGAGATTGTATTTTTGAAGCGCGACCAAGCAAAAAACATCTGCCAACTCCCAAATTGCGGATTCTTTGACAAATTCGCATGATTTGCGGACCGCGAAATTATCAAAAATTCGCAAATTCCGCGCACGTAACCGTCTTTCAGCCCATACTTAAAAATGAGTAAACATGAATAAAAGGGCGTTTTGGAGTGGGAGTGGGAGTTATAAAGCAGAATATCAATTAAGAAAAAAACATAACCACATCAAGTTATTCATATATAAAACAGGAGATGGGCAGCCTAAACCAGCAAGGTTGAAAATTGAGTTCAACTTCACAGCCTGAAAGGTCCTCCACCCTGTAACACGTCCACCGGGCTGAATCGTAGCTGACAAAATCACCTACAATATGCAGTTAGCATACAACCCTAGGCAATACTGACTTTATCTTGAAGGACAGCTCACAGCCATACATGAGTAACCACAACTAAAAACTAAATATCGGATTTTGAAAGCTCCGATCCCATGGGTCACAGTGTGGGGGCCAAGCCCTACCTCGTCCGGACATGGACGGGCACATACAGGCCTGCCCTTGGTCCGGGCTTCGTCCGGGCGCGTCGCCGTGCAAGTCTTGTGCAGCGGTAAGCCTCAGGCAACTTTATCCTGTTGAGGTGTGTTATATTGCTTTGGTTGTCTCTTTAATTGCTTGTGGGTAGAATGTAAGAATGTTAGGAGTTGTATTGTTCTCGCTCTGGAGTTAGTTGCTGAGCTGCCTGAAGAGTTGTTACATCGTTCCCTGGCGCTCACCTGTTGTTGTATTTATCTTTACTTAAATAACAATAAAGTGCACTACTCTTATCCTGGCATAATTTCCTACACTACAAATTGTCAACGAGGGAAACTGATGCTGTTTAGAAAATGTTGTGCTTCATTGACTCGATGCGGGAAGTTGGAATTTCGAGATTTACAGCGTGGTTCATTGAAGGAAGCTTCGTCCGTGAGTTATTCAATTTTTTTTTATTACTCGGGGAGAGAGACTTTGGATCACAGTTTACAACATCCTAACAAGTAAGTGTTACCTTCCTGGTATTGCAAAGTGACCGTTGGAGTGTGCGCCCATGGCTGTATCCTTCGAGCAGCGGCGGCATTCCGGTGTTGCTGAGCACGCAGCCGGTGTACCAAGAGTGTTATGCGCGTCACCAGGCATGCTCAGTTGAATTCGTTCATCAGAGGAACAGAGTGACGTCAGGACACGGGGTCACGCTACGTGACCTTGCGTGAAGACCATTTTGTTTGCCAAACAATAATATTCACAAATGAACATTGTAAACAGGAATTTAAGAAGGATTACCGGGATCAACGTTGAGGCAGTTTTCTTTTAATATTATTGCGATTCCCAAGCGATACATCAACAACAGGTGAGAAGGTCGAAGAACGATAGTATTATTTTAAATTTCTCTTTCAAATTTCAATATTAATGGGCGACTGCGCATGGAGGAAGGAGATTGTACTGTAAGCACTGCAAGCATAAATAAAGATATGGCACAACAACATTTCTCAATAAGCTCTCCTGCGCCGTTTTAGGTTAAGAGGGCTTAACCAAGTATAAAATGGATTGAATGGAAAGAATATTTTATAAATTACATAGAGGCAGTGGATGAAACCAAAAAGATGAAATCGGAGCAAAAAAAGTGAATTTTGCTACATTCTTTAGGACCCATGGGTTTAAAAACCTATTCCAGGATGAGTAAATCTACAGATCCAAATTTGGATGAATTTTAAAATGTAAATAAAGATATGGATAAATATTTTGCACGAAAAGTTTGTATTGGCGTTATAAGACTGTTTTAAGGGAACCTAAATTCTATGGGTTCGGATCAAAGGATCCATGTACACGAATATAGGGCGATTTCAGCAAAAGTTATAAGGCCCAAATGTGTCTAGTCCTACTAAATGTGGACGCTTGGTCGTTAGGACTAGTACAAAATAAGTACAGGTGTACCAAATTGAGTTGCTTTGTAGTCCAAATAGTTAAGTGTAACTATCAATGAATGTTATGATTTGTTTTTCACAAAGTATCACATTTATAATTTATGTTTGCACTGCTTAAGGAATGTTTAAACCTCTGATGTTTGTACAAAATGTAAATCATTTCTTGAAACTTTGAAAATGTATCAATGGTTAGAGCGGCAGACCCTGATGCAGAGGTCTAGCCTCGGACCGGGGTTCAATTCCCTGCCTCTGCGGGTCTTGGGCTCAAAATTCCACGAACCTGATAATTCTTGCCTCGGTGCCTATTCTAATCATAGAGTCCCACTCTGTAACTCTGGGCAATAGCTTGCTTAATCTCCACAACGGCCCCCTCAATGCTAAGGATGCCTGTTCTCCACCCTGGGGGTGCCCAGGATTGGACGCCTCACAGGGAAAGCCAGGACGGGTTCCACAGCGGTATTAGTACAAGCGCCTTGAGACCCTTGCGGGTGAGTAGTGCGCTATACAAGTATCAATTTACATTTACATTTATGTCTAAGTTGGCAAAAGAGTATTTTTGAAAGATGTGGTGTTAAACATAAAACCAATGCATTATATAATCCCAGTGGTAATGGCACAGTGGAGAGACTCAACAGAGTTATTAAGGGCATTATTCAGGCATCAATGAACACAAAGGTCGACTGGAAGGTACAGGTACAAAAGGCTGTCTGGTCGTGTAGGATTACAGCTCAAAATAACACTGGATTGTCCCCGTTCATAAAGATGAGAGGTAGGTCACCCAGATGTAAATCAATCCTGGATGGCTTTTGGATGGCAAGGTAAAGAGTTGGACTCCTGTGGAGGTTAAAAACAAGTTGGAATCTATTCATGCAAAAAGCAAAGACAGGCATCATAACACCACAACTGTGGTAGTTAGAAGGGTAATTGGGTTAGAGTTAAGAAACCTTTTAAGGTGCCCAAAGGGGAAAGTTGTTTTGAACCACCTAGGAGAATTGCAGAGGTATTAAAGAATTCGGTAAGGCTTGATGATGGTAGAGTATGGAATCTCAAAAGCATTGCAATCAATCCTGAACAGGGAAATATTGTGGATGATCTTAATCTAAGGGGAAATGATTTTGGTTGGATTGAGGATCATTTTGAAAATAATCAGGTACAGTCTCAGTTAGCTATGATTTTGATAATAGTTCTGTGTCTGAACAAACCGATTCTGTGCAACCTAAGTCTGATTCTTTTTCTTGTATTGAAGGGGGAAGGGTTGGGTGTTGCAGTACCAGTAACCAAGCATATACTGAGATGGGTGGAAGTGATGCTATTCACAATAGAGTTGTTGATATTTTGCCAGATAAAAGAACAAGAGTTTTGCCAAGCTGGTTAAAAGGATTGTTTATGTATTTTTTTTATTTGTTTTTCTTTTAGTTATTTTAGGCTGGTTTAGTTATGTATTTATGTTTGTATTAAAATTCTTTTTATATTGTGAGAGGGGATGTGTTATATTGCTTTGGTTGTCTCTTTAATTGCTCGTGGTTAGAATGTAAGAATGTTAGGAGTTGTATTATTCTAGCTGTGGAGTCAGTTGCTGAGCTGCCTGAAGACTTGTTACATCGTTCCCTGGCGCTCACCTGTTGTTGTATTTATCCTTACTTAAATAACAATAAAGTGCTCTACTCTTATCAAACCTACAGGAAGGGATGAAAGACGTAGCCGAGTGGATGATGAACAGCCTGCTGAAACTGAACTCAGATAAGACGGAAGTCCTCATCCTGGGATCATCACCCTCCGCCTGGGATGACTCCTGGTGGCCCCCCGCCCTGGTCAGCGCACCCAAACCATCAGACCACGCACGCAACCTGGGCTTCATCCTGGACTCCTCCCTCTCCATGACCAGACAAGTCAACGCCGTCTCCTCGTCATGCTTCAACATCCTACGCATGCTACGTAAGATCTTCCGGTGGATCCCCACCAAAACCAGGAAGACGGTAACCCAGGCCCTCGTCACCAGCCGACTGGACTACGGCAACTCCCTCTACTCCGGAACCACTGCAAAACTCCAGAAAAGACTCCAGCGCATTCAGAACGCCTCAGCACGACTCATCCTGGACATCCCCCGACACAGCCACATCTCCGCACACCTGAGAAACCTGCACTGGCTCCCTGTCAGCAAGAGAATCACATTCCGACTCCTAACCCACGCACACAAAGCTCTCCACAACCAAGGCCCAAGATACCTCAACGACCGCCTGACCTTCTACACTCCCACCCGCCAGTTTCGATCGACCAGTCACGCCCTTGCCGTCGTCCCCCGCATCCGAAGAGCCACAACGGGAGGAAGATTCTTCTCCTACCTGGCTGCCAAGGCGTGGAACTCCCTCCCCATCCACCTCTGCCTGACCAAAGGGATGTATGACGGTACAACATGTACTGTCACAACGCATTCCTTTACACCGCATCCCTTACAACGCAAGTCGTTACCACAACTTGCGTTGGGGGGGGCGCGGATTTCGAATAATATAATTTACTATTCTAACACCAATCCCCGTGGACCCTAGGGAAGGTGTTGGGATAGTAAATTTACTATTTTTAATCCTTTAGCGCCCTCCAGCGCAAGTCGTGGTAACGACTTGCGTTGTAACGGCCGCGTGGTAAAGGTACCGCGTGGTAAAAACTTCGTGGTAAAGGATGTTTACCGACCAAAGACCACCTTGCCTTCAGGAAGCAACTCAAGACCTGGCTGTTCGAGCAGTAGCGGACCCCCCTACCCCAAGCGCCTTGAGACGCTGCGGGTGAGTAGCGCGCTATACAAAGGCTTTGATTGATTGATTGATTATCCTGGCGTAATTTCCTATACTACAAGGTGATGTTAGCTGTGGTAGAATTGAGCAACGATGCAGGGGAGCCTGGGAGAGTGACTCCTGGCTTCAACCCTGCTCTGGTAAATCTGTGAGCACGTCCTGCGCAGTGGTAAGCCTCATTCAGCTTTATCCTGTCGAGGTGGTGTCAGCTGTGGCCGAATTGAGCAACGATGCAGGGAAGCCTGGGAGAGTGAGTCCTTGCTCCAACCCTGGTCTGGTAAATCTGTGAGCACGTCCAGCGCAGCGGTAAGCCTAAGGCAGCTTTGTCCTGTCGAGATGGTGTCAGCTGTGGCAGAATTGAGCAACAATGCAGGGGAGCCTAGGAGAGTGAGTCCTGGCTCCAACCCTGGTCCGGTAAGTCTGTGAGCGCATCTCTGCACCTCACTTACCTCATTCTGCTCCTCTCTTATCTCATTCTGATCCTCTCTTGCCTCTTTCTGCACATGTCTGACTCTTTCTGCACCTCTCTTGTTTTTTCTGCAGTTCTCTTGCCCCTTTCTGTACTTGTCTCGTCTTTTTCTATATTCAAATGAGAAGTGCAAACTGTCAATTTAAAGGTCTGCCATGCTACAGGCCACATTAAAACCATAATATCCATCTCATTGAAGTTTTTTTTGAGAAATGATTGGGGAAGATTTACAAGGAACTGATGCATCTGCATAGATGCGTCAGTTTCCTCGCGCCAGCGTCAAATGTCCTTGCGCCACCATGGATACGCTGTATTTACAATACAGTGCTCCATGGTGCAAGGATTACCAGATGCATCAGAAATACTGACGCATCTGTTGGCACAAAAGGGACGCATTGCTGGAGTTGCTCATGAAAGTGGTGCAACTCCAGCAATGTGACACAACAGATCGGTGAGTCCCATACAAAAAGCCCTGCATCATTCTGACGCAGTTAAGGAGTAGAGTGACGCAGTGAAATGTAAATATCACCACGTCAGTTCTACATGGCTTTTTGCGTGGGAACGCCTAGCCTGCATGCATTATACCTGGTGCAGTTATAATGTGACGCAAGGCTTCACAACGTGACCCATCTACCTAGATGCGTCACATTGTAAATTGAGCGCATTGTTTGTGCTGCTGTTGCGCTAAAAACAGTGACGCAATGGTAGGACAAGGAGGCGCAACTTGCTTGTAAATCTGCTCCATAATGTTTATGGTGTGTGTGGGATTTGCCTCGGTCCATTTTATAAAGTGTGTTTTTTTCTACCCTCTTACTTGCTATTAAGGAAGTTTAAAGTCCCACACCATAAGTTAAAAAGATTTAAGTATGCTTCAATTTTTACACATTTTTAACTATTACGTTTCCTAACAGGCCACACACATGTTGGCTGTAAAAATGAAACGCACATTCCTGTTTCACTGTTAAACACATTAGGGTGTGCAATCTGTTTCTATGGGAGGTGGCATTGTGATGTGCTGTACTCTTTTGGGACTGGCACTCTCGCTTTGAAAGTGGCTTTTTCGCTTCCATTCGAAAGGCTTTGCGACCCTCAATTGTGTGACAAAACTGCAGCTACATGATGGCGCATAAAAGGTCTTCTGATCTGACACCTGTTTTGTACATTATGTGATCCCGGTCTACTCGTGTACTCAGCAAAGGTATTTTGCTGTCCCTTTGGGTTTTTAAACTGCGTCCCTGCTCTTTTGACCCATATTTCGGTCATTATGAGCTGATCCCAGTGTACGCATTTCATGCCGGTAATTTCAAGGCCGGCCATTCTTTCAGCCGACTTTCCTCCCATTGAAGCGTTTAGTAGCGGATAAACACAGAAATGCTGACAGGTTTTTGTTCACGGGGAAAGATGAAAGAGACAGAAAGAAAACTGCTTCTTTGACGGTATGTAATAAAAAGGTGTTCATATAAAAATTGTTGTTAGGTTCAGAGACGAGAGGGAGTACTGTTCCGGTTTATTTGGTATGTCTCGCGACACCTCTGCTCCTCAAAAATGAACCCTCTTTATGGGGAGCGAAGTAGCAGCACCTGTGCACTCCTGCGTCCTCAAACTCGGGGCGATTATTCTTGCTGTGGCGCTGTGAAGCTTTTATGTTGGCTTTCCATCAATCCCACTCAGGGCACAGCTGGCACCGCACTTAGGATAAACTGTGCCATGACTTTTACGGCCTCGGCAGTGGCAGCTGCGAGGGGATCAGGCAGCCATTATTGTAAGATCAATTTCTGTGCCCCACATATTTCAGCTGTCGCTTTAATGAGTACAATAGAAAAATACCCAAGTTGGCTTTTTCTTCGCACAGTATCTCATTAGGGTTTCATGAAATGCTGAAAGCTGCCGAAGTTCAAGCTATAAGCTAATATCATGGTGTGTAAGTATCAATTCTGATCTCATCTTTCCCTAGGATCAACAAATGTGCACTGACGTGGGGGTCTTGGTAATCAACTTTTGGAAGGAAATAGATGCTGCTCACACCCTACACATTTTCCCCACACATCTGTCTTTGTCACAGCACCAAGATAATACCATCTATTCAGATACATTATTGACAATAAATGCTTGGAGATTAAAGAAGTGAGCAAATGGGAACAAAATAAGGTGAATACAATTCCTCAATGAACCCCAAAGTCTGACTAATGTGCTTAATGTATTTATTTATTGATGAGGTGAGCCCTGCAAGCCAGTTTTATGACAGTACAACACATGACCGCGACAAGCAGACAATGTAGCAATAACAATGGATGCTGCTCACACCCTACACATTTTCTCCACACATCTGTCTTTGTCACAGCACCATGATAATATCATCTTTTCAGATGCATTATTGACAGTAAAAGCTCGGAGATTAAAGAAGTGAGCAAATGGGAACAAAATAAGGTGAATACAATTTGTCAAAGAACCCCAGAATATGACTAATGTGCTTAAAGTATGTATTTATTTATGAGGTGAGCCCTGCAAACCAGTTTTATGAATGTACAACACATGACCGTGACAAGCAGACAATGTAGCAATAACATTTTTTTTATTTAAAAGAGGTCTGCACACAAACGCAAATGACCTAGACAAGTTTAATTAATTTAAGAGAACAGTCTTCACTGATTTTCTAAAAGACAAAATATTTAGCTTCAATATCATGGTTTCAGGCATGGGGTTCCCTAGACTCCGGTCAAAAGCCAACAATAATCAGTTTGGTCTTTTTCAAAAGTTTACTTTGGGGACTTGAAGTAGGTCTTGATGATTGCTTAATCAGAGAGATCAAGGCAGTGTGTATGCATGACTTTTTTCATAAGACATTCAGGAAAAAAATTCCATGAAAACAATTAAATGAGCAACACTAAAGTATGCAAAAAGTGATGGGTGGAATGCTTGAATTAATCTCAGCTATTGGTAATTACTTGGGACATGCTCATAAGAGGGTTATGAGATCTCCCTAGCCGAGGTGCTTAACGCTATCAGGAAGCTCCCTTTTAGGAAAGCTCTAGGCCTAGATAAGATCCCTGGAGATCTATATAGGGGCAAACCAGAAATGTGGGGCTGTCTTCACTGCTATCCTGCAAGGTCTGGCAATTCTGGAAACCTATCTGGAAATCTATCCCGTTTTCAAAAAGGGCTCAACTCTCTTACCGGCCATTCATAGACCGATCAGTCTGATCCATGTCACCCAGTAGCAGTTTGCTAGGATTCTCCTCGACTTTACCAGGCAGGTTTCAGAAAAAACATCTCAACCATAGACCAAATACTAAGGCTCCAGGTTTTATACTGGAAGACGGTATCCATGGAGGGTGACAGCCTCTATTTGATATTTGCTGACCTGAAAACAGCCTTTGACTTGGTTCTCAGAGAGAAACTATAGGATGCTCTTAAACATGCTCTTAAACACCTGCAAATCCCTCCTTATCTCTTGACATTGATCATGAGATTACACACAGGCAATTATGCCCAAGTGAGGTACGGGAAATTTTGAGGAACTAACCCCTCGATGTCAAGTTAAAAAAGGGGTAAGGCAGGGGTGCGTGCTTGCCCCAACCCTCTTTTGCCTCTTCATTAATGCCCTAGTTACCCATTTAAATGAGATAGTGGACAACAATGCCCCCAAGCTTGAGCACAGCAAGGTGCCAGCAATGATGTATGCGGACAACACCTTGCTTGTTTCAAAGTCAACTATGGGCATCCAAAGGGTTCTCAACAGTTTTGCAACTTTCTGTGCCACCAGAGGGCTGGAAATTGACACGCTAAAAACCAAATTCATGGTTTTCAACACAGCCATATCCTCCCATCCCAATCCCTGTCTAGATGGTACCTTACTAGAGAGGGTGACAGTATTTTATTATCTAGTTGTCACACTGTTTGAAAAGTTTGACCGGGGCCCTAAAATAGCTAAAGCTAGCCTCAAATTTGCCCAGACGGTAAGGGGAGTATTAAAAACCTAAAGGAGCTCCTCTCGTAAACCGGCCACCACGTGGTCGAGATTTACAAAGTGCAAATAAGGAGCTTTGGGGGCATTGTCCCCCCGGTGGCCTGACCAAAACTGAGCATAACTTTATGATGCAGCTGCTGGGTCTTCCACCTAGCACTCCACGTATCTTGGCATTAGACCCATAGCGGAGGAGTTTGGCCATCTCCCATTAACATTTTTGCGCAGATTGTGGGTGACCCCGAAACTTGCAGGATACCGGATAGAACTAAAGGAGATTCTGGCCTATTCGGGCCCAGGTAACTTGCCATGGTTCTAATACATCAGGTATATATACTACAAGTTAGGATTGCCAAATCTATGGAGTAACCCACAAGTAGCGTCCCATGCCATATCACGTCTTTCACTAGTCAGAGCTTATAGATCGCTTAAACTAGTTGACATATAGGGGAATGCTTTATTAGGACATTTAACAGTAGACTTTTTAAATATCAAAGATGATTACCACATTGAGCACTTTCTGGATGCCATTCAACGTTTTTTGGAAAGGAAACTTTATTTTCAGTTTAGAATAGGGGTACTCCCTCTCTGTGCCTTTACTAACAAATGGTCAAAAGCCTTTCCCCGGGGATGCCCTGCATGTAAATTCCCCAACGAGACTGACATCCACATTCTCTTTTTCTATCCCGGGTACAAATCGGCCAGAAGATGCTAGTTAATTCCACTCTGCAGGAACCTGGGGTATAGACAATATGTGGAGGCATTCAGATTATTGTGAACAAACTCCCATTCACACATAGTTTTTGCAGTTTCCCGCATCCTGAACTCTATTTGGCACAATCGGAGGTCATTGCTAAAGCCAGTTTTGCAAGATTAAACTTTTCCTTAGTCCCCTTCCTGTTATCTTTTATCTATTATAGTTTTTTAAACATCTAATTTATGTTTGATTATCATTTAACCTATTGAATATTGGAAATATAAAGATACTACCTGATCTGGGGTAAATGCTGGCTGCTGTCTAGCAGCGTTATATTAGCACTGATTTTTCTTCGCTTTGATGCAATTAATGAGAATTGTAACTGAGCTTGTTCTCATTTTAATTTCATGTACTCCACATTCTCTGCATATCTTAGGTATCACTGTTTCTTGTTCTATTTTTATGGTCTTATCAACCAAAATAAAGTTTGTTGAAATAGAATGGAATGGTAATTACTTGTGGCGGGGTCCCAGACCTTTCGTTATTTTGCACACCATGCCACCTCAGTTTGGATCCATCCATATGCAAATTAGTCTTGACAGTGCTCCAATAGAAACAGTCCTGCATGAACTGCCAGGCCAGGACATCCCTGAACCAGAATAGAAGCATCCCAGGGACATTTTCACCCTGACTGGGGTTCATCAGACAACCATACTGAGGTGGCATACGTGGTGTACTGAAAGTTGAGGGGGCATCTCTGCAAAGTACTTAGAGGGGGGCCCACTGACCGCAAATCTGGTATATTTTGAACTCTATAATGTGCTGACGGGGCCCCGTCAAGCTCGGGGGCTCCGGCTCATGCCTCAGCGGCTAAGGTGGGCTTTTGTTACTCCACTGGTTGGCATGGTGGGTGATAAACAATGGACTGGAGTGCGGCCCGAGTGATTACCAGTGCAAGCATTTCATCCATTACCCTGTTTTTGTTTCATTTGCTGTCTCAAGTGCGATGGGTAAGCCAAGATGTGGATCCCATTCTTACTGTCACTGGAGCCAAGCTACACCCAATTGGAGAGCCGCAATTAGGGTTAAACCGTTGATTGTGTTGGGGTTCAGGGAAGACCTGGTCTGGCAGTTGGGGCTGGACTGTTTCTGTTGGAGAGTGTAAAGACTGATTTGAATGTGGTTGAGCCAAATTATAAGTGGCATGGTGGGTGAAAAAGTTAGACTAGAGTGCAGCCAGAAGGATTGCCAATGGCTTTGATTAATTCAAGCATTCCATTCATTACCTTTGTTTTAGAAACACTTAATTGTAAGGCGGAGGGTATGCTATTGTTACATTACAACACTTACATCAGGAGTTATTACAAACAATGGCAGCCCCCCTGCTAAGGCAGAGGAGCATCGTTCCACTGCTTTAAGAAGTGGAAATAAAGGAAAAAAGTGTTGGGCAAACGGGGCAAGATGGCGGATGCTTAGAACGCCGCTGCATTCACCTGTGTCTCACTCCTGTGATGTGGTTCTTCTGTTGATGGCAAGAAATGAGTGATCGGATATGCCACGGACCCCTGGGGCAGTTTGAATTGTTGTTGGGGCTCCTTGTTCATACAAGGAGAGTGCGGAGAGCGATAGCATTTCTACTACCCACTCGGCTGGCCGGGCGCCCGACTTTTGAACAGCGGTGTAACACAGGACTTTACGATTGCCTCCACATACCAAGCTGGCTAAGGTGAAGGAACAAAGGGAGGTGCCCCCAGCTTCCCCATCTACTGCTTGCCACATTACGGAGACGAAAAAGAAGGGGGATGAGATTGAAGCAGACGGCAGAGTGAAAGCAAAAGCCGGTGCCCTCATTGCTAACCCAGCAGAGACCTCCAGGGTAGTAAAAGATTTCCGGGTCACTGAGGACAGACTCATTCAAGCTGAGTGGAAACAATCTGTCATTACCTCGATTTTCAGCTCCTCAACTCGTCACTCAGTTCATACCGAAGAAAATGCAGGAGAGGTAGGAGGACGCCAGGTCATTGCTGATTTCCTGCCTGTGAGTACCGGGGCAAGTGACATTACTGCTGTTACTGAGCTTGAGGAGGGGGCCATTACCAACTACCGCAGTGGCATGAATAGCCGAACATGCGGGGGAAAAATGATAAAAGGGGCCCTAGGAGCTGAAGGGGGGTTACTGGCTAAGGCTCATTTGGTCTTAGATAATATTACCACCTACACCGACCCCGCTTGGCCATACGGCACTATTAGTAAACAAATCTGCCTTGGTATCACTATTGCTACAAGACATCCTTGACTTGAAGACTCTGGCCTCCCCAGATGAGGTGGACATGTTTTTCTCACTTACTGATGATTCAGCCATCATGGAGGATCTCTTCGAAGATGGGGCTGACTCTGGTAGTTCTAACAGTAGCACACCCAATGGCCTTTTCCCTCAAACTATTCAGAAGCGCCTTACAAAAAGGAGGAAGACCAGGAGTAGCTTTCCCAGTATAAGTTACTCACTTACTGATACCAATCATGTAGCCATGGCTGCTCCCTCTCAAATAACATGGGATTACTCCGCGACCCAACAGTTCTATGAAGATACAGGAGCCCAAGTTGCTGTGGTTCTCGCATCCCAAGAAGCTCCTACTATGGGTCTGATATATTCTACGCTAAAACTGCTACAGGGTAATGATACGGCACTGACTCATAAGGTTCATCTGGCTGCTAATAAAAATTCAGGAGGGCTAGCTGTAAGGCTAATAAATGCTGCTCAAACATAAGAGAGAGGTTGGCGATTTTGGAAAGTCAGACAGTGGCTGTCGAGGAAAAAACATGCACGCCTCAAACTCATGTGGAGAGCCAGGACTCACAGCTGGTTGATGTGTTCTGGAAGTTGGAGGATTTCGAGAGCTACCAACGGTGGAATAACTTGTTTTTTTTTGGGCATAATGGAAAACGTTGGGGGCAATGATGCCAGGGTCTTTATCATCAAGTTACCTAAAGGTGCATTCCCTGAATTGGCTGCCTGGAACTGGGAGACCAAGATTCAAAGGGTGCACAGATTCTGAATCACCCTACAGAATAATGGACAGGGAGGCCAGTTGGATAAGCCAGGAGCAATTTTGTTTTTTTTTGCAGAATTTTTAGTTTTGACAGGCTATATTTGAAAAAGCTTGACCCGGCGCAAGACGCTCATTCAGTGGTTATTCCTTTCTTGTGAGGACTGAATTTTGCCATGCGACAGTGGAGAGGAGGTGGTGTCTCCGGCAGATGTTAGCCCCATTGCAGAATCGTGGCTGCCAGGTGTTTCTCCTTAACCCTGCCAGACTGAAGGTTATCATCAAGGGTGGGACATAGTCCTTTACCTCTAAAATAAAGGCACAAGAAATTGTGGATGAAATCTGTGTGGGCTGTGATCATCCGGAAGCCCCCAAAAGTAACTCTAAGGGGGGACACACTGGTTAAAAAAAACTAGCCGGAAAGGGAGTGCTGGTCTTAGTATAACATTCTCTGTTTTCACTGACACTGCCCTCTCTTTTTTTGGGGGGGGACTTCGTATAGGGGATATATTGGACAAAATGCCTTTGGTCTCTTATTTTTTACACGTTCCGGGGGGTTTCTCTTGCTTTTGTCTTCTCTCTTTCTCTCTATTTTCATTTTCTTTTCTCTAGTGCTTGACGGGTTGAGTCAGGCTTTTTTGCAGGAGCCATCACCAGGGTCCTTGGTGACCCGCTGCTCCAGTTAGGGTTCAGGGCAGGAGTGTGGGGCTGGGCAAGAAGGGTGGTCTGGGTGGGAAGGAGGAGTTAATGGTAACCCAAACAGATTTTGTAATGCAGGATCTAAATCCCATGTTCTAGTGGTAGATTCTGACCAGATCTATAACCTGAGTTTGCCTTTTTTTTCTTAAATGAGTAAAATCCATATTGCCTCCATGAACATTTGTGGGCTCTATGATTACCGGAAGCGGCAAAGGATTGATATTGATTTAAAGATTTCGAAATCTGATATTTTATGTATACAAGAGATCCAGAAAGAGAGCTTTCATAAACATGTACTTTATGGCCTTGGGTATCAGCTGGTTTGTTCTACTACACAGGAAACACGTACCAAGGGGGTAGCTATTCTGGCTAGAAGGGGGGTCTGCGATTTTCCTCGGTTCCGCTCGAATAATCTCGGCCACTGGGCCATTGCTGAGTGTAGGTCTGGCTCTTGCTGTTTTATGATCTGCTCTGTATATGTCCCAGTGCTGAACGACCCTGCTCTGTTTCATTGGATAAATAGTAAATTGATCTCCTGGCCCCTACCCGTGATAATATGTGTTGTTTTTAATATCAATATGCCTTGCACTGCCTCAATACAAGGGTGTAGGAAATATTCTGGTAGGAAATCTAAAGTATTTAGAGCTCATGGTGTCCTACAGAATACTCATGGTTGACGTCTGGAGAGAAATTATGAGGGCAGACCCTAGCTTCACTTTTGTTTCTGCTTCCCATAAGGTCCATGTGCAATTAGATTACTTTCTAGTTTCCAAGGGAACTGATCACATACTCTAGAATCTCTTGTTTCCAAGAGTTATGTCTGACCACAATCCGCTTGTGTTGGAAATAAGGATGCCCCAACCCCCAAGAATGCATACTCTTGGTCATTTGAAAGGGCTCTGCTTTTAGATCCACTGTATGTGAGTAAGATTCAGGCAAGGATTCCTCAGTTCATGCTTGATAACCTGAGCAGTGCCCCAATCAGCATGGTTTGAGATACTTTTAAGGAATGTCTACGAGGGGAACCAACTAGCTATAGTCTAGAACGCCCCCAAAATTAAAAAGTAATAACCAAGCAACTATATGTAGGCCTTAGCAACACAGAATTAAAATTAGTTGAGACCATTTCTTCAGGGGATAGCTCTGATGTTGCTCTTTTGGAAGTAGCAATGGCCAGGGCAAAGATCGTTGAGATATCCTCAAGGAAGGCGGCGGACAAGTATCTAGTATGGCAAGAAAAGGCTTATGAATTTAATGAAAAGATAGGGCAACAGCGAGTCTTTAGAACAAGACAGTCCCTTGTCTATGGCCAGATAATGGAGATTAGGGATTCCCTCCCCAGTATTAAATCTGATCAGGCTGGGATCAGAGTGGCCTTTCAACAATTTTATCAACATCTATACTCTAAGGAGATTAATGAGAATTCTGTAGTCATGGGGGAATATATCTCTGAACTTGGTGAAGAGACTCTCATGGCAGAGAAGACAGGGAGGCCCTAGAAATGCCCATCTCGATGGAAGAGATAGGTGCTGCTATTGATAGCCTTAAAATCTGGGAAGGCTACATGCATGGACTTTATTCCTGCAGAATTTGATAAGATATTTGCAGATGCATTGAAAGGGATTTTGACCTAACAATTCTATGAGATCCAGGAAGGGTTGCCTCTGCCTAATAGCTGGGCATTGCATAAATTAGTGGTGTTTTAAAAAACTAAAATAAACCTCCTGCGGAGCTGGGATCATATTGACCTATCACACTTATTAACAGTGACTCCAAGATTTATGCAAAAATCTTGGCCACCAGCTTATCAAGAGTTATTAATTGGCTCACATCTCCAAGGTTTTATCCCTGGTAGGGGTACCACCGACCATATACGGTGGATGATTACCCTCTTTGATGCGGCTGGAGTTACTCATGATCCCACAGCTCTTATCCTATTGAATGCCGAAAAGGCATCCTATAGGGTCTCCTGGCCATTTCTTTCGACAGTAATGTCCTACAAGGGAATCGGCTAGGTTTTTATTAGTGCAGTAAAAGCCCTTTATCATCTGCCTAGAGCTAGGATTTTTCTTAAGGGGGCAACACTGAAGAGGTGGTCATCGACCGGAGTACAGACAAGGGTGTCCTTGCATCCCCCTGCTAATTGCATTCTTTATCAACCCCTTGATCAGGCAAGTCATCATAGTTGGGAAATTCAGCTGATCAAGTTATCAGGAGGGGAGACAAAGATTTCGGCATATGCCGATGACCTGGCTATCACTACCTCTGTACCGAATTGTGCTCTTATAGAGATTGAAAAGGAGGCTAAGAGATTCAGACAATTTTCTTGGTATTTATTAAACAAGGAGAAAACCCAAGTCATTGTTAATAAAGAGGAACTACTTCGGGATGAGCGGGTTTCTAAAGAGACAACCTTGCTTGGGGTAGTTACTAGTTCTGATGTCGGAAAGATTGTGGCGGCCAACCTCACCCCTTTAATTCAGAAGGCCAAACTGGATTTAGGAAGGTGGAACAATTTGAGGCTGTCCCTAATTGGGAAGAGCAGCCTAATCAAAATAATCATTCTTCCCAAAATTCTCTATCTCCTTCGGGATATCCCGCTGGAGGTTGGTAATAATTGGTTTCAAATCCTTGATGGGATGTTGACTAGATTTCTTTGGGCATATGCGAATCGCTGGCGTGTCTCAGATTTATGACATTACCTAAGGATAATGGAGGATTAGCAGTTCCCAACATCAAATTGTACTATTGGCCTGTTGGACTGCAGCAAATGGCAGCCCTCCTGGGGACAGTGGATGTTCCTCTTCGACAAGATGATACAACCCCTTCCGTATATGAGCTCCTGATAGGGGATACAATGAGAGACTGTAATTTCTGGCAAACCAATTTTTGTTATTATAAAGTCCGCTTTAAACTTCTTATCACAGTCTTTCATATTTAGGGAAATTTTATGAAAAAATATGGCCTGGGGAGATTTAAATATTATATCCCAATAATGGATAATTTGCTGTTGCCGTTTATTTTTCATGATGCTTATATGAGTAAACGGGTCTCACATGGAATTTGCACACTCAGAGATTTTTTTTTGTCTAATTCTTTTAAATATTTTAAGATGTTGTGTCAAGAATTTAAGCTTCACCGTAGGAATCTTTTTAAATATCTGCAAATCAGGGATTTCTCAAGGAAGAAAGGTGGTGGGTTGATGAGTTTCAATAAGGTAAAGATTATTGAATTGACTTTGACCGATAAAACTCGGATAGGGGTTCTTTATAGTTAGCAGGATGCAGGATGATATGGCCCAACATTCTCAGAACTGGGTGGATAAGATCAATCCCCAACCGAGTGACCTGGCGTGGCCATTGGTTGGTGCTCAGATGTTTCTAATTTCTACTAGTCTACAGGCCCAACATTTTAAGACCTGCTTCAATCTTTATATTATACCCGGGAAGATAGTCAGATGGGGGTGAACCTCTGGAACGGGATGCCCTAGATGCAGGGATTAAGGTGTGGATCTTGTGCCTTTGTTGGCAAATTGTCCAGCATTATATGGTCTCAAATCAGGGGTTAATGATTTTCTTGTTAATAAATCTGGCTCCTTAGTGGATCCTATCAGGGGTCCATGATGAACTAGCTTTATCCAATGTTGAACTTTTCATGTTTATAGCTATGGCAGTCTATTGGATCTGTCTGACGACTGTGTGGCTCGACCCTTCCCTCTCTGTGTTCCATCAATGGTTTGCACGTCTAATTTCGACTTATTACCTTGAAAGGTCTATTTATTCCTGAAAGAACAAGAAGATCTGGGAAAAAATGCCTAGAGCCTGGCTTCCCTTTAGCAACTGGGAATCACAAAATATCACTTGGTATAATATCACGTCTGAGCATACTCAGACGTGTTGATGTTGGTGGGGTCTCCTGCTGTGAAAGATACCTGTCATCTTTCTTTTTGTCCTTTTCTTTGTTCTTTCTTTTCTTTAAATCAAATATTATATGAAATTGCTATGTCAAGGGAAGAAGTCTGTTTGGAGGATTGTTTGGTGTTTTTTTTCAATATTATCCTGGTATAAAATCAAATAAAGAATATAAAAGAAAAGGAAATAAAGGAAAAATAAAATGAAAATAACTCATTGTTATTATAATTTTATTTTTACCTGCTGTGGTGTGGGAGAGGCTGCTCTCAGAGCAGGGGGAGGAGTCGTGGTCACTCTGTAAGTGCACATGAATATTTGCCCGGCTGTCTTGGACTGACCAAAAAGTAATGCACACTTTGCATGTTCTCCCCGAGACTACAGTACAGTCTGGGTGGGGAACAAGCCCAGGCTCCCAGTCCCTGGATGAGCACCAAACCACAGTGCTCAGACCAATCACAATGCTGCATTGCAGTGTTGTGATTGGCTTGGGGGAGCCTGGGTGCTTCATGTTCTGGCAGGGAGAGACACAGAGAGATGTCGGAAGATAAACGCGACGAGGAGGTACGTTTATTTTTTTTCTTTACCCCCACTTCCCCACACCCTCAGCGCCGCCACCCACCGATCCATGCCAGCCACTACTGATTGCAAAGTGGGCCTTACATCAGAAGTTGTTATAGCACAGGTAGATTTTACTGCCTTTGCTTCACAGTCTTTTCCTTTCCGATGTTTAAAAGGCTGAAGTATACAATACAAGGCAGTTGCACTCTTTATTGTCGCAGTTTAAAAAGTAATACAATTGAAACACACTAATATATAATTGCAACATAAATTTCTACTCCGAATAAAGCTGTGCAAATAACTTTCTTAATTGAGTTTAATAATTCATTATGTTCTCAAAGGGGATGATTTAGAACCCTAGTGAGTTTTTAGTCTGAACCTTCCATGCAAAGTACATATATGAGGATACTGGTAAGAAGATGACTTAGAGTCTGTCCTGAAGCATAAAACCAATACATCTCCACAATGTCCAGTATTATGTTTTAAAAAGAGAAGCTGCATATTAGATTCACATGCTTGGAGCCATTTCCCACATAAGAGCATTAAGTGCATGAGTGTTTTTTCTCCTTTGACCATGCAATTGCAAATACTCAAGTACATACATGTATGATGTATCATTGGTGACATCATTGATAATGTCATCCATGATACTGCAATTCATATTACTCTATAAACTTTTACATCATTTAAAAAAGAAAGTTGTTAGTCAAGGGCTGTTTGTCATGCACAGCATAGAGGTAATGTGGCTGCTTGTAATTTGAGGCATCATCAGTAATGGCATCAATGATGTAACTTGAGATATCCTTTGTGATGTCATAATTGATGTAATTTAATGTGTCATTAGTGATTTAATATGTGAGGTCATAAGCATTGCATGAGTGGTGGGACTGGCAAATTGAAGTGTTGTTTTATGCTTTTAATCATTATTTCTTATGCCATTTCCGCACATAACTAAAACATCACTTTATCCATTGGTTGTGTTATTGAATTTTAGTTTTCTTTATAATGTAATCTAATATTCTATCATCCTACCTACCTATAATGTAAATTTGACCTTTGCTTTTTTCCAGTGAATTTAGTTGTGTTTTTTTATTATATCTCATCAATATGGGAAAAGGATCACTTGTCCTGCGTAAACCTAGGTCTGCAGGTTGGTAACTGGGTGTCTCCCAATAAAATGACCCTCATGCACGTGTTTTATAGTTCTTTCTCTCTTTCGTTAGCGGTATATGATGTGTCCCCGCTTCTTTAACACGTGCGTGCGTAATCATTGGGTCAATTCATTTGTGTGCACCCTCCACCAGGAGGTTATACCTTAAGTTTAAGGCAGTAGTGATCGTGGATAAAGTGGTCGGAAAAGTAGTGAGTGATTTAAAAATAGTCCGGACAGCCAGTACTTGAAATTTTATTAGATCTGGATTCGGGCTATTCTAAAAAAGTACTTCGTGCTGCTGTGGAATCAGTTATGGATTCTAGCGCACTTTAATGGTCTAATAAAATGGTCGACATGTTTCAGCTCTGATTGACAATTTGTCAGACAGCTTTCTTCAGGACCAGGGGGTGAAAGTGGTGAACAAAAAGTGAAAGAATAGGTAAATTTATAACCTTATTCTCCAAGTGTTGAGAGGTCACAATGTACCTCCTTTCTTTGTAGCTAATAGCTTCATCAGGGAAGGGGGCTTTTGAAGAGGAAGGTAGCACTTTCGCCTTCGCCTCCTCGTCTGCAGCATGTGCTGTCTCTACCTCCGTCCACCCGGAAATGTGCCATTTCCCACATAAGAGCATTAAGTGCATGAGTGTTTTTCCTCCTTTGACCATGCAATTGCAAATACTCAAGTACATACATGTATGATGTATCATTGGTGACATCATTGATAATGTCATCCATGATACTGCAATTCATATTACTCTATAAACTTTTACATCATTTAAAAAAAGAAAGTTGTTAGTCAAGGGCTGTTTGTCATGCACAGTATAGAGGTAATGTGGCTGCTTGTAATTTGAGGCATCATCAGTAATGGCATCAATGATGTAACTTGAGATATCCTTTGTGATGTCATAATTGATGTAATTTAATGTGTCATTAGTGATTTAATATGTGAGGTCATAAGCATTGCATGAGTGGTGGGGCTGGCAAATTGAAGTGTTGTTTTATGCTTTTAATCATTATTTCTTATGCCATTTCCGCACATAACTAAAACATCACTTTATCCATTGGTTGTGTTATTGAATTTCAGTTTTCTTTATAATGTAATCTAATATTCTATCATCATACCTACCTATAATGTAAATTTGACCTTTGCTTTTTTCCAGTGAATTTAGTTGTGTTTTTTTTATTATATTCAAAGTTGAACATCTACTAATCCTATTGGGCAACCTGTGCCCAACCCTCCACTGGCACCCAAACCCTATGAACATGACGTTCAGCCACGTGTTGCGTTGGTTTGGCCAAGTGGCCAAACCACTGAATGCACCGAATCCTCACAAGGCACAGCCAACATCCTGCACAACTGTGGTTGGCTACATGGTGTTTTCTATGACCAAACTCTTCTCTTTTTAAACAAAAACAAATCTTTTCAGTACTGGGGCTCAAGCACCGTGATAACACCGTACCAAAGAAGGTGTACCTTATGGGGTACAATAATGTTAGCAGGTCTTGATAAGGCAGTATCCGTGACCCTAATATTTGTCAAATTTACTTTTATGGAGTGTCCCTTTGGGTCCCCCCCCTCATGGCCCTGCGGGTGAGGTTGTGTCCACCCTACCCAATGATGTTACCTTAGATGTTCTTACTCAGGACTCAGGAATTGAGTCCCAGAGTTTTGTAAGAGCTGCAAATTGTTTTCCATATTGTGGTTAGCCAATCAGGATCCACACATTGACTTTGAATTAGACAAACAGAACCTATCTCGACTACAATTGTTCCAATATCTCCAACATTCACCAATGTTAACCCTTTTCATGCCCACTCGCGCATCCTTTCAAATGTTAATTTCTCAAATTGCCAAATGTATGTACACCAAATTTAAAAAAGGGTGCTTTATGAGTAAAGTTATAGGGCCATATGTATCAAGCAAAATTGCATTCGCAAACGCCGAAATTCGCTGAATTTAGGAGTTTGCGAATGCAATTTTGCCAAATGGTATGTATTAAGGCAAAATAAGGAATCACAAAATTTGCGATTCCTTATTTTGCGATTGCATTTAAGGAATCGCAAATTTTGGGATTCCTTAAATGAAATGTAAGAAGCAAGTGCAATTTGGCCTTAAGGAATCGCAAATTACCACCAACTTCAAGTTGGTAGTAATTTGCGATTTCTTTGAAAAATTCACTTTTTTGCATTTTTCAAAGTGCAATGTGAAGCACATAGAAGCCCTTAGGGCATGTATGTGCACCCCATGTGCACCCATGCTTGTTTCAGTGGTGCAGCAGGGTGTCCTTTTGACACCCCTGCACCCTTGAAATTGCATTCTCAATTTGCAATTCGCTAATTGCGAATCGCAAATTGAGAATGCCTTCCCAGTCATTCCTATGGGTCTCTAAGCCCAAAGGAATGAATGGGGAGGTATTCCTTAATTGCCAATCGCAATTTGCAATTCTCAATTAAGAAATATGTAGGATTCGCAAAATTTATTGCAAATCCTACATACATAGCATTTTGCGATTCTCAAATATCGATTCGCAAAAAATCGCTATTTGAGAATCGCAAAATTACTTTTTGATACATATGGCCCATACTTTTTAGGCAAATTTGGTGTAATTCTGCTCAACCAATATTTTCTATATCGCAGAGCAAACATTCCTTTGGGTATTAACATGGGCAGTCACGGTTTTGGGACTTCACTTTTCTTGACCCCCCCCCCCTTGACAGGTCAGTGCAAATCGTTCCATGAGGGAGCCAAAGTGGATGAACTTCTCTTTTTGCAAAACCCAAACAAGGGATCCCCCATCTAATTATACATTCTCAGTGCAGGCTTAGGACGGGCGAAGAAAAGTAGCAAAAGTACTTCAAAAGGGTTCCTACTTCCCTAAATTACTTTTCACATGTGAAGTAAATCTAATTTTTTCAATATAACTTTACATTAGTTTTTAAATCTATACATTCAATTGCCTAATTTAAAAACACACATAGGATAGGATATATGTTTGTATAGCGCTCGAATGCCGTGGCGTCTTGGCGCTGGTGTGTATGAAAAGGGTACAGCCTGTGATGCCAGAGAGCAAGATTAAAGTAAACAGCCACGTTTTGAGGTCCTTCCTGAAGGATTGTTGATTTTGTTGGAATTTACACTCAAATTCATCAAAACGGCCCCAAAGAATCTCCTATTACACACTCTCATCTGGCATTCGAATCATATTGCACCCCACACACTGATCCTACAACAGTCCAGAAAAAGGGGAACTTCACCAATACACCAGCAGAGTCTGATCTCTTCTCTCCTTCTGGTGTAGTGACCCGGACTAGACACACCAGCAGTCAAGTAATTCAGGCTAGTAGGACCCCTTTTGCAGTAGTGACCTTCTTTTTTGGTCAGTTTTGTGCCCATCCATGAAACATCACCATAGTTATTAAAGAAACAAAACATGCCTTCCCTATGAAATTTGAGACCTCACCATAACTAAACAGGGGCAATTGCGACTGTGTGATTGGTGTGTTTGTATAATTATATATTATACATATATATATGTGTCTTTCATTTACACGTCTGCCAGACATTGATGTGCATTATGTTCAATTTAGAAAAGGGTGGTTCGGTGGTTTATACCATAAACAAGGGGGTAGATGGGGTTTACACTCCCAAAGAAGAGTTAGAAATTGTTTTTAAAAGGGAGGGCTTGAATGGTTTACCTCCATTTAAAAAAGCGGGCTGGTGATTTTACCCCAACCCCAGCCATAAAAAAAGCACAGAAACATTTGCTCATTAATAAAATTATTCAAATTCAAACTTTCACTCAATCAATCAATCAATCAATGTTTTTTCGAGAGCAGCTTTTCACCAATGAGGGTATCCAGGTTCAGGGGGGGCTGCTGTTAGAGGTTGTCAGTCAAACATCCAAGCTTTTAGGCCATCTCTAAACTTCTGTAGGGTGGATGCAGTCTAGAGGTGGAATGGGTGGCCATTCCAGATCTTGCCAGCCAGGTTGGAGAAGGTGTAGCTGCTTCTTCTACTTTTGTGGTAGCTAGTGCATTGGCCAGGGAGAGGGATGTGGAGTGTAGTTGTCTGCTGGGTAGGTGGAAGTTCAGTCTGTGGTTGAAGTAGGCTGGTCTTTTATTGTGCATGGCATCAAAGGCGTTGGTCAGCAGTTTGAACTGGAACCATTTTTGGACTGGGAGGCAGTGGAGCGCTCTGAGGCGGGGGCGGTGTGGGCTCTTCTTGGGTGGTCAAGGATGAGCCTGGCTGCAGATTTTGGGTGGTTTGCAGTCTGTTCAGTAGTTGTGAGGTGTTGCTCACAAAGATGGAATTTCAATAGTCTAGGGGGCTGGTGATGAGGGCTTGTGTTACTGTGTGCCTGTTGTTGATAGGGAGTCATCTGATTATTCTTCGGGGCATGCCGAGGGTGAGGAAGCAGGCTTAGGAGACAGCGTTTTTCTTCTTCTTCATGGTGAGCTTGCTGTTGAGTATAATACCGAGGTTTCTAGCGTGGTCTGTGGGATTGGGCGAGGGGTCCAGTTCTGGGGACGAATTGAGCCGACGAAGTGTATCTTTGTTTTGTCAATGTTGAGTTTGAGGCATTTGTTTTGCATCCAGCTGGTCACCCTGGTCATGCACCTGTGGAAATTGGTTTTGCTTTTAGTGGGATTTGAGGATAGGGAGGGGATGAGCTGAGTGTCATTAGAGTATGCTATGATGCTCATACCATAGGATTTGACCAGCATGGCCCGGGAGGTCATGTATGTATTGAACAGGGTTGGAATCAGTAAGCACGCTTGGGGATTGCCACAGATGATGTTTGATGTTTATTGGGGCCTAAGGTGTAAGGTGAGAGGTGGATGTTATGTGACCTTCTGATGAGAAAGAATTGTTCCATTTAAGGGCATTTCCTTGGATACCCATTAGTTGGAGTCCATGTAGGAGGGTGTAGTGTAATATGGTCTTGAAGGCTGCAGAGAGGTCAAGGAGGATCAGGGGTTCGAGGTCTCTCCCTGGTCTAGGAGAGATTGGATGTCATCTGTGGCTGTGATTAGGCCAGTTTCTGTGCTGTGTTCAGCGTGGAATCTCAATTGGAATGGATCTAGGAGTTTGTTGATCACTAGGTGGTTAGAGAGTTGTCTGCTCATTGCTTTCTTCAGGACTTTAGCTGGGAATAGGAGAAGGGAGATGGGCCGGTAGTTCTTGAGCTCTCAGGGCCAGTGGTAGTTTTCTTTTAGCAGAGGTTTTACTTCTACATGTTTACATCCTTCTGGGAAGGATGCAGAGGTGATAAATGAGTTGAGGATGGTTCTGAGTTTCTTACTGATGTAGCTGTTCCCCCGGTTGAACATGTTATGTTAAATGAGTTTTGTTAAGCATACAGCTACTCAGTAGAGTGTCCCGGTGCTAAGCAAGATGATTAATGTTACTAAGCCACAGTAGCCGCTGATCCTGGCAATTAGTGCTGAAACAACCACGCTTTCAGTGATTTCCTAAATGCCAGGAGATCCGGCATCAACCTTAGTTCCGGTCGGATCTCATTCCACAGTTTCGCGGCTTGCACCTGGAAGAAACGTCCCCCGATGCGGGCTCGCAGATGTCTAGGAATACGAGCAAATTGAAGTGCTGAAGACCTGAATTATTTTCAAAAACACATTTCCTCCATTCATAGTGCTATGAGATGTAGATACATACTTCTTTTCCAGAAAAAAGGTGACAAGCCATTAAATGAACGCCACTGGAGCTACCATTAATGGTATTTTTATGCTGTAAGTGCTTTCATTATTACGAGTAGCTCTAGTATAAGATGGCTTTATTCTCAAGTTAGGAATATCAAGCAGAGGCTTGTAGAGGTTGGTTAACTTTGTAAAAGAAGTGAATAGGTGAGGCAGGTAATATTTTTGAAATGAAGAGAAGAGAGATTTAAAACCTGTGTCCTGATTCTCCTTATTCCTCCATTCCAAGCTTGCAGCCTGAATGACCATATACTTCAGAAGTCTGCCATTTAACAGAAGCAGCTAAAACACTGTCACTGGAAGTAGGGAAGGTGTGGACAAAGAGAGAACACACAAACTGCAACTCAATGAATGTGGTCTATCTAATTACCTGTCCCTGCCAGCTCCGCTATATTGCCATGACTAAACGCAAGATCAAACAGCGCATTTGCGAACATCGGAGCAACGTAAGATGTAAAAAAGTAACAACTAAGCTAAGCCGTAACTTCTTGGACAATAACCACACAACTAATGACATGAGGTGGACCGTAATTGAAGTAATCAACGGCACAAGAAATATAACAAACAGACTCTTCGAAAAAGAGCAGCGCTGGGTGTATCGCTTAGGCACTAACACAAACGGCCTCAACGACGACATCCCGTGGAACACTGTGCTTTCCTGAGTAGAATGCCTTTGAACCTCTAATAACGTGAACAATCTACGTTGTATGATCCTAACAATCTGTATGCACGTACTTGTGTCTCTCTGTGCCCCTCTGTAACAATATCCCATTCTAGTAGCTAAATGACTTTTAATTTCTTTTTCACTCTCTGCAAATAACCACAAATGCCCCTGCTGTCTTTCTAATCCTGGATATCCAAAACACTTTTTCAGGAATACAGCGCATTCAGCGCTTTGCATCCATACGAGGTACTAATTTTCCCCTAAATATCTTTGGCACTTTTTGCAAATGCGCCTGATGTCTGTGCAATATTGCAAAACTTTCTAACAACTAAGCATGACCAGCGCATTACATTCCACAAAGCCATACACCGACATAGACACCGGTTTGGCTCCCCATTGGCTTCTGTCTCCAAACCTCGTTTTGGAAACTAGCCGCGCCTCTGCAGTCTGGGCGGGTGCGTTCCAAGCCTCGGTTTGGCTGGACACGCCCACCCGGAAGAACGCGATCGGCAGCATGAACACACTTATACTCAGTTACCGGCCCCGCTCTCCATTGTCGGGGTCCGGTTTTAAGATGATACCAAGGTTCAAAACGGGCTGCGAGCGTTGAGGGCGTGAGTGCACTCCAGACACAGGATTACTGGCATTCTACAAAAAACGAGCTAAGTGCAACCCGTTTTACGGGCATTTACAGCAAACCCTCTTTCTTTACAGGATGTGCCAGGCACGCTCCAACCCCCCTCCCGAGACCCATGGTGCAAGTAGCGCCCTGTTTTAAAGTGAGATATGATTCTAAGTTTCCATCTTAGGGGGTCACAGACCTTTGGTCCATTAATCCCTCCATAAGGAGTATTTACATTGTGTTTTTAACCTCCATATCTACTGTTGTAGTTTTTAACAAAACACCTTTATCACTTCACTTCCCAGAGTTAACACTATCATCCCCACAGGGCTACTTGGATGGTGCTAAAATTAGCGTCTACTTTGGGAACACCTTTGTTTGCCACAAACTATGGAGCACTATGATCAATCGCAATGGCGCATATTAATAGTATGTATGTCTCTTTGTGTTTGTATGTGTATTTTCACTTTACAGGTGCTGAGATACTCCAGAATTTGGAGCATTTTTTGGAATGAGCGACTTGCTCTTCTAATTTTTTCAAGCACTTTTTTCACTATTTTTATTTTCACTTTCACGTCCCCAGGTCAGGGTGGACAATTAGAGAGTCCATACCGCCGGGGTATAGTCCTGGCGAATGCCTTGGTAAATTGAAACCACCCATATGGCAGAAACATGTTGACTGACTTATTGTATTTCTCTGAATTTAACCAATCCTAAAACCTTGGCATCTAAATTCAGACACATAAATACTCTTCACTTGTGTCTTAGGGATCACTCATTAAAAATCTTTTACTGATACCCTTTTAGGCACTTTTAATTGTGGTTACCCTCACGTCACGCCCTTTTCACACAACCAGCTCCGCAGTCTTTCTGGCGTCGCAGCACACCAAAGAGGCACTCGGCCTCTTTGGTGGGGCCCAGTGATGAAGCATGACACTGACTAGGTCGGTGTGTGAGGGCCTTCTAATTCACCCAGAGTGAGTGTGTGACTCTTATCTATCTTGCTCCGTCTTTGTGGCAGTTCTGAGACTGACCTGACCTCTCTGTTTTTGTTTACTTAGATTTAACCGGGGACTGAGAGAGTGTCCTTGAATTTCCCTACCTCTCCCATTGTTGTTTTGTATCTTAGCAGCGCACAGCTGTGAGAGCCTGTCCTTTACCTCAAGCAAGATATTACTCTATTTATCATTGCTTGTTTTATTAAAGTACTCCAATCTCCTTACATTGATATCTCACCATGGCAAACTTGGGCCTGACATATTCTGAAGCCGAAATTGAGGAACTAATGTCAGATCCTACTATATTTGCAGATCCACACATATCGCAAGCAATAGCTAATACCACCGAATGGGAAAACTTAACAGAGAAAAAGAAAGATCACATACGTACCATTCTCCACGGTACCATCCTCAAGCAGTATCTTGTTTCCAACACAGCACCTAAAGGCTTGCTGGTCACAAATGCCCCTCGCATCTTTCTCAACGATGCCACTTTCAGAAAAGACTGGGCCATGATCGCGTGGCATTGCACGCGCGACTGGATGGTCCTAATAATAAAGACAGCACTCAGACTCTCTGAAGCACTAATGATAGAAATCAGAGAGACCGAGTCCCATTTTAAAACAACAATCACTGGTTTTAAAAAACGGTTGGACAAACTAAATAAGGAGCTGAATGAGTACAAAGATAACCTGATGCAGTCAAAAGCAACCAAACTCCAAAAGGATCAAAAGAAGTTTGATTTTGAAAAAGTGTACCCCTATTCTGCTGCAACCTTCACTCCACCAGCACGCAATGCTAGCAAGTCTGATTATTCAGACGATGACTCCTCTAACAGCAGTGGATCAAGCAACAGCTCATTCAGACAAACAAAGAGAAGAGGGAACCGTGGCAATAGGAATAACAGGGCGGGCAAGGCAATCAAGGCAACCATCAACAATGGTACCCACCACAAATGGGGATGGGCCCGCACCCCTATGCCTATCAACAGCCACAATATCCCTTTATGGGCTGGAACCCGGGCTTTATGCCCCCCGCCAACTTCCATAATCAATAGAGACAGCCTTTTTTAGAGAGCGGCCGGAGAGGCCGAGGCAAAAGGAGAGGCAACAACAGAGTATCCTGGGAAGAGGACAACTCTGTAGCGAATCACACCCGCAGCAACCAACAGCCGGGAACGAGCTGAATATGAGCTTAGCACCAACCTGTCAGAAAGGACATTAACCCCCACTGAAATTCAAGTACTCGAAAAGGGTTTAGGTTTTGTACCAACAGCGAGACCTGACAAGTTCAAGCTGCACTGCGAACTTGCTGGCTTCTTTCGTAAATTGAAATTGAAAGCATTTTTCGAAGGCAAAGTAGACCCAACGGAAGCAACCAGGAAAGGTGATACGGGACTAAGACCGAGTTCCATTTTCACCACTCCCCCATACACAATACCTGCGGCCATCACCGCCTTTGAGCAGGCTGTATTCAAAGACCTGGAAGCCTGCCAGAACACTAAGACATTTGGGAACTTCAGCACTGCTGAATACCAAGCGCTACATCAACTGCAGAATGACACCTCAATAACTATAAAGCCTGCAGACAAAGGCGGAGGCATTGTCATTCAAAACACAAAAGACTACGAGAAAACTTGTAATGACTTGCTTGGGGACATCAGAAACTATACCCCACTCACAACAGACCCTACTGCTGACCTTACTAACAAGATCACAACCTTGGTTAGACGGGCGGAGGAACAAGGTCACCTGTCTAAAAATGAAGCAGATTTTTTGAACAACACAAGCAATGTCATACCTTACTTCTACACGTTGCCTAAGATGCATAAAAACCGATTGCCACCTCCCGGATGTCCCATCGTCTCAGGGATTGGCTCTCTTTTGGAGCCCCTGTCACAGTTTTGTGACTATTTCTTAAAACCGCTAGTACAATCAACCCCATCCTACCTAAAAGACACCAAGAGCCTTCTACGACTACTAGTAGAGATCACGTTCACAGAGAACTCAGTCACCCTAGTGACTCTCGATGTAGAAAGCCTCTACACGAGCATTCCACAGGACGATACCATCGAAGTCCTGGGTAAATCACTAGACTCCATCGAATGGGATTACCAGACACCCAAGACCTTTATCATTGAATGTGCCACTATAGCCCTAAAAGAGAACTTTTTTTCCTTCAAAGACAAGCTATTCATTCAGTGCTCAGGGACATCTATGGGCAGTACATTTGCCCCTAGTGTGGCCGGGCTTTATGTAGCTGATTTCGAGGCCAAATACATTCTGCCACCAAGCTCAGTTTTCTCATCGTCAGTGCTTCTATGGAAGCGCTATATAGACGATATTCTGCTCCTCTGGACAGGTAGCCATAGTGACCTAGAGACTTTTTTTATATGGATTAATACCCTAGACCACAATCTAAGGTTTACTAATACCATAAGCAGAACAGATATTGTCTTCCTGGATGTGGTTATCTCTGTGAATGGGACTGGACTCACAACCAAAACTCACAACAAGCCTACAGCTAAAAACAACCTTCTTGAATTTAGCAGCTTTCACCCCCGCCCTCTGAAGGAGAACCTTCCTTATGGACAATATCTGAGACTAAGGAAGAATTGTAGCACTCTTTCAGATTTCAAAGATCAGTCTTCTAGCCTCACAGAAAAACTTAGAGATAGAGGCTACCCGGCACCAATCCTGAATAAGGGATTTAAAAGAGCAAGAAATCAGCCAAGAGAGGCACTCTTGGAAGAAAAGATCAACAACCCTGACTCAATACCTCTTACATGTGCAACCACATATAGTAGTCTTTCCAATCTGATGAAAAAGACTATGAACAAACATTGGAACATTTTGACATCTTGCAAAGAAAATTGGGAGAAACCTCTTTTTTCTTTTAAAAAAGGACGGAGTCTGCGAGATTCACTGGTCCACACCCGCCCAAAAGAAAAGCCACCCTACGTTATGCCCACAGTGACTGCAGCATGGGGTTTGCCAAAAATCACCGGGCATTACCCCTGCTCTGACTGCAGCGTCTGTCATTTAACAGAAGCAACTAAAACACTGTCACTGGAAGTAGGGAAGGTGTGGACACAGAGAGAACACACGAACTGCTACTCAATGAATGTGGTCTATCTAATTACCTGTCCCTGCCAGCTCCGCTATGTTGGCATGACTACACGCAAGATCAAACAGCGCATTTGCGAACATCGGAGCAATGTAAGATGTAAAAAAGTAACAACTAAGCTAAGCCGTCACTTCTTGGACAATAACCACACAACTAATGACATGAGGTGGACCGTAATTGAAGTAATCAACGGCACAAGAAATATAACAAACAGACTCTTCGAAAAAGAGCAGCGCTGGGTGTATCGCTTAGGCACTAACACAAACGGCCTCAACGACGACATCCCGTGGAACACTGTGCTTTCCTGAGCAGAATGTCTTTGAACCTCTAATAACGTGAACAATCTACGTTGTATGATCCTAACAATCTGTATGCACGTACTTGTGTCTCTCTGTGCCCCTCTGTAACAATATCCCATTCTAGTAGCTAAATGACTTTTAATTTCTTTTTCACTCTCTGCAAATAACCACAAATGCCCCTGCTGTCTTTCTAATCCTGGATATCCAAAACACTTTTTCAGGAATACAGCGCATTCAGCGCTTTGCATCCATACGAGGTACTAATTTGCCCCTAAATATCTTTGGCACTTTTTGCAAATGCCCCTGATGTCTGTGCAATATTGCAAAACTTTCTAACAACTAAGCATGACCAGCGCATTACATT
Source organism: Lissotriton vulgaris (assembly GCF_964263255.1). NCBI lineage: Eukaryota > Metazoa > Chordata > Amphibia > Caudata > Salamandridae > Lissotriton > Lissotriton vulgaris. The sequence goes on from NC_141694.1 coordinate 637,098,640, forward strand.
CCACAAAGCCATACACCGACATAGACGCCGGTTAGGCTCCCCATTGGCTTCTGTCTCCAAACCTCGTTTTGGAAACTGGCCACGCCTCTGCAGTCTGGGCGGGTGCGTTCCAAGCCTCGGTTTGGTCGGACACGCCCACCCAGAAGAACGCGATCGGCAGCATGAACACACTTATACTCAGTTACCGGCCCGCTCTCCATCGTCGGGGTCCGGTTTTAAGGTGATACCAAGGTTCAAAGCGGGCTGCGAGCGTTGAGGGCGTGAGTGCACTCCAGACACAGGATTACTGGCATTCTACAAAAAACGAGCTAAGTGCAACCCGTTTTACGGGCATTTACAGCAAATCCTCTTTCTTTACAGGATGTGCCAGGCACGCTCCAACCCCCCTCCCGAGACCCATGGTGCAAGTAGCGCCCTGTTTTAAAGTGAGATATGATTCTAAGTTTCCATCTTAGGGGGTCACAGACCTTTGGTCCATTGATCCCTCCATAAGGAGTATTTACATTGTGTTTTTAACCTACATATCTACTGTTGTAGTTTTTAACAAAACACCTTTATCACTTCACTTCCCAGAGTTAACGCTATCATCCCCACAGGGCTACTTGGATGGTGCTAAAATTAGCGTCTACTTTGGGAACACCTTTGTTTGCCACAAACTATGGAGCACTATGATCAATCGCAATGGCGCATATTAATTGTATGTATGTCTCTTTGTGTTTGTATGTGTATTTTAACTTTACAGGTGCTGAGATACTCCAGAATTTGGAGCATTTTTTGGAATGAGCGACTTGCTCTTCTAATTTTTTCAAGCACTTTTTTCACTATTTTTATTTTCACTTTCACGTCCCCAGGTCAGGGTGGACGATTAGAGAGTCCATACCTCCAGGGTATAGTCCTGACGAATGCCTTGGTAAATTGAAACCACCCATATGGCAGAAACATGTTGACTGACTTATTGTATTTCTCTGAATTTAACCAATCCTAAAACCTTGGCATCTAAATTCAGACACATAAATACTCTTCACTTGTGTCTTAGGGATTACTCATTAAAAATCTTTTACTGATACCCTTTTAGGCACTTTTAATTGTAGTTACCCTCACGTCACGCCCTTTTCACACAACCAGATCCGCAGTCTTTCTGGCGTCGCAGCACACCAAAGAGGCACTCGGCCTCTTTGGTGGGGGCCAGTGATAAAGCATGACACTGACTAGGTCGGTGTGTGAGGGCCTTCTAATTCACCCAGAGTGAGTGTGTGACTCTTTTATTTTACACACACACCTGTGCATTGTGCCCTGGATAGGGACTCATGAGTTTTAGTAAACCAGTAACATTTTGTGATTAGGTGAGAATGGTTTTACCATAGTATTTATGTTTGAGTATAGTTTACAGTATACCCTATTTGTAAGTATTATTAACTTAGAATATATAGCTATTATCTTTTTTTCTCGTATATGAACTGGTGTAACATATAGGTAGGTCAAGTATGACAATACTGCTTAGTAGAATTGGGGCATTAGATTACAATATTTAGCAAATTGCAATTCGTGACAAACAGTTTAGGAAGAGATTTACCAAATTAAAATTCAATCAGATAGAATGTTGTTGTGAACTTTGGTGAGTTTAGAAGAGATTGGTTTGGGGTTCATTGTCAGATGAGATAAGATATTAATACATATTCAGAAATATAAAACAGAAATGGTCATAGGTTTTAATGCAAAGCATGGCGTTGCACTTACTAATGTAGCGATAGTTTTAATTTGATATCCTAGACATTGCTTACCATTTTTTCTGTTTTCTTCTACCCAGTGTATACAGCAGCATTACATATAGGTTATGCCATAAAATTGTACAGAAACAATAGGGGGATGCATTTTTGTGTTCATTCATGTGATGTTCTGTTTTTACTGTGGTGACAAAATGCATGGCCACACAGGGTACCGGTTTAATCATGTCAGGCTTATGGTGTCTTTTTGTATTATGTGATGGCTTTGTACACATATGTGTTTTTTAACAATGCATTTATCAAATGTGTAATTGTTTCATGTAGTTTGAAGTCCTGAAGAAGCTCTCCTTGTAACAAGTGAAACGCGCTGGCTGTATGTCTGTTGATGGAATGCTATGGAATGGACAAGTAAAGAATTATGGAATTGCTTACCTGTGGAATGAGCATTTTTGAACGCCAATTTAGACTACCATGCAAGAATCTGTTTAAAGTATTTGACTCTTTTCTTTTGCTTTGTGGCTCTGACTGATAGTGTGTTTTAGATGAGACAACCAGCCCTTGTGAGGTGGTCACATCCCTGACTAGTAGAACCATTTGGAAAGTGCAGTGAATAAAGACTGAATGTTGTCCAATTGTGTGGTAATATAATATAATATAATATATTATAATATAATATAATATAACATAACATAATATAATATAATATAATATGATATAATATAATGTAATATAACAATATATTATAATATAATATATATGTACATACACACCCAATTATAGAAAACACTTACCTTAAATGATGAAAGTAAAGGCACTCCTGTTAGAAAAAATCCTTATGTAAAGGTACTCCCAAATGGACTTACTGCAATAATAACTCTCAATTCCTGGTTTAATTCAGTTGAAAACACCGACTGACAATCTAGGCAGTGCATTTAAAGGTCACATGGTTACTAATAGATTGATTAAGCATTTTTTGCATCATTTTGACCTCATGAATGCAAACAAAACTAAATAAAACCAGCCAAACATCAGGTCCTTCACTAGAAAAATATATAAAAAACATGAACCACTCATGTGTATAGTTACTAAGAAAACTACAAATAGATTTTTTTTTTAAAACAGATTTTATTTGTCAAAATAGCACACATGACGCAGATCTCTGAACCCCAGAGACAACTGCTGCATGAAAGATCCAAAAATTGACTGTGACCATTTTACATATTTTAAAGACAGGTAAATATGAAAGACAATACATATAAAATTAAACCCTCCAAACAACCAACCTCCCCCACCCTACCCAACCCCTAGTGCACCGTCCCCTCATTCCGGAGCAACATATCAATATTTCGAACTGCCATTGGTCAACACAAGAGTCCATCTTCCACAACACCATTTCCTGCCAAGGAATTGCGGACAACACACAAAGGAATGAAAAGGGCGGGAGCGACCCGCAACAAGGGACTCGGTGTCACACTGGGTCTCGGCTTCGGTCCCCACACGGAGGCTCAAGCTGCAGGCCATGGTAATCTGCCCAGCGCCTCCAGATCTTATAGTCCTTCCGGGGACACCCTCTGGCTTAAAATATAGGGATCTCCAAACCCATACAAAAGTCAATGCTATTTTTCCAGGGCAAGACCGAGGGAGCAACTGCCACTCTTCAGGTTCTAGCTATGTCCCTCTTCGCCGGGATAACACCTAGGGGCATGAGATGATGCTTGTAAATATTGCCCCGATCCCTTCCAACACATGTAGGAGGACTAACTTCGGTGAACTAGGGAGTTCCCACCCCAGCACCTCGGAAAGACAGGCCAGAACCCCCTCCATAATTGTGCAATGCCATATAGTATGCAGCAGGGTCCCCTCCTCATGTGCGCAATGGAGACAGACCGAGGAAGCCACCAAGCCCGCCCTCCAGAGCCGGACCCTGGTATAATAAACCTGATGAAGGTAGTTACATTGAATAAGCCTCAGTCTCATTGCAATAGCCGCCCCTCACGGGGAGCCAAAGGTTCTGTCCAGTCCTCCTCCTCCATTTGACCCACATCACCCTCCCACGCCTCCCTAAAAAAAACTACAAGTAGATTTTGGGACAAAAACTACTTAAGAGTATGCATATCGAAAAGTATTATCTGGTATATGAACCTGCACCTCATTTGAGATTTATTTTGTACCCAATATCACCTCCACCCAAAAACACACTGAAAGGCTTAATCTTAGAAAGATTACTTAACCAAATCAGATAATACGTCATACATGGTTTCTGAGTTTTCAAACTATTAAAACATTTTCAATCTCACTTCTTCCTCATTTTCTTACATATTAATTACTTTTTGGCTCTGATTATGATCTTACATGAAAATTGTGATCCCCATTCAAGCAGGAGTTTGTGCAGAAATCAGAATTCCTGTTCTTGCAATAATTTACTGAACAAATTGATTACACAGCCCACAATTTCCCCCTGACACTTTTCTATTGATAAGGGAGCAATACCCAAAACAATAAACACGAGAAATTTGATATTGGTAAGTATCTGCATTTTATGCCACAATTACAGGGCCAACACTTGGAATAGGATGTATTTACCATATCTGGTAATACAGATAATGGATTGGAATGGGGCCAAGAATAAATCAAGCGTTCCACCCATCACATTTTTTTTCCTCAGTGTGCCACAAAAGTGTAACAGGTAGGTCCAAATATGGGTCCCATGCTCATTGTGCCATAGAAATCAAGCTATACCTTACTGACAAGGCCTAAATAACCAGAAACCTGGTCTGGTCTGGGATTGTTTGGGTTTACAAGTTAGGACCTAGCTTGTAAGTTCAGGATGGACTTGTCTTATTGAAACAGGGCCAAGGCTGTTTTCCATAAATCCAGTTTCTGGATAGAGTGCCATAGTGGGCACTAAAAGAAGTACTGGAATGTGATCTGAATAATTCCTAGTGGTGAGATCAATTTAAGCATTTTGCCCATCCCTTTTTTTATTTTCTCCAGGTTACCACAGTAGGACAGCATTAAAGTTTCATGTGACTAATCCTTCTATTCAACATTTAAATGCTGTATCCCCAAAGAACATGTGAAATCTATTGAAATTTACTAAGGGAAAAGTCCTAGAATAATGGCAAAACATGCAGAACTCGGTGTGCTACGCCTCATTCTTTTGGGGACACATGCATCAATATAAAGAACTGCGAATCCTAAATATCAATTTTTAAGGAATCGCTATTTAGGAATTGCAATTCCATATGCATGTAGGAATCGTAAAATAAATTGTGATTCTTAAACTTCACCTAGTTGCTATTCCCAAATTGCAAATCGCTATTAGGTAATGTCACTCCATTCACTACTATAGGAATGAATTGGAAATGCATACGCAAATTGCAATTACCAAATTGGTAATCGTAAATCGGAATGCAATTCCAAGGGTGCCAGGGGGTCTAAGGCCCCCCTGATGTACCCCCCAAAATTGTCAGGGTGCATACACATGCCCTAAGGATATGCAAATTACCATCAACTTGAAGATGATGGTGATTAGCATTTCCTAAATTCGCAGTTTGCATTTAGGAAAGGCTTGATGCATCGCCTTAAGGGAATCGCAATTTGCGATTCCCTAAATGCATTCACAATTGAGGTAATCGCACAAAATGGCAATTACCAAATTTGCAAATAGAAATTGGTTCATGCATCAGAAAAGGGCTTTTTTCTGCGAATCGGCCCATTTGCGACTTGAAAAAAAACTTGATGCATGTGGCCCCTGGTGTGTTACACAGTGCTTCTGCATGATATGACAAGTTGACAACAAGGAATAGGAGTCCTGTACCAAATATGGTAAATACTTTAACCTATGTTAATGATATTTACCCCTCCCACCTCACTCAATTCCTCAAAACGTTTATCAAAGCCTATGAGGGGAAAACAGAAAGGGGGTGATAATTATCACACAACTCACAAATATTATTCCTGTGCAAACTTTTTTCCACAGGGTTCGCAATTTAACTCTGGTCTTGGATTCAGGGACCAAGGCGAGGGACAAGGTTTAATGTATCTCATCCCTAAAGAAATAACTTAGAAGCCAGGGCAGATGACTGATCACTGCATTACTATTCCTGAACTATATCTACCTTCAACATCCGAATGAGGGATTTGCTGCAAAACTATGCACTTTTTCCATTAAAAAAACTTTTAATAGAAATGCAGTTCTCTTGAAAAAAAAGATATTGCTTTTCTACAGCTTCTAGGAGGCAATGCGAGTAAGACTTTATTTTACCAACTATTTACAATACTTCTTCATACGATCAAGATTCGGATGCCAGTGTCACTGGTCCCTCCTGCCTTGGCTGATTGAGAACCCGTCAATCAGTTCTTCTTTTCTAAATGTCAATCATAACACTCACGAGCTTTGTGACAACTGCCCGAGTTTATCGCTAAGTATCCATATGAAAGCCTGTAGCCCAGGTCCCGAGGTTGTCGTCGCAGTCCTCATTTTGCCTTTCCTCTGATCCATGCCTAAAATATTGCCATTAATCACAGGTTCCTGGACGGCGCGAATGTCGAGACGCATCAATCAATCGATGTTGAATCCAAACTGGTGGCGCACAGCAATTGGCATCATCAGTAACTCATCAGGGCGTAATGGGCCTGTCAGGGTGACTGACGCAGTATGAAGTGTGATTGGATTTTTAAGGTCAGAGAAAGCGGCATGGTGATTGGCATGACAGCACAGATGCACGTGAAAGACTTTCAGCCATGCCAGTGTATTCTAAGATTGAATATAAATGTGACACCATATTGCCATGTTGGTCCCAGCAATCGTTTTCAGCCCATGGTACGAATTTGACTGATAACCTTGAGGGATGTCCTCTGAATGGTTGAGTAAAAATGGACTTTGCGCCCTCGGGTAGGCCATCCCTTCCTGCCATTTGTTTTCATACATGGTCGCCTGTGTGAGCTGCTGTTTTATCTCACTTGCTCATCGTGAAATAGTATCCAATTGATGAGCGTGGAAACATCTGTACAAATGCTAGGTAACTGTATGGAGGCCATCGGGGAGACACGCCAGTAAATCACGGTCACTGTGTGAAGTCAGGGACATTTGACTCCTGAGCTGTTAATACACAGAAAAAAGGGCAGGCGAGTGAATCATTCAAGCTACCTGCCAGGCTTGCTGCACACACAGCCAGGAGTCTAATGCTAATTTCATTCAATTATGTCCTCACGGCCTTTAGTGGTCATCAAGGGAGGGCAATAAATAAGACACATATGTCGGACTTGGAAAGCAGTGATCATTAAATAGAGACATGGATGAAATAAATGGGATATAACATTTCAAGTAACTGCAAGCATTCAAGCCTGGGTGACATTTTTGTTAGTGGAGAAACACCAAGCAAAAACACTGCATCGTTTTTTTTAAGGATATTTGACATGCCGTTTATCGATTTTTTATGTACTGAAATTTAGAAGGCAAGAATGGCTTCAATTCTGGATCTAAAATGTAGGATCATTGAAAGCAACCTACCCACATGAATAGGAACATCAAAGATACATTTATGAAAAGTGAAAAGGACAAACTATGAAAAAAACACCTAATCTATCCTGGCTAAATCCACGGAGACCTTATTTACTAGATCTGCACGCAACCCATTTAGTGGATGGCTTATGAAGGGGGCTCATGCTCAAATTAGAGTCATAACACGGAAGGAAATCTTAAGGATTTTCTTCTGTAAAGCACTGCTGAGAGGGAAAAGGAGAGACATGATTAAGGATATGTTTTGTACCTTGTATATGTGACTGATGTAGAAAAAAAACTAGCTATGATTTTCTGCTTAAGAGTTCAAACAACTCAAGGAAATTATCACCTTTAAAGCCTAGCAGGATGCATGGCCAAACCAAGAATTTTAGGGCCCGATGTAGGTGGTCAAATACTGGTCGGTAACGGTGTAATTCGGTAAATTTCACCGTTAATGACCGCTATTTAGCCATTTCTGATGTAGGGAAGGAATCGGTAATAAGGATTCCTTAATACTGATTCCTTATTTGCCTTGCATTTAAGGAATCGGTAATACTGATTCCTTAAATGCAATGCAGAAAAAACATCAAAGATTGCTTTTGGGCCTTAAGAAATCGGTAATTACCACCAACTTCAAGTTGGTGGTAATTCCCAAATTCCTTTAATAAAGCACTTTCTTGCGTTTTTGAAGTGCCATGTGGCACACATCCATGCCCTTAGGGCATGCGTGTGTGTCACATGTGCACATTTCAGGGATGCGACAGGGTGTCGGACACCCTAGCACCCTTGAGATACCTCCCGGTATTACTGATTAGGTAATACCGAATCGGTAATACTGAATGTTCTTATATTCATTCCTATGGGCCTCCAAGCCCATAGGAATGAATGGATAGGTATTTGTTATTACCGAATCTCAATTACCGATTCGGTAATAATGAATATTAAGGATTCTGTATTTTTTTACCGAATTCTTACCTACATCTGAAATACCGATTTTTTACTATCGAATCGGTAACATTCGGTATTAAGAATTTGGTATTTCACTTTCACCTACATCAAGCGCTATTTTTTAAGAGTGCTTCCAATTTGGATGCGTGAGATTGCCAAGTGCTATTGTTGAGCAATGTCTGTTTTTTATTTGGAGACTGAGCTTTCCAAGGCTTTGGGCTACATGCGGGATATATCTGCTACATCTTCAATATACACTTTCTTCATAGTTAATGTTCAACATTGATATACTTATTTCAGTGGTTTAGTGCAGTTTGCATTTAGAAGGGTTGCAGAACATGGTACATCATGCAAATGGGTTCCTCAAATTTCGCATGCCAGGATTTTTGGCATTTAAATCATCCGGTTATGGATCTTTATTGTGGATGAGTTTCCTTTCCACAGTCTCACTCCCAGTAATTTCATGATAAATTGGATTGTGCCTGTTTACAGCCATTTTCCGCCTTTAAAGACAAGTCAGCTGTGACAGCAAGGCTAAGAGGCAACAGGCTGTTACATATGAACATGCGGGGCGTGGCTAACCGCCGAACATGGCGGGTGTGCCTTAGACAAGCTCCGGCCCGGGCCCTGCATCTTGTTTCATTCCCCGCCATTAATGGGCCATTAAATACCTATCGCTGCCTGGGGCCACCCCAGATTGCCTCTGCACTGCTTTCTGGGGGTCAAGGAGTCCAGAGCCAGTCTGCCGGCCGCCCATCGGCATGGAGGCCTACGGGTGCCTGTCTTTTCGGCGGCGTACACCCTCGCCGCTCTGTGTCTCTTGTCCATACTGCCGCTGTCACCCTGCCGCCAGCCCTGCAGAGCGGAGTATTGACTCGGGGGCAGACCCTGACAGTTTTCAGTGCCAGATATTTGCTGCTGTGTGGCACAAAGTAACCACCGGGACGTGTCTTGCTGCTGGATGTGAGGGCATGCCATTTCCGTGGTGCGACTGTGGTATGGAGGGAGATCTCCCAATCTGTCCGGGCACAGACAGAGCTGCATACAGCTCCCACGATCTGTGGAGTGAGCCTGTTCCCCAGGGATGCCCCTATGAGAGCGGACTGCTGGAGTGTGTGCGCAATAGCCCAGGACCCGCAGTTGAATGTCCTGTATCCTGGACCGGCGCTGTAGGTGAACAAACGCCGCTATGATAATTGCAGCACTACAGGGGGAATCATCAGCTTCTGCTCTCGCCCACACAGGAACGGTGGACTGGACCGGCATCTTATGTGTTGAGCATTTCTCTCCTGAGCTGAGTCAAGGCTTTTCCCCACAGCCTTCGAAGCACCCGAATTTGCATCCTGGCCGGAGCAGAGTCCCCGGTTTGTGAGAGACTTGGCCTGCACCTAGGGGCACTACTTTGATGCCTATTGTATAAATAGCACATTTTTGGTGCGAAATTGCAGCTACTTGCTGCTGTGGAGTTGGCCTACTCCTGCATTCCCTATTACACAGCCTGCCATTTCTTTTGGAATATGTCCTGGATTGCCCCGCACCAAACAGACCCCCCCCCACCTGAGGCCCGTTGTGACACCTGCAGTTCCGAATTGGTGGCGTGCTGTGACCTGCGGCGCCCTCTTGGGTTTGTTGCTGGACATGCCAAGTTGTTAAAACCGGCCTGTTCTACTACACGACACGGCCCACAGTGGGTACCTGAGACCGCCTGGGCCTTGAGGGTCCCTTCCTCTCCTCTCCGATCTGCTGTGTAGTCTGGAACTTTGCCCGGCACAACCTTCATGATCCCGGCCATAGTGCACTGTGCTTACTGACCAGCGCAGTACCCCGGATGTAACCAGCATTACATGGCTCTCTGATATATATTCCAGCAATAGCATACCAGTACTCACCTAGATCCTATGGTATAGCCTGTGTGGAAGACATGCCTATCGGTATTCTCTGTCCTATATCCTGTGTAGCCGCAGACGCAAGATGAGGTGCACTAGAGGTAAAACACAGGAGCCTTCGGCTGCTGATAACCCCGAAAAACTGACCCGGAGGGGCCACTCAGTTCCTTTGAACAAGACTATATACCATATATATAGCATGACAAGACAAGTTAATAAACTAGATTCGATCCTGCAAGAAGTGCGCAGCTCCAGGAAGGCAATAGAAAGACAAGTTAGCACGCTGGCCCTGAATCTCACACTACTAAAAGCCGCCCACAGTAACCTGGTGGACTCGGTCCATGCTAATAAACTACACCTGGAAGAAATACTCCCTCAGGACAAGATATATTCAGATCACATAGAATGTTTACAGCAGCAGCTAACAGAGCTTCAAGACAGGAGTGATGATGCCGAAGGGAGGGCCTGCAGCAACAATATTTGTATTGTGGGACTGCCGGAGAAGAGCAAGGGGTCCAATCCCACCCAATTCATGGAACAGTGGCTGCGGGATGTGGTTGCCCCAGAAGGCCTTTTCAAAATTTACAGTGTGGAATGGGCTCACCGGATCCCGGCACACCCTCCTCCCCCCCGGCGCCCGGCCTAGGCCATTCATATCACGAATTTTCAATTTCAGGGACCAGGACACATTCCTCCGGGCAGCTCGTGAAAAAGGCATAAACCAGTATGAAAATCAAACAGTGTCTCTGTATCCTGACTTCACCCTGGCAGTGCAAAAAAGCAGAGCATCGTTCCAGGAAGTCAAACTACAACGTCGGAAACACAACCTTAAATATGCGCTTCTGTTTCCGGCCAGGCTGAAAATAATCCATGATCAGAAATCTCCCTTTCTTGACTGTCTGGCTGCTGCAGAAAAATGGGTTGAAGTGATGCTGTCGTCGAGCTCCACCCAACACTCTCCCCAACTTTCCAAAACAAAATCTGCTGCGCTCCAGGGGGCAGTAAGCAGCAAACAGGACCAGGATAAAATACCTAGAACTGAGGCCAATGTAAGTCCATCTCCGGAACAAATCCTGGAAGGTATGAGGGCTGCACTTAAGGCAGTGATGACGCTGGACGAGCATGATGCGTATTCGATGGTGGAATCACAAGACTCTTCCGATGATACTACAGTACACTCAGACTCTGAGAACAGTTTGACTTTCTTCCCTTCTATCACCCCGCAAATGGTGAATGATTATTTGGGCTGAGACCGATGATTACCTCTTATTGAGGCCTCTACACGCGGGGTTGTGCTCAACAGGTAGCTTCATTCACTTTGCAATATGTATGTTCTCATGGCTTTATATATGCAGAGAACATAGGGCTTGGGCCGGACGGGATGAGGGACCTTCCCAGACTGAGCCACCCCTTAACTTAGATTCGGTATTGGGTACCTCACCCCCAGTGCAACTGCATTTTAGCTTGTCATGACAGTTTTAATGGTTTTTGAAATACGCATGGTTTGGTCCTCTGTTGTTTCAAAGGGGAACCTAGTATTGAGGGTTGGTATTCATTGGCTTAGAGTCGTCTCCAGTTTTTGGGCCACTATCCACCGAACCTGTGCTAGATTGGGAAGGACACAACAGTACAACTCGGAACATGGTTACATCTGGGAAATGCAAGATATTAACTTAGGGGGATGGGGTCTATCCATAAGAGGCAGAGACTTTATGCACAACTCAATAGAAGAAAAACACAAATTGTGTTCATGCAGGAAACACACTTGGAGGCACTTAAACTGTTAAAAATGGCAGGGACAATGGTGTGGTTCATCTTATTCGGTCTTTGCCAGGGGTGGTGCTATCTGGATCAGAAGTGGAATTCCGTTTGTAGTATTAGAGCAGAGGATAGATGCACATGGTAGATATGTGTTCCTCCATGGCACATTGGACGGAGAACCACTTATTTTGGGCAGGACAAATTTCTGGAGACATTAAACACAGTTCTCTCGGACTGGGAGGGGCACCCCTGGGTTATTGGGGGAGATTTTAATGCCATGCTAAGTGTATATATTGATCGCTCTCACTCACCTCTAGCGGGTGCTACTAGCCGGAAGCAAGCTGAAGCCTTGTCAAGCAGGGCAAAGGGATGGTTACTTGGAGCTGCATGGCGGATACATAACCCACTAAGTAGGGAATATTCATATTAATCCCCCATACATTTACTACATACACCTATAGACAGGGTGTTCTGTTTCACTGCTGGGTGAGATCTCCAATGCAACATATCTTGGGAAAACTCTCTCAGTTCACAATCCATTAGAAATGATCTTAGACTGGGGCAATATTCCCACGCCGGGCCCAACATGGCGACTACAACCAATCTCACTGGAGGACCCTGTATACCATGATACTCTATCCACAATGATAACACAATATTTTGCAGAAAACGCCATCACTGCCAGTACACTTCAATTGGAATGGGAGGGTGTTAGGATAGTTATGCGTGGGGTAGCCATTAGCACTAATGTAGGGGCCAGAGCCATGGTGGACAGGGAGCTGCAAGATTTAGAAGACAGGCTAGGCACCATGGAAGCTGCGTCCGCTTTAGATGACACACATAAAGAGGATCTGCTGGAGGCACATATTAAACACGCAGTGGTGCTAGAACAGTTACGGACAATAGACTACCTCACATACATGCAACATCAGCAGGCTGAGGCAGACAGGGCTGGTACATTACTAGCTAGAATAATATGTGATTCCCCCAGCAGTAACCACACAACCTGAAATTATTATTTCGAACATATTACGAATTACTATATGGGGCCCTTTGGCGCAATCAACGGGGAAATTAGATACCTTCCTGGAAGGCCTAGAGTTACCACAGTTCACCATAGTGCAGATAGATGACTTAGCTGCCCCAATCACAACAGCTGAAATACGTTCTGCAATAAATGACCTACCTCGCAACAAAACCCCAGACCTGGATGGTCTGCCTGTGAAATTTTACAAGACCTTCTCATCCCAACTAGCCTCTCATCTCGAAAAATTATATCACACAGCTCTAGAAACTGGTACATTACCTCTTACCACGAGTCAAGTCTTGGTAACATCCCTGCAGAAGCCAGGTAAGGACCCAAAAGGTTACTGTCCCCTTTTGTTACTAAATACGGATTACAAAATCCTTAGTAAAGTTCTGGCCCATAGGCTACAGCAATATCTACCAGTCCTCATACACATAGATCAGTGCGGATTTATACCAGGCAGGAGTTCCTCCCTCAATATCAGGCACCTACACCACATACTTTCCTCAATGCCTCCTGGTGATGAATCGACTGGATGCATCTCTTTAGACCTGAAACAGGCGTTTGATACACTTCACTGGGAATCTATGTTACGGGCCATCTCTCAATTTGGCATTCCCCAGTGCTACATTCAATGGGTACATCTCCTATACACGAATCCGACAGCTCGTGCCAAGACTGAGACGCATATATCTCAGCCATATACAGTGGCCAGAGCCACCAGGCAGGGATGCCCTTTATTACCCCTAGGCTTTGTTTTAGCACTGGAGCCAAGGTGCGCATGGCGGGAACAGATAAGGCATCAGTCTGGGGATCGACACCCATGTCCTCTCAGCCTATATGGACAACATTATTTCGTACCTCAATGATCTCCGCTGACCCCATGAACCACTCCCTTAAATATTAATGCAATTTCGAACATTGTCTGGCCGCTCCATCTATAAACCCACATTATATGCTTATTTATTTCATGATTCTGAATCTATAGTCCCAATTAGATTTGGCCACTGGTCTTTTTCTATGTCTCCTGTTACATTCAAATATCTGGGTATCCAAATTTAGAGGCAACCCCAGGACTTGCTGGACAGTAACCTAAACCATGCAATTAAATCACAAACCTCCTTCTGGATTTCGCTGCCAATCTCAGTGGCAGGGAGAGTGGCCATATCTAAAATGGTCATGCTACCCAGATGTTGGGGCTTTGAAAACTATGCAAGGCACAGGTAACGCAATACCGGTTTGCCAACTTACTGATTATTCTGGCAAAACGATCTATCACTATGAGATGGAAATCCCGCAACCCCTGTCAGTAATAACATGCTGTAGCATTTTCAGTTCATTCTTATCCTCTTTGTTTCCCTTTTAAGTTTATCTACTTATCTTCCTTGTATTTCCCTTTTTAAAGATGCTGTTCTTTTGTTCTATGCACATGCCTATGTCTGAAGATTCTCTGATGGAATTGTTTTTCTGTAAATGTGTTGTACTGGCATTATTCTGCTGGGACTTGAAGATGAGAGTACTGTGCTGTTTACATTAAACCAGTACCAACTATTCCTGGATTATTTGGATTATTTACTTCCATTTACTACAAAATTGGCGGTGAGGGTGACCAGTACCTTTCTACTCTACTTGCAGCACAAGAGTGGTACATTTTTGGATATTTCTATTTTTGGAGAACTTTTGGAGTTCTTTAGTGAATGAGAAGAATCTCTTTGAACAGCTGTGGAATTTATTTCTTTTATCAAAACGACTACAAGTGATCTCCATCATCTTATGGAAAGTGATCTTGTGAATACAAGATTTTCTTGTTTTTTTTCGAACTTTTATTTCTACTTGCGTGAGGAGATCTACATCCTACTTGGATTTAAACTGCACTCCTTCGTGTAACTGCTTCGAAGAGCCATTAGAGTCGAAGTGAGAATTTTCCATTTACAACTGAAGCAGTTTTACAGATTTTAGTAAGTTACCTGCATTTTTCAAATCTCTTGTGTCTGCCCACACGAGCTTTGGTCCGCGCAGCGCTACCCGTTCTTGGAGCTTCACGCGTCAGCTGCTGTTATTCCAAGCGCATGACGTCTTTGCTTCCCGAATTCTAACTGGGCTGGACTACGCGCAACTACTTCCTGCTGAACTACGAGGAAAGGACGTAACATTTTTATACGGCAACGTGACTGTAACAGAGTGACGTCTGCCATCAAGTGTGAGGAAGTGGATGCGCAGTATTTGTAGAATATTAGATATTACAAGTGAGAAAGCAACCTTTCCAGAGAGAAGGCAGAGGATTTGAGCACTTTTACATACGTAGTGGTTGGCAAAATGATGTGCAGCCTGACAAGAAGAAAACTTGTCAAGAAAAGTGATGCTGTAATTAAGGAAGTGCCTGATACATCGCTGCGTGTTTAATTGGTAATTGAAGGCAGAGCAAGGCAAACTGTGAGCGTAGCGTTTCAACTGCTATCAGAGACTGTCACAAGTTTAAGAACACTGAAATGAAAGGGCATCTGCCATCAGCTATGTGGAAATGGATGTGCAACATTTTACTGCTGTTAAGGAAATGGCTTACTATATTGCTTCTACATCGTTGACTGGTGTTCAAGACTGTGAACAAGGCACTGATAGAATTTATTAACGTTAAATCCACATAGTAAAGAACCTGTCACAGTATTTAAGGATACACTTCCAGAAAAAGGTTCCATTGTCACTATAGAAGATGACAGTACATGGAAGAATTTGGCTAATGAATTTCCTAATGTATTTTCTGAAAATGTAGGCAAATTGAAGGGTTTTGCGCATGCTATCAAGCTCAAACAAGGAGCTGTTCCCCTTGTGCAAAAACGTAGAGGAGTACCACTTAATGTCAGGGAAGAATTGGGTAACGCTCTTAAGGAAATGCTGGATAATGAAGTGATAGAGGAGGTTGAGTCATCTGAATGGGTTTCTCCAGTCGTTCTTGCCCGTAAGCCTGATAAAAGTTTGAGGCTTTGTATTGATTTGAGAGCTTTAAATGTAAATATCGTTGTTGATTGCCATTCATTACCCAACATAAATGAGGTTGTGAGCATGCTTGGGAGAGCCACGGTATTTTCAATGCTTGATCTTAGATCAGCATATCATCAAATTGAATTAACAAGAGTCTAGACATCTAACAGCATTTATTACCCCTCAAGGATTGTACCAGTTTAAGCGGATGCCGTTTGGTTTAGCTTCAGCGGCATCCGTTTTTCAAAGGTCGATCTTTCATTTGTTTAGGGAAACGGGAAATTACGTTAAGTGTTTTCAAGACGACATTCTTATTTTTTTCAAAGAATGATGAAGTTCATTGTGAACATTTGAGAAATGTATGTAAGGTTTTGAGTGACTCTGATTTGACGATTAAGAGTAAAAAGTGCAAATTGTTTCAGAAGACGGTTGAGTATTTAGGGCACACGGTTTCGAAATATGGTGTATCTCCAAAGAAATCTTTGGTTGATGCTATTTTAAAGGCACCTGCACCTGATAGTAAGGATAAGTTGCTGTCGTTTTCAGGTTTTTGTGAGTACTACAGCACGTTTATCAAAGATTTTGCTTCTAAGATGGAACCTTTTAGAGAACTTGCTAGGAAAAATGTGGAATTTGTGTGGTGTAGTAGACAGCAAAGTGCATTTGATAGTATAAAAGCTGACATGGTTGCTGCTCCTACTCTCAGACCTTTCTGCCTAAATAAATTGTTTTTGTTGACAGTAGATGCTAGCCTTTCTGGTTTAGGTTGTGCTTTATCACAACGTTCTGGGAAGGAAGAGTGGAATGTGGCATTTGCATCTCGTACGCTCACTGTCACTGAGAGAGGATATGCTGTTATTGAGAAGGAACATTTGGGATGTGTATGGGCTGTGGAACATTTTTGGAATTACATTTGGGGTGCAAGGTTCATGTTAAGAACTGACCATAAGCCTTTGGTTAATATTTTGTCGCCTTGTGGAGGGGCTAGTGCTACTGCTCGCATTGCCAGACTTATGTCACGCCTCCAGGAGTATAGTTTTGACATTGAGTATGTTCCAGGAAAATTTAATGTAACTGCGGACTGTTTGTCCAGGGTGCCATGTCACGGTGTCGAAAAACATAGTGATGATGAAGTTGTGGTTAGCATTACTGAGTCTGTTTCTGAAAATTTTAAGTTGATTTCTGAGGAAGTGTGGAGGAAAAGTATGAATGAGGATGTTTCTTTGTGCCAAGTGAGAGATTATATCAAGAAGGGTTGGCCTCCTAAATGTGAGGTATCTGCAGATCTCATTCCATATTTTAATATTAATGAAGAGTTAGTGTCTGAAGGTGATTTGATTTTTAGAGCAGGAAAATGTGTTCCACCTTTTGGGATTCGTGATTCTATTTTGAAACTTAGTCATGAGTGTCACATGGGTATGTCATCCATGAAGAGGCTGATTAGATCAAATTTCTGGTGGCCAGGTGTGGATAGGTTTGTTGATAAGTTTGTGAGAGAATGTCCGGATTGTATTGAAAGTGACAAGGCTTGTAAATGCAGTCCCGGTCCTTTAAGACCTGTAAAGTGGCCAGAGCATCCGTGGCAAAAGTTGGATATTGACATTACTTGACCTTTCAATTTTTTACCTGTGGAGTGTAGGTGTGCCAATGTAGTAGTTGACTACCATTCTAAATGGCCAGAGGTCAAGCTCATTTCTCATCCTAATTCTCAGAATGTGATTTTGTTTTTGAAAGAGCTATTTGCTCGAGAAGGTTATCCTGAAGTGATGATCTCTGACAATGGTGTTCAATTCAAGTCGTCAGAAATGTTGGATTTCTTTAAAGATTGTGGTATAAAACATGTCACCACAGCGTTGTATGAACCACAAGAGAACGGACAAGTTGAGAGATACAACCGGGTTCTAAAACAGGATATTCTTTGGGCTAGCACCTTTGGTAGCTTGTGGAAAGAAAGGTTAAGGGAGAGACTTCAGGCTGTATCGGATAAGTCCTCATTCGACTACTGAGATTTCTCCCTTTCGGTTGTTAAGAGGTAGGGATCCCACATCTAAATTGTGTCCGTGGTGGTTTAAAAAGAGTGCTATTCCTCATGATGTTAAAGTTGATATTACTGATGTAGCTCATAAAGTTGAGAGGAAGCAAGACAAGATCAAAAGTGATTATGATGTTCGGATGAAGGTTAAAGTACCAATGTTTAAGTGTGGTGATTGGGTGAGGATTCGCAAACCGGTTTTTCCTCAAAAGGTGATATTAAATATGGTAAACCCATTAAAATTGTGAGGGTTAATCGTAACAGTGTTGTGACGCAAGATGGTAAAGTCTGGAATGTCAGACGTGTGTCTAAATGTATTCCTTTATGCAGTTCCTTTTCTTAAGAGGGGAAATGTGTAGCATTTTCAGTTCATTCTTATCCTCTTTGTTTCCCTTATAAGTTTATCTACTTATCTTCCTTGTGTTTCCTTTTTAAAGATGCTGTTCTTTTGTTCTGTGCACATGCCTATGTCTGAAGATTCTCTGATGGAATTGTTTTTCTGTAAATGTGTTGTACTGGCAATATTCTACTGGGACTTGAAGATGAGAGTACTGTGCTGTTTACATTAAACCAGTACCAACTATTACTGGATTATTTGGATTATTTACTTCCATTTACTACACATGCCATACCGAAGTGGTGCATTGGGGGAAGGCCAAAAGTATGGCACTCCATAGAGTAGAAAACAGAGGCTTCAGGAAGAACCCAAAAGTCATGGAATGGGATATTTTGTTGGAACAGTTTGTAGCCCCGGAACCCTCACTGAGCTGAATAATTGCAGGTTCTTAATAAGAACAATATTAGAGATGTCTATGTAACGGCTAATTGACAGACCCCATCGAAGCCCCTCTACTTGTATATAAATCGTTAGGACACAAACTTTACACATAGGTTGCCCTGTTTGGCCTCCCTGTGAATACGTGGTTGTGCAGCTATGGTAATACAGAGTCTAGGGTGGGTGGGTCCTTTGTATTCAACTTGTTTGGGCAGGGGGAGGGACTGTTGCGTTGTTCAATATGCTTATCCTATAATCGGAATGATTATCACTAATTGCTGTTCAATATATTCTTCAGATTGCAGTACTCATGATCTGATAATGGTATACACATTGATTGCATTCCATGTCTCTAAAATGTCCTGATTGTGTGCATGTATGTTTGAAAATAATAACATATGTGTAAAAAAAACACGTGAACATGCTTGCATAAGTGTGTGTACACGGATAAAGCTGCACATGAAAGACTATAGTCCTGTACAACCTGGCAGCTGCACACCGGTAACCTGCCTATCGCAGGTATAAACTGCAACATTTACCTATCAAAATACCCCTTTGGACATACCTAAACCCTCTTTTAAAATATTCATAAGTCACCCATATGTAGTCATTACTTCCTATAAAGGCAGATTGCAGATATTAAAAAGGAGGGCTTGTATGAATTAATGTTGAACACATCCTTACAGTGAAATATGGCCAAAACGATTTTCCCTATAGCAAGGATGGGTGCTGCCATGGGGCATCATTGGTACCTTGTTACATTTATTAAATGCTAAATTTGAGTTGGTAGCTGCTAGAAAAATACTTCATGCACTCTTTTGAATTGTAATTTAAAATCCTCTTTAATGATGAAGTCAGATTTTGAATTAATATTTTAGAAACATCACATGTAGATTTTTCTGCTTAAAGAGTCTGGGAGTTTCCAGCTGCCTGGACTGGCGATGGCTCTCCCCCTGGGAAAGGCATATTAGTGCACAAACGGATGTGGGTGTAGAGGGGAGTGTGTCTCCCTGACAGGATGGCTGGGTAGAAGTTGTAGCCTACCCTGACTAAACTTCAAAGTGACTGTCCCTGGCACACACATAGAGTCCTGACACCAACCTTTTGTGTCACTAGTCAAGCCGTAGTGATAATGGGTATGTACGTCAGGAGCACTCCGAATCTAATACTTAACTAAAACTGCATTAATCAACTGGTGCTGTGACTGATAAGGGTTGTCACTCCTTGAATACACTGCAGTTAAGACTAGCCAAAGAGCTAGTCCAGTCACACACTGTTCACTTGGTGCTATCCCACACCTTTAACAATATTTAAACTAAACCAAAAGTTTTCAATTACTTAACATTCATTTAATTATCATGATCACATCAATCAAAAAATCATGTTTTAAATCACATATTTTGAATTAATGCCAAAACATTTTATAAACACTGCTAGTTCATAAAGTCAATTATCATAATATTTTTCAATCATTTCAATCAAAATTACAACATAACACATCTTTGTTGCGTGCCCGATGCATTTCGGTACCCAGGTGGTACCTTCCTCAGGGGCCACTCTAAAATGAAAAAAATAAATGAAAGTATAAATATTTTATATGCCCATGGGTACTGGTGTTGTATCTAAGTGCGATTTATGTAATCATACCTGTAGTCAAGACAATTGATGTGCTGTGTAAACCATCTGCAAAGAAGAGAAACCTAAGTGAAAAACCTAATACTGTATACTATACTCATTCTAATGAACGGCCACTACTCGTCATGAATATATCAATAGTCTCTTACCAGATGGTTCACGATTGTGGCAATAGTTTATGCTGTGAACAAAAGTAGACAATCAATGTCTTGTAAACGAGTGAGACCAACTGGACTTATAATAACGAACTATGCATGAGAAGTAAAGATATCTAACCAGAAATACCATATTCCATACCTGCTATGCTGATTGTTAACACTCGGACTGAAAAACTGTAAAAACGGTGAAAAAAAATTTCAACTGCGAAGTCGTGCACAATTAGCTTAAATGTACTTGGTCACTGATAGATACACATACCTGCTGTATGTTCTCTGTACCCGTATCTTAAAAGTGAAGAAATGCGATGAACCAACGTAAGTCTCCCAACTAAATACTCTCAATATGCTTCAAAACAATGTCCTCTATGCGCTCAAATCCGTACCTTAATTTTCAATTTTTCAGCCTCTGCAACTATCGCCGGGAGTCATCGAGATAAGCTGTCTTCCGCCTTCCGATCGATACTGGTTATACGCCACTGCCGTGACTACAATGAACAACGGACTACTCTCGAACCGTGTTGTTTACTGGACGCCACCATGGACGCCATGTTATAGTAATACTGAGCCAGTAAAGGCTCTATGCTAACTATACCGAATCTAATTGAAAACATGTTCTCAATGAGTCTAAATGATATTCCTTTCCTGCATTTACTGAAATGATGTGTTCTACTGAGCAATAATGTAAAAAAAAAAAAAAAAAAAAACGTAGTGTTCAAGCGCTGATGAATGATATTAATGCGCAATGGCAAAATGATGTTTAAATGTCGGCCTGATCTAAGGACCGAGAATACATTCAAATAAATATACAAAAACAACCCGTGAAAACTGACCGCGGTCTGATTAGTAAAATTGAGTCAAAACAGAGAGAAATCTTTTTGAAGTGCCTGTAAGCAGCATATAAACATGTAGTGCTGTATTGTGAACTCCCTTATGTTTGTGGGGTTCCAAACTATGTCAGTGGTGTGTTTCCAATGGTCATACCATAAACTGTTGTGTAATGCCTTACAGATAAACTTCATATTATACAAACTTTTTACTGCATGTGTGATACATTCAAAAGGCCAATAACTTTAAGATATTTCAAATTGTTGTTACAATTGAACGCTACATTAGAAAAGCATGACTGAGAAATATTCACTGTCTATAATTCATCCTATTGAACCTGATTATAAATAACATGATAAATCATATCTATCGTTGAGCCCTATGGGGGACATTGTTTTCAACGTTTTGATCGAATATAATTCTTGTTGCAGTAATTTCTGTTGATTATGAGTTCCTTGTCGAGGTATGACTTTCTCTATGATGATAAAACGTAACTGGGAAATTGAGTGTTTCAAGTCCTTCCAATGTACTGCTGTTGGTGATGCCAACGACTGGTTCCTAATTTTGCTTTTATGTTCTGTGATTCTGATTTTCAACTTTCGTTCCGTTTTGCCCACGTACATCATGCCACATGGACATTTATTGCCGTATACCACATTCTGAGTGTTGCAGTCGCTGATGTGTCTTAATTTTACTGGTCTGCCAGTTGTTGGATGAGTAAATGTATTGCCAGTAATAACATTATTGCAATTGATGCAATTCTGGCACCGAACTGTGCCTTTGTGTATAGTCTCATTGCTACCAATGTTGGGCCATTTCAATAGCTCCTTCAAATTCTTGCCTCTTGTGAATGCATGTATTGGTTACTCCTGAAATAAACCTTTAAAATCAGGTTCGGTAGATAATAATTTCCATCTCTGGTTGATTATTTTCTTAATTGCCTTGGACTGAGTGGTTTACTTGGACACGAAAACCATCTTATTGCTAGTAGTCCTAGCTTTAGTTTGTAGGAGATCCTGTCTGTCGATATTTATGACTCTCTCCTTGCTTTGTGTCAATAACTTTTGCGGATATCCTCTGTCTTTGTATTTAAGCCAATGATCCTCAATTTTCATCAAACAAGTTTGGGGTTCTGAACAAATCCGCTTTATGCGTATTAGTTGTGAGAAAGGTAAATTCCTAATTAGGCTCCTCGGGTGAAAACTTGTGTAGGCCAATGCATTATTTTGATCCGTTGGTTTTGAGAACAGTTCAGTCTGGAAGCCCATGTCAGTTTTGATAATCCTTACATCCAAAAAATCCATTACTCAGTTGTCAATTTTATATGTGAATTGTATTCTTGGATTCACTGTATTGAGATCTTTTATCATTTGTTCCAACTCTCCTTTGGACTCCTTCCAAACTAGAAATATATCATCGATAAAACAACAATACATCCTGGTTTTTGTCCAACGATCTGTGGTCATCAAGTGCTCCACCTCAAATTGAGCCATGAATATATTCGCATATGCGAGTGCCCCCGAAAAGCCCATGGATGTCCCCGTTAGTTGAGCATAGTGATGATTGTTCCACATGAAATAACTGTTTTGTAAACAAAACTTAAGCAGTTGCAGTATCAATATCTTGTCTGTCTGCAAATCATCCATCTGCAGTAATGCCCATTCCACTGGTTCTATGCCAACTGTATGGGGAATAGAGGTATACAGTATATAGTCAAGCCATAGCCATACCCAAGAAAGGGGGAAAGGTAGACAAAGGGGGAATCCCCCACCCACAAGCTGGACTGGGAACATAAGTAGCATCTCAGAACATGAAAGAGAATAATACTTTGGACTTGGACAGTCTCAGTGGCATCACCATGGACAGACAGTTGACAGGACAACCCCCTGATGCCCTAGTCAACTGATCTACATCTGGACCTAGAACTAGTGGGTCTCACCAAGGACCATTGATGCTGACCCCGATATATCCTCTGAAGATCAACTGGAAGAAGATTTAGGGCTAGATGTACAGCCTTTTTTAGCATTCGAAAAAAGGGAAATAGGCCCATTTGTGACTGTTAAATAGGCCTGTGTAGTGTACAAACCCTATTTTGCGAGTCTGTAACCTATTATGGATTGCAAAATAGATTTGCGACTCGCTATTAGAAGGAGCATGCCAAGGGCCTCCCTTCCTAATAGCAAGTCACACTTCTATTTACGATTGTTTTGTAAGCGCAATTGTGGTCACAAAACACTTGCAGTTTACCACCTACTTCAACTAGGTGGTAACCCACTCACAGACAGGAAGAGGTCACCAGGGAACCCCTTTCTGACTGGCAAAGAAAATATTTTTTTAAGAACAGGCATTGGTCCCACTGAGGTTCTGCGATTTCAGATTTCGTCCCGTATCTGGCCGCCATTGTGTGTCCTGTCACCATTTTGTGTGCTGGATTGGTATTGGACAATACTCTTGTTGTTATGGTACCACATACAGTAGATACTCTTTTGAATAGGACTAAGACACAACACCTCACGAGTGATCGCTTGTCTAGATATGAGCTAACGCTTTTGGCTAGCCATATACATATCAAGCAGTGTAATACTCTGAACCCAGCAACATTGTTGCCCATACCGGATGAGAAAGGCATTCAGGAACAGCATGATTGCTTTCTTCGAACAGAGGAGGAAACAAAAGGCAGAATAGATCTAAAAGATACAACACTTGTGGATCCGGACGGGATCCTATGGGTAGATAGATCTTGCTTCAAGCTTCCTAATGGAGGGACAACTGGAGCTTATGCTGTTACTACCTTGCATACTGTAGTGGAGACAGCACGATTTGCACAGAATTCAGCCCAATCAGCTGAATTAATTGCTTTAACAAGAGCATGTGTTTTGGCAAAAGGAGGGAGAGTAAACGTCTACACTGATAGCCAATATGCTTTCGGTGTGGCTCATAGTTTCGGTCACTTGTGGAAGGAAAGAGGATTCTTTACTTCCCATTGGACTAAAATACAGCATGGGCAGTTGGTGACTGATCTTCTGGACTCACTTGCCTTGCCTAAACAAATAGCAATAATCAAGTGTAGCGCTCACAAACGTTTCCCGATGATGTGGGTCGTGGGAATGCTTTTGCAGACGAGGTAGCAAAAGAGACAGCGAGAGATGTTACGAGTCACATGTACGTTGCAGGCCCTGCAAGATGGATCCGAGAAGGAAGAATGTGTGAGTAACTAGAGCTGAATGTTCAAGAAATGTACTAAGTTGGTAACAGTGATCATAGAACTTCTAAGATCTGACGTCACAAGAATGAACTGTGTATGAGATAGGAGAGACAGCTTTTGCTAATAATGTATAAATGGTTATAGACTGACCCTACAGATGCTTGATGTCCTCAGAATTTCTTTAAACATATCATTAAGAGAATGTGTTGTTTTGCTGCCATAAAATATCAAGAGTTCTAATGTAATGACTGACCCTTTGGTTATCAAAATATGTAATAGTGTAATTTGTTGTATATATAAAAGCAACTTTAAATGTATATATTTATATATGTATTATATGTATTTTTTAATTTAGGTCCTGTTTTGCACATTGTTATGTCCCTACTCGGCGAATGACGGTTACCTGACGAAGGCCTCAGGCCGAAACGCGCGTAGTTCAATTCCACCGCATTGCCTTCCTCAGACGTATCATCAACTGAATATATCGCATTACACAGGTTTTTTTTTTTCCCCCTTTGTTCTTTCTGTGTCTTGTGGTCAGGTTATGTAAATATTTGTAATGCAGACTTTTGAATGTGATACATGTAAATATCATATTTGTACATGTTATATTTAAACTAAACAGTGGAAAATATTTATAAATATAAAAAGGAGAAAAAAAGAAAAAATATAAATAAAATGATCTCCATATTTTGATGCATCATTTCTGTGTCAATTGTAATAATTATTGATGGTCGCTTAATGTTGTAAGTACACGAAATAGGGCAGTATAGAAATAACGAGTTTGCTATATAGTTTTTTCTCTACTAGTTCACATATTCCCTACGAATAGCAAACTAAACAGGTTGTAGGGGTCCCCTTCTTTCCTAAAAAGGAATGTGTGAGGACACAATAGAAAGTGTGAGAATGATTCAAGAAGAGGCTACTGAGAAAGAGTTGAGTAAGTAGAGAGAAAGTTCGGGAATGTTGGACGTGACTGGGTGTTAGACGGAATTGTCAGAGCATCAACGATGGCTGTTACCAGACGCTTATGTACTACCTGTAGTCACTATGGGGCATGGTCCAGCCCATATTATTGCAAAGGGCATTTGTAAAATCTTGGCTCCAGTATGGCAGAATGAGGGAATTACTAAATGTGCAGAAAATGTAGTGAAGCATTGCATTGTTTGTCTAATGGATAATCCAGGAAAGGGAACCCCAACTCCAGCAGGTCATTTTGCTCCCCCTACGTACCCTTTTGAAGTATTGCAAATTGATTACATTCATATCGATCGTTGCAATAACCTCAAGTATGTTCTGGTGGTGGTTTGTGCCTTTTCCAGATGGATAGAGGCCTACCCCCTAAAGGACAATACTGCCTTATCTACTGCTAAAGTTCTTTTAAAGGAGTTTTTCCCGAGGTTTGGTTTGCCGCGCATTGTCTGGTCTGACAATGGGAGTGAATTTGTAGGCCAGATCATGCAGAAAGTTTGTGCAGGTCTTGGTATCAAACAGAAATTCCATGCGGCAAACCACCCTCAGTCAGCAGGATTGGTAGAGTGTTATAATGGCACCCTTAAGCTCAAATTGGCAAAGAATTAGGTGAGCACAGGTCTCGCCTGGCCTGATGCCTTTCCATTAGCACTCCTGTCTACAAGAACTACTGTCCATTCCCGTTTAGGTTTGAGTCCATATGAGGTCGTTTTTGGGCGACCAGCAAATGTCTGGGGAGTTCCTCGACCTAAAAAGTATTCTGATATTCCATACCCAATGCTGATTGACTACTTGCATGACCGCACCACTAAATTACGTGTTCTTCATCAACAGGTTCAAAATGCTTTGCCAGAGGCCTCCGCAGACCCAGGTCATTCCATCCAACCTGGCGACTGGGTCTTCATGAAGAATTTTCAGCAGAAGCGGAATCTGGAACCTTGTTGGGGCCCACCGCGTCAAGTGCTACTAACTACACAGACGGCAGTAAAGGTTGTTGGGGAAAAGAACTGGGTCCATGGCGTGCACTATAAAAAGATACCCCTGCCCTTGCCTTTTGATCAGTGGGTTCGTGAGGGTATAGCTGACAACGAAAGTGAAACAGTGCCTAGATTTGTACCGTTTAGTAGAGCACGCCTGGACCACACAAACTCTGAGAAAGAAGACGACGACGTGTTACAGCAGGCCGTCCCAACACATCTGCGTTTGAACACCGTGAATCCAGAAGCCTTGATTAAGGACCAGAGGATCACCAACATGACTCGATATAACTTGCGACCGAGAACGGTCAAAAACGATTGACTTTTTGCCTTTTTACGATTTTTCTGATTATACCTTTAGTTTTGAAAAGACATTTTTATGTGTTTTCGTACACTATCCATCAAGTTGCAGGGTCACAGTAGGAGTCTCAAGCTGTGACCTGAGTAGTGACCTAGGGTCTGCAGGACTTGCAGTGTCATAGGACGGCTAACAACCACAGCTAAGTGATCTAGGAAGATTATCGTGAGCAACGCCTTTAGAGTAATGGATGTTAAAGTTGAAATTAATGATCAGACTGTAAATATGAAACAGTAAACTAAGAAATTGATGGTTAGTCCATGTGGGATAACCTTATGTATTTTGATATGCTTATGTACTTTATTAGCGTGTGGAAGTTGGATTGTTTATGTTCTACAGCCGTTACCTGTCCCTACCTCTATTCCTGTTTCTTTTTCTGCTACTGCCTCCCCACATCGGTTCTATACACTTTCAGGACACGAACAGATTAGGAGGAGCGAATACTTCAACAATTCATTCATTCAGCTATTACACCAACACCAATTAGTAATGAATACTACTGATTGTTGGGTTTGTGGGCTCATGCCTCATAATACAGAGAGAGGCATGCCATACTTGGTTTTTCCATTCTCCTATGAAGGTTCCGCCTGGGCTTATTTGGCTATGTTTTCTA
The DNA here is from genome assembly GCF_964263255.1 of Lissotriton vulgaris. Lineage (NCBI taxonomy): Eukaryota > Metazoa > Chordata > Amphibia > Caudata > Salamandridae > Lissotriton > Lissotriton vulgaris. The sequence continues at coordinate 637,126,021 of NC_141694.1, forward strand.
ACCTTTACCAAAATCAGCTGCGATATCCTCCTGGTAGCCCATATGGTGGGGGAGCAGACTTTAGTCATGGTACTTTGATTAAGGGAATTGTGACTAGGGCTAAGATTGCCCAGATTAGTAAGATTCCTACAGATGAGAAGAGAGCATATGAGGGATGGAACATAACGCAATATGTTACTAGCCTTACAGAAAAGGCTAAACTGAGGAGCTCTCTGCCAATCTGGACGGTACCTCATCGAGATAATTTTTGCTTACAAATTAATGGTCAGAATGTCAAGAATCAGCCAGAGAGGAGTATCTGTTCTCATACCTATGTCTATACACCTCAGATTCCCTCACCGCTTGTGCCATCACAAGGCACATATTTCATCTGTCACAATAGAGCCTATACATGGCATCCTACTTATTTATCAGGAACATGCTATGTGGCTTTTCTTCTTCCCCCAACGTATACTGCTCCTTCAAGTCATTACAAAAAGAGACATGGCAGGGGAGTCTTTAATCAGAAAGACACAGCAGGACAGGAGGCAGCTGACTTCATTAAAGGGTTGCGTCCTTTCTGGGGCCGAATGGCTGATAGCATAGACATCAGACACCTAGCTCGTGTTGTTGAGGCTACTATAAATGAAACTTCTGGAGCCTTGAGTAATGTGACAGCCGAGCTTCAGGCGGATCGTCTTATGACTTTACAAAATCGGATAGTTTTTGATATTATCCTTGCAGATAGGGGTGGAGTTTGTAAATTGATCGGATCTAGTTGCTGTGTTTACATTCCTCATAATACCTCTACAGTATACCAAGCTATCTCTAATTTACATACCATCTCTGAGTCTATACATCAGGACACAGGAGATTGGTCTGTGATTGGATGGTTTTGGGGACTACTGTCCACATGGGGATGGAAGATATTAACTTTCCTTGGAATGGTCTTGGCCATTATCTTCTCTTGTTGCCTTTGTGTGCAGTGTGGACATGCAATATGTGGTCTTTGTTCCGCTATGTGTGTCCTGAAGCCTGCGTCACGAAAAACAGAGAACATTAGAATGATGTTACAGCAACAGCTCGATGACCTCATGGCCATTGACATCGACTCTGATTGACTTGAGTCCCTGATGTATTGCCTGAGTAATGGCAAAAGGAGGGCCTGAGGTTTTGCGATTTCAGATTTTGTCCCGTATCTAGCCGCCATTTTGTGTCCTGTCGCCATTTTGTGTTGCCCTCACTCAGGCAGCACAGTAACAATGTGCTTTTGCTTTTCCAGCTGCTACGTGTCCTTTCAGTTAAAAAGTAACTCCATTGTCCTTGTTTATGAAACCCGATGTCAGGGTTTGGCTGAGTTTGCTAATCCATGTCTGGTTCGATTGATCCCTGTCTCGACTGACTATTTGCCCTCTCCTATTCTTTCCTTATACTATCTTATCCGGCTGACCTTCGCTATTCTCTCCTTGTATGCTCCTATTACACAACTATCTTTTGAGATACACAAGCATGTCCTGCCACCTGCGAGAACACCATCACTGATTAATTTGTCGGGAGGGGTGACACACGGGGTCCGAGAAAGGGGGGTATTTTGAGACACCTCATAGCTTGTTTTCCAACTTTTCTCATTGGTTCATTTTGTATGTATAGGGAGTGGGATATTGTAAATGTGTTTAGTGTAAAAGATTGTACGCCACGGATTGAAGTGGCAGTCTCATTAGAACCCACTTCGAATGTAACTTCTAGGATAACTGTGCTTAGCTGCAGCTAATAAACCTGGCTTCCACGCTCAACGGAGTGTCTTGTGTCTCTGTTAGTTGCAAGGCAGGTGAATCTGGGGATTTAGGCGTGCCCTGCGCCGCCCGGCCCATAAGGCCCGGTTCTCCACCACGGACCACTGCCTACTCTTAAAAAAATTAAACAGAAACGTTTAATTTTTCTTTTTTAAATGCATCCTGTTTTCCTGTTTTTTATTACATCTATTGAAAGTCAACACATCGCTAGTGGCTACTAGACTCCTACTTCAACTACTACTACTCCCCACAAGTAGATGACATTACTAATTGCTATCTATTTTGTACAATTCTAGGTCCCCATTTACCTTTACACAAACAACATGGATGTAGATTCCTCACTTTCACCATTAACAATGTTCTCTATCTCTGAACAGGTCGATCTACCACTGCACCTGCATAGAGGTTGGAAACTGAACAGAGTTCCTCTCTATCCCAGTACGAATCCCTCAGTGATGACAAACACTCCTAAAGAGGTGGACATAGAGTACAGTCCTGGCCCATCTGGTCAGCCTGGGAAGACGCCAACAGTGATGCTCACTGTGCCTACTAAAGCACCTCCCACCACTGCTGAAACATCATAGCCAATTACTGCCCCTGACTCTGTTTACCTAGTAGAGTCAGCACCATCCTGTGCACCCCAGTCATCGATTCTTTAATGGCTAACCCCACCCCAATCATGGAGGAAGCAGGACCCAGTGGGAGGGTGCAGTCTGTGCCAAGGGCACAGGGCCTTTGGTAAGGTGCAGTGGGAGGGTAACTGTGGGCCCACAGAGTGAGCCCACTGAGGCCACGGTCAACCAGGCTGCCATCACCTAAGTCCACCAAGACTCGAAGGTGTCATGGGCCAGGTTTTGGCCTAAATCCAGTAAATGAAGGAGCTACAAAGGGACACTAATCGGGAGGTTTCTGACATCCACACTGAGGAAGGCAGCATACACATTGAGGTGGCCAGCCGCCACACTGAGGTGGCCGGCATCCTCACTGAGTTGGCTTCCTGCTTGGTGCTGTGGAACATTAACACCACCCTCTGCAGGTTTTTTCCACCTCCAGTGACCCCTTCCTGTGGTCCAAGTACATCCACACCATCAACATCTGCCTCAGCCATCGGAAGGGATGCCCTGAAAGAAGATGACACACCTGCAGGCACCCCTGTCTCAGCAGCTCCAGATTCCCCCTTTGCTAAAAATGGGGGTCGTTCATGCGAAAACCCACCCACCACCACCAGCAAGAGACCTCAACCCTAATGTCCTCCTGTGTATGCTACACATTTACTTTGTTTGATTATTCCTCGCCCACTGTTCCATTTATGATGGGATGAGTATATTGGACTTTGGACTCCTGACCATTTGGATTCCACTCCAATTACTGTATCCATCATGACTGAAGACTTCACATTTTGTTTGCACTGTTGATTTTTATGTTGATTCCTTAGCCTTGTTCACTGCATTAAAACATGTCACCAAAGCATTATCTTCTGTAGTTCTCTCATATAACAATGTGAATGTACTTACATATAGACTTTGCAATGTCAAAACTAGGCAGTTGTGGAAGCATGGATATGTTGTATCTAAACAATGTTCAACCCCGGGTCACTACCTTGTCAAAATAACACATACATACAAGTGTCTGGGTTGAGAAGGTCTTTATTGCATTGAGGAAATCATAGGCTGACATGATGTCAGAAATGTAGCAAATAAGCCATGATTTAAGTATTCTGGGTCAGTGATCACATAATCACTTGCAGATGTTCACAACATGGAAGGAGAGGATGCATGACAATGCCCTACACAATAGGCAACAATCAGTTAGGTCAACATCATCAGCTGGAACCATATTGCCTACCTCACAAAAGGAATCCTACATCAAATAAAGACACATCAGTACAACAGTTTCTGACAAAGGGTCATTTCAATCGAGTGTTGCTTGCATCTGGTTCAATGTCACAATCAAATGTCAGTAATGTGCCACAAGCAGTTTGGCCTACAATGAGGAGACACATCAACAGCTACATCCAGTCCATACACAATGAGGAATTACCCAATGTGAAGGCAGTATACCATGAATTGGGCACATCACAACATTGTTGTTGAATCACATGATGGCACACATATTGCATTAGGATCAAAACACCACAAGGAACAAGTCCAATAGAAGCCAGATAACTTCCATCCTATTGCTGTGCAAACTGTCTTGACACAAGCTTTGAACACGCAAAATCTGTGATAGACATTCCCAGGCCCAATCCATTTCTACTTTGTATGTCTGAACAGGAACATATAACCGCTAATGTCACAACTCTGAAATGTCCAAATGAAGATGACTTGGTGAAGTTACCTAAGGAAACATACATATGACACACATCACATTGTCAACCTCTAGAGAACACAGTCCAAAACAACTATTGCAGTTGAACAAAGCTACACTTACAATACAAACACATTTCCCCAGATATTGCCAGACGCATATACTCCTAGTATATAGCATTAACACCCTCCTCACAACATCACAACAAAAGTTGCAATAATTGTCAAAGTCATCACATCTCACACCATACTTACACTCAGGAGAAGTTGTTCTGGATGAGAACCTTACTCAAGTCTGCTCCTTCCTCTTCACCGCTATCATCATCTTTGTTTGGCATTCAAGGGTTCCCACTGGGTGGGTCTCCAAGGCCTGAATCCCCTGCGATGTGAGGTATGTTCCATTGCATTGCAATGTTGTGGAGTATGCAGCAGGCCATGGTGATCTTACACACCTGCCCGGGTGAGTAGCAGAGGTCTCCACAAGTTTGATCTAGACATCTGAATCTGACTTTTAGGAGCTCAAAAGGCTGCTCCACTGGATGTTGTGTTCTTCCATGGGCCTCATTGAAGCAGACTTCCCCTGGTGTTGTAGTATTCCTCAGTAGTACCAATGATCATGGCCATTTTGGATATGCTGAGTCTCCTAGATGGAAGATAGACAGAAGTGAAACAATGAGTTACATATTTTCAGATCATACTACCTGACATTTCTCACACAATGTTAGGACAGTTCACACTTACTAACAAGCCAGTCCCTCTCCAGTAATAGTTGTGAAATCAGCTGGGATATGGTGCTGTTCTGCAGTATGAAGGAATCATGTGCAGATCCTGGGAACCAGGCAGAGATGTTTGAGAAGTACAAATCTGTTATGCAGACAACTTGCACGTTGATAGATTGGCAGTGCTTCCTGCTCTGGTAGACTTGCTTCCTGTCGTGTAGTGGTACTAACGCAATATGAATGTCATCAATAGGTCCAATTACGTGTGAGAGTAGTGTAAATCCATAGACATTTGCATTAAAAAAAGTTGAATCTCCGTGCCTGTGGAGCTGGATGTTGCTGCCCACATTTCTCAACATTGCTGTAAGTGCCTCTGTGAAGGCCTAATTGAACATAGGTTGTGACAATCCACCAGAAATAGCAACAGTAAATTGAAATGAGCCTGTGGCCAAAAAATACAAAACCAAAAAGAATTTCTTTAGAGGGGAAATTGATGTAGGTTTATTGAGGTGAGGTAGGAGGTCAGGCTTCAACTGATGACATTGATATATGATTGTTTGCCTATTCAGGCAGAAATTCATTACAGTATTTCATTCTTCTATGGTGTGATGGTGTGTAGGTCTGGAAATGGATGGTAAACTGGTTGCTGACATCTCCTCCCTCTGCCAGGGTCCTATGTAAGGAGTAACCAACACATTGGTTACAGTGTGCAGGGTAACATATGAAGAGTAAGGCAAAAGTCATGTGTCTGAACATCAATGCTTTATGAAACAGTACACATTTTTTATCATCATTGAAAAGTCTTGAACATCCACCAGTCATCCCCAAGTTGGCCTTCACAGGCCTGTAACAGAACTGTGCACATCATCAAATCACAAAATTGTAAATTTTACTATAATGAGGGTAACAGAACATGCAGTTTGAAAATAGTGCCTTTTGTGGTGTACAGTGTGCCACAACTGATCTACATCTGTACCTAGAACTAGTGGGTCTCACCAAGGACCATTGATGCTGACCCCGATATATCCACTGAAGATCAACTGGAAGAAGATTTAGGGCTAGATGTACAGCCTTTTTTAGCATTCGAAAAAAGGGAAGTAGGCCCATTTGCGACTGTTAAATAGGTCTGTGTAGTGTACAAACCCTGTTTTGCGAGTCTGTAACCTATTACGGATTGCAAAATAGATTTGCGACTCGCTATTAGTAAGGAGCATGCCAAGGGCCTCCCTTCCTAATAGCAAGTCGCACTTCCATTTACGATTGTTTTGCAAACGCTATTGTGGTCACAAACACTTGCAGTTTACCACCTACTTTAACTAGGTGGTAACCCACTCACAGACAGGAATGGGTCACCAGGGAACCCCTTTCTGACTGGCAAAGAAAATATTTTTTTAAGACCAGGCAGTGGTCCCACGGACCACTGCCTACTCTTAAAAAATTAAACAGAAACATTTAATTTTTCTTTTTTAAATGGATCCTGTTTTCCTGTTTTCTATTACATCTATTGAAAGTCAACACATCGCTAGTGGCTACTAGACTCCTACTTCAACTACTACTACTCCTCACAAGTAGATGACATTACTAATTGCTATCTACTTTTTCATATCTAGGTCCCCATTTACCTTGACACAAACAACATGGATGTAGATTCCTCACTTTCACCATTAGCAATGTTCTCTATCTCTGAACAGGCCGATCTACCACTGCACCTGCATAGAGGTTGGAAACTGAACAGAGTTCATCTCTATCCCAGTACGAAGCCCTCAGTGATGACAACGCTCCTGGACACACCCAAGTGGTGGTGTACCCACTGGATCAGTTCCTCATTCATCCTTGTCCGCCACCCCCAGTTCCATCACCACTCTCCCTGTTGTCCCCCAATTTGGCTGTTCCAGCTCCTGAATGGCAGGAGACATCTCCTTCGCTGCAAGTGCCTCAGTCTCTGCCCCTGTTAGCCCTGCTACCCTGAGTGAGGAGGCTATTGTCCTCCTGAGGAACATCTCTGTGGATCAGACAGCAGTTTTGAATGCCATCCAGGGGCAAGGCAACAAGGTGACCCAGGAAGCTGCCTACCTGGAAGGAATTCACATTGCCATGTCTGGCCTACAGAGATCTTTTCAGGATCTGGCCTCCTCCCTCATGGCTGCTCCCAATCCATTAGAACCTTACATCCCTCTCCTTCCCTTTCTCATCTACATTCCCTGTTATGCTTCCTATCCCAAGCACATGCACACCAAAGCATGCATGCATGCACATCATCAGACACAAGCATCACACACAAACCACAGAAATCTAAAACACTCCAACATGCAATGCACACAGCAGACATGTATCCCTCTCACCACTCATACTATCCCCAGCATAACTTCAAGCACCACAGCAACACATATAGATCATTTCACAGACACACCCATATTCATAGACACCACGCTCACACCCACAGACCTCTCCACAACACCCATTTCCCCAGACACTGCACCAACAGGCACAAACCCCTCCGCAACATCCATATCCCAAGACACCGTAACAACAAGCACGGACCCCTCTGCAATACCCATATCCCCAGACACAGCAACAACAGGTACAGACCCCTCCACAATGCCCCCATCCCCAGACACCAAACCAACAGGCTCAGACTCCTCCATAACACCCATATCCCCAGACACTGCACCTACAGTCACTGACCCTTCCATAACACCCAGCACATCCACAACACTCCCACCAAAAAACTTGAACACCCACAGTCACCTACACAACAGTCACCAACACAACACACAGTGCACACAGCAGGCCCATCTTATACATCCAATCCCTTCTCTTTCCCAACTGGACTCCATCCTGAACATCATACCAGTTTTGCCCAAGAATCTCTTTCGTTCTCCCTTGTCTCTAACCCTCTGCAACCTGGTACCACCCCGACCAAAGACCCAAAAACCACTCCGACAACCAAACCATTCCTTTCCACTTCCCATTCCATCTCTGAAAAACAGCCTCCTTTCCTCTCTATACCCATCCTAAAAACAAAAAATTCTCCTAAACCCAGTCCCAAAGACCCCAAACCCAAGTATCCCGCTCACAACCACAAGCGCACCCCTCCCTAAACATCTTCTCTCCTGCCGAGATACCATTTTCGAGGTGCCTGCTATGCCCAATGGATTCCCCTTCATGAAGAGGTACCCTGGCAGTATCAGTAAGGGCAAGTTTAGTGACACAGTATTGTGCTGTGGAACATTGATTGTGAATTGACTGGCCATTGGCCTTTGTTTCTTTTTTTGGATTGGTTTAAATCTGCAATTAAAAACTATCACAGCTTGGAAGACATTAGACCTTGCATTACTTTACTATCTATTTGACTTGATTGTTTGAGATGTGTGAGTATATTTGTGTTTGTTTCATCACTCATTGCTGGGCCAGTTGTTGTGGTTAGAATGATGTGCCCCAGGAACCAGTGCTGGAGTTAGATAAGCCAAGGAGAAATGTTGGATGTACGTCTGTGTGGGTTGACATCCTGATGGGGCAGACATTGCATTGGGTGACATGTTATGTGGTAAGTATTTCAGCTTTGTCTAGCCACAGTCAACGCCATTTCGGTTACACTTCTCCCTATGACGTAGGTTGGATATGTGTTTGCTTTGTTGAAGTTAGATATGTATTTCTCCACACATATAGGGTGTCAACTTGTCATACCTTTGTGTAATTCTGCATGGACATGTGACCATTTTGCAGTGTGTACCTTACAGCTACTTCATTTAAATGTGTGCCACATGCTGTTAGTGCTGCGTTAGTGTTGTAAACGTATCTAGGACCCGTTTAAATATTCCCGATTTATGCCCTTATGTGGTTATAACAAATCATATCCTTATAAAGGCATAAGATTCATATCCATATTTAGTAATAGCCAATACATTCCAAATATGGCAAGGCTCTTCCTTAGACTCCTAGAAAGTACAACGAGTTCTTTAAACAAACCAAACCTACAGCACCCCGGGAATTTCCCTTGCCTTTGTTTTGATTTGTCCTAGAACTCCTGCGAGTCCTGAAAGAATTGCCAGTTCTTAGTGACAGTTGTTATTGACATCTTATGTCCAACCTTATGTCAAACACGGCACCTTCCAGGTATAAATATACCAGCATTTGCCTTAAGCAACACACGGTGGTTTGGAGCACAGCGGCTATCTACTTACCCAAAGCCCAGCTTTTGCGAGTGCCGAAGGAAGCCGTTGCTCCCATTAGACGCACTGAGAAAGACGCTGTCTTTTCTCCTGCTGAGAAAATCCAGCTCCAGTTTTTCCAGTCACCCTTGCGGGTTACTGGAAGATCGAGTCCTGAGAACGAGATACAAGACCTCCTTAATTCTAAAAACCAAGGTACAGAGCTTATTAGATCCTTAGAGAATTCTTGATTCAGATTCTTGGCAAAACTAACTTAACTTAAACTGCAACACCCTTACTCCTCCCTACGTACTAGGCTTAGGTTAGGTACACTGGGGTAGTACGTTTAGTCAACTTTTATCATTGTATGTAAATGTATATATTTTATCCGTTTTAAGTATCATATGGCTCAGAAACCATATCAATGCTTTTACAGTATTATTTCATAATACTCCTTTTACTGTACACACTTTACTTTATGATAAGTATTGCTATTGTGGCAATTCACTTCTCTTGCATGAGAAAGAAGACTGCTCAATAAATAACACCTTTTATTGAAAACGCCAGTCTCTCTATTTCTCTGCACTCTGATGAAACTAAGTATGCACGATTGACTGAGTGATAAAGCTATCTATTGTTTTCACACGACTCTGGAGATATACTCCTTATTCTGGAGGGAGCAAAGTTGTCATGTTTATGCGGTTGTCAGAAGCTAATCCCTTCTTGTCCAATCAGGGAAGTTAACTCCTCCCTGTTCATTCGAGAACGTTCTAGTGACCTCTGAGCTAGCTGGCATACCTAATTACGTCTAACATATTCAGTAGAGACCTAGTCAACCTCAGTCCTACGTCTAAACTGCCGTTTATGTTATTCCAATGCGCAGAGCCCATTGGGAATATAGGAACTACACTACATAAGTTGCACTTATCCATTGCCTACACATGCATGACACTTGCTTATGCCATTTGTTGTCCCTGTTATATTTCATACATAGTACAAAGAGCATTTCCATTGTGTCCTTAGAATGTTTCTCACTCTCATTCCATGTAACCCTATTGACTGACTGTTAGAACCGGCTGTCTCTAGTTGGCAGAGGTATGCACTTCTGACAAGTAGGGACACACCTTTTCTAGTCAGGGCAAGGGGATCACACTCTTTGATAACCCCTGCTCACCCCCTTGGTAGCTTGGCAGAGCAGACAGGCTTATCTCAGAGGCTGTGTGTTAAGCATTTATGACCACATACTGTAATAAAGTGAATACACTACAAATGGACACGACACCGTAGTATTATAAAAATAAGGATCTTTATATAAGGCTTAGCACAAGACCAAATAACGACAAAAATATACACAATCTTAATAAATACTCTTGGAAGGGAAAATAATAGTTCAAATGTAGTTTCTTCTTAGCACAAAGTCTTTTTGTATCAAAGCAACTCTTCTTCCTGGAAACACAGTTCTTGGCAACAATGTAACCCACACTGGAGTTACACGACGTCGAGGCAAAGTTAATCCAAAGGTTCGGCGTCGACCGCGAGGAGCGCTACCTCGAGCCCGGAGTCACACGGACCCCCAACAACACAGTACCTTGGAAAATGAAGCACACGATGATCAGCGGCGTCGAGCAATCCGGCGTCGTGTCTTCGGTGACGATCAGGCCTCAGCAGTCGTCGATGTCGATGATTCTGTTGCAAGTGTGAGCAGCGCTCACGGCGTCGAGAGGGCACGAGGGCGATGCGATCAGCAGCGGTGCAGACACGAGGTCCCTTGGAGCTGGAGCCGAACTCACTACTCACTGGCGTTGCTGCTGGCGTCGATCAGGCCCGGCGGGCGGCGTCGAGGAAGCGGGACACTGGAGCCGTTACTCACTATGTCGAGCTGGATTCGGGGACGTCCGTCGGCGTCGAGATTGCTTGTTCTTTCAGAGGTGCTGGATTCATAGGTTCCAGCAAATAGCACTTTAAGCAGATGAAGTCCTTTAGCCCTGTGACTTCAACAGGAGACTGGCACTCTTCCAGTCCTTGGAGATTTTCTTAGCAAGTGTGAGAGTACACACACAGTTCCTCTCTCCTGGTTCCTTGGCAAAAATAAAGAAGCACTGCAGGATTCCCCCCAGCAAACAGCACACTGGCAGAAGGGGTAGGCAAGTCCTTGGATCAGCAGGCTTCTTGTCCTTGGTTTCAGGGTTCCTTGTCAGAAGTGATCTAAATTCCTGGTTCAGGGGTCCTTCTCTTATACCCCTTTTTGGCTTTGATCCCTTTGTCCATGCAGGGGAATTTCCCAACATCCCGGGTCTGTTGTGGGTGGAGGCAGGCAGAGGCACCTGGCCTATTCACTGAGCAGGGCTGGGTCCTCAGATGCCCAGCAGGAGGTGGAGCCAGCATTGTCACCGGCAGGAGCAGAGCTATCGGCCTCCTGGTAGGAGGTGGGGCTAGGATCGTCCATGGCAGGCACAGAGCCATCAGCCGCTTGGCAGGAGGTGAAGCCAGCATTGTATCAGGCAGGGCAGGCTATCAGCAACTACTCTCCCCCTACTCTCAACGCAAATGTCCCACTCATCCCACACTGACTCACTCAGACCTCTGGAGCCACCCAGCTCCTGTCACACACACGCAAGACCAGCAGAAACCAGAAATGGTTGGACAAGAAAATAGACACTTTCTAAAAGTGCTATTTTCAAACCCGGAGTCCAAAAACTATCCACACAAACGGATGCGTAATTAAACCCCGAGTTCAGGGATACCAAACTCGACATTGCACCATGCTCCCCGAGCCAGCTAGGATAATAGCATTAATAATCCCGGTGGCCCATTCTAACTAATGGAGAGCAGGTTACCTTGCAATAGTGAAAAACGAATATGGCCCTAATTCACTATTAGGACATGCCAACTTAGTCAGGCGTGTCCTACCTTATACTTACAACGCACCCTGCCCGCGGGCCTACCATAGGGGCGACTAACATGAAGTTATGGGAAGGTTTAGGGACTGGCAAGTAGGTGTACTTGCGCAGCCAGCGTGACAGTACCAGACTGCACGTAGGTCTCGCAATGACCGACCCGTAGACATTCTTTTACGAGGCCGCTCTGGTGGGTGGCACAACACGTGCTGCAAGCCCACGAGCGGCATTTGTATTTACAAACCCCGGCACTCCTGGTGCACTAGACTAGGGACTGACAGTAAACCAAATAAGCCAAACATGGAATTCAATCGATACATCAATTTAACATAGGGAGCACTTGCACCGTGGCACTGATCAGCAGTGGCACAGTGCCCAAAGCATTATCCAGCAAAACATCGTAAAACAGTGGAGGCAAACAGAAAAAATGGAGGAGACAAGTGTGACAAGTCTTACAATGGATGTCTACATCCCTTCGCATCTGAGGCCGATAAAAATGGGTGACAGGCCTGTCATAGGTCTTGTCCTGCCCCAGATGTCCAGATAACGGAACGTCATGAGCCAAACCCAGTAGGAAGGCTCTAAAGCGCTGGGGTACCACCAGGACACGGGCTGACCCAGGCTCAGCAGCCTTAGGCTCGCTATACAGGAGGTCGTTCTCCCAATACACAAAATGTGACCCTGACTGATCACCTGAGGATTGGGCTGAGGCCTGCTGCCTCATACCCACAAGAGAAGGGCACACTTTCTGTTCGGCACAGAATTCCTCCCTGGAGGGACCACCATCCTGCTGCCAATGGGTCAGCTCGGGCAGGTCTCCCAGTTCGGCAATTTGTTCCCCTGTGGGTTCCAGGGCATCCCCCTCAGGGTCTACCTCCTCCTGGACCACGGGAACTACGGGGGCCGGTTTCCCACGCCTCCTGCCTCTTCTCTTCACAGCTGGGTCCTGGGCCGTACTTTCGGGCTCCGGGACCCCATCAACACCCTTACTCGCTGTCATCGATCGAGTGGTCGCACACACCTACTCTGGCACACCCAACATTCTCAAATGCGTCTCCCTCTCCACCTTAGCCCAAGGGGAGTCTTCTAAATCATTGCCCAGGAGACAATCGACAGGCATGGTGGGCCTCACAGCAACTTGAAGAGTACCTGAACCCCCCCCCCCATTCAAAGGAAACTTGAGCTACCTCACACTCTTTCTGGGAGTTGTCAGCAGCTATCACGGGGTAGAATGCGTGGGGAACCACCTGCTCTCTGGACACCAAATGACACTTGACAGCTGTCACACTCGCTCCGGTGTCTCTGAGAGCTTCCACTCTATGGCCATTAATGGTCACCCACTGCCTATATTTACTAATGTTACTAGGCAGTGGGGGTGGAGGGACCATTTGCATGTCTCCTAGCGAGACCAGGGACATTTCTGCGGGACCCCTCCCACCAGGGACAACCATCTCTTCCCCTCCCAGGGCTACACTCTCCAACTGACAGGGGGGTGCACGCGGCGGTGCATTCGAATTCTTCATGGGACACTGGGGGTCATAATACCGGTGTCCCACCTGCCCACAAACGTAGCAGGTTAGGGGGCCCCTATGAACAGGTTTACCCGTCGGGCCCCTGGCTTCTTCTCAGGGGGAGGCTGGGAACCTTTCCCTTGGTTCCCTTGGGGATTACTTTGGGGCCCTTTCTGGGACTCCTTCTGTTTACCCTTGTCCCCCCACTCTTCTGCTGGGGACCCTGCCCACCTTTGGCTGAGTCTCCCACTGGACCCTTGTGGACCCTGGTACTGACCCAGCGGTCCGCCTCCTCAGCAAGTTTTCTAGGGTTAGATATCTTGCTATTAATATGGTGCTGGCGCAGCTCTGGAAAACAGTTATTAGACAAATGCTCCCAAGCAAACAAATCATAAAGAGCTTCATAACTTTCCACTTTACTGCCCTTTACCCAACCATCTATGGCTCTGCAAAAATAAGACACATATTCAACCCACGTCGTACCAGGCAATTTCTTACATTCTCTAAAAGCTTGTCTGTACTTCTCGGGGGTTAGGCCATACCGTGACATTAAAGCATTCTTCATATGAGCATACAACATCCTATCCTCAACAGGCATGTCTAACAGGGTATCTCTCCCCTCATTCACAAAGCGACCCCACAACCCCGCTCCCCAATCCTTCTCAGGGCCAACTATGCTAACTCATACGCTTTAAACCACTGACCAATATCTTCGTTCCTATGATAATCTTTTACCACATCTTTGGGAGAATAAAACCTACTTTCTGCATGCCCAGATGGGATGCTGCCACCAGAGGGATTCAATTCTAACTTCTTAGCTTGGATGTCCAATTCCCTCAATTTGGTATCACGCTCCAAAGCTAACTTCTCTCTTTCAAAATCCAACCTTTTGGTCTCCAAATCAGCTTTTCTCCTACCTCTTGCATTTTCTAACTCCAACTGCCCATTTATCTTTAGCCTTGTCATTTCCATGTTGTATGCACGCTCCTTCGCCCTCTCTTCTCTTTCTTCAGGGGAAAGACCTTTGGAGGAAACACTGCTACCGGGAGAGGACACAGGCCCATTCACTGGCGCCTCCTCATCCCCTTCCCCTGGCGGTACCACCACCGCATCAGAGGGATCTCTGGACTCCAACCAGGCCTCCAAAGCTTTGCGAAAATCGTCTTTAATTTCGAAGCCTGTGGTAGGAACTTTAAACTGCTCGCAAAAGTGTTGCAGCTGCTTCTTCCTGTATTTCTTTATCTTTGCTCTTTCAAATCCCTCCACAACAACAACAGGGGTAGTGACTCCGGTGTCACTCATGGTCAAAACTGGCAGTGTTAAAAAAATCAAGCTTCAGAAAAGCGGAGAACAAAAATAGGATCCTTCCAAATTAGATTGTGGCTGCGCTATGGTCTGCTTTCACTATTCACACTAATCACTGCACATGGGTCATAAATGCAAGGTTCAAATCCCACCGCTGCCACCAATTTAGAACCGATGGAATTCAATCGATACATCAATTTAACATAGGGAGCACTTGCACCGTGGCACTGATCAGCAGTGGCACAGTGCCCAAAGTATTATCCAGCAAAACATCGTAAAACAGTGGAGGCAAACAGAAAAAATGGAGGAGAGACTCAAGCCAATGATGTCAGGTCTAACACTGACATTGCCTTTTCATGTGGGTGATGTGTGAGAGTCCAATACAGAGTTGTAGCAGAGAAGGTGTTAGTTAGATGTTAGTTAGAGGTGGAGTGAAAAGACCTTTTGGTAGTTATAGTCACTTCAATGTCACTTTAGCAACATTTAAGTAATGGTAAGCTGCATGTCTAGTGTGGATCAATAGTGACATGGCAGACATGTGAGAAGGGGCAAAAGGAGTGTAACGTCTAGGTTATAGTTGGAGTCACAATGCCTCAGAGTAGCCATGGTAGATTTTCTTTCAGAACTTTCCATGACTTGACAAATGGTAAGCTGCAAGGCTAGTGAACTTCAGTAGTTAGTTGGGAGACAAGTGGGAAGGGGCAAAAAGAGTCTTGCATCTTGGTTAGAGCTGCAGTCACAAGGCCTCATGGTCCTTGTACTCACTTCAATGTCACTTTCCCAGCACTTCTTTTTTTTGTTTTTTGTTTCTATTGAGCAGAAAAATACTGAGAAAAGTCATTAACCCATTCAGTGCTTCGAACGTCCAACGGTCGTCGCGTGCACTACCTCGCTAGTGCAGCGCACGACCGTTGGACGTCCGAATCCCATTAGCGCAATCGAACATCCGCACTGGGGCGGAATGTTTGCGGCGCGCTTAACGGGTTAAATCACAGCAAATACATGATGAGTTATAATATAACTTTGAAACAGATAAAAAAGAAAGAAAAGGGGGCGTGATAAAATGACAAAAGGAATAATCAATTAGAACTTAAAATAGAGCCATCTGAGGTCTTCCTAAAAAGGGAATAAAGTGCAATTTGCCAACAGTACATTTCGATCTGAGATAAAGTGTGGTGTAACAGCAGTACATTTGGATAGAGCTTTAAAACATTTAAATAACGCTTTGCCGACAGCAAGGTGCAGTGCAACAACAGTACATTCAGAATACGCCTTAAAGCCTTTGCATATCTCTTTGATAACTTTAATAAACAAGTGGCATTTGGTTGTATAGATACACATAAAATGATCGTCAAATGAGGGGCAGAGCTTGGAGTCAAACAGCATGGTGGTGTTCCATTGAAGCTCCGGTAAACCATCTGCATCTGTGTCTATTCCAAAAAATAGGGAGAGACCTGTGAATTCTAAAACACTGCAAACCAGCAGGTTTGATAACAGAACCATAGCAGCCTAAGAAGGAACCCTAGAAACCATGGTCAGACACCATGTAATCAACATTCTTGATGAACGGTCTGAAAGGGTCGTGATTCAGACCTAATCTGCATCTGAGTCACACACACTACATGAGGTCACGGCAACCTGGCCCACAGACCATGACAGCTGCCAAAATATTTCCTACAGCATTCTACCTGCATACGCCTTTTTTTAACGTTGAAGGATGTCGGACTGCAAACAAGGCAGATCATCATGTCTTTCAAAACCCACTCATATGATGCAACCCAAGATACACTCATGTCCCCCTGGATACAAGTATTTTGCACCAACTGCCATATCTCGAAATAAAAATATAGCATTATTGTGCTGACTTATTGGATGGAAATGTGGGATTGGCTAATGGATCCCTCAGACCCCATTTGACCTTCTGGATTGCCATTGACAGTGCTGTGTGGGTGGCCTTTCTTAAAATGGTTGCCTTGCCCTGTATTAAATATTTCTTTATCAGACTCCCAAGGTGGTTCACCTGAACTATATTCTGTGAATAGGCCTCTATGATTATAGAGTTCATATGGGGTCAGGGACGAAGGAGAGTGGGACTTGCAACGTTGAGGATTCTGAAGGATGTGAGAGGCCTGACAATTCCGGACTTTGAGTCTTATTATCTGTACCGCAGTAACAGTGCCTTGATCAGTGGCCTGCATGCTGGGAGACATCAGAGATGGTGTTGAGCCAGAGCTTGAGGACCATACTAGGACACTGTTGCAGGTGCAATGCCCTGTTAAAGAGGACACACAGAAGTTTGAAAGTGGTTAAGAGATGCTGGCATCAATGTTTGCAGAAAGCTGGTGTTAAGGTTGTGTATTCCCCAAATTGCCCATACAGACACTGCATGAGTTGCCACATGGAGGGGCTTGGAGGTAGATGGAGGACTGTGTGACCACTGGGGCTTCTGTGGTGGAGAATTTGTTTAGAGATGGGACATTGCTGCAATTTGAGTCCTTTCACTTGGAGTATGGTCTGCCATAGAGCCATTTTCTACTCCATGGGGCAATCTTGACCACCCTTTGGAAACATTGGTCTGTGGGTGCAGACAAACCTCCCACACATTGTTGCTGCCATTATATAGCAATTTCTTCAGGCACTATTAAAGCTGTCTCTTGCTTCTAAAGGGCTATTCAGGAGGACACCTATAGGTCCACTGGAAAAATTGATGTCCGCCTGGTTAGAAGATCTTGTTGTTCCTTTGCTACTGACAGCTTGGGTGGAAACACTAGCTGGCATTCCTAAAGCGACACGCAATGGTCAATTCAAATGAATCAACTTTTATGTCCTCCATTAGGTATACCTTACACCCAAGCGAATACAGCAATATTTTCATGTTGAGGGGGCAGCCTGTCCTCGCTGTACCACTCCAGGTGCCAATTTGATGCATATGCTTTAGGGCTGCCATGCCGTTGGTGAGATTTGGATGAAGGTTACTGACAGGATTGCCACACTTGTTGATGGGGGTGCCCCTTGCACCCTGTGGCATTGACTACTTGGGTGGTTTCCTCACACTTCTTAGAACAAGGTAAGCAGTAGATTCCAAGATTTAGCTTTTTTGCTGACCAAGGAAGAGATCACCTTAAACTGGAAGTCACAGCGGGGTCCACTCTCTTCCTCCTGGCATAGAGAAATGGAAAAATAGGTGGGCTGTGAACGATCACACTATGGAAACAGCTCGAGTATGGCAGTCATTAGTCGGGAGCCCTAGGGCCCCGAGGAAATTTACCCCATGGCTCCCACTCTGGCATCACCAGAACACTCAGAACAATAGCACCTTTCACTCCTATTGAGTAACCACTTTACCACGCTGGACAACCTATTGCAGCTTTGGTCTTTCTATATGCCTCTCCTCTCACAATCATGCCTTTACTTTTTCTGTAGACAGGTACTTCTGTAGACATATTACCATCCTGTGCTTAGATTCAACTCTTGGGGTGGGGAGGGTGGTTTGATTGGTTGAGGGAGAGGTAATTTATAAACTGAGTGATAATTTTAGTTTCTTTCTCATATTAATCTACTGTTGACTAAAGAAAGACTGCCTCCTAATTGTGGACTTTAGATTGATCCTTTTGCATACAGCCACACAATTTCCAAATAAATGGAAGACTGGAGTCCAAGGTTAAATATGACACTGCCTGTTCATAAACACACAATGAAAGTCATTCTTTGTGTTAATTCAAAAATGTATTGTTATGCATGTGTCATTGTGTATAGATGTGAATGTGTCAATATGTGTAAGTATGTTTTAGGTATTAGTACCTAGAGTATCAGTTATTTAGTATGTCTTGGCCAGTAATAATACATTCATTTTGTAACATATATTTCTGACCAGTGAATAATTTGTTTGCTCATTGGGTAGAGTTGTGGTACTATTATCTCTCCCTACTGTATACTATTTTTGTTAAATACAGGATGTCCTTGTTTTTGGCTGCTGTAGCTCCCCTTGCCAAAAACAAGGGCAGCTACAGCGGCTACACAGGAGATTACTCAGCCTACGGGGGGAGCAACCTCAACAGTATCGACAGCAGCTGGCATAGTGAGTACAACTAGCACAGTCTCTGTTGGAGCCCCGTGTATGAATATGTCTCGAAATATGACTGAAATACCTGTTTCTTCCAGTGAGGTTCCCTCAGAAGTACCAATAATAACCAATGTACAAGACTCGAATATGGTGAATTCTGGGAGTTGTAGGCAAGGTGCAATTCCAAAGATACCAGGGATGTTTATAAAAAAAATGGGCACTTCAGTCAACCCCTCAAAAAGACCTGACAATACAAACATAATTAGAGACAAAGCACCTGTTACTGACCCAGTTAATAATAATATAAATACCTTGGTAAATGAAGAATCAGAGCAACCCAAGGAGGTATTAGAACAGATGGACTCAGTACCTCTTAACCTAGGGGAGGATATGGAATCCATAGATTCTGCTGGAAATTTCTATTCCATGACCGATCTCTCTCAAGCCCTAGACTCGGATGGTACGGAAGACCAGGAGGTAGTAAGAAGGGCTCAATCTCTGCAAGACTTTGAAAAATCTTTTTCTGATCCGGAGCAGAATGACTTAAGTGATCCGGAAGACTCAGATACTGAAGAGTCTCCTAACAAATTAAGGCAGGATAATAATGGAGCTAATGGAGCTATTTTCCCTTCTACTTCTAACTCTTCTAGTGTAAATAAAGAAGGACCTGAAACACCAGGAATAACATTGGAAATTCTTTATCAGGTCATGTTACATCATAGGGAAGAGACAAAAGCAGAGAACCTCCGCACTCAAGGGGCAGTAAGAAAATTGCAAAATAATCTGAGGAAAGTAATGAAGGTATCTAATGATACAGTGGCAAGGGTTACGGAAACAGAAACTAGGATTTCTCAACTGGAGGACTCAATGATTCAGCAAAATTAGCAAATAAAGGCAATGGAAGGGATAAAGGAAGATATCAACTGGAAGATGGTTGATTTGGAAAATAGATCACGCCGGAACAACCTTCGAGTCCTTGGAGTTCCGGAAGGGAATGAAGGGTCTAATCCCCGACAATTTATGATAGAGCTCTTTACAGAAGCCTTCCCTGATTTAAAACAATGGAGATGGGAGACTGAATCCAGAGGGCTCATAGATTCTCTTTTCAAAAAAATCGACAAGATGTGGCTGCTAAACCTCGTGCTATTTTGATTTAATTGAATAATTTTCTAGCTAGGGAAGCCCTTTATGACCTGGCCAGGCCAAATAGAAAGCGCAAGGGCAAAGATGTTGAATTTTTTGTGCGTCCTGACTTTTGCCACGCTACAGTTCAACTTCGCTGGCAACTGCGCCAGCTTATACCTCAATTTCAGGCTAAAGGAGCGCAGGCCTTTCTATTGAACCCTGCAAAACTTAAAATAATCCATAAAGAGCGCACTTATTTTCTAACTTCAGAGGGGGCGGCTAAAGAGTTATTAACCTCGCTGTGAGGAGAGGGAAAAAAAAAAGGGAAAGGGGGAAAAAATCTTTTTTTTTGATATGCTAAATGAAAGAAAGAAGAAAAAAAAAGGGAGTAAAAGGGCTCTAATGTAAATTTTAGTGGGGTCTGTAAGATAAGGCTCTAACCTGTTCCAAATAGTTCAGTATGTATACAAGTACAATACCCTTCTCTATACATTGTTTTTGGAGGAAATTTAACTTACTGGTTTTCTTTTTTTTTAGGTATCTGTACTTGGGCCCTTTCTCTTTTCTTTACCAGCATCCAATTTGGTTGGGGTTTTTTTTTCTTGGTGAATCTTCTATAATGGTATCATAAAAGTGGTATATCTTATGGTGATATCACAAGTGTTTAGATGCTGGGTTGGTTTGATTTTTTGTTATGATCTTCGTGCAGCAATAAACATGATGTGGAGCCATAGGACGAGAGCCTCTTAGCGCCTATCACATCATCAATGAGAGGGACTAATCAGTCCCTTTGCCCTGATAGCTTGGGGGAGGGAGTGTGGGTGGGTGGGCTCAGGCTGAGCTCTGGGTGGGGAGGGTGGTCGGAAAGGGGAAAAAAAGGGTTGCAAACAAAATCAGAAACTACTTAAGGATGTATATATTGAAGTCTTCTTTTCTTTTTGTATTTTCTTGCTGTTTAAAATTTTCTAAAGGTCTGAGACACATAGGGAGTTATGAGATGAACTGTGCAATCTATGTTCTCACAAGTATCATATATAGGCTATGCTTGGTAGGTGGAATGGAAAAAATATATCTATTAAATGGAAAAATTACGAATTTGTTCTTGGAACATATGTGGGATAAATAATAGAAAAAAGAGGGGAGTTACTGCACAGATTATACAGACCATGAAATTGGATATTTTATGTATACAAGAGTCACATATTATATGGAATGATAGAAAAATGTATGATGAGTTGGGGATGAAATTGTTAGTTTGTACTTCACAAGGTACAACGACGAAAGGAGTGGCAATCCTAGTCAGAAAAGGTTTGGGGATCCCTATTCGCAATAAGGCTGATCAACATGGGAGATGGGCAATAGTAGAGTTAAAGATTGATAGTAAAATCTGGACTATCTGTTCCGTATATGCCCCAAATTTAGATGACCCAAATATGTTGAACTTGTTAAATCTAGAATTAGCTAATTGGGCTCCATCATTAATATTTTGTGGGGATCTCAACCTCCATATAGACCTTAAGAGGAATGTACGTAACATCTTACATTATCAAGGGGCAAAAAAAAAATCTTTTAAATCTCTTCATACTTTGATAATGGATCACGGTTTATTTGATGTTCCTCATGAAAAAAATCTCTCAATACCCGGATTTACATTTTTTTCTTTTCCCCATAAAAAATCTGTATGCCTTGACTACTTTTTTATTAAAAAAATATTATTATGTGACACTAAATTTGATCTCTATCCGCGAATAATTTCGGATCATAATCCAATAGTAATCGAAATTAGAACTAACTTATCGACTCCTCAGGTTAGGACCTGGACGTTTGATAGAAAAATTTTAATGGACCCTGATTATTTAGATATGATGGCAAAGTGGATAAAATAATTTTTTGATATAAATAGAGGAACAGCCTCGGTTCAAAATATATGGGACGCTTTTAAAGCGGGGATCAAAGGGAAGTCACTATCGTATGTCATCAAAAAACAAAAAATAATACGGGAAAGGGTAGATCAAGGCTATAAAAATGTCCTATTATGGGAAAAAAAATTATCAATTGCTATTATTCAAAAACAATCAACTGTAGGCATTGAAACAAACCTAGCAATTCATAAAGCTGCTTTATATGAATCTTTTGCCTCAAAATTGGCGGGAATAATAGCAACCCATAGCAACCCATAGATCTCAATTGTACAAGAAGGCTGAGAATGCAGGGAAAATTTTGGCTAAAAGAACTAGACAAAAAGAAGTATATAACACAATAGATGCCATTAAAGACGAAATGGGACAAACACATAATAATCCTGATGCGATCCTTGAAACTTTTCGACAATTTTATCAAAAACTATATAAATATAATGATGACTGTTAGCCCTAGAAACAGCAATTTCTTGGGAGGAAATTAAAAATGCATTAACATCGCTAGCATTAGGAAAAGCCACGGGACCTGAAGGTATCTGATTGGAATTCTACAAGGTTTTTAGAAATGTTATAAAACAAGACATACTCATTACCTTCCTTGAGGCACAGAGAGGTTTTCCACCGGACTCCTGGGCCCAGTCACTAATAATGACATTTCTCAAAAAAGATAAGGATCCACTAAACCCCGCGTCATACAGACCAATATCTCTAATAAATACAGACAGCAAGATATACTCAAAAATATTAGCAACACGATTGTCAAAAATAATAGCAACAATTGTATCCCGCTGGCAACATGGGTTTATCCCAAATAGGTATACAGCAGATCATGTACGGAGGGTTGTCGCTATTATGGACTGGGCTGAGGGTACTAAAACATCAATGGGGATCACCCTATTGGATGCCGAAAAAGCATTCAATAGGGTGGCATGGCCCTATCTTTGGGAGCTGCTAATTACAAAGGGTTTTGGTCCGGGGATTGTAACCGCTTTTAAAGCTTTGTATAAAAATCCAATGTCATCGGTTAAAATTGGAGCTACGAAATCAGCTTTATTTCCTATTCAACGTGGAACACGTCAAGGATGACCATCCTCCCCTCTCCTTTTTGCTATCTACATTGATATCTTTCTTGAACAACTAAACCAAGGTGAACACATTGTTCCGGTGGCAGTGGGTGGTATCAATTATAGAGCCCTTGCCTATGCAGATGATCTAGTGGTAGTTACCAGTGATATTGAGAGGGTGTTCCCTAGAATCGAAGAACTGGCAACAAATTTTGGCTCCTTTTCAGGTTACAAATTGAATTTATCTAAAGCGCAAATAATTTATGTGGGTCAAAATCCACCGCCCCTTAATAATATAGTCTCTGAAGCAACATACTTGGGGATTAAATTAACTACTCCTGTATCAAAGATTCCTGATCTTAATTTTGCCCCGATTCTGAGGAAGGCCAACTCAACTTTGGAGAGAATAGACCATTTGCATTTATCACTACATGGCAGGAACAATGTGTTAAAAATGTTGATTTTGCCAAAATATATATATTTATTTAGAACAATTCCTTTGGAATTCCCGCTTGAATACTTTAAACAACTTGAAAGAATGACAGGAAGATTTCTATGGGGGTACAAAGGTATTAGAAGAGCTTATAAAAAAATGATACTACCAAGGGATAGAGGTGGATGGGCTGTTCCACACTTTTTATTTTATTATCTGGCTACAATATTTCCATGTATATCGCCCCTAATTGTGGGAAAAAAAACTCCCATCTCATATGCACATTCCCCTTCGATTTATGAATTAGTTCTAGGTTTAGATACTAATAATCAATTTCTAAGAATAATAGAACCAAGCTACTACAAAAAAACAACATTTAAGATTATATCGCAGCTTTTAAAGGATGCAGAATTATTAAAAAATGGGTGGGGATTCCAAAGATTACAAGATATACTCCCTTAAATTCTCCACATTGCTTTCCTCCCATATTCAGAGATGCGGTGATGAAAAGGTGGAATAATAGTGGTATATACTATCTGAGTGATTTATATTCGGCCAATTCTAACACTATATTATCCTTCTCTGAACTACAACAGAAATTTAGAATTCCTCCTCAAGACTACTTTAAATACCTACAGATATTTAGCTTTTTAAACTCGTCGACGCTCAATTATTACCATGGGTTAAAACTGATTTTGATGATAGAGAGTCTGTTTGTTAAAAGAAAAATATGTTATTTTTATAACCTTCTTATAACTTTTCTCCCAGATGATCTCTCTGCGATTCAACATAGATGGGAGGAGAAATTGTGTGTAAATGACTTGATGTTAAAGAAATCAATTAAAATAGCTAATACTATTCTAATTACAGGACGATCAAGAACCCAGCACTATATGGCTATGTTTGATCTTTATCATACCCCAGCAAAAATTATGAAATGGGGGGATACTGCTGGTATAATGTGCAATCGGTGTACACAGATGGGAGCAGATTCAATACATATGTTTTTCTCATGCTCCAAATTACATGGTATTATTCTACAAATACAACTTTTTATTGAAAGAATCACAGGGAGAACAATCATTTTTACACCAGAATTGATTTTATTTGGACTATCAATAGACACTTCAGTAAGCGAACAACAACACTTGATCTTTATTACGTTATCTGAATATCGGGCATGCATCACCCAGGAATGGATCAACCCAGTTCCACCATCGTTCTCTATGTGGAGGGCCCGCTTACTAGCAAAATTTAACTTTGAATCAGCTATGTATGCAACTAAAGGAAGGAAGAAGAAACAATTAGGGATGAAAATTTGGGCTCCGGTACAACAATGGATCCATGAGGAAATGACTTAAAATATTAATTTGCTTAAACTTTGTTGGATTGCTTTGCTGTCGTGTTTCGTTTTATTTTATGGTATTTCTTATACATGTAAAATGTAATCGAGTCAATTTGTATATGTTTGCAACCTGAAAGCAATAAAAAAAAATTAAAAAAAATACAGGATGTCCTGGTAGCAACTGGAAATCGTACAAGGGATATCAAATCTTGCTTGCGCTCATCTACTTACCATCATTGAGCTGTGCTTTGGAAAAAAATCTGCCGCACAGCAATTGGTGGAATTTGCACAGAACTCCTGCTTACAAGAGTAACACAGAGACACCAACATTCCATGAATTGGTGCCTGCAGAATAGAATATTTTACCCACCCTTAACCATTTTTCACCACCAGCCTATTAATAGTCTCCAGGATCAAGGATTACATCCTTAGACTACACCCAAACCGAAGCGATCCACAAATCACTTTCCCTTAATGTGAACTTTTTTAGATCTGTACCTTTATCGAACATGATTTCCAGAGGTCCCGTTCCTTCCTCATATACATGTTTCCACATTAAATGGGCACGTCAAAGTGCAGACTACCTGAAGCAATCAACAATACTCAACTGGTTCACCTCCTTTTTAAACGAACACCAACAAACAGTATGGGCTCCACCTTTTGCTGGCCTGATCCCACCCCTTGAGGTGGGTGTGCCCCAGGGTTCTATTTTGAGCCCCATCCTCTTTAATCTGTACATGACACCCCTTGCAACTCTGGCTGAGAACCACGGCGCAGAAATCGTATTGTATGCCGACGATATGCAGCTGCTCTTTACCAGCAGCAAAGACATGGACTTCAAGGGCGACATGATTAACAACTGCCTTACAAAGGTATTCTCCTGGCTCCAGCACAACCAGCTTAAATGCAACCCTGGTAAATCGGAGATTATCTTCTTTGGGAACCGCCCCAGCAACCTCTGGCGCAGTTGGCGTCCTCCTGACATGTCCCCTCCCACGTCTCCTGTAAAGACAGTGAAAAATCTGGAGGTGAAGCTCAAAGAACATCTCTCCATGCAGGTCATGTTTTTGCCTGCTTAAGATGCTGAAACAGTTTCTGCCCCTCCTATCTATCACCCACAGAAAAACAGTGGTCCAGGCATTAATAATCTCCAGGTTGGATTACGTGAATATACTATATTTGGGTCTGCCTGAGTATCTACTGACTAGACTACAGGTGACTCAGAACGCCGCAGCCAGAGCCATACTCATGTTGGGTCCAGAACCCGCATGGCTGCACAGTTGAAGTCTCTTCATTGACTCCCTGTCCACAAGAAGATTCATTTTAAAGCCATGGTCCTGGCTTTTAAGGCCCTCCACCACTTAGGTGATGGGTACATTACAAAAAGAGTTCAATGTTATCATCCTCACCATGCCCTCAGGTCAGCAGCACTGCAACTGGCTCGGTCCCCCTGATACTTTCGGGCACGTATCGAGGGTCGCTCTTTCCAGGTGCAAGCAGCCAAGCTGTGGAACAATCTACCTATCGATCTAAGGTTACCTCACGATCTCCCGGGGTTCAGGAAATCTCTAAAAACTTGACTGTTTCAGCTGTAGACCTCAGTGCTTGGCTCCCTTTTCGGGTTGAGCCTTCATCCTGCTTCAGCACCGGGACACTCAATCCAGTAGCTGTGTGCTCTACAAATAAACTTTTAACATAACATAAAACAATAGGGAATATACTCCAGACACTTGAAGAATTGCTTTTTCTTGTCACCACAAAAAACAGCCAGATGACTATTTTTTTCAGGGCAATAGCCAGCATAACCTCTCAACCTTAGCAAGGATTCTCAAGTACCCAAAATGACAGATATCATAAGAGAACAAACAACCATCAAGAATTTAATTGGGGCAGTAGAATGCACCACAGTAAGATGCTCACAGAGATACTCTCGATGCAAAACGACATTGCTTCATTTAACTGTAGTTGAATTAATTCAGACTAGAGAAGGTGGAGGTGAAAACTGCTGAACTTTTAGATTGGAAAAGTGATGAGCTGCATCTTCATCGGAAACATAACTGAGCTAGAAACTGATGAAGCAATATATAAATCTCTGGTCTAAGAGAGAAGCTAGAAAGAGAAGAATAGATTGCTTTTAAGAAATCTCAAACCTTAACTTCAACAGACCCCTGGAGTTTAAATGCACTATTTAGAATTGTTTGAGGAACAACAATACCAACAATGGACCTAGGCAGAGATAACCAGTTTGACAACTGATACTGGCAGGCAAAAAGCAAGACTTTTCCTCTTAAGCAAACATAAAACTAAATAAATTCCTCTTTCTCAGACTCTAACTGAAAAAAGTGGAAAACCTTCTCCTGAAACTCAGCTCATAGCAATGAACAGTAAGATGAAAAAGTTCACTGACCTGGACTCACTGCAACAATTTCTTTATGACTTATATCCATCACAAATGGTAACAAGTTAATCACATCAATAAACCCACACACTGGTGAATTCACCTTTGCAGGTTTTGCATTGGAAAGACTGGCAAAGGCTGGAAAACAGTGTAAACAACTGAACAACAAATGACAGATCTGGAGACAAATGTAATTAAGAAAGTAGAGACTAGATACTAGTCATATTTCCCAATAAAGAAGACTTAGGGCCTTATTATGACTATGGCAGTCCACTGCTAGCAATACTGCTTGTTTCATTTGTTGTCATATGAATGGTACTTCCCTGAATCATGTTTCTGTATGTTCTCCTTTGCTCACCTATAATCATGTTCCAATTGTTCCTCCCTTAGTACCCAGTAATCAATCATGTTGAGCTGTGATTTGTGCAGTAACAGGCTTGTATTTGCCAATGCTTGGCTACATGCTATTTGGGGGTCTGCTTAGTGCTGATTCTACATCATTTATTCACATTACCTTTCTTGTGGCTTTGTATGCACTTAACTGCTGAAGGAAGGCTATTATTCCTCGTTCAATGCGCATGCTAATTATCACCCGCGAGCGCATAGAAATGAGCTTTCGCGAAGAGCTTCCAAAGGTCCTGTGCGTCAACATGGGGGTGTGGCTACATCTTGTTGCCATCCTATAAATAGCCACGCCCTTCTCTAAACAACACCTGGCTTTATGTCTGGTTACCGTTCTTTCCCACGAGCGCGAGCTGAAGGTCACGTCTTCTTCCCCGACTCGGCGTTCTACGATCCAGATTAGAGCCGACTCACAACAAAGGACAGTAGGAGTGCATTCATTCCTTGGGGACACGACCTGCGGTTCAAGAGCTAAGTGAGTCACTATTTTAGTTATTTGACAACTTGCTTCTTGGATCTTGAAAGCCCGTTTCTTGGATAAGAAACACAACTGCTTAACCCTTGCTAGTGGTGTCACTGAAGACAGAACTATTGGGAGTAGAATTATTTAACTCTAGTTTTAAGCCTAGTTTTTGGTTTCAAGACTGAGTGTAGGACTGAAAAAACTATCATTTACAGAAATGTTAATTGCAAATAGGAAATGCACTGTGTAAAGGGTTTACACGAGGTTGATGAAAGAGAGACCAGTATATGCGAACAATATGTTGAATGGAAATACTGTTTGAAGGAGAATTGCTGCATGTCTTGTGTTTATTGGTGACTCCAGCAAAGGATATAGTTTAGTAAGGTCCGGGTATATTAGCAGAATATCTAAGTAGAATCACTATACGGACCTAGATCTAATCTTTTTCTATTGTACCAATACAGCGCTATTTAAGGAAAGAGTTCTAAGGCTACTCACCCAATCAACAAGGTATCGTCAGTTCTCAGTTCATGGGAATAGAAGGTACTTCATGAATGTTAGCTACTCTGAGATTTGGCACATAGGTTGTTGAGGTGACATAGGCTATATTTATTCTTTGTGATTACTTTATAGGCAATAGAGACTATATCCCTGTCACAAGTTCTGAACTAACCGCGGCGGCCCGGGTGAAGAAGCTGTGCACAAGCAAGGTCTTCTATTTCTTGTTTCATTCTCTGTCCCGTTCCCCTTCCCCTTCAGGACACCTGCCAAGGCTCCTGTTGCACCAGCAGCTCTGAGAGGTGTTCCGGAAGGGTTCCAGAGCTAGCATTGCCCCTGCAGACAGTCCTGGTTTTCAGGTGAGTGCTTGGTCATAATCTAACACATAGTACTGCCATAGTTGCTGTTCTACAACTGCCGCACTCCGGGACCTCTCGCAGTATTACAACTGTGGCGGTCAGACTGACACAAAACCACCGGGATCAAGGATCCTGCTGGGCCAGTGGTCTTTCCTTGTGAAGAATACGCTGGTGGTGCTACAGCCAGCTCTGCCAAACATATTGGAGTTCCCTCAAGGCCACTTTTTTCATGGCGGTGCAACGGCCATGAAAAGGGTGGCGGAGAGGCAACAAAGGGACCCTAACAGGGCCCCTTGCTGCGCCCGGGACTGGGGGTGCAATCAAGGGGGCACATGTTGTGCCTCCCAGTATTTATGCAACCCCATTTCCTGCACTGTGCAGAAATGTGCAGACGGTGCTGTCACTGCGCCAGTCTGTATGTAAGGTTCTCTAATAAGCCTTACAGACCGCTGCCTTTGCAGTGCTGTCGTGCCACTGCCCACCATAGATTACAATCATAATCTGGTGGGTGGTGTTGGAACCCATGGGAGGACGGCCAAATTGTAATAAGGCTCTTTGGGCCAGATGTAATACCCTTTTTTGCACTCGCAAACGGAAGATCGGCTCGTTTGCAACCGCAAAAAAGGGTAATGTCTGACTGACTCTTCATTCTTGGGAAGGCATAACAGGTGGTTGTAAGTAACCCCGGTGGCCCATAAGAGCCACTTCCTTCATGTACAAATGCGATTTTGCGAGTCAGTGACACGCAAAATAGCCGCCGCAACTCTCGCTATTAGGAAGGGGCGTCCCTTCCTAATAGCGAGACTCACTGCCATGTACTATTGTTTTGCGACTGCATTTTATGGCCGCAAAACACTCACAGTTTACAACCTAATTCAAGTAGGTGGTAAACCACTCGCAAACAGGAAGGGGACCCCATCCCATTTGTGAGTGTGTGAGAAAATATTTTTTAAGAGCAAGAAGTAGTCCCAGGGACCACTGCCTGCCCTTAAAAAATCAAACTGAAAAGTTTCATTTTTCTTTTTTGAAATGCATCCCGTTTTCCTTTAAGGAAAACGGGCTGCATTTAAAAAAATACTGCTTTATTTAAACATGGTGCTCTGCTGACCCCAGCAGGCCACCATCCCTGGGATTGCTAGCCATTCCCAATAGGATCGCAAATTGCGCTTGCGTCATGAATATGGATGCTTTATATACAATGAACACTATCCTAACCGGTATTATTTGCAGACAATTATTGAGGATATCTATACAGCATTATCCAACAAAGAACAAGGAGGCTCAGTTTGATTTTCATATGTGATCAAGGCATCATTTTTATGAGCATTTTGAGAAGTATAGGGCAATTATAATTACAATTAATATCAGCACTGAAATTAATAAATAACAAGTGACAGCCCAAGGTTCTACAAGGTGTACGAGTGCAAAGGTGAGTGACACTACGGCGACACAAGTGATAGTGAGAGCAGCGTGGACGGCGCAAAGTGTGTTGTGAGTAAATTTATACAATGAATAAAAACAGAGTGGTTTCCAATTAGTTCAGAATGGTTGTTATTCTTTTTCCATTTTTTGCCGAGATCCACTGTGTGCGGGGCGCCTAAAATCTTGCTGAAAAGTCGACGGTGTTTCGATCCGTAAGAGTTAGGATCATCATCAGGACTGAAGGGCTGGAAGCAGTGCTGTATGGGAAGGAAGGGGGAAAGAATGAATGGCAGGCAAGGGCGGTGGTCCATTGGGCGGGGTAAAGCAAGAAGGAGTGTAATGCTCACCGTCTGGCAACTGGTTGATAGCAAGGATGAGCAGGTATGCCGAAAGGGGTCCCCGGGTGGAGGATCTGTATGGGTGCCTCGTGGGACGACCTGATGCAGGGTGACTACAGTGTCCGAAATCACATCATCGGTACGTCAAGTGCATGGGAGCTGGGGATTGAGAGGAAAAGAAGGAAAAACAATTCAGGGTGGGAAGCTCGAGGGTCAAGCGCCCCTAGGGCCAGAGGTAAGAAGCAGGAAGAGAAATTACCAAGGATTAGGAGTCAATTCAGGGATTTTTCCAGAGCAGCGTGGTCCGTGGAAAGGCAAGCACTGATCTCAGCGTGATCGGTGGGATGAGGAGAGTCAATCTGTGTAGAAGGGGAAAGGGGTCAGTGATCGATATAGATCGGAAGGCTAGCGGTTGATAACCTGGGCGGTTAGAGAGCGACGTGAAGCATTACCTGTCCTCGAGGTTAGGGCAAGCGAGTAAAGCGGTGTCCGGGTGTTGCTATGGCAATCCAGTGCCCGGGACACAGCTAAATAGGGATAGGACGGAAGGGCCTACCCGATGACGTGGAGCTGCCCAAGTATGGTAGATCTGCAGGGATAGGAAGAGAAGGAAGGGGTAGGGGTAGAGGGCGGGACTCCTGTCAGGGAGGCAGCTTGGGAATAGAAGCTATCGTGATATAAAGGT
Organism: Lissotriton vulgaris; assembly: GCF_964263255.1. Classification (NCBI taxonomy): domain Eukaryota; kingdom Metazoa; phylum Chordata; class Amphibia; order Caudata; family Salamandridae; genus Lissotriton; species Lissotriton vulgaris. The sequence goes on from NC_141694.1 coordinate 637,157,196, forward strand.
ATGTCAGTAACCAGGAAATGCCGATACGAACAATGACGGTGGGGAGTCAGCAAGATGGTCAAAGTGTAATTGATTTATGGCAACCGATGTAAAGCATGTGACTCGCAAAGGGAATATGCCCTTGTGAATTACCATAGAAGCCCAGGTTCTGGTGTTAACCTGGGCTTCTAAGGGAATTCACAAGGGCATATTATCAAGCCCATTATCTCCGCTTTAGCGGCAGTTTCCTGCCGATAAAAGCGACGATAATGTATCGCCCTTTCCTGATAATATGGCCCTTAGTCCTGCAACCCCCCCACAACCACTACCCTGCCCCTTTTGCTTGACTCCTAAAATGGCAGCCACAACATGTATCTCCATGTTGTGGCCAGCCAATCAAACTGCATGTTTGTATCATGCAACTTTTGTGGTAGTACCACAAAGGTACTGCAGCATACCCTAAAATATGTATACATTTTTAACCTTAATTTTGCAAAAAATACTGAACGCATTTACATTAAATCGCACAAATACGCTATCTGGGTAAAGCTCTTGATTTCTGCTAAATTTGGTAGTATTTCGTTTAGTCAATTTGTTTGTACCGCTGTTCAAAATTCCTATGGGAAACTTCTTTTTCTCAACCCACACTTGGTGGATCTCCCCGAAACATTCAAGAAAAGAGATAAAGTTTATGAACCTTTTTTTGTGCTTCACTGGTCCTTGTTGCTAGATGTCTGCTCCTCTCTGCCCTTGTTCTTAGAGCAGCAGCAGGTAGATCCTGCAGACAGAGCAATCCACTGGAGCAATCAGCAGGAGAAAAGAATGTTCCAGGCAGAATTGTTTTAAGTAGAAAGGGATACCTTCTTGCACACAATCAATCATTTGAGGCTTTTTCCTATTTCTTTCATTCTGCAGCACATTTAATAGAGGAAAAAATGAGAAGACATAACGATATGTCTCCTTATTAAACCTTAGCTGGAAAGGCGTAGCACTTTGATGCAATTACGGGTCTACCACCCCTGATAAATTTGAGAATGCACCAAAATCCATAAGGGGATGTGTGGGAATAACCACGCTCCACCCATGGAACACCTCCTTGGAGTAGGGTAATGCAAGGCAGTTACTTGAGCCGCCTTGCGTTACTGCAGTTTTGCAAAACCATGCAAGGTGACCTTGCATGGGTCAGTACATCTCATTGCAGGAGTTGCATCACCCTGAATTCCATTGCGTGGTGCCAGGGTGACTCAAAACCTTTACCTTTAGTCCCCTCTCCCACGTTCCTATCTCATTCTTTTTACTCACTTAAGCCCTCTGTTTATATCTTCTTGCACACTGATCTCTCTCCAATACTTTCACTTTCCTCTTGCTCACACCATGCACACACAATTAATTAAAAACATCTTTCTAGAAGTGTACCTACTCTAGTTATGCATTCTTCACACACCTTTTTGTCTAAGACAAACCTCCCTCTGTCCTCCACACTTCTATTATAACACAGTCACACACACTCTCATTCCATACTCTCATGTACACATCCTTCCCACTCCCAGGTTCTCCTCACCCTTGCAGAGTATTTTTCTATATTGTTCTCTCATGAAAACAGACACAAAGGCACACAGTGGGTGAAGTTTAGACTCCTTCTCAGCAGTGCAAATGTTGAATGAACATGTTTTAAAACCTGTGAGTAGAAAGTTGTGTACCACAATTAGACAAAATCAACATATAGACCCTTCTGCTGAGGACTGGAAATACAATTCTCTGGTGGTTTTAAGACGAAAGGAAATCAGTGATATATATAATGTGATAAACTGATGTTTAGTTGTAAAGAAGAAGCAAAGGTTTGGGCCATATAACAATGTCCACACATAGCACTTAATTGCAAGTACGGTGGTAAATACCACGAAATTGCACATGAGTTAAATCCTGATACTACATGGTTCAGTAAGTAACACATGTGGTAAATATCACTGATTATGAGCATTTACTGTCCACCATGGAATAGCTATTAAGCACATGAGTTAAAAAATGAATGTGCGCTACTAGCACATGTGGTAAATACTGAATGTGTTATTTGGTGCAAGTGCTAAAAACTTCACCGGATGAATAGCACAACCACAAAAAAACAGGAAGGCATTTTCAAGTACTAGATATTCCTAGAGTGTGGAATATACGGCCACATGCATCATTGTTACATTTTGCGATTTCTTAATTGCGAAAATTAAGGAATCGCAATTAAGAAATCGCAAAATGCTATGCATTAAGAAATCGCAATATTTTTTGCGATTCCTTAATTTTCCATAACTGCGATTCACAATTTGCAAATCGCAATTAAGGAATACCTTCCCATTGATTCCAATGGGCCCAGAGGCCCATAGGAATGAATGGGAAGCCATTCTCATTTTGCGATTCGCAATTAAGGTATCGCAAAATGAGAATGCTATTTCAAGGGTGCAGGGGGGGGGGTCCCAAGGACCCCCCCTGCACCCCTGAACTTTAACTTTAAGAACATTTTTCACACACACATGCCCCAAGGGCATGTGTGTGTGTAAAATGAAACTTTCAAAAATGCACTTTTGTGCATTTTTGAAAGTTTTAGCAAATTACCATGAAGTTCGACTTCATGGTAATTTACCTCTTCCTATTTGCGAATTCGCAAAAAAAAAATATTCATGCATTGCATTTAAGAAATCACAAATTGCGATTTCTTAAATGCAATCGCAATTTAAGAAATCGCAACATAATTGCGATTCCTTAACACCTTCAATGCTAAAGGTATTCTCCCCTGGTGCTGCATTCCCAGATTGCCCATTGTTCATGACGAGCTCAGCTCGTCATGAGCACTGCTCAACCGTGCCTCATGATGAGCTGATCTCATCATGAGCATCGAAGGGGTTAAATTGCAAAAAAATAAAAAAACATGATGCATCCCAAAAAAGGTCATTGCATTCGCAAACGGCTGAATTTTGCGATTTGCACCGTTTGCGAATGCAATTTACCTTGATGCATGTGGGCATTCATTCCTAGAGAACAGAAACAGCCAGAGCAACATTCAAAAGGATCTAAGGATACTCTAAAAGTATGCCAACAACTAATTCATGTTTGGGAGTTCATTGCGTACAGACAAAGCACTTTGAAAGAAGACAAAAAGAATCCTGACCAGCCTCTAATATCACTCAGTCATCACAAGTAAAAATCTGCCAAACTTTTCCATTATGGACAAACGTAGGTAAAAGAAGTACAAGAGAAGGAGGTCTTTTGCCAAAGAGGTGGTAAGAGACCATGACCATCTAAAGTGCCCTCTTATGCCAAAAACAAAAAAAAATATGCTTGTTGAAGAAGATGATGGCCAAAATCAATACTGAATCAACATGTCCACATGATGTTGAGAAAATTAAAAAAAAGGTTCTAAACCTTGAATTTCTAGGTACTTGAGTTCCTAGGAATCCAAGTAAATTGTCATGAGAGTCATAAGGTAAGTACATGTGGTTGTTAAAAAGTTGACTTGGTGGAGATTCATCAACTTTGTGAAGAGCGGCCAAGGTAATTTGTTCATATATTAACATTGATACATGAATATATCAAATGGGGTAACAACTCTCCATTGGTTCTTCTGACATGTATTGAGATTGAACTACAATAATCATAATGCACTGTAATTGATGAAGAGTTGATTAGTTTTTCCAGTAGCATGTAGCGTGATGTGTTATCACAATACGACTAATGTTGCTTCTCATCAGCATCATAACATTGTAGTTTCATACAGATAACCTAACATACCCAGTTCTGTATACAGATATCAACAACATCACACAGATTTTGCACTTAAATAGTGTGTTTCTTTTTACCGTGCAATTGACCATACAATACCAGTGTTAGACTTTGCATTTTTAGCTTGGTTTCCCCTGACTTTTTGCCTCTACCTCCTGTATTTTGATGCTACGCTGGATTCCATTTTTGCTGGCTTAGATGCTTTGAGCACTTTGCGCCCGATTCACAGAACTAACTTAAGACAAAATCCTAAACTTACTACCATTTTGGTATTCACAGAAGGCACTTACTCATTTTAGTATTCACAGAAGGCACTTACTCATTTCGGCATTCATAGAAGTTAGGAGTTCTAAATGACTTTTGTAAATACCGAAAGTCTTAAAGTTAGGATTTTTCTCACTTTAGGAGTAGTAAAATTAGGACTCCTAACTTTAGGACTCCTAAATGCCTTCTGTGAATGCTGAACGTCTTAAAGCTAGGATTTTTCTCAGTTTAGGAGTCCCAGGGTCACCGCTTGTGAAGTGTCCAACGCACTGCTCCCTCTGCACCGTAGCTCCAACACCCTCCGATACCTGCAGTTATCGGCCTCCCAGAATGCCAGCGCTCACACCGAGTCCATCACCACCAGCGTCTGCACCTCTTTTTCGCAGAGTGGATAACAGCTGAGGGTGACTCCACAAGTCTCCGACTTCGTATCGCATCACATCGCATTGCCTCACCGGAACCGACACCTCACCACAGATGCAACCGACATACCTTGTCCTGGACGTGGCAGCCAGGGAGCCGACTCATCTCCACAATGCTGTGCATCATCCAAAGACATCGTTCCAAAGTATTATTGTTTTGGGGTCTGTAAGAGCGGTGCCCGACACCTTGCACCTTGTGGACAGTCCCATACTTTGGCTTATGGCCTGAAACAATGTCGTAATAGCCCCAAGTGGAGCTATTTGTTTGCTACAAATCCTATTTTCGAAATAACTGTTCTGAAGTCATATTTTACTACATGTAAGTTGAATTTTGTTGTTTTGGTCTTCTTTAGTTAGGATAAACATACCTTATCGTTCTGGTGAGGTGTCCATTTGTGGTGTTTTCACTGTATTACTTAGTGCTTTGAATACAAATACTTTATACATTGCCTTTGGGATAAGCCTGTCTGCTTGTGCCAAGGTACCAAGGGGGTGAGCAGAGGTTATCTAAAGTGTGTATCTCCCTTACCCTGACTAGAAGCAAGGATTCCGACTTGGGCAAAGGTACCTACCTCTGACAATTAGATTCCCCCATTTCTAACAATCAGGAAATCCTGCTGTAGCACAGATGTTTGTTTTGCTAGCATTAGCTATGTTGGTATGCGTGAGGAACTGTACATGCAATGTACCAATCCTATTGTCTGTTTTGTGGATACTTTTGCAAAGAATTCCAGTGCTTCTCGCATTTTCAAGAACGTGGGATGACAGTGTATTCCTATGTTGGGCTCCAGGGTATTCCTAATGGTGAAAATATGTTTAGTATGTTTCCCATATCGAGCCTGTCCATACTCTGGATCTCAGGCTGATTCACATTTATATGTTCCAGTCTTACCCTGTCAACCAAGGACTTTATCCTGTGTTGCTGCACCACCTGAGGTCAGTGATTGGTGGCCTGGTTTCCAACCTCACACTGTATGGTTTATTGTAGCAGAACATGGACCTGACAAAGCATGATATAGTGGCCTGCGGGTGCTACATCCCTTTCGGTGGATTGTACTATAAAAGTGTGAGCTGCTGCCGTCAGCCTGTGATAGCTTCATCTGTGTCTGGTTGTTAATGTAATCTGGACTTGTGTGCAGGTGTCTGTGATTTTATATTATATTACGCTCAAAGAGTGCATGTGCTGTTTTTCTTTCCACTGTGGTACAGCTTTTCTTTCATTTCCTATACTTTCACTAAATGTTACCATTGGTTTGGACTGGTGGTTTTTAAAGGTATTATTTTCCACTGGCTTTTAATGGCCTCTCATGCTTGTAATTGGGTGTTATTTACCACATGTGTCATTTTTCACATGTGGTAAATAGTGCATGCCTTAAGGAGCACATGTGTTAAATAGCACACGTTGACACACGTTGACAACAGAAATGCAGTATTTAGCACATGTGCTAAATTACACTTGCGGTTTTTAACTCATGATCAGGCGATTCGTTAAAGTCATGCGCTATTTACCACTGCATGCAGTAATTACCATTACACCTATTTCACAATCAGAGCCATTGTCGTGATTCCTTTGTTTTCCACAAACTGGGAAGTAGCTCCTATGGCAAGCTCTTTGAAAAGGTTTGAGAGTGTATGCACCTGATGACTTATGATTCCCTCCTCGTTTTGCCCATTCAATATATTACCGAACACATATAGCAATGATTTTGCTTCACCCTCCCATGCTTATACTGCTTTATGTGGTGATGTTATGAATGTTTGATGAAAAGCTAATCTTATGATTCACTTTTAGCATGAGTAAACTTTTAATCCTTGTCTTTTTCTTGCCTTTTGAATCCCCCTGCTGTTGCCCTTTTTCTGCCATTCATCAAGCTTCAAAGCTGCCTCACAGCATGAGGCAGAAAGCACATCTCTCGCCAAAAGGTTCCATTCCACCCCAAGGCAGATTTTTGCCATAATACTAATCAAAGAAGCACAGTAATATATTCTAAACTCTATTTTTCTACTTAAATATTTATACATATACAAATTGGCATTGCAGCTTTCACATTTCTCACTTTGTTTAGCTTACATTTTAGCAACAGACACTTAAAAAGCATATAAACAAACAGTATAAGGTGTAAGTAACCTTGTTAGAATTGGGGGTCTCTGATTGGCACAAGTTGGTACTTGTGACAAGCAGGGACCCTCTCCTCTAGTCAGGGCAAGGGATTACCCTCTTAAAAAAAACCCTGCTCACCCTGTAGGTGGCGTGGCATGAGCAGTCAAGGCTTATTTCAGAGACGATGTAAGTTAAGCATTTGTGACCACATACAGTAAATGCAGTGACAACACTACAAATGGACACCACACAAGGTTTGTATATAAAAAATAAGTATACTTTATATAGAGTTACCATAAGACCAATAAACGATAACAAGAATCCACAGGATTATTAGATTTCAAGAGTTCTGGTTAAAAAGGTTTCAATCAAGATTCTGTGAGAGTCGGTAACCCGGACGGGCTACAGCGTCATTGAAAATAGCAGAGTCTAGCAAATCCAGCGGCCCACATCAGTACGGGCCCACTCAAGTGTCGACAGACTCAGTCACAGTACCTTTTACTTGGGGCGGCGGCACGGAGGTGAGAGCCGGTTCCGGTGATCGTCGCGGTGCAGAAAGGAAGCTTTGCAGGATACGTTGTCCCTCGATGCGGTGCAGGCAGCAGCCCGTTGACAGAGTCGGTGGATCCAAGGCTTGCATTGCATGGCGAAACGGTGCTTTGATGCGGTGCTCGCAGTTTGCAATGAGGCAAACGAGCCGGAGTTCGGGAGCAGGCGTCCATCAGTCCGGACAGTAGTGCGAGTCTGGCTGTGCGTCATGAAGCTTGCGAGGCGGTGCCCAACTCCGGTGCGGTCACAGGACTCGAAGTCAGCAGCAGTGACCGCGTCGGTCAGACCAGTTCGATTCGGTGTAGCGAGGCGTTGCACGTTGCAGTGTCTTTCCAGTCGCGGTGCAGGCTACGGCTCGTTGACGGAGTCGTGAGCGCAGAGCTTACATTGTTCGAGGCGGACGTTGCTTGATGCGGTGCCTACAGGACACCAGGCCGGTCGTGAGAGTTGGTCACAGTTCCCTGCCTTTGTAGCCACTTGTTCCCAGCAGCAATTCAGAAAGGCTGATGAAGTCCACTGGTCCTGGGACTTCGGTCAGGGGGCAAGCTCTCTTTCAAGCCCTTGGAGATCTTCGCACAAGTTGAAATAAAAGTTCACAAAGTCTTTCTCCTCCCTTTGGCAGCAAGGCAACCACTGCAGGCCAATTCCACAAGCAGCACTTCAGCTTGGGAATAGTCTCTCCTCAGCTTCTTCAGGTTCCTTCTCCTCATAGAGGTTTTGTCTTGTAAGTCCGGAAGTGATCTAATTTCATGGGATCAGGGTCCCAATGCTAATACCCCTAAATCCTTTGTTCTCTGAGGGGAGAGGGGCCTGTGCCCAGTTCAAGCCAATTCTGAAGTACTCTGTTTACCAGACTTTTACTTTTCTTTCACCACACAAGGCAGGCACATCAGAAGCCCCACAGGAGGTGGAGTCAGCACTGTGGAATGCAAGTACAGTCCAGGAGCACTTTGTTGACAGTCTTCCTTCTCTTCTTTCAGAGTGCAGGGCAGAGACATCAGACACACCACAGGGGGTGGAGCCAGCATTGTAGAGCGAAGGCCCAGCCCTAATCAGGTCCAAGGTGCTACTCCTCCCTCCCATCTAGATGCAGATCTCTCTATTCACCACCGGGTTGCCCCAGCCTGTCTCCTGGAATTCCCCAGCCCTGTCACACACAAATCTAGACAAGGAATACACAACCTAGCAGAGGCAGGCTCAAATGGTTAGGCAAGCAAATACCTACTTTCTAACAGTGGTATTTGCAAACACAGAATATTAAAATAAACTTTACTAAAAGATGTATTTTATTATTCTGAGTCCAGGCATACTAAACTCGAATTTCTACCATGTTCTCGGAGTCTGCTAGGATTATAAAGTGTAATAATTCTAACAGCCCATTCTAGACTATGGAGAACAGGTGGCCTTGCCATAGTGAAAAACGAAAGTGGCTGTAATTCACTATTAGGACATGCCACACACATCAGGGCTTGTCCTAACTTATACTTACAATGCACCCTGCCCTTGGGCCTACCATAGGGGTGACTAATATGAAGTCAAGGGAAGGTTTAGGGACAGGCAAGTGGGTGCACTTGCCCAGTCAGCATGACAGTACCAGACTGCACACAGGCTCTGCAATGGCAGACCGTAGACACATTTTACAAGGCCGCTTCTGTGTGTGGCACAACCAGTGCTGCAAGGGTGGGCAGGGTAATCAGGTGTGGGAGTCGGTATTCAAAGATCATAATTGGCCTCGACGGGATCATGTTTTAGGAACAACCAAATGGAGAATCATGGGTGTTGTAGTGCAGGATGTTGTATAGGAGAAGGGGAGGGGTTTGTTAGGTGTAAAAAAGGAAACGGATGTGAGAGAGTTGATAGACGGTTTTTCAAAAAAGGAGGAATGAAACCAGGATATACACCGCAGGTACGAGAGTGTTTCTAAGTGGTTTGGTCTAATGAATATGGGGTAACTTTATTCAGAAAGTGGGGTAACATTTCCACAGCGCATATTAACATGACTTACAACGTTAGATTAAGAGCGATGGAATCTTAGTTTTTAACATTCAGGCGTTATGTTGTTGGTTACTAGAGGGAAAATGCCTAGGAAAGCATTGTTTTGAGCATGTCAAATGTTATAATTGCAATATCATTTGAAAGTCTAAAACACACAGTCTAAAGTCACTGTTTATTCTTGTAGTGAAACCCCTGACGAAGGGCGATGAAGAAGCCCGAAATGCATTGGGTATTATATACTACGGAGGATGAAATTTGTATATGTCCTGCTGTTGTGAAAAGGCCTGGATGGGCATACCTTCAGCATCAGATTTTTATACAATTTATGGATTTCATGTGACATGATGAGTTTAAAAATTGAAAAGATTGGAACAATATGAATAAAATGATTGAAAGGATTACTATGGTGGCAAGTATTCTTTGCGACGCAACAGTGCTTCTGGAATGGGAGCGGCCTTGTTCCCTGTTAATTGGCAAGACCACTAGCAGCATTTGGATTTACACGCCCTGGGCACACTCTGTGCACTGTACTAGGGTCTGACAAGTAAACCAAATATCCAATCAGGGAACCACTAATCAATACATCAATTTACAGGAAGGAGCACTCACACTCTGGCACTGGCCAGCAGTGGCACAGTGCCCAAAGCATCTAACACCAGCAAAAATACCTGAGGCAACAGCAAAAAATAGAAGGGAGACCCACACCAATGGTGCCAGGTCTAACAAAACTGGTAATTGAGAAATGTCATGAAATCAGGCCAACAGTGAAAAGATTCTGCGGACGGGACAGATATTAAGTCGACATTGAACATATTATAATGCTTTAAAAATTAAGCATAACAAGCTCTGCCCTCACGTTCAGGACTTGCGTTGTCCTTGCGTGACTTAAATGGGATTTACTAAGCCACGCAAGGGGTGATTTGTGCACACTTGTGTATGTATGTATGTATGTATGTATAGGCATTTATATAGCGCACTACTTACTCGGAGGGTCCCAAGGCGCTTCGACCGCTGCGAAACCCTTCCTGGCTTCCCTGAGAGATGGTCCCTTAATGGGTATCTCCAGGGTGAGACCAGGCATCCCCGGCGGTCTGGTGGGGCCGTTAGTGAAGATGAGGCAAGCTAATGCCCAGAGTTGCCGAGTGTGATCGCTGATCAGAGTGGGCACCGAGGCGAGAGAATTATCGAGTCCGCTGACCCTGGTCCAGAAACCTGCCGCGCCGGGAATCGAACCCTGGTCCCGGGCCATCCTCAGACCCCTGGGCTGCAATGCATTACTCTTTGTTAGATTATGATCGCTGATGCTCTCGTAATGCCATGTATAAGTTAGCATTTGCTACACCATTTTCTTTTTCAGAAGACATTTGCGTGATGTTGGAAACTAATCCTTCCCAGTTTCGAGAAGTATCTCTTGATAAGTTTCATTTCTGCAACAAAGAACTGTTCACAGCTTTCCCTCTCTGGCAAGGCCCTCTCCCACATGTCTGGTCGTTCGATATCAGCGCAGGGTGGAACGGCCTTGAAAATGTTCAGAGTTGTACAAGATATGAGATTAGAAGTTTTTTTCTCTTTGTGCTGTACGGCCACATCTGCTTGAGAAATTCCACTGTGGGCATGTTTTTACCTAGCCATGCAATGTACATAATGTATCATTATGCTTACCGTTCCTCAGTTCCCTACATAGTACTCTTTCGAGGCTGTGCAGAAGGAGCCCCGCTCTGAACGTATATCAGTAAATGATTATTGGTGTATATTCTCCACCTTTTCTCTGACTCTTAATTCGCTATGGAAGGCTGAGAGGTGGTCCATGGTGACCCGAGTGCCCCTAAGTGGTTCGCTTACATCCACCCATGAACTTTGCTACATCCAGGATTTACTAAATGAAATAAACCTGTGTTGGATAGCGTAGGGGTTAAAATTACTATTCCAACTCCAGAGGGTCCAACAGTAGTGAAAGTGTTGGATAGCGTGGGGGTTAAAATTTCTATTCCAACTCCAGAGAGCACAAAAGTAGGGAAAGTGTTGGATAGCGTAGGGGTTAAAATAACTTACTAATAATTAAAATATATTTTTTTGTAAAAAATAATAATGTCATTATTAAATTACAATAAATTAATTACCAATACTAATAAGTATTTACATTTTTTTACCAATGAATAATTATTTAAAAAATAAACTATTGATAAATACCAATACAATATAAATAGTCTACTGTAATTACCAATTAATAATTAATGAACAATACATTAATTTCCCCCCCAAAAAATAATTATTAAAAAGTTATTACCAATTAATAATTGATTACCAATAAGTTCATTATCAATAGTCAACACTAAAATAAATAATTACTTAATTACAATTAATATACTTCCCGCCCTATTGCCCTATAACCTCACAACATACTTCAATAATAAATTAATACACTTCATATAATTACCAATTAATCAAGTAATAAAAATGAATGACCAATTAATAAAAACTAATTACCAATTAATAAAAATTCATTCCCAATTAATAGTTATTTAACATAAATTAATTATCAATACCAATAAATAAAAATGTAATAATTACTTAATGACAATTAAATTACTTCTCATCTTATACCCCTATAAACCCACAACCCACTACAGAACTAAAACGCTAAATTTATTTTAAAATATTTACTAATTCCTAAAAAAAAAAATATTTACTATAATTAAATTACTTCCCACCCTATTCCCCAATAAACCCATGGTACTAAAATGCATAATTTACTTAAAAAAATGATTACTAACTTCTAAAAATGTAATACATATATTATAAAACTAGTAAAATAATTAACAAAAATTATAAAAACAAACATTTAAAATACATATTAAAATACATAACACTAATATTAATATCGATATTAGTAAAATCAATATTTTTGCTATCGATATTACTAACTTCGATATTAACAAAAACAATATTTCTTACCTTCTGGTTGACATTCTGGTAGTCGATATTCTTGATTTCGATATTCTGTGCCTATGATATTTCCAGCTCGATATTCTTGTAGGTTGAAATAAAAAACTTGATATTTAGACTGTTTACCGTTATTTATATTTGTCCACATTTATTGATTCTTCGAATGAAATTTGTATACCCACGTTTTAAACAGTTAGGTGTAAGGTCGATTAATGATGGCATGCAGTGTTCAGATCTCCAGATAATCTGCTGAATATTAAAGTACCAAGAATTAGCAGCACTAGAAATGCAGAAAATCGAAAAAATCTTCCATGCTTCCCCTTTCACACTGAGCTAGAGTAGGCAACACTTTAGCCAGGGACCATAGAATTTAATTTGCACAAAGTTAGCTATTTGCACGAAGTAGAACTAGGTAAGATACAGGAACACGTTTACATGCTCTTCAAGGGAGCAGCAGTCTGACCAAAGACGGTTGCTGAGAGTCTCAATTATTTGCATAAGCACTTAAAAAGTAAACTCTCTGTCCTTTGCAATACTTATTAAATTCTTAGTGGGCACAGTTATTTTTAAGATACACATTTTATAACTGAAACAGATGTAACATGAGCAAATTAAAACTTGGAGTCAGAAGAAGAATAAACATGTTTGCCACATCAAGTTAATATTAGAAGGTAAAGTTTACAGGGTCAATGTTAGTGGGAGCACTTTGCTTTTTATTTAGAAAAGGAGTTGATGAAATCTGATTTATTCAATTATGTGTGAAGTTTTATGGAACACATTTTCTAACTCCCTTTTAAATCAAATCACTAAATACCACTTAGGAGACCTAATTATTGCAAATAGGAACTCCTCAAGTAATTATCCAGATTGGCCTGTGTCAAACAGAATTCCACTAGTCTAGTTCTGTTTCATCCTGAAATTTGTATTCTTTAAATGCTCTTTATTTATTATTCTGTATGATTATTTTCTTTCTCCAAATAAAGAACTTTGGGCCAGATGTACTAAATGCTGGTTGCAAAAACTGGTGGCAATCTGTGACTGTATATTGCACAGAAGGGGCAGCTAGAGACGTTCCGTGTGTAGGCGAAGTTAAGATCCCTGCTCTCCTATACGCGGACGATGCTGTCCTTATAGCACGTACAGGGGTTTGCCTCCAAAAGCTTTTAGACGCATTTGGGTCCTTTATGGACCGGCTCGACCTGAGGGTTAATGCCTCCAAATCCCACACTATGGTCTTAGGCCCCCAGGGGAAAAGGGCCAAAACAAAAACATTTTATTGTAGAGAGGAGGTAGTCTCGAGAGTACATGTCTTCCCATATTTGGGAGTGCTTTTTGATAGTAAGGGTACCTGGGGTCCTCAGATACGAGTTAAAAGTTTAGCGGTAACAAGATCATCTATGGCTATCCTAGGTTTTGCCAAAAGGTTGGGCCATAGACCTATGAAAGCAATCATAAAGGTGTACAATAGTAAATCCCTGCCCGTGGCCCTATATGGTGCACCCCTATGGGGCTATGCACGCTTGGATAAAATCCAACTAGCGGAGAATAGGTTCTTACGTTCTCTTTTGTCCCTCCCCCAATCTTCAGCGACTTTCTCTATTCATATGGAACTTGGCCTGGATTATGTTCAGGATAAAGTGAGACTGGCACCTTTGACATATTGGCTTAAGACTTGGTTAAACCCAGAACTATCGTTAAACCATATGATCATGAGGGATGTGATGAGTCTGGAGAATTGTTTTAAGTGCCCATGGTTGGTCTATGTAAAAAAATCTTTTAACGATCTGGGTCGCCCAGATTTATTCACTGTTCCCTCTGGTATCACAAAGCAGGATGTGGACATAATTAAAAAACAGTTTATGACAAGGGAACATTTGCTCCCAGAAGAATCAGAACTGCAAAAGTCTACAGTACGACTGCATTATGTGTCACTTTATTCACCTGCAATTGAGCCCTATTTATGTTTTGTCACAAACCCCTTTCATTGATTTTTGTTAACCAAATTTAGGTTTAATCTTATACATTTTTATTTGGGTAAATTTAATTTCTGGATGAATCCAGAGTTAGCACCTCCCTGCACATGTGACAACTTTTCAGTTCAGGACACGATGCACTTTGTTATGTTTTGTGAGTTCTTCTCTGTACAAAGGAAAAAACACCTGTTACCTGTCTTAAGGGAAGCTGGTTTCCTACAGGTGAGACCAGCCATGCTTTACTTAAAATCCCTGGGAAACATACGCATTACATTTGCCATGGCAAATTTCCTAGTGGCAGCGTCCAGAACAAGAAAACATATGAAATTGTTAAACCAGCACGCATAACCTTTTTAATTGCTTTTTATAACCATCATGTCAAATTAACTCGATTGCAAAGAAACTGTTTAATAGCTTTTTAATTGTAAATAACTTTGTTTTTATGTTCTTTGTATGATTTTAACTGAATCAAATAAAGTTAACTTGACTAACTGACTGACTGACTGTATATTGCAACCCTTATAGAATGTTATGAACTTACCTATGTACAATAAGGTAGGTTTATAAAATTCTGATTTGATTTAGGTAGTTATCTGGCATCTCTCAAAAATATTAATGAGACACATATCTAATTGCAATGTAATCTGATTCGTGGCCATTCCAGGAATGATGGCTGTAGCATCCTCCCTAGTCGGGGAGCATATAACAGACCATGCCACACACGGAGCTCTGGCTTGCATGTCTTTACTGTTCAACATGCAATCATTAACTGAACGTGCTGCTACACAAACCTTTTTAACCAAACAGTCACTCCCACCAAATTATGTAATACTTGTAAGGAGACTGCCGAGGACCACTGGAAGCCTCATACACATAAATGCAGGAAACAACAGCTCCCTCCTTGTTAAATAAAAAGTATGGAAAATATATATTTACATATACAGATTATAACTCCTTGATGAGACATTGACAAGTCTTCCAGATCTAGTTGTACTAGATATAGGAGGGTGCCTTCATTTGGCATCTCTGCAGAAGGGTCAGATGCTTGACTTGGGCACTCAGGAGGAATTGCCTCACACATGAGGTCTGGTGCTGATGAACATTAAGGCAAAGGCTTAAAGTGTGATAAACCTCTGGTTATGGATTTTCCAGGTCATTGGGCAGTTAACATGTATCCTTTGCTCACCACAACTCAGCATCAAATACAGTGTCCATCTTGCGTGTTCACATTTGCTTGATAGAGCTAGGTCTCCTTTTTCGAAAACCATGTTTCGAGCGAGGCAGCGCTTATCGGCGTAAACCTTAATTTTGCATTTGCAAGAGGTGCCAGTCACACGAATCTCGTGGGGTCTTTGGAATGGCTGGTGGTCCATTGTGGTATCTTCATATCAAGTGCTTTCCGGAACAGCAAGGTGGTAGGACTTTCTCCTGTTGTGTAATGAAGAGTGGAACTGTAGGAACAGAAGGCTGGACGTAAAGCAGACTTGAGGTCCATGCCTTCCTGCACATCAAGCTGAACCACCCTTTTCAAAATACTCATAAATAGTTCAACAATGCCATGTTGTGAAAAAGTAATCTAGTCTCTCGATGACTGTCATGATTGGTTGATGATAGATCTTCCACTAAAAAAAACATGAGCACTCATCGACAACTGACATCAGATGATGTCTATTATTGAAAGATCCAAAAAAGTCAACTGCGAGCATCTTCCAAGATTGTTTTGGTAGAACAGGCATGTTCAACAGGTGCTGAGTAATTTTGGGACACAGGTAGTTTCGTTGATGACAAACTTTAAAATCTTTTTCAGCTCGTTCATCAAGACGCGGGACCCACACTCAAACCCTGAGGGCTATTTTAGTTGCAGCAATGCCACAATGTCCTTCGTGTGCCTGTTCAATAAATTGTTTCCTCGAGCTTTCCGGGATAACTGTTATTAACCCTCTTAGTATGAAACCATCATGTGCAATTGAAAGTTCTTCCTGAATATTCTTGATCTTCAGGTACTCAACATCATCTGTAAGAGGTTGAATATGTTTCTTCCATGATTGTGTTGTAATGATTTCCTTGAGCTTAAGCATGTCTTTGCCAGTATTAGTAGCTGTCAGAATCTGTTCAATGGAAAGAGCTGCAAGCACACTTGACTTAACTGATAAATTGATGTAGGTCTCCGCCACTTTGTACATTGTACAATGAAGCTGTAGCAGCACTCATGAAAAGTAGCCTGCAGGGTTTTGATCTTTCCACGGTTTGGGCACGATAGGGTAATCATACTCCTCCAGATGCAACCCCCACCTCTCAATGTGACAGGTCATCTAGACTTCCGGATATCCTAAGATGGTGAACTCCACCTGATGGTCTGTGACAAAAGTGAAATGCTTTCTGCACAGAACCACAAGGAAGTGTTAAAACACACACACCTTGTTCCAGTTGAGAATAAGCAAGTTCAGTCACAGATGGACTACGGTTAGCATAGGCCACAATGTGTCTTCGAGCATTGGGCTGTCCATTGTGTTGGGCAAACATTGCTCCAACCCCATTGGGCTTGCGTCCACCACAATCTCTGTATGTAATTTTAGATCAAAGTAAGCCGTTTTAGTTGAATTTTCAATTTTGTGTTTTATTTTCTTGAAAATTCAGTCACACCAGAAGACCATTCAAACAGAACATCTCACTTTGTTAGTTCTTTTAGAGGGACACTAACAGTGCCAAAACCACAAACGTACCTGGAGGAATAGCTTTATCATGGTTATATCTTTTGGAGGGCAAATAGACAACAATACTTGTACCTTTTCAGGTTCAGGAGCCATTACCTTTTCAAAGAAAATTTGCCCAAAGAATTGAAGTCTGTTTTTGTGAAATTCACACCTTACTGCATTTAGTGTGAGACCAGCATCAGCAAGCGCACAACATACTTGTGTGGTTGCTTTATCATGTTTCTTTCATTCAACCCCAACACCTTGGGACTTGGGAAACCTAAAAATAGTAGTGAATAATTCAGATGTGGAAAATTGGTGGGGAACCTAGAGCCAGGCATCATGCCACGAAGGTCCCTCAAATAGGAATACTGTGGGGCGTGGGGAGGAAGGATCCCTAGATGACGTTGAATAAGAAAAGGGCACGCCGCATGGCATTAGAATAGCTTCCTGGAACATAAATGGTCTCAGAGATGATTCTAAACATGAAAATGTAGGGGAAATAGGAAAAAACACAGAGATCATCTGTATACAGGAAACTTGGCTATACGGCAAGACCCCGACATTCGCAGGCTTCTGCCAATTTAACAGCTTAGCAAAGAAGCAAAGATAAGGGTGCCCTGCAGGAGGAATAATGACATTGTTATCAATCAAATAGTGAAAAAGGTGATTGAAATAACAGTAAAATGTAAATGGCTTCTTGCATGTAGGGTAACTTTATCTACCTCTGACAAAAAGGGTATAATGACGCTGCTAAATGTGTACATGCAATGGGGTAATAGAGAGTAATATGTTGTTGAAATGGGGTATTTTAAAGATGATATGGATACAATCTGTGAAAAATATGTCAGGGATTTGATCATACTATTGGGCGACTTTAGCCATAAACTGGACCCATAGAAAGTAGATTGTTGGTTCCAAGAATTGCTGGAGGCTTATAATATACTACAAGCAACCTTCCACGACTGTGTATCTACATCCAATGATACTCAGCTAGGAAATTATTTGGGGACTAAAAGCCTCTTTTGCCTAGAAGATCAACCCTAGACTGCCCAGCAAAGAAAACATTTAGATTTGGTTTGGAAAACTGTCCAATAGGTTATGTTTTTACGACACCCTGGTGTTTCTAACTAATTACAGATTTTAGAGTTACAAATAGAGAAGGGAGTGACCATAACCTCTTAGAATTAGAGCTCCCAGATGTACAATTGAACCCCTGTAATAAAGTTAAGTGAATCCTCAATGAAAGAAGCTCCAATGCAGCTCCTAGTACCAAGTTGCTTGTTCAAAGAAATTAAAGGTATTTGCTCCAGTGTTCAAGCGTGACTGATCATCACGTGAAATGTAAATTATATGGATGTCCTGTATTTGTATGTTGGCTCTATTGGGATCTTGCCACAAGTAGAAACTGGGTTTTTAAGGGATCGGAACAGTCCGTATAACGAAGCGCCTCGTTATACGGACTACTGTGGAAGCGAGGGCTATCTGGATTCATTTCCTGACGGAACGATTTATCATGATCGACCGGACAGGTCGCCATCGCACTTTATACTTGTTTACTCTCCAAAGTTGGATACCTTGAGGACATCTTAAGAAAAAATAGGCTGTTCCGATCCTTTAAAAAACAGTTTCTACTCATGGCAAGATCCCAATAGAGCCAACATACAAATACAGGACATCCGTATCATTTACATTTCACGTGATGATCAGTCACGCTTGAACACTGGAGCAAATACCTTTAATTTCTTTGAACAAGCAACTTGGTACTAGGAGCTGCATTGGAGCTTCTTTCATTGAGGATTCACTTGGACACACTTTTTTTTTTAAATAAGCCCTGAAGAAGTCCCTTGTGGACGAAACGCGTCGGCTGTTTGGTGTTCACTATTGAAAATAAAGAAAGACAAGAAAATATCTCTTGTTATTGATTATACTTATAAATATTGTCCTTTGAAGTTTCTTGTGGTGCACCTTTGCGGTTGTTTAGTTGAATTTAGTTCCCAAGGGAATAGGCACAGTTACGGTGGGTGCCAGAGAGTGTGCACACAAACCCCAATTGTAACTTGAGGGGAAGACAAATATTTGGGGAGAAAGGAAGTCAGGTGCTGTTAACAAGAAGGGTTCACCGTCAGGCTTTTATTATTTACCCTGTAATAAAGTTATCAAACAGCAGGTGGGATATCCTAGGCATGTCACCACAAAATTATCAGAAGAGTATGTAGCTCGGCTAGTAAAACTGCAACAGAATTTAGATCTGTGCATAGTAAGTGGTCAGAGCTTGGATTGGTATGAGGATAAAATTGAAGAAGTGGTTCAAAGCCTCAGAGATGGTCTGAGGAAAGACAAAATAGAGGATAAAAGGAACCAAAGAAAGCAGGAGAAACAAAGAAGGTGGTTTAGATAGGAATGTCTGAAAAAGAAAAGAGAATTGAGGAAAACAGCACGTAGTCTATGCATAAAGTTTGATCAGGGTAAGGCTGATGCCCTCACAAAATTAAAAAGAGAATATAATATGTTAATTAGGAGGGGAAAAAGAGAGTATAAAGAAGATTGTTGGTCAAAGCTGCTTGAGGCAATAGAAACAAAGAATATACGCCAGTTTTGGAAACAAATTCAATCAGCAATGGATGGCCCTGCGGCCACAATGAATGGTGTGGTAGAAGAAGTAGCTTGGGAGGAATATTTGATAGATCTATATAGCCCAGGCAGAGAACCGGAAGAGGGTTTGCAACCAGATTTGAGTGGTCTGGTGCAATCTTAAAACCCGACTTTTCGGCCTCTGAAGTGAAAAATACGATAAAAGGTTTGAATTTAACAAGGGCAGCAGGTCGTGACAACCTTCCTGCCCTGATAATCAAAATCCAGTTGGACTGGTGGGCAGAATTCTTTGCTAAAATGTTCCAAGTTATCTTAGAAACTGGGAAGTTCCCTAACAATTGGAAGGTTGCAATAATAAGGCCCATACACAAGAAAGGCGATCAGCAATTAAAAAAAAAAACCTAGATTTATTAATTGAATAGATATTGGGGAAAAGATTTTCTCAAAAATAGTACTAGGTAAACTAAAAGCTTGGGCGGACTAGAACTCAGTGGTACCGTTTGAGCAGGGGGGATTCAAAGAAGGTCATTCCACCATAGACCACTGTTTCGCCCTCTGGGCACTAGCCAAGAAGTCAATAGAAAAAATGCAGAAATTGTATTGCTGTTTCGTTGACTTCCGGGCAGCCTTCAATCTAGTCGATCGAAAGAGCCTATGGGAGTACCTGATAAAATATGATATACCGGAAAGCCTACTGACAATACAAAAGGTACTACATAGAGGGAACTGGGCCCAAGTAATAAAGGACTCGCAAGGATCACTGACACAGAAAATAGCCATAGGAAATGGGCTAAGACAGGGCTGTGTCCTGGCCCCCCTGCTCTTTGCAATATTCCTAGCAGACCTACCCGCAGTACTGGAGGTAAAAAGAATTGAAAGTCCCAGGATGAGCAGTAGGAAAGTAACAAGTCTTTTATATGGCGATGACATTGTAATAATTGTTCAAACGGAACTTGGGATCCAAAGGAAATTACATGCTTTTAAAGAATACTGTGATGCAAAGCTTTTAGCTGTACATATGAATAAAACTAAGATTTTATGTTTTGGTAAGAAAGATAAAAATATTAGCTGGTATTTAGGACAAACAAAATTGGAATTAGTAAAAGAATATAAATACCTGGGCCTTTGGTTCAACGGCTCCCTAAAATGGTGTACTCACCTTGAAGCTCAAAAAACAAAAGCCTTTTTTTCCATCTGTGGGAAAAAATTCAACAAAGACTATGGGGACATGTTGGATAAACCTTTGTTAAAAGCTTATCAAGCTATCATCCTACCCCAAGTATTGTATGGGGCAGAAGTCCTCCTTCTAAGTGTTAAAGGAGGGCGGGATCGGGAGGAGGGTAAGGCCCTAACAATGCTACTTTCCCTTCCAAGCTCTGCAATGATCTAGGCAATTAGGATGGAGTTAGGAACAAATGCATGGAACAGAAAGGTCTAAATGTCTCTTGTATGATTCTGGAAACGCCAGAACCCAGGGGGAGTGCAGGAAGTCTCACACTGGAGTAGCGAGGAGATCCGGCACAGTAGTTTAAAATGGGCAAAGGAAGCGAGAAGGAAAATCCAGGTAATAACAGTGAGTTTAAATGTGGGCTCAACACAGTACCCCCTGGATGTAGAATTTACAAAGGTGTCACTTAGGTACCAAGGCAGGGGGCAGTCAAGGAGCAATGGGGCATATTATCAAGGGCCTTATCGCCGCTTTAGCATGACTTTTTCCCACGAAAGTGGCGATAATTTCATCGCCCTATTAGCAAGCTGTCGCTAACGGCAGTTAGCAACAGTTTGTAGGCGATAGCGAGCGGTTTGGGTCCGCTTTGCATGTCAGCGATATTTATCGCCACTGACATGCCAAGTGGGCGTACCCAACCTGTTAGCTACTGAAAGCAGTCGCTAACATCGCTATCGCCTATTATCAACGCAGGCACAGCAATAAAAAAATATGCGCTAAGCGCGAATATCACGAAAAACTAACGCCTGCTCAGACCACTTCTTAACATGTATATCCAACGGGAGTTGGATATTCAGGTTAAGACCCTATTTGCGTTAATGCCTGAATATCGCTGGATTTCCACTGATATTCACGTATTGAGCCGCTATCACCAGATATTTTATCGCATTTGTTTTGAGATAAACGTTGCTAATAGCACATTATCTTTGCAATAAAATCTGGCGATGTGTGGAGGTAAAAAAAAATATCGCTAAGTTCATTTGCGATAAATACCGCTAGTTGTTGATAATATGCCCCAATGACCTAGAATATCTGAGGTAGAAAAAATCAGCCCAATGCATAATAAACTCCAGGGTAAATGATGCATGGTATCCATACCTAGAAACCTTACCAAACTATGGGCTTCGGTGCGAAATCCGAAAGATACGGATTGGCATTAACCTATGGTAAATGGATGGGAAAATAAAGGCAGAAATGCTACACCCAGATGAAACATGCAAATGTAGCCATGGGACCAAATCTGAAATCCAGCATATATTGCTAGATTGCCTTGCAGTTTTAGAATTGAGAAAATTGTTTTTACGCCCAGTATTTTTAAAATACGGAATAAGGTCACGAGCCCTAGCCATTGTGCTACTGACAATTGCACTAGGAAGGTTCATGAAAGGCTTAAATCGTTTTGTATGGGACATACTTAAGCAAGGGTAGAAATGTAATCTACTCTTAAAATACCATGTCCTGAGTATATAAACATTGAAGCTTATGGAACAGTCATAGAACCAATGGTTTTAATTACCTGCTGCTAAAAAGGAATGCTGTGGACAACAAATTCCCCTTTAGCGAGAGTTGAACGATACCGCTGATTAAATATTTTTATGTTATTTTAATGATTTAACTGTATATAGAATACTTGAATGTTGATGTCACCAGGGGAGAAGGTGGTTACTGGTCTCTTTTTTATAAAGTATTATGCTAAATTAACTCTGATGAATTACTTGGTTTTAACTGTTCATGTGACCTTTTTATGTATGGTTTTATTGTGCGTATGAGATTTCTTTATGTTTAAAGACAATGGTCTAAATAAACAGAAATAAGGAGTGAACCCAAAACACCAGTATATCATCACTGTAGTTAAATCCATGTGTGACAGGATGATTTATCCAATGAATGACATCTTGAAAGATTTCTGCAGCTGATGACACACCAAAACTGAATATTTTATATCTGAAAAAACCAACATGCTTTGAAAAAGTAGTAATATAGCTATAGCTTTCTTCCAGTTCAAGATAATGGCAACCTTTGTTCAGGTCAAGGTGGGAGAAAACATTGGCACCATTCATGTATATGGACCTGGACGTCTTTCTCTTTCAATTGCTTTGTTGGCCTGACTCATATCAATTCAAATGTGCACTGAACCTCCATTGTCCTTTTTTGGTAACACCACAGTGGGTGAAACCCATGGTGTCGGACCAGTAGCGTGCTATATGATTTCATGATTTAACAGTGTTTCTAGCTCTTTCTCAATGAACTCTATAAGAGAAAAGCAATTTAGTGGTGTTGGTATGCAACAAGGGGAATATTTCATTAATGTGAATTTGTACCATCATTGTCTTAAGTTTCCCAAGTCCATGAAACATGAAAAAAGAACTCTTCATTATGATCAAAGAATTTGCCAAATTCAGCACGGATGCCACAGACATCCACCTTCGCGACAACCTTGCCACATGCTTCCACCACAAGAGCACCGCACCCAAATTCTCCAGATCCCAGCCGAGTCTGCTCAATTTGCCTTCGCCACTGAAAACAAGTTATGGCTCATGAAGACCATCCGCACTGGAGTCCTCTCCGACCCCTGCCCCCATCACATTTTCAACCAAGCCAGCACCATCATCACCATAAACTTTGCTGTGCCATCTACTGCTCCATCAACTCCGCCACTTTCCCTGAAGAATACAAACATGCAGAGATCAACTCCCTGCTGAAAAACACCCTCTGTGACCCAACAGACTTCAAGAATTACAAACCCATCTCTCTGCTCCCCTTCCAAGCCAAAGTCATTGAGAAGGCCATTAACGTGTAACTCACCAAATTCATCAAAACAAATGATGTCTTGGACACCTCCCAATCAGGCTTCAGAAGCAACCAAAGCACTGAGACTGCACTCCTCACCGGAACAGATGGCATCCAAAATCTCCTCAACCTTGTAAAAACACAGTCCTCATCCTCCTGGACTTATCTGCTGCTTTCGTCCCACCACACCCTC
Source organism: Lissotriton vulgaris (assembly GCF_964263255.1). Lineage (NCBI taxonomy): Eukaryota > Metazoa > Chordata > Amphibia > Caudata > Salamandridae > Lissotriton > Lissotriton vulgaris. The sequence goes on from NC_141694.1 coordinate 637,180,692, forward strand.
TCCAGAGAATCTGCGATGCCGGCAGATGCGCAAATCCTTAGAGTGGATCCTCTCCTTCCTCACTGGCCAAACCTAGAGAGTCAGGTTCCCACTGTTCTCCTCAGTGCCTAAATTGAACAGCTGCAGAGTCCCTCAGGTCTCCTCCCGAAGACCCACTCACTTCAACATCTGCATGTCCCCGCTAGCATCCATCGTTGGAACCAATGCACTAAACATAATCTCCTATGCCAATGACACCCAGCTGATTCTGTCCCCCACCCAAAAAACTGCCACAATAGGATGAAGGCAGTCACCACCTGGTTGAAGTACAGCTGACTCAAACGTAACTCTGACAAAACTGAAGTCCTTATCCTGGGAATCAACTTCTCCGCCTGGGACAACTCCTAGTAGCCTGCAGCAGTTGGAGCCCCCACACACTCACCGACCACACACAGTATCATCCTTGACTCCTCACTCCCAATGAACCATCAAATCAACAGCATCTCCTCCTTCTACTTCCACATGCTCCACCTGCTTCAAAAGATGTTTTTAGTGGATCCCTACCAAGTCCAAAGGAATGGTAACCCAGGTGCTTGCCAGCCGCAAACTAGACTATGGCAACACACTCTATGCCGACACCACCCAGAGGCGAAATTGAAGAGAAACCAGAATGCCACCGCAAGATTTATCCTGGACATCCCCTGCTGCAGCCACATTGCAGATCACCTGGTAAACCTCCACTGGCTTGCGATCAGCAAAAGTGTCACATTCAAGCTCCTCAGGCACACCTACAGGGCACTCCACAACATCAGATCTGCATACATCAACCACCGCCTCTCCTTCTACACTCTCACCAGACAACTCCGTTCTGCTAACCTGGCCCTCGCCACTATCCCCCGGATCCGGACGACTATGGCCTGAGGAAGATCCTTCTCCTATCTCGCTGCAAAGACCTGGAACGCTCTTCCTTTACATCTCAGGTAATCACCTTAACTGCCTCAATTCAATAAGGGTCTCAACACCTGGCTCTTCAGCTGAACTGGACTGCAGAACTCACCCCACCCTACGCCTTGAGACCCTAATGGGTGATTAACCATGTTCTATACAAACCCTGATTGTTTGATTGATTGAATGTCAGGAATTAACTCACTACTTCAGGATGAGCATTCGAATTGTAGTTAATAGAGATAAGTCCCATGTCAGCAGCAATATTGAAACTTAGTAAACATGCACTCAACGAAGTACCTGGGAGGACATTAATTGGCGCTTGCACTGTCATTTTCTTGTGCCACATGCTTGCCACAAAGGATCTATTGCTCTGCAAGGGTGCAAAAGCTACTCAGGTGTACACTTTTGTTTGTGATGGTGTGAGACGTGGTATCAGAGATAGTTTTTTTACTTTTCTGCCAGCATGATGTTTATCGAAGAACTACTGTCTACAATGAAGGTTAAAGCACCTTGAGTTTCATTTTAGGACAATGTCCTAATGAACTTTGCTGCTTCATGTGGCAATTCTTTTCAGATTTATGTTTTTCCCTGCAAGCTACCAATTCTACATTTGCATGTTGCTCTGTGACTAGCATCACCATCACACATCAATTATCCTGAACAAACTGTTGGAAGATGAAATTGATAACGATCGACTTTGTTTCATTTCCACTTGTCTTTGTAAATATTGCTGTCTGGCCTTGTGGAAGTGGCTAGAGTACTTTTGGAACTTTTTGGCATCCATCTTCTTGTCTCTTCGTGACAGACGTAGTTTCTCTTTCGCTTTGTAAACCATTCTGAAATGTTTTTTCTTTCCGCAGCCTTTTCATGTTTGTTCGATTGCAGGACATGTACCTTCATGTGGAAACGAGAATCCAGAAAAAAATACAATTTCTTTTTCTGTGAAGACATCATTCGGTGTGCTTCTGCCTTGTGTTACTTGTCATGCTCAACACGGATTCATTTTGTCTTGTTCCAGCTCCAATATCAGCAGTTTGTAGCTTAGCACATTCCTCCACCCTAGCAGCCATAAGCACTTTTTTTCAAACTTAGCATTTCTCTTGTCATGTGGTCCCATTAGGCCGGGGAGGAATACCACTATTTGCACATTCACATGGAAACTTGACATCTATTCTTGAACGTTGACACTTGACACACATTTGCTTGCATGCTTTTATGGATAACGTTCCACAAAATAACTTTGCTTTATCAGCGCCTTGAACATTCTGCATGACAGCTAAAGTTCACTGCACAAAATGATGTTGTTTATGAATTTTTCGCTCAGCAACAGCTTTGCCCGGCTAGAATCAATAATGGCGGCCAGATTGGGACTTCGACAATGCAATATGGGTGATGTTTTGTATATACATCACATCACTTCTTTGTTTAGTTAGAGGAGCATTTCCCTAACAATGATGAGGTCTCCCCTTGCCGGAATTTCAGCCCAGCTAATTCCTGTTTACCTCTTGAGAGGGATGAAGCCCAGCTCTCCACCAAGAGGGGCTTCCTTATGATAATTACCCCTAGGTAACAGGGGAGCTAGATCACCCTAGAAGAATTCTGGTACATTCACCCACCTTAGGGACACTAGAATACAGAGCTCTAGGTAGGTGCTAGGTAGGAGCATAACCATCACTATACATATATACAAGCCTATATCTTAAGTAATAGCACAATAATTGATTTCATTATCTTCTTCACCATTCTGATCATGCTGACCACACTATTCAATCTCCTTCTATTGATTGTTGCACACACAAATTTCACACAAGAATCATAATGCTTCAATAAATATGGAACAACCATGTTGTGTATTCTTGTGCATATCTTTGGGTGTGCATGAGTTGCCAAATTAAAAAGTTCTAGATCTATTTCCATGAGTTCCTTGAGTAGTGAGGGTTGTCATGTTCTGAGCTTGCATATTCCACGTGTTACCTTATCTGATTAGTTGTTCAGATAATGCACTGAGAGCTAGCAGGACTAAGGCCAACATATCATGATGGTGTGCATAGAATCAGTCTTGCACAGTTTTGACGTTTATGTTGTCCAACAAATGCACAGTTTTACTGAGAAGCTACAAGCCCTACATTACTCTTAGCATGTTTCGCTGGAATGAATCGGGGAGGCAACCATCAATAACTTTAAGACGCACGGCTTCTTCATCACTGAATTCATTGAACTTGCAGTGCTTTATAAGCGTATCTCACGAGGTTGCTGTCTTGCTTGCTTGAAAGTGATCCTTTCATAGTCCAATACAATACTTTAAAGAGGGGCAAAGGGAATATATTTACCGACCTGACAAAATACAAAACAGAGATGCCTCGGTCCACTGTGTGTGCTTCTGTACTAGTAACTAAGAACCAACAGGGATTATACAAAAGAACAATGAGTTACATCTGGCTGAGAAATTCCCATCATCCCACCCTTCTGGCGGAATCTCATCATGTGGGAGTTGTGACTGTGGTTTCAGGAAAGTGGGTGAGCTGTATTTGGTGCCTATTCTTATCAGCAAATTTTGCTCTTCCAAAGGCCTGTCATTGTATTGGATGCTACTTGCCACTCTGCCCACATGGGCGGCTCATCCAGGCTGGGTCGTCACACCCTTATCGAAATCCTGTAGCACTTTTTTAAAATAGTTTTATATAGCACAAACTTAACCCGAAGGTATCAGAGCACTTCACATGAGCACGGGGAGATTAAGTGATTTGCCAAAATCACAGGATGCTGAGCATCCCTGCCGAGGTTCGAAATCAGCTCTCCAGCTTCAAGGTTGACCACTCTTGCCGTTTGTGCTTTCTATACCCAGTTTTCACTGCCTTTAGAGCTTTCTTGTACCTGGTTTTCGCTGCTTTCAGTGTTTCTTTGCACCTGATCATCTCTGCCTCTGACACTTTCTTGCACCCGGCTGTTGCTGCCGTTAGCGCTTCTCCGTACCTGGTTGTCACTGTCTTTAGCGTTGCTGCTTTGTATTGGTGCTGGATCTATGTTATCGAATAATATCTCTTCTTTTGGCCTTATCAGTAGATTTTTGGAAGTCTTGATGACTGTATTCCTCTGTTTTGCCTTCAAGTTCTTTGAGTGCCTCTCAAAAAAGCTGGAGTTGCATATACGCAACTGTAGATCGCTAATAGAGGATCATGTGGCATGAGCAAACAGTTTGCTGGACCATGACAATCTATCAGGGAGAGCAGTCTTGCATCTTTGGGGGCAAGTATCCCACCTTGATTCCGAGTCGTACTGCCCTTCCAAGCCTGGGAGCACATGACAGACAACACCACACATGGAGCTCTGGTTTTCACGTCTTTATTCTTCAACATACAACTTTTAATTGAAAGTGCTGCATCACAAACACTATGAACCACACACAGTCACACCCACCAGTAGGGTCATTGGAACACCATGTCTATGATTGCTTTTAAATAATGTAAACTTTTTTTAATGTTGTCTGCTTTCCTTAGAGGAAATAGTGCTGCATTTAAAAATAAATAATAAGTTGTTTGTTTGCTATGAGTGGTCCCCTGGATTACTGCCTACTCCCCAACAACATTATTTTAACATTCACAAAGAAGAAGGGGTCCCAAGAGGGCCCCTTCCCTTTTCATAAATGTCTTACCTATATTAAAATGGTATCTCCCAACACAAATGTGGTAACTTATCAATGTTTTGTGACTGAATTTTGTTCACCAAACATTCATGTATGTAACATCGACTTTATTAGAAGGAATGAATAAAACATGCCCTATTTCAGTTTTTGTAAGGAAGGCCTAAAACATACCCTTTCCAAAAACGGAATTAGTATGGGATCACTATCCCCTTTTAGGTGTAGGTAAAACTTTACGGACCTGTATTACTTCTTTTAGAGTCATGCCTGAAGGAAGCTTTAAGGTGATAGCCTTTATTCCAGATGGATAATTTCACAAGAGGACTGCAGATCCTGTAAATTGACAGGTTTTGGATTGTTCTCTGTACCTTCCAAAATGTTACCTTCCATGAAGCTCAGTAAGGCTCATGGACAGTCTCAGACTCAAGCAATTTATAAGTTACCCTTCTGTCCTCTTTTATTGTACCTCCTTCTCTAATGAGGTGTGCTCTCCTACTCTCAGCAGGCCACTGTGGATTCCACACATCTGTTGATCTATTTTATATTTAGTGCTAGTTTTGTTCTTATAGTGTCATCCTAGGTTCATACCTTCCCCATATGTGGAAGGTAGAAATCTAAGGTGTTATTGATCTATCTTTTAACCAGTTCCCTATGTGATATTGAGTAAGTGTCTACACTGGCATATGACTCTTTGGCTTTTCAACCTTACTGTTAGTTGCTAGAGTTGAACGTATTCTAATCACGCTTTTCTTGTAATTAATGTATATGATGAACTCTTGTGCAGCTTCTCGCATAAATTGGTGTATTTTACCCCTGAAATGTCAACTGTGCTACAGTCATCCCATAAGTAGACAATGTTTTAAGGGGCTCGTTTGGAGTTCCTACATTAACAGAAAGAATATAGGTCCTACATCCAACTCTTTGTCTGTCATCTAGCCTTTTAGCATCAAAGAGGGAGCAGTGGTGAAGCTAAGGAAGGTCAAAGGTGTTAACTTTGAGAAAGGGCATACATGTGAGTATCATGCCAAGGATTTACGGTTTGCTCTGTTACTGAGGTCCACGGCCTCTGTTTCCGACATTTCTCCATCATTCTGCATGAGATACATTTTCACAGTTCAACTTTTAGCCTCTGCAGATTCTATGGGGCATATTACCAACAACTAGCGATAATTATCGCTATGTTGGTTTAACGGCGATATTTTTATCGCCGAGCTGCGGCGATATTTATCGCTTAGGAACCTTGCTATTATCAAGGTATATCTCCTAAGCGATAAAAATCAGCCGAAATGCATGAATATCGCTGAAAAGTCAGCGATATTCATGCATTACCGAGCTAATGCTCTTAGCCATGTTATCCACCTACCATTGGATAACATGGCTAAGAACTGCTCAGGGGCAGGTGTTAGCTTTTGGAGATATTCGCGCTTAGCGCGAATATCTCCAAAAGTTGGTAATAGGAGATAGCGATGTTAGCGACTGTTTCCAGTCGCTAACATCTTGGCACGCCCACTTTGCATGTCATTAGTAATAAATATCACTGGCATGCAAAGCGGGGCCCAAGATGGTCGCTATCTCCTACTAGCTGTCGCTAACTGGTGTTAGCGACAGCTAGGTAATAGGGAGATAATTTTATCTCCGCTTTCTTGGCTTTTAAAGCCAAAAAAGCGGAGATAAACCCCCTTGATAATATGCCCCCTGATTCAATAACAAACAATAAATATGGTAAGAGAAACAGTACTGCGTTAACAAATGCAAATGTACGCTTTACTCACATTCCATTTCAAATAGCAAAGAAGAGAACGTTTAAACACAATCTTTCGAAAATTTTTAAAAAATGGTAAACGCCAAGCTCTTTGTAAACCGACTTTCAAAACTACTGCAACTTGCCTTTGCAAATCACAGCCTTTTAAAAGTGACTCACTTGATAAAGAGAGAGTACAATACAGCAGGGATTTTCTCCTCAACAACGTAATCAAAATATTATTAAACAATTACATTGAAGTAAGCTGTTTAATGAAGTGTTTTCTGTGCTGTGAGAACGTTAATAGCAACTGTGATAAATAGATATGTGCTCTGCGTATCAAACAGCCTAAAGTAATGCGACTTGACGAACAGCCAAATGAAGTCTTACTAGACCTTTGACAGACAATATTCTTGTGCTAGTCTAAATTGTGTAGACCATCATTATTGAGTTGGGAAATTGCAAAGTGGATCGTCAAATGCCACTAAACACATTATGTGGTCTCAAAAAATGTAAATGTATCAATGACTGAAAATTAAAAAAAAGTGTTCCACTACCTGCCTCTTCCTGCTCATAACTAAATCGTGTCAGCCAGTACAAATGCAGGGTTTTATAAAGCAAATAGTTTTGATTTAATATAGTGCATGCACACGGATGCATATAACATGGGACACACGTGCCCACAGATGCCCTAAACATTCATGTTCACAATGGCCAAGATACATAGAGACACTCAAGCACTAAGATCAGTAAAAAAAAGCCATCCACTAGGGTTGTATAGAATTGTAACTGCAGAAGTGGGGAAAATTGGAAATTTCCAGGTGAGGGGTGGTAGCTGTAGTTTTCTGATTTCCCTAATTTTGTGAGTATCAACCCATGATCATTTTATGCATTTGGATTTCCCTTTGCAGTAGATTTTGTAGCAGATGATGCTGATATGCAAGGCTTCACTCTACCACAAAAGAGGTGGGGGAGGGAATTTTGGGAAAATGGGGGTAAGTGATACAACAAGAGGGGCATATTATCAACAACTAGTGATATTTATCGCTAAATAAGCTTAGCGTCATTTTTTTTTTTCGCCGCGCATCGCAGGATTTTATCGCAGAGATAACGTGCTATTACCCCCAGGTCCCTACGTCCTCGACACCTTCCTTACTAATTGAGATTATTACTATCTCTGACAAAAAAAAGAAAAATAAGGAATGCTGGACCTACCCTCCCCCCCCGCCGGGAGTACAAAAGGGTACATGTCCCAGCATTCCCTCTGTTTCTTTTTTCTGTCATTCTGACAGGGATTGCTGTGGCGCGTGGAGCATGGAATCGGCTCCTGCGCCGAACTTACCTCCGCTGGGGCTTCGTTGTCCTCGGCGGTGTGGATGGCCTCTCCCTCCCTGCCGGGCTTGGGGGGAGTGGCGCGGGCTTCCTCTGACGCTCCTAGGGGCTGCGCTGTGATGTGGGACCGCGTGGGCCTCGCGTCTGCCCAATGGCCGCCCCTCCTACCTGCCGGGCTTGTTAGGGGGCGCGGCCGCCTTCGCGTCTTGGGATGGCTGGTTGGGAGATGCCTTCCTGTGATGACGCTGCCTGACTTCCGGTTTGGGACATGGTCAGGCGCTTCTGCCCGGTCGTTTTTTCCTGATTATAAAACGAGGGCAGCTGGTGAGTACCGCGTAGCGGTGTTTCTTTCCTGTGCTTTTTTGCTGGTTGCTACTGCCTCCTGTGTTGTTCCTTGCTGTTCAGGATGGGGAAGAGTTCGAGGAAGAGGCGTCACAGGGAGAGGTCCTCCTCTTCTTCTTCTTCTTCCAGTGTCTCACGTTCTCCTTCTCCTGCCCGGTCCAGACGCCGTGGTGGGGGTGGGGATGCGCGCTTGAAGCGCTTGATCAGGGAGACCCTTACAGAAATGGGTTCTGGTGGTGCCGGACGCAAGGTGCCTGCTGCGGCTTCGGGTGCTTCTGCTTCTTCTGGTGACGAGTCGGCTGGGGCTGGAGACTCTGAGCTGAAGGGGAAGTATATTGAAAAGGACGCTCTTCCGGGTATCCTGATGCACGTGAAGCAGAATATGGGCTTTGCTGATGACGCTGTTCCCAGTACTTCTGGGGGTTCTCTGCTCCGCCAATTCCAGAGTTCTGCAGCGGTGGATGTTCCTGTTCATCCCTTTATTAGGGATGTCCTGAAGAGGGAGTGGGCGGATCCGGATCGCATTATGGTTCAGCGATTTATGGCCCGTCTTTACCCCCTCCGGGATATGGCTACGGATCTTCCTGATTCGATCCCCATTGGCTCGTTTGTTGCGAGTTTGGTGGGTCGCACTTCCTTATCTGAGGACGCTGTGCTGAAGGACCCTGTGGATAAGAAGACTGACGGGGCTCTGAGGAAGGTTTATTCTGGCTCTCATCTGGCCTTGAGGGCCGGTGTTTATGGTACTTATTTGTCGCAGTCTCTGCTATCAGACATTAAGTCTCTGTACCAGTCAATGGACGATGCCACGGACTGTTCTGGTCTTCTTGAACACATTGAGCGGCAGGTTGAGCTTCTGTCCGATGTGTCTTTTGATGTGGTACGAGCTGCTGCACTTTCTGGTGGGGCCTGTGTGGCGGCTCGTCACAGTCTTGTTCTTAAGGACTGGAAGACAGACTCTGCGCAGAAGGCTTGTGCCTTGCGTTTGCCTTTTCAGGGTTCTATGCTGTTTGGGGGGAGTTGGAGACCAAGCTGCACAAACTGTTTAAGGAAAAGGAACATTCTTCTTCTTTTAAGGGTTCTGCTTCTGCTCCTGCTTCTTCTGCCCCCTCTAAGTCAAAATCTTTCTTTCGGCCTTCCTTTCGTGGGAAGTTTGGGAAGGGCCGTGGGAGGTTTTCTTCTGGCGGGGGTCGGGACCGTAAGGCTAGGTCTCCTCCTCCCCCGAAGCCTCGCTCCTGACTCTTTGGCTGTGGTTCCCGGGTTGTTGGTAGGAGGGCGGCTGCGCTTCTTCCTAGATGCCTGGGTTCAGTCATGTTCAGACGCTTGGGTGTTGGATGTTCTGCGGGAGGGTTACGAGGTGGAGTTTTCTGTTCCCCCTCCAGATTCCGGCCTCCGCCCGACTCCCTGGCCTGCTTGCCGGTCCAGGAGGGCCCACCTGTTTCAAGGGGTGGAGGATCTTCTTCGGAAAGGGGCCATTCAGGCGGTTCCTCCTTCGGAGGTGGGGTCGGGCTTTTATTCCCTGATTTTTCTGGTGCCCAAGAATACCGGGGGTTTCCGCCTGGTCCTGGATTTGAGGGTCATAAACCGATGGGTGTTGCGGATTCCCTTCCGCATGGAGACCTTGCAGCGGATCATTCCTTTGGTTCTGTCGGGTCACTTCATGTGTACCCTGGATCTGCAGGACGCCTATTACCATGTTCCGGTACATCCCAGGTCCCGTCGGTTCCTGAGATTTTGTGTTCAGGGGTGCCACTTTCAGTTCCAGGTTCTGCCCTTCGGCCTTCGCTCTGCCCCGAGGGTTTTTACGAAGGTTGTCGCCCCCTTGGTTGCCTGGCTTCATCTCCGGGGGGTGATGGTGTATCCCTATTTAGACGATTGGTTAATCCATGCTCCCTCTCGGGACCTGTTGTTGGAGGCGAGAGAGTTGGTGTGCTCGGAGTTGAGGCGTCACGGGTTTCTGATCAATCTGCCGAAGTGCCGCCTGACTCCTTCGCAGGATCTGGTATTCATTGGGGCTCGGTTTCGCACGGACCTCAACCGTGTGTTCCTGCCGGATCCTCGGGTGGTGACCCTGTTGTCCCTTGCTCTCAGATTCCAGGCGGGGGGTTCCTTTCGGGTGCGCCTCTGGTTGCGTCTTATGGGTCTGATCGCGGCGACTGTCTTTACGGTGGCTTGGGCTCGGTTTCACCTCCGCCCCATGTGGTGTTACCTTCTGTCTCTCTGGGATCCGTTGTCCCGCGATTGGGAGTGTCTGGTGCCAGTGTCTCCTGTAGTTCTGCCTGCACTGCTTTGGTGGTCGGATCCGGTCCATCTGTCTCAGGGGCTCCCCTTGCAGCCCTCTCCGTCGCTGGTGTTGACGACGGATGCCAGCGCTTTGGGGTGGGGGGCGACCTTGGGTTCTCAGTCCCTTCATGGTCGCTGGTCCCGGCTGGAGAGTCGCAGGTCTTCCAACTGGCGGGAGTTGACTGCTGTGTCCCGTGCCGTGATGGGTTTTCGGGTGTGTTTGCTGGGCAGGAACGTCCTGGTGAGGTCGGACAATATGGTGTCGGTGGCCTATCTCAACCATCAAGGGGGGATTCGTTCGGCTTCCTTGAACGCAGTGGTGGTTCCGTTGTTTTGTTGGGCGGAGGGTCATCTGCTGTCTCTGACTGCGATTCATATCAAGGGAGTGGACAACTGTGCGGCGGATGTCCTGAGTCGCTGCTTTCCGGCTCCTCTGGAGTTGTCTCTCACCCGCGTTGCGTTTCGGCTTGTGTGCGGGAAGTTTGGGCGTCCCTTTCTGGACCTCTTTGCCTCCCGGCTGAATGCGCAGCTTCCATGCTTCTGCTCCAGGTTTCGGCAGGAGGGTTGTTGGGGGGTGAATGCCCTGTCGGTTCCCTGGCCATCCCGCCTGCTCTATGCCTTTCCCCCCCTGGCGCTGATCCCCAGGTTTCTGTCCCGTCTGTGTCTGGAGGATCGGGAGGTGGTTGTGGTTCTGCCCTTTTGGCCTCGGAGGTCTTGGTTTCTGTCTTCTGGCGGTGCGGGGCCCTTGGTTCCTCCCTCTGTCCCCGTCTCCCCTGCGGTCCTCCCCGCCACTGTCTCTTCTCCGCTTGCGGCTGTCGGTGTGGAGGTTGAGAGGCAGGGGTGGCGGCGGCGCGGGTTCCCGGAGCATTTAGCTGCTGCCATCCAGGGTTCCCGTAGGCCTTCCACTCTCCTGTCCTATGATCGCCACTGGGGTAACTTCAGTCGTTGGTGTTCGGCCTTGGACCTTTCCCCTTTGCACTGTTCTTTGCAGGCGGTGCTTCAGTTTTTGTGGGAAGGTTTTGAGAAGGGTTGGGCTGTGTCCACCTTGCGTGCCTAGTGGGCGGCTGTCCGGGCTTTTCGTTCCCCGTGGGGTAATCTTTCTGATGATGAGGATTTGGTCTCCAGGCTGCTCCGCGGTTTTTCTCTTTCTCGTCCGGTTTCCCGGCCTTCCTTTCCCCTGTGGGATTTACCCTTGGTCCTTCGGGCCTTGATTGGTCCTCCGTTTGAACCTTTGTCAGAGGTGGATTTGAAGTTTGTGACCTTGAAGGTTGTGTTCTTGGTGGCCATCACGTCTGCCAGGCGCCTTGGCGAGTTGGGGGCCTTGATGTCTCGGGAGCCTTTCCTGTCCTTTTCGGAGGGCGGGGTGGTGCCCCGCCTTGATTCCTCCTTCGTACCTAAGGTCGCTTCTCAATTTCACCGGTCCCAGGAGTTGGTCTTGCCTGAGTTGGGTTCTGTTATGGATTCCCCGGGTGGTCCATGTTGGTCCTTGTTGGATGTGTGCCAGGCTTTGCGTGTTTATCTTGAGCGCACGGCGGCTATCAGGTTGACTGACTCCCTGTTTGTCTCTTTTGGGGCTGCTTGCTGTGGCCGTAAGGCTTCGTCTGTGTCCATTGGTCGCTGGCTGAAGCAGGTCATTTCCTTGGCCTATTCTCTTTCTGGGTCCCTTCCTCCTGTGGGTGTTCAAGGTCGATCTACGAGGGGGGTGGCGGCCTCCTGGGCTGAGATCCGGGGTGTCCCTCTTTCCGAGATTTGTAGGGCGGCCACGTGGGCGTCTTCCAATACTTTCATCAGGCATTACCGTCTCCTCAATTTGCTGGGTGATGAGGGCGGTTTTGCTTTGGGGGTGTTGGGTTGTGTTCGCCCGTGATTTCTGTTCTGTGCTCAATAAATGCCTGGTTTTTGCTGTACAGGTTGTTTGTTGTGTTTGGTGGGATGAATGCCGGAGTTTGCTTTGGTATGTCTCAATTAGTAAGGAAGGTGTCGAGGACGTAGGGACCTGGGGGTAATGTCCTATTACTTATGGTAATCTTCATTACTCCGGGTCCCGTAGTCCTGGACACCTTCATGACTTCCCTCCCTCCCGCCCTGTTTGCCGGCCTTCATCCTTTGGCTTGGTATTTCTTTTTTCTGTCCCAGATAGTAATAATCTCAATTAGTAAGGAAGGTGTCGAGGACTACGGGACCCGGAGTAATGAAGATTACCGTAAGTAATAGGACATTAGCAACGTTTATCTCCAAAGCGATAAAATATCCAGCGGCGAAATGCGTGAATATAGCTGGAAATTGAGCAATATTCAGACATTATCGCTAATAGGGACATAACCTGAATATTCACCTCCCACTGGATATACAGGCTAAGAAGAGGTCTGAGCAGGCGTTATGAGGTTCCGTGACAATTGTAAGTGGTGTTTACGACTCGCACGAATATGGTCGAGTCTGGTATCTACGAACCGCAAATGACGAGTTTAGTGGGTGTACGCAGTTTCGCTGTACCAATCTAGACCGTTCGTCTCTTACGTGGGTTTTTTTATCTGTACCCACGGGTTCCATCTTAGATACGGCATCCATTTTGTTTCTTGCCCTCAAGTAGCCAGCGAACGGACGTTGTCCGTTTCGCGACCCTGGGATTCCCAAGATATTTGCGGAAGACACATGTCCTTTGAAAGTGTCTTTATGACGAGGGGGATGATACTGTAAGGCAGATGGCCCCGCTCGAGGCTCATCTTGCCGTGCCGGTTTATTGTCTCAGCCGTGCATCTCATTAGGCAAATCCCTTTGATGCCTGTAGCTCGTGTTTCCCGATACCTCCCCTTTTACACCCTTTCCAATCTCCCCGCTGTCTCCATCTTCCTCTGCACCTGTTCTTGTTCCTTCTTCGATCTGTTTTACTGCCGATTGGAATGTACTAATGGTGGGAAGATGGGTTTTTACAGTTGGGAACCGCCAAATGTTTCCACACTTATGTTCCGGACCTTGAATGTATCAAAGTGACCAAAGCGACCCCTCTTGGGGATAATTATGGGAACCAAGTCGTAAACCTTTGTGTACCATGTAACCCTATGGGAAAATCGTGTATAAAAGGAGCGATCCACGGAACCAATTTGAAGCAGTCTCCCCGAACTACACTCGTTGTACTTCCTGTGACTTCTGTGTTTCCCTGCAGTAAATAAACCTTGAATCTTTGACGCCGAAGGAAGTGTCCCGTGTCTCTGTCATTCGTACGCCGGAGCAGGTTACCCACGAAGGTTTCAGGTGTTGTCCCCTGGCACCGCTGGGTCTTATAAAACCCAGTCCTTCAGTTGGCGCCCACCGTGGGGCTGCATCAGTGGTACCGGTCCAAGCCCGACGATCGTGAGGAACTTCGTGTGAAATCTCCGAGGGAAGGTGCACTCCGCTTCATCGATCCTGTTGTCGAAACAAGTGGCCCGAAGACTTTTCCCGCGAAGATTCCCGCCTCCTGACGGCTGCGACGGACTGCTGCCCTGACTGTAGACCTGTTTTGGCGCCTGGCGTAGACCTTGGTATAGCGAGACGACTGACGGGCCTTCCTGTTGACGCCATCGATCTTTGAGTTAAGTATTTGTGGGTCGCTCCCAGAGTTCTTGGTTGTGGTTGCTTAGTTGTTGCATGGTTCCATTGCATTTGTGGTTCTTGGTACTTTGTTGTGATATTTGACGACTGCAGCCGCCAAAAACCGAGGGTTTTTGCTCTTTGCAGGGACTTGGTAAATCCCGTAACCCTTGACTTTTGTGAAACTCGGCTAGTGTGCAAGATGCCTGGTCGCAGTACTTTGTTTAGTTGTTTCAGACGTTGTGGTACGGATTCCCGACTGGAGGACTCGTGTCCGATACCTCCGGTTGGAACTCCCACTTATGAGCTCTACAGCGAACACGGGCTAGGCCCGATTACTTTTAATGATTACTGGATTCGTTATACTAAAAAAGATGGTGTCCTTAGTTGGCCACCTCATGGTAGCTTTGAGACCCCGATCTTAGATAACCTAGAGGCTAAATTGTTCGAGAAAAAGTCAAGGCCGGCCATGTTTGATGCCTTTCGGTTGTGGCGTAAAGAAGCCCGACAGAAAGAGATCAGACAGACTAAACGTAATCAGAGAGATGGTGTTGCTACCATTGTGAAGAAAGCAGAGCAGTTTCAGCGTGATAAGGAGGATAAGGAAAAGGAAGTGTTTGATAGGCTACAGCGTATGTCCATAGATAAGTGCTATCCTGTTTTGCCAACGGAGTCGGATAAGAAGGACGAATCAGTTGAGGATCCTTTAATGTCTTATCTTATGAAGTCACCACCTCCGTACGTGCAGGGTACCGCAGCTCCTGTGGTCCCCCCTGTACCTGTTCCTCAGCCTGTTCCTCAACCTGCACCCGTTCTTCCGACTGTTCCCGCTCCTTTGCCTATTGCTATTCCTACTGCTCCTCTGCTTCCACATACTCCTGCTCCCGCTACTGCTCCTGCTTTACTTACTCCTGTTGCTTCTTCTGTCTCTACTCCTTCTCTTGTTAGTCCCTTGTGCTATACTTCTCCATCTACTCGTAGTCGTACTCCTCCTGTTGCGGCTAGTTTTTTTCATTCTCTCGGACCCGTTTTTGGGTCCGCTGGTTCAGATGGTCCTCAGAGACGTAGTCAGCTTCCCGGTAACAGGGAACGTGCTTCGCTATACAATATGGCGATGGGTTAGATGACGCACCCTCTTAGAAATCCTCCACGTGTTGTACTTGATACGTTTTGCCAATTCAATGTACCGACACAAAGATACGTGTTCAAAGAAATGTGCAAGGTTCTGCGCGACCAGATATCGGCCGATGCACCTGACGAGGTGTTGACCGCTTTGTCTGATCTACAGCTTCAGTTCTCGAATGGACTGATAGTGGATACTAATGTTCGACGTGCTGTTGAGCGGTTGTTATCTTTCCGTCCCGCTCCTATACCCCAAGCCCTGTTCGTTGAGGATGTTGAGAGTCAGTTCGATGCGTCCGGTCAGTTTCCCATGCGTGAAGTTCCACCAGTGTGGATGCCAGGCGATCCTAATGCTAACCCCATTATTCCACCATATTTCCAGAGAGTGTGGATACACCTCCCATGGAAACGCTCTGAAGTGTTACAGGTGAAGCAATCTTTGCCTGACCCTCGCAAAAATCCTGCAGGGTACTATAAAGAATTGTCGCAGCTCGTAGACGCTACGATAATGAATCTTGCCGATATTGACATGCTGTTCGGCAATGTCGTACCTCAACCGGTATGGGCTAAGATTCGTCAGGAGAACCATCCAAACGAATTAGGTGGTGATTGGGCTGCCATTGTAGCGGCGGATGGGTTGCAAACTGGTGGTG
The DNA here is from genome assembly GCF_964263255.1 of Lissotriton vulgaris. Lineage (NCBI taxonomy): Eukaryota > Metazoa > Chordata > Amphibia > Caudata > Salamandridae > Lissotriton > Lissotriton vulgaris. Next base: position 637,196,302 of record NC_141694.1, read on the forward strand.
CTAAACCCGAACAATTGATTGCTGCTCTCCCTCAGAGAATAATTACGCTAATGAAAACTCTTATGCCAGCTATGAGGGTGAGCTGGGACAAATTGTCAGCTTGTAAACAGAAAAAGGACGAGAGTGTCTCTGATTTCTTTACGAGATTTGAGGAGGCATTCATCGATCATAGTGGTCAGGATATGGGCACTGAGGGTGGTCAGCGGTTGTTCGTGGACAAATTTGTCTCTAACTTATTGCCCGATTTGAGCAATAAATTAAAAAATTCTGAGAGTGCGTGGGCCGTTTCTACCTCGGCTCAAATATTGGCGACAGCACAGTATTATGAGAACAGAGAGAAAGAGGAGAACGACCGCGCTGACAAAAAGACGAAAGAACTTAAAACTAAAGTGTTGTTGCAGCAGGCCTATCATCCGCGTTCAAATCAGAATGCTTCGCAGCAAAATAGACCGCAGTCGCAATCAAATAGGTCACAACCTCGAAATGACTCCTCTTCCCAAAGATCTTCGTTAGGGTACAATCAGTGTGCCTATTGTAGACAGGAGGATCATTTAAAATTCGACTGTCCCGTTCTAAACGATCGTAACAGCGGTAACTCATCTAGAGGAGGTCGTGGTGGTTCGCAGCAGACATCACGCGGTAGGGGCCGTGGTGTTCAAAATGACCGTTCAGACAACTCATCAAATTCCAATAATTGTTTCGATCAACGTGGATCATCGCAAGGACGATCTGCGCAGTACAATGTAGACGATTATTACGTCGATCAGGGAACTGACGACAGCAATTACTAGGACAGCCATAGACAAGGAGAGGGAGTGGTATCAGTTCCGGTTGATCAGAGAGGGCCTTACGTCGCAGTTGCTACATCGGGCGTCGTTGAGCCTTTTCTGTTGGACACTGGTGCAGCGAAAAGTTCCATAATGCATTCGAAACTCCCTGGCGCACCTTTGTCTGGCTTAACAAATGTTTCCGTTGGATTCTCTGGCGCCCCTGTTAGCAATCCAGTTTCGCGCCCTTTGTCCCTTACAATTGGGCCTCGTGAGCTTCAAGCTCCGTTGATTTTGACTACGGGTTGTGGTGAAAATCTTTTCGGCCTGGATTTGCTAAAACGTTTGTATGCAACTCTGTATTGTTCTCCTGCGGTGTAAAGCTTACTTTAGGAGAGAGGGTTGTCTCTCCTATGTACTTGTCTCTCGATAAGCTTCCACCGGAATTGAGTTCTCTTCCTGCATCTTTGTGGGCAACAGGTCCCAATGATGTGGGCCTGCTTGACATCTCCCCTTACGTTGTTCAGTTGAAATCTAATGTACGGTTGCCGCGTATTCCCCAGTATCGAATCTCTCTTGATGGTGAACGAGCACTGTTAGCGATCATCTATGATTTGATCGAGAAAGACGTTATTGAAGAAACACGGGGAAACGTGTGCAACAGCCCTGTACTGCCCATTCTAAAACGTACTGATCCTTCGAAACCACCTGTTTATCGTTTTGTTATCGATTTACGGGAGGTAAATAAAATTGTGATTCCTCAGTTTCCTGTTGTGCCTGACATCACGGCGCTACTGACTCTGATTCCAGCTTCTGCATCTTGGTTTTCGGTGATCGATTTGAAGAATGCTTTCTTCAGCATTCCAATTGCAGAAGAGAGCAGAGACCTTTTCGGTTTCTCTCTTGGTGGACGCAGCTTCCGGTTTAAACGCGCTCCTCAGGGCTACTGTGAGAGTCCATCGATTTACAGTCAACCTTGAAGGGTCAACTGGATGCGTTTACGTTGCCGGCTGGTGCGGCCTTAATCCAATATGTCGATGACTTGTTGGTGGCTGCAGATACTCAGGACATTTGCAAAATTGCTACGGTGTCATTGCTGCAACATCTCTGTGACTTACATCACAAGGTGTCACCTTCTAAACTCCAGTATTGTTGTCAAGAAGTAACCTATCTAGGTCACTTATTGTCAAAGGAGGGAAGACGGTTGACCCCAGAGAGAATTGCGGCAATTGCACGAATGACTGTGCCAACAACCCAACGAGATGTGCGTGCCTTTCTAGGTATCACGTCGTATTGCAGGCAATGGATTCCAAATTTTTCATTGCTAGCGAAACCATTGGTGGCTCTTACGTGCAAGGATGTTTCAACTCCTTTACCATGGACGGAAGAATGTCAGAAAAGTTTTTCTGAATTACGTGACTCATTGTGTTCGGCTCCTGTGTTAGGTACTCCTGATTATAGCAAGCCGTTTACATTATATGTTCACGAGAGGGAAGGTTGTGCTTTGAGTGTCTTAACGCAACCTTTTGGTGGTAAGCAACGTCAATGTGCATATTTTTCCTCGACCTTGGACCCGGTAGCTAGAGCATTGCCGAGTTGTTTGAGAGCAACAGCGGCAGCTGCGGTGTCCATCCGACAATCAGCAGGATTGGTCATGGAAAATATGCTTACGGTGATGGTTCCGCATGCAGTCGACACTCTTTTGAATCGTACGAAAACTCAGCACTTGACGAGTGCGAGGTTGTCTGGGTAAGAGTTGACGCTGTTGGCAAGCCACATTCAGATAAAACGTTGTAATGTCCTGAACCCGGCGACTTTGTTACCCATTAGCACAGAGTCAGATGAAATAGCAGCCCATGATTGCTATTTGAGGACTGAGGAGGAAACGAAAGGTCGAGTGGACCTTAAAAACACTCCTTTGGAAACTCCAGACGGAACTTTGTATGTGGATGGTTCATGTTTTAAATTGCCGAATGGTGATGTGACTACTGCTTATGCTGTTGTGACTTTGAATACTGTTGTGGAAACTGCGAGATTGAATCAGAACTCTGCCCAGGCTGCAGAGCTGATCGCTCTAACTAGAGCCTGTGTGTTAGCGAAAGGGAAACGTGTGAATGTGTTTACCGACAGCCAATATGCGTTTGGCGTCGCTCATAATTTTGGACGGTTGTGGAGAGAGAGAGGTTTTATGACATCGCATGGTACGAAGATTCAGCATGGACAACTAGTGAATGATCTTTTGGATGCACTTACGTTGCCTAAGCAGGTAGCGATTGTTAAATGTAGTGCACATCGTAAGGTGACGGACGATGTTGGTCGTGGTAATGCCTTTGCAGATGAAATTGCTAAGGAGACTGCCCGGAATCTTAGCACTAGAATGTATGTGATGAGTTCGGTTAGGTGGCCTACAGAGACTAGTATGTGTGAGGACACTATCGAAAGTGTGAAAGCAATTCAGAATGAGGCCACCGAGACTGAAAAGACGAAGTGGAAAGAAAGTACGGGAAAGTTGGATGTGAATGGTTGTTGGGTTGATTTGTCGGAACATAAGAGATGGATGTTACCGGATGCGTATGTGCTGGCTGTTGTGACAATGGCGCATGGGTTAGCACATATTAGCGTGAAAGGTATTTGTAAGCTGTTGTCCCCTGTGTGGAAGAATGATGGTATCACGAAATGTGCTTAACGATTGGTTAAGAATTGTATGGTATGTATGTTGTACAATCCTGGTACGGGAACCCCAACTCCTCCTGGTAGTTTTGCTCCCCCTTCATGTCCCTTTGAGGTGATCCAATTAGACTTCATCCATATGGAGCGATGCAACAACCTGAAATACGTTTTAGTTGTGGTTTGCGCGTTCTCCCGATGGATTGAAGCCTATCCCCTCAAAGACAACACTGCCTTGTCGACTGCGAAAATCCTACTGAAGGAATACTTTCCTCGGTATGGAATGCCTCGGATTGTATGATCGGATAACGGAAGTGAGTTTGTGGGGAGTGTGATGAAGAGTGTGTGTAAGGGCCTTGGAATTAATCAAAAATTCCATAGCGCCAATCATCCCCAGTCAGCTGGTTTGGTTGAAGGGTATAATGGCACCCTTAAACTGAAGCTAGCGAAGATTCAGGCTACGACTGGTCTTTCGTGGCCTGACGCTTTACCCTTAGCTTTATTGTCAACTAGGGCAACCGTACACTCCCGAGTAGGGCTTAGCCCCTATGAAATAGTGTTCGGTCGTCCTGCGAATGTGTGGGGGGTCCCTAGACCGGGTGTGTTCTCCAGTCTTGAATACCCAATGTTGATCGACTATCTTCATGATCTGACTGCTAAACTGAGGTTAATTCACCAACAGGTTTACGAAGCATTGCCGACGCAGACGGAGGGTCCAGGCCACCAGCTCCAGCCCGGAGACTGGGTGGTAACCAGAAATTTTGCCCGCAAGAAGAACTTGGAACCCCGGTTTACTGGACCCTACCAGGTCCTCCTTGCCACGAGAACTGCCGTTCGTTTAGAGGGCCGGAAAAATTGGGTGCATGCCACCCATACGAAGAAAGTTCCTATTCCTTTACCGGCAGACTCGTGGGTGAGGAGGGGCATTGCTTCAGCTGAATCCGAAGGATTGCCGGCGTTTGTACCTTTCAGCGACGCACAACCTGTCGGAGAATCCTCAGTGCAGCAGAAAGACACTGTTGAACATTTGTCGTCAAAAGACTCGAGACCAGAACATTCGGCTGATCAACAGGACCTTGTTCCCTCATCGGATTCCTTGTTTGATGAACATACACGTCCTGGGAAAACTCGATACTTTTTGCGTTCCAGCACTAAGGACAAATAAAATATTCTGTTCTGCCCCTTGACAATTGCATTATCCCGTTTTCCACGATCAGTCTGAACACCCGTATCATTGTAATTATTTTTGTATATATATATTGAGTTTCGTTCCATATGTATTTTTCCTTCCACAGCTGAGAGACATTTTACGTATACATTGTGAATAAAGGCCGTAGGGCCGCGCGTGTACTTCCTTCTGGTTAGCAGGTCTTGACGCTAGGTTAAAGACCGTCGGTTCCTGGGAACTCCTAGGGATTGACTACTGCTACACAGAACGAAGTGCGTCAAGAAACGTTGCGGACGGTCATAGGGGATGGCGTTTTCAAAGCTGATGGACTTGGAAGAAGCTCAGGCGCAAAGGTTCAAGTTACAACAACTTACTCGTACCAAATGTTTTATGTTTCAAATATTCGTACTGCTTCTGATTGTTTCTGCACTATTGACGGGTGGGGTGTATTACCTGATGGCGTACTTCTTACCTTCTGCCATACCTACTCCTACTTCTGACCCTAAACTTACCTCCACTGCATCTCCTCATTCTTTTCATATCTTACCCGAACACGAGCAGGCTAGACGTGCAGAATTCCGCAATAATTCCTTTATTCAGCTCCTTCATCAGCACCAGTTAGTGGTTAATACTACTAATTGTTGGGTGTGTGGACTAATGCCACATACCACGGATAAGGGAATTCCATATCTGGTCTTACCGTATAGTTCCCAGGGTTCAGCTCGAGCATTCCAAACAATGTTTCAAAGCGCACTAGATTCTTACCCCAGTCGAGAGCCACGTTCTCCCTACTTTGGCCTTGGCTCGTATCATAAGCCTTTGTCTATAGCGATAGAAGATTTAGATAGAGATATCTATGAGCCGTCGCTCATCCCAGAGGAAGAGGTACAAGCCTATAGGGTCCTGAGTAAGGTTGAGTATAGTGCGCTCACGAGTGATAAACAGCTCAAAAGCTCGCCTCCGATATGGGTCGTACCCCACATTGGTAATTTTTGTCTAATGGGTCGTGGCCGAAGATCGAAAGCCCGACTCGGAGAGAGTGCTTGCACCGAGAATTACATTCTGCCGATGGTCCCGTCCCCTGTGTTTCTGGCTGCCAAGGGTACATACTTTGTCTGCCATGATCGTGCGTATGCATGGTTGCCCTCTGACTTTATGGGCTCATGTTTTATCGCAAATCTTTTGCCTCCGACGTTCACTGTAGACGCAGACTATCACAAAACTAGAGTTGTGAGAGGCGTAATTAGCGAAGAGGATACTGCCGGTCAAGAGGCAGGAGACTTTTTCAAGGGTTTCCTCCCGTTTTGGGGGCCTATGGTTAATAGTAGGAACCTGAGACAGTTGACTCGAGTGGTAGAATCGACAGCTAATATTACTGCCAGTGCCCTTGGTAATATCACCACAGAACTTCAGGCGGATATACTTATGACGTTACAAAACCGTATGGTTTTAGACGTGATCTTAGCAGATCGAGGTGGGGTATGTAAGGTGATCCATTCGAGCTGCTGTATTTTCATCCCAGATAACGCTCCGACCGTCTATCAAGCCATCTCAAAGTTGCATAAGATCTCTGAATCCATACACGTGGATGTAGGGGATTGGACGCTACTTGGGTGGTTTTGGGGCCTGATGTCGACTTGGGGTTGGAAGATTCTGATGATTATCGGAGTTGTTGTGGCGTTCCTGTTCACGTGTTGCCTTTGTGTGCAGTGTGGTCCTGCCTTATGTGGCCTCTGTGCTACAACGTGTATAAGACAGCCGCCTGTTACCAAAGGAGCTCAGTTGGACAGAGCTATGTTGCAGCAACATCTCGATGGTCTGATGAATATCGAGTATGATTCTGACTAGTGCTTGCCTACATGAGGGCAAAAGGAGCGTCTGAGGTTCCGTGACAATTGTAAGTGGTGTTTACGACTCGCACGAATATGGTCGAGTCTGGTATCTACGAACCGCAAATGACGAGTTTAGTGGGTGTACGCAGTTTCGCTGTACCAATCTAGACCGTTCGTCTCTTACGTGGGTTTTTTTATCTGTACCCACGGGTTCCATCTTAGATACGGCATCCATTTTGTTTCTTGCCCTCAAGTAGCCAGCGAACGGACGTTGTCCGTTTCGCGACCCTGGGATTCCCAAGATATTTGCGGAAGACACATGTCCTTTGAAAGTGTCTTTATGACGAGGGGGATGATACTGTAAGGCAGATGGCCCCGCTCGAGGCTCATCTTGCCGTGCCGGTTTATTGTCTCAGCCGTGCATCTCATTAGGCACGTCCCTTTGATGCCTGTAGCTCGTGTTTCCCGATACCTCCCCTTTTACACCCTTTCCAATCTCCCCGCTGTCTCCATCTTCCTCTGCACCTGTTCTTGTTCCTTCTTCGATCTGTTTTACTGCCGATTGGAATGTACTAATGGTGGGAAGATGGGTTTTTACAGTTGGGAACCGCCAAATGTTTCCACACTTATGTTCCGGACCTTGAATGTATCAAAGTGACCAAAGCGACCCCTCTTGGGGATAATTATGGGAACCAAGTCGTAAACCTTTGTGTACCATGTAACCCTATGGGAAAATCGTGTATAAAAGGAGCGATCCACGGAACCAATTTGAAGCAGTCTCCCCGAACTACACCCGTTGTACTTCCTGTGACTTCTGTGTTTCCCTGCAGTAAATAAACCTTGAATCTTTGACGCCGAAGGAAGTGTCCCGTGTCTCTGTCATTCGTACGCCGGAGCAGGTTACCCACGAAGGTTTCAGGTGTTGTCCCCTGGCACCGCTGGGTCTTATAAAACCCAGTCCTTCAGTTAGGATTTGGCGATATTCGCGCTTAGCGTGAATATTTTAATTGCTACGCCTGCGTTGATAATAGGCAATAGCGATGTTAACAGGTTGGGTACGGCCACTTTGCATGTCATTAGCGATAAATATCGCTGACATACAAAGCGGGACCCAAACCGCTCACTATCACCTAACTGATGTTAGTGACAGCTTGCTAATAGGGCGATGAAATTATCGCCGCTTTACAGCCAAAAATGGCCGCAAAAGCGGCGATAATTTTATTACGCCCTTCCTTTGTAATACGCCACAGAATGTATGAGTGGATGAGGTGGCTAGGGGTGCTTTTGGATGGACCAGGAAACACTGCAGAAGGGAAAGGATTGGAAATCCTTTTTTTTTAGGAGCATTGTGTTTCCTGGCTGGAAATGTCTGCACAAAGTTTTACAGTACTCAAAGCATCAGGCCAGGTGGATGGGGCTTGAACAATGCCATTCCCACCTTTATACTGGGTGGCCACACAGTTGTTTTTTCAAACTATTGGTAGTCCATTCATTAGGTTGCCATTTGTCCATTGAGTGTCCAGCAAAAAATGTTACCAAAGTGACAGCCTCCACCACGGTGATAGTTGAAAATTCGAGACGGTTAGGACTGCTCACCAGAACAGTTAAGGTTTCACAACCAACGTGACTGCATATGCTATGGGAGGACTCAATTTGATAGAAAATTGTTTAGGTGGAAACCCCACTAAACTCTCCTATTATTCCTTGAGCGAATGTTGACAGCAGGAATATTTCCATTTGTGGTGTAAACAGTCAATGCCCAAATATAACTCTCTCTAACATACTCTGGGTATCTATCAACAGGGTATATACATTATACATACCATTTTCTGAAAGTCTGACACCTATTTCTTCTACATTCTTACATGGAGTAAAATCTACCAGATATGGTGGCAGACCAATAGGCATAGTTTGGCCACCTATTATTGTTTTGTAGAATATACATTACATAATCAACAACAATGAGTACAACCATATAGTTAAGCAATGCTACTGAAAAGATATCCGTATGTCTGTTGAAGGGATTTCTATTCATACATTATACATAGATCACATAAAATTCTGCAAAATGTATGCGTTCAGATCATTGCAGCAACAAGAACAATTGCCTATTGTAAAACATATCGCTAAACAGTCTAACAGTTCAAAATGTGGAAAAATAATCGTGTGCCTACTGGTAGCGTTGGTGTGGTATGATTGATAGGGTAACAAAGAGGAGGGAGGCCCATGTCTCAGGGTGTGTTGTTAGTGTATTCTGTCACTGTATGTAGGGGGGATTTACCTGGCTAGTGCGGGGTGGGGGGGGTGGCAGGGCGGCCACACGACTGGTCTTTGGGTCAGATTGGTATCACAAACATTCTCAGGGCAGAATGCCGGCAGATCTAGACTCCACCACCTCCAGATATATTTTCTAGTTTGGGGGGGTGAGATGGGGTCGGTCGGCCTGTCCCTGCAGTGTGTGGTGCTTCCTGCTCTGCCATAATGCCAGTGCGCAGTTCGGAGAAGCACAATCTGATGGGGAGGGACACTGCCGATTTCCAGTGCAGTGCAATGTCAAGAAATTTGTTTCTGGCTTTCAGTGCAGCCAAGCGGGAGATTAGCCCTAGGAGATAATGAAGACCATCTGTGTGGAGTGTAGCCCGTCTACATGAGTTAACTCTGAATCTTTATAATAAAGGCATCGAAGCTCTATCCTATGACAGCATATCTGCCAAAAAGGGTACACTGCATAGGACAGTTGTTTCTGTTGATGGGAGAACAGGTTATCTGTCACTGTCAGCTCTGAATCCAAGCTGCAAAAGCCATGTAAAAAATGTGCTGCAAGAGTCACTGTGTAATGGGCAAGAATCATATAGTTGAGTGGGCCACGTGATGCTGTGCACCAGGGGGCGTAGTGATTTTCATAAGTGCACAGGTTGATGCTGAACAGGGTGCATGAGTTGGTCTTCTGTAGGGAATAAGGCTGAGGTGCACCAGGGTGGTGCTATTGATACAACTCGGGTGAGAACTGTGTAATGCTCCTAATTTGGGCAACTTGGTCATGTGTCTCAGTGGAGCACTAGCCAGTGTTTTTCAGGGGAGTACTGAGTGATGTGTCACAATTGAGCGCTAGCATATGTGCCTCACAGGAGCACTGTAAGGTATGATTCATGATTGGGATACAATCATAGAACTAGCATGAGAGGACCACTCGTTGATGTGCAGGAGGTGAGCAGTTTCTTCTGTGCTTCAGAGAAACAGTGCTCCTATACATCTAAGTTGCCTAGGCCTGTGTACATTATTTGTTTAACATAAATGGGGTAACCCTGAATCCCTCAGGACCTGGGTAAGCGTGGTTAAGAACCAAGTGGTTCTGTTGGGTAACGAAAAATTGCTTTAAAGAAGGCTATATCAGCTCATTACACATTGAAATAAATAAATAAACCTCTCTGAAAACAACTGAAATTCAAGTCTTTATATCAGTAAAACAATCCAGATACACAGGAATTACTTCATTCCATGATGACACAAGTTTCAATAGGTGATAGACCGTTACGAAAACATGTGTTAAACGTGACTGTTGGTGAGCAAAGTGATCAGTGCATTGAGTTCAGTGACACATATATACAAATTATACAAGGGGAATTTTAAAAAGGCCAGAGTGTTGAGTTAATACTCCAAGGAGACAAGAGGTAGCTTTGCAGGTTCCTGGAGTTATCTTGGCCAATATTGAGCGCTGGCACACGTGCCTCACAGGAGCACTGTAAGGTATAATTCATGATTGAGATACAATAATAGAACTAGCATGAGAGGACCACTCGTTGATGTGCAGGAGGTGAGCAGTTTCTTCTGTGCTTCAGAGAAACAGTGCTTCTATACATCTAAGTTGCCTAGGCCTGTGTACATTATTTGGGCACATGGTGGTACTCAGCAGTGGCACATGTTTATCTACAGTACGTAGCAGACATTAGTGATCAATAGATGGACGCAGAGTATTGTCAAAGAGGTATCTCGTTGCCCCTTGCCAGCCATGGCTTCTCGTACAGTGTTCTTTATTTATTTTACATTATGGAACCTGTAATACTTTCCCATTACAAGTGCAGGATCACAAGTCATAGAATCAAGTGAAAACATACATCACAACTGAGTAAGCTATGTTTGGAAGACAAAGAATACAATTTTCATTTTTCCTTCCTAATGCATTTAGGTGAATTGTTTAGAGAGGTAGTAAACTATGTGTGAGTAGATACTAGGTTTAGATGTAATGACGTTTTTTTGCACAGGGACCCATGCAGAGAGAAGTACACACCCACACACACACGCATGCACAACTTCCACAGAGGCAAACACACCTGTGGATCTTTGAAATATGCGGCTCCATGTTCAATTTATGTGTAAAGAATTGTAAACATACCTTTTCACTCTTACTTCTAGGTGTAATTGAATCATCCACCAAGAAGTGTTCCGTATCGGAAATTCCACTGGGAAATGTGTGTACACAAGTCAAGCTATGCGTTTGTGGGTATTCATAAATATTTTGTGTGGTCCATTTTCACTTCGGACTTAATTAGATATTTAATTCCAGGAATGCTTGGTATAAATCTCTGTCAGTGGTCGGTTAGGAGAGGGGATGTTTTTGAGCTGAGGTCATTCCAAAAGGAAATTATTTTCATTGTAAAAAGATAAAACTGTAGTCCAATTAAATTGCTTCATTACATTTAGGCATGCTGGGAATGCGCTCTCATGGGCACTACTTGACTCCTTGTGTATTTCATAAAAGTTTAACATGTACTTCAAATGTAGCAGGAAACCTACAGATGCTAGACTTTGCAGTTTTTTGTGAGATTCGGGCCCTGTGCTTTTCATCCTTAATGTCAAAGACCCTAATTTATCAAATACCAGAGATGGAAAATGTGTATTAAGATGTGCTTTTAGTAAATTCATAACCATTTGACATAATTTTTGTATTTAAGGTAATGTGCTGAAACCACCTCTCTGCAAAGCATTTGTGTATTGTGTTACCATCGGCTAAAAGCGGATGCAAACGGTGCATCTGCAAATACAGAAATGCCTCATGTCAAAACGGTGCTAAAATCATCATTACGTATACAGTAAAAAAAAAAAAATCATGATACTACCAGGAGAGGCCCATGAAGGTGAGAGTGGTGAAGTGGTGAAACAGTGGGGAGAGGTGGAGGGGTAGAGACGACTTGGGTAAATTAAATAAATAAATTTCCCTCGTCATTGTCTGTCTGATAGTTGCAAACCTTGTAAGACAGAGACGAACATAATGTTAGGCTAATTTAAACATTTGTAAATTTGCAGTTCAAAAACTGCTTTATTTTATGTTCATTCACGAAACACGCAATTTAATTAATAATATGTATACACCTGGGGCAATTCCTTAAAACTTTCTAAAGTCATGTCTGATTGGGAACGAAATATTGGTAAATACCACCTATTGCAGGGACCTACGTAATGACAGAGGCATGCTTGAAGAGATTTGCATTTTAAGCCACTTATTGTGAATTGGACGCAAACTCATTTTGTACAGTGCACCAGGGCTTAGGAGGAGAAACTTATAATCTGTCTGTCAGAGTACTCTGTGCAAGAGAAACAGTTTTTTTCAAATTTAAAAGAAGCACATAAGAGTGAGAAATAAAGTCCGAATAATTTGAGTCAGAAGTCTAGGGCACATAATAGGTGCAAGGTTTAAGAGTTCCAAAATCCAAATGAATTACATCACTGTTGAACCCGGCCTCGTGGCATGGTCCTTGCTGATCTCCGCAGCTCCAGAACTACGGGTGGAACTGATTCCCTTCCACCCAGAACTGTACATGACCCTCCTACCACGGACCTGAGACGATCCCCAGACCGCGTGCCTGCACCCGTGCACGTGACCATCAGACTCCATGTTTGGCCACCCCGGCCGGCCGGCCGCCTTCTTTCCTTTCGGCAGCCCCTGGCCACTCCTGGCTACAGCTAAGCGTGCGCGTCCGGGGCGCCCAGATCCGCCCGGGGGGTGAACGACTCACCAAGTACCCAAAACCAAGACTTCCATCACACCTCCGGCCCCCTTCCGAGGAACTGGTTCCCCTCACTTCTCTGAACTATCCCTGGGGGCTGGTTTCGATTGCACCTTGGGCCTCCTAGTGAGCTGGCTCCAGGCCCTGATGGGCGTCTGGGACTCCCTGGACGCATGGTCCAAAGCATCAAAGAACCAACCGCCCAGACAATCAGGCGCCTGGCCCTCGGACCTCCGGCCTCCTGCCTCTGAGGGTCCGGACATCAAAGAGCTCCAGTACTATAAGACAGCCTGCCTTCCATCTAGTCGGCAGTTGTATCTTGGACAAGAAAGCCCTGCTGATCTGATCGCGGCTGACCTTGAGGAGAACAGACTCTGACCCACTGAGCCCTGCTGACGTCGTCGCGGCTCCCTCTCGAAGCGCAAGACCTGAACCATCGGAGCCCTGCTGACGCTGTCGCGGCTCCCTCTCGAAGCGCAAGACCTGAACCATCGGAGCCCTGCTGACGCTGTCGCGGCTCCCTCTCGAAACACAAGACCTGAACCATCGGAGCCCTGCTGACGCTGTCGCGGCTCCCTCTCGAAGCACAAGACCTGAACCATCGGAGCCCTGCTGACGCTGTCGCGGCTCCACCTGCCTACGAGTACGACGGAGTACTTCTGACCAAGCCCTCTTGACCTCGTCGCGGCTTGACGAACTCTCTGGTCCGGCTGGACCATCGACGCTACCCTCACGATCATCTTGAACCAGAAGTGAGTAGGACAGCAAGTCCCATCGCCAGCCCCCGTACCCCCCAGTTCGAGGATGGAGAACTGTGCGCAGGGTGCATGGCGTGCCAGCTGGCATCCTAAGACTGTCCCGCTTCCCCGATTCCTCGTTACGAGACTTTCGCGATCCCTCGATCGCTGTGTATTGCTCCCTACTTTTAATCTTGATAAAGTCTTTCTTGATAAAGAATCCCGGTGTGGTGTCCGTTCATAAGTGTGGTGCGTCGACAGTGTGTACGATCAGTCCTCCCCGGCGGGGACTCCCCCTCGATAAGACTCAGCAGTAATTGTGGGAGAGGAGGTTCCAGGCGGTTAGGAGAGTCCTCTAAACCCCTGGGGACACCGCCTTCCAACAATCACCATATTAGCTATATTTCACATTGAATAGAATTGAGCCAGGTTTTTGGTTGATCTCTTCATCACGTGAACACTCTTGGAGAATCCACCTACACTGGTATTGCCACTGACAGTTCAGGGCGGTTGACAATGTTCAGTCTGGTGATTGAAGTAGTTACCAAACAGTTATGGCCCGATTGTTTTCAAAGCCCAGATTCTAGAAGAACACTCTGCTTCTATTGTGGAGAGATCCTTTCACTTAACTCTACATGACTAATAGTACATCAAAGGGCCATTGCAATGTTGGCATTATTTTTATGAACACAATATCTCCTGGATACTCATATTTTAAAGCATTTACTTGCTTACTTAAATTCCAACTAGAAGTCTGAACAAAAAATGCTGCAGAAAGAATTGGAAAGTTGCCCTGCTGTGTAAAGGAGAAAATGAATGTTATCACAACCTGGCCATAAACTACCTCAACCTTTTTGTATAATTATTATTATATAATTTAAATATGGTCAATTTGGATTATTAGTTATTTGTCCTAATTGTAATTATAACCCTGCACCTTCTGCTTTAAATGAAATGTCATTTAGTTTAGTTATTATGGTTAACCTCACCCTAAAACTAAACATAGCACTATATTTTAATTATTTAATTTCATTATTCTAGTGCTTAGATGAACCCAAAGCCTATTCCGATTTATTTTGGAATTAAAATAATCATGAATAATTATTTATCCTGAACCTACCCCTCATACTTACTTTAACCCTTAAAAAACAGTTATTTAATTTAAAACAAGTTATGTATATTAATTATCCTTAACCTAACACTAATACCAGCGATAACAATAAATTATCAATCAATATATGTTTCTTTCGGCATGTACTAGAACCATGAGAACAATCACACAATAATCACCATTTTAAAAACAAAACTTACTTTATTTAAACATTAACCATTCTAATAAACCTCCTAAACACATCCCTCATGCAAATGATAATCCTCATAGAACTTACATTTTTGAGAATCACATTTAGTAATTATCATTAACCCCACTCTAACCCTAATCCTCTAACACAGCTGAAACGCAATTAATAAAATAGTTGCACTTAACATAACTATAGCCCTTACTCAATTTGAATGTAATGAAATAATTGTCCTTAACTTGGCTCTTATATTAACTCCTTAGCCCAAAGTTAATTAGAATTATATTTAATTAATTAACTATACTTAATCTACCCTATTACTAACTCTAGTTCAAATGAATGAAACTTAAATGTAATTAAATAGATTGTTATTGACAAATTAAATTGAATATTTTTCTTCACTATAACCTTAAAATAATTCCTATCTCTTAATTAGTTGCAACTTCATGGATTTCAAAAGAGTAATTATTATCAGCCTAACCATTATGTCAAACTGTTCCTTAATTAATACACAACAAATTAATTTATATCAAATAACAATATGTAACCTAATTTTAATATTTCCTTAACCCATATTAAAAAGAAATGTGATTCAATTAAACCTTAAACATTTGAAATTTAACAAAGCATATTAAATTAACAGTTGATTCAAATTATTTTTTATTTATTATTGAAATGACCCTTAATTAAATGTACTGATTTAATCAGTAGCGGCCTGTGGACAGAGTTCTGTGCGGCGGTGAGGCGGGGCCGGGAAGGGGCAGGGTGGGGGGTAGTAAACACCAGAATATGGAGGAACGGAGGTAAGTAAACATTCAAGTAAATAAAACGAATTTTGTTGCGAGCGGTGCATCGCAAATGCAGCTATGAAATAGCACAGAGTAGGGCTTGTGACCCTGAATAGAAACTGAGGGTCCCCACCAGTGCTCCACAATACATTCAGCACTGCCTGAATTAGATACAGTAGTGCAGTAGCCAAATTACCTCTGAAACTCTTTCTCGTACCAATACTTGAGTTTGAGTTTAAAAATTCTTATATAGCGCTCTTACACCAGCGGTTTCATGGCGCTGTAACTGGCAGATCTCCACAATAGACAAGGAAGGGAGGTCGGGTAACAAAGGATTAAATGAAAGTTTTGCTGAAGAAGTAAGCTTTAAGTTTCTTTCGAAACTGGGAATATGGGGTTAGGGATCTGAGATCAAGGGGTAATGAGTTCCAAAGGGTTGGGGCAAGGGTCGCAAATTTTGAGCCCCCCCACTTTTTCCGGCGAAACCGGGGAACTGTCAGGAGGGATTGGGAAGAAGATCGGAGCTCCCTAGTTGGCAAATAGGGAATAATCTCCGAAGAAATGAATGCAGGGGCCGTGCCCAATCGAGCCTGGTAAGTGATAGATGCAAGCTTGAATTGGATACGTTCCCGAACCGGAAGCCAATGTAAAAGTTTCAGAAGGGGGGTGACATGTGAGGATTTAGGAAGGTTAAAGACCAGCCGAGCCGCCTGGTTTTGGATCATCTGTAGCCGCCTGAGACTATATGCAGGTATACCTGCATATAGGGCGTTGCCATAATCCAGGCGGGAGATGACCATCGCAAGGACGATCAACCTCAAGGCCTCAAAGGTGAAAAATCGAGAGACCTTGCGGATGGTGCGAAGAGAAAGAAAAGAAGAAGAAAGCACAGAACTAACCTGGGAGTGAAGGGTAAGGTCAGAGTTGAGTTTAATACCAAGGGTTTTGACCGAAGTAGAGGGGACCGGAGAGGGACCAAGGGAAGGGGGCCTAAAAAGTGAAGACCAGGGACTGGAACAACCACCCGTCAGCACCAACTCGGTCTTATCAGGGTTGAGTTTCAGGTGGTTGAAATCCATCCAGTCCCTGATGAAAATCATAGTAGACTGGAAATTAGAGATAGAGGCAGAAGAAGAGGACAGATTGAAGACAAGTTGGAGGTCATCCGCATAGTTATATACGGCGACCTCCATTTGTTGTAAAGAAAAAATTAGGGGAGAAATGTAAAGATTAAACAGAAGAGGTGAAAGGGAGGAGCCTTGGGGGACCCCGCACAGAACCTTCCGAAAGTCCGCAGTGAAGTCACCCAGGGGAACTGCCTGGGTGCGGTCCCTCAGGAAGGAGGACAACCAAACCAGGGCCGTACCCCCGATCCCCGCCGCCGCGACACGGGAAAGTAAGATGGTATGATCCACCGTGTCGAAGGCGGCAGAGAGATCGAGGAGGACCAGTGCCTGGAATTGATTGGTGTCCCTCCCCTCCCTGAGGTTGTCAAGGACCGAAAGAACTACGGACTCCGTAGAGTGTGCGGGGCGAAAACCAGCCTGGCGGGAAGCCAGTACCCCATTTTCTTCCACAAAGGTGCTCAGAGACCTGGTGACATGGCGCTCGAGCACCTTAGCCAAAAATGGTAGAAGAGAAATGGGGCGAAAGTTGGCTGGGATCGAGGGGTCTGCGCCAGGTTTTTTTAAAATGGGTAAAATGATAGCTGATTTCAAGGGGTTGGGGACAACCCCCTGAGAGAGTGAGCTGTTTAGTAAGTGAAGGGGAGGATCAGGGCAAGAGATGTAAATGTGACGAAGTATTTGAGCGGGACAGGTGTCAAGAGGAGAGCCAGATTTTACAAGGGGGATTAAGGATGTGAAGGATTCCTTGGTCAGAAGGGGGAGAGAGTTTAATTGTCCTTGAGAAGGAGGGCACTGAGGATCAACAAAAGACGGGGAAGGTGCAGGGATATTAGCTTTAATGGCAGCAATTTTATAAAAAAAAAAACTATTCAGAGAGTGACAAAGGGCAAGGGAAGGAGAGGGCTTAAGAGAGGTACGATCTGAAAAGGCTAGGTTCTGAACAATCGAGAAAATTTCCCTTGATTGGTTCTCGGCTGTGAGGATCTTGGAGGAGAAATAGGCCGTTTTAGCGGCCAAGATGGCATTCTTATATTGAGCTAATAGAGTGGTAAAATCAGCTCTTAAGATGGGACAATAGTTTCTCCTCCAGGCCCTCTCAGCACGGCGTACCGATAATTTGATGGTTTTCAGGTCATCGGTAATCCACAGTTTAGCATCTTTCTCCCGCTTGGAGGTCAGACGTTTCAAGGGGGCAATGGACTCACTGGCTGAGGAGAGCCATTGTTCAATGTTGTTAACCTGAGCCGACATGAGGTCCCCCACCTCCCAGCCATACACAACATGACCGAGTCTTAACCCCTTAAGTGCTGCGTCGGTGCGTTGGCCGACGGCAGCACTACCTCCCCAGTGCTGCACACGTCCAATGGACGTTCATTCAGCACTAGTTCGAATGGACAGCGCAGCACTGGGGAGGGAATTGCGCCGCAGCTAAGGTGTTAAGCAATCAAAGACCATTTCTCCTCATTCATTCTCCTTATTGCCAGAATTTGGCCAATAAAGAGGGAAGAGACCCATTACACCTTCTGTTCTTCATTAAATTCAAGCAAGGGGAAAGAACTGGAACCTCATATCCTAAGGTAAGCCCTGGGATTGCTGGCCTCACTCAATTAGATTCCAGGTACTCTCATGTCTGCCACTGGTAAGCAGGACATTATGGTGGACATGTCATCAGAGGCTAATGAGCGTGCAATACTCATGAAGTTTTTCTATGCCTACGGGTTAGACACCCTACATCCTTTTGTTTATTTGCTGGGATTGTTTTTATATTTGTCTTGGCTGTAGCTTGGGGGTACTTACTACACTTAAGGGGAATAGTTAACAGAATATTTCCTTTTTATATACCTCCTACATTGGAAGGAATATACTTCAGGATGTGATACCTATTCGCTGCTCTTTAACTGATCACGTAACATTGGGCGGGTTTATTCCATTGTCTTTATTCTAAATCTTTATTATGTGAACACTTACTCTTGAGCCAGTGGATTTGTTTTTAAGTTCTGCAGTCCTTTTCTGTTCAAGGTTTGGAAATGAAGGTTCTCTTCTCCAGCTCCTTGTGTTTTCCTATATTTGTTTGCAAACTGGAAGCCGCATCATTCTTGTCTCAGTTAGACTCTTGTGGGGCATGGCACCTCTCACAATTGTTTAGGAATAAATGTGCAAATAAATTCTTGCCTTTTCCGGAATATGATGAGGAGAAATGTCAAGCGCCTGAGTCTGCGCCAAAGGAGCATAGGAGAATCAGTAAATTCTCATTGAGGATGAATCACCAAGAACCAGTTCAGGAATTTTTCAGTTGCTTTAATTTTATCCTCCCATGTATTTAACTGTTAATAAAGAAATTATGGATTTACTACAGAGAGAATGGAGAAATACAGAGAAAGCTGATCTTCCTTAATTTCTGACACCCATGTATCCACTTTGGTATAGGAGACATGAAGTTACCTTCTTCTGACTAATCTGGCTGATCGATCATCCATTATATCTGTTACCACTGAGGATGTATTAGTGGCAGATGTAGTGGAGAGTAGGGAAGAGTAAACTTTGAAGAAGTGTGTTTCTGGATTATGCTTGGTGATGGAACCTTCAATTGTATGGTCTGTGCTTTAAAGTCATTAGTTAAAGATTTCCAAACCATTACAGCAGCTAATCAGGAGGGTTTGGAAAGTTCAACTCTGTTTACAAGCATGGAAATGCAAGCTAGATGTTTCTTATATGTTTCCTGCGGCATCTTAAAGGCTTATGTTTTTTATACAGTCTCTAATATTGCTGCTAGATGTCACATCTATCTCAGGACCTTGAAGAGGGAAAGGTGCTCGGAAAGCAGGACTCATGAAGATGGCTTTTTCAGGAAACAAATTATTTGGGGACTTGATTGAAGACCTGATTCGTAGGACTTTTAAAAACATGCACAAATATTTAAGAACCAAAACAAGATTGATCCTACAAAAAGGCAATCTAAGAACAGGTGTCAGAAAGGTTTCCAATTTCAAGTAGGTAAAAAACATATATAACCAATTTTTTACTCCTAAGAATTAGAGTTCAAGACCTCCTCCACCTCAGCCAAAACCTAAGAAGTGGTTATGACTATCCAAAGATTCCAAAAGTAGGAAGTCTCTTATTTTTTTTACCAGGAATTGAAGAAAACAGTTTCACACATTTAGATCATGCAAATAACAAATCAGGATATTCTCTAGAATTAGAAGAGTTTCCTTTGTGCTCAGGTTGTGTGCTCGACACTCATGCACAGGATTGTACCATGCATTTGGCATCATGGCAGGAAGTGGCTGATCTTCTTTCAAAATCTCCTCTTTGTCATGTTCCAAAATCAGAGAAAAGCCATGGCTCCCACGCCAGCGTTTTCCTTGCATAAAAAACATCAGGGAATTTCAGATTGTTTACAAATCAAAAGAACCTAAACTGTTTTTTACAAGAAAATAAGGTCACAAAATGTCTAGTGCTTATAGATCCAGCAAACTGGATACCAGCTTTAGATCTCAGGGTTGCCTATCTTAATTTGTCTAAAATTCCTTTGGCAAGTTCAAGTACTCCCCTTCAGGTTAACATCATCCTTAAGTGTGTTTACAAAGGTTTTGGCTCCACGTGTGGCTTTGCTTCACAGCAGTGTATTTTTGTCTATCTCTATATGAATGATTGATTTATTTCACACATCTTCTTAACTGTTGCTCAGGAACAAATGAGCTACAAAGGTTCTCCCTGAGCACTCAAAACCTAATTATTAAACACATTTCCATCCAAAGACATCAAATTCTTCAAAATTGCAGGAAGAAAAATATATTCCAGTCCTTATATTGATCCAGTCAATAGAGTCCTTGTATTCCAGTTAGACTTTATTCATCCACTGTTTTCTTCAAAACGCAGCCAACACGTGTTTCGTCATGCTATATAAAGTACAATGACTTCCTCAGGGCTGTCCTACACAATCGCAACAAAAAATCCTCTGTTATTTCACAAAAAGTCCTCACAATCAGTATCCGTATGTGCGTTGTCCAACACCGTAAATTCGTAATCATCAATTATGTCAAAATCCTCTACTCGTCATTCGTTCCCCATGGTTTCAAATAAAATTTCGAAAGTCTTCCAATTTCCCAGCGTCGGTTCAAAAATCTCCCCAAACACTAATCACCAAATCTCAATCATGTGCACCGATACACACTATTCCTCATCGGTTGGTAAAAGCCTCTGATGGTATCACCCAAATGCACCTTAAAGGTTGGCTTCTCTCAGTAGTAGGCTTGAAGTCTATATGTAGGTATGAGAATCAGCATTTGATCCATGCCATTGTAGTGTAGTTCCTATTTTCCCAATAGGCTGTGTGTATTGGAATAACATAAACGGCAGTGTAGACCTAGGACTGAGGCCATCTAGGTCTCTACTGACTATGTTAAACTTAATTTAGGTTTGCGCCAGCTAGCTCAGAGGTCACTGGAAACTTTCTTGAATTAATAGGGAGGGACAATCTCCCCTGGCTCAGACAAGAAGGGATTCAGTTTCCGACAACCGCATAAACATGACAACTTTGCTCCCTTAGAATAAGACTATTTCTCTAGAGTCGTGTGAAAACAATAGACAGCTATTTCACTCAGTCAGCAGTGCATACTTAGTTTTACCAGAGTGCAGAGAAAGAGAGAGACGGGCGTTTTCAATAAAAAGGTGTTATTTATTGAGCAGTCTTCTTTCTTATGCAAGAGAAGTGAATTGCCTCAATTGCAATACTTAAAATAAAGTAAAGTGCGTACAGTAAAAGTAGTATTATGAAACAATACTGTAAAAGCATTGATATGGTTTCTTAGCCATATGATACTTTAAAATGGATAAAATATATACATACATAAATACATTGACTAACGTACTCAACTGGTGCTTCTAACTAAGCCTACCCCGGTGTACCTAACCTAAGCCTAATACATGGGAAGGGATGAGTAAGTAGCAGTTTAAGTTAAGTTAGTTAAGATTATTTTGCCAAGAATCTGCATCAAGAATTCTCTTACGGGTTTAGTCAGCTCCGTACATTGGTAATAGAATGTGGGAGGTCTGGTATCTCTTTCCTCAGGACTCGATATTCCAGCAACCCGCAGGGGTAGGCTGGAAACACCGGAGCTGGATTTTCTCGGCTGGAGAAAAAGACAGCGTCTCTCTCAGTGCGTCAAACAGGAGGGGGAGGCTTCCGTGGGCACTCGCATCAGCTGGGCTCTCGGGCAAGTAGATGGCCGCTCTGCTCCAAACCACCGTGTGTTTGCTTAAGGCAACTGTTGGTATTTTATACCTGGAAGGTGCCGGGTTTGACGTAAGGTTGGACATAAGACGTCACTAAGAACTAACAGTTCTTGCCGGACTTCAGGAGTTCTTGTTCAAATCAAAACAAAAGCAGGGGGCTTTTCCCGGGCTGCTGGAGGCTTGGTTTGTTTAAAGAACGCGTTGTGCTTTCTAGGAGTCGATGGGAGTAGCCGTGCTGTGCTTTAGATTGCATGGGCTATTACTGAATATGAATCTGATTCTTATGCCTTTATCAGGACATTATTGATTATAACCTCACAAGGGCATAAATCGGGAATATAGAATTAGGGTCCTAGATATGAACACAACACCATATTCAGCAGCAGGGGGTATTGATATGATTCAGTTCAGGCCAGGTATTCGACATGAACAGCATCATTTCGCTTGTGCACATGTTGTTGTCCTACCGGACATGTATGTCATTGCCCAGGTAACAGAAAGAGTACTCCTGAGTCATCCGTATTGTAATCTCTAGATATCAACTAAGCCCCAGGGCGATGCCTGCTCTGAAAAATATACAGCCAGTTTCACCCTGGGTGCATCTGCTGATGGTGGCATCAGCCTTTCAAGGTATTTGTCATTCACGCTGCTGTAGTGCCCCCCTAGGATAATAGGTAAACCCACTTCAGGTGACATCACTGGTGTTAGTGTTTCAAGAATCTGTGTTTGCACCCGGTGTCGCCAGGAGGCTGTTAAGATGTGCCTTGATCAGGAATGCACAGCAAAGGGCTCAATCAACGAACCCGGCTTAACCTGTACCAGTGTCACATCCGTGTAAGGAGAAGAACCTGTAACATTTATCAGGCCACTCCCTCTCCTGTGGCTCCTAGTTATCTCCACTCCTGCTAAATAGGTCTTCTGAAGGAATGCAATATCCACTCCCTCACACCTTATGTATAGCAGTAATTTGTGTTGCTTCTGAATGGAGGACATCCCATGCACATTCCAAGTAAGAGAGGTGTAATTAAACATAAATGGCATCAATGTGGTGGTCAGGCCTCTACCCACACCATCAGTATATTGTCCTAATCCACTGACGTATGCATCAGTTCGATATGTGTGGCAAGAAGCAGTGGGAGAGTCGGAATGTATTCTGCAAGAAACCCCAACTCCCTCGTCCCAAGTCAGTGATGCAACAACATTCTGGTTATACTGACAAACATACAGTCAAAAAAGAAAAAGAAAAGAAAAGGCTGTATCCAACCATCAAAGAACACCCTCAAGGCTAATAGCTGAGAGAGAAGCATGAGAGGATGCATAGCCAAACACAGTACCCCTCCCTGTTCAAACAAGTATCAAAGCATTGAATGAAGCACGAAGTGTCACAGACGCAAGCATGTCCATAAACGTCTGGTACTGTAAGTCCTGGGGCAAAAGTGAAAGTGTCAAAGGTCATGGGCAGTCTGCGGTATTATGTGTAGAGTTGCTGAGGTTTCTCCCAGTGTCAACTCCAAGTCTGAGCTATTGGAAGGCTTCTCAGAGCTCCTACAACTGGAGGTCCTCTGCGATAGCACATGAAATTAGTTTGCGGTCTCTAAAGCTTCCACTCTCTCACTCGCTACTTGGTCCTTGGAAGGCCCTTGTGAGCCAGCTCTGTGACAGCGCCTCCACCTTCTCCAGCCATTGCCTTTCAGTCCAGTCCAATGCCGTTGGAACCAGTGGTCT
Organism: Lissotriton vulgaris; assembly: GCF_964263255.1. Lineage (NCBI taxonomy): Eukaryota > Metazoa > Chordata > Amphibia > Caudata > Salamandridae > Lissotriton > Lissotriton vulgaris. Next base: position 637,219,651 of record NC_141694.1, read on the forward strand.
CAGTAGTATGATCACTGACTCTTGACAGGTGCTCAAAGTGCTTTCAGAGGGGTGGAAATGCCAGCAATAAACAGAGGCAACTATAGCCAGGGTTGTCTGCAGGTGGGGATCCCCGAAGTGCAGTGGTAGGAAGAAGCACTGCCCCAAGTGAAATGACGGTCATCTACAAGACAGTGACACCTGGCAGGGTCCAGTTCACTCCAGGATAGTCTCCAAGACATTGGAAGGACCATCCCGGGAACCAGCTTGACCTGATGCAGATGGGGTTGGCAGTCGATGTAATCGCAGAGCACTGAGGCACAAGGGAGGTCTATTTGCACAGGAGGAAAGGGGTCTGAGGTCCCACCAGGACAGAACTGCATTCCAGCCCCCCACATCAATGAGTGAGATTCAGAGCTCCCCACCACTATCCATATGGCACTGTCTTCATTTCGGGCTACCCTCCAGCAGTGAGAGGCCCAAAGCCAGGATAGGGCACCTCTATCTGCTGGCTGCTCAGAAGTCACAGAGTTCTGGGGCAAAGGGGAGCTCTAACTTCAGGGAGAACAGTGGCTAGGATCCCACCATGATAGGTCCATATTCCAATCAACCTGCAGCAGGAAGCATGGCTCAGAGCCTCCTCCCCACTGTTCATATGGTTCTTTCCCTGTTGTGGTCTGATTTCCATTAGTGTGTGTCTCACACTCTCTCAGAGAGGTGGGTCCAGCTGTTTACAGTATCCCCATCATGCTCCCTGGCTGTTTGTAATATGTTGGGACCACTTTGGTGGTATGCATCCCTTAACATGTCTTAGTTTCTGAATAATACGTGTACATCTCCTATTTGTAGTAATTAATATTATTGGCATAAACTTAACAGACCCATGTTCTCTCGTCCTTGTGCTCAACAACCACCCCATACTGGGATCCAGAGATATTTGCAATGTACTCCGCCAATAACCATCCGACAGTGTTATAGCATTTCCTCTTTCTTCACACACTTGATCAGGTTCTCTGAAGTTTGACAAACCTTTCATGACCCATATAGAATTTCTTACTCGTACCCAATCACCCACTTTCAATCTGCACACTTTTACTATTATTTCTACTCTACATTCATTCCATCCTCACTGGAACTGGCTCCAGCCATTTTCCATAGTTCATTCATGTTACTTTCTTTATGAAACATCTTTACCATCCAAAATTGAAACAACTCAGTTGAAGCTTGTATCCCTCTCATTAATTCAAATGAAGTTGTATCAGTGCCAATATGTGGCAAATTGCAATAAAACCATAAAAATCCTTGATAGATTGCATCACATACATATTATTTCTGTATGCAGAGGAGAAGCTCTCCACAAACACTCTGTTAAATTGTTCTATTTTTCCATTTCTTTGTGGATAATACAAAGGAGTTCCAGAATGTTTAACTCCACACTTGTCTACAAATTGAACCATTTCAGTCGAAATGAACTGCATCCCATTGCCATCATAATTTGACCTCAAAAACCCTCACTAATGAAAATCTTCTGCAAAGGGTCAACACATGTTTAGTAGTTGGTGCACTGATAGGCTCAACTTCAACTCACCTAGATAAATGGTCAATTACGACTAAAAAGTGTTAAATTGAATATGGTAAAATATGATAAGGTCCCAAGAAATGAATCCCAATTCTTTGCCATGCTCTACTCGGACAAGGAACAAATGATTCTACAGTCCATGCAGTCAAAAGCACGCTGTCACTCTTGTTGCATTTTACACAGTCTTTGCTGAATTCAACAATTTCCCCATCCATTCTAGGCCGCCAGAAATTATTCTATATTGATCTTTTGATAATCGTTTACCCCAAATGAGAAGGAGTTGTTACAATACTTTTATTATGGAAACATTCTGGAGACACCAACTCTCACCAATTTGTCACCTTCAATGGACAGTACATCCAAAAAGCTTGAAAACATTTGAAATTTGGCAGGCAAATTTTTTTCTTTTGGCCAACCTAACCTAACCTAACCTAGCCTAACCTAACCTAACCAAATTTATGACTTAACTCAAAACGTAATCATTGCTAACCTCCTTCACCAATTCATCCTTACCCACACAAACATTCATATCCTTAATACAGGCCACAACGCATTCCTCAACTTCTGTGTTTGAATCTTGTTAATTACTATAATTTATAGGCAATCTAGATAACCAGATAAACAGGCCGCTCTGGAATTCTTCCCACCAGGAATATACTCAATACTAAATGAGAATTCTAACAGTTTAATTGAGAGTTGTGCAGTTCTAGCTGTAGAATGTTTAACTTTTTTGCCAGATAATATATCTACTAAATGATGATTATCAGTCTTCAAAATAAAAGATCTGCCACTTAAGTAATGTTGAAATATTACTACACTCCACACACATATAGGACGTTCTTTTTCAATTGCAGAATAGTTCCATACTGCAACAAAACCAACTGTGCTTTCATGCACACTATCAGACTGTGACTAAACTGCTCCCAGACCATAGTCACAAGCATCCACAGTCAAGATAGTGTTAATTCCTTTCATTGTAAAGAAGACAATTTAAATATCTCCTGTTTGGTCTTCCGATACATGTGTTCACATTCATTTTTATAATAATATTCAAAAGCATTCACTGAGTTTTTTTAAATCTTTGATACATTTTTGCATAAGACTCCCATAATCCTAAAAAAGGATAACAGCTGTTCTCTGTTCCTTGGATCAGGAGCTTCCACGACCTTTTTCACAAGACTTGATTTGAGTTGACAAACTTTTCAGAACAAAATGTGTCTAAGATACTCTATTTCTCTGCTTTTAAAAACATATTTATCCTTTTTGAGCATTACTTATCTTCTCTCCAAAACAAACACGACTTCATTCAACTCTTTATCATGTTCTAACTAATTATTCATAAAAATTAATCTATATCATCCAGGAAAGTTACAACCTGAGAACTCCCTTGAAACATATTTGTCATTCATCATTCATCTTTGAAAGACAGCTACCTCCAATGCTAAGCCAAACGGCATCTTGCAGAATTGAAAAACATTATCAGTAGTAATGAACACTGTTAAATAACAAGACTGAACATCAAGTTCCACCTGATGATAAACTGCTCTTAAATCCAACTTGAGGGACCAATCTTGTTTACTAAGGGGTCTATCAGTATGGCGGTCAGATCACCACCGCCCAAAATGTGGTGGCGATCCGCCCACTATAACAGACCGCCCGCATGCAATTTACCCCCATCATATTATGAGGGTGGGGGTACCACGGTGGACGGGAAGACCGTTCCCCGCTTTTCCGCCCAGTCGACGAGTCAACTGGGCGGAAAAGGGTTGAATATGGTGGCAGTGTCTGGAAGACACCGCCATCAATATTACAATGCATGCGGGAAGCAGCCTTTCATTGGCGGCATCGCTGCCACGGAAAGGTATGCGGTATTCGCAGTTGGGGGCACGTTGCGGGCCCCCAGGATGTTGAGGGGGTGGGGGGACACATGGGGCGTACCTATGGTACTCCCCTGTATTTGCATGCACAAGTGGCAGGCACCGCGTGGTGCCTGCCTCGTTGTACATGCAAATGCACAAAATGCATTTTTCACATTGCGGCGAGTGCTGCATACAGCTGTGCCTGCTGCAATGTACAAAATGTAAAAAATGATGGATGCGCCCGCCAGTGTGGGGGGCGCATCCTATTTGGATTTGAGGGACCGCCGCACATGTAGAGGGCCGGTCCATTTGCCGTTACGATGGCGGGTGGACTTTGTCTGCCTGCCATCGTAATAGACCCCAAAGTCTTCATAAATATTTTAACAAAACTGACAAAACACTCAAAGCAACATTGCTTCATTTGTGTTTGAAAGACACAGCACCTTGTTCGAGTAAAATTTGCAATTATTCTTAATATTTCCAGGATTTTTTTCTCCAGCAATTATTGACACAATCAATATTCTCTGAAGTTCACTCATATTACTCTAAAAATAGGTTTGTCCATTCCACGTTTAACCCCTTGACTGCTGGCCCGTTTCCGCCCCTGTGCTGTAAACAAATGAACAGGGGCAGGCCATGACGAACCCCAGCCTTCATCAGCACACGAGCACCGTAGTGCATGACGGCTGGGGTTCGTCATCAGCATGCAAGGGGTTAATACTTACATTGAACATTGCTTGTTGTAGCTATCCTAACAAATTAATACAATTCTTTCTTACACACACCTTTCTTTGACTAATTTCATCCAAAACATCAATGGAAACCCAAAAATACCCAATAAGATCAGTTTTACTGTCCTCAAAAGCTACTGTCAACACTGACATCAGGAGGAAGCAATGTCATATTACCTCCAAATTGATAGAATTTCTCTTGTGAAACAGTAGTAATATGTGCACCTGTGTCAATTAACAGTCTGCTTTCCACACCATCAATTTATTTGTCAATATCAAGATCATTATTGCTTCTGTTTTTGTGTCATCAATGCCTTTTCCAACCAGTGCCCCTTGCTGTCATATCTATGTTTATCTTCATCACTCTCACAATTTTCCTTCAGTACACACTGAACACAACTCCTTTTCGTACTCTGAAAAAATGTTTCATTTAACCACAACCTCTGCATTGTTGACTCAAAGCAGTACAATTTCTAAATGAAAATACGTACATAGAAGATTCGCATCTATAACAAATAACCTTTTGTTTTTGTTTAACTTGAACAACTGACCTGTTGATACGTCATTTACTTGCTTCTTGTACACACTAATAGTACCTGGTAGAAGATTTATTAGTTACCACCCCTAAAATGTTTGTGTTAAAAAACAAATCCTTAAGCAGTATCAAAAGCCTTATCCAGAGACATGTCTTTACAAAAATCTTTCCTGAATCTTTTTAGAACAGCATCTAGTCACTAACAGGTATTTAATCAACAATGAAGTAACATTTTCAAGTCTCACACCTTCAAAACAGTAATGTATGTAGCAATGCTTTCAGTAGATATTTTTTTAATCTCATAAAAATGTATACCTATGCACCAATATATTTTTTGTCTTTGAACACTACTTGTCTAATTGTGCCACTACTATCTCAAATTCCTCTTGAGGTTCATATACAGGTAAACTTACATAAATATGTTGTCCTTCTACTCCTAAGTAATAGTATGAAAAGATTTTTTCTTCCAGGTCTTATCCTTTGAGCATCAATGGCACCTAAATATGCCTTGAAAGACCTCAACCATAACTTCCATTCAAGTGATGGTTCACTTGGTTCCTTCAAGAAAGATGCTGGTGGGTGCACACTTTGCATGATGACAAAGAATATACAGCCTGATTCATCAAAGAACCGTTTTGCGAGTCTATAATAGCGATTCATAAGGAATCGCTATTACAGGCTTGCAAAACGGGATTCATGTAGGAATCGCAAAAAAAAATGCGATTCCTACATATTCCTTATTTGCGGTTAGCAAATTGCTAATCCCAAATAAGGAATAACTCCCCAGTCATTCCTATGGGCCAAAAGGCCCATAGGAATAAATGGGGAGTATTCCTTATTTGCGATTAGCAATTTGCTAATCGCAAATAAGATAGCGATTTAAAGGGTGCCAGGGGTGTCCAAAGGACACCCTGTAGCACCCCTTAAATGCAAATTTAAACAGGTGTTGCACACACACATGTCCAAAGGACATGTGTGTGTGCAACATGCAACTTAGAAAAATGCTTTTAAAAGCATTTTTGTAAGTTTTCGCTATTTACCACGAGGTTTGACCTCGCGGTAAATAGCGGGCCGAAATTGCGAATTCGCTATTTCAAAATGGATGATGAATTGCATTTAAGGAATCTCAAATAGAGATTCCTTAAATGTAATTCCTCGCAAAATAGCGAAATCGCTATTACCGATTTTTGCATTTGGGATGATGAATCCCAAATGCAAAAATCGCACTCGCAAAGGGCCAGATTCTCAGAATCTGGCCCTTTGCGAGCGCAATTCAGCTTGATGAATCAGGCTGATACTCCCCACTACATTAAAGCTCACTGATAACCTATGACAGTGAAAACCGTTTCAAACATAATCTGCAGTATTTCCAATAAAGGCTGCAAATTCTTTTGAACAAAACTTTGTATCTATTTATGAAATGTGCAAATCACTGCATACAACAACTCTATCTTCTTTTCAAAATTTGCGCATGACTCTCTCTACCTTGCATTTATTTCCATAGCATGCAAATTGTTGAGTGAAGTCAAATGTTTGACAGATTGTGAAAATTTTTCCATAAACGCATGCCAATAGCTAGAAAATATGCAATGAAAGTGCCTTCCATTGAAAGGTTTGGCCATAGTGCATTTCTACGGCAGTTACACACCATGTCCAATTTATCTTTTCAGCATGCTTCACAATCAGGAGAAGACGAATGAGCAGTGAGAAAGCAGGATCCTTCGCAATGTGAGTTAATTCATTTTACTGCCAAATGTCTTCCTAAAGCTCTCTCTTCACAGTATGGAAACTAAGGGGCATATTAGCAACAGACGGCGATAAATATCGCAAATTAGCGCTTTCGTATTTATCGCCGTCTATCGCTGTTATTTATTGCCTGGTTAGCACGTTATTTACAATGCGTATAACCTAGGTGATAAATATTCCAGCGTTAGCGCAAAAATGGGAAAACATCGCTGGAAAACCAGCGATGTTCACCCAAAAACAGCGAAAGCATTGCTGATACAAGCATGTGGTCGTAACCACATAATCCACATACCATGTAAAGTATGCCCTAGTCTGAATTTTAACAGACGTTAAAATCCAGAGCTAAGGGCGTGATTGAGATTATCACAATGCCGAATTTGGGGGCCTTCTAAATATTGCAAAGCTGGTTGAGCAATATTTTTACATGGAGTATTGTCAGGCACGCCTCCTTTGCATCTCATGAACAATGTGATGCAAGGCGTGCTGTCAACGGGCGCTAAGACAAGGAAACACGCGTTAACGGACACAAAAGCGGCGATAATATTATCGCCAGCCCTTGATAATTTGCCCCTAAGTTTGAGAGCTCACAATAAAGAGAAAACTGAGCATGAGCTGCAACTGCACACATGCATTAGGACTGCTTCTCTCATCACTCCCAGAGCACAAGCTCCTCCTGCTTGCAATGCGGTAAGTCTGTTCCTTTTGAACTCTTGTTGGGGTTGCTCACTGAATCCTTAACACCCTACAGAGGTTATAACCACACTGAATAAACATGTTTCTGTGCCCCTGGTAGTAAATAAGGCTAGGGTACAAATTATCTAATCGTTAACATGCACTGCATTACATTGTTCATGGTTCCTTGTCATTGTAAACACGTTGATGGCTTAAACCGCATTTTCACCCTTGTCATCAACAGTGAAGTAATGTGCTTCATGCTGTTTAGGGTAACAAAATAAGTTTATTACAACAGAAGTCATACACCGACAGAGGCAAAGAGTTAACTGCCATCTGATTCCTTGAATTCTACCCATGTCATTACATTCTACCTGATGACAGACAACATTACAACATCTCTTTACTTAGTAGGTGTTTCTGATAGACTGGTTCCTAAGACAAGTCCTGCGTTTTGTCCCAGGGTAATGTTTTCCACTCATCTGAAACAATAAATACCTCTTCATTCTTTTTTTCCAGAGCCCTCTCACTGCTGAGAAATAATACTGGAATTCATCAGATGTCTTACATGCAGCAAACATTTATTTGACAACAAATTGAGACTATAGACCATGTGAGCATTCTTCGTGAATTTTACTGTTTTTTTTTAAAGTTCAGTAAGATTTTATTAAGTTTTAAGACAAAATGAAAAAGAATAAATACAATACAAAAAAGAGGAAGGAATTTACAAGTGTAAGTGATCAAAAATCAACATGAAATGCATTAAAGTAAAATACACAATATTAACATATATTAATAAAAGAGAATCGCAATTAAAGAGAAAGGGCAAGGAGGAAAGGGAGGGAGAGGGGAAGGAAAAAACATGTCATAGGATCATAAATTCATAAACTACAGAGTTACAATTGAAATGTAATGTACAAATAGAACAGAAGAGACTATATAACAATATCATTGTAAAACATATGAATCAATAGGAGACCAAAACGACTGAAATGACTGTGGATTATGAGTAACGCCTTTAAGAGATAGCTGCGCACCTCTTATCGTAAAGGTGATCCATGACCACCAAGCATGGACTGAAAGAGAAGAAGCATCTTTCCAACAGAAAGTAATGGATTTTAAGGCAGCTGTGATTAGAAAATTAAACGATTTGCAAATCAATAAATTAAAGGAAATATCATCTTGTAAAGGTAAAATTTTCAAAATTACATTCCATACTTCCAAAATTTCATAATAACTGGACACTCAAATAACATATGGCGAAGTGAACCAGGGCTAGCATTGCAGTGCCAACAAACATCAGAAAGTAACAGCTTTGCACGAAATAGATGAGATGGAGTCCATAAAGTGTTAAATAAAATATAAGCATTGGTTTGATAAAGGGACACCGGGAGCCAGCCAGAGATACTGTCAAGCCATATAGAGGACCATGAGTCATCTGACAGGGAGATGGAAAGCTCATTGTTCCAGAACGACGAAATAATCTGAACATTGGAGCCGTGTGAGGTGGAAAGTTTTTTATAAAAAACAGAGACAGCCTTAGGGGACGATGTTACAGCTGTGAGGTAAATTAATAGTTCATTTGTGGTGGAAGAGGGAATACCATTGGGAAAGGAATCTAAAATAGAGTTACACAAAAATTGATATTTTAAAAGGTCAGTAGCTGAGATACCAAACTTTAACTGTAACTGTTCAAAAGGAATAAAAGCATTACCATTAAAAACATCTTTAAGATATAAAATTCCTTTTGAAATCCAAGAGGACCAGAAGGTAATGTTTCTGTTCAATTTAAGTAGAGCACTGTGCCATAAAGACAAGTGGACTGTGGAGAGTAGGGGTAATTCAAAATTAGAATCTAAATCATTAATTATCAATCTGGAGGACTTAATAATAGAAGAAATATGAACAACCTTCGCCGTGGAGGACATTGACAGCAAGGAAGGTAAAGAAAAGGGCCGCACAATGGATGCTTCAATATCCAACCAAATTGGAGGCTTTATCATATGTGAAGTATTAAACCAAAGGGCACTCTGCTTTAAGATAAAAGCTTTATGGTAAAGGTGAAAGTCTGGCAGGGAAAAACCAGCCTGGGTCTTAGGATTTTTTAACTTTTTATAAGCAATACGAGGGAGTTTGTTAGACCAAAGGAATTTAGATAAGAGTGAGTCAACAGTTTTATAAAAACTGAGAGGAAATTGGGTGGGGATCATAGCTAAAGAGTAAAAAACTTTAGGCGCTATATTCATTTTAATAGACTCAATTCTTCCCCACCAAGTGAGATGAAGGGCAGACCACTTGGACGTTTTGTTTTTAATGTAGTCAATTATGAAATCAGAGTTAAGTTTTAATGAAGCTGGCAGCGATGAAGCAAATAGAACACCCAAATATTTAACTTTGGTAGGTTGCCAAAGAATATCTGGGTTCAGGAGCATCTCTGAGGTACAAAACATGTTTAAAGGAAAAAATTCAGTCTTGTTGACATTCAATTTGTAACCTGAAACCATTGAGTATTGAGCAATAATGTCTAATAGGGAAGGAACAGAAGAAAGAGGGTTATTAATAAATAATAAAACATCATCTGCATAGGCTAAAGTTTTAACAGTTACATCATTGATCATAATACCCTGAATGCCATCACAAAGGTGAATATAATTAAGAAAAGGTTCAATGCCTAAAAGAAATAACAGTGGAGAAAGGGGACAACCTTGCCTAGTTCCTCTAAAAAGAGGAAATTGACTAGAAATTTGACCATTAATGAACAAACGAGCAGTAGGGGCAAAATATAAAGCAGAAATCATACGAATAAAAGGGGCACCAAAATCAAAGGACAATAAAGTTTTAAATAAAAATTGCCAGTGAATCTTATCAAATGCTTTTTCAGCATCTAAGGCCATCACTCCCGCAGGAGAGGTCAGGTGAGAACTTTGTTCAATAATGTGTAATAGAGTTCTAGTATTATTAGCAGAATATCTATTTTTCATGAAACCAGATTGATCTGGGTGAATAATGGAATGGAGTACAGGAGCTAATCTAGTAGCAAGGATTTTCGCATAAAGCTTACAATCCTGGTTTATTAGGGAAATGGGGCGATAATTAGAGACCAAGGTAGGATCTTTATCAGGCTTGGGCAAAACAATAATTAAGGCGTCCGTAAAAGTACCAGAGGAGCCAAAATGAGAGAAAAGGGTATTCAAATAAGGGAGGAGATGAGATTGAAATTCTTTGTAAAATTCTGCTGGGATACCATCCGGACCTGGGGATTTATTCTTGGGAAGTGACTTGATGGCAAGCAAAATTTCTTCAGATGTAATTGGAGAATCTAGACCTGTTCTATCTGATAAGAAAATTGGGGTAAATTGCACTTACTTAAAAAAGAATTGATTAAAGATTCAGGGCAAGTGTCAGGTTTACTATAAAGGGTAGAATAAAAACGTAAAAATTCTTGCACAATATCATTATGAAAAATAGCCACTTTTCCTTGTGATCCTCGTATTGAGGTAATCTGAGTCTTATCTCTTTTAATTCGTAAGTAATTAGCAAGGAGTTTTCCCGATCTATTGATATTAAAACAAAATTTAGCATTGGACTTTGAAAGTTGAACTCCTGCTCTTTGACTAAGGATGGCATTAAATTCATAGCGGAGTTTTTGAAGTGTAAGTTTGTACTGGGGGTCATTAGAAGAGATAAAAAAACGCTCAAATTTAGCAATTTGCTTTTCCAAATGTTTAATGTTAGCGTTAAATTGTTTGTTCTCATGAGCCATAATAGAAATAGTGGTACCTCTGATGTAAGCCTTAAATGCATCCCATCTGATGACAATTGATGTGGAATCCTCAGGGTTGAACAAAAAATAGTCTTGTATAGCTTGTAATAGTTTAGGTTTATGCTTATCAGTAAGGACAATGCTCAAGTTCATACGCCATCTATTTTGTTTAGTAAAAGTAGAGGAGATATTTAAGACAAATGAAATTAAAGCATGGTCTGAAATGTCTATAGTGCCTATAACGGGATTTGTAGCTGACTGAAGTAGGGAAGGTGAAATCAAAAAATAATCAATCCGTGAGTGAGAAATATGGGGATTAGAGAAAAGAGAAAACCATTTTTCAGTGGGAAAGTGTAGTTTCCATACATCAGCCAGTTTGGTTGTACTAAGGAAAGCTTTAAAAGCACGAAAAACTTTAGGGGGTCTAAACTTGGTAGTAGAAAGTCTATCAAGTAGCGGTTCAATGATCACATTAAAATCCCCTCCAACAATCAAAGGAACTGGTCCCAACTTTAGAACTTCTGTAGATAAGTTAGACCAAAACGATGGGTCATCAGCCGTGGGGCCATATATATTAAGCAGAAAGAAGGTGGAGTCATGAATTTTAACTTTAACAACAATAAATCTACCTTCTGTATCTGTAAATTTACTAATAATCTGACAATGTAATCTCTTAGCAAAGAAAATCGCAACCCCATTTTTCTTACCAAGGGCAGGCGACGAGACAATATTGTCCACCCACTTTTTCTTCATATATTGTAAAATGTTGTCATCAACATGTGTTTCTTGAAGAAAACATATGTCAGCTTTAGAAGCACCCAAGTAGTCTAAAATTTTTGTTCTTTTAACTGGATGTCGCAGACCTTTAACATTAAGAGAAACAATTTTGACATCATGTGTATCAGCCATAAAGAAGTAAAAAGAGGATGAAGAGAGGAGGTAAAGGAAGAGAAGAGAGTGAACAGCCATGGAAGAAAAGTAACTCTACGTAGAAAGCTAGAAAAGGCAAGGAAGGACACAAAAGGAAGAAACAGAAAAGGAAGAAAAAGGTACAAACAGGGCACATAAATAAGGACACAGAGACGCACACCCGTTCCACAAGCATGGCCAGAGACCGTTGGAGCCCATGAAGAAAGAAGAATCACCAGGAATGCTCAAACTAATTGCGTTCAGGTAATGGGAGCTTGTGTCTCCATTGATGACGAAGCTTGTTGGTCCAGAAAAAGTCTTAAGTCTTCAGGACGATGAAAAGATTTTGAGAAGGTGTCCTTCCAAACTCGCATTGTAGACGGATCAAATAGACCATACTTAAAACCAAGGCTTTTCAATTGTGGACGCAAAGATGAAAATTCCTTGCGAATAGCAACCGTTTCCTTAGCAAAGTCTTGATGGATAAATATTTTGGAGCCATTTACCAGAAGCGAAGGAATGTCTCTAGCTGCTTTCCTTATGAGGACCAAGTGATGGTGACGCAAGACCTTGAAAATCATTTGCCTGGGTTTTGCATTGCGTGGATTCCTGTGTGAGGGAATTCTATGCGCTTTGTCCACCTCAAATTTTTCCGTAAATTTGATATTTAGAAGACCAGGCAGCAAAGATTCCAGGTACAGGCGACAGTCGGAGCCCTCAACTTCTTCCGACAAATTGAAAATGCGGAGATTATATTGTCTATTATGGTTTTCCAAATCCAATAGTTGGTTATGCATTGGTACTATCTGAGCCATCAAAGGTGTAAAAGCGTCAAGTTTGGTTTTATTGTCCTGAATTTTAATAGAATTATCAGAAACTTTCATGGACATAGACGCCATATCTTTGCGAACATTTTTCACTTCCTTAGCAATAGTATCAGTATTCATGCGCAGCGCTTTAATTTCTTCCAGTATCAGATTAAGTGAAGGTTCAGAAGTTTCAACAACCTTAGATTTATTTGGGGGAGGAGACACCTGCTGCTTCCTTTTGATGTTAGCTGAATTTTTGTTATCCATCTTGAGGAGAAAAAATAACTTTTTGCGTCAGAAAAATGTAAAAATCAAAACCACCTCAAAATTTTTATAAATATGAGGGAAAAGGGTATTAAAAGCTCCAGAAGTAGTTGAGGAAAAGGCAGTGTAAGAGTTAAGGTGAGCCGTGGGAGTGGCTAGGCCCAAGCCAGGCCCTTTCTTCAGAATTGCACCGCCCACTGTGCTGAGGCAATCGGCAGAACCGGAGCAGAGGCTGGGGAGAGGAGCCAAGAAGCAGACAGAGGTACCCCCTTACGTTGAAAACGGCCAGAATTGACAGATATGGTAGGGGGCCGGCATAGAAGGCAAGCGCTGCAAGAAATGAGCAAACCTTGAGGCAAAATCGTCGTTTATTCAGCTCATTAGACTGATGAAGTTACGGAGCTCCGGTGGTGGCGGCCATCTTGTCGGCACGCTTGCGCGACTCCCCGAATTTTACTGTTTTTAAACGATAAAAAGTCTTCTATAGCGATATTAAGTAGATAGATAAGGAATGTAATTTCTATGTCCACTTCTTCCCAAAATATGACTTTACTAGGTGTACTGCAGGTTAGCACTACTCAAGGCATCTCTGCATCTTGGGCAGAGGCTTGTGGGAATTCTATGCCAGATATATGTAAAGCAACCAAATGGGGTTCAAACATCTATGTTCAGTCCGCGCTACCGGTTGGGTGTGGCACTCTGTGATTCTTGGAAGTTTGGTTCAGGGGTTTTGGCAACTACTCTGTCGTAGACAATTGTTCCTTTTGTGTGCGAAATCACATTAAACCTATTTTTTGTATTTTTCAACAAAGTTCAGAGTTATTCAGTTCTGGGAATCATGCTGCTATGTTCTGGTACATCCTTATATAGTAAGTAGAGGTGAAAGAAAGGGGTTGAGAAAATAATGAACTGGTTGCTTACTGATAATCATCATTACTCCACATGCCCGTTCCCTATACCAATTTTTATGGCTCTCCATCCCTAACCCTGACATATCTTGGTTCCCTTTTAGCTTTGGAGTGACTGACGATGTCGTCTGGGTCTTCTCTTCGTCTGTCAGAGGGCTTCTGACAGTAGTGTGTTTTGGAAATCCAGGCAGTTGCCTCATTACTCCACAGTCTTTTTTAAAGTTTTATAGTCGTTGTTTTTGGTTTTCTTATTTATCTGTGGCACTTTGTCACAGTTGAAGTTGGTTCACAAGGTCAGCTCTGTGCTGGGCCGTCGGTAGCGGTCAATTGAGTTTGCTGAATTTTCAGCATGTTTCCTCAAAGAGTATTGTCTTTGTCTATCAAGTACCTTTTGAGAGTGATGAGTTTTGGATGCCTGCCAAGGCGGTTGCTTTCAGACAGTTTAAGGTATTGGTATTGGTATTGGTATTGGTATTGGTATTGGTATTGGTATTGGTATTTGTAGAGCGCGACTGTCGCTCCGGAGGGAGCATCCTGGCGCTAACTGGAAAGTATGCATAAGGTTGAAGGTAGGCGGGCTTAGATGGCGTCCAGCACGTACTCGTCTGATAGACTGAAAATCCAGGTTTTTAATTGTTTCCTAAAATGGATTTCCTTGGTCAGGGACCTCAGGTGCTGGGGCATGGAATTCCAAGCTCTAGAGGATAGGTGGGTGAGGGTTTTACCCCCTTTGGTTTTTAGGTTGAAGTTGGATGGTTTTAGTAGGTTGTTATTGGAGGATCTTAGAGTCCTCTGGGGATTGTAGTGGGGGTAGCGTCTAATTAGATATTTGGGGCCAATGAGGTTAAATGCCCGGAATGCAACGATTAGGATTTTGAAAAGAATCCTTTTGTGCAAAGGCAGCCAGTGGAGGGTGCTCAGAGCAGTGGATGCTGAAGACCTCCTGGGGAGTTTGAGCACCAGTCTGGCAGCAGAATGCTGGACGCTCTGCAGTTTTTTGAGTGTGACTTTTTTCACACCTGCCATTAGACCGTTGCAGTAATCCAGGCGCGAGAGGATTAGCGCCACGGCTACCGCTTTTCTAGCATCCGTTGGTAGGAAGTCAAAAAGTTTTTTGAGGGATTTAATGATTCCGAAGCAACTTCCTGCCACCTTCCTTACGTGATGGTCAAAGGATAGGTCAGTATCGAAGGTGACTCCAAGGTTTCTTGCTGTTGTGACGGTCTGGGGAGGGCCTGTGGAATCCTCTGGCAACCAGAGATGAAGGCAGAAGTTGACATTTTTCCCCATGGGGAGGATTTCTGTCTTACTAGTGTTGCACTTGAGGTGATTTGTTTCCATCCACAGAAAGACGTTTTTCAGGCAGTTTTTTAGATTTTGTTCGGCTGTTGTAGAATTGTCCTCTAGCGGGACTATGAGTTGGGTATCGTCGGCGTATGATGTAATAGTTATGCCAAATTATTCGATCAGGGAGATGAGGGGAATAAGGTAGACATTAAAAAGCAGGGAGCTTAAGATGGAGCCTTGGGGGACTCCCGATCGAATCTTTTTCTCTGCAGAACTGAAGGGTCCTAGTGTGATGGATTGGGATCTTTCTGTTAGGAAAGATGTTATCCAGTCCAATGCCCGGTCAGAGATACCAATGTCCCTGAGTCTGTCCAGGAGTATGGGGTGGGAGATGGTGTTGAACACTGCTGTGAGGTCCAACAAGATCAATACTGCATTTTTTCTTTGGTCCTGTAGTATTTTTATTGAGTCAGTCAATTCGATCAAGGCAGTTTCCGTCGAGTGCTGGGGGCGAAAGCCTGATTGTTGAGGGTGGAGGATATTGTTCATTTCAAGATGGTTTTTGAGTTCCCTGTATACTAATTGTTCCGTGATTTTTCCCAGAACTGGGAGAAGTGAGATTGGACGGAGATTGGTCAAGTCAGAGGGGGATTTGTTCAGTTTTTTCATTAAGGGCTTAACAATGCCTTGTTTCCATGCCCTGGGGACGATGCCAGTGCTGAGGGAGGTATTTACTATTTGATTTATGATGGGATTAACAGTGTCAATCAGTTGGTGAAGGATTCTAGGAGGGCAGGAATCAGAGGGGGCTCCTGACTTGCATGCTAGGATGACTTCCCTGGTTTGGGCTAGGGTGACCTGTGAGAACGTTTTTAGGTTTCTAGTTAGTTTACCTGCTTGTTCCAGAGGGATGGGGGGCTGGGGGCATTGGTAAGGGGGAAAGTCTTTCTGAATGAGATTGATTTTCTCTTCGAAGAAGT
This sequence comes from Lissotriton vulgaris, assembly GCF_964263255.1. Taxonomy (NCBI): domain Eukaryota; kingdom Metazoa; phylum Chordata; class Amphibia; order Caudata; family Salamandridae; genus Lissotriton; species Lissotriton vulgaris. The sequence continues at coordinate 637,235,672 of NC_141694.1, forward strand.
CTGCTATTAGATCGCAGAGGCCTTGAGAGGGAGGTATTTCGGGCTGTAGGGCTTTTGGACGGGTGAAAGATTTAACTATTGCAAACAGGGTTTTTTGTTTTTGCTTGGCCTCATCAATGGCTTTGGTGTAGAACTCTTTTTTGGCGCTTTTTATAATGGAATGGTAACTTTTCCTTAGTTGGACATAGGAGTTTCTGTCTGAACTATCGTATGTTTTTCTCCATTTGCGTTCGCCTTTTTTGCAGAGCATATGGGCCTTGGCTACTTCTGGCGTGAACCAGGGGGCGTTGGTTTTGCCTTTAAAATCGGTTTTCCTAGTTCGTTTGGGTGGAGCACGTTCTCTAATTTCGTGTAGTATCCAATTGTGGAAGGATTGGGAGTCTTGTTCCACGTTGCCAGTCAGGCTGGGGTTTTGGGTCTCAAAGGTAGGCTTGAGTTTAAAGGTGTCTTCTACCTTTTTCCAGTTGACGTGGTTCTCTGGGGGTGAACAAGATTTTGTTGCGTTTTTAGGCTGCGGGGTTCTAATGAGGAATGGGATCAGGTTATGGTCTGTCCAGATTTGTGGAACCGGGGTGTGGGTTTCTAGAGGGGGAAAGTTGGTGCAGACTCCGTCTAGAGTGTGTCCAGCTAGGTGAGTGGGTTGCTTAACCCTTTGCTGAAGGTTGAAGATTTCCAGAGTTTGGTGAAAGTTTAGTGTCTGAGCGTCCTCTGTGGAGTCGAGGTGCAGATTGAAGTCGCCCATAAGGGTGACATGTGGGTACCTGGTTAGGAGCTGACCAAGGGTATCACTGAGAGTGTCTAGGAATTTGGTAGCGGTACCAAGGGGACGGTAGACAAGTCCTCCTGAAAAGGAGGCGGACTCATTGAGTTTAATGGAGAATCCAAGGGATTCGGCTCCTTTTAATGAGTCAAGGGTGAAGGTATGGCATTTGAAGGAGTTGCGCAGCAGCAGGGCTACTCCTCCACCTCTCCCCTTCAGTCTGTCTTGCCTGAAAATGGGGTAGCCTTGTGGGAGAGCAGTGGCTAGGTCAGGATTACTGTTGTCCGTGAGCCAGGTCTCCGTTATGAGAAGACAGTCAAGGTTTAATTCCTGGATGAGGTCTTTGATATCTTGGTTGTGGCAGCCCATAGAGTGTGCATTAATCAACCCTCCTTTAAAAAGTGGATTGTTGTCCCTAGAGTTTATTCGAGGGGCTGTAGTATTGACAGGGGAGGAGGTCCATCTGCATAGCCTGCAGCTGAAAGGCCCCTTGATGGTATTAATGTCGACTTTGCAGGCACACTTGCCGCTGCGTAGGTTTGATAGACAGTTGGACTGGTAACTCATAATGGGGAGGCAGGGTCCAGAGTTTCCTGCGCCTGTCGCGGTCTTGGCGCGGACAGGCGCGGACGGGCGCAGACGGGCTTGCCTTAGGCGCGCCTTTGGCACGCAAACGGCGCTCCCGCTGCGCTCGTTCGCTGCGTTTGCGTGGGAGGCAGATTTGTAGGGGGTGTGAGCGTGTCAGGGGGCGTGGCCTCGCGTCAACTGCGATGGCGGCCGTGAAGGAACGCTATCACTAAACAGCGCTAGTTTCCGGCAGGGCTTTGGATCCCTGCCGTGGCGGTTGCCTTCTGACAGTGATGAATTTTTGGATGCCGGGGCGGTACCCTCATTGCTTCACATGTATTTTAAGGTCATTGCTGTAATGAGACGTGGGTAGCGGTCAAATGGGTTTGCACAGATGTCGGCAAGTTTCCTGATCTGTGGGTTTTCTTTTTGATCCAGTCCTTTGTAGACATTCTTGTTGAGTTTGCGAAGATGGTCGTCCAGCATCTCACGCCTAGGTCTCTGTCGTTGTTTTCGGTTTTCTTATTTATCTCTTGCACTTTGTCACAGTTGAAGTTGGTTCACAAGGTCAGCTCTGTGATGGGCCGCGGGTAGCGGTCAATTGAGTTTGCAGAATTTTCAGCATGTTTCCTCAAAGAGTATTGTCTTTGTCTATCAAGTACCTTTTGATAGTGATGAGTTTTGGATGCCTGCTAAGGCGGTTGATTTCAGACAGTCAAGGGTTTTGGATCCCTGCCCTGGCGGTTGCCTTCTGACAGTGATGAATTTTTGGATGCCGGGGCGGTACCCTCATTGCTTCACATGTATTTTGAGGTCATTGTTGTAATGGGACGTGGGTAGCGGTCAAATAAGTTTGCAGAGATGTCGGCAAGTTTCTTGATCTGTGGGTTTTCTTTTTGATCCAGTCCTTTGTAGACATTCCTGTTGAGTGTGCGAAGATGGTAGTTCAGCATCTCACGCCTAGGTCTCTGTGAAGGTCCACTCCACTCCTGTAGACTTGTGGATGTTGAATCCATGGCTGATGATGTCCACAACTCTGAGAAGTTGGTGATCTGTTGAATGGTCTTTCCGGAACCCAAACTGTTCTTTGGAGAGGAGGTTTTCACTTGAGGCAAAGTCAATGAGACGAGCTTCGATAGTCATGATAGCAGGTTTATGGGTCGGTAGTTTGCAGGGGCTCATAGAGGGTTTCCAGCCTTAGGGAAAACGACAACTCTTGCCTCTATCCAAACCTTGGGGAAGTACTGGTGCTGCATATACATATTGAATAGCTCTGCAAGTTGATCCACTGTAGCATCTGGGAGCATCTTCATGGCTTGGTTTGTTATTCCATCCTTTCCTGGAGCCTTGCCATTTTTTAGTTTCTTCATCAGGGCTAGGACTTCATCTGTTGAGCATTCCTCAATGGTTGCAGCTTCAGTTTCTGGCGCTTGCTCCAGGTGGAGCTTTGTGACCTCTTGTTCGACTTCTGCTGCCAGTTTGCTTGCCTGGTTAGGCCTGAAGGATGCCTCCAGTGTCTCGGCAAAGACCTCAGCCTTGTCCCTATAGCTGCATGACAGGTATGTCTTTCATTGTATGGGTGGGTTTGGTTCTTTCTTTCCAGTCAAGCATCAGGTCATTTTTCAGAGATAACTGTCCGAGTCCTTCAGGTTGGCTGTAGCTGCTTCCCATTTTTCACCTCTGTGCTGGCTTATTTGCAACTTCAGCTGTCTAGTCAGTTTGCTGTACTTCTTCAGCAGATCAGGGGTGCGGTACTTTTGCCACTCTCTCCGGGCTTTGTTCTTGACAGCTATCGACTATTTGATGCCGTTCGGGAGGTCGTAGATGGAGCAGCATTTGGGTTTCTGCTGGGGAATGCTGCGTTCAATAGTAGTATGGACTGCAGCTGTGAAGTGGTGGATCGCCTGGTCAATTTCTTCAATGCAGTTAATGGGGTCAGGAGCCAGTGTCTCCTCCAGGCTTCTCTTGTACAGACTCCAGTCTGTCTTCTTGTAGTTGTGCCGGGTGCCCTGTTGTTAATTTTCAATCACGTCTCCAACTGTGATCAATACTGTGTTGTGATCAGATGTCAGCACTTTCAAAGTCTCAAGTTCCATAGACTGTGATAGATTCTTCATGACAACTATGTCCAGAACATCAGGATTGTACTGTGCAGCACCTGGGTAGTGTGTTAGGCAAGTTGGGCCGGCCACTACAAAGTCCTTCTTCCTTGAGTGGGCAAGTAGAGCTTGTCCTTTCCTGTTTGCAGTGCGAGAGTTCCAGCACTGGTGCTTGGCATTTAGGTTTCCTCCAATTAGAGTTGGGATGTTGGGGTCCAGTGAGGCATCTATGTCTTTTGGGTGCAGCTTTTCTGGGGCTGAGTAGGCAGCAATCAACAGTAGGGGGCCTGCTGGTGTCTGGATCTGTATACCAGTTGCTTCGATGCTCCCCACTGGTGGTAGTGCGATCTCGTGGTGCTTCACTTTTGTGCTGACAATCACTGCTGTTCCTCCACCCTTGGCTCTAGTGGTGCAATCTGTGTGGTACACCCTGTGGTTAGCTAGGTTAAGCTTCTGGTAGATGTAGGAGTTCATCTGTTTTCTTCTGAATGCTGTGAGCATTCCACATCAAGAAGAGGGAGTTTAGTTTAGTGTTTGCTTCCATGGGAGTTGCTTTCTTCACCTGGGAAAAGTCAGGCGATGAGATTCGCCACTACTGTCACCACAGGGTGAATGTCCATGTCTGCGATTACTTTTGCAACCTTCACAATGAGTTCCTGCCAGTTGATGGTTGAGCCTAATCCGCAGGATGGTCCCGGTGCGGTTGTTGGGGGTGGGTAGCTTGCTTAAGTCCTATAACATCCGCGTATGTCCTTCCATCCACGTGTGCATCATTACAGCTGTTGGTTGTATTGGGGGTTGGGATCCAGTATGCCAATACAGGTCTGCGGTTGTAAGTCTTCCTTTGACCCTGGTCTGTTGCTGTTGAGTGTCGAGAAGACCTTTGTGGTTGGGGGAGTTGCTTGCGTTGTTCATCCTTCTTTGCCTTCTGCAGGTAGGATGAGCCGCGATAGCTTGCTGGGTGTTTTCCTGTGCAATTTGCACATATTTCTGGTTTGGTTCCTCGGTTCCTGGTGCATTGGTTGGAGGTGTGCTAGCTTCCGCAGCGTACACACCTTGACTTCTGGTGGCAGAACGCAGAGGAGTGCCCTAGTCACTGGCAGTTGTAGCACATTACCGGGCCCCTTCTCTCCTAGGAGCTTCTGTGGTGATGGTGCAGCTGCAGAGCTGTGTGACTGCTGAGAGGTCTTCTGGCTTCCCATCCTTGCTTGCTGACATGGTTACGACGAACAGGGGAAATTTCTTGTTCTTGTCTGCTGGTGAGGCAATCTGTGCAATATTTTTAACAGGAAGTCCAAGTTCCGCTAAGTCTTCAGTGATATGTCCAAGGGATGCGTTTTACAGGGAACCTCCGTATTACAAAGCGTTGGAGTTTTACAGTGGTCAGCAAGAATGTATGGTATTCCATTTTCAGTTCTGTGAGTATGCTGGTCATACTCCTGTAGTCCTCTGGTGTGGTGAGCATGATCTTGGCATGGTCCTGCCGGGGTTTGATGGTGAAGGTGGAGGTGCAGTGTTTCTCCAGTAGCTCCACGAGGTCCTTGTGAGTGGCTACGTTCTTCAGGATTATGGGAGGAATCCATAGTCATTTTGTAGTACTTGTAGAGTTCTCAGCTTCAGCCGTCTCATGGTCCTGAGGGTTGGTGTCGCAGTCCTGGGCATTTTGGAGAACCTTAAAGCGGTTTGTGGTTACAATTTTGGGAGGTGGTTGGGCAAGCTTTGGGGTTTGTTCTGGTGAGTTTGGGCATGATTTGCGACTTCTCTTTGTCTTTGTGTGCCATTCCATGTCTTCGGTGTTGCTGGGGTGAGCCATGGCGTCAGCCTCCATCGTTGATTATGCATGGTGAGGTTGGAGAGGGGCTCCTTGTGTAGAAATTTACTCAGGTTCGTTTAGCTCAGATACTCACGCTCAGTTGCTTTCTCTGGTCACCGTCCCTTTGGTCTATCTGGTCCTGCAGATGGCCCCAGTGTCTAGCAGAGGAGCTCACCCTTAGTTTCCTTCCCCCTCAGTGCACCCTTGCTCCGGGCAAGCCAGAGAACGAAGGCCCAGTCTTGGGGTCCAGTCACACAGGGTCTGGACTATCCCCCATTGCCACCGCAGCACAAAGCCTGGCCCCAGTCAAGCCAAGGAGATGAAGGCCCAGCACCTAGGTGAGTCTGGGGAAAGCCCTTGGAATTCTCAGTTGTTTAGCATGCCCCCCTCTCTCTGGTGCGCAGCCTGGCCCGGGTCAAGCCAGGGAGATGCAGGCCCAGCACCCAAGAGGAGCCAGCTGTGTAGTGGGTCTAGCCCTTCTCCTTTCCCTCCTTGGCATGCAGCCTGGCCTAGGTCAAGCCAGGGAAACGGCCCAGCACCTTGGAGGAGTAGTTGGTCTCTTGTGAGTGGTTAAGGCTTAGTCATGTGGTGCCTGGATGGGAGGGGGCATCTCAAATGGTAACTATTGGTATGAGAAAATAATTTTTGGAATGATGAGGATTATCAATCTGCAACTGATTCATTAACGTTTGGCCACTGCGTGACAAAGCAGGAGAGTTCTGGTGGGAACAGAGCCATGCATAAAATGTTAACAAACAGGAATGCTTACTCCCTATGCCAAGCCTGGAATATTTGCTTAATTTATTGAAGTCAAATTATCCTTGGAAAATAGTTTGCAACTTAACAGCTTTCAGTGACTTCTTTCTTAACCTTCTTTTAAGAGTGGAATCGGACCGCTCAAAAAGTTCCAAACTGGTACATCCCTAGAGCAAAAAAAAAGGTAAGATTGAAGCATACCCCACTTTTCTTTCAGAGTCTTGTTGAATTAAAAAAGTAGGCTCTCAAGAATCATTAGGGGATGTCAGGATACCACACAGAAAATAAAGCCTCATATAGGTGCCCATCACCGATGATGGAAGGTATTGCTTCTCTATGAAAATGTTTTGTGAGACTAGAGAAAACATAGATTTCATTATATATAGGGACATAGATACATTTATCTCTGTTAAGAAACACATAGAAACCATTGATTCTAAGTTTATATCGAATTGTGTTTATGAAAGATGTTTATCAGTAACGTCTAGAACAAAAAGCACCAGTTAATTTACCAAATAAAATTAAGGTACCGTACAACAGGAGGCAACCCTTATACTTCAGTGATGAACAATGCAGGAAAAATATAAATTCACTGGAGATTTCAAACTGAAGTTGTCACATCCTTGCTCCAACAAATAACCACACAGGTTCAAACAAATCATAAAAAATATTTGGTAGATTTGGTGGTTTCTAGTTGGCAGAGGTAGGCACCTTTGACCAAATAGGGACCTTGCGTCTAGTCAGAGTAAGGAGGTACTCTCCTAAAATAACCCCTGCTCACCCCTTTGGTAACTTGGCACAATCAGACAGGCTTATCTCAGAGGGAGTGTGTAAAGCATTTGTTAACACATACAGTAACTCAGCGACAACACTACAGATGGACACCACACCAGTTGTAGTATAAAAATGAGTATTTTTATATAGACTTGACAAAAGACCACAAATGACAAAAATCCATTTAACTGTACTTTAATAATGGTAGAAATAGCTTATTTCTCTTTAGGTGGTAAATGCAACACTTTAAGTTCAATGTACCTTTGGATGCGCAACGCTATACAACAAAAGTGTTGCAGGGAAGGTAATGTGTTGGTTCCTTACACGCAAGAACGGTGATGCGTCGGTTCCCTACTGCTGCGCAGGGGACGGTTATGCGTTGGTTCTTCTCTGCATGGGGAGGTGAATAGTCAGTTTCTTACTGCGCTTCCGTGGCGATGCAACCCGCAACGCCGTGATGAGATGAAGATCCTGTTCAATGAAACAAAATTGGGTCTTTTTCTTGATGGGACAACAATGCATGCATGTCCAACAGCCACGCGGCGACTCAATGATTCTTCTGAGCCGCAACAGGCCCTGCGACGAGCTTCTCCAGTGATGCGATGACAGGTGCTGCGGCGGCGTAATGCTTCTCCTTCATGAGTCGCGTTTCCAGCTCCTTGCGACACACAGTCCCTCAGAAGGCCCAGCAAGACAGCAGGCACTTCAAAAGAAGTCAGGGGAGCTGGTTAGTGAAGTCTGTTGTCCCTGAGACTTCAGCAGGAGGCAAGCTCAATTTCCAAGCCCTTGGAGATCCTTTACAAGTTGATGAAAGTAGCACAAATTTCCTTTCTCCTTTCTTTGGCAGTCAGGCAACCAATGCAGGCCAATCCCCAAACAGCACTTAGCTTAGGGATAGTCTCTCAGTTTCCTCTCCTCAGCAAAGGTTCTTCTTGTTTCCCAAAAGTGATCTAAAGTTCTGGGGTCTGGGCCCCCATATTTATACTAGCAAACCCTCTGTCCTCTGAAGGCAGAGGGTCCTGTTCCCAGTCCAAACCAGTTATGTGCAGTACTGGAGCACTTTGTTGACAAGACTCATTCTTTCCTTTGACACTGTGGGCCAGGGACATCAGACGCACCACAGGAGGTGGAGCCAGCATTGTGAAAGGCAGGCACAGCCCTATTCAGGCCCCAGGTGCAACTCCTCCCACCCATCTACAAGCTGTTGGGTCTATTCAGCCCTGTGCTGACTCACCCTGTCTCAAGGAATCCCCCAGCCCCTGTCACTCAAACTCCAGACAAGGAATGCACAACCTATCAGAGGCAGGCTTGGATAGTCAGGCAAGAAAGTACCTACTTTCTAAAAGTGGTATTTTCAAACACAGTATGTCAAAACCAAGTTCACTAAAAGAAGTATTACATCATTCTGAGTTTAGGCATACTAAACTCGAATTTCTACATAGTTCCCTGAGTCAGTTGGGATTATAAGATATTATAATCAAACTGCCCATTCTGGCCTACGGGGAACAGGTAGCCTTGCAATAGTGAAAAACTAAAATGGCGGTAATTCACTATTAGGAGATGCCACACACATCAGGGCATGTTCTACCTTTTACCTACAATGCTCCCTATGCTTGGGCCTAAAGGGAAGGTTTAAGGACTGACAAGTGGGTGCACTCGCCCAGTCAACATGGCAGTACCAGACTGTACACAGGCTCTGCAATGGTAGACCTGAGACACACTTTTACAGTCTGTTTCTGTGGGTGCACAACCAGTGCCGCAAGCCCACCAGCAGCATTTAGTTTGCAATCCCTGGGCACACTCAATGCACGGTACTAGGGTCTGACAAGTAAACCCAACCAGCCAATCATGGAATCACTAATCCATACATCAATTTACCATAGGGAGCACTCACACTGTGGCACTAAATAGCAGTGGCACAGTGCCCAAAACATCAATACCCAGCAAAAACACATGAGGCAACAGCAAAAAATGGAAGGGAGGCCCACGCCAACAGTGCCAGTTCTAACACGAGTCCCCTCCAGCTGAAATTTGGGGAGAACTACCCTACCTCCTGGGAGTTCTCATCACTAAGGTGGAAAAATCTGGACAGACCACCAGCATTGGCATGTTCTGTAGGGAAATGGACCACCTCAACAGCTTTGGATTCTCACCCCTCATCTGCATTAACCATCTGAGGGGCCTGTGGTCTGTCTGAACCCGGAAGTGAGTCCCAAACAAGTATGGTCTCAACTTCTTCAGTGGCCAGACCACAGCAAATGCCTCACTCTCAATTGCACTCTACCTCTGTTCCCGTGGAAGTAACCTCCTACTGATGAAGGCTACAGGTTGATCTTGGCCCTCCTCATTTATCTGTGACAAAACAGCCCCCACACCATGCTCTGAAGCATCTGTTTGAATGATAAACTATTTTGAGAAGTTGCGTGCCAGGAGCACGGGTGCCGTGCACATGGCAGTCTTCAGGGCCTCAAAAGCTTTCTTACAGGTGTCAGTCCAAATCACTCTCTTGGGCTGCTTGCTGGAGTCAGCTCTGTCAAGGAGGCACCAATGCTGCCATACCCCTTGACAAACCTCCTGTAATACCCTTGAGTCCTAAAAAGGCTCTTACCTCTGTCTGGGTCTTGGGGGGTTCCCAAGCCAGGACAGTCTCAATCTTGGGCTGTAGGGGGGCCACCTGGATGCTCCCAACCTCGTGTCCCAAGTACACCTTGAAACTCTGCCTGATCGGGCACTTCCTTGCCTTGATCGTGAGGCCTTCCCTCCGCAGCGCCATCAACACTTCTGAGAGGTGGCGCAGATGTTCTTCCCAACTGGTGCTGAACAGTGCAATGTCATCCTGGTTGAAAGGTGACAGGGGCATTCTTCATCCCAAAGGGCATAACCTGGAATTGGTAGTGCCCATCTGGTGTGGAAAATGCTGACCTCTCTCTTGCCCCTACAGTCAAGGTGATCTGCCAATACCCAGACGTTAAGTCAAACGTACTGAGGTACCAGGCAGCCCCTAACCGATCAATGAGCTCATCAGCTCTGGGGATGGAGTGCGCATCAGTCCTCGTGACTGAATTGAATCCTCGGTAGTACACACAGAACCGTAGTTCTGGCGTGGCACCGGGTGCGAATCCTTTGGGACCAAGACCACTGGGCTGGGACAAGGACTGTAAGAGGACTCAATCACCCCTAACGCAAGCATCTTGGAGACCTCCTCCTTGATGCAAGCTCTCACCCTGTCAGTCACCCTGTAAGTTTTGTGCTTCACAGGAGGACTGTCTCCAGTGTCCACATCATGGATGCACCAATCTGCGACACTGGGAATAAGGGAAAACAAATCAGAAAACTGTCCCAGAAACTGGTGGCTGTTGCTCAGGGGTCAGGGTGGAAGAGAGGTTCTCACCATCCACTGACCCATCTCTCTCTGTTCCAGGCAGGAGGTCAGGAAGAGGCTCAGTCTCCTACTTCATTTACTTACTTCATTCCAGCATCTGTTGCTAAGAGCATGCCCACTTCGGACCTCTCCAAGTGGGGCTTCAGGCGGTTGACATGCAGGACCAGCAAGGGTTCCTTGAAGACCGTAAATCCACCAAGTAGCTAACTGGACTTTTGTGCTCCAGCACCTCAAATGGTCAGGTCCACTTATCCTGGAGCGCACAGGGCTCCACTGGGGCCATGACCCACACTTCCTCGCCAGGCTGAAGTTCCACCAGAGTGGCATTCTGGTCGTACCACTGCTTCCTCTCCTCCTGGCTGGCTTCCAGATGCATGTCAGCGAGTTGTATGGATCGCCTAGTCTGGTTCCTGAAGGCCAGCATGTAGCTATATACATCCTGGGGAGGTTTCCTGAGAGATTGCTTCCAGCCTTCCTTGACCAGACTCAGAGGTCCTCTCACTGGGTGACCATAGAGCAGCTCAAAGGGGCTGAACCCTAGAGATTTCTGAGGCACCTCACTGTAACAAAGAGAAGGCATGGCAAGAAGACATTCCACTTACGCCTCATGGGTTCTTCCAGACCCGTAATCATGCCCATAAGGGTCCTGTTGAACCTTTCAACCGGCCTATTAACTCGGGTGGTAAGGAGTAGTAAACTTGCATGTTTCACCGCACTCCTCCCACAGAGACTTCATATACTTGGAAATGAAGTTTGTACCTCGGTCAGCCACCACCTCTCTAGGGAACCCCTTCGCAGGAGAAAATTCCCATTAGTGCCCGTCCCACCACAGGGGCCGTCACTGTCCCGAGAGGGATGGTTTCAGGGTTCCAGGTGGCATGGTCCACCAAGACCAGGATGATCCTATTGCCCATGGCTGTCCTGGGGTCCAGTTTCCCCAAATGTTAATACCCACCAGTTCAAATGGGGTGCTGACCACAGGGAATAGCTGGAGAGGAGCCTTTTGCTTCCTCCCACTATTTGCACTTGTCTGGCAAGTCTGACAGGTCCTGCAATGAGTGTCTGAACTCTTGTGCATTTTGAGCCAATAGAAGTGGATGACAAGCCTCTTAAAGGTCTTGTCCTGCCCCAAATGTCCTGCTAAAGGCATATCATGAGCTAGCCCCAGTAGGAAGGCTCTGAAGCACTGGGGTACCACCAGCATACGGGCAGACCCAGGCTGAGCAACCTTAGGCTCAGTGTACAGGAGATCATTCTCCCAGTAGATCCAATGTGATCCAGACTGATCACTTGCTGCCTGGCAAGAGAAGTGAATTTCTTCTGCTCCGCACAGAACTCTTCCCTAGAGGGTCCTACTTCCTGCTGCCATGGTCAGATCAGGAAGGTCCCCCAGTTCAGCTACTTGTTCCCCTGTAGGTTCCAGGGCATCCCCCTCAGGGTCTGCCTTCTCCTGGACCGTGGGAACTTCGGGGGCCGGTTTCGTACACCCTCTGACCCTTCTCTTTAAGGCAGGCACCTGTGACCCCCTCTCAGGCTCCAGGTCCTCTTAAACACCCTAACAACAAATAAGCTCTCGCAACTACATGTGTGTATATCCAAACAAGGTTCAATGACCAACAGTAAAAAGGAAACGCAGACGCAGGTTCTTTGGTGTGATACTTCTTGTTACAGCAAGATGTTAACTTTTCTCCAGACTTAAGAATGATATCAATCGCCGACACGTGTTTCGTCGTGTGCGGGTGAGTCAAACACGACTCTTCAGGGCTCACACTCCCAATCCACTGTGTGGTTGGAGTAAGTCTGGGTCTTTACAAGCTCAGTTTCAGGCAATCGGTATTCTGTGTGTTCATACACAGACGAGGCTGGTTGATAAAGTGATCACGAGAGACGACCGCCGGGAACAAACAGAGGAGGGATTGCCTGAAGCGGCACACCGCCTCAGAGGATACATACTCGTTTCCTCAATTCGGCACGAAATAAGAATCCCCTCCCGGCTTCCCGCCTGACGGCATAGCGGAATACAGCGCTACACTATCTCTACTAGATTACCAATGGGATATGATAACTCCATTCCTATACTACCATTGATCACTTTATCAACCAGCCTCGTCTGTGTATGAACACACAGAATACCGATTGCCTGAAACTGAGCTTGTAAAGACCCAGACTTACTCCAACCACACAGTGGATTGGGAGTGTGAGCCCTGAAGAGTCGTGTTTGACTCACCCGCACACGACGAAACACGTGTCGGCGATTGATATCATTCTTAAGTCTGGAGAAAAGTTAACATCTTGCTGTAACAAGAAGTATCACACCAAAGAACCTGCGTCTGCGTTTCCTTTTTACTGTTGGTCATTGAACCTTGTTTGGATATACACACATGTAGTTGCGAGAGCTTATTTGTTGTTAAATTGTCTCGTCTTTGACTTGTTTAGACGGTTAAGGGCGTTTTGCCGTCTGCTCTTTACGCACTACACAACGATATTTTTGCTCCTTACACACCTTGTAACGTTTCAACCCAGGCAGTGCGCCCCCTTAGTCCTAATTTTCAAAAAAAACCCATGCTCAGTATCCTCTTAAACACCCTTACTGGCTGCCATGGGCCGCGTGGTCATGCACGCCCAGTCAGGCAGACCCAACATCTCCAAATGAGCACTTCGCTCCACCTTAGCCCAAGGGGAGCTCTCCAAATCGTTCACCAACAAACAGTCAACAGGCATGGATGGCCTCAGCTACTTCAAGAGTACCAGAGACCCCCTACACAAAGGGAACTTGAGCCACCTTGCAATGGCTCTCTGTGTTGTCAGCGGCAACAACTGGGTAAAATGCATTGCGGACCACCTGCTCTTCAAACACAAGGTGACACTTGATAGCTGTCACGCTGGCTCCTGTGTCTCTAAGAGCCTCCACTCTATGGCCATTGATGGTCACCTACTGCCTGTACTTAGTTTATATCAGGCAGTTGTGTCCTGGGGACCACCCCACAGTCTCCTAAAGAGACAAGGGACATCTCTGCAGGACCCAAACCCACTTTGGGCACCCATCTCCTCCCCCAAGGCTACACTCGCCATCTGTCTGGGTGGAACACCAGTGGGTGCTGTCTTTCCATACTGTGGGCACACAGGTCCCAGGTTCAACTCCATCTGCCCATCTACATGCACATGGGTCTATTCAGCCCTGTGCTGACTCAACCTGTCTCCTGGAATTCCCCAGCCCCTGTCACTCAGACTCCAGACAAGGAATACACAACCTAGCAGAGGCAGACTTGGATAATTAAGCAAGAAAATACCTACTTTCTAAAAAATTTATTTTCAAACACAGAATGTCAAAACCAACTTCACTAAAAGGCATATTTTTATCATTCTGAGTTCAGGCATACTAAACTGAAATTTCTATCTAGTTCCTGAGTCAGTTCGGATTATAAGATATTATAATCAAAACTGCCCATTCTGGCCTATGAGGAACCAGTAGCCTTGCAATAGTGAAAAACAAAAATGGTGGTAATTCACTATTAGGACATGCCACACAAATCAGGGCATGTCCTACCTTTTACCTTCAATGCACCCTGCCCTTGACCCTACCATAGGGATATCTAATATGCAGAAATGGGAAGTTTTAAGGACTGCAAGTGGGTGCACTTGCCCAGTCTACATGGCAGTACCAGACTGCACACAGACTCTGCAATGGCAGACCTTAGACACTCTTTTACAGTCTGCTTTAGTGGGTGGCACGACCAGTGCTGCAAGCCCACAAGCAGCATTTGGTTCACAAGCCCTGGGCCCACTCAGTGCATGGTACTAGGGTCTGACAAGTAAACCAAACCAGCCAATCATGGAATCACTAATCCATGAATCAATTTACCATAGGGAGCACATGCACTGTGGCGCTGCAATGGCACAGTGCCCAAAGCATCTATAACCAGCAAAAGCACACGAGGCAACCTCAAAAAATGGAAGGGAGACCCACGCCAACAGTGCCAGGTCTAACAATATTATACCAGCAATAAGCAGCCATATTTACAAATACAATTCCGTGACCCTCTAAATATTTCAATTTTATTTATAATAAAAATGGATACAAACATTTTTAGCCATGAGTATGAAAGGGAAATGAAAACCAAAATACTGACATACTCTTACGTTAGAAGAACATCAGCTTTTGTGCAATATTTAATCAAGAGTGCCGTTTTCGTTGGTTAGTTTGTACAAAAATGTGTGCAGCGGTAAAAGATTTTTAGAAAAACTTCTCATCTGAATGTGGGTGCTGCTGAATACCAAGATTGCCTAATCTTGATAATACTTTACGTCTCTTTCCTCCACCATCCTACATGTTCTTCTCTCATTATTTCACTCTTTTTATATCTCTAGATTCCACCCTTTTTTCTCCCCGTTTCTCACCTCTTCTTTCTGTCTCTTCCACCTTTATCTCTTTAGGTACGTTTGATCGTCTAATAACAATAATTAAGTCCTTTATCTCTTTAGCTTAGTTTTATTGTTTAATGACAAACATGAAGTCCCATTCTCCATCTATGAGGACAGGTCCCAATCATCCACGTCACATTCAGCCAGATTCATGAAGGTGAATAGCACTCGCAAAGGGCCAGATTCTCAGAATCTGGCCCTTTGCGAGCGCAATTTTTGCATTTTGGATTCATCATCCCAAATGCAAATATCGGTAATAGCGAATTCGCAAATTTGCGAGGAATTACATTTAAGGAATCTCTATTTGAGATTCCTTAAATGCAATTCATCATCCATTTTCAAATTGCGAATTCGCTATTTCGGGCCGCTGTTTACCGCGAGGTCAAACCTCGTGGTAAAAAGCGAAAACTTAGAAAAATGCTTTTAAAAGCATTTTTCTAAGTTGCATGTTGAACACACACATGTCCTCTGGACATGTGTGTGCGCAACACCTGTTTAAATTTGCATTTAAGGGGTGCTACAGGGTGTCCTTTGGACACCCCTGGCACCCTTTAAATCGCTATCTTATTTGCGATTAGCTAATTGCTAATCGCAAATAAGGAATACTCCCCATTCATTCCTATGGGCCTTTTGGCCCATAGGAATGAATGGGGAGTTATTCCTTATTTGCGATTAGCAATTTGCTAATCGCAAATAAGGAATATGTAGGAATCGCATTTTATTTTGCAATTCCTACATGAATCCCGTTTTGCGAGCATGTAATAGCGATTCCTTATGAATCGCTATTAAAGACTCGCAAAACGGGTCTTTGATGAATCAGGCTGTAAGTGCCTAGACGTCTTACTGTGATGCAAGGCAGAGAGGGGAACGTGCAATACTCTGACAGTATGCCGTTAACATGCTTGTTCTTTAATGAAATGTAATGTATGTTATTTGTTTCGGAGAATACTTCCTGTCTACTCTGGAAATCGCATCCAATCGTATTCAGAACAACGTCCTTTACCCAAAATAGCCAATGCGGTCACCAGGACAGTTAAATGCAACGCGCGTCTCTGCATAGAGACATACATCAGCTCCCAAGAAGAATGCCATTGTATTTCAAAGAGAAGCTTGGTTTGGCTGTCTGAGCAGTATATCAGGAGCTGGAAATAATGTAAAGAAAGACATCAGTCAGTTTGACCCCATGCACTGAAGTGCATTGCAAGCAGAGCTGCCTGTGTCTTGTATAATGAATCTTTTATTCTGGGGCACTATATCACCCCCTACGCCATTGTGGCCTTTTCTCTGTGGTTCTAATAACAAGCTTCCTTCAATCTTTGTGCAACATTTCCATTTAAATATTTATCTCATTCTCAGGGCACACTGATGTCTCCCATGGCACACAGGAAGAAATGCTTTACCACATCTAAGGGCAGAAAGATCAAAAAATTCCACATTCATTTGTTTTAGAATCAACAAAGCCTTTGGCATACCAGCTAAGATCATAAACAAATTCCCTGTATTTCATAGTAATTACTGAGCAGCAGGGCCACACAAGCACATGAAAAGGGATGTTTTCCTTTACACGGTATTTGAAAACAAGCATTGACAAAGCCAGGTGGGTTTGCTTGTCATTTGTATGCGGAAACCTGGATAGAAAGCTTTAATGGAGACTGAGGAACCATACATGGTGGAAAAAATAAGCACAGCATCATTGTAGTAGTAGCACAACATGCGTTGCTAAACGTTTTTATTTTTAATGCGATATATGTTAAATGCAGTTAAATATATACTTTGTTGTGGGGCCTTGAAGGAATGAAATTAAACATTATTTCCTGTTATTTGCAGATAAATATTTATATGCAAGTTTGTGGAAAGTGCCAATTGTTAATTTAAAGCAGCAAGCGTATGTTGCGTTAAATATTGAAAACATGATTGAAAACTTGAGCAGTCCACAGAAGAGACAGCACATGAGCAGCAAAACATGGGGACCTATTACAATGTTTTGCGGACTTACGCCTGCTCAACACCGTCTTGAAAATGGGACAGACCGCCCTCCAGTCTGCAGTCCCGACTGCCTAATTATGATGCAACCGCACATGGGGCCCTATTACGATGGCGGGCGGACTTTGTCTGCCCGGCACAGTAACGGCAAACGAGACCTACTGCCAGAGGTGCGGCGGTCCCTCTTGGCCCATTAGGATGCGACCACCACCCTGGCAGTCGCTTCCCGCATATTTCACTTTGCGGCCGGCGGTGCTGTAAGCAGCACCTGCCGCAATGTAAAATATGCATGTTGTGCATTGGCATGCACAACGTGACAGGCACAGCGCGGTGCCTGCCACCTTGTGTATGCTAATGAGTGCAACCCCCGCCCATTTGGGGGCCCGTAACAGGGCTCCAAAGCATTTTCCGCTGGCCTTTTCATGGCGGCATCGCCACCATGGAAAGGCCTTTCACATTGCACATATGATAATAGGGATGCACCACCACCATATTGTTTGCCTTTTCCACCCGGCTGGCAATCCGACCGGCGGAAAAGCGGTGAATAGACTTTCTGTCTGCCGCGGTACTCCCCGCCATAGTAATATGACTGGGGTAAATTGTGCCATGATGTCGTGCGGATCGCCACAGCCCGCCACCACTGCCTGGGCAGTGGCAATCAGCATGACATCCTAATAGACGCCATGGTGTTCTTGCATTAGGTAAGCATGCACTGCTGCAGCCCTGCTTTACTCAAGTGCAGCTTAGTGAGCACACTTTCATTATTCATATGTCAAAAACATTGAGATTATGAAGGGGAAGAGAACCGAGTGCTAAGAGCTCTGCAGCTAATAGAATAGGAAATTCTTTGCATACTTGCGCAGCATAGACAGCAACACGAGCATATCCATGCAGGCATGGTACTGAAATACCACTTAGGTGATAGGTATTCATGTTCACCCATGATTGTATGACAAAAGGACACTGACAAAATTATCACAAAAAAAACATTTTGAGGAAACAAATATCTACATTACATAATTTGCATGTAAAGTAAAAAATATTGACAACAATAATATCGAGATCCACAATATCATCATGAAACAGGTTATATATAAATTCGCAGTCAAGGTCATCTCCTTGATCTGTTCTTTTTGTAACTTTTTTTCAGCATTCAATGAAATGGCAATTCCGAACGAGGTACAATGTACTTAAGATCAAGCATTAAAGGCTCACAGTGCTCACACAAGTAGTCAAGGTGAAAGAGACAGTGTAGTGAAGTTCATACAGTACCAAAATGGATATTTTCCCAGGAGTCTGATCTTCAACAGCAAGTAAATCAAAGGTTCCAAAGAACACCTTCCTTTCTACTATCATCCCACAGAAGCGCAACAAGGGCCCGTCTCCTTGACAAGGGACATCTTCCTGCACCCAGGGCCGAATTGGGAACCGAAACCAGTCCTGGCAAACTGCTTGGCCTTCCCCCCCCTGTGGGGGGTGGCACAGCCAAGCTCTTTGCTAGGGCCGGTTTTATAACAGAGGGACGATATTGCTGCCCCTCCTTGTAAAAAAAATGGCCCACAGGGCATCAAAACGGCCCCCACCCTGGCAGCCCACCAGGGAAAAGCCCGGTGCCCGCTATGGCCAGTCCGGCCCTGCCCTCACCACAACAGTTACAGGAACACACTCCCTAAGAGTAAGCTGCCGACCACACAGCAGTGTATCTATGTCCCTATCCCACTTATATCCTCGCCCTGACCATTATCATTCCTAGTGCGCACAAGATACGCCTGGTAGGGCCCCGGAATATCTCTTGGGCAGCTGGAAAGTGGCTTATGATCATTATTAGCATCAAATTGGGTATTGAGTTTCTAAGACACTGTTTGTGATTCTCAAAAGGGTAGCAAGGGACCTACCTCATTAATATTCATGAGACAGGTCGTAATTTGTGACCCATTGGAAATGTCCTGCAAACACAGGAATGGTGGCCTGCTGGGGACAGTAGACCCCCATCTGTGCTTAATTTAATAAAGTGACTTTTTTTTTCTAATGCAGCCCGTTTTCATTAATAGAAAATGGGATATGTTTTTAAAAAGAAAAGAAAATGTTTCTGTTCATTTTTTAAGTCCAGGCATTGGTTCCATTCAGAAAGGGGAAGTGGTCCCTTGGGGACCCCTACCCGTTTGCAAGTGGCTAACCATCTATTTGAAGTAGGTCGTAAATTGCGAGTGTTTTGCAACTGCAAAAGTTTTTGCAAAACAATGGTACATAACATTCTGACTCGCTATTAGGAAGGGACACACTTGGCAAGCCCCTTCCTAATAGTGACTCGCACACTCTATTTTGCGAGTCACTGACTCGTAAAATAGCATTTGTACCTACCACCACCCTTTTTTGCAGTTGCAAACTGGACTATTTCTTATTTGCGACCATAAATAATGGTCGCACATCTGTCCCTTAAAGTGTATCAGTTAATGTTGGCCATGCAAAGAAACAGTATGGGGCACAGAGCAACATTAAGCCCACTATCTATCATTGATTACTATTTCCAAATCCTACCACCATTCCAAATGAACCTTGGCAACCTCAGGCCACCGGGCCTCTCATGAAAAGGCATATAACTTGAAGATCCAAATAAGCCAGAGTGGGTTGTTTGCATGGAGCACTCACCTGGACGATGTCATAGAGGACATCCCATCAAAGAAGTAGCCTATGCACCGTAATCCAAGCTCCTGACTGTAAATCCACTAGATTCCTCCAGAGGCAGTGCATGGTACCAGTGAGATCTACCATGTGGAAATTACACATAGTCCTGCTAAACAGAAATTTTAGACAATTGTAGGGCAGCATCTTACTCCAGCCAAAGGCGAGGGACGCCCACCAGACCATGGAGCCAAAAGTGGGAAAATATGCATTGCACAGTTCTGTAGCAGGCTTCAAGGTCTGGGGCATTCAAACCCCCATAAGGGAGCATGAGAGTATCCATTCACACCTGCAGCTGCTTACATGCTCACACCAGGCTCAGTATCAGGGCAAGCAAGGTCCAGAAGACCATGCTGGGCAGCAAATACCAACTTGAAAGGAGGCAGTACCACCATTTTCATGATGACTATACGACCACAGAGAGAGAGGGGCACGTGGATCCAGTGATCTACTGCTATCGCTGTTATCAACTATAACTTAATTTGACAACTGTTTAGATTGTTGACTGACATAAGAAAGGATTCTTTGAAAGGATTTTCACAGTGGCACTTTAACTACGGCATTTATTTATGCCATTTTATATACTGATATTAAAAAGGGGGCAGTGTATGTACTTCTTAGAAGACTTTGTGAAAGGCTCCTTTTTTAAAAGTTATTGTACAATGGCACTTAATGTTGGCATCTTAATTATGTTTCTCTTTATCTTTATATTCTACAATATGGGGTAGGGGAGGCAATGCTCACAAAACATTTTAGCTATTTTAATTATTAGTTTTATACACAATGTAGCATAGTTATTAGTGATTTGTGTGAAACATCTGATTTCTAATTTTAGAAATAGAACGTCAACCGGAGAAGGTTGGAACTCTCATAATGTTTACATACATGAGCACCTTAGTAATGGCACTTTAAATTAGGAACTGGAGGAAAAATACTAAAAATTCTGTTAAAATATGTTGTGATTACTGTACTGAAACGTGGTGTATCTTCAAAAGTAGTTTCCAAGTTACAATGCTTTGTTGTGTCCATGCACAATTTAATGTTTTTATTTACCTCCTGTTTGTAATCATTTTAATCAATCAACAAAAAGGCTATCTTCTTCTTCTTCTTCTTCTTCTTCTTCTTCTTCTTCTTCTTCTTCTTCTTCTTTTTCTCCACCAGAGAGGAAGACCTCTCTGAGGACCGGAGAGAGATTGTGCTCCAGGTTCCAGACATACAGAAGTGTATCACCCACATAGGTAGACTCTATCAGATTGTAATGTTGGAAACATATACCCCAATGGGAATGATTGTCGCACAGTGAGCAAGCCAAAGGCTCCATGACCAGCGCGTATAACAGTGGCGACAGGGGCAACCCTGGTGCGTGCCTCTTGTAATGAATATTGGGTCTGACATTATACCATTAACATAAACAAGTGCCGTTGGCTCAGTGTAAGGGACATGGGCCAGTTTCATAAAGACTATTGCCCACCTCCAAGTTGTGCAGCACAGCACACTTAACCCCCACTTAAACGCATCAAAAGCTTTTTCTGCATCTAAAAAGATTGCTGTGGTACACACGTCGGGGTCAATTTGGGAGATCACACCAAAGGGGGTTTGAAGATTGTATAAGGGAGATTCATGAGGTATAAAGCCAGCTAAATCAGGACCAACAACTCCTGGGAATAAAGGCGCTAATTGGTTGGCAAGGATTTATCGGAAAATGTTTGTGTCAGTATATAGTGACAGTGGGCCAAAGGACGAGCAGCACTCAGCTGGCTGACGCAGTTTGAACAAGGTGGCAAATAATCATTCTTGAATTGTTGGGGGAATATGTCCATCTTTCACCATCTCCTCTCAGAGGCTGACCAGGTGTGGCAAAAGCTTGTCCTGATAAGTTTTATAAAAGGCAACCGTCAGCCCATCTGTACCTAGAGCATTTCCACC
The DNA here is from genome assembly GCF_964263255.1 of Lissotriton vulgaris. Taxonomy (NCBI): domain Eukaryota; kingdom Metazoa; phylum Chordata; class Amphibia; order Caudata; family Salamandridae; genus Lissotriton; species Lissotriton vulgaris. The sequence continues at coordinate 637,256,836 of NC_141694.1, forward strand.
CAGCATATCTTTCAGTGCCGCTGCGATCTCTGATGTGTGGAGCAGCGCCATGAGATGATCTCTATGTGCCACCATCAGCCATTTTATGGTGATATGGGATAGGTAGTCTGTTATAGCGTGACCATCACAGGTGATCACTGAGGTATAGAGGTTGGAATAGTAACAGCTACCTGGTCAGCTGTTCATCATTAATAGTCAGCACTGAGCTGTCTTCACAGTTGGGATGGACAAGGGGCACCAGTGTAGAGCACCGCTGTTCCCCCTCGCCATGAATCCATGCTGTTGCATATTTTCCCAAGTATGTAATCTCACTATGAGCCAGTTTATGATTGATAGCTAATCTAGCCTGATATCGCCCAACAGTCTCTGGTCTGCTGTTTCTCTATGGGGGTCAACCAGCTCTGCTTCCCTTCATGCCAGACTGCCTGAATTAAATGGAGCACACCACCATGCTTTGAGATGGTGACTCCGTGAATATATCTTTAAACGCCTCCCAGATAATGGTAAACCTATCAACAGAGCCTGTACAGCATCCATCAAAGAGTACGGCGGGAACTGCCAGGAGAATACAGGAGCGGTACAAAAGGGGGCGGGGGGTGGTGATGGACGGAGCATCTGAATCAATCAAACACTCTCACCCAGTCAAAAGATCTGGGTTTAATCCATCACCGTTCTTTAGCCCACTCTGCCACCCCAGTTCAGACATGGCCATATGCAAATCAGTCTGACCCTGTGCCTCATGGGAACAGTCCAGCCCGAACTGCCAAGCCATGTCTTCCCTGGACCGGAAACAAGCTTCCGAGGACTGGTTTCTGGCATTCCAGCCGTCTTCAGCCCGGCTTGCTTGAATCCAGTGGCAAAGTGAGCAAGGGACTCACGTCTGAGCATACCCTGCCACACTTATGGCGGCCAAAAGCCGTACAGGAGGTCGCAATCTGGAGAGTGGTCAGAATACATCTGTGGGAGATGTTCACAGTGCCTGACCCAAGACCCCAGGCTGCGAGATAAGAGAAAATTGTCAATGCACATGTGTATGTCAGAGTCAGAGTCAGAGTCAAAAATACTTTATTCGATTATTTTAAAATCATAAAAGTATACTACACACATATTTATGAAATAATATACATACATTCACAAATCAATGATACAATATAATTACAAGCAATTGTTAAAACACGTGTATGTCATAGATGGTGGAACAATGGATGTACCCTCTGGCCATATGGGATCATTAGCGCCAAATGTCTAACAGTCCAAGGTGTTCAGCATTAGCGCAAGCCGCAGCTGAGGGCCGCAGGGGCAGTCCCCAGGAAGTGTCCATCTCTGGAGTTAGAATACAATTTAAGTCGCTGTCCCATATCTGGGGTAGGTCGCCACACTGATTGAGCCTGGCATGTAAAGCATAATAAAACTGCAGGTCTTCATAATTGGGGTCTTATGCACCCACGAAAACTACCTCAAAGTGTACATTATGGCAATGTGTCACTAGGAAGCGGCCCGTGGGCCAACACAAACGTCCTGAATCTTGACTCCAGAATCATGTCAGATCCATACCAAAACACTGTGTGTATGCGCTGTGAAGTCTCTTGAACCACTGCATGCACAGCCTGCTTCCCGGGCTGGAGCATTCTTGCAATATGGTTACATCAATATTATGATGCAGTAGCTACAATACCACTTCACAAATATTTCTGCTTTCATTCAGCCCCCTGACATTCCATGTGGGAAAATTCAATAGTGCTGGGCACCCTAAATCAGCATCTGCAGTCACCCCACTGTCAGCCATACCTGCACCAAATGAAATCGCCAAGCACACTGCAAACCTTGTAGCACTATCAGAACTAGACAGTGCAACATAAACAGTTTTACATGTCCCAGTTCACCCTCCACCCACGCTGCGCCCCTCACGATTTTACACAGCAACAAATCACCTATCTCAGTCCCACCCAATGCCCTGGCAGTGAAATCCCTAGATAAACAATGCGGTATACACATGGGGACATATGGTGCCCACCAAGTACCCCCTACTACAGCAAGTCACAATGGTTTGCATCATATATGTAATGTTCGCCATTCCAACAGCAGTCCAATTCAAACACATATTGTACTGCCTCACAGCACCCTGCAGGTTACGTAACAAGGTCATAATGCCAGCATCACTGTAACAACCACCCAGGACTTCCAATCAGTCCTCAGAAGCAGTAATCTTGACAGCCACTAGGGGCCTCGCACAACAAGCAACCACCACGACTCATCCAATCGCTGCATCCCAAAACCTTAGGAGAGTAGACCAGACTACTCACTCATATTAACAGCAGAAGTATAATCAGCCGCACACAAGATAATCATTGCAAGAGAAAAAGCGATTGGCTTTCACAGGGAAGACAATATCAGACTCAGTAAAAAGGATAGTCTTGCCCCTAGAAATCCTGAGAGGCCTCCATATCGTCCTCTTCTATTGGTGGTTCCTGCCTCCTGAGCTTGCTTTAGGAATTGCTGTTGGAGTTTAGGGTCACTAAAGATCTTTAATTTCCCATTCACAGTCACAAGTCAGAGAGCTAGATTAAGCAGAGCGTAGTCCAGTTTCAGTTCTTGTAGCTTATGTTTCTGCAGGAAGAAATTGTCTCTGCACCTCTTGAACATGTGGTGTAAAGTCTGGAAAAATGAAAAATGATTTTCGCTAATAGCAAAGAGTCTGCAATTCCCAGGCGCAGCAGAGCACAATGTCATAGTAGCTTAGAAGTTTTGCAATTATTGGTCGGGGTATGGCCCCCAGTACCGGGTGAGGGGCAAGAGAGAAGTGGGCATGTTCCACTACAAAAGAACAGAAAATGCCTCTTGCCTCATCAGATCAATTAATAGTCTTTGATCAAATGTCTCCATGTTCCAAACTTTTGCGGATTCTGCAATACAGATATTATTTCGACAGAGTACGCTTCCCTGTCTTCCACCTTGGCCTGCAATATAGAAAGTGCCTTCTCAACCTGTTTGTCCATCCCCGAAGCGGAGACCTGTTTGTCCTCCACCTCCGACACCCACCTCTCCACCATATCTAGGCACTCCATGTGCTTGTCAATGCGCTTTGACTTCTGGTCATCCGATAGGAGAGGGCATCTATCGTGCCGTCTACCTTAGGAAGACTAAGCTGCATATTGGTCAAGATCTGGCACCGTTGACCCCCTCCCCCCTCCCCCAGTTCTGTTTAAGAGGATCTGGTCCCACCTCAGGCACTGCCATGACCTCCTCTTGTGGTCAGACGGTCTTCCAAGACTCAAACTGCAGCTTCACCTGCATTTTATCTGCCTTGTCCATTGCAACCAATGATGCCAAATTTGCAGCAAGAGCAAATGCTAGCCAATGTGAGATCCACACGAAACAAATCAGGGAAACAGCAGACAGTGCCTCAAGGCACCCATGTCCCAGAGTCAACAGTAGACACACAGAAGAGACACAGAAACCAGATTGCAATTGAGAAGAGGTGGATATGTCATGTTTAGTACATATGAAATTGTAATGAAAACCCCTCTTTAATGGTAAAGTAGGATTTTCATTGCAATTTTGAAAATGCCACTTTTTAAAAGTTGGATATTTCCTTCCCTTAGCCGCTTGTGACTGTAGCCTTTCTTCGGTCACATGACTGTGTGTAGTTGACAGTTAGACTTTGTGAATTCCTTCCCCCAGTCACACGCTGTATAGGAAATAGGTGTGCCTTAATAGGTCAGCACTAGCAGAATGGGGAATGGAGCTGAGCACAAACCACATACACCTGATTAGGCTGTGTACTGTCTCCACACAAAAAGCGGAACAATCTTGTATTGTCACTGCAGCCAGCTTGGAGCCAGGGCAGGGCAGTCAGGACATTCCATACACTTCTAAGAACCTTTCCAGAAGCTTCTCCAACCTTCCAGAAGAAGGGGGCCATGGTATAAAAATAGGATCTTCTGACCCACTCTTCAGTTCACTACTAGACGTGTGGAAGGCCTCTCATAGGATTGCCTGCTGCTGTGACCTGCTGTAGGTATAGGAGTGCTTTGCTGCCTGAAGCCTACCCTGAACCCACAGAGGCCAGCCCTGCTGTTGAGCCATGCTTATTCACCTGCACCCAAGACTATAAGCTGTGACTCCAAGTGCTAGTTTGATGGCCACCTGTTCAGAGTCACAGGGATATAAAAGGCTCCCACCATCTTGAACCTGCACCTGGACCAAGGCTAAGTGAGTGTGAACCCCCATGAGGTTTCCCACCAGTCCTGGGCTCTTGTTTGTGGTGCTAAAAGTGCCCATATAACCAACTTCCAAAACGGAGGACTTAGACAAAATTTGCCCAAAAGGTGCCCTGAGAAACAGGAGACCAGGATCAAGCTGCTCACCTATCTGTCCGAGGTGCATTGCCCATCAGATTGACTTTGTGGCTTCTCCCACTACATTCTTCTCCAGAGCAGCAAATTCTTTTCAGTGGCCATTCGCCAAAAAAGGCATCCAACCTTGTGGAATTGTATTTGGCTACAGGCCTCTGCCTCATTCCACTGGAGATTTCGAAGGTAACAATCTTCATCGTGGCTTCACTCGACTGCCATCGGACGATGACGCGCCTTACCTTGGACACTCCTGCAGCCGAGGCCACACAGAACTTCTACCATTGAAGACATTTTTTTTCAAGAATTCCTCTAAATCCGAAGGTAAGCGCTGAATGGGCCCAATCCACTTCTTGTTTCCAAACTGCACTCCATCACAGTCGTCCTTAAAGTTGGACCTTGAACCAGTGTTGCATGACCAGTTGGCCACGCTTGGGGCTTTGATCATTTAGGTGCTAGATTTCAGTAAAAACTTTAAAAGCTCCTAACTCTGGTTCTATTGTTGGATTGTTGTTGTTTTGGTAAAAATTATTTGCTAAAATGTACTCTATTTTTCTACATTGCTGAAGGATTTTTGTATGCTGGGTTTCAACTTTATAACTGTTTGTGTGCTGCAATTATACTTTACACATTGCCTCTTAGTTAAGCCTCACTACTTTTTGTGCAAAGTTACCCAATGTAAAGCACAGAATTATTTAGAAACCTTTTGTGGTTCACCTTGCAAAAGATTGTGGCTGTTACCTGACCCAGTCTCACACCACAGTCAACCGGCAACCTGGTTTCTCACAGTCAGAATTACTATTCCAATTCTAACCTGGGCAAAAGTAGGAAAAGTGCTGGATTTTGGAGGGGCCCTATTTAGTATTCGCATTCCAGCATAAACAAAAGTAGAAAAGTGTCGAACTTTGGAGAGGTTGAATTTACTATTCCCACTCCATACTGAGTAACAGTTGGAAAGTGTTGGACTTTGGAAGCAACTCATTTAAACTACTATTTCTACTCCAGTATAAGCAACAGTAGGAAAAATGTATAAACTTTATGCAGTTTAGATTTAATTGTACTTATTCCCAAGTTAATGCAAAGTAAATTACATTTCTGTTATATGAACAAACATAAAATATATTTTCATAAATATATACAAACTGTTTTGAAAATTATATAATTTTCAAAACTAAAAACAAAAAATTTACATACTCAATTATACATAACTTTAGATGAAACAATTATACCAATTAACACATTTACAAAATGGATTTCAAATACTTCCCATCTTATTGGTAGTAAAAAGCAATTCGCATTTCACATTTCTTAAGCGCACATTTAGAAGAGTGAAATTGTATTGTGCTAGCAGTAGCAGTGCATACTTCCCAATTTATCTCTCTCTCTCTCACACACACATACACACATACAAACACATACACAGAGACAGACGCAGATTCACAAACACTCTCTCTCTCACACACACACACACACAGACAGACAGACCTTCATTCACAAAAACTCACTCTCTCTCTCTCACACACACACACACAGAAAGAACAGGAAGAACAGGGACCACATGAGCATTAGCAGGAGGCTTAGAAATCACACAGGTGACAAAATAGTGGAGGGACAAATAGATGGTTCCCAAAGGTAAAGCTGTAAAGTAAAATTCTCAGGTAATAATGGCCAGAATGATGGAATTCTCCATTGAAACTTTACATCCATTTCGGTTCCTAAACCTTTTGACTACCCTAACCCCCCCCAGATCAAAAATCCCACTTTTTACATGGCTAGAAACATGGATCCCACTTGGACATGCAATAGCTTTCGCACTTAACAGGAAACAATACTGATGAAAACAGTATCATTTTAGTTGTATGTGCGAACTTTCCTGTTGTAATAATTGAAACATGGAGGCCTAACACTCAACCATTGGTGAGGTGTCCTCATATATTGGCAGCACATCCAAGACTTATTGAGAAATGGAGAATTTAATTAACTAATGCTTCCCATATGTTCAGCTTGATAAAATATTACACTTAGTAAAGGAGTTAATTCATGCATACTTGGTGCTGGCCCTGACTCTTATGCTACCTTGGCTTTTGGTTACCAGTGAAACACCAGACAACATAAAAATCTCTGCTGTGGGAAGAAGGGACACTGGCAGTATGAGGCATTAGCATAGAGGAAAAAGAAGAAGGAGGCATTGTGAGTTTCATTCTTGCATCCTGTTACAATGCTCATGAGGCATGAGTGGGTCAAATGTGCATAATATCCTGCTTAGGGTGCAGCACCTAAGTGTCACAGGAATACGTGAGAATGTATGTGCACTGCCAACCCTGTTGAGCTTATTGTACAAGCTCCCCACTTGGACTTCCACATTTGAAGATTCACTGTTCATATCTGCTTCTAGTCAAGATGAGACTAAAGATAGGAAGCATCACAATGGAAAGATCTCCTTGGAGACCAGCTGCAAGGTCTTAATAATTATTCTTACACCATACATCTGCTGAGGTGTTGTCAATGACCTCTTTAAGTAGATTATATGAGCTCTGTGAAACAGCTCAAGCTGTATCTAGCAAGGCAAAAATAACTATTAGATATAATCTTTTACTTGTAGTCTTTCTTCTTGGTCAGTATTTGAAGATACCATGATGGTATTGCTATTAAGTTTATAAGTTCCAGATTCACATTTAAGCAACTAACTATGAGTACATTTTATACAAACATATCCTCGTGGAGAGACTTTCCACTGGCAGGAGGCATTCTGTGTAATGTGCAGCTGAGAGCAACAATAGTTCACACTGGGTCTTTCTATATCCAGAAGTCATGCTACAGAGGTGGGAAGAAAGTTGAGTCATGAACATGGCCAGAGAGACCCAGTATACACAGTATCAGGTAATAAACAGAGACTGAACTGAAGCGTATCCTAAAGAGTAGCTGCAGACATGAAAAGTAACTGCATGTTTGGCACATGGAAGTCTGTCAGCCAGCTGAACCTGTGTAGTATCTTGGTACTAATTCCAAGTACTAGAATGCTCAATAGCTTTAGAAAGTCAGTAGTGTGATAGCATATAAGGCTGAAAAGAGAGCTAGACTTCTTGTGGATCAGATGTTGTGAGGTGGCTGAGGTGTTATTCCGCAGAACTAGATGTACTTAAGATTTATGGAAGGCTTACAACAGCTGGAGTCTTCTGCTTTCTTACCTTTGATGTTCTTTTTACAATGGCGAGGAGCGAGTCTAGTTCCTACTAATGGACAATAACTACTAATACGGCCTCAACACCAGATAACTGTAATCACAGGGAATTTATAAGAAGACAGCATTTTAAAGCATTTTTGCTTACTTAGAGGGGTCCAAGTATTCATTCTACCTGAGTATTCATCCAGTCTAATCTTCTGCATTTCTTTCAAGTGAATGCGCTGTGTTGTACGATTATCTCTGTTCAAGAAACTTCAACATATCATGATAGACACTTCATGCGGTTACGCCTGTTCGCGCCACACATCATGCAGTTCATTGTGTGACTATACATGTTCCATGGCGCAGACATGTGAAAAGGTCACACAGTACTGATAAGGAAATGCTTCTGAACGTGAGGACAAAGCTCAGCTGTTCTACGGCTCAATGAAGCTCAGCATTTTCAGCCTATTGGTCTAATTAAAAAAAGAAAATGATATTAATTGTATTGTTTTTCCGAAATTTCTGATTAGTATTTGCTATTGAAGGATGCATTCTCTGTCTGTTGCACTTATACAGATGGACTTCTATAAGATGAAGACATATTTTGTTTCTTACATATAAGTTGCAACAATGTAACGTTTCCAGGAACCTTTCCAGGAAAGGTTCTACAGTACCTAATTGAGTACCGATACACCAGTAGTGATGCTCCTGAATACTTTATCGAATACCAGAGTGGTCCCTTCCATCCTATAGCCTGTTCTCACTGTGTTTATTATTGGATTTCATTTTATATTTTCCCTTCTAGTATATAGCGTTTAATTGTGCAAATTGTCACTGCTCCCCCTTTCTTCCTATCTTCGTCAGGTATTCTTGTCATTAGTTAGGCAAATAACTCAATACACTAAATAGTACCTAGGAGTCGAACAACAGATGGGTCATTCACCATGGACAACAAACTTAATACCATACAAATAACGCAAGGGGGAACACACCAAGTATCTCTGGCCCCCCCAGACAGTTCGGATGTCTGCCGCGAGACACCGACGGAGAGAGCGGTGCTCCTTATACCTGAGCCGCAGCCAGGTGGGGTGAAGCGCCTCAACCACCACAAATGGTACGTGGTTGAGCACACGACCTGGATATTTCAGGTGATATCTTTTATTAATTCTTTCACAAAAAGCAGTAGTTTATGAACAACGGGTCCTGAAGAATGCATGAAACTCTTTTCTTATATATGCAGAAACATGTTGACCACTACTGACCGCGGAAATTTTTTCAAATCCGTGTTTGCACCTGCCTTTTAGCTTTGGGGGACTGGGAGAAACTAATAAATTACTCGCTTCTACCCAGTTCATCTAATTTTAATACCTCTCACTATTCACTTTCCTCACCTTACACTGCTTTTTTCAGTTGCCATATAAACACTGGTAATTCCATATAATACTTCCCTCCAACAACACTTCTTTCTTTCATTTACAAACGGTCACGGTAACAACTGACCGGCCGCTTTGTTCTGTCTCCTGGGCAAGGAGAACCCAAATGATGCAAAAGAGGGCAGTACAGTGTGGCTTCTGATGGGAATCTTTCCATATGCCCTTGAGTCCTAACTCGGCTATTATCACACTAAGGTCTGCATGGTGTGTTCCCACTTGTGTTATTTGTATGGTATTAAGTTTGTTGTCCATGGTGAATGACCCATCTGTTGTTCGACTCCTAGGTACTATTTAGTGTATTGAGTTATATGGTTTGGGGCATTTACCTAGTTAGTCGTTAAATTTGCCCTTGGACCCTCCTTTCTAATTGTTTGGTCTATATTAGTTGGGCAAAGACAAACAATGTTTTTATTCACTATGCCATACTTTGTGGCACCTCATTGGGCAGAATGAGAAAAACCTATTTACTGTTCCATTCTTTAGGTCTGAAGGGTAAGGATGTGTTTGATCACCTTCTGGTGAACGGTGAAGAAGTTGCAGTGTTTAACCAATTTTATGTGTGCATCTAGAAATTGGATAAGCGTTATCTCCCAAAAGTAAGCAAAGTTCTTTGGATGAATTACTTTATCAAAAGAGTACAGAGTCCTTGAGTCTGTAGAAATTTACGCCACAGATCTTGAAAGTCGTCCTCAACAGTCAAGTTTGATGAAACTCTAGAAGAGAGATTTAGAGACCAATTTATGTTGTCGTGTAGTTCCATAAAAATACATAGAATCTGCGTTTTTAGAAAACGTAAACTAAGGATTGGTGTCTAGATTGATTCCAGACACCCTCAAAGGACATGTGGGCCTGTAGACCAGCTAGCTGACAGTGCCTCCATAAGTCCCCTAGCCTTACCAAGGATTGAATAATTTCTGGCAACTATCAAACATGACAACCATTGATCCTTCAGGGATCGTGGAAACAATGCAGTACTCTTCGCTCAGTCATTCGTGTTCACTTAGTCTCAGAGAGAGACACAGAATAAATGATGGAGATGTTTTCAATACGAATTTATTGAACCAGTGTCATTCTAGTATAAAACATGTTTGCTGCAGCCGTCATTAGAGAGAAACAGGTGGATAAGATTGCAAGCACGAACAGAGTACATAAAAGGTGATTCCTACCATGGTGCTAAAACAGTGAATATATGCAGGTATGAAGCTACATGACGGTAATCAAGCGTACTCTTACAATGCAAACCCTACCTAAGTCTACCTAAGTATACCCAGCATGTATATGGGTGTAAAGCCAAGAATCCACTAGGAAAGAGCCAACCCCATTACCTGATGGGAGAGAACAAAGGATCCCGTCTTTGTCTTGAGTTGGACACCTCGCAAAGGATGCTAGACCACTGCGTGTTGTTAGCTTTCGCAGGCCAGAACCTCAGCATCTAGTGACAGCATGGAAGCTTCTCCTCTACCTATCTAGTCCTGGTATGGTTCTTTTATACCATAAAATTAGCCTCTGCGTTCCTTACACAATCAATATGTTGCGGGTATGATTATGCAAATGAGCCTAGAATAATACCTGCGATTATGCAAAGCGCCCTAATGATGAAGTTGACCATGACTTTTACAGAGTATTTTCATGCTTTTATGTACGTCATATGCAGGGACTTTTCTAAGAATCCTCATGCATAATAAATGAGGTTAGTTTCCAGGACACTGATGACATTTAGTCTACACATGACAGGTCAGTGCTAGAACTGGAATGCAGAGCAAGGTAGAACAAATGTAGGTATAAGGTTGTGTAGCTACCTAGGTCCAGATTGGGGAACATTGGGCTACCTAACAATGTGAGACTGTGGCATTGACAAATTCAGAGATGAAATTTGGCAAAAAGATGACCCACAATTAGGTGAGGTTCTAAATATTCAAAATCTAACGCTCCCTAGCTTGTCTAGAGGTAATACAAAGGATAATGGCTCCTGTGGAAAGCTCAAAGTAATGCAAAAAAACGGATACAGTGACTGCTATAATAAAGAAGTTTTCTGCCAAGTGTTACAAATGTGGTACTGCAGGGCACCTAGTCAATGAAATGGAATGTGATTTTTAAATAATGTGGCAAGAAAGGTAATTACAGGAAACAATGCTGATCAAAAAACAGCAAAAGCAAAATGAGAGAGGTGGATCTTGAAGATGATGAAAATGGTAATATCTGTACTGGGGGAGTTTATTTTACAGGTAAAGACGTGTTATGAAGATTGTCCTTTGGACTTGGTTATGGTACATGGGTGTGAATTATAAATGCTGTTTGATTATGGAGCCAAGATCTCTCTTGTACCTAGAGAGTTTTGTGAAAATATCCTGCAACAAAAGTTCAATCTGTTTAAACTAGACATTAGGCCATTAACATATGGTGGTGAGCCTGTAATGTAAATGTAAATTGGCATTTATTTAGCACAAACTCTCACTCCGCAAGGAGTATCCTGGCACTGAGGAATAGACGATGAGGGTGGGTCCTATGACATACCAGCGCGTGTCCCGGTTAAATTTGCGCAAGGCAGCAGACATCGGAGAGGTTGTGTATCCATGTCTTCAATGCCTTCCTAAATTTAGATTCCATTTTCTGTAATCTTAAGTTGATTGGAAGTGTGTTCCAGGCATTGGACCCCAGGACGGCAACGGTTTTTCCTCCTTTTGTTATCCATCTGAAGGTGGGAGGTTTCAGGAGGTTGGCTGTGGATGACCTAAGAGTCCTGGTGGTGGTATACGGGGAGAACCATGCTGAGAGATACTTAGATCCTAGTTTAAGCATGGCTCTATAAGTGATTAAAAGAATTTTAAAAAGGATTATTTTATGAATTGGACGTCAATGCAGAACTTTAAGCACCGCTGATGCAGACGCTCTCTGTGGAAGTCTCAGGACAAGGCGCGCTGCAGCGTTTTGGACAACTGGCAGTTTTTTTATCGTGGTTTTATTTGCGCCTGCAAGGAAGCTGTTGCAGTAGTCCAAGCGCAAGAGAATTAGGGCCACTGCTACTGATTTCTTTGCTGGAAGAGGGAGCAGATAAAATAATTTCTTTAATGATCTTATTAGGCTAAAGCAAGTCCCTGCTGTTGTTGTCGCATGCAGGAGAAAAGACAGTGCTGTATCAAACTGTACCCCTACATTTTTAGCTACTTTAACCATATCCGGTGGGGGAGTAGTTCCCTCTGGCCTCCACATGTCCGGAAGGAAAGTTAAATCTCTCCCGATGAGCAGAATTTCTGTTTTTTCGGTATTACATTTAAGATGGTTATCCCTCATCTACTGCATAAGTTGCGATAAGCAGCATTTGAGCAGCATTCGGCCTCTGTGTTATCGTTTTCAATAGATAGGATCATTTAACTATCGTCTGCATAGGACGTTACTTCGATTCCCAAGAAACTTATAAGAGAGATGAGTGGGCCATATAAATATTGAACAATGAGGAGCCCTGTGGAACTCCTGTTGTTATGATCTTCTCTGTTGAGAGCAAGGTACCTAGGGTCACCGCTTGTCTACGGTTGGTAAGGAATGATTCAATCCATTCCAGAGCAGTACCTGAAATGCCGCTGCGTTCGAGTCTCTTTAGAAGGATGTCATGCGAGATAATATTGAACGCAGCCAACAAATCGAGTAGGATCAGGACTGCTTTCCTACCATTGTCTGCTAGGGTTTTTAGGGCCTCAGTAACTTCCAGAAGGGTTGATTCAGTTGAATGCTTCGGTGGGAAGCCTGATTGTTGTGGATGGAGAATATTAGCTGCTTCAATGAATCTGTTGAGTTCCTTATGTTCAAATGTTATTTTACCCAACATGGGGAGCAATAAAATAGCCTGAAGATTAGAGAGCACTGAGGGGTCAATATTCTGTTTCTTTTTAAGAGGTTTTACAAGAGCCAGTTTCCACTCATCTGGTACAATGCCCGTACTTAGTGAAGAATTAACTATTTGGTTAATGACAGGGTTGACTATGTCAATAATTTTATGGAGGATCATGGGGGGACATGCATCTAACGAAGAACCCGATTTGCAAGCCATGATAGCCTCGTGAGGCGATTCTAGAGGTACTGGTTTGAAGGTTTCAATGCAGTGCGCAGTGGGGCTGGGAACTGATTCAGTAGAATCATCCCCATTATGACTGGGATTAATTAGAAAGTTCTTTTGAATATTAAGAATCTTTTCTTCAAAGTAGGTTGAGATTTCATTGCACAACGTTTGTGAAGGAGGTAATTCTTTTTGCAACACTTTGGGGTTGGTGAAGGATTTTATGAACGTGAAGATCGCTTTTTGGTCTAAATTGACCACCATTATTTCCTTTGAATAGTACCCTTTTTAGCAATGTTGATATGATGGTGATAGAGTTTCCTGCTCTTTTTATACACTATTCTATCTGCACTAATATACAACCTTCTCCATTTATGCTCCTGTTGCTTACAATTCGAATGATTTAATTCAAATTGGGCGTGAACCAGGGGGCCTTCTAAGTTTTTGATTTCTTGTTCTTGTCGTGTTTCTCTGTTGCATACAGTCGTAAGCCAGGAGAGGAGACAGCAAGAGTCCCAACCTGGGTTTCCTGTCATAGAGGGCATGTGGGCTTGTGCATGGGTGGCCAGCTTTTGATTATCAACTAGTTGTGCCCATTTACGTCTAGGTTGGGAGTCAGAAGATGGTAAATCAGAGCAACTTTTCTGTGCCATTCTGATTGTAAGTGCTACCAGAAAATAGTCTGACCAAATCAGCGGGACTGGGGTATCTACTGATAGGGCTGTGAAGTTGGAGCAGACCCCATCTAGAATATGGCCCACCTGATGAGTTGGAAGCTCCACCAGTTGATTTCATGTAAGGAGCTCTATACCTTAAAGGAAATTCTCCACTCCTGATGCAAGTCTGAATTCAAGATGAAGATTAAAGTCACCAAGCAGCGTAAAATTAGCATATCTCAGAAATAGCTGACTTAGGGAGTCTCCAAGCGAGTCTGTGAAGGTGGAACTTTGCCTTGGAGGACGATAAATCAGGGCACCTGAGAAAGACATGGATGCATTTAGGGAGATGCAAAAGCCTAAGCTTTCCGCACTCTTGATAGTGTTAAGGTCAAAGTTAGAGCAATGTAATGAATAACGTAAAATAATGGCCAGCCCACCGCCTCTACCAGTTAATCTATCCTTCCAATAGATTTTGTAATTGGGTGGAAGTGCTACTGCTACATGAGGATTGCACCAATCCTTCAACCATGATCCAGGAATAAATAAAAAATCAAGTTGTTGATCTAGGATTAAATCCCTAACATCTTGAATATGTTTGCTAAGTGATCTAGAATTGATTAAGCCTCCTTGGATTTTGACTTTGTGTTTTTGCAGTGGGTAGGCTTATTCTATTTATTAATATGGGAGGGCCTGAAAGAAAGTCCATTCTGCAGTAGCATGCTCCCCATATTTTTTCAGGTGCAACCTGGCATTTACAATGTCCTTTAGAATTAAGGAGCTGTCAAATTAGTTGACTATTTTTATGGTGAGCTAGAGTACAAGAATAAACTCATTGAAGAAAAATATTGTTACCTGCAAGGGTATTGTCAGTGGATTACACTAACTAGACATGGGATTTATCTTAGATCAATTTAGTGAAGCTCCTTTAAACTGAGGGATATAGTTCCAATCAGCACAATTCAAGTGATGGTACAATGTGAATTTGTGATTAAGATATGCCGTGATTTTCCTGATGTTTTTTGTGATAAATTGGTTTGTTTTTTAGGATACATAACCAAAATTGCTTTGCTTTCAAAGCGTCAGTAGTTCCAGTTGTGATAAAGCAAGCTATGTTTAATGTGCTGGAGAAATTGGAAAAGGAAGGGATTATTTCAAAATAGAAGCAACTGATTGGGTTGCTCTATTTTTTTTGGTTCTGAAAGTATTAGGATAGGTAAGGGAGTGTATCAATTTAGGAGGTCTAGATATATCTGTGGTGGTAGACTGATATCCCCTGTCTAACCTATCTGAAATGTTATCTCAACTTAAAGATGCTAAACTGTTTTCGGCCTAAAATCTGCCTATTACTAGATCAAGCTTCACAATCAATCCAAGGATTTAACTTAATTTATCACTCTATTTGTTGTGTTTAGATATACAAAAAAACAGTTTGGGCTAATTGAATGTATCAGGGTGAAAAGCTATCAAGACGATCTATTGATACATAGAGCATCAGATGAGGAACATGAATCACATCTGAGGAATGTGTTAGAAAGGTTAAAAAACATTGGGGTCTCAATCAAGGAATCTAAATGTAAACTTAACTGTAAGCTGATTGCTTTTGTGGGAAATAGATTAACAGGTAAAATATCAGACCCGAGGTCTATCTGTTTGATTCAAGTAACAGTATGTTTGTCGCAACTAACAGAAGATTTAGTTACCTTTCTAGGTATGGCAATATACTATATTAAATGTACTCCTCAATTTGCTAGTCACAATGTGTACCTGAAAAGTTGGTAAAAAGAGGCCTTCTTCTGCATGATCCTTCTAGTGCGACATAGAATTTGAAAGCATAGAAAAGGGTTTAACAAATGGTGCCCCTTTACAAAGTTTTTATACTAATGAAAAATCTGGACTGATAACAGATGGATGTGCAAAAGGACTCGGGAAGTTCTAAAACAGGAGGAGGGTAGAAGTGAAAGAATCATAATGTTTATTGCAATAGCCCGAACTAAGATAGTCTATTATTGAGGGAGAAGCTCTCTGTATTCACTGAGCCATAAAGAAAAAAAAATCTATTAGGAAGTGTCGTCTTAGTGAAAACAGACTATGAATTTGAGAATGTTTACAGCAAAAAAGTGCTTGATGATGTGAAAGTAAGTAGGTGATATCATTAGAAGACTTTCATTTTGAAGTGAGATAAATTCCAGGTGGCAGATTCTAGGCTAGTATGTGAGAATCAGGTGTGGGTGAAAAGGTGGCAGAGGATGTTTGGGTCTTGCTTGGATATATAGGGGCATATTTACAAACAGGTCATGCAGCACAGCAAATTGCCTTGCTGTGCTGTGTGGCAGGGCAGGAATATGCCATATTTACCATAATATGGTGCATTCCTGTCTTTTCCCAGTGCTGGTGCACAATATTCTGCCTGGCACCGAATTAGCAGGCACCCTTGCACCACTGTGCAAGGGTGCTTGCTTTGTCAGCAGGATTGTTTTTGGTCGACACCCCAAAAAAGGTATTTCTCCTTGTTATGCCACCCCTGGGGATGTCTAGCAGTTCTGACACATTCCCATTTCTAAAACTTATGGTAAATCCATTGGTGTTGCATGCGGACACTGATGGACCACCCATGGGATGCCTATCTTGTAGTGTAGTTCCTATTTTCTCAATAGGCTCTGCGCATTGGAATAACATAAACAACAGTGTTGACGTAGGACTTAGGTCGACTAGGTCTCTATTGAATATGTTAGACTTAATTGTGTGTGCCAGCTAGCTCAGAGGTCGCTAGAAACTTTCTCGAGTAAATAAGAAGGTGTTAGCTTTCCTGTTTAGACAAGAAGGGATTAGTTTCTGACAACCGCATAAACATGACAACTTTGCTCCCCCAGAATATGGAGTATATCTCCAGAGTCGCGGAAACAATAGATAGCTATTTCACTCAGTTAATCGTGCATGCTTCGTTTCACCAGAAGTGCAGAGCAATAGAGAGACGGGCGTTTTCAATAAAAAGGGTTTTTATTGAGCAGTCTACTTTCTCATGCAAGAGAAGTGAATTGCCACAATTGCAATACTTGTCATAAAGTAAAGTGCGTACAGTAAAATGAGTATTATGAAATAATACTGTAAAAGCATTTATATGGTTTCTAAGCCATAAGATATTTAAAATGGATAAAATACATACAACGATAAAATAATGACTAAACGTACTCAACGGGTGTTTCTAAGATACGCCTACCCCGGTGTACCTAACCTAAGCCTAGTATAGGGAAGGAGTAGATGAGTTACAGTTTTTGCCAAGAATCTGAATCAAGAATTCTCTGTGGGTCTAATCAGCTCCGTACCTTGGTTATAGAATGAAGGAGGTCTTGTATCTCTTTCTCAGGACTCGATTTCCCAGCAACCTGCAGGGGTGACAGGGAAACACTGGAGCCGGATTTCTTGGCAGGAGAAAAGACAGCGTCTCTCTCAGTGCGACAGCAGTGAGGGTCGGCTTCCTTCGGCACTCGCCTCAGCAGGGCGTCGGGCAAGTAGATAGCCAGTCTGCTCCAAACCACTGTGTGTTGCTTAAGGCAGATGCTGGTATATTTATACCTGGAAGGTGCCGAGTTTGACGTAAGGTTGGACATAAGACGTCACTAAGAACTCACAGTTCTTTCAGGACTCCAGGAGTTCTAGGACAAATCAATACAGAAGCAGGGGGAATTCCAGGGCTGCTGGAGGCTTGGTTTGTTTAAGAACACATTGTGCTTTCTAGGAGTCTGTGGGAGTAGCCTTGCCGTATTTGGACTGCATTGGCTATGTCTTAATATAGGTATGATTCTTATGCCTGTATAAGGGTATGAGTTGATATAACCACATAAGGGCATGGAATTGGGAATATTTACTAGAGTCCTAGAATCATCCACAACAATCTGGGGCGGAGTAACGCAACTCAGCAATTTGAGCTGCCTTTCTTTACTCTGGGTTTATCAAGCCACTCACGGTCATGCAAGGTGGTGGTGCATGGCTTGATAAATCACACTTAAGATTTTGTGCACCACTGCATGGTGCTAAAGTGTCACAACCCTTTAATAAATATGCACCATACTGTGTGAAATCACTGCTGGTGTCATAGATTAAGATGAGTGGAAGAAATATATGACTTAAGATACCATCTTGCAGAAGGTTTCAGTACTTATTAATGAGAGGTGGAAGCCCAAAGGTTGTGTAAACCCTGAGAATAAAAAATGTTGGACGATAAGAAATGTATTCTCCATATAACATTGTCTGATATTGAGAGAGACAAGCTTTACTTCCCCTAATATAATCAGAGACTCCATAAAAAAAATCCCACACCAGGGTCATCTGGCGATCAGCAAACTCTAGGAAAGGATCAGGATGCATTCCTGGTGGCCTGGGTTAGATATCCAGGTTGAGAGGTGGCCATCTGATGCTCATCAGAAAACTCTATGAAAAACCTTGGGAGGATGTTACTTTAGGCACTATGTGTCCTGTACCCAACAACAGGGGTCAACAGTATGTTTCTGGGCTCCAGATTACCAGAAATACACATTGCCAGTAATATTGAAACATGTAATATAATCACCTTTTTGAAAGATGTCATTACAGGGGAAATAATCCATGATACTATACTCACAGAAAATAGTGTTCAGTTCATTTTTTCAAAGATGGAAAGCGTTTTTATTTCAGAGAGGAATCAAGCACAAAAAGGGAGATTTCTACCATCTAGATGCCTGGGGATGGTAGAGAGATTCAATAGAGTCCTTAAAAAAAACTACTCAGGTTGTGAAATTCAGGGGGAAAAACAGAAGGGAGAAGATACTTGGCATGGTTTGAATTTACCGTTTGACTCCCCATTCAATATTAGGGAGTGTTCCATTTGAACTCTCCAAGAGAAGGAAACCACATTTTCTTGTTTGCCCTGCCTAAGTTGAACAAGAAAGAGATGGGTTCTTCTTCTTTGGATAATTGGAGATTCAAGGAGTGTGAGTAGATTGGTGAAAGGAGGAAAGAACTTTACCTGAGACATGCTGTGCAACACTCCAAAGTATCAGTTGTGGATTATATGAGAGGTAAAAACCTGTGTGATGTTGCCAGTTCGCCTAAATTCTCTACACCCTTAAAAGGTAATCTAGGGTGGGTGGCTGTTGTATGCTGAAATGTTGGCAAGGAACTAAATCCATATGAGAATGATGCCAAACAAACCCCAGATGAAACAGGTCGGGTGGTGGGAGGAGTAGAACTTTTCATGGTCAGTGATATAATAGGATGTAAGGCTGAGAAAAGAGCTACACTTCTTGTAGACCAGATGCTGTGAGGTGGCTGAGACCTTATTTCACAAAACTGAAATTAATGAAGATTTCTGGAGGTGCTACAACAACTAGAGTCCTCCGCTTTCTTCTCTTCGAGATACGTCTTTACAACCCTTTAAATAATGGTGGCAAAACAGGAAAAGAGGATGCCCTCTCAAATATCTCACTAGTAAAACGTCATACATATAGATTGGCAGTTGCAATCATCCAGCACCTACGGCAATGGCTCGTTTAATGCCACTCACCAATGGATGCGTGGTTGAGTTCAGTGCCATTTCTGCATATATTGTATTTGTCCTCAAACAATCATATGTTGTTACCATTGAAATACTCCATATTGCTAGCTTGATTCGATTTTGCTCATCTTAATTTTGATACAATGCTCGACCTCTATTTCAAATAACAAATAACACACTTTTTGTAATGTTGCCCCAATGACAACAGAGTTGTAGAATATTTGAGAGCAATGTCAATTATTGAGTATCCTCTTTCACTTGATGTATATGAGTGTATGCATGTGGTATCTGGATTGAGCAAAGCTAGCTAAAGGGCAGTGGACATTGTGCAGGGTCAAATGCAAAGGTACAGTCATCAGGTGAACGAAGGGGTAGCTGGCTTCTGAGACTAGAAGTTGACTGTAACTTTGTTATTAGAATCTAAGTAAACAACCGTTGTAAAGACAGGATCTAGCAAGTATTTAGTGCTGGTTTCTGATCCCAAGAAAGTGAGGTCAGCTCTCATCACTGTTAAGTGGTCCTAAAATATAGCTCACACCAACTCTTACAATATTAAAGTCTTCATGGCAGTGGTGACAGAGTTAACCAAGTGAGGGAGGGCAGCACGGGAGCAAGTAGCAGTAAAGGGAAGAACAATCTCAGCTACCTTTCTACACATTAAAGCGTTCACTTTTTTGAGCTCCTCTCCTTGTATGGATGCAGTAAAGGACGGAAAGAAGTGGACCACAAAAGTCGCAGGAAAGTGTTCAACTGCAACATTCACAGCTGCAATCTTCTTTGTGAAACACCATAGAGGGGGAAAGTGCATCTCCACGCTCATCTGTGAGGAAACCCAAGGGGTGCTTCGGCAGACCAGGTAAGCAAGCAAGAAAGCAGCTACTAAAGAGGTACTTTCTGCAGAGAAGTAGATACAGTGTCATACATTCTGTCACAGCAGTCCTGTAGACAAGTAACTAATATCCATTACATATACAGTAACTCAGTTGAGAAATTCTTGTAGTGCCTCCTATGCACTTCCATTCCTGTTAAGAGATTAAGAAGAGCTGACTGTGTTTTTTTGCATATATGAACTCATCTGAAGATGTAAAGTGTAGCCATGGGAATCTTTTATTACTTTTATTGAAGCACAGGAGTCATCTGGAGTGAGGCCAGCTTCATTATGCTAAATTGATGAGTATATCCAGAGGCATCATGACAGGGTTCCCTAATATTTCTGACTTTTCCTCAATGCTGGATGTCCTTTTGAAATCTGGGGCAGAGATGCAGATAGGTACTGCTAATATAGAAAGACTTGAAAGATGACAGGAAAAGAACCTCCCTAATGGTCAACAAAAAAGTTAGTGCACAGAGCAGAATGTATTATTCATCTGTAAGACATTGAACCATGTATTTAATTACTGTCAAATCTTAATAATTTAGACAAAGATCAATGGAACAGGTGCTACAGAAACTGCGCAGTGCAAAGAGATGAGTGGCAATAGTGAAAACTATCAGAACAGAATAGAAGAACCAAACTGAAGTATAAAAAAAAATCTATTACAAAAGCATATGCTATCAACGGAATATCGCCAGCCAAAATGGTTATCCAATCTTGTACCTCACTGTCACGGAAAAATCATGTGTCACCCCTATAACATTATCCATTTTACAAAAATTAGGAGTGTAACCCAAAAATGTTGCCTCCAGTCATTTGTGCATATCTTAGGTTTTTGTATAAAAATACATTCATTCATTCGTTCTCATATAGAAACAATGACTAAATCCAAGACAAAGAAAAAAAAAACAAAAAAAAAAAACAACACCGGGGCATATTTGCAATGCCCCTATCACCACCACCACGTCACTAAAAGTGGTGGCAATAGGGGCTTTGCCTTATTTACAAGGCAGTGTTAAGCCACTTAACGTGGCTTAATTTTGCCTTGTAAATAAGGCCCCCTTTCACGCTATACCTAGCTTGAAGGGGGAGGGAAATCTGTGTTGCTGTGGGCATTCCACAGCATCACCCATTGATTTTGCTGCTGCCTCTTATTTACAAGGGCAGCATAAATATGGGGTAGCACCAACATTAAGACCAGGGAAAACCTGGTATTACCCTGCGCAATGAAGAGAAATGTTTGATTTCTCGTAATTTTTGCCGTTTTCATGTGTGCTGCGTTGTGCAGCACACATGGAAACAGCAAAATGCCAATGATTCTTTAGGTCCTGAAAGGTCCCCCTTCCTGCACATAAACAATCATTTTTAAGAAATGCTGTTTCGCAACTTCTATGTCTGCTGCATTACAAAACAGCATTTCATGATTGTTTATGTGCAGAAAGGGGGACCTTCCTGTAAATAAACAATCTTCCCCTCAATACAGGCACCCTTGCACTAAGGTGTAAGGGGCCTGTGTTGGCCCTTGGTAGCTTAATGTAGCGCCAGCACAGGGGAAACCGCAGGGCTGCACCATATTCTAGGAAATAGGGTGCAGCCCTACATCTCTAAAGTGGCTAAGCTTGTCATTAGCCCTCTTGGCTTAACGACACTCTTCACCACTTATTTGTAATTATGGCCACAGTCTCTGGAAGGGTCAACCAATTCACCTGTTCCTGACATCAGTCTGCACTGGGAGGCATACATGCAGGCTCCAATCACGGATTTAGAATGGAAAAATGTGTGCACACAGATCAGAGATGTTTGGAGTACAGGGAGATTCAAGCTGATCCTATTCAACTTCCTACATCATATTTTTATGGACCCTGTAAAAATGTAAATAATTTACCCCAACAAGTAATCCTTCAGTCTAAGATGTGGGGAAACAAAAACAACTTTCAGGCACATTTTAGAACACAAGCAAGGGACCACCACTAGATATTGCAAAAACTTAATAAAACATCAACTATGTTTCCACAAAAATATTTTCTTTGATTATCTGCTTTTATTTCAAGTTGCATAAAGAAAAAAATTCATCCAGGACACAGAGACAGCCGACACATTTCGTCCAATCAAATGGACTTCTTCAGGGCTGTGAATTTAACAAAATATATACACAAATTAATATAGACAAATACTGTACTGTTTAAGATGGACAACAAAGATAATATATATTACAACCAAAAAGACAGGAACCCTATATACATCCCAAATATCCAAAGTGATTTGTCAAACATATAACACAAACAATAAATCAAACTAACATTGACATCAGACACACTTCTTTCTACATCAAGGGTATACATATTTTAACACATGTTACAATTTAAAAACATCTAAAGGTACAACAAGTGATTGGAGTACAATTAGTATTCGTCGCTAAAATTTACATTGTGTTCCTTCCCTCTTCTTCAAGAGACTTCAACATTTGACAAACATCACAATAAAAAATTATCTAAACATACAACAGTTGTTTGCAACAGAGGGGTTGAAAATGATATTATTGGAAAAAGGCCAAAGAGAGTAGAAAAGCAAGAAGAAAAAGAAACAGTTCAAGAGCTAGGATAAAAAATGAATGTATAAAGATGAGTGAAAAGGAACAAAAACTTGTTCCTTTAAAGGTAATCCCAAGAAATAGGTGCCATATTAAATGCCAATTTCTAATAGGAAAAGAAGGGGGAGTTACATACATAACAAGAACACTCGAAGTTCACCATTTACTGGAAAAAAATGTGGACAGGGTCTAGAAACGTAATACATTGTAAAATGTAATTAATCTCAGAAATTCATATAGTCTAAATACCCACCAGACAAACAAATGGCAAGGTCCTTATGGTGAGTGACTTTCATCAAAGAGTATCCATAATAGGGAATCTTTAAGTAGAACCGCGAGGTAGGTCTCACCTGGACCTGTACAGAGAGGAAAGCGGCCATGAGAAACGTGTGATAACTCCACATGTGCAGCTGAACATACAGCCAATAATATTCAGTATCTGTAACCTATGCTCCGATATGAAACAGCTGGTAAGAACACCAAAGTACAGCTGTTGAAAAGATATCCCAAAGATGTTTAAGTTTCATGCACATGGCATGGTCCTGTTGACTGATAAAATGCAGGGAGAAATATTGCAAACAAATACACATACATAATTGTTGCCCAAGCAATATCTATTAAGTGTAATTCCTAAACCTGAAAACCACTAAATGGAATTTAAATATTGTAACCCTGGGACCGTTGCTGCCTAAATGGTAGGTGGCTATATATTGGCCCCTACAGCATCATCACAAAATAAAATGATGGGTGGAGTGTTGAAACTTTTCAAACACTCAACCCCAGTCACAGATCTGGGTTTAATCCATTGTTATTTTGCTCGCCATGTCACCCCAGTTTGTACCAGCCATATGAAAATCAGTCTGGACCTTGCTCCCCATGGGAAAAGTCCAACCCGAACTGCCAGTCTAGGTCCTCCCTGAACTGGAAACAAGCATCCTGCAAATGGTTTCAGAGTATCACCCCTCATTAGACAGGCTAGCTTGAATCCAGTGGCGCAGTGAGCAAGGTACCCACGCCTGGGCATGACCGTAGTAACTTAGGGCACACATAGCATAATCACAAAATAAAATGATCGACGGAGTGTTAACACTCTTCAAACACTCACCCCAGTCACAGATCTGGGTTAAAAACATCCTTATTTTGCTTGTCGCCGCAGTTTGGACCCAGCCATTTGCATTTCAGTCTTGACCCTGCTATCCATGGGATAGTCCAGCCCGAACTGCCAGGCCAGCACCTCCCTAAACTGGAAACAAGCATTCTGGGGCAGGTTTCTGGGTATCTACCTCATCAGTCAGGCTAGCTTGAATCCAGTGGCGCAGTGAGCAGGGGACCCACGTCTGGTCATACCCATAGCAACTTAGAGCGCACATAGCATCATCACAAAATAAAATTGTGGACAGAGATTTGAAACTTTTCAAACACTCATTTAGGATGTTTGTTTCTGGTACAGGGAGGACCTGGCCTGTCAGTTCAAGCTGGACTGTTCCCAAGGGGCGCAGGGTCAAGACTGATTTGAATATAGCTGGGTCCAAACTGCGGTGGCATGATGAGGAAAAGAATAATGGATTTAACCCAGATCTGTAGAGTGTTTGAAAAGTTTCAGCACTTCATCCATCATCTTGTTGTGTTTGATATATATATATTGGCTCCAACATGGAGGTCCCAGGGAGAATCATGGGAAAAAGACTTGTTGGACTGGGCCATGGAGAAAGATATATTCATGAAAGCAGTTAGAAAAGATGAGAACAATGGCGTAGATGTGGCCAGTGAATTCATTGCGGGAATAGAAAATGACATGTCTCAAACTTAAGGTTACAAAATGAAATGATCATATGTGGTGCTTATGTAAATGTGATATGACATGTAGTAATGATATGTGAACTGGTGAGGGGCGGAATTTGATACTCTACGGGCCCGATTCACTGAACTAACTTAGTACAAAATCCTAAACTTACTACCATTTTGGTATTCACAGAAGGCACTTACTCATTTTGGTATTCACAGAAGGCACTTACTAATTTCGGTACTCACAGAAGTTAGGAGTCCTAACTTTAGGACTCCTAAATGCCTTCTGTGAATACCGAAAGTCTTAAAGTTAGGATTTTTCTCAATTTAGTAGTAGTAAAGTTAGGACTCAAACTTTAGGACTCCTAAATGCCTTCTGTGAATACCGAAAGTTTTAAAAGTTTTAAAAATTGGATTTTTCTCAACTTTACTACTCCTAAACTGAGAAAAATCCTAACTTTAGGACTTTCGGTATTCACAGAAGGCATTTAGGAGTCCTAAAGTTAGGACTCCTAACTTCTGTGAATATCGAAATCAGTAAGTGTCAGTTTCAGTTTTTAAAGCTTTATTCAACATTTGTCATAAAAGCATTCACCTAACCCTAATACAATAAATACTACACATAAAATACTTTCTAAAATGCATATTAAACGTAGATTGTCGAATAAATACATAGTAAAATACAAAGCATTATCACAATTCATATAAAATGTAGATCTTAAAATTTAGAGTATAATGATTCATGTGGCAAAGTGCAGAATTAATAGTGTACATAATTCATTGGGATGTAATTGCCATTAATGAACGGGTGCGGATTAACCATGCCCAGGCCAAAAATGTTGCTACACCAACCACAAACACAGTGGAACAATCAGATACAAGTATCCTAAGGGCTACAGATTGGCTGCGAGTTCCCATATTTAAGCACACTGGTTTTAGCCATTTACGCCTAGGGATCGAATACAGTGGACAACAGAACAACAAATGGGAAATGTGCTCAGTTTGTTCATTGCAATGGTGACAATGTTCGTCCCAAGCTGGGGACCAATGTTTCTTAAAGGCATTCACCGGAAGTGTACCTATGCGAAATTGAAAATATGATTTTCTGTCATATGGTCGTTCAATAACGTCCCAGAAAGGTTCGCATGAAGGGTACATTTTTATATCCAAGAAGCGAGTTGTTAAACTTGAACTTGAACCATCACAAGACATTGTAAGATACACCATTTCCCAATATAGTTCTTTCAGCTTTGCTTTCGTGGGGAAGCTGGCCACATCTTTAGTATCCCATAGATATTCCAATTTCAGTTTTACAAGGAGTCCCCGGAGTTCCTTTAGCCATGGGATACTATGGAAACGATCGAACTTAATGACGTCCATCAAGGCCGCCGCATAGTGGCTTAGTTCTGGGGTCACCATGAGCCGTCTCCAGTATAGGAGAGGCCGCAGCCTAGCTATGTCCTCTATACTTTTTCTACCGAGGTCCAATTTTAGTGGAGTTGTGGGTGTGCTTTGTGGGACCATCACAAGCCCTCGCAGAAACCTGTTTTCTGCACGGCCCAGTTCTCTCAGGTTTGAAAATCCCCATAATTCAGATCCATATAAACAAGCCCCCAGTACTTTCATGGTGTAAATTTCCAGTGCACAGTTTACCGGCTTAGTTAGCGAGGTTCGATGTTTTAGGGCAATTGCACCTGCTAACTGCCTAAACTTTAGTATGGTTGTATTAATGTGCGATTTCCAGCTCATATTTTCCTGTAGGATGATGCCTAGGTAAGAAAAAGAGTCCACCCTTTCTAGGGGAGTACCTTTATATTTTATTACACCTTTAAAGGTGGACTGCTGGTTAAGGCACATGAATTTGGTTTTAGTGGTATTCAATTCAAGGCCCCTACCATCACAAAATACACCAAAGGCATCAACCACTTTTTGGAGACCGCTGGGGGTGCGAGAAAGTAAAAGCGTGTCGTCCGCGAACATGAGGACGGGGACACGGGAGCCTGCAATTACTGGGGCGTCACTAGCAATATTCTGTAAGTGTTCGACAATCCCATTTATATAAATTGAGAAGAGAGTCGGCGCTAGGACGCACCCTTGTCTCACCCCACGTTCTATCGGAAAGGGATCAGTTACTTCTCCTTGCTTGCCCCATCTGATTCTTGCAAAATTATTTTCGTGGAGACGAACAAGGAGTGTAAGGAGTTCCTGGCTTAGGCCTGCATCCGCTAGAGTCTGCCAGAGTTTCTCTCTGGGGACCAGATCGAAAGCGGCTTTTAGGTCCACAAAAACTGCATACAATGTCCCCTTCTTTAGTGTAACGTTTCTCCAGTAGATGGTTAGAAAGTGGAGAACTTGATCAACGCTACTAGTTAAAGGGCGAAACCCTGCTTGGTATGATGACAGAATATTCTTTTCATCAATCCATTGTTGCAGTTTATTCTGGACTAGGCGGCCCATTAGTTTTTGCGCTGTATCAATCAAACTAATGGGTCTGTAGTTTTTAGCCAGAGTTCTATCACCTTTTTTGAATATGGGAATAATTTCAGCTCCCTTCCATGAGGCTGGTACTTCCCCTCCCATTGCCACCGCGTTGGCCAGCATTGTGAAATAACTACACCAGGAGTTCCGGTCCGATAGAAATATGTCAGCCTGAATTCCATCCATACCTGGTGCTTTGCCCCCTGCTACACAATCCAATACAATGCTTACATCCTTTTCAACAAATATTGGAGATTTGTAATAAACATGTGGAGGGGGACAATCATGGGTAAAGGCTGGATTTCGGGCATATTGTGGTTGGAAAAATTCTACCCAATTGTTTTTCGGGACATGGTTCAGAGGCTGGGCAGCTATGCCCCCCTTTTCCCATTTTACTGTGGCCCAGAAACGTTTGAAGTCCTTGGAAGCACATGCCTCCTTAAGTTCGCGCCAGCAGTCCTCATCCCAACGCTTCTTGGCCAGTTTTTGGGTCTGCCTGTACTGATTTCTCGCCAACCTAACTGTTATTGCGTTTCCCGTTCTCAATTCCATACTAAGATTTTGTCGTGCTATCCTGCAACTCTTATCGTACCATCCTTGGCTCTCTTGAACCTTTTTCTTTATATTAGAAACTACCGTTTTGACAAAGAAGCTTTGGATTTTGGAGAATAGCTTCTCATGGGCCTCCATCATGTAATATTTAAAGTCAAACATCCCACAATGGGACTTAATCTTAGAGACTTCATCCACCACTAATTCTTTAAGAATCTCTAGTTTAGAAACATATTCTAGAAGCATACTCCACTTCAGGTGGCGAAGATTATTTGAGCTCACAAGATCGTGCATCACCATTTCATTTTTGCTTGGGTCCTCGGAGGCATCTTGGTAGGAATGGAGTGTCAGGCATAAGGGATTATGGTCACTTTCTATTTTGTCTTTCACTTCCATATCTACCAACTTGCTCCAAGCCCTTACATCCAGTAGTAGGTAATCTATTCTGCTGGCTGCTCGGCCATTGTCAAATGTGTTTTTCCCCATTAAATCAGAGGGTGCCCGTCCATTAACTGCTCTAAGCCCTCTAGAGAGACAGAAACTCTTTAACTGAATTGCTACTGTGCTCCATTTTCTAATGGCTGGTACCTCTAAGTGAGGAATTCTCCACTTAGCATCCTCCTCTTCGGCCAGGATCCTATCCTCTTCACCCAAGGGTTCAAAGGTGGTATTGAAATCCCCGCCTACTATTACATGGGGTAGCAATGGTAACATTTCAATATGATGCTCTAGAGTTGTTATGGCCTCTGATGATTTACCCCCACCAACTCCCCTGGAGTAGACATTAAACAGGGCAAGTTGTTGTCCATTTTGCCAACTAATATCAAGAGCTAAGATGTCATTAGAAGGTATAAACCTTTGCTTGATTGTGCAATTCAATGTCTGGCGTATCCAAATTAGCAGGCCCCCAGAGGGGCGGCCTACTCGATTTCTTACTGCTGGGACATAGAAATTCAGATACCCTTGCCGGAAAGTTGGGGTGAGCGACCAAGTTTCTTGCAGCATAATAATATCATAATGGTCAATGAAATCGATCCATTCAGGAATGTTTAGCTTATTTGTAATGCCGGCTATGTTCCAAGAGACAAGTGACAATGGTAGCATATCCAGTTGGCGATGTAACTGGTCATTTTCGGGTGCGTTTACTACTTCTTCAGATTCCAAACTTAGTATTAGACCTTCCTTCAGTATTGGGAACTTCTCAGTCACCTCTGGCGCTCTAATTTGTCCCTCTAAAACTATGTTTAGTTCTTCAGGAACAGGGATATAGGATTCCTTAGGGGCCAAAGTCAGATTTCCTGATAAGTGCTCATGTAGGTTATCTGTCCTATCATACCCAAGGAGCAGCTGGCTTTTAGGGGGGGCAGAGAGAGAGCCCACGAGTCAGTCGCACTCATTTAGGTCGGATAGTGCAGAATAGTGGTTTTCCAAATTTAACCCCCACTCACATAATGGGCCATTCCTAGCCCTTCTGTTTCCCACAACTGTCCACTTTGTTCTCAGTATGCTTGGTTTTGCTACAAGACCTCTTCTACTATAGAAGAAGTCCAGTGTCAGTGGTATAATTTCTGCTGTTCTATGCTGTGGTGGAAAAATATTCCACAAGACATCAGGTAATACTTCGGGGCCTTTGAAATTTAAAACCACACAATCCCCTTGGAATTTCTTTGTTTTAGTCCCTATCCACTTTACCCTTCTCGCTGTAAGCAGATCGTCTGATAACTTTTCTTTGCCCCAAGGAGATATATGCATATTGTTACTCAACCACTGTAGAGCCTTATTTCGTAAAGAATCTGGAGACTCAGTCTGCCCTGTTTTCAGTGGTGGTGTATTAGCAAGCACTAGAATCAAAGGTGAGGCTTCAACAATTAATTCGACTGGGCTGGTTTCTGTGTTGAAATTGTCAGGGATGGTGTTGCCTGCTGTTTGCACTGGATCTATGATTGGAGCGTTGTTAGAAATATCACCGGGTCTGGAGCTAGCTTGCTGAGTTTGGGCAAGTGTGTCTTCTGAGCCATCATTCGAGTTCCCCCCAAGCGTCTTCCCTGCGGCCTGTATGTCCTCAAGTTTATTTATTATTAGATTTGGTATTACCCCCACCCCATCGTTAGTTTTTCTCAAGAGGGTCTCTAATTTGTTGACTTTATTAGTTAGCTGGTCTATTTTGGATATGAGGGGTTTCATTAACCCTGATAGTTTGGACTCCAGTATACCCATAAGCTTGTTTGAAAACATGTTCTCCCAAGCTGTACTTTCATTCTCTTCCTCCCTTATTCCTTCTTCCGCCCTTCTATTTATTCTTCTAGGTGGGGTTGCGGGTTTATTCTTACTGGAACGTAGTCCACCTCTTTTAGGCAGGGCCTTAGTGATCCCTCTTTTAGCTCTTGGTGCGGGGACAGGGGTAGGAGGGGAAATGCTCTCAGAGTCTAACTCTACGATTGTATCAGAGTTATTTACCTCCTGTACAGTTAAAAGGTCGGCAACAGGATCGGGATGTTGAACAATGGATACCATGGACACATTTGTTGTAGAACAATCATTAGGGTCCTCAATAAGGTCAGTGATGTTTATATCATCACCGGCCGAATGGGATACCCCTAGTGGATCAATTTGGGCACAAGGCGGAGAGTCCATCAGTCCCAAAGAAGACCTCCGATCATTATTGATCTTGGCCACCACCTGGACCAAATAGTTGTCCATAGTGTTGGCCGGGGTGACAGGTGTTTTTTGTCTCGACATAGCAATCGGTCAATGCTCTGAGCAACAGAACCCTAGGTAATTTTACAACAGTAGTAGACTAGTTATGCGGAGTCCGGAGAGGTATATATCACCTTACCGCGTGTAAACTTGAGGTTTAGGGCGAAGAGGGATGGCCCAGTCCAGTCTATCACAGGCTAAAACGGGCCCGCCCTTGGCCCGGGCTTCGCCCGGCGTCCCGCGAGACGGGGGTGACGCGCTTTTTCAGCGCCTCCAGGCGCGCAGGTGACGCGGCGAGCGCCGCTTGGGGTTGTGGGTAGTGTAGTTCCTACCCCCTCGACCTCACTCCTCCAGCCACCACCACACTCTTAGATGAAAGCCGAGTCAGGCAGCGGGAGGCGGGAGGGCAAGCGCCAAAGACCAGAAGACTTCAGGAAGGCAGAGGTTCGTCAGGACAACAGGAGCGATGGTTTTCCAGAGGTTCCCCCCTCGACCGGGGTGACGCGCTTTTTCAGCGCCTCCAGGCGCGCAGGTGACGCGGCGAGCGCCGCTTGGGCTTGTGGGTAGTGTAGTTCCTACCCCCTCGACCGCACTCCTCCAGCCACCACCACACTCTTAGATGAAAGCCGAGTCAGGCAGCGGGAGGCGGGAGGGCAAGCGCCAAAGACCAGAAGACTTCAGGAAGGCAGAGGTTCGTCAGGACAACAGGAGCGATGGTTTTCCAGAGGTTCAGAGGTGATGTTATGTAACCGAGTCTTTAGTTAGTTAGTTGGATTATTTATAGACAATGAGAAAGATAGGGTGCAAAAAACCCTGCATCCCCAATCAGCTCAACACAGCACTGCAAGTTCGTATCCTTCACTGGCAGTAGCCACAATGTGACACTGACCAAAAAAAAAAAAAAAAGAGAAAAACCCAAGCTTACTATTTTGTGTGTCCAAACTTGGCTGAATGGTGGAGTAGGAGTGGCTCAATTCTTACCACCTCCGAGCATGTAGTAAAAATACGGGTGCGTTTTCCTCCTAAAGCGGCAAATACCCTGGTCTCCCCTTGCTTGCTTAAAGGCAAAACCACGGACCAAGTCAAAGGGTCAAAGGGTGAATCAAAGTCCAGCTAGTAATTAGTAGCAGAGAGCAGCCGCCAGCCACGTCTTTTTCAGCACACCAGACCCCCAGAACGGTCTCAGAAATCTCGGCAAGAGTGAGCATTCAGCAGAGCGCGAAAAGATGTACAAGACCGTGAGCCCACACTGGCGCTAAGCGAGGGTAGAAAAGCAATCTGAGTGACAGCACGGCACCCGGCGGAGTGTTCAAAACGCTCGAAACAGAAAGTTACACCAGCAGCTGCACTCCATCTAGCGCCATTCTTGCCATTCTTTCCGATCTTTTCCAGCCGATTTTCAAGCCGCAGTAAGTGTCGTCTGTGAATCCCAAAATGAGTAAGTGCCTTCTGTGAATACGAAAATGGTACAAAGTTTAGGATTTTGTCTTAAGTTAGTTCTGTGAATCGGGCCCTACCTGTTTGCAAAAACCTAAATGTTAAAGTAGCAACTTTAATTCACCAAAACACAAGATGCAACTATTTTCGTTAGAATGCATTCTTGCTATAAAACCGTAAATAATGTTATTAAAAACCTTTGAACATTTGATACACTTATGCCTTTTTGGTCTCGTACGACTTAGTGAAATATCTGCAAAAATTGTTTCTTGCAGGAGAATCTGAACGGTCTTTTTATGTTTTTTATGTTCCTCCAATGATGCATTCACTGGAGTAAGTAAATTAATTAAATTGTTTTTTGAGTTGTGAAATAAATGATTATTCTGTGAGTTTTTTTTTAATTTAAAGTCTAATATTGTTTTAATTACGAGGCTCACTTGACAACTAGTATGTTTATATGTTTGTGTATTTGTGGGACCCTTTTTATTGATTTTGTATATTAGTATAGTGGCATGCTGATATTGATTGCAACTTTTACTTACCCCCGTTCCCATTATATAATTCACATAAGTGTCACAACAAAGCATTACGTTGCCGAGACAGATTTGTAGGACTCATACCTCAATTAAGATGATACTGTAGAAAAGTCAAAACAAGGTTTGAACTTTAAATATATGGAATTTGTTCTGGAAAACCAATACTGGTAATGGGGCAATGTTTAATTACTAGGGTGTTTTTTGATGTGTCGTGGACAATAAATAATATATCAGATATGGGCCTGCTGCGCCTGACCTCAGACTCTGACTCTAACACATGTCTTATTTAATATTTTGTTTTACAAGTATTTATTTATTAACAATATTTGTGGGCCTTTGCATGAGGGAATGGCAGGTAATATGACTGAATTGGTTTTGTGAAATAAAGAAGTAAGTGCAGTGCCGTTCCCTATGCTGCATGTGCTTAAACGAGATAGCTAAAGCTCACAGGTGAGAGAACAGGGAACTGCAAATGGCAGGCAGAATGAAATTCCGAGGTTCACAGAAATTATGTAAATGCTACATTTCTCAGGCCCGAATTCTAATACATGATGCTCCACCATGAAGTCCAAGTGCAGATCTAGCACCCCCCTAAACGCTGCTTCTTCAGCAATGTACTGCAAGCTCCACTCAATTTCAAATAATAGCTTTTCAGATTGTCTGGGTAAAAGCAAACAATGACGGACCCACCATTTAATACCATCCTTCAATCAAGCTCACCAGACCTTATTGCTTTCAGTTCTCTGTATATTCGCTGACATATCATAGACTAAAAGAGCAGATGATTGCATGTGAAAAATATCTCTATTAAGAAAAAAATGGGATTTTTGGACTTGAGTGCCTGTCCATTAGTGGTATAAAGTGCTGACAAGCAGAACAAGCAGTGAGAAATGTAATGTCAAGGCCTCTAGTGAAATGCAGTTTCCCAACATAACTCGCTCTGATGGAAAGGCGATGATGACATTCTCAGAAATATGGATATATTAAGAAAGGGAAATTGCTTTATGTCACCGCGCAGCTGCTTGCATGTGCAAGGCACGTGGGTGCCTAGAATAAGAAAATGGTTTCACGTTTATGAATGTTTAATCAGACTAATATCCTGCTCCATTTTAATGTGCTCATATATTGCATATTTTCATGTTGAAAACTCACTCAGTGAACAGGTCGCAGAATATGCTCAATATGGTAGGCCCTAAAATTGTACTGATCCACTAAGGTCATATGATATGCCCTGATGTCAGCACGCACCATCTAGGCTGGGCGTGGCCAAGGTGTTAAACAAATGGGGGAAGATCACTAAGGGTCAGGTACGGAATCAAGATACCTGTGTGTGAGGGCCTTTCTTACGTCTGTTGTGAGTGTGCCTTGGCCTGTGTCCTTCCCCGCCTGTCTACTGCAGCCCCCAGCATATTGGGGACAAGGGTGGGCCAGAACTAATGGCCTGTGGTGTCTGCGCCTGCTAGCGAGCCTCCGCACCTCCTCCCACAGTAGCTAAACTGGCCCCTGTGGTCACGACCCAGGAGCTGCTGAATCGATCTCTGGACCCGCGGCGAGTAGTGCGGGGTGGCTCTGCTGCTCCCACACTTCACCGCAAGAGTGCCACCTGGAGGGAAGAGTGCACCCCACAGGGAAAACAATGACTGTGCTATTGGGCAATGCACCATTTTGAAGGGGAGGACCCTAATCACACCGCCAATCCCAAAGTCACCTAGGGAAGGGGAGGGCCTTGTTAGGCCAAAACATTGGCAACACCACAGCAGATCGCCTGAAGGTACCAGGACACATGGGAACACACATCAAGAACTGCCTGCCCACACCTATGAGCTTGATTACTGTGGCAGAGAATGGCAGACGCTTAACAGGCCACACAGGCGAGACCGGGACACGACCTAGATGATATGGGTGTAGGCACAAACTCATTCCTCTGTAGGTGCGCTGGGCCTTAATAGCAAGCTGACAAACACAGCTACTGCGGCCCTCAGGTGGAAGATTTGGGTGGGGTGGCCGGAGAACTAATTCAGAGCTACCAGAAACAGGGACACTCTCTGGAGGAAGAAATATATAAACTGTACCAGAACCTCCTAGATATAAAGGACATTGATGAGTAGGATGCCGCAATAACCCCCCTCATTGCACACTTTGACCCCCAACTAAATACAGATTTTAAACGCTTCAAATTGTATCAAGACTGCCAGCGAGAGTGGGAATCCATGGACACCTGCACAGCTGAGGACCAGTAGTAGGAGGGCAGAACACAACTCCCATAAGGGTACAGGCTGGCCAACCTATGGTGCCTTATCCTCGAACAACTGGGAATCAAGCTGGAGGACATGTTCATTCTCCTCTGCAAGTATGATTTATCCAGTTCAAGGGTGAAAAAAATGGAAGTGGCACTAAACTGAGGGGCAGGACTGCCCTCCATCACCAACATGCCAGTCATCAAAATAGAAACTGCGGAAGCTATACAAATCAAACCCTCACCTCACAAGAGGAAAATCCCAGACTGACTCTAAAACATCATGCAGGAACTGCAGGATGAAAACGCACCCCATAGAAAAATGGCCAGCAGCAGTGTGTATGTGCTTGGCATGCAACAAGCCCAACCACTTTGTGAGGGTCTGAAGGAGCAATGAATGGGGGTGCTGAGCCTGAGGCAGGAGGTCACTGATGAAAGCTATTCATTACCTGTCTATAGGTGAGCACTCACAGCTCAGCAGTAAGAGCAAAGAGTGGTGGCGAGAAGAGGACTTCGAAGATGATGACCCTGACCTCATCTTCTATGTAGCCCTAGGGACTCGTGGGAAATGCCCACAGCTGGTTTGCAACAATCACAAGCACCAGCACAATCGTACAAGTCCTCATTGATACGGGGCCTCCATCAATGTGATGAGCCATCATCAATATCAGCAAAAGCGCCCAGAGGCCCCTTTATGGCCTTCCTGCACCAAAATATATGCCTACGGAGGCAAAGAAGCCACCGTCAAACATGGAGACATGGAAGTAGTGATCATGTTCCACGTTACCAAAGGCAGAAAGGGGACCCTATTTGACTGCAGCATGATGAAGAGCTAGGACTGGCCCTCTTCACCAGGAAAATCAATGACCTACAAGTAGATCACCTCCTCAACCAATTCCGGTAGCTTTTTCGAGGGCTGAGGTGTTGAAAAGGGGCACCAGTTAAATTTGATATTGATAAGACAATACAAGCAACTGCGCTCTGACAACGAAGAGTACCATTCCACCTGCAATCCCAGCTGAAGCAGAGGTAGATAAACTAGAGCACATGTATGTCATCAAAAGAGTCTCAGGACCTACACTGTGGGCATCATCACAGTCACAACTGAGAATCCCAAGCAGCCGGGGGCAATATGGATCTCCATAGACATGAGGCTCTCTAACAAGGATATTCACCGGGAATGGCACATCACCTCAACAATGAACCACATCATAGCGGATCTGAACAGGGCAAAATGGTTTTAGAAGCTAGATCTGGATGCCGGATATGACCAACTGGTTATTCCACCGTGCCAGTCACATCTTCACAACAATCTTGACGCACCTCAGACACAGATGATACAAAAGACGGAATTTTGGGATCTTCTTGGCCATCGAGGTGTTTCAGAATGTAATACATTATACACTAATAGGGCTGGTAGACATCCTCAACCTAAGTGATGATATCCTCATCTATTCAACCACCCTGCCAGATCATCACAGGTGTCTCAACCCCACCTTCCAGAGGCTACGGTACAGTGGGCTAACTCTGCAGAAGACAACTGATCTTTCTCTGATCCAAGCTAACATTTTGGGGATTTATGTTCTCCAGAGAACGCCTACCAGTAGATACACGCAAATAAGCAGGGATCAAGCAGGCACCATCACCCAGAAACACAACAGCTTCTTAGGCATGGTGACATACTCCATCTGGTTCCAATGAAACCTGGTCACCCTGTCTGAGCCTATTTGAGCTCTCAAACAGGCCAGAACACAGTGGAATTGGGGCCCAGAGGAGCAAGAGGCATTTGACAGGATCAAGAACGCTCTCCTGGCTGAATCCATTATGGTGTACTTCAACCACGACAGAGCCACAGAACTGGTGGCAGATGCAAGCCCCTGGGCCTGGGGCCGTCTTAACACAGGTGCAGGAGCCAGTGTATGGGCCCCTTGCCATTTGCCAGCAGAGTGCTCATTGCAACAGAAGTGCGGTACATGCTCATTAAACCGGAGGTCCTGGCCATCAAATGGGCTTGTCACCATTTTCACCTATAAATCTATGGGCGGGAGTTCAAGGTGGTAACATATCACCATTGATAACCTCAGGAGAGTGGTGGATGCCATTGATAACAACGCATGGAATTTGCTCCTTCAGGATGCCAACCTTTGGAACTCTGGTGAGAAAACTCACCTGTCTCCTTTGTGGAGAATAAGGGACTAGCTGAGCTCTATGGCAGGAGACATCATAATTCGAGGCCAACACATCTTTGTACCCAAGTCACTGGAGGACCGATTCATCAACCTTGCCCATGAGGGACTCCATGTGGCTGAGAAAACTAAGGCACAAATAAAGGGAAAGTTGGGATTTCTCAGCATTGACACCAGAGTGGAAGAAGTCATGTGGCAGTGTCCGACCTGTCAGGTCATGGGGAGCCCCACTGCACTGGAACCAGTTGCCGCAGAAGAAATATCAATGGCTACTTGGGCAAAGGTCTGTCTGGACTTTGAGAGCTTCCCAAAGGCAGGTTAACCATGGTCTTGGTCGACGGCCAGTCCAAGAACTCTTATGGCCCGCCTACCCTCCCCGCTACCGCCTCCCAGCTGCCCCTCCCACGCTCCGCCCCCTCCACTATCCATTTATGACCAATGTTCCAACGCGCAGCGTACACGCGCAGCGATCGCGCCCCAGTTGCGCCGAAGGTGCGCCAAAGGTAAGCCCGTCTACGCCCGTCCGCGCCTGGACCGCGCCCAGCGCCATACCCCCTGGTCCTCGCAATGCCCACCCCATCCGCATTACTTACGCTGCCACCACCCTCCTAGCCCTTAACCCCGGCCGTTCCCCCAACTGCGTCCAAGCCGCTCCTGGACACACCCATGGACCTTTCTCTTGCAACTCCTGCAAGTTCGACGGCACCAAGAACAACTCCTCATCTACGAACACACAACAGATATCCGACCCCAACCACCTACAATGCATCCTGCTCAACACCCGCTCGGTCCACAGGCACGCCATCGACCTCTGGAATCTACTAGACACCATCTCTCCGGACGTCGCTTTCCTAACAGAAACATGGATGAACGCCACATCAGCCCCAGACATCACCACTGCCATCCCGGAAGGCTACAAGATCATTCGCAAGGACCGTACCGGCCAAACAGGAGGAGGCATCGCTATCGTCCATAAGAAATCCATCCGCATCTCAACCAGCTCAGACGTCAATCTCGCCAACACCGAACACCTTCACTTCCAGATCCACATCGACCCCAAGACCACACTCAGAGGCACCCTCCTTTACAGGCCACCAGGACCCCGCGCACAATTTAGTGAAGACATCACGGACTTCATCACTCCACACGTGCTCCCCTCCGAGGAGTACATCCTTTTGGGAGACCTCAACTTTCACCTTGAGAAGAACAACGACCGCAACACCACCACCCTTTTGGACAACCTCGCCAACCTCGGACTTAAACAACTTGTCACTACCCCCACCCACATCGCAGGTCACACACTCAACCCTATCTTCACCTCCAGCAAACATGTCTCCTTCAGCCACACCACAGCTCTTCTTTGGACTGACCACAGCTGCGTTCACTTCACCTACAACAAGTCCACATCCAACAACCACCCCCAACCCACTCTGCGAAGAAACTGGAACAAAATCACCATCGACCAGATCTCCTCATTGCTTCTTCAAAACCCCCCCCACCCACTCCTCAAACCCCGACCAAGCAGCCACCAACCTCACCCAATGGTTATCCAACAGCACCGACATCCTAGCACCACTGAAAAAACGACAAATCAAACTAGGCAGCAAGAAGGCCTCCTGGTTCAACGATGATCTTAAGAAATCCAAGAAACTCTGTCGCTCCCTTGAGAAGAACTGGAAAAAAGACCCAAACACCAGCACCAAGGACGCCTTCAAAAACGCCACCCGCAT
The DNA here is from genome assembly GCF_964263255.1 of Lissotriton vulgaris. Taxonomy (NCBI): domain Eukaryota; kingdom Metazoa; phylum Chordata; class Amphibia; order Caudata; family Salamandridae; genus Lissotriton; species Lissotriton vulgaris. The sequence continues at coordinate 637,295,128 of NC_141694.1, forward strand.
ACACCACCAACTGATCCGGAACGCCAAGAAAGCCGCTTTCAAGGACCGTCTAGATAGCAACGCCCACAACAGCAAGGAATTATTCAACATCATCAAGGAATTTACCAACCCCTCAGCCAACTCCAACGACATCACCCCCTCTCAAGCCCTCTGCGACTCCCTAGTCTCATTCTTCCACAACAAAATTGCAGACATCCACAACAGCTTCGACAACCGACCCGAAGAGCAACCCACCCAACCCTCTGCAGGACCCCCACCCCCCTTGAACATCCTCAATGACTGGAACCCAATCTCCACTGAGGACACCATCCGTCTGATGAACTCTATCCACTCCGGATCCCCCACAGACCCATGCCCTCACCACATCTTTAACAAAGCAGACTCCATTATAGCACCGCACCTCCGAGACATCATCAACTGCTCCCTCAACTCCGCAACCTTCCCGGAAAGCTGGAAACATGCCGAACTCAGCGCCCTCCTGAAGAAACCCACAGCTGACCCCACCGAACTCAAAAACTACCGCCCTATCTCACTCCTTCCATTCCCGGCCAAAGTCATCGAGAAAGCGGTCAACAACCAGCTCGCCGCCTTCCTCGAAACCAACAAATCCCTCGACTCCTCACAGTCCGGCTTCCGAGCCAAGCACAGCACTGAAACCGCCCTCATCGCAGCAACAGACGACATTCGAACTCTACTGGACAATGGAGACACAGTCGCCCTCATCCTCCTCGACCTCTCCGCAGCCTTCGACACAGTCTGTCACAGCACCCTTTTACAGCGCCTCAGAAACGTCGGAATCCAAGCAAAAGCACTGGAATGGATCACCTTGTTCCTCACCGGAAGAACCCAGAGAGTCCGCCTTCCACCATTCAAGTCAGAGGCCACTGAAGTCATCTGCGGCGTACTACAAGGATCTTCACTCAGCCCCACCCTCTTCAACGTATACATGAGCCCCCTCGCGGTCATCGCACGCCAACACAACCTCAACATCATCTCCTACGCCGATGACACTCAACTGATCCTATCACTCACCAGAGACCCTAACACTGCCAAAACCAACCTACATGAAGGAATGAAAGAAGTAGCCGAATGGATGAAGCACAGCCGTCTGAAACTGAACTCAGATAAAACAGAAGTCCTCATCCTAGGCACCTCCCCCTCCGCCTGGGATGACTCTTGGTGGCCAGAGGCCCTTGGAAAAGCACCCATCCCGACGGACCACGCACGTAACCTGGGCGTCATCCTGGATTCCTCACTCTCAATGAACAGACAAGTCAACGCCGTTTCTTCATCTTGCTTCAACATCCTTCGCATGCTCAAAAAAACATTTCGTTGGATCCCCACCGAAACTAGAAAAACGATCACCCATGCACTGGTCACGAGCCGCCTGGACTACGGAAACACCCTCTACGCCGGTACTACCGCAAAACTCCAGAAAAAACTCCAACGCATCCAGAACGCTTCAGCCAGGCTCATATTAGACATCCCGCGTAAAGAACACATCTCTGGTCACCTGAAAAACCTCCACTGGCTCCCCGTCAATAAGAGGATTACTTTCCGCCTCCTAACCCACGCACACAAAGCACTCTACGAAATCGGACCCGAATGCCTCAACACACGACTGTCCTTCTACACCCCCTCCCGCCAGCTACGATCCTCCAACCAAGCCCTCGCCACTGTACCTCGCATCAACAAAACCACCATGGGAGGTAGATCCTTCTCCTACCTGGCAGCTAAAACCTGGAACTCACTTCCCACTCACCTTCGCCTTACTCAGAACCACCTAGCATTCAGAAAGCAACTTAAAACGTGGATATTCGACAAGTAATTCCCCACCCTTCTTCAAGCGCCTTGAGACCCTCTGGGTATGTAGCACGCTATATAAATCTATTGACTTGACTTGACTTGACTTATGCAGAGCTGCTAAGCACAACAGCGTTTTCCAATGTAAAACCCCTGTTGGAGAAGCCCTTCACAGTATATGGTCTACCAGAGACCATCCAGCCAGCCCCATTTTCATTGCACAACATTTTGAGAATACCTAGAGGCGTCTGATAAAACGCACCAGAAAAAATGCCTCAGAGGCTCCAAGCCAATGGAACCATAGAGATGTTTAGTAGAACCTTGAACAAAGCCTTCTGCATTGCAGTGGATCAAAACACGGACCGTGGAGCCTGCACAGTTTTTCGAGGGTATACCACAACACGCCTCAGTGCGTGGCTCAATGTCCCTTCAATGCACCTGATGTTTCAAAGGCATGTAAAGGGCAGCATCCTGACCAGCCCTGACTGGTATTCAGCCCATTGGATGCGAAGGGCATGCTACTAGGGAACCCGGAAAACAAATGAAAGAGTCAGTCAGGCAACGAGGGCCATGGAAAGGCATCTAGATGTGGGGGATTGAGTCCTGCAGAGGGACCACCATGCAGGATGGGAAGTTGCACCCAGTTTGAGAGGGGAGCATGGCCAGTGGCGAAAGTAAACAGAGCAATTATAATCGTCCAGCAAGGGCATGAGGTGAGCATACAAAACATATAGTTTAGATCAACTACTGGAGGAAGTAGAAATCGAGGACATACCAGGGCCAAGTGAGAGCCCGACATTGAAAGGTGCAGATGAATTGGAGGGCTCTGGCAGACTCCCAACAATGGACTCAGAGAGGAAGTGTGACCCATACATATGGAGCAAGTCCAGACTCTACAACATCAGGAGTGCACATGGCTGCACTGGGCAGGAGAAGCCACTTGTGTGGACTAAAACCCAACCTGATCCCCAGAAAGAGAGACTGAGATTTTGTATATACCCAAGTCGAGGTGGTTCCTGCCATCTAATGTGGGGCATTGAGCCACCCGGGCAATAAGATACGGTCTCATGACAGCACACACCACCTTGGTCGGGCGCGGCCAAGGCGTTAAATAAGCGGTGGAAGACCGCTCGTCGTCAGTCTCAGAGTCATTAATAGCTGTGCGAGTGCCTTCCTTTTGCCTGTTGTGAGCGTGCCTTGGTCAACGCTCTTCACTACCCGTCTAGGGCAGCCCCCAGCACAGAAATCAGAATTTACCACTATTTTAATCTGGCTAGATTAATCTACAGGCTCAGCAGTGACTACAGTATGAACCTGCACTAAACACATTTTTCTAGACTTAGATCTCACAGACAAATTAATTATGCAGGCATCAGTTTGCATTAAAGTACGATTGTTCCATTGAACAACAGATACAGTAATGCCATTTAAAGCATATACCACAATGGGGAGTGAACGAGACTCGAGATACGAATAGTATCCCTGCTCCGAATAGAGGAATAGATCATTGGGCCTGATGTGAAAAGGGACATGTCATAAGAAGTGATCGCAAATTGAGGACAGACTTTTTGCAGCAAGTGTTGTATTTTAAGAAGTGACCTGTGTATTATTCTGTTGAATATCAAAATCTCCAGTCAAAGGGAGTCATAAAGAGTGCCTAATGAACATTATTTTGGCATGTCATTTTTGCAACCATCTGTGAATGGCTGCAAACACAGGGATGGTGGCCTACAAGGAACAGATGACCCGCAACTGTGCATTCGCATTCCCAGAGAGATCTTTTTTAAATCTGCCTATGTGCCTTAAAAGAACACGGAAGGACAAAAGCTAGCCAAACGTCTTTTTTATTCTATGAGAACTAATGCATCACTAGGGAGTCATTTCATAATATTCACAATTCAATCTTTGGAAGTACAATTTCCAAAGCGTTCATAATATTCACAATTCAATCTTTGGAAGTACAATTGCCAAAGCGTTTAGTGTAACATACAACATGGTTTAATCAGGAAATTAAGCATCAACAACAAATCCTTAAGATAGGGCAAATCAGATTTAGTTTAAAAATCACTAGAAATTATAGGTTTAGGGACACATTTCTATAGACAACAGCTAGCAAGGTCAGCAGAGGCAGTGGCCTCTGCTGCCTGGAAGAGCCCCTCCCAAAGCACTGGTAGATGCATTTTAAACAATTCATAGTGGGATACTATGCTTTTTGGTCAACTCTGCATTTTATTTAGTTTAAGAAAACACAAAGTAATGTTTATTTCTGAAAAGCAAATATTAGAAACAGAGTTCCACTCAGGAAAGCAAACAAAGGCTTCCTCTGTATCGTTGGACTCAGGCAGGGAAAGTTGGTGGTGGTTACCCCCCCTAATTAGGGAGATATTATTAAGGCGAATGTGACCTGGAGGTCTTCGGTCTGTGAGGCGGTCAGGTCAGCGTTTCTGAAGATAAAGCAAGATGCTGCTTAATCCTTAGAAACCTGTTTTTTTCTGCATCCAAAGCCTGGCAGGACATTTGCATGTTTGATGGATGAGTGCTTCATTGAACAATAAATTACCCTTTTTTAAGTGGAAGGCTCGGAAGACCACCTTTTCAACATCATAAATTCCAAATTCAAAAGAAATTAGTTTGTGTAAAACGTCAAATGTTGTGCTCAGCAGCTATATTGACATACTGCTTGCAACAGAAGTATTGCCTATCCTAGTCTGCCTGTAAGAATGTGTGTCAGTAGTTGGCAAGAATATGAGTCTTAACCAAGTAATAAGTCCCAAATTCCTGTAAGGTGAAACACTCTCAGCCTGATTAAAAAAAGTAAACTTACAAGTTTGTGTAAGTTTACTCTCTTTCAGTATTCACAAAACTGCATTTAAATAGGTTATGAGTTTGGAGATTCCTATTAAAATGCAATTTATTTTTATACAAAAAAAGTATCAATTGACACAAACATGAAAGTTTGTCTTTGTGAAAAAGGCCCTCAGTTCTAATAAATTAAATCTAAGGTAAATCCCTGGTATCTACTGCACAGAACAAAGAGACTTAACTTAGGAAAATAGTCAAAAATTCTAAACACAATCCCAAAACAAATCCCCCAACAACTTAAAAACAATTTATAAAAGGTTAATAAGAAAAATGACACCAAAATAAGTAGAATACAGTGACGGAGAATGTGAAGGACTGGGTTCTTTTGGACCCAGCGGTGCCAGGGCACAACACCTGAAACCTTCGTGGGTAACCTGCTCCGGCGTACAAGTCACAGAGACACGGGACACTTCCTTCGGCGTCAAAGAGTCAAGGTTTATTTACTGCAGGGAATACAGAAGTCACGGCAAGTACACAACGTGCAACTTGGGGAGACTGCTTCAAATTGGTTTTGTGGATCGCTCCTTTTATACAGTTTTTACCCATAGGCTAACATTGAACACAAAGGTTTACAACTCAGTTCCCACATCGAGCTCCCAGAGGGGTCGCTTTGAAACATACAAGGTCCGGAACATAAGTGCGGAAACATTTGGCGGTTCCCAACTGTAAAAACCCATCTTCCCACCATTAGCAAATTCCAATCAGCAGTAAAGTAGATTAAAACAGGAACGAAGACAGGTGCAGAGGAAGACGGAGACAGTGGGGAGATCGGAAAGGGTGTAAAAGGGGAGGTGCCGGGAAGCACGAGATACAGGCATCAAAGGGACGTGCCTAATGAGATGCACGGCTGAGACAATAAGTCCGTGCGGCAAGATGAGCCTCGAGCGGCGCCACCTGCCTTACAGTAGCAACCCCCTCGTCATAAAGACACTTTCAAAGGACATGTGTCTTCCGCAAATATCTTGGGAGTCCCAGGGTCGCGAAGCGGACAGCGTCCGTTCGCTGACTACTTGAGGGCAAGAGACAAAATGGATGCCGTATCTAAGATGGAACCCGTGGGTACAGATGAAAAGCCCACGTAACAAACGAACGGTTTAAGTTAGCACAGCGAAACTGCGCACACTTACTAAACTCGTCATTTGCGGTTCATAGATACTAGACTCGACCATATTCGTGCGAGTCGAAAACACCACTTACAATTGTCACGGAACCTCAGACGCTCCTTTTGCCCTCATGTAGGCAAGCACTAGTCGGAATCATATTCGATATTCATCAGACCATCAAGATGTCGTTGTAGCATAGCTCTGTCCAACCGAGTCCCCTTGGTAACAGGTGGTTGTCTCATACACGTTGTAGCACAGAGGCCACATAAGGCAGGACCACACTGCACACAAAGGCAACACGTGAACAGGAACACTACCACAACCCCGATGATCGTCAGAATCTTCCAACCCCAAGTCGACATCAGGCCCCAAAACCAACCGAGTAGCGTCCAATCCCCTACATCCACGTGTATGGATTCGGAGATCTTATGCAACTTCGAGATGGCTTGATAGACAGTAGGAGCATTATCAGGTATGAAAATGCAACAGCTCGAATGGATCACTTTACATACCCCACCGCGATCTGCCAAGACGACATCTAAAACCATACGGTTTTGTAATGTCATAAGTCTCTCCGCCTGAAGTTCTGTGGTGATATTACCAAGGGCACTGGCAGTAACATTAGCTGTCGATTCCACCACTCGAGTCAAATGTCTCAGGTTCCTACTATTAACCATAGGTCCCCAAAACGGGAGGAAACCCTTGAAAAAGTCTCCTGCCTCTTGACCGGCAGTGTCCTCTTCGCTAATTACGCCTCGTACAACTCTAGTCTTATGGTAATCGGCATCTACAGTAAACGTCGGAGGCAACAGATTTGCAATAAAACATGAGCCCATGAAGTCTGAGGGCAACCATGTATATGCACGATCATGACAGATGAAGTACGTACCCTTGGCAGCCAGTAACACAGGGATCGGGGACATTGACAGAACGTAACTTTCAGTGCAAGCACTTACTCCGAGTGAGGCTTGCGAACCACGACCCACGATGCAAAAATTACCAGTGTGGGGTACGACCCATATCGGAGGCGAGCTTTTAAGCTGCTTTTCATTAATGAACGCAGTATATTCCACTCTATCCGGGGCCCTATAGGCTTGTACCTCTGCCTTAGGGATGAGAAAAGCATCATAGATCTCATCTTCCAAATCCTGTATTATCATCGATACCACCCACTGCCACGAGGTAGGACCCGGTTTGGGGGAACGTTCTGGAGAGGGGTGGAAACCTAGTGCGCTTCGAAGCATTGTTTGGTATGCTCGAGCTGACCCTTGGGAACTATACGGTAACACCAGATATGGAATTCCCTTACCCGTAGTATGTGGCATCAACCCACACACCCAACAATTAGTAGTGTTAACCACTAACTGATGCTGATGGAGGAGCTGGATAAAGGAATTGTTGCGGAATTCTACACGTCTAGCCTGTTCGTGTTCCGGTAAAATATGAAAAGAATGGGGAGAAGCAGTAGTAGCAGTAAGGGTAACGTTAGAGCAAGGAGTAGGAGTAGGGGTAGGAAGTAAAAAGTAAGACATAGCATAATACACCCCACCCGCCAAGAATGCAGAAGCAGTTAAAAACAGTACAAACAACTGGAATACAAAACATTTAGTACGACTAAGTTTCTGCAGTTTAACTCTATACGCCTGAGCTCCTTCCAAATCGTTCAGCTTTGAAAATGCCATTTCCCTACGACCGTCCGCAACGTTTCTTGACGCACTTCGTTCTGTGCAGCAATAGTCAATCCCCAGGAGTTCCTAGGAACCGACGGCCTTTAACCTAGCGTCAAGACCTACTGTCCAGAAGGAAGTACGCGCGCGGCCCTACGGCCCTCAATACACAATATGTATTTTATTTAGCACAAAAAATCAGCTGTGGAAGGAAAAAGATACAAAAATCTCAATATATGCACAAACAATTTTCAATCATACGAAATGTTCAGAGTTGATCAGGGGAAACGAGGATATTGCAGTTAACAGTTTCAGCAAAGCAAGAAAACAATTTTATTTGTCCTTATTATGAGAACGCAAAGAATATCGATGTTTCCCGGGACGTGTCTGCTCATCAAATAAAGGATCCGTTGAAGAGACAGCGTCCTGCTGATCAGTTTGTTGATTTGGTCTTGAGTCTTTTGCTGACAATGTTCCAACAGTGGCTTTCTGCTGCGTCGAGTGTTCACCAACAAGTTGTGCGTCGCTAAAGGGTACAAACGCCGGCAATGTCTCTGCTTCTGTTGACGCAATGCCTTTCCTCACCCACGGGTCTACCGGCAAAGGAATAGGGACTCGCTTACAATGGGTAGCATGTACCCAGTTCTTCCGTCCCTCAAGACGAACGGCAGTCCTCGTGGCCAAGAGCACCTGGTGAGGTCCAACAAAGCGGGGGTCCAGATTTTTCTTGCGCGAAAAATTACGGGTGACAACCCAATCACCGGGCTGGAGCTGGTGGCCTGGACCCTCCGTCTGCGTCGGCAAGGCGTCGTAAACCTGTTGATGAATTAACCTCAGTTTAGCAGTCAAGTCATGTAAGTAGTCAATCAACATCGGATACTCAAGATCAACGAATATACCTGGCCTAGGAACCCCCCACACATTCGCAGGACGGCCGAACACTATTTCATAGGGACTAAGCCCTATTCGGGAGTGTACAGTCGCCCTAGTTGACAGTAATGCTAGAGGCAAAGCGTCAGGCCACGAAAGTCCAGTCGTAGCCTGAATCTTCGCTAATTTTAGCTTAAGGGTACCATTGTAACCTTCAACCAATCCAGCTGACTGGGGATGATTGGCGCTATGGAATTTTTGATTAATTCCAAGGCCCTTACACACACTCTTCATCACACTTCCAACAAACTCACTTCCGTTATCTGACCACACGACTCTAGGCATTCCGTACCGAGGAAAGTATTCCTTCAGTAGGATTTTCGCAGTAGACAAAGCAGTATTATCTTTGAGGGGATAGGCCTCGATCCATCGGGAGAATGCGCAAACCACAACCAAAACATATTTCAGGTTATTGCATCGCTCCATATGGATGAAGTCCAATTGAATCACCTCAAAGGGATACGAAGGAGGAGCAAAACTGCCAGGGGGAGTTGGGGTTCCTTTGCCAGGATTGTACATTATACACACCATACAATTCTTCACCAGACGTTCAGCACACTTCGTAATACCATCATTCTTCCACACATCAGCCAACAACTTGCAAATACCTTTCGCGCTAATATGTGCTAACCCATGTGCCATTGTCACAATGGCTAGTACATATGCATCCGGTAACATCCATCTTTTCTGATCCGACAAATCAATCCAACAACCATTCGCATCCAACCTTCCCGTACTTTCTTTCCATTTCGTCTTTTCAGTGTCGGTGGCCTCATTCTGAATTGCTTTCACGCTCTCTATAGTATTCTCACACATACTCGATTCTGTAGGCCACCTAACCGAACTCGTCACATACATTCGAGTGCTAAGGTTCCGGGCAGTCTCCTTAGCAATCTCATCTGCAAACGCGTTACCACGACCAACATCATCCGTCACCTTTCGATGCGCACTACACTTAACAATTGCAACCTGAGCAGGCAAAGTCAATGCATCCAAAAGATCGTTCACGAGCTGGCCATGCTGTATTTTCGTGCCATGCGACGTGAAGAAACCACGCTCTCGCCACAACCGTCCAAAGCTATGCGCTACACCGAAAGCATACTGACTATCGGTGTACACATTCACACGTTTATCTTTCGCTAATACACATGCTCTAGTAAGAGCAATCAGCTCTGCAGCTTGGGCAGAATTCTGATTCAATCTCGCAGTCTCAACAACAGTATTCAACGTCACAACAGCATAAGCAGTAGTCACATCACCATTCGGCAATTTAAAACATGACCCATCCACATACAGGGTGCCGTCAGGGTCTTCCAATGGGGTGTTTTTAAGGTCCACTCGACCTTTTGTTTCCTCCTCTGTACGCAAGTAACAGTCATGTTCTGTTACTGCATCTGACTCTGCACTAATTGGTAACAAAGTTGCCGGGTTTAGGACATTACAACGTTTTATCTGAATGTGGCTTGCCAAGAGCGTCAATTCGTACCCAGACAACCTCGCACTCGTCAAGTGCTGAGTTTTCGTTCGATTCAAAAGAGTATCGACTGCATGCGGAACCATCACCGTAAGCATATTATCCATGACCAATCCTGCTGATTGTCGGATGGAGACCGCAGCTGCCGCAGTTGCTCTCAAACAACTCGGCAATGCTCTAGCTACTGGGTCTAAGGTCGAGGAAAAATATGCGCATGGACGTTGCTTCCCACCAAAAGGTTGCGTTAAGACACTCAACGCACAACCTTCCCTTTCGTGAACATATAACGTGAACGGCTTGCTGTAATCAGGGGTACCTAACACAGGAGCCGAACACAATGAATCACGTAATTCAGAAAAACTTTTCTGACATTCTTCCGTCCATGGTAAAGGAGTTGGAACATCCTTGCACGTAAGAGCCACCAATGGTTTCGCTAGCAATGAAAAATTTGGAATCCACTGCCTGCAGTACGACGTGATACCTAGAAAGGCACGCACATCTCTTTGGGTTTGTGGCACAGCCATTCGCGCAATCGCTGCAATTCTCTCTGGGGTCAATCTCCTTCCCTCCTTTGACAATAAGTGACCTAGATAGGTTACTTCTTGACAACAATATTGGAGTTTAGAAGGTGACACCTTGTGATTTAACTCACAGAGATGTTGCAGCAACGATACCGTAGCAATTTTGCAAATGTCCTGAGTATCAGCAGCCACCAATAAGTCGTCGACGTATTGGATTAAAGCCGCACCAACCGGCAACCTAAACGCATCCAGTTGACCCTTCAAAGCTTGACTGTAAATTGATGGACTTTCACAGTAGCCCTGAGGAGCGCGTTTGAAGCGGAAGCTACGTCCTCCAAGAGAGAAACCGAAAAGGTCTCTGCTCTCTTCGGCAATCGGGATGCTGAAAAACGCATTTTTCAAATCAATCACCGAAAACCATGAAGCAGTAGCTGGAATCAGAGTCAGTAGCGCCGTGATGTCAGGCACAACAGGGAATTGAGGAACCACAATTTTATTCACCTCCCGTAAATCGATAACAAAACGATAAACAGGCGGTTTGGTCGGATCAGTACGTTTAAGAATGGGCAGTACAGGGCTGTTGCACACGTTTCCCCGAGTCTCCTCAATAACATCTTTCTCGATCAAATCATAGATGATCGCTAACAAAGCTCGTTCACCATCAAGGGAGATACGGTACTGGGGAATACGTGGCAATCGCACATTCGATTTCAACTGAACAACATAAGGGGAGATATCAAGTAGGCCCACATCATTTGGACCCGTCGCCCACAAAGACGCAGGAAGAGAATCCAATTCCGGTGGAAGCTTATCGAGGGACAAATACATGGGAGAGACTACTTTCTCTCCGAACGTAAGCTTTACACCCGCGGGAGAACAATACAAAGTTGCATACAAACGTTTAAGCAAATCCAGGCCCAAAAGATTTTCACCACAACCAGTAGTTAAAATCAACGGAGCTTCGAGCTCACGAGGCCCAATTTGAAGGGGCAAAGGGCGCGAAACTGGATTGCTAACGGGGGCGCCAGAGAATCCAACGGATACATTTGTTAAGCCAGACAAAGGTGCGCCAGGGAGTTTCGAATGCATGATAGAACTTTTCGCTGCACCAGTGTCCAACAGAAAAGGCTCAACGACGCCCGAAGTAGCAACTGCGACGTAAGGCCCTCTCTGATCAACCGGAACTGATACCACTCCCTCTCCTTGTCTTTGGCTGTCCTAGTAATTACTGTCGTCAGTTCCCTGATCGACGTAATAATCGTCCACATTGTACTGCGCAGATCGTCCTTGTGATGATCCACGTTGATCGAAACAATTATTAGAATTTGATGGGTTGTCAGAGCGATCATTCTGAGCACCACGACCTCTACCACGTGATGCATTCTGCGAACCACCACGGCCTCCTCTAGACGAATTACCACTATTACGATCATTTAAAGCAGGACAATCAAATTTAATGTGTCCCTCCTGTCTACAATAAGCACATTGGTTGTACCCTAAAGAAGATCTGTTGAAAGAGGAATCGTTACGCGATTGCGACCGATTCGATTGTGATCTATTCTGTTGAGACGCATTCTGATTAGAACGCGGCGGATATGCTTGTTGCAACAACACTTTAGTTTTCAGCTCTTTTGTCTTTTTATCAGCGCGGTCATTTTCCTCTTTTTCTCTATTTTCGTAATATTGTGCCGTAGCCAGAATCTGAGCTGAGGTAGAAACGGCCCACGCACTTTCTGAATTCTTCAATTTATTGCACAAGTCAGGCAATAAGTTCGATACAAATTTATCAACAAACAACCTTTGTCCACCCTCAGTACCCATATCCTGTCCACTATGATCAACGAATGTTTCCTCAAACCTCGTAAAGAAGTCTGAAACACTCTCATCTTTCTTTTGCTTACAGGCTGACAACTTGTCCCAATTTACCCTCATAGCTGGCATGAGCGTTTTCATTAACGTAATGATCCGCTGGGGAAGAAGTTCGATCAACTGATCGGGTTTAGTAGCAGCCGCTTGACCAGCGTCTGCCGCTGTAATGGCATTCCAATCACCACCTAATTCATTTGCGTGATCTTGGTGACGAATCTTAGCCCATACCGGTTGCGGTACGACATTGCCAAACAACATGTCGATATCGGCAAGATTCATTACCGTAGCATCTACGAGCTGCGATAATTCCTTATAATACCCAGCAGGATTTTTGCGAGGATCGGGCAAAGTTTGTTTCACCTGAAGCACTTCCGATCGTTTCCATGGGAGGTGTATCCACACTCTCTGGAAATGCGCCACCGTCGCAGGATTAGCATTAGGATCAGCCGGTACCCAAACCGGCGGAACTTCACGCATAGGATATTGACCAAACTCAGCTTGTTGGCGTTCAAGGTCCTCTACAAACAGTGCGTGAGGAATAGGAGCTAAGCGGAAAGACAACAACTGCTCGAGAGCACGTCGGACATTAGTATCGACTATCAGTCCAGTTGCGAACTGAAGCCGAAGATTGGACAGGGCGGTCAGCACCTCGTCAGGCGCAACTGCCGCTATCTGCTCATGTAAAAGTTTACACATTTCGTCAAACACATATCTCTGAGTCGGTATGTTGAATTGACTAAATGTTTCAAGAACAACACGGGATGGATTTCTCCGCGGATTGTCTATCCAACTCATCGCCATATTGTATAGCGCAACACGTTCTCTATTACCAGGAAGCTGACTACGCCTCTGCGGTGGGCTAGCAGAACCAGCGGACCCAAAGACAGGTCCGAGCGACTGAAAGAAGTTAGCCGCAATGGGAGAATTACGAGTACGAGTAGAGGGACAAGAGTAAGACACAGGACTAACAAGAGAAGGAGTAGAGACATTAGCAACGACAGGGTTTAACAACACAGGAGCAGTAGTGTGAGCAGGAGTATGTGGAAGCGGAGGAGCAGTAGGAATAGACACAGGCACAGGAGCAGGAACAGTCGGAAGAGCGGGTGCAGGTTGAGGAATAGGCGGAGGAATAACAGGTGGGAGAACAGGTACGGCAGGGACCACAGGAGCTGCGGTACCCTGTACGTACGGAGGTGGCGACTTCATAAGATAGGACATTAAAGGATCCTCAACTGCCTCTTCCTTCTTATCCGACTCCGTAGGCAAAGCAGGATAGCATTTATCTATGGTCATACGCTGCAACCTCTCAAACACTTCCTTGTCCTTATCCTCCTTATCACGCTGGAACTGCTCAGCTTTCTTTACAATAGTAGCAACATTATCTCGCTCACTACGTTTATTCTGTCTGATCTCTTTCTGTCGGGCTTCTTTGCGCCACAACCGAAAGGCATCAAACATGGCCGGCCTAGATTTACGTTCGAACAACTTAATTTCCAAATTATCTAAGATCGACGCTTCGAAGCTACCATGAGGTGGCCAACGAAGATCGCCGTCTTTCTTTGTATATTTTATCCAATAATCGTTAAAAGCAATCGGGCCTAGCCCATGTTTGCTATATAAGTCATAAGTAGGAGTTCCTACCGGAGGTATCGGACACGAGTCCTCCAACAGGGAATCCGCCCCACAAGGTCTAAAGCAACTGAACAAAGTACTGCGACCAGGCATCTTGCACACTAGCCGAGTTTCACAAACTTCAAGGGTTACGGGATTTACCAAGTCCCAGCAAGAACAAAACCCTCGGTCTTTGGCGGCTGCAGTCGTCAAACAAATACAACAACAAAGTTACGCTTAGCAAAGTGTCATCGACAAAAACACTCACACTGCGTGTACAACAACAACAAACCACTAGTGTTTACAACAAAGACACTCGCTAAAGTGTCTACAACCAAAGATTCTGGGAGCGACCCACAAATACTTAACTCAAAGACCAATGGCGTCCTCAGGAAGGCCCGTCTATCGTCTCGCTATACCAAGGTCTACGCCAGGCGCCAAAACAGGTCTACAGTCAGGGCAGCAGTCCGTCGCAGCCGTTAGGAGGCGGGAATCTTCGCGGGAAAAGTCTTCGGGCCACTTATTTCGACAACAGGATCGATGAAGCGGGGTGCACCTTCCCTCGGAGATTTCACACGAAGTTCCTCACGATCGTCGGGCTTGGACCGGTACCACTGATGCAGCCCCACGTTGGGCGCCAACTGAAGGACTGGGTTCTTTTGGACCCAGCGGTGCCAGGGCACAACACCTGAAACCTTCGTGGGTAACCTGCTCCGGCGTACAAGTCACAGAGACACGGGACACTTCCTTCGGCGTCAAAGAGTCAAGGTTTATTTACTGCAGGGAATACAGAAGTCACGGCAAGTACACAACGTGCAACTTGGGGAGACTGCTTCAAATTGGTTTTGTGGATCGCTCCTTTTATACAGTTTTTACCCATAGGCTAACATTGAACACAAAGGTTTACAACTCAGTTCCCACATCGAGCTCCCAGAGGGGTCGCTTTGAAACATACAAGGTCCGGAACATAAGTGCGGAAACATTTGGCGGTTCCCAACTGTAAAAACCCATCTTCCCACCATTAGCAAATTCCAATCAGCAGTAAAGTAGATTAAAACAGGAACGAAGACAGGTGCAGAGGAAGACGGAGACAGTGGGGAGATCGGAAAGGGTGTAAAAGGGGAGGTGCCGGGAAGCACGAGATACAGGCATCAAAGGGACGTGCCTAATGAGATGCACGGCTGAGACAATAAGTCCGTGCGGCAAGATGAGCCTCGAGCGGCGCCACCTGCCTTACAGTAGCAACCCCCTCGTCATAAAGACACTTTCAAAGGACATGTGTCTTCCGCAAATATCTTGGGAGTCCCAGGGTCGCGAAGCGGACAGCGTCCGTTCGCTGACTACTTGAGGGCAAGAGACAAAATGGATGCCGTATCTAAGATGGAACCCGTGGGTACAGATGAAAAGCCCACGTAACAAACGAACGGTTTAAGTTAGCACAGCGAAACTGCGCACACTTACTAAACTCGTCATTTGCGGTTCATAGATACTAGACTCGACCATATTCGTGCGAGTCGAAAACACCACTTACAATTGTCACGGAACCTCAATGAAGATATGATTTTTGCAAACTCTTAAGATAAAAAGCACTAGGAAAAAGTGAAGCAAACATCGTTAATCATGTTTGCGTTTGACTAGTACCTAGTTACAATTTCCTGCCAACCACAATGGAGCAGTAGTAGGATACCCGAAGAGGGGCATCATGGTTAAACCTTTTACCTTCTGATTTATTCTTTTCTATGGAAGTTGAAATCTTCCAGTGGGAAGGGTTGAAAGATAAAACTGATGAAGTCCCCCCAAATTTAAATAGCCATTGGATGGGGTCCTACAGAAACTGTTGATTTTGTCAGGAAAAGCTTTAAACTGGAATATTCAACTTACATTCATCACACAGATGCTATTGTCTCTACGTCCAATCAACTTTTCTACTATTGAACACAGTCTCTTTTTTTAGCATATTTGTCACAAGGATCCTATGAAGCTCTGGAGGGCTTGGATGTCCAAACTTTTCAGAATTTCTGGGGCAGCTGATCTTGGCCACTTGTAAGGTTTCAAGGATCTCAGGGACAGTACTTATGGTCCACACCCTGTCTTTGATCTATAGCTAGGCAACATTGCACAAGACTTGACACCTTTATCCTGAGATCCAGCTGAGGATATGTTCATCATGGCAAAAAGTTCCAAGTGGGACAGATCTGATTATCTTGCTAATCCTGGTTGGGACCATACTGGGCAAGTCTCTTCACTTTGTCCCTGGTATGTGGAGATAGAAAACATGAGTAAGTCACCCATTTCTCCAACTGCTGGGAATGTTTCTATCGTTAGTCCTGTAGCTGATAGCTTCTCAGTTCAGGCTTCTAGGCTCCAGGTCTCTCTCCAGCCATGGGTTATGTAGTGTCCAGTCCTCTGTGGTCTGCTTGGCCACAGCTGGAATCAGAAGGCCTTCTGTTTTGTGTCCCTGAAGCAGACAAACAGGAAACCAACAACTTAACCCTTAGAGAGCACCAACAACTTAACCCTCAACAGTCAGGAGTTCCAGTATCTTTTAGTCATTTCAAAGTGCACATATTATAATACTATAAAAAATATGATTCAAAGAAAGATGAAACATTTGGTGTAACCATGCCGAACATTCAAATCTTCTACAGTTACATACAATGCATCTGACAGCTTCTTGACTTACATACCCTTGTAGATTTATGTTAATTCTTGTTCTGTATGAACAATGTTAATAGCCCACAAAGCCCTACACAACCAAGGACCAAGATACCTCAACAACCGCCTCAACTTCTACACTCCCACACGCCAGCTTCGATCGACCAACCACGCCCTCGCCGCCGTCCCCCGCATCCGAAGAGCCACCACAGGAGGAAGGTCCTTCTCCTACCTGGCCGCCAAGACGTGGAACTCCCTCCCGACCCACCTCCGCCTGACCCAAGACCACCTCGCCTTCAGGAAGCAGCTCAAGACCTGGCTGTTCGAGCAGTAACGGACCCCCCCTCCCCAAGCGCCTTGAGACCCTCCGGGTGAGTAGCGCGCTATATAAATGCTGTGATTGATTGATTGATAGTGCCATTACCAAGGTCAATAGTGCATCATTTGCCAAAATGTTTTCTAAATTTTTAATTGAGTTTGATCACTGACCCCTGCTTTTCAATATACTCTTCAGTTTTGGCAATGTTTGCCATGGAGTAGTTTAAAATTCAACTTTCTTCACAAGATTTGTGTAAAAAGACTGTCCTCAAACATTTTACACACATTAAAATATTGTTATATCTTAATCACAACCAACCATTGACTTTTAAAATGCATTGTTTGAAAAGGAATTCTCAGGGTGTGGCCAAGTGGAGTATGGAGTGACACGTGTTCTGTCTCTGCTGCAGACCCTCACTGGCTTTCTAGCCCCATCCACCCACCAGGATCTCACCAACACAGTTGAAAGAAAGGGAGACAACTCCCATACACCCATCTACAACACTAAGATTGAAATAACGGTAGTAGCAGCCCAGACTCTCAGAGGGAGACTACACCGAGCCACTACCTTGTCTGTGCACTCCCTGGGCCAACCCTAAGGACTGGACCAATGGGAAGCATCTGCCAGGCCAGCTGCCTGATCTTCCACTGCCAAGGGAGTCCCATATAGAGAGTCACCAGCACCAGGGCTCGACCAGGCCTGGTACGCCATCATCACACTAAATTTGGACCAACTACCACAGCACTGTAAGGGGCCTTTCCAGGCCCCAACATTGAATCCTTCTGAACTGCCACATGAGCATCAAGAAGAGTCCACAGCCTTTGCCACTTGTATCCATGCCACCAGAGAAGCACCATTTGACCAACAACTACAGAGGGCTACATAACTGCAGGTACCTCTTATGACACAGTGAGGGCCTAGAGGGGGTACTCCCTCTTTGCCTCTCTGCTGGATCTCTCAACGGTGACCTAGGGGGATGGAACACTGCTAGGGCAGAAGCGGACTTGAGTGGAGCAGCTCCTAGCTATTTCCTGCCTCTGTAGCCTGCATCCAAGCAGAGGGGCACATCAACCAAGCCCCTGGCTTTCACTGTGGCCTGACTGGAGCTTCGGCCTTCTCCTGACAGAGGGTCATCGGCACTTGAGTGCAGCCCACGCCTGGTAGGCGACCATTATATGAACTGAGCCCCAATCATTGCAGCGCTATAATGGGCCCTTCCCGGCCTGGCATTAACTCCCCCTGAGCTGTCATAAGAACAATATAGTGAGCCCTCATCCTCTGTTGCTTGTCTCTGGGCTGCCTGAGAAGCACAGACAACCTTTGCTCATGGAGGACCCTGCACCTGTACGTACCTTTCTTGGTCCTGGGGTGGCCTTCACTTTGCCTCTCGACAGGGCACATCAAGGCTGAATGCTGAGGCTAGAGAACAGCTGGGGCATTCCTACACAGCACTCCTGGCTCTCTTCTATTGTTGAGGCCCACACTGCAGTGGAGCAATGCCCTTGTCTGGTACGAACATTTGGAGAGAAGACATCACCTGCTGTTTTGCTGAGACAGGGCCCGCTCTGTACAAATTTAGACCTAAGGTGAAACTTTGGGGTCAACAACTCTCTTTTTCGGCCCTCCCCATGCACCAAGCTGCAATATGAGGGTGAGCTGCCACTTCAATCTGGGTGGCCTTGTGTCTCTTCTAGATACTGCGATTAGGCTGCCCACAAGCACCTCTGCCGCTCGGCCCCCATCTTCATCTTGGTGGATATGTGAACATCCATCAACAAAGAGGTGCCCAAATTAATCCCTGTGCTCTTGTCCATCACTGTCCTGAAGGAGCTATCCAACCTTTGTACTGTAGTCACTCACTGCAAAAGCCTCCTGCTTCCTCCCTCCTTTGGCGCTAGGGATGAGCCCACTATGGGAACCTGCTGACCCAAATGAAGAATCCATGCAGTCATCTCAGTCTCCCCTGCAAACAT
The DNA here is from genome assembly GCF_964263255.1 of Lissotriton vulgaris. Lineage (NCBI taxonomy): Eukaryota > Metazoa > Chordata > Amphibia > Caudata > Salamandridae > Lissotriton > Lissotriton vulgaris. The sequence goes on from NC_141694.1 coordinate 637,313,915, forward strand.
TGCCCTCATGCTTAGCTACGCCATAGTGGGTACAGTGGCTCTCTGATTCTGTGTTGAGGTCTAATTACCAGCGCAATTTCCTGCTGTAACTCAGAGACCCCCCACCACTCTCTCCTGTTTGGAATCAATGTCGCCGGAAGCCCTTACATGCCATTCAAGGGCAATGTGCTCCCATCTGCCTCAAGCCTCTCTGTGCGCTGCTGCAGATGGGGTGAACCACGACACACCTTGTGACCCCAGGATGGAAACACTGCGAACAATTCCAGCTTTCAATCTATCGCCTACCAAGAATGCCTTTGCAGAGTGGCTTCCCTAATCGACGCATTGCCCACAAGCATTGTCCACACAGACTCACGCTGCTCAGCTGCCTGGGTATTAGACTATATTGCACTCCTGAGCAGACCCTGGCCATCCCTCAGCCAGCACCTGTTGCTTCCAGGCCTCTTGGAGGAGACCTGATATCTTTAGCTAAGTGCTCATTGATCTTGTTTACCTGAGGCCCTATACTTCAACCGGACCCCTTTAGTGCCTTGTGATGCCTTCACCTTGAACCTGGCCTAACTGATTGTATTGGCTGAGGTCCCTCCATCCCACTGAAGCACCTGCCCACCTCCAACTGCAAAGACCTCTCCTATTGGCTACTCACCCACCCTGCATCTGCTACCCCAGGGTCAGCTGTTGATTGACACACTTTCAACCTCTATGAACTGGGCATTGCGAGCCCCCTGTATCACTCATCATCACTTGCATGCCATGTGGCAAGTCGACAATGAAAACAGTGACAGGGTCATTAAAAGACAATCCGGTTATCTCCCTGAGGTGCAAAACCTCCCCAGTGGCCATGGAATCCTGCAACTTCCAGCCTGCCAATGTGACTGGAGACTCAGATTCTGTAGCAGCTGCGGTCCGTGCATGTAACAGCGGTGGGGCAGTGTTGGGTGGGATTTCAAAGGACGATGCAGAGGGAAAATGAATTATTTATTTAATTTTCCCTCTGCACCGTCCCTCGAAATCCACTCCAACGCCGGCCCCAACGCCCCACCGGTGTTATCTGCATGGACCGCGGCTGCTCTGTACCTATATCACAGATATACGTGGACTGTTTCCTGAACTCAGAGATCCATTCCCTAAAACAGAATTAAAGTCCTGTGTTCAGGACATTAGATGTGATGTCAATGAACTGGGGGGCCATGTTGACTATCTAGAACACACTGTTGACGCTTGATTGGAGGCTCAAAAAGCACTGTGCTGCAAGGTCACTGCACTGGTAGAACAACAGATCGAACTGCAGATAAATGTAGAATATATAGAATATCAGAAACTCCAGGGAATAAGCAAACTCCCCATTATCTCATAGACATTAAACCTTGAAAAGTTACATTGTTGATATTTTGTGGTTCCAAAAAGTTCTTCTCATGAATCATCCTTCTAGTCACCTCCTCTCTTCCTGGTCTGAGAACTATCAGTTGCCTGATACATAACAAATGCCAATTCACTATCTAACAGAAGGATTCTGGTAAAATACAACATTTAAAATTTAAAAAAAACCTTCCGCATAAATAACCCTCCATTGTGAAACACAGGACTTTCACTGTTAATGCATCATTGCTCAGTTAACATGGCACCAACATGTATTCTAACTTAAATCAGCAATTTTATTAATTTCAGACCTATAATATTTAAGTATGATTATTACCCACTAGAAATTTAGCATTTAGCATATATTTTATTTAGATGTAAACTTTGCACATTACTAATAAAAGTATTTGGTCAGTGAATACAATTTGTGTCAACACTTTTCCCCCTCTGATGGTTGAAAAAATTAATTTTCAGAGTACACTTTCATTTTCTATTGAGTCATCCCTTTTATTTTTCAGGGTTTCAATTTCCTTCAACGTTTTATGCTCTCTATTTTGTCTTTTTTTCTAATTCTTCTCTGATTTATCTTTTTCTTTCTTTATCCTTCTTCCTAGTTACATAACTTATACAAAGCTGTTAGAACCGGGATCCCTGGTTGGCCGAGGTAGATAACTTAGGCCAAGTAGGGACCCTCGCTTCCACGTCAGGGAAAAGAAGAACACCTTCTCAGATAACCTCTGCTCACCCCTTGGTATCTTGTCAAGTGCAGCCAGGCTTATCTTCAAGGCAAATGTGTGATTTGCAACCGCACTCCCAGTGACCGAATGCTGACAACACAAAAGGACGCAACAAGAGTTTCAAATAAAAACAAGTATAAGATTATATAAAAAGATGTAGGATGAGACCACACAATAAAAATCCAACATATGCGTATTTGTGATATACCTCCTGGCCAGTTATTAGGTCAGAAAGCTCAGGTAAGTTCTGGCAGTATTATTAATGAGCACTTCTAGGTGATCCTATGTTTATTTATTTTATTTATTTATTTTTAATATTTATAAAGCGCTGCATATACCCATGGGCGTCTTGGCGCTGAAAACCATTATAAAGCAAGGAAATGTGGGGGGGTCCTAATGCAGTCCTAATGCAGTGCTATGCAGTTCTTAATGCTAGAATCAGGCACTTTACAATGTAAGAATAATGCAGTTTGTGATCCAACTAATGCAGTACGTAATACAACCATCTGGCAGTTTGTCATGTAGAAATAATGCAATGCTTAATGCAGCAATCAGGTAGTTCATTTTGCAAACTAATGCAATGCGTAATACAACAATCAGGCAGTTCGTTATGCAGAAATAATGCAATGCGTAATGCAACAATCAGTTAGTTCGTTCTGCAAACGAATGCAATGCATAATACACTCCAGCACCAATCACGGTGCTTCAGACGGTCTCTCCGCCCTTCTTACTGACTCACGGTCAGTTTCTGTTAACTTATGCCCTCAACACAGATCCGTTGCAGCTCCCCGCTCCGACCCCGGTACTGCCACTCTTTGGCACGTACAGGCCTCGACTTGAGCTCGGACAGAGGCTTGCGCTACCAGAATGGGAGAGGCTGAGAGCATCTCTCTTCAAGGCCGCACCCTGCCCCAGGCGCCGACACACGTTACCTGGTGGGTGCAACCTCGCTCTCCTCTCCGCCTCGGGCCTCCAATGCGACTGGGTTGATTCTGGGCTGATGTTGATAACGAAGATCTCAGGCTGCAGCAGGGCACCCGCACACAGCGTAGCTGAGACTCCCTTGAGCCTCGGGTGTGCATTGTCACAGGGCAATCATCATGAAGGTCTCAGGCTGCACGAAGCACAAGCACACAGTATCACTGAGATTCACTTAGACATCTGGTGCCAACGATCACAGGGCAATTCTTCAGGGGGTCTTAGGCTGCAAAAAGCACATGCACACAGCGTTGCTGACACTCACTGGACTGCTGGTGTGCACGGTCACAGGGCAATCCTCACAAAGGTCTCAGGCTGCACGTAGCACATGCACACAGCGTCGCTGAGACTCACTTGGATGCTAGGTGCACACGATCACAGGACAATCCTCACGAAGGGCTCAGGCTGCAAAAAGCACACGCAGACAGCGTAGCTGAGACTCGCTTGGACTACAGGTGCCCACGATCACAGGGGAAAGCTTGCGAAAGTCTCAGGCTGCAAAAAGCACACGCACACAGTGTTGCTGAGACACTTCTGGAAACATTTGTGTTCCTAAGTTTCCACAACAGTGAGCCAGCTCACCTCGGGCCCTTGGGGTTTAGTTACTTCAGGACACAGCACAGCAATGTTGTTTCAAGCAGAGGGACACAGCACACAGCAAAGTCCTTGTAGCCTCTTCCTTGATTAAAACAACAAACTGCAGGCCCACCCCAGAACACACAGCAAGGGTCAATCCTTTCCTTCAGTCTCTTCAATTGTTTATTCCTTGGCAAATTCTCCTCTTGACCACGAAGTAGCTTCAGTCTTGTTCAAACTTGATCAATGCATTTTTCCCAAGTTCCGGGGATTTAGCTCTCATAGTTATACCCATAAATGTATTTGAAGTCTTTGTGTCCCGGGGGGCACTGACCCCTGTTCAAAACAGTTCTGGGTGCCACCCTGCCAGTGACACCTTCTTCACTTGATTAGTGTGGTTCTGGATTCTCTATCACTCAGCAGGGGATGGAGCCATTGCTTTATGGCTGCAGCCCAGGCTCTTCACCTCTAGGGGCTAATCCTCCCCCTACACTCCAGATGCAGGTCAGCCTGTTGCTGTCTCTCCTCCTCCCCTGGGTCAAGACATTCCCCAGATCATATCACTTTAAAATCCAGACAGTCAATCCATAACCAGACAGAGACACACATAAATGTTGGAGCACAAAAACCTAGCCACTTTTAAAAGGGTGGCTTCTAAACACCCAATGCAAAAACTAATATCATAAAAAGATGTATTATTACATTGTGAGTTCAGGCATACAAAACTTCACGTCTCCATCTTAAGCCTTTGGGAAGATAAGGCTGGAAAACATATTTTTACAGCCCCCCTATTCTGTCCTATCTGCAAGACAGCCTTTCAACAGTGAAAAATGAAATGTAGATTGTTTCACTATCAGGACATGGTTCACACTCTAGTACATGTCCTGCCTTTCACATGCACTGCACCATGCCTAGGGGATACCTTGGACCCACCATATGGGTGTCTGATGTGCATAGAGAAGGAAGGGTAAGGTCTGGCTAGTGGGTGCACTTGTCAGAAAACATGGCAGTTTACCAAAGTGTGTGCAGGCACTCCAGTGGCAGGCCTGAGTTCTCTCTGTAAGGCTACTTGTATGGGTGGCACAACTAGAGCTGCAGGCCTACTAGTAAGTAAGTAAGTAAGTAAGTATTTATTTGTTGATTAATTAAAATCATTACAAACAAGGATAGATAAAAGCAACCAACATAAACAACCACATACCATGCACAAATTTATTATCGTCCTAAAATGATCATCTAAAATTGCATTAATACGGTCAATTCCATAATAATATTAAAACGTTTACACAATGATTAAAATACAGGTATTAACTAAAATACAATAAATTAGCAGCAATCACTATTATAACAGCATTTAACTAAAGTGATAGGTGTTAGCAGTAGGAAATACAAGTATAAATACATTTTTTGCTGTTTTCCGTTTGCTAGCTATAATAAAGTTCAATGTGCATAACTATAGTAAATTATACTAATAGACCCTTCAACTGACATACATTTTGATTTAAGCAATTCTTAAAAAAAGTTTCTTTGATTATTTTTATATCACGAAAAATGATTATTTACTTGTTCTTCGTCTTTGAGTTTCTTCTCAACAATAATGATGAACTTAACAAAGTAATAAATACGTTTTATATTGGCCCCACTCAAACAGGTAATCATTGCTTGCCTGCATGTTCTAATTCCTAATTCATTAAAAATTGGTTTTAGGATCAACTTCCGTGCCTCTGCCAAAGCTGGGCATAAGGTTACTATGTGTGTTAATGTTTCCTCCCTTTGACTACAAAGCCTGCAAATGCTCGATGACCATTGATTTTCCCATTTTGGTATACCATCCTTTCTCGGATGTCTTCCCAGCCTTAAATACATAAATGTATTCTTAAGCCTAGGTTTTAAATGATAAGACAAGTAAGATTGAGGTGACAGCCTACCGAAAGAGTTAGCAACTGTCCAGAAATGACTTCTTTTCCTTAGTTCCTCCTTGTCCGCTGTAGTCGTTAATAATACGGCAATTTGATTCATTTCTTTTTTAAAAACTATCCTGCTCCTCATTTCATCAGCCAAATTAGAGCAGTCAAAGTTACTTATGCATTCATTAAAATACAGCTGCCAATTTTTTGAATATTCCCCTTCTGAGATTTCAAGCCAGCATAACTTTGCCAGTGATCCTTCCTCCGAACGGGCCAATGTTAAAAGAGACTTCAAGAATGTAGATTGACGCGCCAGGGATTGGTTTTTCAAACCATATTCCAGTCTTATGTTTGCTCGACTAATATATTTAGGGATTTTAAAAACAGTTTTATATATTCTAATTTCTATGTCGTCGAGCACTTTCGCGTCTTTGCCCCTAAAGATAATTGAGCAATATTCCAAGGATGGCATTAATTTTGCTCGTATCACCTTTATCAGATGGTCGTAGTTGGGGCATAATAGTTTGTCTCTTAATTTTCTAAAAGCAAATGCAAGTGAGCAACGCCTGGCTTCAAGATTGTTAAAATGTTGTCTAAAAATCAGACCGTCATCAAACGTGATTCCAAGGTATTTGTATAATTTCACATTTTCAATTACCATACCGTTAATATTCCACTCTTTAATCCTAGGCTTCCCTTTTCCCATAGTCATTATCTTTGTCTTTTTTATATACTACTAGTAGTATTTGCATTACCAGCCCTGGCACACATAGTGCACTTTACTAGGGACTTTACTAGGTAGGAAAATATACCAATCATCGACAACCAAGTACCATTATACTTTACACAGGGAGCACTTGCACTTTGACACTGATCAGCAGTGGCAAAATTCAGAAAGCATCTAAGGTGGCAACACTATGTCATAAAAATCATCTAGATGGAAAGCAAAAAGTTTAGGGAACTTTAGCCAAAAAGGGCCATGTCCAACAAAAGCGTATAAGCTTATTAAGCAAATACCAATGATTAGTATAGGTCTCAATATGACCCAAAAATGTCCTCCTCCAACTGTTGCATACCCGTTACCGATGGTAGAAACTCCTTTAACCAAGCTCCCTAATACACAAGTGGAAAAAAATGTTCTATGCAAATTCTTCTACCTTTTTACTCTCATCAGGAGTGTATGAGCAGCAATTTTGAGCTTTTAGCATCTTACAGACTGCACCTTTCTCAGCTTATAATATGTTGAAAGCTTATCTAACTTGTAAGACCGTTGATCTAATAGCCACTCATTCTGTGTTAAGTGCCCGCAAGGCACCAGATTTCCTAGCAGACAGTTTATCTACTACTGTTGATAATGTTCTCATTTTCACATACTTTAAGGCTAATCCTACAGGTGGTATATTTACTCCAAAATTATCTCCCACTAACTGTGTCCCATCATTAGTAACACATGGATAGCTATAGGGTGGCATCATTATTAAATTGTCCACGCTATTTACATGATACATTTAAGGAAACAGCAAAGCTAAGTAAAACACATACGGCCTATCATCAGGCAACTGAGAATAGGCATCTTGTCCACAAACAAGATAAATTCCAGGAATTACTGCTTCTTCCACTTTCAAATTTGTACAGGTCCTCCCAAAACTTCAAAGGTAGGTTCACAATTACTAATCCCAATGTGTTTGTTTAATTAACTTGATTTCTTCTTTTTGTCAACACATAATTTCCCTTTTTGTTGTCTATCTTACCTTACCCTTGGGAAAACCATGTGTCTATTTATATTCATTTTCTTCTTTCTTGCAAACATTCTTCAAAACATCATCCTCTTTATTTTCACTACAAAAAATGTTAGCTCTTCTTCCCTCCAACGTTACAATAAACACCTTTTGTGATGGCCTCATTAAACAGGTTAGATTCTTCTTGTATGCCTCAACAGTGTCTATAACTATGGGTGATGTAAAGAAATACCATGCAATTTCCATGTCCTTTGCTTGTTGCTGAGGATTCCTTCTTTTCTGAAGAGGAACTTTGAAAAGGATTATGTCACAATTCTGAAAAATAGCATTGAAAACATTCCTGGCTATAAGAAAAACTAAGTTGGATACATAACATTGCATACAACAGTGGTATAGGTAAGTGTGCGCAATCATAGCAGCCTTTAGCATCTAAAGCTTGAATGTATTCCCAAACTAATTTAGAATAAACATTAGTCAAAACACTTCTTTTGAATAATCAATACACAAAGCTTTTAATTTTGTCTCATCTCTATGCCAGCGTTGTAGATGCAGGTGTAGAACTAAGTGTTTCTATCTCTGGTGTAAAACTCATTTCAACTAAAAGTACTATATTTGCTTATATAACAACTATTAGTGTGACTATACTCACTAATCTACATTTACATTTGGTAAGGATGCACCTGTTAGTCTAAAGTCTAAGTAGAATACAGCAGCACACAGATTGAATATTCTGCGTTAACTTCTACTTCTACAAACATGCAAAACCTTTGATGATCAACTTATTGTTACTTCATTCAGCTTATACACAAAAATCTTTGTGTGACATTCCTAGCCCTATTCCATCTTCTTGTAAATGTGTTATCCCTCCTGTTTGACTAGAACCTTTGCCCTATGAAATTCTTCTTAATTAATGTATTCACTTTCATTAACTGTTTATTGTCAGTTTAATTTAATTTCAGTCTTTTAGTTTTCCTGCTTTAAACACAGTTCATCATTTGCCATCAAACTTAATTTCGTTTTAAATTCAGTAAATATTGCTTGTCTAGTTCTTGACTGTAATATTTGTTTCGGACATCTTATTTTAATCAATGTTGTTTATCAGTGTGTCATATCACTTAGGTTCAAATGTCCCTGATATCAGTACATTAATATTTTGACCTCAAGCATTTGGTACATACTCTGCATAGTTATTCTATTTAGGTACAGAATGCCTATTATAAGGTACTATTTCTCTTTTGGATCACCTTGGTGTATGTTGTGCTTCTTCTATTTTACTTATACCATTAGATTCTGTTTCTTCATTGATGGTTTGTGTTATATGTTCCACTGACACACTTGATCTCAATTGCTCCCTACCATTGCACCACTCCAATCTCCATAGGGTCTTTCTCTTCTCGTACTTTTTCCTTCGTCTGGATCATTTAATTGTTCTTGTGATTCTTCAGCAGTTTCTTTGTTCTCAGCTGTCAATTCTCCCACTTCAATGTGTGTTTCCACATCACTTTATGAGATTTCAGGAACTTGCAACGGTGAGAGATTTTGTTGTACTTCTGTCTCCTCTTGTCCTTCTAGACATCTAGGCACAGGAGATCTCAGATTTGGTTCATATAACACTATGATTTGTATGGGCAACTTACTCACTGAGTGTGCGAGGCATGCACCCAATTAGGTAACCTAGCACATTTGACAGTGGATTTGGTAATCAAGATGACTTAATATCGGCCTTTAAACCTTGGCTCCAGGCAAAATGTCTGCACATGTTTCTTCACCAAAACACAATCTCCTGGGTTCAGGTTGTGGCACGTCTTCTGATTTGAGCTGGCAGTGACAGTTCCAACCTGGTGAGAAACAGAAAACACCACATCAGCTAATCCTTTGCAGTAATTGAGTATCATGTCACATGTGATGTTTCCAAGCACACTTGCAGGCACAGCAGGCAGTCTCATAGCACAACACATGAGAATTTAATGTAGTGATAATCTTTTTCTCCGGTCACGGATTTTTCGAAGGCTCATTAAAACAATTGGTAAAGCATTGGGCGACTTAATTGAAGTGGATGTGCATACTTCGACCAATCGAAACTTTAACATCCCATTTAACCTCTTATCTATCCCCAAATCTTATGGACGATATCTTCAATGTAATCTCTGTTCTACTTGAAGAGTCACACACAGCATTCTAAGGACCTCATTGTTAAATTAGTCCCTCAGTCTGACTCCAGAGAAACCAGGAATCTGAATCGCAGAATGGGTTCATGTAACAGCTGTATAGCTACAGTGAGACTGTCATTCCTCCATGTTGGGTAGGCCCCCACCCATAAGAAGAAAATGTACACTATGCCCAGGGCAAATATCAGCCCGTTGCAAACAGGCATTTCAATAAAACCCAACTCCATCATGTTAAAGGGTCCTCCTAATCTTTCAATGTGGTTATGAGCCTGATTACGACTTTGGCGGTCTGGGAGCGGGCCGCCAAGCCAGCGCCCCTCTCCCAGACCGCCAAAGTTGACTGGTGCCTGAGCGCCAGACTACAAGTTTCCTTGTTGACTGGCAGACGTGCGGCAGTCTCATTAGGGTGCGTATTGGAAAGGCACCACAATGGGAATTCCTAAGGCCGTTCTTCCATGGCATGGACTGTGCAGTCCATGCCATGCAGGGAAGATGGTAATGCAGACAGAAGGGCATAACATGTACCCCCTGCACGGGCCCCTGGGCACAGGGGCCCTGTAGGCCCCCCTTTGTCTCCCCACTGTCAACCATTTCATGGTCGGCTCAGCACCATGAAAATGCTAGGGGTGCGGAAACGCATAGGATGCTTGGCAGTGCCACAGCGGCACCTCCAAGCAAATTGCTTACCCAGACTGCCAAACGTTCACCAGGGATCGCTGATCCCTGGTGGATAGGGTGGTCCCCTGGAGGTCCGACTGACAGACTTGTAATACAGCAGTTGGACCATTGCTGCTGCAGTCCATGGCCACCACCGTACCTCCATTGTGAGTTTGGTGGTCCTATGAACTGCCACACTCATAATCAGGCCCTTAGTGTTACAGGGGTGTTTCCTACATTCATCTGCTGACATGTAACAGCTAAAACTTAGAATCTGGGTTTGAACCAATTCTGCCTAAAGAGTCTAACCATTGTGTCCCTTCCAATGTGTGCTGGGCCATGAAAATATTGTGTCATGGAGAACAACAAATGATCTGGCAATATTGGTCTCCCATCTGCTAAAACCCGAATGTCATATGCATTCTTAAGAGATCCTCCTCTAGTCCACACTTACTGTTCTGCCTCTGAAAATTCTTCCTGCAGATTCTTGATTTCTTCTCAGCTCTAGGAAAGCTTTCAAGCAATCGTCTCATGGAAGTGGATCAGGCACATCTCTTTGGATCAGCCTCAGTAAACGCTTGGCCACTAGGGAAAGTTAGGTATCCACTGTCTACAGTAGACAACGAATCTCAGGAACATTGTGACCTCTCTCTGAGATTTGGGTGGGCTTATCTTTAGAATTGTCTCTATTCTCTCCTGCAATGCCTTTCTCACCCTTTTCTCAAAGAGGTGTTTCAAATATAGGACTTCTTTTTGACAGGATAGTCATTTGCTGTGAGACACTTTGTGTCTGTTCTCAGCCAAATGATTTATAAGAGCAAATGTGCCTGGTGACAGTCTTCTTGTTTTCTTGATGCCACACGCAGGTCATCAATATACTGCAAACGAACTGAACTGAAGACTCCCTGTATACCCCTGTGGAACTCAGTACAATGCAAAACGTTATCTCTAAATGACAAATGAGGATGGGAATTAACTGTCCACATGTAACAGAATAGAGAAGCAGGCCTGACAAAGATACACAACAGTAAACCACTCTGCAGTGTGAGGAATTTGAAGTAGTATTCTTGCTTGATTCCGTACCACAGGACAACTATGTTGTACATTTTTCAAAGGTACAGTACCGTTCTATACTTGCCTTTGAGCTTCTCCAAACCCATAATCAACAAGTTGCATGGACCTCTGACAATTTCCTTCAAGAGCCCTTGTTTTAACATGTTTTCAATCACTGGAGTTATTCTAGCCACTGTTTCTGGTGTTAGATTTTAAAGTGGCATTTTTTGGAAAACAGCATTCAGTTTAATTGTGATTTGGACTAATTCTACACATTTCATTATTCAAATGTCTTTCCCCAAAAAACCCATACTTCTGTTTTACAGTATCTCTCAAATCAGAAGGTAAATCCTCTAACATTCTCATAGGAAATAATCCTGTTCCTTGTCTGGCCATTTTAAATTCAACATCTTCCTCATGCGTTTGAAATTCAACACCATCTGGCGTCAAGTGAATAGCACAAGTTAACTTGCACAAAAGAGCTCTCTCTAACAGATTTACAGGGCTTGGATCACATGCCACAAACTGATGATCTTCCTCACATTGACTTATTTTTAAAGCACTATCTTTGACAGAGGATTTGTTTTTTATTTATTTGTGATACCCACAACATGAATCTCATTTCCAAAGATGGGTAGGTCTAGGACAACTCCTTCTACAAGTTCTCTGCATTGGTCTACCTCTAAGACTTCGCCAAGTAGGTAATCTTCCTCCCCCCTCAAGCACCATCAATTTGTGAGTTGTCATTTTCCAACATAGGGAATCGTTGAAATGGGTTATGATTTTTGAATGATTTCGAATTTGCTCCTGATATTTGATTTCATATTGAATGAGGGACTTCCCATATTCTGTGGGGCCAGCAGGGCTTGTGGGACATGCATCATAGAAACTTATGATCACATTGGCATTTGCATTTAGGGACTAGAACCTGAATTGGAATATTTTACATTTGCTAATGATTTAGCTAAGGGTGGGCGTAGTTCGTGAAGTAGCGCTACGCGAAGCTACGCGAAGTGCACTTCGCACTACGCGAACTTCACGTAGCACTACGCGAGCTGCGTAGTAGCATGTTCGCACTGTGCAAGATGCGCTTTCAATGATTGCACAGTGCGGACAAGCATCCAGCACTGTGCAATCATTGAAAACGGCATCTTGCACAGTGCGAGCTGTAGTTTTCTGCTGCTCGAGTAGATTATTACTCGAGCGGCAGCTTTCTCAACGCAAACTGGTAGTTTCTCAATGTGAGCAGTCGCAAGCATGTGCAACCACTTACAATGAGAAACCTTACCTCCCCATGTTGAGAATCTCACCGGGATGCCATTTTGCTTGCTCGCGGTCGCGAACATGACGTTCAGGACCGCGAACAAGCAAAAAATGAGCGCTGCACTATGCTACGCTGCACTACGCGTGTTCGCACTGTGCTACGTGCAGCTCGCGTAGTGCGAAGTTGCGCAAACTTCGCAAACTCCGCGAGCGTAGCGTAGTGTTTCGCCCAGGCCTAGATTTAGCCCTTGCTTTTGTCCATCACCACTCACTAGGTTTGGATACTGTCTTCCCTCTCTCTTCCTATGCCCGAGCCTGTTGCAATACTGATAAGAAGTTGATTTCTTCAACATTGTAATATCTATTCGTGAATTTTAATCAGCAAAAACACCCCTCCCTCTTCCTTGTGAAACACCAACTATGCGCTGCACAATTTGATCCTCCAGCCTGAAAAATAATGGCTTGCATTTCACCAATACTTTTTCCATGCGAATGATTAAGAAACCCCTTTTGTGCAAGCGTAAACATTTCTTCAAATCTCTTCTGCTTCATAACTTGCTCATCATTACAGTATTTTGCTTACTTAAGGATCGCAACCAAAGGTTTTGTCTGTCAGCAAATCAAATTCTGTTGTATGTGCATTCTGATCTCTGGTCACATTCCATGAATGAACTGTGACACAAAATTCCCCATATCTCCCTTTTTAGCATTTTCTTGTCAGCTGTGCTGTTTAAACAACTCCAACAATCATTAATAGTTAGCATGCACTGATTCATTTGCTTCTTGAGTAGTTCTAATGATCTTTAACCAATCATTGTCTCTTGCTGGAACTTTTCCTTTCAAAAAGGCAATCAACTCATCATACTTGGTCATTACCACAGGCAAATGTGCAAGAGTATGCACATCTTTTGAAGGCTCAGTATGTGGCCATTTTACACCTATCTTGCATTCAGACACAGATTACTCTGTATCACAATATCAAAGAAAGTATTCAAGTCTGTCCACAAAACCTTTGAAATCTTTATAAATCTGTCACCTTGTGTATACCACTGTGCTGTATTCTCTCTCAGCTTTGGAAAATTATTTATAAATGTTGTGAGATCACCTGTGCTCCATGGTACATGAACACACCCTCCTTGTTGTGTGTCTCTCATAGTAAAGATTAAAACCTCATCTTTGTCTGAAGGTGCTAGTAGTGGCTTTCCATTAGCTTCTCTAGTATCTGATTGTTTCTTTTTCTTTCCTTGTTTAGTTGACCTCTTAATCTCTAACCTGTCAAAATAGCTCTATTTGAGGATGCACTTTACCAGTTCCACAATGTCTAATCTCATCCTGAAGACCTCATTGTCACAATAGCTTCATAATCTAGTTGTGCCCTGCAGCATTTCTCTACAGGAACACTCTTGGAAAGATCCACCTCATATTTATCGGCCAATTCATTTTATTTGTCATGCGTGGCAGCCCATGTTTTATGATCTCTTTACTCAGATCTACCAATTCATTCTCTTGGTATTGATTCAAATGTGTCCTGGCTCTCGCTGTGTGATTAGTGTTGTAAAGACAATTCTCCCTTCTCTATATGCTTGATTATTTTGGGGTCAAGTTCAGGCACAATTTTTAAATGTTGCAATGTTGAGATGAACCCTGACACAGCTACTCCTCCTACAACACATCGAACAGCAGCATTTGGTACACTATTTATAGGTGCAGTTGTAACAGTCACTGCCAATGTCTGAGCTGATACAACTCATGACCTTGGAGCAGGAACAGTCACAGTAGAAGCAGTAACACTGGGAACAATTACAGTAGTTGCTGCTTCAGCAGGTGCAGGAGCAATTGGAAGTGCTGGAAGTGGTTTTTCAATATGAATTGTATTTAAATCATCTCCATAGTCTTTATTCAGCAGATAGTGCCATAACAGTATACACAGGAATACAATTCAGATAACAACATTAAACAATAAAATCAGTTAATGTCCTTAAAACCTTATCATAGACATGGGCTATTGTAGCAACTCTAAAAATCATTGTCAATCATAATGTTCCTCAGTGTGCCCAGAGCCATTGACTTATGATCATAACTTCCAGTAGCTCCTCATTAAAAAGAGTCAGAAAATTACAGGATTGAGCTAAAAACGTACATAAATCTCAGTAGACATTACAGTGGAGATCTCAGTACCCAAATCTACTATGTCTTATTATTAAATCAACAGGGGCTGTAGATACTTTAGTACTAGCAGTTATAACACCTTATGTATTTGTTTCGGGGGCCTCATATGGTGGTGGATGGAAGAACAACACTGCAACTAACATGTAACCCCCCTCATTATCATTTCCCTGCTTCCAATTCTATTTTATTTTTTTCAGTTGTTATAGGGTGAGTACATCCTTGCTCCCTTGACTAGGCATTACTCCACCTTTGCTCTCCTTTATAACATTGAGCATCTGCTTAATTTTACACTACTCTGCTTGCCCCGCTCAGGTACTTTTCTTTCTCCTTGGCATGAGCTGCTCACTCCCAAGCATTTAATGCTCCAAACTGAGTAAGCCTAGGAGGTGGCTTTATTTGTATCACTTTTCTCTTAGGTTTACAGTAATTTTCAAATCAAAAGTACCGTATTGTGGAACTTTGAATGGTCTTTCATTTTCAGTGACCTGGCACCACTGTCGAAGTCATAAACAAGCCCTTCATTCATTACCATTCATCACGTATCTGCCAGTGGTGCTTCTTCACCCCCCCCCCCCCGAACTGGTCGGAGCATCCTTCCTCAAATCTCTAAGTGCTTTGAAACATTTCATAATTGCAAGTATTCAACAATTAATGAGCAATAAACACATTCAGAAAATGTCAATGTTTTTGTTTCAACCACAATTCTGCAAACCTCAATAATTCCCTCCAATCCTGTCATAATATTCTTCAACAAACAGCCCCTCATAAGTTTTCCTTGTCCGGACAGTCACAATGCAATCATTTATAGAGTATTTACTCACACAGAAAAGGCTCATGGGTTGAAAAAAAAACAAGAAACAGATTGCCATGCCACAGACGTATGTGTAACACATAGGTCAGGCATATTTTCATTATTTTTAAGTATTGCAACAGAGAAGGAAGTGCAGCTTTGCTTTGAATGATTTCTGTTTTTTTGTTTACCTGCTGCCTGTCTGGGCTTTCTTTTGCCACATCCTAGTTCGTACCATGCTTTCTTACCACCTTCTTGCTGCTGACTAATTTTCCTATTTTTATTTTTTCTGTTTTCTTTGTTTCTATTTTTATCTTCAGGTCAGCAGAATGATGGCAGAGCAACAATGTCAGGAACAGGTCTATCATTGTTTTCACAAGCTCCATATGCTTTTCAAATTGGGGTTGGTGATAGCATTCATTTTCTAGTGTGGCAGCACTTTCTTACCATGCTATTGGCAGCCCTTTGAAGAATTAACTCCACCCACAGTGACTTTTTCACTGAGCCTTTTGCCCCAGGGTTTGCACAAATTAGTCAACTGTATATGGCCCCAGTAACAAGTTACATATCACTAAGCAAATTTGACCGATGGGATGGGGCCCTGCTCCAGCACCTTGAACTGGATGTGGAGGTGCAAGCTGGTAATTCAAATGTAATGTCTTGTTTAACTAAGTTAATTGCATATTGTGTGTGGTCTTTTATTTTTTTGATGTGAAGTTGTGTAGACATACTCTTGGCAACTTCACATTTTTTCTAACTTCCTTCAGATTTGCTTAGCTAGTGAAGTTTAAAGAATTGAAGCACTGACAGCAAAAAGTCTCTTTATAATTGTATTACTGTTCTCATTGTCATTTGTGGCTGCAAGAATACCTGCACGACAGCTGACGCTCAGTGCAAGCACCGGAGGCTTCCTTTGTTTCCCAAAGGTGAGGGGCAAAAGCGGAATCATTTGAATGAATGCCCTATCCCAACTCCTCACATCTATGATGCCCAGCAGTTTCACTACTTGATCAGTGCCAGAAGGTAAAATCCTGCCTCCTTTGCACCAATCAGTGTGGGGAGGCGTGGGCGGAAAATCCGTTCCGCTCGCGGATTTTGCGGATTTTCGGGAAATCCGCAATCCGCGAGATTTGCGAATTTCCCGCAAAATCCGCAAATCCGCGAGCAGCGGATTTTGCTCGCACTGCTCGCACTGTTCGCGTGAGTTCGCGCCCCGCGAATAAGTGCAAAATTGCAGAAATACGATCTTAGCAAAACTGAAAGTAACTACTTACCAGGTTCAAAAGTTCAGGCTCATCATTAGTAGCCATTTCCTGGAGTGCTTCCTGAGGGGCCCCTCCAGAGTTCAGTTGCCAGTTGAAACTAGTATGTGACCCTGCTCTGAACCTCAGAATAGTTACACATATGCCACAAAGGTCCTGAATTACAGCTAAGGGAGACAAGCAGGAGCCAGGCTGGAAGTTAAAATCCATTAATCAGCCCCTAATTCATTATTGTCAGTTGGGGCAGGGCAGGTGTTGTAACTAATTTTGCAACAATGAAAGCACTTAGCAAGTGCAAAAGATCACTAATCAGGGCGCACTAAGGAAGCAGGTGCCAGCTAAAAAAATATTCTGTGACACATGAATCAGCCCCAAATTAATTCAGGTCACTTGAGGCAGGGAAGGTGTGCTTTGCTTTGCCGAAAATAATGTACACTGGACAACCAGAGGGTGTGGTGATGAAACAGAGGGTGGCATGGGTGGGCCAGAGGGTGGCATGAGTAGTCAGAGAGTGGCAGTGGTGACAGAGAGTGGCAGTGATGAAGAAGAGTGTCCCAAACAGGCTGGACACGTAGAAACAAAGAGTTCGCGAAACTTGCGACCCGACAGGTAAGTTCGCAATTTGCGAAAGTGTACAAAACCCTCGCGAACTGGCAGAAACACGGGCGAACACAAAAAAAAAAAAAATCCGCAAATTCGCGGGAATTCGCGGATTTTGCGGATTGCGAATCCGCAAATCCGCAAAATTCGCGAACGCGAGATCCGCAAAATTCGCTCATGCTTAGGGGCAGGCTGTACTGGAAAAGGGATAATGTCCTCTTTCCAGTGCTGGCTCTCCCAGTGGATCCATACTTGGAAATTACATTGGGCATGTAATCCCTGATCAAGGAACAATTCCACTAGGTTACAGAGAGCAATTATTGTGGGAGGAAGCAGCTGACTTGGGCGTGGCCCTAGGCCCCCAAAACTGGCTACAACAGACTTTCTGCATACCTGAGACTTAGTACATTCCCAACTCCATGGCAAGCAAGGGAAAATATGAATTATTTTGGCTGCAGTTTTGAAATATTTGACATATGGTGCTTTTGAGTAAGTGTACTGAGTTTTTGGTATAAAAAAATGTGTACGGTACATTTTTGCAGTAAATGTATGCTTGAAGTTTGAGAGTAGCTAAAAAGTAGTAAATTAATTTAAAATTATAAATTAGTTAAACGTGTATGGACCCAGGCTTTCAATTTTGCCGAGACATGTGAGTTACACTTTTGAAGTAAATTTACATTTGGATTTTGTGAGTAGTCAAAAAGTAGTAAACTTCCTAACAAGTATAAATTGCTCAAATGTTTAAGTTATCTTTCTGAATCAGGACCATTGACCAACAGGATAAGAGTACATCAATATTACCTCTTGCTTGCCTTGATGATTAGCTGTATTATTCGGGCCATGCTCAGTCGCCAGCCAGGGACACATGCTGAATCCAGAAATCTCTGAAAACTAGACTCCAAGGGGTGTTTAAGGTGGTCTGCCTGGTGTGAATCCCACAGCATTTTGTTGGCCACAATGTCCTGCAAGCCACAAACATTGCCGAAATCATTCATTTTTCTTACATTTCTGTGATCTACACCTTACGGATAAATGGAGACCTTCAAAATCCCTATCACCCAGCATTTTCACACTTCTCCTAATAAAAATGCTACCCCACATGTAAGTAGGAATCGCAAAAAAAATTGCGATTCCTTAACATTCCTTAATAATGAATCGGTAATTGAGATTAGTTATTAAGGAATACCTAGCCATTCATTCCTATGGGCTAGGAGGCCCATAGGAATGAATGGGAAGAGATTCACTATTAGCGATTCGGTATTACCGAATCGCAAATTGCGGGAGGTATTTCAAGGGTGCCAGGGTGTCCAAAGGACACCCAGTTGCATCACTGAAATGTGCATATGTGCACATGTGGCGCACATACATGCCCTAACGGCATGGATGTGTGCCACATGGCACATTAAATAAAACAAAAATTTGCTTTTTTAAAGGAAATCGCTACTTACCACCAACTTGAAGTTGGTGGTAATTAGCGATTCTTTAAGGCTGAAGTGCACTATTTTAAGTGCTACGTACATTGTATTTAAGGAATCAGTATTTCCAATTCCTTAAATGCAAGAGCAAAATAAGGAATCGCTATTTTGCGATTACTTATTTTGCATGTAGGTTTAAAGTCAGCTACATTGCACTCAGCCAAATATCGGTTGGTAACGCAGAAATTCTGCGAATTTCTGCATTACCGCTTGGTATTTGGCCACCTATATCTGGCCCTAAGTCAATTACATAAGTGATTATGTCATGGCAAGGTTGTCACCTAAGGCACCACCTTTTTCTGAAAGACCCTCAACTAATTTCTCTTTTAGTGGTGAGGAAAACTAAGGATGAGACCAAACCTTCTAAGAAAATGTAGTTTATTCGCAGGTATGTACTAAAATAAAGTTGCTTTTATGCACAAAAGCCAACAAATTAAGTTTTTTTCTCTGCATGTTTTCCTTTTTCAATGTAAACTGTTGCAAATATAAACTTAATGCAAACGTTAAATATGAAAGCTTCAAAAAGTAACATTTTCATTGGAAATGCAAAATAAAAAAAATATGAATCCCTCTAAATCTTCATCACAATATATATTGTCAAGTAAATTAAGAAGGAATTGTACTAGCTTACCCTGCTGAAGGAAATACACCGTTTAAACAAAATAGAATCCACTAAGAAGGTGGCAGTGATCCCTAAAGTGATGGGGAGCACACAGTGTTGTTTGAATACCCCTCACACACCAACAGGCCCCTTGGTGTCATGCTTCATCATCGGGGCCTTCGCATCCCTCTATGGGACGCGGCGTGCTGCGACTCACGAAAAGGTAGGAGCACTGATAGTGAACTATGTGTTTGTGTGTGTGAGAGGGGGAGTGAGTGGTGAGGTAAGAAAGTGAAGGTTAAAAAATACCTGGCTCATAGGAAAAAATATTTATTATGTCCTCGGCTGGTATTGTTAAAAGGGGTGCAAGACGAGGTTGTCAGTTATACGTATTAGGGTATACCAACCTCAAAAAGTTCGTCGACATGTTTCGGAGTACAGCGACTCCTTCTTCAGGACGAGGATATGCACGACTATCCTCACCTTACTCACATGGGGTTGAATGTAAAAGTGTATTCTACAAAAAACACTAGGTGAAATGTACCTATAGGTGTTATCGTATGTATAAGTTCTGTTGCGCCCAATTGGCGTTGAAGATATAGAACCTGTAGGATAAACCAAAAGCATAATAAACATCACAGTTGGACGTCCAGGATCAGGAAAAAATAATTCCATACATTGGAGGGTAAAATTGAACCAAAAGTGAGGTTCAAGGACCCTGTGGAATAAAACACGAAAAAGACACACAATAGACAAAGACATACACTAATTGAAGATACGCCAAATATCTTCCCAAACATTAACTGTGGAGTAAGGAAAAAGATCTTATAATTGTGGCTTACTTATGGACCAAGGTTATCTGACCTCATGAGCCTTAGCGTGGTATTGGGGGTTCCTTCCTCACTGCTTAATATAGCAACCTATAAGATGTTAAAGGTAGGTTTTAGGGTCATGAATACGTGGTAATACTGGATATCCCCGTTACCCTTCTTTGCACAACAGAACTCACGGTTACTGCACGACCTAGTAGACTGCCATCGCCTCAACGCGGCTCCGACGATGTGTCGAGTCTTGTTGATTCGTCTCTTTTTTACCGCCAAAACCACTTCAATTAGGTGGTAATTGGAAGCGGAATCATGCCCAAAGAAATACACCACCATAGACATGAAGCTGACATCCGAATCATAATCCAAGCCTGGCTCACTTTCTTATTGATGGGCATAATAGACTGCTCAACCCTGAGCACGCTTCTAAACTGACAACACTCAATCAATCAATCAAGAATTTCTTAGAGTGCACTACTTACCCGTCAGGGTCTCAAGGCACTGGGGGAAAAAAAGGGGGGGCTGCTACTGGTCGAACAGCCAGGTCTTGAGTAGCCTCCTGAAGGTCAGCAGGTCTTGGGTCTGCCGTAGGCTCAGTGGGAGGGTGTTCCAGGTCTTAGCCGCAAGGTGGGAGAAGGATCTGCCGCTGGTGGTTGTTCTTCAGATGCGAGGGACAGTGGCGAGGGCAAGGTCGGCGGAACGGAGCTGGCGGTTTGGGATGTAGAAGAAGAGTCGTCTGTTGAGGTAGGCTGGGCCGGTCTTGTGGAGTGCCTTGTGTGCATGGATGAGGAGCTTGAAGGAAATCCTCTTGTTGACAGTGAGCCAGTGCAGGTTTCTCAGGTGAGGGGTAATGTGGCTGTGGCATGGTATGTCGAGGATCAGGCGTGCAGAGGCGTTTTGAATGTGTTGCAGTTGTTTGATGAGCATGGCCGGGGTTCCCGCATAGAAGGCATTTCCATAGTCGAGTCTGCTACTGACGAGGGCCTGGGTGACTGTTCTTCTTGTATCTGTCGGGATCCACCTATAGATCTTGCGGAGCATGCGGAGGGTGTTGAAGCAGGAGGAGGAGACTGCGTTGACTTGCTTGGTCATGGAGAGTGTTGAGTCGAGGATGACTCCAAGGTTGCGTGCGTGGTCCGTAGGTGTCGGGCTGCTCACAGTGCGATAGGCCACCAGGAGTCGTCCCAGGCTGAATGGTTGGAGCCGAGGATGAGGACATCCATCTTGTCCGTGTTCAGCTTCAGTTGGCTGTTCTTCATCCAGTCAGCGATGGCCTTCATTCCTTCATGGAGGTTGGATTTGGTGGTGAGGGGGTCCTTAGTGAGGGAGAGGATCAGTTGAATGTCGTCGGCGTAGGAGATTGTGTTGAGGTCGTGCTGTCAGGTGACTTGAGCGAGCGGGCCATATAGATGTTGAACAGTGGCGGGCTGAGGGTTGATCCCTGGGGTACACCGCAGATGATCTTGAGGCATCGGATCAGAATGGGGAGAGGCGGATGCTCTAGGTTCTGCCGGAGAGGAAGGAGGTGGTCCATTCCAGGGCCTTGTCTCGAGTCCCTGCATCGTGGAGGTGTGTGTGTAGTGTGCAGAGGCAGACAGTGTCGAAGGTGGCAGAGAGGTCCAGGAGGATGAGGGTCACGGTCTCACTGTTGTCCAGCAGGGTCCTGATGTCATCGGTGGCAGCGATGAGGGCAGTCTCGGTACTGTGGTTGCTATGGAACCCTGACTGGGATGGGTCCAGGATGCTGTTTTCTTTGAGGTATCGGGTTAGCTGTCTGTTGACGGTCTTCTCAATGACCTTGGCTGGGAAAGGAAGCAGGGAGAAGGGCTGGAAGTTCTTGAGGTCTCTCGGGTCCAACTTGGGTTTTTTGAGTAGGGCGTTGATCTTGGCGTGTTACCATTTCTCTGGGAAGGTCGCGGTCTCGAAGGAGAGATTGATGACGTTGCGCAGGTGGGGTGCGATGGAGCTGCTGCCTTTTTGAAGATGTGGTGCAGGAGTGGGTCTGTCGGGGAGCCGAAGTGGATTGTGCTCATGGTCTTGATGGTGTCATCTATGTTCATTTTGGCCCAGGCTAGTCAGGGGGTCGTGGTCGATGGTGTGTGGGGTGTCTGGAGTGTCGATGTCTGTTGGGGCTGTCTGGGCATTGAAGCTGTCGTGGACGTCAGCGATCTTGTGGTGGAGGAAGATGGGGAGGGAGTCGCACAGGACTTGCGATGGCAGGATGTTGTTGGTGTTGGAGCTGGGGTTGGAGAGTTCCTTTACGATGTTGAAGAGCTCCTAGCTGTTGAGTGCATTGTTGTCGAGGTGGTCTTTGAAGGAGGTCCTCTTGGGAGACCTGATGAGGTTATGGTGTTTGCGGATGGCGTCTTTTTGGGCTGCGAGGCTGTCCGGTGTCTTTTCGTTGTGCCGTAGAACACTGCAAGGTGTTCTACGTAGGGTTGGACTGGCCTAGAAGGCAATTGGGCAGTGCTTGAGGGGCTGGTCTGATCGGTCAATGTATGGAGCTTTTATGGAGGTTTCTGGCCTGTTTGTTTCCTCTGCTGGGCCAGTATTTACTGTTGACTTACTTGATGTTACCACAAATCTTGCCTGTGGCCCGTATAAATGGATGCAGTCTCCTATTCCTTGCAAAACACTTGTACATCTTAGGCCATATTTATGACGCACTTTACATCACTCTTGCACCATGCAAAGTGATGCAAGAGCAACTCATACCTCAAGTCACATTTTCAAAGTTGCTAAAAAAATCTGGAGTAATTCAACGCAGCGCAAATCGCTGAGTTGTGTTACTCTGCCCTGGGAAGTTTCCATGGGCGCTGCCTAAATGTTCCCAGACAACTCCCATGGTTTTGATGCATTACCAGGTTTGGAATGCCATAAAAAATACACCTTCTCAAGAGAGTTTTAACAAGGAGAAATATCTATACTTCTCCTTGTTACATCTTCTTTCTAGGTGGGCTACATTCTGCAGCACACATAGATATAGGTATATGCCCCTCAGAATAGCTTTTGTGCTGAAAGGTTTTCCTTCCCGCACAAAAACAACCCTGAATACAATGCAGTCACCCTTGCACTATTGTACAAGGGTGTCGGTATTGGCACAAGGCTGTTTATTGTGTGCCAGCCCTGGGGGAAAAGTCAGGAAGTTGCCTTATGCCTTAAATATGGTGCATTCCTGTCCTTTCCCAGTGACGGCTTGCTGTGCTGCACCACCATTTAATAAATATGCCCCCTTGTCTTTACAAGTTTAAAACTACCCCATTTGCAAATGTATTCCACTTGTTTAGGTATCACTAATGGGGTTCACTTTTATTTTATTGCCCACGCATATTTTGTATCCCAGTCGGACCCTCGTTCTACGTGGTGTTGCCAGTCACAATTAAACGACTAAATTATCACGATCAGGTCAGTCTCATGAATAAGACCCTGAAATGCCTGCCCTCCAGGACTGTATCCTTCCAAACCAGCTGCATCATTAATTGTTTTTCAAGGTCGCAGTTGAAATGTTAAATCTTTAGGACTTATTAAAGTGCAATCAAGGAATAGCATAACAAGTGTATTTGTACCGACCAGATTCTCCCTCATGGAGCTGTCTGCGCCTTAATATCCGACGTTTATTCCCCCCCGGTATTCATTATATCAAATTTATAAAGATGAAATACTGAGTGGAAGTCAGTATTAAAACATGTTGTGACCATGGGGTCAGAAACAGAACCCTTGAATTAATGCTTTTCTCCACTGAGCCACCAGAACAGGAATACATACTACTGACTTTCTGAAATAGTGCCAATGTATTATCAATAATGATGCCTTAAAAAAACAGTAGCAAGAACTAGAACTTTAAAGAGGATGGAAGCAGTTTATTTCTAGCTGCAGTAATTCTCTGGGTTTTGCAGTCGATTCGTTTTATCTACAGCTGTGCTTATAACTTAAAGTGTTTGTAGTAGCATAAACCCGCCTAATTATTGATTGCGTGAATTAATGTATAATTGACCATACATTTTCTATGATGTCCGATATTTGTTTGTGACATGAATAAATGCATTGCTGTTTTATAATATTATTAGTCAATACTTTTAGAAAGCCACTATTCAGGGAATGAAAGGGTTGACAGAACAGTAACATTACATAGCACGAAAAGATGAACATAAATTGATAAAAAACTTTTTGTTGTTCGCCAACATTTTTCTTTAGCATCATGGGGAACAAATTAACCTATAAAATGATTTGTGCTTCATTTATTTTTTCTGTTTTGAAATTGCACTCCTGCTGTGAAGTCCGTGCATGTTCTACGTCAGAGACTTGAGGTAGTCTGCATTAACTATTATTTTTTAATTTTTTTAAACTTTTCTCCTGCAGCTTCGTATAATTAACTTCAAAATGATTTATTCCAAATGCACACCTAAACACTATCTTATTATAATTTTAGATTTTCGAATGTTTCCAAGTTATTATTGAAAGTTTATCCTCAGCAGAATTAAATCGCAACACGTCAGAAAAATGTTTCAGAATGGCAAAAGAGGCCAGACATATGTTTCAACTTAACGAGTGCGGTCTCGAGTTTCCTTGCAGGTAACACAAAGGGAAGTGTGCAGTTGAAGATACACTGGGGCATGTTTACAATGTCTGGCGCATCTCTGCAAATCAGCAGGGATGTGCCAGAAGAGATGTGTCACATAATCCCTCCTTTGCGTCACCACAGATGTATTGTAAACCGTTTCAATTGACTGCAATAACTGGTGTTCTGCAGCATCATAAAATCAAAGATTGTATTTAGGTTATTTTGACAAAATGCAAATTTTAATTTTGTTGTCTAAAATCAACATTGGTCGTCA
The DNA here is from genome assembly GCF_964263255.1 of Lissotriton vulgaris. NCBI lineage: Eukaryota > Metazoa > Chordata > Amphibia > Caudata > Salamandridae > Lissotriton > Lissotriton vulgaris. The sequence goes on from NC_141694.1 coordinate 637,338,908, forward strand.
CAAAAATGCAATACATTAATATTTCCTTCCAACATTGAGAAGGTATTAAATTACAGTTCACAAGGTGTTTAAATAATCTGGTATTCTCTCTCGAACACAATAACCTGACTCAGACATGACCTGTGTGAAATTACTGTAAATATAAATGTACAGGAATTTATATAGCGCAAATCACCAAGCAGTTTCTAAGCGCTTGCTTAGGGAACCCGTCCTGGTATTCCCCTGTGAGATTACCCCGGCAGGGTATCCGCAAGGTGAAAGCCAGGCATCCCGCCACGAGGGGCCGTTGTGAAGATTAAGCAAGCTATTGCCCAGAGTCGCAGAGTGTGAACCCGTGAATCGAGTAGGCACTGGAGCGAGAATTGTCAAGTCCATGGACATTTTAGGACTCAAGACCCCGCCGAGCCAGGAATTGAACTCTGGTCCTGGGCTGACCTCAGCTTCCAGGTCTGCCTCCTCTAACCAGTGAGCCACACTTCTCCACTAACTAACATTAAATTCAGGAGGGACCCTGTGTTCCTCAGAACCTGAGTATGTAACCGTATATGGCTAGAATGGGTTCTTTTGGGAGATTGTTATGTCTTCAAACAATTTTATACTTCAGTTGCAGATCGAACATCTGAGGGTGCGCTGCTCCTTGCTGTGGCTGAAGCTTTCATGCACTAAACTAAATACATGTGAAGATATGTGGCTCCTCTCGTGATTAAGTACTACTTACCATATTTGGCGACGAGGATGGGATAATAAGTGACACTATGTGGGGTAGTTCTGTACACCCATAACCTGCCCTTCATAACCTTCTTCCATCCTAGGTTATTCACCAAAGCTAACGGCAACTGATCTTTCACCACACGATTAAACCTCTCCACCAAACCATTACTCCTGGGGTGGTACAGGGATGTCCTAATGTGCCGAATACCATGCTTTTAAAAAAAGTCAAACATTTCAACAGACACTAACTGGGTACCTTAAGAACAGTTCCTTGGGATAACCTTCTTTGGCAAAAACTTCACTAAGGAAATCCAACACAACAGAATTGCAAATCAATTCAACAACCTTATTTCAGGCCACCTAGATAAATAATCAATAAGTACCAAAACAAATGTAGGTGTACCTCCAAACACAGCAAAAGGTCCAGAAATATCCAAGGCCAATTTGTTCCAAGGCACAGACGGTGGCTCAACAGATACCACAGGAGTTGGCACAGTAACCTGGGACATGTCACTAATGACACAAGCATTACAATCTTTAACAAAATGTTCCGCCTTCTGTCAACACGAGGCCACCAGAAATCTTCCCTAATTCTACATTTAAGTGCCCTAATGACGCCATGGCCATTATGAGCAAGATGTAAAATCTTCCTTCTAAGGCCTTCAGGAACAACCAGTAAACCACCTCCGCGCAGAATACCATTTACCACAGATAACTTCTCATCTACCTCCTTAACATATGTCCAACCCCGAACCATAAACTGTTGGACAATTGACAAAACATCATCCTTCCCCAAAGATTCTAAACACTCCTTTTCATATATTGCCCCTTCCAATGCATTGTCCAGGGAACTCATCACACAAAACATAAGCAAATCATCATCAAAATTGAAATCTAAATAACCATCATCTTGTACGGGTAATCTAGATATATAATCCACAGCAAAATTCCTTTTCACAGAAGCAAGTTCTAACTTGTACTGAAACTCTTGCATGCGATACTGCCACTTGGCAATGCAGGGAGTTGCTCTTCCACCACCACGGGTACAAAATAAATCCACTAAGGGTTTATGGTCAGTTTGTAGAACACATTCTCTCTCCCATAGGTAGGTTTTGAAATGCTCAGTATCCCAGCACATGGTCAAGGCTTCCCTTTCAATGGTGGAACAAGTGGCCTCAGCTCCACGTAAAGTCTGGGTTGCAAACGCTATAATCTCCTCACAGCCATTCGGGCACTTTTGTAACAAAACTGCCGCAAACCAACGGTGTTATCATCAGTCATCAAGATAATAAAATCCTCAGTGTTAAAGGACTTCAAATGCTGTGCAGAAGCTATTAATCTTTTAATTTCTATAAAAACAAACTCACACTTACACGTCCAATCATATCTAGTACTCTTCTTGAGAACGTTCCGTAACACCGCAGTCTTGCTATCAAATTGCAGTACAAATTTGGCATCAAATTCAACTAATCCTAAAAAGGACCTGAGTTGATCTTTATCTCTAGGTGCTGGAGCATCCTCTATGGCTTTCAAGATTTTCAATTTAGGTTTGACCCCATCGACAGATACGTGTTGTCCCAAATAATCTACACCAGACTGAGCAAATTAACATTTGTCTCTTCCTAATGTCATGCCGTTTTCCCTTAAAATTTACAAAACTCTTCTCACGCTGGCATCCTGTTCCTTATCATATTTACCATATATTAAGATGTCATCTTCAAAACAAGTTACCCCATTCACACCTTTAAACAAAATCTCCATGACTCTTTGAAACACAGAGGATGCTAATCCGAAAGGCATGTGGATGTAGCGGAAAGCACCCTCTGGTGTGACAAATGAAGTTAAATGTCTAGAATCATGATCCACCTCAATTTGGTGATATGTTGCTGACATTTCTAGGGATGACATGATCTAAGGTAGCCAACATTTCATTGATACTGGGCAAAGGTTGGCGAGCCACCCAAATGGTGCGATTAAGATCGTGGATGCCCACCCATATTTGCAAAGATTTATCTGCCTTGTGAGCTAAAACGACCAGGGACAACCATTCAAAACCTTCTATGGGTTCTATGATAGACATGGCACACAAGGTATCAACTCTTTTTTAAGTTCCTGTCTAAGACATAAGGGTACCTTCCTTAATTTGTGAACTACAGGAATAGCATTGGTATTTAACACTATGCAATGTTTAAATCCACGCAGCTTACCCAAGCAGTCACAAAATACTTCCTTGAATTTGTTGACCCAATTTGAGGCATTAACGTCTTGTTAGCAAGCAACCACATTCAAAGTAGGATTTTAAGAAGCGATCCTTAGTTATTAACAACTCAGGATGGTTGGGTTCTAAGATTATATTGTGATTACCCTGGTCATCCCAACCAAATACATTTGACCCATTCTTTACTACAAATATATCAGTGTTAGTGAAATTGTCACAAAACTTAAAATCAGCCTTATACTTGCAGGGAACATCCACTTTTTTTCCACCATACGCAAATAACTTAATATCAGTTGACTCTGATACCACATCATAAAACTTTGTGAATTTATCTTCACATAAGAGGGTAACAGGAGAACCTGAATCCGCCATTATATTTACGCTATGGCCATTAACTGAGAGATTAGAAAACGGGGGGTTCCTTTAACCAATATGTTTGATAAATACACAACTATCATCAAACCGACTTGACTCCTCTCCACTAATCATTAAAAGATACCCATCGCTATCCACATTTCCCTTGTCAACATCATATTCACACATAGTACTAACAGTTTGCTTTCTTTGACTACTTGCTCTACAAATATGAGAAAAATTACCTTTGGGGCCACACTTAAAACAAGTTCGATTCAAAGCAGGACAATGTTTGAAATTTCCCAAATGTGACCTTCTACCACACCTGTAGCATACAAAATCGTTATCGGAACATAATGAGGACTCCTTAGGTACTTTTGCAACTTTTAAATTTTGATACTTAAGTTTATCACCCTCACTTTTTTGTACAGCATTGCCTTCCTTCGATTCTACCTTGGAGCGACTCGCAGCTAACTCTTTCATACAAATGTCAGATTGTTCAATGCTTCTTGCCAATTTCAATGCCAGTTCCAAACTAGGATCCTCAATAGCTAAAAGACGTTCTTGAATCCTTATATTGAAAGTTTTTTCAATGAGTTGAACACAAATAATTTCCTCTTTCATATCCCGATAATTACAGTTCAAAGACAAAGTGCGTAAAGATGAAATAAAATTGACGATTGATTCTCCAGGAAGTTGTGCCCATTGTAAAAATGTATGTCTCTCTAGTACTACATTCCTTTTAGGTGAAAATCTTTTGACTAGAGTTTGAATTAAAGATGCATATTCATTGACAATGGGATCAGCATCACCCTCACCACTGGGAAGAACATGTACCATTTTAATTTGTAATGTTTTTAAAATGGATCTACTCTCGTGACCCAAATTATACACCAATAACGCTTTTTTGTGAGGGACGTGAAAGTGTCACCATCTATTGCATCAAGATAGGCTCCGAAAGCTTCAAGCCACTGTGTTCAGTGAAACGGTGGAGAACCAGGTTCTTCTAAATAGGGAGGTGGTGGAGATATTCCTTCCATAACTAAATGTGCACACAAAGAAAGTTGCTGCCAACAATAACATTTAAATGTAAAATGTAAAACAGTTACTGTTAATGATATGTCACTGTTACACAGAGAGAACACAATGAAACATGTGCTAGCACCACATACGAAATATTAAGTTGATAAATGGTGTCAAAAATTGAAATGAGTAAAAATGGCAAAAAATAATTAAAGCTGTGCCTATCACCATATGCAAGGTAATACACAAACGTTGGTCATCTAATAATAAGGATGACGTAAGTTATTTAATTTGAAGGTTGACAGCCAATTGTTAAAGGTGTGCCTGCCACCATATTCAAAGCCTCACAACAACTTTTGTCATCCAAATACAACGATGACGTAAAGTGGAGAGTTGAAGGTTAACAGGCAATGGGGTGCCTGTCACCGTGAGCAAAATATTTGTGTACATTTTTAGAGATTCAAGATATCAAGCATTTGAAGGTGGCCATGTATTCTCCAGCCTCCAATGGACTGGTGGAATGGGGCAATAAAGTTCTGAAAGAAGGAATTCAAATGACCCTGGCTGCTGCTCTTGATGTTGGAATGTTTTTGTAGGAAAAGGTGTAGAATTACAATACTTTGCCACGCTCTACCACCAGAGTCACTCCCTTTGAGTTACTAAGGGGTAGAAAGACAAACACTACTCTGTTGCCGTCCTGGGTTGATGGTAGAATATCTGTTGGTGATGGCTCTGGTTTTAGGAGTGCGGCAAATGTTGTTCAGGAGAAACAGTTGGACATGAAGAAAAGGTTTGACAAGAGAGGTTACCGTTGTGATTTGGGAATGTCTTTTGGGGATTGGGTTGTGTTCAAAAAAACATTCAAGATTAAAAAAGGTGAATCTGTATTTTCGGATCCTGTTTTAGTCTGTAAAGTTATTAAAAGTGCTACGTTTTTTGAAGTAAAGGTTGGTGGAACAAGAGGCAGTCGGTGAAGTTGACAAAGGAACAAGCGGAATTAATTAGAGGCAAGACAGTCTAGTTGATGGAGCATGATCTTGAGTGGACACATTGGTTACATGATCATGAACAGCCTAGGTTAATGGGTGAGAATGTAAGTCCGTCGAATGATGGGCCTGTTGGTTGTGCCTTGGGGGAGATTTAGATAATTCTGTTTGAGGCGTCGTATTGGAAAACCCCCTTCCAGGATCAAGGATTTTGTTAGATACTAATTTAGTGGTTCTTTGGGAGCTCACATCTTTTTGTGTGAGGGGAGGAGGTGGTGTAGTAATTTTTTTTCTGTGAAGGGGGAAGTGATGCAGTTGGTTAGTATTTCTCTTCATTGTTCTTGTTGTGTTGCTTTTTGCCTCGCTCTTGGAGTGTGCATGTTCGGGGGTTTGATCGGCTTCTATCAGTTGCAGATCGAGCCTGTGAGGGTGCGTTGCTCCTTGCCGTGGCTGAAGCTTTCATACAATAAACTACCTACATGTGAAGATATGTGGCTCCTCTTGTGATTAGGTACTACTTACCACAGTTTTTCATTATTTTATATCATATGAATACAGAACACATGGATCTGAGTTACTTTGTATATTGTTTTTACTAATGAGGTTACATTAAAGAAGCGACAAAGTCTGCTACAGAAAGTACAAACGTGAAGTGCTTGTGCAGTGTAATCAAGTGACTTAGGGGCAGATGTATCAAGATTCCATTTTGCGATTCCTAAATAACGATTTTTAAGGAATCGCTATTTAGAATTCGCAAAGTGGAATGTATGAAAAAAATTGCTTTTTTTTGCGATTCCTTAATCTTCCTTATTTGCGAATTCGCATTTTGCGAATTCGCAAATAAGGAATAATTTCCCATGCATTCCTATGGGCCAGGAGGCCCATTGGAATGATTGTGAAGTAATTCTCAAAATGAGAATTAGCAATTTGCTAATCGCAATTTGAGAATTATTTCAAGGGTGCAGGAGTGTCTCAAAGACACCCTGCTGCACCCCTGAAATGTACATGCATGTGCATATGGCGCACATACATGCCCTATGGGCATGTGTGTGCGTCACATGCCACCATCAAAAATGCTAAATTGTGCATTTTTTAAAGACTTCGCAAATTTCCATCAACTACAACTTGCTGGTAATTTGCGAATTCTTAAACAAAAATCGCAATTCAAAAATGCTACATACATAGCATTTAAGGAATCGCAAAATTGTGATTCCTTAAATGCTATGGCAAAATAAGGAATCGCAAATTTTAGCTATTTCTTATTTTGCAAATTCTTGATGCATGCCAAAACATGCAGAAATACCTTTTGCGATTCGCAAAGGCCGAAATTCTGAGAATTTCGGCCTTTGCGAGTCGCAAAAGGCTTGATACATCTGTCCCTTAAACACAAATACAACAGAGACAACAGGTTTCTTGACAAAAGTCAATTTCATCATTTCAGTGCCCATTTCTCTTCATGAAAACTCTAAATGTCTGGCTGTTTCAATTAATTTTTGATGCTTTATGTTGGGCTTCAGATGTAATGTGTTGTGAAGTAAACACAAAGTCTTCTTTAGTTTTAAGTATTCATTCAAGTAACAAATAACTGCAGGTGATGCTCCTTTTCCAGACAGCAGTCAACTGACTGGGAAAGGAACATTCAACATATCTATAAAGGAGTGTTCCAATACAGAACATAATTACCTCATGTGCATTTAATTATACATACCAGGTTACAACACATCCTCTTACCTTTACACACAAGGGGGAAACATAACATGAATTTAAATAAACCTAAATCAATTACGACGAAAGACTGAAATAACTAGTGGTAACAGCATAACATGAACAACATGTTCAAAAGTAACAAATGATCAATTACAAACATAATCCCTCAAATACCTGGGAGGATACCTGTTCCTAAAAATCCTTGTAATATCTCCCTGAACTCTCCCACTCAACACTTCCACATCATCCATCAGCATGTAACCACTACAACCTTCCATCTCAGTCTATTTTTTCTCAGCGCTTGTTCCATCTTTTACCATTTTCTAAAACAACATACAGTTCATGCACTGCCTTCACCCGAAAGGGTCCACAGAACTTGATACAACTTCCATCAATTCTTCCACTTTTGACTTTGACTAAATCACAAGGTTTAAAATGTTCATACACACCACATCCTTGCAACAAATTCATATGAACCTCATTTCCATCTTCAATTTTTTTCATTCATGTAGGAGACATTTTTGTGTTGGCATTGCGTCCCCTCATTACTTTAAACTGAATTTCTTTCGTAGTACCATTTTCTGTGGTGCGATACGCCCACACAAGCTCTTCCACCATTTTTTTTAACATTTCCTCTATTCACAAACACCATTTGCACAACCCCCTTAATCAAACGGTTTGCCCTCTCAACGACACCATTGCCTTGTGGGTTGTACAATGACATGCGTGAATGACTTGTACCACAAGTCTCTAAAACTATTTCATTTCCCTGGACGTCAACTGAGTACTATTATCAGTTATTAACCCGTTTACTGCGGCAGACATTCCACTAAGGTGTGGGCATTCTATTGAGTGGGTGGGGCTGTGTGGGCCAACGCTCGTTCACAGCACCCGCCCGACGCGAGCACGGAAGGGGTTTACTTGACTGGGAATCCTTCTTCTCTAAACATATCTTCCATGATTTCAATAGTTTCTTTGTAGTAATATCATGCATAAACTTAACCACCAACCACTTTGAATACACATCAACCATAACTAAAGCAAACTTACATTCAGAAGTCAAAATCCTCATTGGACCAATAAAATCCATGCAAACTGTGTGCCAAGGTTTCCCTGGATTGGTGATTTCTCCCATGATTGACTGACTTTCAATTTTCAGCCTTTTTCCGCCTTCTTTGAATTCAACACACGCTTTCACCCAAACTTTAACATTTTGGTCCATACCTGGCCACCATTAGATCTCATTAAATCTCTTTTTAGTAAGTGTTTTACCTACATGGCCTTCATAAGCTAACTTGAACAGCTCAAAACGCACTCCTTGAGGAGGAACAAATTTGTCTCCTCTCGAAATCAGAGCTTCACCACAAACAGACAGTTCATCAACTATTTTCACAAAAGGACATACCACAACAGGAACTGTACTCTCTCTTCTCACTCCCTTATTCACCATCTCCATTACCTGAGTCAAAATAACATCTTCTTTAATCTTTGAAGCCAACATTCTTTCCCAATAGCACCTTGAATACCAACGTCATCATCAACATACGCCACAGCACCCTCATCACCATACGCTTCTACCCCTTCTCTGTCAACATTTTGCCACGTTAAGCGTAGTCTAAACAAACTGTCTGCTCAGGTAGTCTTCCATCCAGGCAAATATTCCACTTTATATTGATATTCTTGTAACTGTGCTGCTAAGCGAGCTAATCTTGCAGAAACATTCTCTGTTCCACCAGGCATTACAATTTTCACTAGTGGATTATGATCAGTTCGCAAGATGATTGCAAATCCCTAAACAAACATCCTAAAGTACTCAGTTGCCCACGCTGCAGCTAATGCCTCTCTCTCAACTACCAAATCATTTCTTTCAGTACTGGTGAGAGAGCGTGAATCAAAAGCTACAGTGCGTGCAACCTCTTTGTGTTTTGTGAAAATACTGCACCCAAGCACTTGCGTCAACTTTAAGAATTGACAGTAACCTTGTGTCAAACGGAGTTAACGATTTGGCATTACATATTTCCAATGTAATATTTTCAAAAGACTTCTCTTGATCTTCAGACCACTCAAAAACACATCCTTTCCTCAAAAGTTTCTTCAAATGTTCATTTTTTTCTGCAAAATTATTTTCGAATTTTGCATAATATTCTACTAGACCAAGAAATTATCTAAGTTGATCTTTGTTTCGTGGTGCTTCAACTTTTCATATGGCCTCCAATAAGTCTTTTTTCGGTTTAACCCATGACAAAGAAAAAGTATATCCTAGATAATCCACCTCTTCAACAAATAATTTACATTTCTCTTTTTTAAGAGTTAGACATGCTACAGCCATCTTATCTAATACTTTTTTTAAATCATGTTATGACAAAAAATCGACTCTCCAAAGATAAGGACGTCATCTTGAAAGTACACTACTCCATCATTGTTCTTGAGAACTTGGCCCATCATACGTTGAAATACACTAGCCGCTGAGGAGAGTCCAAACGACATTCATTTGAATTGATAAACACCTTCCATAGTAATAAAAGCTGTTAAACTTTTTCAGTCGGGATGGACTTTAATCTGATGATATGTACTTTTTTAATCTAATTTAGAAAAATACTTTGCACCCTTCAGACACAACACTAACTCCCCTATATTTTTGGAAGTGAAATATTATCAGTGATAATGTTTTGATTTACTGTGCGCAGGTCTACACACAAACTAAAACTGCCATCAGATGTGCCTGTAACTACGACCAGAAAAATCCAACTTTAGGTTTCAACAAGTTCAAAGATACCTTGAGGGATCATTTCCTTAACATGCGCTTGACTTCTTTGTTGAGCTCCATTGGAACTTTCCTAACTTTGTATTGGATAGGTACTGAACCTGGTTTTACTAATATTTTATGAACATAGTTTTTTAAAAATCCAATCTCATCAGAAAACACTTTACGTGCTCCATTAACAATATCATCAGTGCGCACATCACTTACTGCTAACACCTGATTTGGTACATGTGGATTTATAATAATCCCCAAATCATACTGATGTTGCCACCCAAGAATAAGAGGACCAGACTTTACCATTTATACTTTGTCTTTCATTGTTCTTCCTTGGAAATTTATCTCTGAGGTCATGCAACCTTGAATATCTATATTTTCTCCTTGGTAGCCTCCTGGATTAATATCTTTTGGTGAAAGTTTCATATTGGACCAACTTTTTTTGAACATATTTTCAGGTAAAATTGTATATAAAGATCCAGCATCTACCATAAGTTCCACTGCAACTTTGGTTTATAAAAAACATTGCCTTAGGTCTAGATCTCCCATATAAATCCTCCTCACGCTGTACATACAATAACCTATCTGTCATTTCTTCCTCAGAAATATTTTCTTGTATCAAGGCTATATTCGTACTGTTCTTGGATCTACACATGCGTGAATAATATCCTTTGCGACCACAGCGTCTACATTCTTTTCATATAGCATCACAACTTTTAGAGTCTGCAGTATGAAAACTACTCCCGCACATACTCTACCCTGCTGTTTGGTATTATTATCAAAAACCTTAGTAGGTGTAGAAGAATAACTTCGCAGATGTTTGAATTTTTCTAAATTTCTTCACTTTCTATACACAACACTTCCCCGTCAACTTTTCTTTTTTTCCATTTCTCTCATGCAATGTTCAGATTGTTCAACTACTTTTGCGACTTCTATGGCATCATATAAAGATGGATTTTCTGCAGCGCAAAGTCTCTCTTGCATTTTCTTGTTTTTACACTGTACAATGAGTTTTTCACAGATCATCTCCTCTCTTATAGCCCCAAATTGACATGAAACTGATAATTCCCTTAACCTAGATACAAATTGGTCTATCGTCTCATCCATTTTCTGTGATTGGGCTTAAAACTTATACCTAGACATCACTATGTTAGTTTCCTTTGCAAATCTTCTCTCCAACCTAACCTTAGCATCTAGGTAAAGATTGGCAATTTATTGTCCATTTCCACCTGTAGCCACTGGTAAATACTTAAATATATGCTGTCCCGCCTTCCCTAAAGTACTTAACAACAGAGCTTTCTTCAGCGAGTTACTAAATTCACCATCTAGTGCCTCAATATAATTTTCAAACACTTCAATCCACTCTTCCCACTCGGTAGATGGAGTACCTGCTTGCGCTAAAAATACAGGTGGTGGGATTATTGCTGCATTCATGACCACTGTAAAAAGAATATTATTTCATTTAACAGTATTATTATCTGCTGAAAATTTCAAGAATGTTTAGTGGTATGCCTAAAACCAATGGTTGTCATTATGGAATCAAAATGTTGAATTTTTAGAATGATGGTATGCTTATCACCGAAGGATGTGAAAGCACCAAATTTCCTTCTTTCTTCAAGGTGTGCAGATCAACAAAGTAAAGCAATGTGAAACATATCCTGGAGTGGCAGAAGCGTTCATGAAGTATCTTGTTGCTATCTTGTTCTTTCATTAATAATAAAACAGTGCCTTTAGTTGAAGTACAACTGCAGAGAAGTAATTCTGTTACCCAGAGATGTTCTTCCGTAATGAGCTTTAACTCGAAACGCTGATGACAACTTTTAAAATGGTTGCAAACAAAACAGGTGATGGACAGAATGTGGATCAATGTCACACATTCACCCCAGTCCGAAGATCTGGGCCCAAATCCATCGTTTTGTTGCACTCCACACCACCCTGGGTTAGACAATGGCAATATGCAAATCAGCTCTGACCCTGTGCCCCACGGGAACAGTCCAGTCCGAACTACAAAAGCCATGTCCTTCCCAGAACGGAATCAAGCATCCGAGGACCGGACCGGTTTCGAGGTAACAACTCTCATCAGCCCGGCTAGCTTGACTCCAGTGGTGTGGAGTGCCTGGGACCCACGTCTGAGCATCCCCAGCGCACTTAGGGCGGTAATTGCAAACAAAACAGGTGATGGACAGAATGTGGATCAATGTCACACATTCACCCCAGTCCGAAGATCTGGGCCCAAATCCATCGTTTTTTTGCACTCCACACCACCCTGGGTTAGACAATGGCGATATGCAAATCAGCTCTGACCCTGTGCCCCATGGGAACAGTCCAGTCCGAACTACAAAAGCCATGTCCTTCCCAGAACGGAATCAAGCATCCGAGGACCGGACCGGTTTCGAGGTAACACCTCTTATCAGCCCGGCTAGCTTGACTCCAGTGGTGTGGAGTGCCTGGGACCCACGTCTGAGCATCCCCAGCGCACTTAGGGCGGTAATTGCAAACAAAACAGGTGATGGACAGAATGTGGATCAATGTCACACATTCACCCCAGTCCGAAAATCTGGGCCCAAATCCATCATTTTTTTGCACTCCACACCACCCTGGGTTAGACAATGGCGATATGCAAATCAGCTCTGACCCTGTGCCCCATGGGAACAGTCCAGTCCGAACTACAAAAGCCCTGTCCTTCACAGAACGGAATCAAGCATCCGAGGACCGGACCGGTTTTGCGGTAACACCTCTCATCAGCCCGGCTAGCTTGACTCCAGTGGTGTGGAGTGCCTGGGACCCACGTCTGAGCATCCCCAGCGCACTTAGGGCGGTAATTGCAAACAAAACAGGTGATGGACAGAATGTGGATCAATGTCACACATTCACCCCAGTCCGAAGATCTGGGCCCAAATCCATCGTTTTTTTGCACTCCACACCACCCTGGGTTAGACAATGGCGATATGCAAATCAGCTCTGACCCTGTGCCCCATGGGAACAGTCCAGTCCGAACTACAAAAGCCATGTCCTTCCCAGAACGTTCTATTTTAATCACGCTATTGTTTTAATTGATTTTAAACTATGTATATATGATGTATAACAGGCTAACTAGGTCTCAGCACTGATTTTGTACATAAATGAACTGTTGATTTTAATTCTGTTTGTATTGTTATCCGCCTTTTATGATTTTTTTAAAATCAAATAAAGTGTACTTTGATGATGATGATGATGATGATGATAGTGCAGGCTGCATACATCGATTTGGGCACAGAGAGATGAAGGAATGCATGTATAACTTTCAACATGTGTTTGCTGCTCACTAATACTGTTAGCACAGGATCGTACTGTTAAATAATGACTCAGAGCTCCAGAACTTATACTTTTTCCAAGGACAGGGACAATTTCCAATACCCAAACAAAGCTCCTTTGTGCTGGTTAGAATCAGTGAATTTTTCTAAAGACTATACCTACTTACCAATCTTCATTGTTATGCTCTTCCTAATCTACCAAATATGGCGATGTAATCTTTGTGTTGTTGATCATATAGACAAATCAGTACTCATGACAAAAATACTATAATAAAGATAGACTCATTTTTATATTCATAAAATGTATCGAAATAATGTAAAATAATCCTCATTAAGTTCAAAAACTCATCACCAATCATAGACTGTCACAAAGCACACAACATCATCAGCAGAGAAAATGACAAATTCATATTCAATGACAATGCTCTAAGGAGTTTATAGGCGAAAAAACAAAAGATTCTGAGACAAAATACATTTGCAAACGTTATGCAAATTCAGATATCAGGCTAATAGTAACCCAATTAGGAAACACTGTCACCTGGCCAGGGTAGACAGCAAAGGCCTTTCAATAAGATTTGAAGAGGCAAAGACTAAGTCAGGAAACACAGAAAGAACAGGAAACCGACGACATGCAACAATCTCCTCCCAACAGTCAACAAAATGTCTCTCCTAAACCCCTTCCTCCAGGCCCTCAATTAAAACCTAAAAGACCAAACCACAGAAGTATCTAACTTAGGCCAGGCTTCACATTTGATTGGTTTAGGAAGGGGGTGTACTGTCACACCACTCTCTGCGCACACATAGGTTTTAAAGACTTCTTTGTTTTAGTCATCCATAATGACAACAACATCTTCCCCAGCTCCTGAGGCTTTTGGGGAGAAAACTAGGCACCAGAGGGATTTCCGGTGCCATGTGCCAGGGTGGCCGACAGCCGTCCTGCGCACTTGAGCACTGTGGCGCATGACGGCTCCCGGTCGTCGTATGCATGCAAAGTGTTACCAAATAGTGGGTAATATTATGCTAATCCCAAAAATAACCAAAGGGTATATTTGTCTTTGGAAGGAACAGAGTGAATAATGGCTTTGATAAGGGACAACTTGGGTTTGATGTCCTCAGAGGACAACGTGTGACCCAAATAATACAGTTTTGAGTACCAAATTGGCATTTGTCTGTCCTAATGGTCATGCCTGCTTCATCTAATTTACTTAAAACTTTAGTCAAATTGTTCAAGTGTGTTTCCCAATTTTCAGCAAACACCAGGCTATCACTCTGATAGGCCTGTACCCCTGGCACATCTATGAAAAGATTATCCATCAACTTCTGAAAGTCACCAGCCGAGGAGGCCTGGCCAAAAGGTAATCTGAGATACTTGTAAACCCCGAAAGGTGTGACAAAAGTAGTGAACTCTTTAGAATCTGCTTTCATAGGTATCTTGTGATAGGCTGAATGGAGGTCAATGATTGAAAAAAGACTTTGCCTCACCCAACCTGGCAAGAAGCTCATGAATCTTGGGAAGAGTATGACAGTCAATTAAGATGTTTTTATTCAAAGTGCGTAAGTCAGCACATAACCTGACCTCCCTAGATTTTTTCCTGATAATAACAATGGGAGATACCTATCCTGAGGAGTAACACTGTGCAATCTCTAGCACTAAGAGGCAAAGGACGTACCTTGTGAACAATAGGTTGGGCACCTGGCTTAAGTCTAATCTGATGTGAAAACCTTTAACAGTGCCTAATTTGTTCGAAAATAAACTGTGAAACCGGTCTAAAACTTTTTTGACATCTAGGGAATGATCTTCAAGATTTAGGGAATGCACCTCATTTTGTTCATCCTCCAATATCCCAACTCTAGTATGGCCTTAAGGAACATTTCCCAGAGCAATGGGGTTATGAGAGCCAGGAATGAGAAGCAACTCCATTTTGACAAGATCTTGCCAACCAACTATGTTGTGTCCCTTGATTGCAACATAGACATTTGTAAAAATTGATCTACCTAAACATTCCAACATTGAATTAAAGTAACCCAACATTTCAATATCACATTTGCTGAATGCTTTGGGGTTGGCATCTGTTTGAGGTAAAGTAATAGAACCTTGCCATTTGTCAAAAAACATGACATCCGATACAATCATTATAGGTGAGCCAGAATCAGCCATAATTGGGATTTCTACTTTCCCAAATAATGCAATACCTAGAGGACCTTCGATAGAATGACTGCTAGATATAGAATTCAATTCAACTGTTAAAAGCAGATCATGAAGTTGCTCTGTGCAGTCATCAAGAGTGTCAGAATATTCTACACTGGTGACTCTAGTAGGTTTTTTAACAGATCTACAGACCCCTTGAAAGTGACCTACTTTTTTGCTCAGTTATTGAGCAAAAAAGTAGATCACTTTCATGGTGTCTGTAGATCTGTTACAATACACATCTTTTCCCTATAGCTGGACACATGGGTTAATTGCTAAGATGCGACTTTGAGCTACACCCATAACAACTTGTGTTACTCTTCCTTATCAAGTATTTAGCAGGTTTAGTTAGGCTATCACCAAACTGGAAGGCTCCAATTGTTAGGCTCCAATTAGAATGTATCTGTACCTTTATATAAGGAAAATAAGGTGTGCCTGTCACCGTAATCGGAGACAGGCTGGAACCTACATGTATCATGATGTTGTGGCAAACCAATCCAATTTGGCCACCTGCGTCAAGACGTGATGATAAAGCTGCATAATTGAGCGTGTGGGCTGGCCAAAGAAATATGGCCGCCCGTGTGATGACGCTGTGATGTCTCTCAAGGAGGAGGATACGATGACGTCACAAGGAGGGGCAGCTCAAAACTCTGCTGGGAATGGTGGAAAACTAGGAGACTGCTGCCATACCCTGTGTAAGGATAGGCAGGACACGGCAAATGAGGGTGCTGTGCTGCGCGTCGTCTGTCTGAAGTAAAGCAGAATACGCCAATGGAAGCGCTGTGTCACATGTCGTCTGCGTGTTTCTTCCTGAAAAGTCCAGAAGAGAAGGTTGGTGTGTGCTCACTGTATGGGCTCCTCCGGTCGTGTCAAATATGTCAAATAAAGTAATGAGGAGATGGGAAGACTCTGATGTACATTAAAAGCGATTTATTCTCAATTAATGAAGCACCCATGACCTAGCGCTCCGATTGCACACTCCGCCAACTGATTAACATTGACAGAATCCTGGAGCGCATTGATCAGAGCCAACTGACCACTTTTATTGAGCAGAATGGCGCTCTGCATGACACACAATCCGGTTTTTGGGCAGGATTCAGTACGGAGACCGCTCTTCTTGAGGTTGCAGAGTCGGTAAGGTGGTCGCTTGATTCAGAAGCATCAGCACTGCTGGTGCTCCTGGATCTGTCCGCGGCATTCAACACTGTCGACCATACCATTCTGGTCCAAAGGCTACAAGGTGCAGGCTTGGGTGGGAAAGTGCTGACCTGGCTGACATCTAATTTGAGTGGGCGTACTCAGAGAGTTGCCCTTAAACCATTTGAATCCTAACTAAAACAGCTCAGGTGCGGTGTTTCCCAGGGCTCAGCCTTGAGCTCTTTACTTTTTAACCTTCACCTAGCCCCTCTGTCCTCGCTGATTGCCAACTGGGGAGTGAAAGCGATTTCTGACGCTGACGACACCCAGTTGGTTTTCTGGTTTAAGGAGTAGACGGCAGATGCCAAGAACCAAAGTGATTCAAAGGGCTTGTCTGCTAGGCTCCTGTTTTAAAGTCACAGAGACATCAAAGACTTCCATAGAAATGAAATTAAATAAATGTTTTTTCAATTAATTAAAATTGTTACAATGGAGAACCAGCTGAGATATTCCAGCACTTAATTAATTTAGTTATGGTCGGTATGTATTCAATCGATAATAAATACCTTTCTAATACATGAATAAAATAGATTTAAAATATTACATTTAACGCTAAAACGAATACTGTGCAGGTACGTGTTCAGTGCTTTAGCCACAAAGTTTTCAATAAAGTGCGATACGTGAGGCATTAGCTAAAAGTTCTTTCACCTTGTGTGCAAATTTTGCAAATCTTGCCAGTTCCATTGGGATGTCCAAGTTGAAGAGAAGTTTCATCGCATCTTGACATGTGCGTGTTCCATATTTTAAAAACAATGGTTTTAGTAAAGTGAGGCGTGCCTGTGCCAAGCAGTGGCATCTGCAGACCAAGTGAGCCATGGTTTCCTCATACAGTTGGCACAGTCAGCAACTACTGACCACCTCTAAAGATTTCCAGTGCATGTTAATGTCTTTTATCGGCAGCACCATGAGTCTCACTGCTAGGATTTGCTTTAAGATTGACTTATTTAAAGAAACATCAAGATAAGGCTGCTTTAGGTGGTCTTCATAGGAGGTGGCAAGACTTCCAACGATCCACCTACAGCACCTGGATCTGAGAATCTTGCCCTGCCGAGTGGTGCCAATCCAGTCCTGGACCCTTGGAATTGCTTATAGAGTGCTTCTCCAGTAAAAAATCCACACACCGCCATCAGTGCACAGCTCGGAACTGGTGCATCTACCTTGATGCTGACACATCATCTCCACTGCTCCTCGCATCGTGTCCTCGATGTCAATGCAACCTTGAACTAAGGTAGTGTTTCAGCAGGCCAAGGCTGCTCCCTGTATCTGACCTGCACTCCATTGCAGTCCTTCAGATTTATTGGTTTTGATCTGGTCTACGGCAACCAGATAGCCCGGGTAAGAGCTTTATGCTTTTAAGCACCACACTTCAATTTATTCTTTAAAATCCATACTTCTGATTATTGGATTTTTTTTCATTTTGGTCTTGTTTTGTTCAATAAATTAAGCTCTGATTTTCTAACCAGGTGTGGTATCTTTTTGTGTGGTGTTTTCAGTTTTACTCTTTGAAGTGCTGCACAAATACTTTACACAGTATCTCTTAATTGAAGCCTGACTGCTCTGTGCTAAGCTATTGGAGGGTGAGCACAGGTTAATTTAGGGTGAGTATTTGACTTACACTGACTAGGATTGTTGTTCCTGTTTGGACAGGGTGCATACCTCTGCAAACCAAAAACCCAATTTCTAACACCGGTATTACCATGTTTTAAGGATTGAACACATGAACTTCACCCTGTTAGCACTATTAAAGTGCACAGAGTGCAAAGGCCAGCATAAAGGAATTCAGCAAACACAGGAGGATGAAGGCAAAATGTTTGGGGGAGACCTTGCAGAGAATGCCTAGTCCAACAATTACATTCTGTTCTGCCTGGGTTTCCACTGATGTCCAGTCTGACATTCTGCTCAGATTTCCTGGCTGGGCAGCAGTGTCTTTCTGGGCTCATCTCTTTATTTAGTTTATGGGCTTATATTGTTTGTACTGGTGTTTTAATAAACACTGTGTCAGTATCCTCTTCATGTTTCCTTTCCTTTGATTGTGCCTGGTTCAATACATAATTTGGCGTTGAGAAGAAAAGGCTTGCCCCTTCTCAAGCCCACCAAAGGTTTTACTATGTTAACTGCCACCTGTGTGGTTTATGGGAGCACAGTCAATGGTGCATTATTATACCATTTAATGTATTTGTCTGGAAAAAATTGATGAGCACATTTACCTGTTGCAGGCACATCATGCAGCCTTCATAAGCTGCACTCCATTGTGGAGTTCCACTACCAGCATGGAGTTTGATGATGATGTTTTGCACACCGGTGTCCCCAGGGATTGTTCAGCCTTTGATTGATCTATTCACGACCAACGGGGAAGGAAGGGCCACTCCACGCATTTCCAAATGGCAATTTAGATTACAGGAATTTCATTATCAGCTCGAATATGTGGCTGGAGCCAAGAACTTGGTGGCTGATTGTTTGTCCAGACTTCCTCTTCCTGATGATGATGATGACGGTTCTGAATGTGATGACTTAGATGTGGTTTGTGCTGTGGGTTCCTTGAGTGATGCTGTAGGTTGTGCTCTCACTGAACATGAGTGGATGGAAGGCATTTCTTTAGACGCTGATATGGTGAAGGTCATTGACCTTGTGAGCAGTGTATGTCCTTGTGACAAGGAATGTTCACCAGAGTTAATGCCTTATAAGAGAGTTAAGGATGAATTATCTGTTGTGTATGGTATATTGAGAAGAGGTGGGTTGCTGGTGGTTCCTTCTTCTATTCGGAAAGGGAAGGGTTTCCGGAAGAAATTGTGTCTGACAACGGGACACAATGGTTTCGTCGGAAATGTCTTTGTTTCTCAAGGAGGCTGGAATTAAGCATGTCCTTACGTCACTTTATCATCCCTGCAGCAACGGTTTGGTTGAGCGTTTCAACTGCATTGTTAAGGAAAACTTCAGCTTGCTTTGGTGAATGGGTTGCATTGGCGTCAAGCAATTAGTGATATGTTGTGGGCAGTGAGAACTACTCCTCATGTTTCTACTGGTGTTGCCCCTTTTAACTAGTTGCGAGGAAGGGTTGCTGGTTCTAAATTAAACCAAGAATGGATGTCAAGAAGGTTAGTGGATGCTAAAAGTTTAGCTGTTGTAACTGATGTCAGGGCTTCTGTCAAAGCCAAGTATGACACTAGACCCTCAGCTTTTTCTCTGTCCAAAGTGAGAGTGGGTGATTGGGTAAGGGTAAAAAAACTGGTTTTCTCCGTAAGGGTGATTCACGATTTTCATCTCCCAAGAGAGTGTCTGTTGTAAAAGACCATGTTGTTGTGTTGGATGATGGTAGGGTTTGGAACAAGAGTACCTTATCCGTTGTGCCTGGTTCCATGAGCGATTGTGTCAACAAGAGGTTTGGGGTTCATTCTTCTTTTGATGATTCTCCTGATGATTCTCGCCCTACTGATGATTCTCGCCCTACTAATGTCTGTGAGAGAAAAGTTTTACCTTCTGATCGTATTTCTTCAATGGAAACCTCTTTCAGGGTAAAATCTATTCCTGCTAAATTTCGTGATTATAAAATGTGGTAAATAGTTTATGTGTGCCACATCAATGGTGCTGGTCAGTCAAACTTTTGGGACCATGAATTGAAGTATTGTTCTTGCTTGTTAAATGTTTTCTACTTATGCTTTATTTTCTTCCTTTACAGTTTTATTTTGTTAAATTTCTTTTGTTTTGTTTTTAGGAAGGGGGGTGTGTTGGGTTCTCTTTAGCTCGTGCTTGTGAGTTCCAACTTGGAGTGTCAATGGGGATTCTATGTGGGGAATTCTATGTTGGGCAGTTGCTGCCTGGGAGCTGTTGGGACTGGTCGTAATAAATGAGCCTCCTACTTACCTGCGTTTGGCTCTTCTTTTCAATGTGATAACCCATAAATTTTAAACTGGATGCTGTATTTTGTGTTTTATTCAACCTGCTCATTCCCCCACCCATCCAGAGCCCTGCTGCAAAGCCATATTTCCTCATTTTCCAAGGAGAATCAAGCAGACGGAGCCATTGAATTAGTGTTGTAATATATAATTGCTCCTGAAATTAAATGTTGATGTCATATCGAAGTGTAGCTTATGCTATACATAGCTGGGCCACTTTTTCATGTGATACACTATTAATGCTAAACTGGATGCTGTCTTTTTGGGTTTTATTTAACCTGCTTCTCCCAGGCAGTGCCCTGCTGTGAAGCCATCTCTCTTCATGCTCTTGCTCTGGCATCAATTAATTAGTGTTGTATACTATGTTAGAAAGTTTGTATTATGACTGAGCATTCCATGATACCCAAGCATCATTTTCAAGGACTTCTGATGGAAGTTCTGTAGAAAACACTTGAGGTCTTTAAGCTATTGTTCAAGATATGTTTCATTGTGTTGGTTTTGCTTTTTCTGTAATAAAATCTCTTTTTGCCTATTTTTGTTCTAAAACACATGGTCATATTTATGTCCCCGTTTGCATCACTCTTGCACCAAACAATATGGCGCAAGTGTGAGGCAACTTAAAAAACGAGATTTATGAAGCCGCGTAGGCCACCTTGAGTGGCCCTGAGTAGCTTCATATATCTCAAGTAAAGCAAAACAGGGAAAAGAGTAGTGTTGCATTACTTTGTGCCAGGGAGGAATTTTCATGGGCGTGCTTGGGTGTTGCCAAGCAACATCCATTAATGTTTACGCTTTCGTAGATTTACAAGAAGTGGTAGACCTGGGAACTCGCCAGAAACCTCTACCTCCCCAGGTGAAGCGTAACAAGGAGAAATATCTTTATTTCCCCTTGTTTTCTACTCTTTCTCTATGTACTGCACTCTGAAGCACATGAAGAAAGAGGAAAAAATCTTAGGGGATTGTTTGTGCAGGAAGGTGCACCTTCTTGCAAAAGAAACAATACTCATTACAATGCAGGCACTGTTTCACCATGGTGGAAGGGTGTCTGCATTGAAGCTAGGCAGCAAAAGTGGCACCAGCACAAGTGAAAAGGCAGGAATGCATGTATTGACTTAAATACAACATTTCTCCCATTATATCGTTCTGGGAGATCTCAACATCCATGTAGATCAACCAGACACTAAGGAGGTTACTGACTTCCCGGATATTTTGGATCTCGCACAAATGTTGCAGCATGTTAAGTTACCTACACATCAGGCTGGGCACTTGCTGGTCACTAGCTGGATCCAATTTGTATGAACTTTCCCATCTCAGTACATGACCCGAGCCTGTTTCATGGTCTGATCGTTTTATCTCCCACTTCTCCTGGATGGCTGCGAATGCAGAAATGGTAGTAATGCCCCCCCAAAGGGCAGCCTTTGGTAAAATTGACCCCCAGAAATTTACCCAGGCCCTTGATCAGCTTAGGCCCACCTTATCTGGAGATTTTGAGGAAAGCCTGTTAGGGTTTACAAATTGGGTGTCTCAGGCAGTGGAATCTGTGACCTCTTCCCGGGCCTCCAAGCCCTGGTTTAATGCCAACCTGAAAGGACTTAAACATGACTGCAAGTCTTTGGAAAGGATCTGGTGCAGATGCAATTACTGCCCTATGGCTAAATTCAACCTCAGAGCTATGCAGAAAGCATACTACAAAGCAATAGCAATTGCCAAAGGGCAGTTATACGCGGCACGCATTGAGTCTGCTGGGAGTAACTCTAAAGAGATTTTTTCTATTGTCCAGAATTTTACCTCTCCAGCTGCTCAATTAAGAGTGATGGCCCCTTCCACAGCCTGGTGCAATACTCTTGCTGGTGCCTTTAGGAGCAAAATCCAGTCAATTCAAGCTTCCCTCTCTCATAGGATAATCTCAAAAGCCACTCCCTGTCCCGACTTCCCGACTGTCTCCTCCGGTAAGCTGTCTGATTTTAGATCTGTTGTACCTTTGGAAACTTTAAAATTTCTTGCTAGCCTTAAGTCTGGGTCACCACTGGACCCTTGTCCGGCTAGACTTCTGGCGGCAGCAGCATCTAGTGTTTATGTTGAGGTTAATACAATTGTTAACAGGTCCCTCCAGTCAGCTACGATACCGCAGATCTGGAAGTTGGCGAAAATCCTGCCCTTATTGAAAAAACCCTCTTTGGATCATAGTAATCCAGCGAATTACCGCCCCATCTCTCTTCTCCCTGCTGTTTCCAAAGTCTGTGAGAAAATCGTTAACAAGCAATTAACAGACTTTGTGGAGAGTGAGGCTCCGCTACATCCCTCTCAGTCTGGATTTTGATCCACCCATAGCACTGAAACTGTATTAGTTTAAGTGTCTGAAGCTATTCTGGAGGGCTTGGATGTGGGCGGTAGAGCGGCCCTTGTTCTGTTGGACCTCTCTGCAGTGTTTGACACTGTGCCGCATGACCTTCTTCTGGCATGGTTAGCGGGGATTGGTGTCTCTGGCACTGTGTGGGCTTGGCTGAAGTCTTTTTTGGAAGGCCGTACTGAGCAGATCTGGCTTCCCCCGTGTTCTTCCCTTCCCCAACCTATCACGACCGGGGTTCCACAGGGCTCTGTTCTTAACCCGCTCCTCTTTAAAATCTATGTTACACCTTTGATATACTTGGCGGAGGAACTAGGAGCTAAGGTTATGGCCTATGCTGGCGATACCCAGCTGCTTTTTACCTCGGACAAGCGCTCGCTCTCTGTCTCCGCGGCCCAGCATTGCCTTGCTACAGTTTTTAGCTGGATGGCGGATGCCCAGTTGAAATGTAATGAACAAAAGTCAGAGATTCTGCTTTTTGGCAGCTGTCCATCTAACTTTTGCCAACTTTTGAGGCCTCCAGACTCATAGCTGCCTTCTTCCACAGGTCAGCCAGCTAGAAATTTGGGGGTCTGGTTTGATGAGCCCCTCTCTTTTTCAACACATATCAACAAACTGCTGTTTTGGCCTCTTTAAAACCTTGAGGTCTTTTTTTCTACTACTCCCGCAGGCAGCGAAAGAGACAGTCACCTGTGCATGGATATTATCTCGCCTGGATTATGCAAATGCACTTTATGTTGGCATTCCTGCCTACTTGTTAAAGCAACTCCAGGTCGTGCAGAATACAGCGGCTAGACTACTGCTGGGTATAGGACTAGCGTACAGTCTCACCTGCGCTCTCTGCACTGGCTCCCTGTGGTGTGTAGTGTCAGGTTTAAGGCTCTGGTTTTGACCCATCGTGCTCTTCACGGTCTTGGCCCTGTCTATTTGCAGAGACGCTTTTCCTTTTATCTGCCCTCACGTCCCCTCCATTCTAAGTCCCTTCGCTTGGTCCTAGTCCCTCGCTTCAAGCTTCAGCGGCTTTTACCGTGAAGGTCAGTTCGGCCTGGAATGCACTCCCCCTGGAGCTACGCTCCATTCAGGATACAGTACTGTTCAAACGGAAACTGAAGACACACATGTTTGTTTAATTTGGTTTTTCTGTCTCTCTCCTTCTCAGTCTCCATCTTACCTATGGCTACGCGCCGGGACACTCAAGAGTATCTGTGTGCCGTATAAATTATAATAACATAACATAACAGAACCACACATTACTGCTCTTCCACTGTCACGCAGTGGAGTGCAGTAATGTGAATTGCTGCACTGCTTTGCGCGTCTTGGTCATAAATACTGCCCACAGTTCTTTATGTGTGTAATATTTTTTTTTTCAATTTGACCAGCTTCCTGTTCCTGTTATTGATATTGTGATTAAAGATGATTCAATAGAGGTAACATCAATAATCATAAGGTCCACTTCTCTACTTGTCTTGCATCAGAATTAAGGAAAATTTGACTATATTTAATTGCAGCTGAAGGATCGTTGCAATGGAATATCACCAAACTGAAGGGTGGTTGGGGCGAATCGGCATCACATTGAAGGTTAAAATACCCCAAGAGAAGACAAATAATGCAGTCTGTAACTTGCTTGAATATGGGGCAGTTGGTCCTCAAACATTGTCCTTGCTGTAAAAGGTTGGTAGCTTTCTAGAGACTGGTTACTGGTGCTTCCACAAAGTAAAGAAAGTGGTATATGTGCATTCTGGAACCTAAAGGTAGACAGACATTTTCTTGTATCAAACATAACTTTGCTCACTGTGCTGCAGTTGTATGACGATACAATGCATACAATTACAACGTGTGCTTTTACAACACAATTTTTACATCACAAACTCTATTACAACGCATTATATTACAACGAATAGCATTACAACGCAAATATATATGAAATAAATGAAAAGAGCCATTACAACGCAAGATAAAACAACGCATACTATTACGCATTTTTCATTTTTGTGATAACATTTTTGGGGGAAAATAACCCCCTGGAACGGGATGCAGGGAAAATAGGGGTTTTGGGTGGGGAAGTGTTTTAAAATGTGTTTAAAAATAATAAATTCAGAGGTGAAAACATGTACTCGTTTAATGAATGAGTTATTGGGTATTAATTTTAATACTCAAGAACTATAAGTATTATTAATCTTCCAAAAATGACTGCAAATACGACAATCATGTTTTGAAGTAACCAGTAATTGAATGTATATAGATAACAACAAAAAAACAATAAAAACAAAACAAGATCTGCAGAACAGTAAACAAAGGAGCCACCATTTTAGGAACTGGTTTAATCTTAAATTCTACAGCACTTTCAATGCCATGAACATTACCATCAGGGAAACAAAATGGAGGACAAAACAAACAGCACAAAATGTAACGGGCATAATCAAAATCAAAATTTTAATGATAGTTTCACACATGATATGAATGAGAAAAAAAAACAGCCGATACATATTTTTCTACAAATTTGAGAGTTACGGGAAAGACAGTATAAAAGGAGCCGACCACCATTTTAAATTCAGTGTTTACCTGACTATCAGAGACACCACACATATTTCTTTTGCTGCCAGACAGTATTACGTTGGAAAGCTGCTTAAACAATAATCTAAGCAAGATTTTATAATAACAATAAACACATAAAATATTAATTTAAAAGAAATATAATTTGATTAAACAAATGATTAATTTTTTACAGATGATACAGGTTTTGGTAAAGGAAATTTACCTTGTATTCATGTGACTATATCAAAAGTAAGTTAATACATTAATTAAAACTATAACATTTGTAAAAAAATGTATATCTATATTACTCAATAAGAAATATTTTAAACATGATTTTGTTAAAATTGATAAACTGGTTGATATAAAGCACTCAAAAGGTTGCATAGCTCAGAGAAAATACTGAATAGAATATGATTTACAAAAAGCATTATAACTCAAAGAGGTACTTGTCTTACGTAAAATAAAGACTAGTTGTGGAGTACAAAATAATATATCAACAAAAAAACTCTACTTGCCTCATGCAAAATGGGGGATACTGGTGGAGTAATATTTAATATTCCAATTTCAAGGGGTGCTTTCCCTGTGGCAAAATGCTGTATAGTTTTGTTGTACTAATTAGTATTCAAAATCAAAAGGGAGAAAACCTAATTGAAAACGTTGGATAGAGGTAAAGCAATAATTACTAATCCATCTCTAGGGTGAGCTTGCTTCAGGGAAAATTCTGCCTAGTGGTAATAATTACTATTCAAACTGGCTATTACCACGAAAAGGGGTGTTTGCCTCTTTTATAATGCCTGATAGTGGAGGTGTGTAATAAAAACAATTCGAACAGCAAGAGGTGGTTGCCTCTATGCAAATGGTGAGTAGTGGGGGTGTAATAAATACTATTGCAACTCGATAGGCTGTTTACCAAATGCAACATGATGAATAGTGATGGTGTAAAAATTTGTATTAAAAAACAATGGGAGTAGTTGCCTTAATGAAAATGCTAGAAAGCGTTGAGATGAAACCGACAATACAAGTACTTTTAACGTATAAAACCATAATTTTATTTATTTATTTATTTATTTATTTGCTTATATAGCGCAAGAATCGAGCCCGGATGGGTTATCTCTGCGCTTTGACAGCAACAGGTGTCGAAACTACTTTACAGATAACCTGAGAATGCAAGAGGAGACAGCCATAAGTTATATCTCCATAAACAGATTAGTTTTTAACATTTTCCTAAATGTGAGGTGGTTGGAGGTCTGTCTGTCTGTCTGTCTAATTCAATGAGCGTCCTCAAAAATACCATACATTTTGTTTTCTCCAAAGATATCATCCAAATAAAAACAAAACATCTTTCACCTGCCATCGAAAGAAGACGTGAAAAATCCAAGGTTGAATTAGTACAGGTAAAACAATCTTCAAAAACATTATTTGTGAACTAGTCTTGCAAAATGCATAAATTGCTGTTATTTAGATTACAATTCAAACACCAAGGTGTAGTTAACAAAGATATAATTTTGGAGAATGCTGAGGTAATAATTACTATTCAAACTTCAAACGGTGCATGGCTCTTTGAAAATGCTGGACAGTGTTGTTGAAATGATTTGTATTGCTATTCAAAAAGGTGTTTTGCCTACAGGGTAAATGCTGTATCTAGGGGGGAGTGTTATGATTACTATTCAAAGTCCAAAGGGTGCTATCATATTAGATAATGCGTTCATCCTAATTCTGGGGTGGTGCAACAGTAGGGTAAGTGATGGATAGTGTGGGGATAAGAATTACTATTGTAACTCCGGGGGGGGGGGGTGCAACA
Source organism: Lissotriton vulgaris (assembly GCF_964263255.1). Lineage (NCBI taxonomy): Eukaryota > Metazoa > Chordata > Amphibia > Caudata > Salamandridae > Lissotriton > Lissotriton vulgaris. Next base: position 637,365,919 of record NC_141694.1, read on the forward strand.
GTAGGGTAAGTGATGGATACTGTAGGGGTAAGATTTACTATTCTAACTCCAGGGGGTGCAACAGTAGGGTAAGTGTTGGATAGTGTGGGGGTAAGAATTACTATTGTAACTCCGGGGGGGTGCAACAGTAGGGTAAGTGATGGATACTGTAGGGGTAAGAATTACTATTCTAACTCCAGGGGGGTGCAACAGTAGGGTAAGTGTTGAATAGTGTAGGGGTTAAACTTACTTTTCTAACTCCAAAGGGGTGAAACAGAAAGGGAAAGTGTTGGATAGTGTAGGGGTTGAAATTACTATTCTAACTCCACGGTGGTGCAACAGTAGGGTAAGTTTCGGATAGTGTAGGGGTTACAATTACTATTCTAACTCCACGGAGGTACAACAGTAGGGTAAGTGTTGGTTAGTGTAGGGGTTAAAATTAGTATTCTAACTCCAACGGTTGCAACTATAGGGTAAGAGATGGATACTGTAGGGGTTACAATTAGTATTGTAACTCCAAGTGTGTGCAAAAGTAGAGTAAGTGTTGGATAGTGTAGGGGTAAGAATTACTATTCTAACTCCAGGGGGGGGGTACAATAATAAGGTAACTGTTGGAAAGTGTAGGGATTAAGATGACTATTCTAACTCCACTGTGGTAAACAATAGGGTAAGTGTTGGATAGTGTAGGGGTTAAAAGTACTATTGTAACTCCAAGGGGGTGCAACAGTAGGGTAAGTGTTGGGTAGTGTAGGGGTTAAGATTAGTATTCTAACTCCAAGGGGGTGCAACAGTAGAGTAAGTGTTCAATATTGTAGGGGTTAAAATTACTATTCTAACTCCGAGGGGGTGCAAAAGAAGAGCAAATGTTTGATAGTGTAGGGGTTAAAATTACTATTCCAACTCCAAGGGGGTGCAACAGTAGGGTAAGTGTTGAATATTGTAGGGGTTAAAATTAGTATTCCAACTCCAACAGGGTGCTACTGTAGGGTAAGTAATCAGCCTTGGCCCGTGGAGGGAGTTACGGTGGGGCAGGAAGGCGGGCGGGCGGGCGGGGGAAGGGCAGGGAGAGGGGTGCTAAAAACCATAATATGGATAATTGGAGGTAAGTAAACAATTTAATAAATACAAAATGCGATGCAGTGCGCGCTATGAAATTCGTTTTACATCATAAAAACTCCCTCTTCTCTCCTTACAATAAATATCACTTTTATACCATGCATTTAAAGTAAAATAATATCTCTTACCTTAACGCAGGTCTGTCCAGCGATGTTCTACATAATGACTATTTTCACGTTTCATGTTTACCGGTCAACGTCAGCACCAGCTGAAAAAATAAAAAAAGGACAATTATTTTCAATAGAAATACACTAAAATATGTTCAAAAACATAAGTATATGTTTCTTGAATAAATATAATGTAAATTATAATAATGTTAAAAATAAATTGATGATTAAATATTTTTACAAAAAGTTAATAAAGTCTTTTAAAACACTAACATGCTTTGTCTTTTTTGTGTGTAAATCTAGCTGTGTAAACTGGAAACTTCATTTTCTACTGCTGTAACTCTTTCTCCTAGTGCGTTCAGCTTACTGTCCAATTTATCACACACCTCTTGTATTTTGTTTTGTTTTGATTCGGAAATAGAGAATTTCTCTTTCATTTCTACCCATATTTTTTCAAGAAGTTCATCTGTATGAGTTTTTGTTATATCTTTATTGCACTCTACAGACCTAGAATTCTCATCTTCCTTGTCCTCAACCTCTTCCGTTATGTTTGCATTTATACTTGCTACTGCAGCAACAGAGAGGTCTGCACCCCCCTCCGCCATATGGGTTTCCGCTTTCTCTTCCGTGCTACTTTCTTTGATTCTGATTTTCCAGATTTCTTCCAAACTTGTGTTCTCTACCAAAATCTTTTTCTTGGTTCGTGGCTTTCTCCCTTTCTTTGCGCTCCCTGTACTCAGTTTCCCGGCTAAAATGGGAGCTGCTCGCTGTTTCTCTCTTCTTAGGGGGTGAATATCTGGTAGTTTGATTGTAAGTTTGCCTGTTGTCTCCTCTTTCTCACTTTCCAAAACTTCCAATGTTCTTTGTGCTTCTAGAGAGCTAGATGAAAAACTGGAATCCTTAGAAAATCAAGCAAGGAAAAACAACATAAGGATCCTAAATGTACCGGAAAATCAAGAAGGCAAGGATGTAAAAGCATTTGTAGTGGCACTACTGATGGAACACTTCCCATGGGCAGACAAAGAGACCCTAGACGATGATATACAGAGGGTACACAGAGATCCTTATGGAAAGAACAAAGAAAGGAAAACCCCTAGAAAGATCCTAGTAAACTTCAAAACTTATATACTAAAGGATAGGATCTTGGGAGAGGCATTGAAAAAAGGGACGTACAATAAAGATAGTTGGAACTTTAAAATAAGATCAGATATGTCAAAAGCCTCTCAGACAAAACAATGGGAATTGGGTAATCTGATGTCCGAACTGCATCAACTAGGTGCCACGGTGCAAATGAAATTTCCACCCTCATTACGTATTATGTGGAGGAATAAAATGCGTAATTTAAGAGAACCTGAAGAGGTGAAAAACTTGATAGAACTAATCAAAGATCAAAAACGCGCAGAAGAACCTCTGAGTTAAATGTAGCTTGTAACACATACAATCATGTATAAACTTCGAGATACAAAACAAACAAACAAAAAAAAAAAAACAATGCATATGTATATATATGTATATGTATGTAAACATATAACAGGAGTATAAGAGAAATAGATCTAAACTATAGTTAAGGACAAAACATAAAAATAAGAAAGAGCTAAAATCTAACCAACTAATTTCACTATTTTAACTGTATATAGATAAAAATCACGGGGAGGGGATCGGGAAGCCAAAAGGGTTACGAAGATAACCGAAGGAGAAGAAGATGGAGGCTTCCCCGGGGAGGGTAACTTTAAAGCACGACCTAGCAAGTATAAAACTACACGAAAAAGGGTGGGGAGCAAAATAGGGAAAAAAAATCAAAAAATTCCTCATCTGCGAATACTCAGAAAATTAGAACAAATGGGAGTGAAATATAATTTACAAAAAGAGAACCGAATAAATGGGGAGTGCATGTAGGGATGTAAATATTCTATCTTGGAACGTAAATGGCTTGAGAACAAAAAGCAGAAGGAATATCAGAACTGGGAAAAGCGAGATAATAATATTACAAGAAACCCACCTGTTAAAAGAAGAATGGGATCAAATAATTAAGAACCTATGGTGGGTAGACACTCTAATATGCACAACGCAACAATGTAATATAAAGGGAATAGCGATAATCTTTAAAAAGTCATTAAAAGCCACTATAACTAGTTCAGAAGTAGACAGTAAAGGACGATGGGCCATAGCTAATGTTAGAATCGGAAATTCTCCCATTACTATCACAGGGTACTATGGTCCGAATTTGGATGATGCTGATCCGCTGAGAAAATTGTACTCACATTTATTACTAGCAACCTCTCCCATAATACTGGGAGGTGATTTTAACTTAGTGATGGACCTAAAACTAGATAGATCACCACGGGTAGACATACTAACTTAAAGAAGATGAGACAATGGATGGGACTTATAAAAGAGATCTAAATCTGGTAGATATCTGGAAGAACAAAGGAGAAAAGTCACAACCGTTTACTTTATACAACAAAAAACTGGGACACAAATCCAGGATCGATTTCTTTTTGGTTAGCAACGAAATATCAAAGAAAGTGAAAAGAGTATCTCATCTACCAGCTCACCTCTCAGATCACTCAGCGGTACAGCTAGAACTACAAATCACAGACAACATAACTGAAAGAAGATTCACGGTTGAAAGAGTTTTGCTGGAAGATGAAGAGATCGTAAAGGAGCTGGAAACTGAAACAAACATCTTCTTTGAGTTAAATGCGCTAGGTACCACAGAACAAATAACCTGGGATACTTATAAAGCTGTTATAAGAGGTAAACTCCTGAGCTTAGGGTCACATAAAAACAAACAAGCAAAACAAGAGATCTTGGACTTGGAATCAGAAATCAGATTTTTAGACATAGATATATCGACGGAACAAGAGGAGGAAAAGAAACAAGATCTTCTTAACAAAAGACAGACTCAAAAAGATAAAATAGATCAAATCTTGGAAGAGAGGTTACGGAAAAAATGGGATTCAAGCAAACTGGCGAAACATGAGTTTGGTGAAGGTTGCGGAAAATGGCTAGCGTGGAAGCTTAAATCAGATCTAGCTAAAAACAAAGTGGAAAGTATCATCCCGGATGACCAAACAATTCCTTCTTCTGATGAAGACACTATCAAGTATGAATTTTGGAATTTTTTTAAAGACCTTTACACGGAAGACATAAATCCCTCAGCTCAAATGATAGACTCTTATTTGAAAGATGCAGCACTTCTAAAACTTGAAGAGAACGAAAGAGAAGCTTTGGAAAAGGAAGTACAAGAAGAAGAAGTAGCAGAAGCCATTAAAAGTTTGAAAAGGGGAAAAGCCGCAGGGCCAGACGCCTTACCAAACGAACTATACATGAAGCTGAAAAATTCTATACTCCCTCATATAACCAAACTAATTAACCTAATTCTAACACAACGGAAAACCATACCAGACTCCTGGAAGGATGCTATAATTACAATCATTTTGAAACCAGGCAAGAATCCTCTAAAATGCGAGTCATATCGTCCAATTTCATTACTAAACACAGACTATAAAATATTTACTAAAATAATGGCAGTACGACTAGGGAGAGTATTATCAAAATTATTACATCAAAATCAAAAAGGTTTCATAAAAGGGAGATATCTACACGAAGTAACTCAAGAACTTTTGACTTCAATAGATATCGCAACATATGAGAATTCCCCACTTACCATACTCGCCGTTGATGCCGCAAAGGCTTTTGATAGGGTCAATTGGGCCTTTCTTGAGAATGTCTTGGTTAAGAATAATTTCGGACCTTACTTTATTAATATGGTAAACCAGATCTATAAAAATGCAAGATCAAAGGTCCTAATTAATGGTAGCTTAACAGAAAATATAAAGATAACCAGAGGAACGAGACAGGGATGTCCACTCTCCCCTTTACTATTTAATTTATATATCGAACCACTGGCAAATAAGCTAAGAAACAACAGTAATATCATTCCATTCAAATACGGTTCATGGGAGAAAAAAATCGCTCTTTACGCGGATGACCTAATGATTCTTACTGAGGATTATCCAAAAGCCAAAGCAAGTATTGAAAAAACCTTAAAAACATTCGGGAAAATATCAGGATACCTGGTAAATCAAACCAAGACAGAAATCATGACATGGAACACGACCTTTCAAAGCAATTTCATAAAAAGTGAAATAAGGTATTTAGGAATTCTAATAAATCATGATATAGCGAAGATTGCAAATAGAAACCTAAACAAAGTTGCCGGAGAGGTAAGGAAACTGCTTGAGACATGGACCTCCCTACCATTGAGCTTGATTGGGAGATCGAATATAATCAAGATGACCGTCCTGCCAAAGTTTACTTTCCTATTCAACTCGATACCAATGGAATTCGGAAAGACAGAATTAGTTTGCGCACAAAGAAACATAACAAGCTTCATATGGGCAGCAAAAGGATCAAGAATTGCATGGAAAAAGATCAGGAGGAGCAAGAAAGATGGTGGATTGGCCAGCCCAGACCTGGTGGAATATTGTAGAGCTTTCCAATTCAAAAATATCAAAGTACTACTAAAAAACCACGAACACTACCCTGACCATTTTAAAGCAATCACAAAATCAGAGGATCATGTGTTGTTTAAGTTTGGACACCCCAAATACTTCAAAAAATAAAGCTTAAGATATTAAGGGATGCAGCAAAGATGTGGACACAAATCAGAGGCATTCTAAAAATACCGTACTATAGCAAGTGGGCTCCAATCTGGGAATCTCCTGGAACCCCAGAATGCTTAAAGGATACTCTTGCGTTAGCACTGAAAAAAGTCAACATCAAAAATTGGGGACAAATACTAAATGGTTCAAACCTAAGAACATGGTTAGAACTGCAAGAAATGACAAATAATACTATATCCAGATTCAAATACTATCAAATGTTAAGCTGGTCTAGAACTTTGCCCAATACAAACGGCAATGAAAAATTGGAAGACGACATGATCAAATCAACGCGACAACCAAAAGAAGTGGCAAAGTGGTACTGGGCTCTGATTATGACCAACAACATCAACGTTAACATGGAAACTCAAATATGGGGGAAAGACTTTGCAATAACGGATTTGGATTTAATTTGGGAAAAATCAGTGGACAAATGCTGGTCCAACTTGAAATCCACGGCTCTGAAGAGAAATCATTTATATACAATTCATAGGGCGTATTGGACACCAAAAAAACTCTCTAAATTTAAAAATGCTGGAATAAAGAAATGTCCCAAGTGTGGAGAGGAAAAATCAGACGACATTCACATGTTTAAAAACTGCCCTCAATTGAAAGAGTTTTGGGATCAAGTTGGTAAGACCCTGAGCACTATCCTGTCCAAACAACTAACTTTGAGTATTACTCTTGTTCTTTTTGGGATATTAGATTCAGGTAAGGAAGGGGGGCTTACCAAGGAGCAGGAGAATCTCCTCTTTGTGTTAATAGTTCTGACTAGGAGAGAGATTTGTATTAAGTGGATAAGTTCTACCCGTCCGACTCATGCAGAATGGCTGAACTCGGCAATAAGAATCAATAAACTGGATAAGTTAAGCAATGTAAGCAAAAGATTTAAGTTCTGGGATAGCTTTGAAACCTTTTTAAATCCCAAATAAGTACCACACTTAAGTCCTATGGTTAAAGCGATACACTTTCTGGTGGACAAGTATGGTACTTGTCGAGTAGTCAAGTTGGCTAGCTCCCCTCGATCCAAGCCAGAAGCATTGATATGTAACGAGTAAAGGAAACTCCTCAAATTAACAAGAGGTCAAAACTCCCCTGCCAAGAGAGATCAAGGGGCAGTGTTGGAAAAGATCAAAGAGGCAGATACCTGATACTCCGTAAACATACAGTAATCGCAAGATGAGGACACAAAAAAAAAGTAAATCTAGCTGTGATATACTAACGCAATGAATATATTTCAAATGTGATTTAAAAAATATTTTTTTAAATTGAATATATGAATTTTAGTTGATCTTACCTTCCAGAATCTCCCCTGGCCTTCAGCTCTGTCCGGCGATGGTCCTCAGAATGACAGTAACATATAACATAGCAAGATGTAAGAATAAATGAAGAACAATTCTTACCATTGAGCTCAATGCTAAAGCGTGGGAACCTTTTTTCATATTTCTTAAAAAATCTTTCAATACATATTTAATTTATACAATTATTATTAACATGTTGTTATGTTTTTTATGAATCTTTTGTATTTAATATATATGTCAAAAATTTAAGATAAACTTTTTAAAGATTAAATGAGTAATATATACATTTAGTTTAAATTATCAAAATCAATGTAAGAATTTTTCTTACCTGTGAGCATCTTCCCAGACCTTCTGCTCTGTCCCTGAACATTTTCATAATAAAACTAATCACATACATGCGTCTATATCATAGCAAAATGTATAAATAATTTAAGAACAATTTCGATTATAAAAGACTCATAGATTCTTTTTTATTTTATTAAAAAAATAAACCTTATATTTTTTAAATGTCACCTTTATTTAATCTTTTCATTTGAACTATTTAAAATAATATGATTTTCTACTTTCTTTTTAATTCTAAAATTAGGACTACACCTAATGTAAACTAAATAACTAATTTCTTTTCATTATAATAATAGAGTATTTTCTGTATATTTCTTATTTTAAAATAGAATCAATTAATTTCAACTAATTCCTTAATTTTATTTAAAATAAGCTTTTTTTCTTCAAAATAATATTAGTTTCATTTATCATCATGTTTGTAATATATGCTTCTAATTACATCATATTAAACATTCAAATAATTCATTTAAATTAATACCTGCTGTATTACATTTTTACTATTTTTTAACTGAGAATTTCTAAACAATAATTTTAAATATATTTATCTGTTAATTATGTCCTGTTACAAAATAGCACTAATAGTTCACAATTAATACTTGAGGAATAATAGCAAGCATTTATTTAAAAACAAATTGTACTTTTAATATTTTATTTTTCCAATTGTTTCAATTACAGTAACAATAGAGTATTATATATCCATAATTAATGTTACATGATAGAAATGAGTTTATATTTATAACATTTGAAATATTTCAATATAATAATAGTATAAATGCAGCATAAACATTGTTAAAAAGATTATATGAATATTATTATTCTATAATAAATAATATATGCTTCTAGTAATTGTTACATATTAAAAAATAATAAGAATTAATTTGAAAAAATACCAAAGTCAAATTATAACACAATAGATATCAACACTTACCATATTTTGCGTTGTAATAGCATGCGTTGTAATTGCATCCGTGATGTTATAGGAAGTGTTGTAATTTCATGCGTTGTAATGTGCTCCTATGTAAGGCTTTGCTCGTATTTATTATAAATGGGCTTTGACAAAAAAAAGTTGCTTTCTAATTTTTATAGAATCTTTACATTTCATGCAAAGTGTGTACTTTGGATGCATTGCAAAGCCTACAGATCCTTTACAAAGACTAGTGAATATACACACCAGTTATTTTTAATTACACGGCCTGGAGCCCTTTCTTTAAAAATGTGCCTTTGTAAGATTATAGTTAAATCAAAGTAAAGTATGTATGTATTTTCATTCAGTAATTCACAATTCCTATACTGTATCCAACCAACAATAGCTTTTTTTCAATGCCATTGCCACAATTTATTTCACCGAAAAAGGTATTTCAGAGTACTGCCCAACCATTTATTTCCAAAGTGCTACACAGGCAAATGAAAATCAAAGCCAAAGGAACTTCTATTGAAAAAGCAAGTTACTTAAAATAACTTCACTACGTAAGAATTAAATCACTTACACTTATTACATTCCAGGCACATGTTGTATATTATGGGAAATACAATATTTGAAAGGCAGTGAAAAAAACAATAAAGTACATCCAAGCTGTAACCTCTCTCTACAACATGAAATATTTACAACAAATAAATAACATACTTGAATGAAACACTGTGAGAGTGAAATTGTCTTATTAATGTCCATAGAGTGGATCAGAACATCTCTATAATTTTCTATGCCAAATGTGTGAACTGAGAGACATTTACAGACGTTTTACACATCCAGATGGCCAGAGAGACGTCCTAAAAATATCTTCCTAAACTTCTTTTTAATTTTAGATTGCTTATAAGAATATTTACATTTGTAAATGACGTTGGGGTTTGGTCAGAGCTCAAACTCTGCCAAAGATTATTGTAAATTGAAATTGTGTCTCTCGCTCTCTCATCACTTCTTGAATCAACAACACGTGCAGTTGACAGACATTAGCAAAGAAAATGTGTATTACATTTAAATTGTGGTGGAATTTCACTCATTAAACTGGTAGGCATGCAGATGCTCGTCTCCACAGGTACCTTTTGAGTGGGCTTTTCATGAATAGTACCAATTAATGATGAAACACAACAGCGTTTTTTAAGGAAATATCTGCCCCACAAGCTTCAGCAGGAACATTCCTAAAAGCGAAAGCAGGTGTTACATTATATAGCCGGGCTGATGAGAGGTGTTACCTCGAAACCGGCCCGGTCCTCGGATGCTTGATTCCGTTCTGGGAAGGACATGGCTTTTGTAGTTCGGACTGGACTGTTCCCATGGGGCACAGGGTCAGAGCTGATTTGCATATCGCCATTGTCTAACCCAGGGTGGTGTGGAGTGCAAAAAAACGATGGATTTGGGCCCAGATCTTCGGACTGGGGTGAATGTGTGACATTGAACCATATTCGGTCCATCACCTGTTTTGTTTGCAAATTCCGCCCTAAGTGCGCTGGGGATGCTCAGACGTGGGTCCCGGGCACTCCACACCACTGGAGTCAAGCTAGCCGGGCTGATGAGAGGTGTTACCTCGAAACCGGTCCGGTCCTCGGATGCTTGATTCCGTTCTGGGAAGGACATGGCTTTTGTAGTTCGGACTGGACTGTTCCCATGGGGCACAGGGTCAGAGCTGATTTGCATATCGCCATTGTCTAACCCAGGGTGGTGTGGAGTGCAAAAAAACGATGGATTTGGGCCCAGATCTTCGGACTGGGGTGAATGTGTGACATTGATCCACATTCGGTCCATCACCTGTTTTGTTTGCAAATTCCGCCCTAAGTGCGCTGGGGATGCTCAGACGTGGGTCCCGGGCACTCCACACCACTGGAGTCAAGCTAGCCGGGCTGATGAGAGGTGTTACCTCGAAACCGGTCCGGTCCTCGGATGCTTGATTCCGTTCTGGGAAGGACATGGCTTTTGTAGTTCGGACTGGACTGTTCCCATGGGGCACAGGGTCAGAGCTGATTTGCATATCACCATTGTCTAACCCAGGGTGGTGTGGAGTGCAAAAAAACGATGGATTTGGGCCCAGATCTTCGGACTGGGGTGAATGTGTGACATTGATCCACATTCGGTCCATCACCTGTTTTGTTTGCAAAAACATTATATTGAGCCAGCACATTTCCTGGCAGCCATATTTGGAAAGAGATGAACAGTAATTCCTATAATTCAGCTCCAATGGGGCTGTCAGGCTTTTTTTCTCATATGCTAAAAGTTGTAGGGATCACCTAGCAGTATACAACACAATACTACAGATATTCCTAGTAACCAGGAAACTAGGCAAATGGTCTACAATGAAAAGATATACCTCAAACCCCTCCTGGAGATTCATAGTAGCATGGTCACACTGAAGATGACATTCGTTACATTGAGATCTGAATCTGGGTACCATATAAAACAGTCATGCAAAAACTGTGTGCCAAATACTAAATATGCATGCAGAGCAGGCCAAGGCGGAGCTGTGCTCGTCTCATAAACCACACTGAACTTGAAACATGAGCATTACAAATCTGTTTGTATATTTAGATTGTTTTCCCGTGCCAAGAAATAACGTTGAACACTTTGGGGCACATTAGGATGGCCATCCTGTCGTAACATGGGACTGCCCGCCATAAGGGTGTGGGTCCTGTATGTCCCATTAGGATGCGCCCGTCACAGTGGCAGGCGCATCCCACATCCGTAACATTGTGATGGGCGGTGCACTCAGCACCGCCCGACACAATGCCAGGAAGGCATGTTGTGCACTTTCCTGTACAACATGGCAGGCACCGCTCAGTGCCTGCCATGTTGTACATGGAACTGGGGGGCACCATAGGTACCCTCCATTTGCACCCCACCGGAGTCCCTGGGGGCCCGCAAAGGGCACCCCAAGAAGACTCCGCATGCCTTTCCGTGGCGAAAGGCATCTGTTAAGACTCATTCTAATAAAGCTGGCGGTGTCTATTAGACACGCCACAATATAGAACCCTTTTCCGTCTGGTCGACATGTTGAATTTCTTTATAGTGTTTTAAGTGTTAGTATGTGTGTTAAAAGTATGTATTATTTTTGTAATGTATGTTTGAATTTTTAAAGTATATAGGGGAATAGGGTGGGAAGTAATTTAATTATAGTAAATTAAATATTAAATTTTAGGAATTATTAATTATTTTTAATTTGTTTTTACACTTTAGTTCTGTAGCTGGTTGTGGGTTTATAGGGGAATAGAGTGAGAAGTAATTTAATTGTAATTATTGAAATTATTTTTGTGTATTGATAATTAATTTACTGTTAATGAATCATTAATTGGTATTTTTTAATACTTAATAATCTTTGGTATTGGAAATGTATTAGTTGTTAATTAATGTTAACAGGTAATTATTTTTTAATAAATAATATTTAATGATATCTATATTTAATTAATTATTACATAATTATTACAGATTTTGTAATTGGTAATTCATTTTAATACATGTTTTATTGGTATTGATAGTGAATTTATTTTTATTTAAATATTAAATCATTACATGCCCTACTGTAGTAATTTTTACCACTACGCTATCCAACGCTTTCCCTACTGTTGCACTCTCTGTAGTGGGAATAGTAATTTTTACCCCTACACTATCCAACACTTTCCCTGCTGTTGCACTCACTGGAGTGGAAATAATAATTTTTAATAAGCCAAAATTGCTTATCCTCTCTGTGCAGATGACACTCAACTCTACATGAAAACTTTGTCAATCAAACCCAACCACCACTTAAGTAGCACTCTCTCCACTGTTCAATCCTGGCTGACCAACACCCAACTTAAGCCCAACTCCAATAAAACTGAACTGAAATCCAACCCAAAGATAAATACTTTCCTGTAGAAATCTGGCTTGACAACCTCACTGCATTAAACTGCAATCTAGCCACATCCAACTATTGTCAAGTAACTGGGAATTCCATTTGACCGACACCTGAGCATCAAAGAGCATATTAATGCCTCAGTTAATAGTGCCTTCTACATGCTAAAAACCTTAAAAAATCAAACCCTTCATCCCATAAAAGTCCTAAAGTGCAATCACAAGTTCTTCCGAAGCTAGACTTTGGTAACGCAATGATTGCAGGAACTCCAAAGCCACGCCTAGCCCCTCTGAACACCACTTTCCACACAGTGGCAAGACTGCTGTTGGGGGAGAGAGGCTTTCAATTACATTACTCACAATCTCAACACACTCAAATCGCTACCAATCAAGGCAAGAGCAGTATTCAAAACTGAGTGCTAACCCATAAAGCTTTTACAAAGAAAAACCAGCCTACATCTTAAATAAAACACCCAAAGCCGACCAAAGGAGACCTCTTCGTAGCTCTCTTCATCAAAATTTAAAAAAGAGAAATCTTGCACCCACTCCCTCTCTGGGAACAATCCTATAATCTGGAACACGCTGTCTCAAGATGTTTGCGACAATCAATCATTCCCAACCTCAAAAAGAAACTGAAACTGCTTCTCTCTTCTCTTCAAAATATTTTTAAACCCACACATTTAAACCATTCCACTAGTTGATTGGCTAACACCGCAATCTGTAAATAAATCTGAGCAGCACAACCTCTGGGAAAGCTGTGTCTCTACTCTCCTCTCCTTCTTACCTACTACACACTTATTTGGGCCATCTATGTTACTGTCCATCGGAAATTTCCTTTATATACTGTTATTATGTATTTAATTTGTTCCACATTTAATATGTATACTTGCTGCTATACTAACTATGTAATGCACACAATATATATATATATATATATATGTAGAAGCAAATGTCCTAATGGTGAGAGGAGCTCCGTAGCTGGTGCCGGCGGCGAGGTTTAGGACACCCTCGCAGGATACCTCACAGCAAAACAGTTTCAGCAAAGAAACACGCCGCACACTACTCCATAGGTTGAATGTTTGGATTTATTTTCTGTAGGATCCCCACCGATATATATATATATATATATATATATATATATCACCTACTGGCGGTCCCCAGTAGTTAGTTATAGTTAGGACCTCGTTTTGAATCAAAAAGCATTTTTTCTTTTGCCAATATCTTTGGTGCCATTTGACAAATATTTGCAACATTTTCAAATTGAATGGTTCACTCAGGTCAGCTCCTGTCTTTTAAATTTTGGGGTGATTCGTTGAGTGGGGGGGGGCAAGAAAAAAGGGGGTCCCAAAACACCATGTTAATTTCCATTGGAAACTTTAGACAAAGCTACAGCCCGAACTGCTGAACAGAATTGCACTAAATTTGGCAAAAAGGTAGCTCTGGGTTCAGAAAGCAACCTTTATTTAAATGGTGTACATCATTCCAGTAGTTCCTGAAAAATTCATTAAAAAAATATTGATATCTGGTGGCCGAGGAGGATCCGTGAACCCTGCCGAACCCTGCTGAGCAAGAGCAGGGACCCCAGGGCCCAAAAAAGCATTTTTTTAAATATATTTGGCCGGATTTGCGCTGGGAGCATGAATCCGGATTTTAAAAAATGAAGCACGGGCTTCTGCGCCTTGTTTCTTTGAGTCCTCGTGTGAGCCAGGTCCCAGGGACAATGCGACATATATAAGCGGGGGCCACTTGGGTCCCCACAGACCTGGGAACCACCACCTCCCAGGGACTTCCTTTATTATGCGTGGTGGGGTACACGCCCCCGCAGCCCTGGCGACTGCCACCTCCAGGGTTTTTTTTCATTATTGGGCGGGGGCTTTGCCGGCCACCTAAGTCCAGGGGACTGCCACCTCCCCGGGCTTTCTTCCTTAATATGTGGGGGCCTCATGGGCCCCAAGCCCCGGTAACCGCCATCTCCCCAGGGATTTCCTCCTTAATATGCGGGGGCCTCGCAGGCCCCCCAAGCCCCGGGATCGCCATCTACTTTGCAAAACTATGTGTGGATGGGGCTTGAGCCCCCCCACACTGCCCTGGGGACCACCAGCTCTCGGGCACTAATTATTGAAGTATGGGGGTCCATTGCAGACCTCTGCCCTGGGGACCACCACCTCCCCTGGGCTTAAATCATATTGGGAGGAGCCATGTGCCCCCTTTCCTGGAGCACTCTATGGCCCTGGGGACCGCCACTGCAGCAATGTCCTGGGATGTGCACCCCTGGGACATTGCAGTTTGCAATGACAGGGTGGGAGCACTGGAGGTAATAGGAGATGGTAGTTGCCCCACAAGGTTGTCCTTGGGAGCCAACTACCCCTCCTGTTACCTCCAGTATGTCGCGGACAGTGTAATCAGTAAGACGTCTTCAGAGGCCACGCATCCCTTTCTTCACCACTCTGCAAACGCACCTTCTGGAACACTACGTGTTGAGGGATGAAGTTGACTTCGCTGGGGGACTTTGGGGGCCAAGAATCCCTCCTGGTACCTCCTGTAATCCTGTAAGTCCTACAAAGTGGAATTACCGAGAGCTGGTCGGAGGCCCAGCCCCCTTTCACCACCTCTCTGCAAACACGACTACTAGTTAAAGATGCATTTGCAATGTACTAGGTTTCACATTTGCGAATGATAGTGCTATAGGCGGTGTAAATGTAAAAGTGTTTTACTAATGTTTCTTGGAGTGGAGTGGATGTGTGTAGTGGAATTATGTGGTATGATGTGGAGTGAAATTATGTGGATAGACTTTGACTTTGATGTGGATAGACGGTATGTGGTATTTTGTGTATAAAGGATTTATGTAGAGTGGGATTATGTGTTATGGAGAGTAATTATGTGGTATGGTAGTCTGTGTTGTAGAGTGGTAACCTCAGGTTTAGTCTTCTTCAGTTCTGTAGTAGTTAAACTATAAAGTCAATGAGACAAAAAAAGAAGAAAGCACTGAGGAGCGCTTCTAGAGCAGAGGTATGAGCAGGGTCACTGGCATTATGTGACTGTTTGGCTGCACCAACTTTCGTATAATTATACATTTTTCGGCATTTGCCACATAATCCATCATCTGCTGCATAATCTGCAGATTTGATTAGAAAACCTTGTTTCTAGATCAAACTACTCAAACGCTACAAAAATGTAGCGACAAGTGTTACAGCATGGTGGAAGGCCCTTTGCAAACCTAGAATAGTCACCTGTTACTTATTGATAAATGTGGGTATTAAATTGGAACTAATGGTATGCAAACCACTCTTGCTTCTTTCTGCGCCTCTCTTTTTTTCTGCACTTCTTTTGCCTCTTTCTGCTCATCTCTTACACTTTCGGCAACTTTCTTGCCTCTTCCTGCACCTCTGTTGCCTCTTTCTGAACCTCACTTGCTTTTCCTGTACCTCTCTTGCATCTTTCTGCAACCTTCTTCCCTCTTTCTGCACTTGTCTTGCCTCTTTCTGCACCCCTGTCCCCTCTTTCTGCACCTCTCCTGCCTGTTTCTGCACCTCTCTTGCCTCTTTCCACTCTTCTCTTCACTCTTTCTGCACCTATATTGCATCTTATTGCACTTCTCTTGCCTCTTTCTGCACCCCTCTTGCCTCTTTCTGCACCTTTGTTGCTTCTATCTACACTTCCCTTGCTTCTTTCTGCACCCCTCTTGCCTCTGTCTGTACCTCTCTTCCTTCTTTCTGCACCTCTCTTGCCTCAGTCTACACACCTGTTCCCTCTTTCTGCACCCCTTTTGCCTGTTTCAGCAACTCTCTTGCCTCCTTCTACACCTCACTTGCCTCTTTCTGTACCTCTGTTGGTTCTTTTTGTACTGCTTTTGCTTCTTTCTGCACCTCTCGTAAATTTCTGCACCACTCTTGCCTCTTTCTGCAACCCTCTTACTTCTTTCTCCACCTCTCATGCCTCTGTCTGTACCCCTGTTCCCTCATTATGTTCCTCTTTTGCCTGTTTCTGCAAATATCTTGCCTCCCTCTGTACCTCACGTACCTCTTTCTGTACCTCTGTCGGTTCTTTTTGCATCTCAAAAGGAGGAGAAAAATGCGTAGAGGGAAAAGAAAAAACAAAAGACTATCCTCTACGCAACAGAATGGCAAAGAAATAAATAACGGAAAGACAACGGAAAATCTCATCATCAACCTCTCTGATTATACACTCACCCAAAATGAAATAAATGTCCTTAATAAATGGCTATCCTTTTGTCCAGAACAACACCATGACTATGTAGAGACAAGGATAGACTTATACAAATATATCAGAAAATTAAAACTTAAAAAATTCTTTGCATAAAGAACATCAACATCGGAATCAAAGCAACAATTATCCATTCCTGAACAAAATACATTGTCTATAGAAGACATATCAAATCTGAGAACTGCATACGACCTGGCATTTAATAATAAAACAGAAATATCTGATACACAGCTACAGGTAGACCTTAAAATAAGAACTAAC
Source organism: Lissotriton vulgaris (assembly GCF_964263255.1). Lineage (NCBI taxonomy): Eukaryota > Metazoa > Chordata > Amphibia > Caudata > Salamandridae > Lissotriton > Lissotriton vulgaris. The sequence continues at coordinate 637,382,729 of NC_141694.1, forward strand.
AAATATCTAAGTTCCGACCTAAAACCCAAGTCGAAATTCTGTCCAATCTTAAGCCCAGGAAACAGAATTGATCAATACCATGAGCTCATAATCAATGAATTGGAAACAATGCAAAATATGGCATCAAAAAAGAAAGAAAACCTAACAAAAAGTAAACGTCTAGCACTAGCCAATCTGATGAAAAATGGCAAAATAAAGATAAGCCGGCAGACAAAGGAGGAAATGTGGTGGTTTTAAATACCGCAGATTACATTCAAGAAGTGATGAAACAGCTAGGGATGAACAAAAATACACTTTGTTACCATCGAATCCCATTAATGATTACACTTTAGATCTTGGAAAAAGGATTCAAACATGGAAAACTGATGGTTTTATGAATGAAAGTGAATCCTGTTTTTTGCTGAATGGAAATCCAGTAATGCCCACCATCTACTTTCTTCCGAAAGTACACAAGACTCTTATTAATCAGCCTGGTAGGCCAATAGTATTGAGTTGTCAATCATTATATGAGAATCTCTCCATATATGTTGATAAATACCTGGCACCAATTGTAACAAATTTGAGGTCCTATATCAAAGACACAGGGGATTTCTTGAGGATACAGGCCAATACAGGTTGGCAGAAGGCTATCAACTCGTAACCATCGATGTTGTATCCCTATACACATCAATAGATCACAAAATTGTCTTCAAAGCAGTCCAATATTTCCTGCACCAGAGAAATATTGAAGAGATCAAACACACCAAGATGCTATTGGATATAATAAAAACATGCCTGTATAACAATATCTTTCTCTTTAACCGCAAACTGTACAATCTAAAAATTGGCACCGCAATGGGAATTTCATTCTCACCCAGTTACGCAAACATCACAATGGGCTGGTGGGAGAAATTTGTGGCTGGAATGAAGAGAACAAAATACACAAGGCCAATATTAAGCTCTGGCTGAGGTACATTGAGGATCTTTTTATTATCTGGAACGGAAGTCAAAATGATTTAAAAAAATAATTTGATTTCCTAAATTTTAATGATGTGGGAATTAAATTCAACTACAATATAAGTTCCAGACAAATACAATATCTAGACGTCCAAGTATATATTGAAAAATGGGAGATACAAACAAAGATCTATCAGAAACCAACAGCTTCAATTAACATCCTCCATGGAACAAGCTTCCCTCCATCGAAATTGATCAAAAGCATTCCCTATGGCAAATTCATCAGGATGAGAAGAAATTGCTCCACGGACGAAATCGCCGAAAGAAACTTTGAGAACAGCAAGAATCGATTTCTAAAAAGAGGTTACAAACACAGTGATGTGGAACAAGGGCTAATACGAGTGAAACAGATTCCACGAGACGAGACATTGATCAATAAAGCACAACAGCCCAATGATGATGCCACAAGATTGATCTTGACATACAGCAAGGAGAGTTTCAAGATTCATAAGATCCTTTCAAAGTATTGGAATGTACTAAAAAAAGATCCTGATATAGGGAAGATGCTTGGAGACCAACCACAAATAACATACCGAAAAGTTCCCTCCTTAAAAGATAAACTAGTAAGAAGCCATTTTTCAACATCAAAACTAACAACATGGCTGACTTCCAGACAAAATGGATTCATACACTGTGTGAAGTGTAAAGCCTGCAAAATTGGAAAAACAATATCCAACATCAAAGATTCTAGAGGGAAAACATTTGAAATCAAAGGCAAAATAACCTGTGAAACATCATATGTGGTGTACATGATAGAATGCACCTGTGGAATGCGTTACATGGGAAGCACCATCTGTGATTAAAAAGAGAATATTAGAACATCTCTGAGCCATCCACAATAAAGACATGACATACGCTATCTCCAAGCATCTTCATCTGCAACATAAAACCAATTGGGAAGATATCCTCTACTTTGGAATTGCTACGGTAGCCGCACATGAAAGAGACGGTAACCGGACAATGAAATTGAGACAATTGGAATCACGCCTCATAATTCGATTCAAAACCAAAACCCCATTTGGCTCAAACGGGGACGAAGAAATGTACGTTCATCTATAAACATTTGGACATATGGGTACTAAACCCCTTATGATCTGTCCGTACGCCACATATAACACAAGTAACTAATTGTGCAGTTTTAGTTTCCAATTACTCACTGAGAGATTTAATAATTAACTGCACATACCATCCAAATTGTGGCAAGAACAAACTTTTGAAAAGAACTTCAAATGCACAGGAAAATTTGAATTGAATGTTATAATAAAGTTGTTTACTCTGATAACTACACTTACCAGAAGGCTCTGCTCTGGTTTATGCACTTTAAATGGTGACACTGAAAACGGACTTACTAAACCGTGAGAAAGAACATTTCTTGTTTGAAACGTTGGTGGGTGGTGGGAGGTGGCGGAGATTATCATGCTTGAATAAAACAAGCCTGCACTAAGTTCCTGTTTTCTGGAGTGCGGTCTTTTAAAGTCTTTTGCTGTTGAATATATATATATGTATTCACTGAAAAAACCATAGGTTATAGACCATATATAGTTAGGAATTAGCATTTACAAAACCTTAATTTACTCGCACAAAACCATAGAAATTCGCATATATAGTTAGTTGCAATAACTATATATCGCGTACCCGCAATCCACTGCTGATGATGTCACATATTACATCATTCATGACATGGTCAGTGACATCACTGATGACATCACTGATGACATTATCAAGTGACTGTATGTTTCTGTAAAGTTAAAATATGTCTTACATATTGAAGAATGAGTGGATGTATAAGTGTCTGGATGAAGGATTTAGTAGGTGCATGACTGACTGTATGAGTGAGTGATTAAATGTGTCTCACTGAGTGCATGGGTTAGTGACTAAACTGTCTTAATTTGTGCATCATTATATCTGTTCTGTAAACTGCTGCATGTGTTGATCAGTAGCTTTATTATTAACTATATGGGTTATTGATTGGTTGCCCAAGTATTTGTATGGGAGACTGAGTGTGTGTGTGGGTGGCTGGAAGGTGTATGACTCTGTGCATAGATGTGTGAGCAGTTGATTCACTAGATGTATGTGTTTAAAACTGCATGTGGAAACAGCTGCATGGGCGGTTGACTGTCTGCATGAGTGTATTGGTGAGTGAATGGATATCTCAGTGCTACATGTCAAAGTAAGTACATATGTAAAACACAGTACATGTGAGAGTTGACATATATAAATAACTGTGCATTAGAGCCAGTGAATGTGTGAGTGGCTGTATGGATCATTGTGAACTTGTATCAGGGATTGTATAAGAGAGTAAATATGTGTTAGTATATGTTTGAATAAGTAAGGTGTGTATAACTGTATAGTTGAGGAAATGGATGTGTGATTGATTCTTTGCATGACTGACTAGGTGTGTGAGTAACTCCATGGATGAGTGACAGTCTGTGAGTGTCTGTTTACACTGAGTGTATCTAAGGTTATATTAGAGTCTGAAGAGGTTCATCGTATAATCACATGAATGATGTCATCAGTGATGTGATCAGTGATGTCAAATGAGATGTCAACAGTGATGTCATCAGTGATGTCATTTGAGATGTCATCAGTGATATCATCAGTGATGTCATTTGAGATGTCATCAGTGATGTCATTTGAGATGTCATAAGTGATGTCATCAGTGATGTCATTTGAGATGTCACCAGTGATGTCATCAGTGATGTCACTGACCATGTCATGAATGATGTAATATGTGACATCATCAGCAGTGGATTGCGGGTGCACGATATATAGTTATTGCAACTAACTATATATGCGAATTTCTATGGTTTTGTGAGAGCAAATTAAGGTTTTGTAAATGCTAATTCCTAACTATATATGGTCTCTAACCTATGGTTTTTTCAGTGAATTTCAATGGTTTTTTAATAGCAAATATGAAAAGCTGTAAACTGTCAAGTACGTGGTAGGTAAAAACATTTTCGTATTTATGCACGCAGATGTGCTTTGAACGCTGCCCCCCCTCTTTTCTTTTAAAAATTGGAAGAAACAAAAAGTATTCCCTTCCATAAATAACCCAAGACTTTTATTTTGTTATGGCAAGGGAACGAAATAGAGAATAAACTATAGTTGGTCACCATTGGGTTTAAAGAAGGGATGGTTCTTCACCAGATTAGATATTTACCCAGACCCTCATTCTCCAATGTGATGAACTAGGCTAAAATTCTTCTGGTGCCTGCACCCTGTCACAGAATATCACCCTAAAACATGGAATCTCCCAAACACCAGATTGAGTTGAACCCCACAGTAAACCTTATTTCTTCAGGGCCTCAGAATTTCTTTTGCTTTGCTCATGGAAATTGTGGGATATAGGAGAGATAAGGTGTCACCATTAAGAAAGGGTAGTATTCAAATTTGCATATCAATTATGTTAAACCTTTTAGACATATGATATGCTAGCTTGAACTTATGCTTTACATTTGAAGCCGAATTCAACAGCTTAAGTAAGTAGGTTTTCGTAGTTGTAACTTTAAAGGGTGATCTAGCAAGCTGTAAAGATTTTCTAAAACAGTGGAGCGTATTTAGTTTTTTAATGTACATGTTTATGAAACGATTACACAAATTAAACATTTGTGAGTTTTAAATTTCCGGAGAAGTATAATTCACCAATAGCTTTCTCTGTAGATGTTTTTCCATTAACAATCCCAGTTCCATCACCCGCCCAGGATATCACTACTGTTAGTTGTCATTGTTGCTTCTGTTTTAATAAAAAATGTTTTAAGGTGTTTACTGTTTTTGTTGCGATGTATATATTTATAAGTTATTAAAGTGTTATAATCCTACTAATTTTTTATCGATTATTGCTCTTTGAGATATTCCCTGTCTACAAACAGAGAAGAATAGGAATATTCTGTCTCCCTTTGCAGATAGTGAAGGATAGGTAATGCGGACTTTTGTCCCCCGTTGGAATCCGTCATGCCTGTTTTTCTCCCCACTGATTGATTGATTGGCTGGACATTTATTGTTCAAGGAATAGTTCTTTCGAGGTATTCTCTGTTTGCAAATAACGTGGAATAGAAATATTCTGTCTAGTCTTTGCAAGTAGTGAAGGGTGGGTAATGCGGACCTTTGTCCCCCGTTGTAATCTGTCATGCCCATCTACTCCCCACTGATTGATAAACTAGTTCCACCCGGACCATTTATTAGAGGTACATCATCTGGCTCAACCGAAGGGTACCCCTAATAAAGAAGACATATGTAAAATACGAAGTGATCACTGTATCCTGTTAAACAGAAACTTTAGCATGAAACACACTTGAAAAGGAAGGGAAAGAAATCGAACAAAATCAGTAGACCACTGATGAGTTTTTGACTTCGCTAGAAATAAGAAACATGAAAGTGGTAAGAGAAGCCAAGCTTGACGTTACGGCAGCCATGAGGTAGCTAGGCTCCGCCACCCCCCACTGCTCCAAGCATGTCTGTCCCACCGCCTGCCACGCCCAATAACGGTAACATGAAATAGATACAAATCAGCAGTTACCTACCCCCATTCCGGAAACTCCCGAAGTGCAACAGGTCCACGGTTACGCCCATCCGGAAGATGAGGCCTCGACACGTGCAGGGCGGGGCCCGACTAGCCGCCATCAGCCGGAGAAGTCGTGGGATGGTCGGCCCGGAATGTACTGGTCCTCCCATCCTCTTCTGGCGCCCTGCAGGCCACGGGGGGGATGTCTTGCACATGCCACTGACCCCCCCCTACCCTCGTATCTCCTGGTCTGGCCCCGGCTTGGTATGAGCTCCCCGTTCGGCCCTGAAGCGGCGCCCTGCAGGCCACGGGGGGGATGTCTTGCCTCTGCCTCCGACCCCCCCTCTTCTTTCTTCAATAATGGCTGCGACAACGGGGGGGGATGTCTTGCCTCTGCCTCCGACCCCCCCCTCTTCTTTCTTCAATAATGGCTGCGACAACGGGGGGATGTCTTGCCCCTGCCTCCGACCCCCCCCTCTTCTTTCTTCAATAATGGCTGCAACAACGGGGGGATGTCTTGCACATGCCACCGACCCCCCCCTCCCCTCGTATCTCCTGGTCTGGCCCCGGCTTGGTATGAGCTCCCCGTTCGGCCCTGAAGCGGCGCCCTGCAGGCCAAGGGGGGGATGTCTTGCCTCTGCCTCCGCCCCCCCCCCTCTCATTGCCTGGTCCGGACATCACGGATATCAACGCCAGGTGTCGGCGTGGGGTGCGCTGGGAGGGAGAGGCGGTGCGAACAAGCCTCTCCCACCCCCCCAGGTGGGGGCCCCTCAGCTGCACCCCCAACGCTCCACTCACCCAACAAAAGGTCTCCTCCACTATTGCGAGGCAATGATGCTCCGCTCACCCAGCGGGGGTCTCGTCCACTGTTGTGGGGCAACGGCGCTTCTGAGTTCAGCTAGAAAATGAGTCCTGCATCCAGAAACGTTCTCCTCGACTTTGAAGATTCTATAAGAGCCACGGGGGCCCCCGACCCCCGCAGACACCCCCGATGGGGAATGACTGCCATGATCACCCACGGAACGACCACGACGTAGCCGCGGGACGTCGGCGCGCTCATGCCGCGCCGGCCTCAGTCTTGAAATGGCCAAAATCCTGCAAGAATCCCAACTTGATCAGTTCCGGTGGGACACCAGTATGACCCGGTAGGAGAGATTGTTGCCTCCCACCCCACTTTCACTGATGGTTCATGTCGCCAGTCCCCTCTGCTGCCCTTCAACGAAAACTTTTGGACTGCCGAAAGAGGTCCCGGTCCAACCACGAGTTGGTAGAGACATTTTGACTATACTTGGACCTTCCTGACCTCACCCAAAATGGCGCCAGTACAAATGAAACTCTCAACTCCTTGTTGTGCCCCGATTGCTCAGCCTTGATATCATGAGATATGTATGGAGTTTTTAGCACATAAATTGATATGGGATAAGACTGATTATATGTTCGGACAATGAATTGATCCGGGATGGGTATTGATTATACGTTCGAACAATGAATTGACATGGGACGGGTACTGATTACACGTTCGGAAAATGAATTGATATTAAGTTCTAATGCATCATTGATTACTGTATTTATTGAAGGTTCGAATTGTCGACGCTTTTGGTACTTGCTCACAATGAATTATCGATATGATTTTGTTGCACTTGTCGCACTTTTTACAATGAAATCAACGACCACTTACTCTGTTATGTTTTCCACAAATAAATACCCCCCCCCCATTTACAGTTCCAGCCTGCTCCGTGGCCGGCCCACGGGGTTGTAGGCCCGTATTTGTGCACCAACATTTTTATTAAAGGTTTTTGAAAAAGCAAACGTATTTGTAACGCGTAGTTTGGTAAGTTTCGAAAAAAATGGCCACTGTTTCCGATATAAAAAAAAAGAAATAAAAAAAAGCAGGTGAAATGAAGCAGCTCGATTAGTTAAGGGTTAAAAAGTATAGTACGCAGAAACATTGCAAATATGAATGGTCCAGGTTTGTTGTATGTGTTTTTCATTTTTGTACAGCATAAAGCAATCAATAAAGATCCTGGTATTTAGCCTCTACTTTATATGCTACCTGTATCAGGGAAGTTGTTTTAAATGCCCCTAAGCCACCCCGAAGGAATGTCACCTGGCCCCCCTAGTACGAACGAAAACGACCCCGTACCACTGTAGGTTATCTCTCTTCCTCAAAGGAGAGCACAAGCTCGCCCCCACTTTACACCGACTGCCCTTTGTTTTGACCCTCCCCTGCAGACGATCCGTAATGCCACACTTGAGCGACCTATGCTATCCACAGGCCTCTGATAATTATCTCTCCCACATTACCGGTCCCCCCGGGCTTAAACGCCGAGATGGTAGGGACTGCATCCCGTGGAGATAGGCCGAGTATGTAGTAAGTAAAAGCCTTTTCGGGTTTATGCGCGCTGATGTGTTTTAAACGCTGCCCCCGCCCCTTCTTTTTCCCTCTTTTCTGCAGGTCACTTCGGAACGTAGATTAAAGTACGGAAAAATGGTGACTTAACGGCCGATGGGATGGGAAAAAGGGTTTGAATATGGTGCCTATACACAACGAGCAAACAATGACTATGTCTCTCTCTGAACCCAGCGCTTGGGAGGGCAGCCTGAAGCAGAAACTTGACGGGTTATTACAGGATGACAACATATGACTTCGCTTGGCACCCCGAAAAATACAACCAAGAATGACGTGCACCAATGAATAAATTCCTACGTTTAACTAAATAGGGAAAGTTTAAGGAATATTCCGAGGTGAGGTTTACCCAAGTACCCTTCGTCTGGAGGACTAGGAATGTTGCCAATGTTTAAGATGTACCACCTCCTTCTCGCACCCTCATAGACATGAAACTCAAAGCTGCCCCATTGTTCTCCCGACTGACACCTACCGTTGCCTCAGCCTGGAAACCCATTCGCTAAAAATGATTCGAAGATCCCCCCTGAGTATTAGCCCCACCAGGTTAGTTCCCGACCAATTGACAAAGGTGTAAGTATTTGCAACCAAAGCCACCAGCGAAGGCAGCCAACAATAAGAGAGAAGAAAAAGGTAAAAAGAGCTCAGACCCCAGATGAATTAAGTAGGATGCTAAGGATGCGCAGCATGCAGGAAGAGATCTTTTTGGCCAGCAACTGTTCTATGTTTTGTCTTGGATTTTTGTATATAATACATGTACTGTCTCCCCCCCCCGAGTCTGTGTGTACATAATGTATGGATCTACGTCGTCCCTCTGCCTGTGTTTCCATATTACTTGATCCCTGCTGTTCTGTGTTGTGTGCGCACTAAATGGCCTATTATTGTACACGTCTCTCTCTCTCTCTCTCTCTCTCTCTCTCTCTCTCTCTCTCTCTCTCTCTCTCTCTCTCTCTCTCTCTCTCTCTCTCTCTCTCTCTCTCTCTCTCTCTCTCTCTCTCTCTCTCTCCATGTCGTACGTGTACCGAATGGTTCGTTTAGAGTGCGGACGACTCTCTTTCCAAGGGTCCCCCTTTTCCCTCTTCCCTTTATCAACATATATGAGCCTCCTCAACCACCCTCAGAAAACATAGGGGGTCAGAATACGTCTCCCGTACCCCCTTATACCCATTTCTCACATTATTTTTCCTCCATCTTGTAATTTAATTAAATCGAAACACAAAATGGCGAATTCCCGTTTCGCTACCAGATCGCGACCCGGTTCGCGAACCGGGAAGCGCTTCTACCGCGAAAAATCAAATTTTTTTTATTTGCCCCACGGGACCCTTTAATAACCCCAACATCATTCCTAGGGGGTCAAGAGGGGTCTACCTTGCCCCCTTTTATTAAATTCCCCCTTCGTTTTTCTCCTCCTCTTGTCTCTCGATCCTACCGAGAGACAAGATGGCGGCTGCACCGGACTGTTTAGAATGTTGACAGACACCGGAGAGCCAATCAGCTTCGCTTCGCAAAGCTCCGTTACGCGAAAAGTACGCGATCTGGAGCGCTATCCGGGACGCTGTCACAGATATATCTGTTTTTTTAAACGTTAATTTCTCAAAATCCACAGGAGCACATATATTGAGACCCAGCAAAGGCACATCGGGCTAACAGTCCCTACAATTTTGCCAAGTTTCGTGAAAATCCATTCAGCCGTTCGAGCTAAAAGTGAGGCCAAACGCCCTATGGAAAAATGAATGTGAAAAACGCGTTTTTTTACCCCCCTTTTTTCTCGGCCCCCCCTTGACAAAACTCCCCCAAATTTTCAGGGGCTGATCAAAAACAAAATGTGCCATTTTCCTGAAAATTTCAGCCAATTCCGTCCACAAACGCCAAAGTTATTAGACATAGAATTTTCAAAAGTCCCATAGAGAAAAAATCCTAACTATATATACCTACTGGCGACCGCCAGTAGGTAATATATATATATATATATATATATATATATATATATATATATATATATATATATATATACATATATATATATTTTTTTTTTTACTTATAAAGTGAGTCGCCAAAAAATTGATTTCCTGGACATCTGTGTATATATAGAAAATGAACAGCTTCAAACAACCTTATATAGGAAAAAGACTGCAACAAACAGCATTTTACATGCTAAAAGTTTTCATCCCCAATCAGTGATACAAAATATCCCATATGGGGAATTCGTGAGGATATAACGAAACTGCTCAGAGGACAGGAATATGAAAAAGGAAATTATTGAAAGCACAAAAAGACTAAGAGGAAGAGGATACTCAGAACGTGTCCTAAAAAATGTACAAATAAGATTGAGTGAATATCACGCACAGAAATTTTAATAAACAGAGCTAGGAAACAAAATGCTGTGGAAAAAACTCAACAGATTCCAAGACTGATACTAACATATAGAAAGGAGTCTCACAAGATACGTCAGGCAGTACAAAAATTCTGGCCTATCCTCAAACAAGACGCAGATATGGCTAAGTTAATGGGGCCGAATCCCCAGATCACTTTCAAGAAAGTACCATCAATAAAAGACACCATAGTTCAAAGCCACTTCAACCAAAGAAAACAACAAAAGAGCAAAAATCCAAATTGGCTGGAGAAACAACAAAATGGGTTTACTATATGCCAAGTTTGCAAAGCATGCAAAATTGGCATAAATAAGAAAAACATAAGAGATCCAGAGGGAAGACTGATTGAAATCCAGAAAAAGATCACATGCTCAACGCAATTTGTGGTGTGCGCCATCCAGTGTAATTATGGAATACTATACATAGGAAGTACAATTTGTAACTTGAAAAAACGGATCCTGGAACACATCAGGGCAGTCAAAAATAAAGATTTGGCCTATGCCACAGCGAAACACCTGTTAAGCTGCCAAGGAGGAGACTGGAGAAAAATGTCGTATTTTGCAATAGACTCTGTGGAAGAACACGAAAGGATGGGAGATCGGAAAAAGAAACTCTGACAGTTGGAATCAAAGTACATTATAAGGCTAAGAACTAAAATACCTGGAGGCATGAACTTCGACGAGGAGCTCTATGTGCATTTGGAGTAACAAGCAGAGATAAGGAGGCCCCAAAAAATATCTGCCTTCATAAGAGACAAAAGACAATTGGCATGCTAATGTTAGGTACAGGCAATTTGATATGGGTACTATACCATAATGCGAGATACCAACAGGGACACAAAGGTGTAATGAGTGGCTCTCATATACACATATGTATATATAAAAAATGTTTTGAAATTTTATAAACATGACAAAGGTATATTCTTCCAATAACATTGATATACAAAGTGTTTTTGAAATGCATGCCAAAACGTCTGACACTATACACACTGGGTTCTTTATGAAATGCACTGCAACAAAAATATCCCATAATATGAATTGTGATCTATGTCTAACAAAAAGTGTATTCTTGTATGTTAATATGGACTACATATCCCAGAAGTCTATGGGAATGGTAGAAATCAAAACAGGAGTATAAAGCAGTTGCAAGAAAGTAGTGACACTTACCGTGAGCAAGGCCGTCAGGCTGAAACGCGTTGGTGTTAGACTGGGCACTGTAATAAACCAGTGAAAAGAAGTTGCTGTGTGCGGCGTCCTTTGTTCGAAAAATTGCTTTTTGGCCATTGGTCTGGCCCAACGCCGGCACCCGCTGTGGAGCGATCCTGCACTAAGACCACATTGTGTGAAAAAAAAATAAAAAATATATATATATATATATATATATATATATATATATATATATATATATATATATATATATATATATATATATATATATATATATATATATATATATATTCAATGAAAAAACCATTGGTTTTAGGCCATATATAGTTAGGGATTTGCATTTACAAAACCTTATTTTACTCGCATTAAACCATTGAAATTCCATATATAGTTATAAGCGCTAACCATATATCGCGCACCCGCAATCCACTGCTGATGATGTCACATATTACATCATTCATGACATGGTTAGTGACATCACTGATGACATCACTGATGACATCTCAAATGACATCACTGATGACATCACTGATTACAACATCCAGTGACTGTATGTTTCTGTAAAGTTAAAATATGTTTTACATATTGAAGAATGAGTGGATATATAAGTGTCTGGATGAAGGATTTACTAGGTGCATGACTGACTGATTGAGTAAGTGATTAAATGTGTCTCACTGAGTGCATGGGTTAGTGACTAAACTGTTTTAATTTGTGCATCATTATATCTGTTGTTCTACAAACTGCTGCATATGTTGATCAGTAGCTATATTAGTAACTGTATGGGTTGATTGGTTGTCCAAGTATTTGTATGGGAAACTGAGTGTGTGTGTATGGGTGGCTGGAAGGTGTGTGACTCTGTACATAGATGTGTGAGTAGTTGATTCACTATATGTATAGATTCAAAAGTGCATGTGCAAACAGCTGTATGGGCGGTTGACTGTGCATGAGTGTATTAGTGAGTGAATGGATATCTCAGTGCTACATGTCAAATTAAGTACATATGTAAAACACAGTACATGTGAGAGTTGACATCTATAAATAACTGTGCATAAGAGCCAGTGAATGTGTGAGTGGCTGTATGGATCATTGTGAACATGTATCAGAGATTGTATAAGAGAGTAAAGTAAATATGTGTTAGTATATGTTTGAATAAGTAAGGTGTGTATAACTGTATAGTTGAGAAAATGGAGGTGTGATTGATTTTTGGCATAACTGACTAGGTGTGTGAGTAACTCCATGGATGAGTGACAGTCTGTGACTGTCTGTTTACACTGATTGTATCTAAGGTTATATTAGAGTCTGAAGAGGTTCATGGTATTATCACATGAATGATATCATCAGTGATGTTATCAGTCATGTCAAATGAGATGTTTTCAGTGATGTCATCAGTGATGTCATTTGAGATGTCATCAGTGATGTCATCAGTGATGTCACTAACCATGTCATGAATGATGTAATATGTGACATCATCAGCAGTGGATTGCGGGTGCGCGATATATAGTTAGCGCTTATAACTATATATGGAATTTCAATGGTTTTATGCGAGTAAAATAAGGTTTTGTAAATGCAAATCCCTAACTATATATGGCCTAAAACCAATGGTTTTTTCATTGAATTTTCAAGGTTTTGTAAATGCAAATTCCTAACTATATATCCACTATAACCTATGTTTTTTTCTGTGAATTTCATTGGTTTTTTAATAGCAAATATGAAAAGCTTTAAAATGTCAAGTACGTGATAGATAAAAACATTTTCGTATTTATGCACGCTGATGTGCTTTGAACGCTGCCCCCCTCCCCTCTTTTCTCTTAGTAGTACTCTCTCTTTGCAGATAGTGAAGAGTAGTTAACGCAGGCCTTTACCCCCGTTGTAATCCGTCCTGCCTGCTTGTCTCTCCATTTGATTGATTATTATCCAAGCATTTACTGTTTTACAATTGATTCTCTTTGGTTCATTCTCTATTTACAAACAAGCACAAAGTCGCAATACTCTGTTTAGTCTTTGCAGATCGTGAAAAATCGTGTAAAAAAATAAAAGTAATCGAGCAAAATCAGTAGGCCACTAATTGGATCTCTTTTTGACCTCGCTAAAATAGAAATATTATAAACAACCCTTCATGAGAAATACGAAAATAGTGAGATGAACTGAACTCCACACCATGAGGGCTGCAAGACAGCTCGGCTCCGTCACCCACCCTGCCCAAAATAACGACAAACCCTATGCAAATATTAAAAATATAGACAACACACCAGCAAAGAAACAGGGTAAAACATTTTATTAAATAACTATTTACATAACATTGGTTTATAAGATGATGTCAGTAGTGGACCGATGTGTGAATAGGTCGGAAGCAGCACAAGGCGCCAAGATCCGGATGGAAAGTCCTGGATGTTGGGTGCCATAGTTCAGAGTTCTGAGTTTGAGCCTTTTTCAATGCCTGTGCTTTGTTGTTTCCCCTCCATCAAAAACAAAAAAAAAATATAAAACTGTGCAAAAATACAAAAAAATCAAAAAATGTTTACAAAAGCAGTGCTTGTAAGACTGTCTGAAGCTTATTTCCACCTACTGCAGCTTCACTATTCTCAAAGTAAGTGAGGGTCGTTTGTGGACCTGACTGCATTTGAAAACAATGTTATATGGTACCTCCCTAAACCGCTTGACGGAGGCCCCCGAGGGGCGGTGTGATGGCACGGACTCGGAGAAGACGCTTGGCTCCGACCCCCTCCCCAAGTCTTATAGCACTGGTGTAGCCTGAGATCGCCCCCGACATAGGCGGCCGGCTCCCGGGGTCCGGCGGAACTTTTTGCCTTTTGATGACTCTTCTATTCTGGACTTTGTCCCACAATCCGTTTGACCTGAAGACACGCTGTAGTGGGGCGCCCCTTTACCGTTTTAGTTGCCATTCCGCCCGCTTTTGCTACACTGTGCCTCTTCCGCCATTCAGCTGTTTACCGCCCGCTCTTGCGACTACAGCGTCTCGCTCACCATGTAGTTAAGTTGTTCCCGCTCTTGCGGTGCAGCGATAGGCGGCTGCCACAGGACTCTCAAAATGGCGGCCGGCTCTTCGGTTTTGGGCCTGGTCCACTAAAATGGCCCTGGGACACCTTGGAACTCGGACGCTTCCCTGATAGGGCTTGGGTCCCATTCTTGAAAGCGTCCCCTCAGCCGTGAAGATTCTACAAAAGTCTTGGGGGCCCCCGACTCCCGCAGGCTTCTGGTGGGGAGCGGCTGCCATGTCTGCTCGTGGAATGGCCACGACGGAGCTACGAGATGGTAGTGCTCTCATGCTGACGCCAGCTTTAGTCTGAAACATCCAGAAACACTGTAGACTACCAATTCGATCAGTTCCGGTAGCGCCCCAACATGACCCGGAAGAGAAGAACTTGCCCTCCCCTCTTTGACTGATGGTTCTTGTTGCCTGTCCCCTCTGTTGTCATTTAACAGAACTTTTTGGACTGCTGAAAGGGGTTGTGTTCCGAACGCTGGTTGGTGGAGACATTTTGACTATATTCTTGACCTACGTTGTCGCGTAATGCGTTATATGACACGCCGCGTTAGCGCACCCGGAAGTGATCCGGGGCGCGGCGCGCAGCGCGTAACGTAAGCATAACAGGTCATGTGACTTGTTAATAAAACTTTTCATTGGTTCATTTTACTTTTGTTATTTTAATGATGAAAAGCTTGGTCATATGACCTAAAAATTACGCTTTTTATTGTTTTCGAACATTATTTTTTTAAAAACATATATGTTATAATATTCCAGGCTAATGTACTTTCCCGGAAAATTTACAACTGTCCTGCAAGTAAAATATATTCCTTTTTCGAGAAAAAGGGCGTTTCTTCGTTCCATGACGGAGCCGTTGAGTAAAAGAGACTCGGCCTGCTGTCTTAGTCGCCGATACGCCTGATTATCAGATTCTTATCGATCACTTTATGTTGCAGGAGTGGAAAACACAACTGCCCTTGACCATTTATCTTTACTACGTTCCTACATATTATACCTTTTATCCGTCATGTAATTGGACTGCTTTATTTCACTTGCCTTTTACTGATTCGAAAACAGTGACTAAAAGTAAAAACTTTACCAATGTAAATACTACTACCGTGTTTTGTTTTAAAAACCTTTATTGTGAAAATGTCAGTATACAAATACGGGCCTATAACCACCTGGGCCGGCCACGGAGCAAACTGAAATTGTATATGATGAGGAGACATTTACACTGTAGAGGAACGTAACGAGCGGGCCATTAGGTTGCAAGAACTAAGGTGTCTAACAGTTGCGGAATCGGTGGACGTACATTTTGTAATTAAAATAAGACAGGGCCACTTACAATAACATTTTCTAGATATACATTTGCGGGCAAGGAGTTACGAGTCCCATTTGTACTGGCGCCATTTTGGGCGAGGCCGGGCAGGTCCAAGATATAGTCAAAATGTCTCCACCAACAATCGGCCAGACCAGAACCCCTTTCGGCCCTTTATGCTACAAGATGGTGTCTTCCATTCAGAAAATATTGTTGGCAGCATTTTGAAAAGAAAGATAAACAGCCGTTCTCCTGGTGAGTCTCACATTGTTACATTTAGGAAGAATGTTGAAGAGTAATATGTGGAAAATCTGAAGCCATTTTTCTACAAACTCTCAATCAGCCTAAGTCATGGGCGATCTTTGTCCACACCAGGGCAATAGTGAAGCTGCAGCAGGTGCAAAAGAGCTTCACACAGTCTTACAAGCACTGCTTATCTAAACATTTTTTTGTATTTTTGCACAGTTTTATATTTTTTTTTGTTTTTGATGGAGGGGAAACAACAAAAAACAGGCATTGAAAAAAGCTCAACAGTGCAGGGCGCCTTGTGCTGGTTCCGACCTATTCACACATCGGTCCACTACTGACATCACCTCATAAGCCAACGGGGCACCCCACGCCGACTTTCGGCACAGCATTGTAGGATGGCCACACCAGTGCGGCAACTTGCTGGACACCACCTCGGTGCCATCCGGATCTCGGCGCGTTCGAGTCACTGTACCGCAAGAGTGACCGCAACTCAGCTGGACACGCCGTCTTTCGGCGCAGCATTGTAGGATGGCCACACCAGTGCGGCAATTTGCTGGACACCACCTCGGTGCCATCCGGATCTCGGCGCATTCGAGTCACTGTACCGCAAGAGTGACCGCAACTCAGCTGGACACGCCGTCTTTCGGCGCAGCATTGTAGGATGGCCACACCAGTGCGGCAATTTGCTGGACACCACCTCGGTGCCATCCGGATCTCGGCGCGTTCGAGTCACTGTACCGCAAGAGTGACCGCAACTCAGCTGGACACGCCATCTTTCGGCGCAGCATTGTAGGATGGCCACACCAGTGCGGCAATTTGCTGGACACCACCTCGGTGCAATCCGGATCTCGACGCGTTGTGCTGCCTTCGGCCTATTCGCACATCGGTCCGCTACTGACGCCGCCTCACGTGCCAACGGATTTTCTACGCTTTTTGTAGCCCTATGCCGCATAACAGGTCATGTGACTTGTTTATAAAACTTTTCATTGGATCATTTTACTTTTGGTTTCCTAAAGATGGAAGGCTTGGTCATATGACCTAAAAATAACACTTTTCATTGGTTTAGAACATTTTTTTTTCCCAAACGATGAAAGCCCCACCTTGTTTCTGGATCATTCAGACTGAAGCTGGCGTCAGCATGAGAGCACCACCATCTCGTGGCTCCGTCGTGGTCATTCCGCGAGCAATCATGGCAGCCGCTCCCCACCGGAAGCCTGCGGGAGTCGGGGGCCCCCAAGACTTTTGTAGAATCTTCACGGCTGAGGGGACGCTTTTCGAGAATGGAGCCCAAGCCCTAGCAGGCAAGCGTCCGAGTTCCAAGGTGTCCCAGGGCCATTTCAGTGCACCAGGCCCAAAACCGAAGAGCCGTCCGCCATTTTAAGAGTCATGTGGCAGGCGCCTATCGCTGCACTGCAAGAGTGGGAGCAACTCAACAACATGGTGAGCGAGACGCTGTAGCCGCAAGAGCGGGCGCAACTCAGCTGGATGGCCGCCACCTGGGGAGGCCCGTTCACGCCGCCTCCCCCACGCCCCCCCCCCCCCGGGCCGCCGCACGCTAATTTTCGGAGCAGCATTGTAGGATACCAAAACCAGTGCGGAAGTTTACTGGACATCACCTGGGTGCCATCAACATCTCAGCGCGTTCTGCTGCCTTGGGACTATTCGCACAACAGACCGCTACTGACGAGGCCTCCCCCCGCCCCACCCGGGACGCCCCACGCCAATTTTCGGAGCAGCATTGTAGGATCCCAAAACCAGTGCGGCACCCAGGCGACATCACCTGGGTGCCGTCCAGAACTCTGCACGTTGTGCTGCCTTGGGACTATTCGCACAAAAGACAGCTTCTGACCATTGTTGCTTTTTTGGGTGAAAAATGTTTAAATGTTTTTACAGTTTTTGTTCCGTTCATTATAGTTAAATGTTAATAAAGTTTTAAAATCTAACTTTGTTGGAGTGCTATATATGTTTAAAAAATCGGGTGAATGGGGCCTTGAATCGGGTTATTGTCATGTGTGGGCTTTGCAAGTGTACTGCTACAAGATCGGACATTTCAAACTCAAATGCACGTTCTTTTTCTTACCTTTCCGAAGCATGGAGCGCAATAGCAGGCAGAGAAAGGGTGATGCACGTGTTGAACACTGCCTGGCCTGGCAAGTTGCTGGCAGTGCCCCCCCCCGCCCGCTCCTGAAAGAGGGCACACACACACCGCCGCCCCGAGTACTTCACAAATCTTTAAAAGACCATGCGCTTGTTCATGAGGCTTAAATGGTTTATCACCCCTTCTAGAACCCCTGCATCGACCCTCTGACGTTTCCTGGAAGAATTAGCACGTAACACAATACCAAGCCCTGTCAGCTGAAACCCCCGAGAAATCATGGGGCATATTATCAAGGGGGTTTATTTCCGCTTTTTGGGCTTTAAAAGCCAAAAAAAAAAGAGATAAAATTATCTCCCTATTACCATGCGGTCGCTAACACCAGTTAGTGACAGCTAAAAGGTGATAGCGACCATCTTGGGCCCCGCTTTGCATATCAGTGATATTTATCACTAATGACATGCAAAGTGGGCGTGCCAAGATTTTAGCGACTGGAAACAGTCCCTAACCATCGCTATCTCCTATTACAAACTTTTGGAGATATTCGCGCTAAGCGCGAATATCTCCAAAACCTAACACCTGCCCTGAGCAGTTTTAGCCATGTTATCCAATGGGAAGTGGATAACATGGCTAAGAGCATTTGCTGGATAATGCATGAATACCTCTGACTTTTCAACGATATTCATGCATTGCGGCCGTTTTTTATCGCATTTGCGATAAACCTTGCTAATAGCAAGGTTTATGTGCGATAAAATTCGCCGATGTGCGGCGATAATTTTTGTCTCTAAACAAGTTAGAGACAAAAATTATCGCTAGTTGTTGGTAATATGCCCCCGGGTTTTTGCTTGCAGGAATCGGGAGGCGGGAGACTAGCACTGAAATCAGTAGTCTCACGCCTGAATCGGGAGGGTTGGCATGTCTGGATACTCTACAGCTGGGGCCATAAACTACATCCGCAGGGCTAGGTGATAGCCTAGGTCCGGCCTGGACAATCGGACACAGAGGAAGAGGAGTGTCAGAGGGTGCGGTAGTGAATAGGGTGAAAGGGAGGTGTCGGGCGGGCACAGGGTGTGATTCTCAGAGAAGAGCAGCGCAGATGGGGGGAAGTATATGGCCCATGCATGAGAGAAACAGCGGGGGTGACCAGTGCGTGGGGGAGATGCTTGCGAGGGTGGGGAGCCATGCTGAGGATCGGCGGCGCTCAGAGAGTGGCCCTGGTCAAGGCATCTAAAATGGCTGCCGTGCACGACAAAATTGTGGCATTGGACAAAAACGCAAGATGGCGCAGACAATGTTTATCAATAAGGATTCATTTATAACAAAATATTTACTCGCAGTGACAAAATGGTGGTCAACACTTCCTGATTTCCATCGAATCGAACGTTAACAAACGTCACGCAGCAAAAAAAAAAAAAAAAGCTCACGCACAGAGCAGTTTTTAGCCATGTTATCCAATGGAAGGTGGATAACATGGCTAAGAGCATTTGCTGGATAATGCATGAATATCGCTGACTTTTCAGCGATATTCATGCATTGTGGCCGATGTGCGGCGATAATTTTTGTCTCTAAACAATTAAAACGAAGCACAAAATGGCGAATTCCCGTTTCGCTACCAGTTTGCGGCCCAGTTCGCGGCCCGTGAAGCGCTTCTACCGTGAAAAATCATTTTTTTTTTATTTTCCCCACGGGACCCTTTAATAACCCCAACAACAATCCTAGGGGGTCAAGAGGGGTATACCTTGCCCCCTTTCAATAAATTCCCCCTTCGTTTTTCACCTCTTCTTCTCTCTCGATCCTACCGAGAGATAAGATGGCGGCCGCTCCGGACTGTTTAGAATGTTGACAGACACCGGAGAGCCAATCAGCTTTCTGTTATCCAATGGAAGGTGGATAACATGGCTAAGAGCATTTGCTGGATAATGCATGAATATCGCTGACTTTTCAGCGATATTCATGCATTGTGGCCGATGTGCGGCGATAATTTTTGTCTCTAAAAATTAAAACGAAGCACAAAATGGCGAATTCCCGTTTCGCTACCAGTTTGCGGCCCAGTTCGCGGCCCGTGAAGCGCTTCTACCGTGAAAAATCATTTTTTTTTTATTTTCCCCACGGGACCCTTTAATAACCCCAACAACAATCCTAGGGGGTCAAGAGGGGTATACCTTGCCCCCTTTCATTAAATTCCCCCTTCGTTTTTCACCTCTTCTTCTCTCTCGATCCTACCGAGAGATAAGATGGCGGCCGCTCCCGACTGTTTAGAATGTTGACAGACACCGGAGAGCCAATCAGCTTTCTGCGCGCAAAGTTCCGTTTCGCGAAAAGTAAGCGGACCGGATCGCTGCCCGGAGCGCTGTTACAGATATATATCTTGTTTTGAACGTTAATTTCTCAAAAACTACTGGAGCACATATATTGAGACCTAGCAAAGGCACATCGGGCTAACAGTCCCTACAATTTTGCCAAGTTTCGTGCAAATCCATTCAGCCGTTCGAGCTAAAAGTGAGTCCAACCGCCCTATGGAAAAATGAATGGGAAAAACGCGTTTTGGGACCCCCCTTTTTTCTCGGCCCCCCCTTGATGAAACCCCACCAAATTTTCAGGGGCTGCTCAGAAACAAAATGTGCCATTTTCCTGAAAATTTCAGCCGATTCCGTCCACAAACGCCAAAGTTATTAGACATAGAATTTTCAAAAATCCCATAGGGAAAAAATCCTAACTATATATACCTACTGGCGACCGCCAGTAGGTAATATATATATATATATATATATATATATATATATATATATATATATATATATATATATATATATATATATATATATATATATTCACAGAAAAACCATAGGTTTCACACCAGTTATAGTTAGCTGGAAATTTTACAAGCATAAAACCATTGAAATTCCCACGTTATAGTTAGTTGGACTCACTATAACTTGTGCGCCTGCAATGCACTGCTGATGATGTCACATATTACATAACTCATGACATGGTCAGTGACATCACTCATGACATCACTGAAAAAACACAACTCATATAAGTACACTAATCTGTAATTCACTTACTTTTCCGTGAGGCCAAATAGAAGATAGTGAAGGTCCTTTTGGTGGAAAAAAAGTCTGCTGTTCTCTATAACTTCCATTTCATCGACACAGGAGATAGTGGCATCTAGTGGACAGATGAAACCAACTACCCCATTTAAGCCAAAGTCCAAATATATTCCTCTGGCGGCACGTGATGGTCTTGACTCCTTTAGCGACGCAGTGGTGCAACAAGTAAAAAAGATGGCCCTAAACACCAAAAATAATAAGCGACAATATACGAATCAGGAGAGAAAACTAAACCAACTGTCTACCAAATTTCAAAATGCTGAAGTTATAGTTCGGAATTCGGACAAAGGCGGAAATATTGTTTTATGGCCTACCGCGGAATACCTTGAGGAGGCGCATAGACAATTGGATGATATACAATGTTATACTTAGAGCAACACCCAGAAATACAGGGCAATGCTAGAGGCCCTGTGTAAGAACCTGGTGGCATGGAAGGGCCTTGGCATGCTAAGTGGAGATGAGTTTAAGTATGTGAAGAAAGACCATCCACTCACTCCATATATATATTTCATACCAAAGGTCCACAAAAGCATTACCAAGCCGCCTGGCAGACCAATAATTGCAGCTTGTGGTGGCCCACTGGAAAACCTCTCACGTTATATTGACTATTTTTTGCAGCCACACATGAAATCTTTAAAGTCATATGTACAAGATTCAAGTGACTTTCTGCGAAAACTAGAGGAGGTAGTCTGGAGCCCAGATCTGCTGTTGGTAACATTGGACGTTAGCTCTTTATATACGTGTATAAAGCACAGGGATGGCCTGCGTGCATGTGAGTACTATCTGAGCCGCAGGCCCATCGAACTGGCCCAACATACTAAAATGCTTCTAGAAATGCTAACATTTTGCCTCAATAATAACTTCTTCATTTTTAACGGACAAATGCACCAACAGGTTCAGGGTGTAGCAATGGGGGCCAGTTTCTCCCCCAGTTACGCATGCCTGTTTATGGGGTGGTGGGAGGAACTGGTCCTCAAGCGTAAATTTGAAAAATACTGCACCACTAACATAACCTGTTGGCTTCGTTTTATTGATGACTTATTTATTGTATGGCGTGGTTCTGAGGAAAGTGTCTTAAACTTCATACATGAAATCAATGAAAATGATCTTAATTTGCATTTTACTTCTGATGTAAGCAGGGAATCTGTGACATTTTTAGATGTACAGGTTTTTATATCTAACAATATTCTTACCAGTACCCTTTTTAGGAAACCGACGGCAGGTAACACTCTTTTACATGCTACGAGTGCCCATCCCCAACATCTAATCAAATCAATACCTTACGGCGAGATGCTACGCATCCGCCGTATTTGCAGCAACAATGATGACATGATTGTTAAACAACATTAAAGTTTTCAGAGATTTGTAGATAGGGGGTACAATGCCAAGATACTGAATACTGCTATAAGGAAATCCAGGCTTAAAAACAATGGTGACTGAGAAAATAAAACAATGTGACAAAACCAATGAAGTCAGACTAGTACTGACATACTCCAAGCAGGAAAAAGAAATCAGGAGTATAGTCAGAAGAAATTGGCATTTTGTTAAAGACGATTCCACGATTGGTGATGTGATGCCCCTAAATCCTTCTATAACTTTTCGTAAAAGTTCAAGCATGGGCTCCATCCTCTCAAAAAATAGTGAGGAACACATAGGTAAAGAGCCGCGGCGACCCACTAGCAGGGACTTCTACAAATGCCTGGCATGTAAGGCTTGCCAACATGGTGCAAACACCAAAAAATACACTACAGTAATTCCAAGAACTACCAGGGAGATAAAACAGCATCTAACCTGCAGAACTGAATACTGTGTGTATATACTGGAATGTGACTGTAAACTCAAATACATTGGCAGTAGTAAATTACAAATCCACAAGCGTATCTTACAGCATCTCCGCGCCATTGTCAACAAAGATCAGCGTTACCCGGTGGCTAGACACTTTGAGGCATGTCACAATAGTAAGCCTCAGTGTCTCAAATACTTTGCCATAGAATCTATCCCTCTTACAAAAAGAGGAGGTGACAGAGAGGCGTGTATGCGCAGGCTTGAAACCAAATATATTCTCGAGTTTAATTCAAAGTGGCCGGGAGGTCTCAACACCACGGAGGACCTCCACACATACCTATGACCAGCCCATGTAAATGCCGTATTACAGCCACATAGTTAACATCACCAAACCATAGTAAGCCATAGTAAAAGAGGAGTTGGATCATACCTTGCACTTTTTGCACATATGTATTTATACTGTGATATATTGTGTATAATCTATATATATAGTGTGATGTATGTGTATATATATGAATTGATTGATTTTAGCCGTCTTTTTAAATATTGGGGTAGCATTTTATCCTAATGTTTTTTATGATAGCTGATTTTAGTCATGTCACCGATTCCCTTTTTTATAGATTGGTTTTATGGTGTGATTTTTTCTATATGTGTTTCATTGGTACTGTATGATTATATTTTGTCTTGAATTCAATGATTACAACGTACACCATTTCATCCCATTATAACCTCCTAGCACCAGTCACTTTACTCATATTTGCACTTTCTTGACACGATGTCACTTTATGGAAAAAATATATTTTTTCTAATTGACACGAAGTCACTTTAATAATATGTGCAATAATATGGTTGAAGGTGAGAATGTATCTACAGGACTAAATAATATCAAGTGATATTATATTCCCTTCATCCAAGTACTTAGTGGCTGGACAAATGTTCATTATGGACTCATCTTTTGTTGTATGGTCCTTATAGATAAAGTTATTCTTTTTTTGGATCTTCTTTTCTCTATTATTATGAAATAGTAGAGATTATTATTATTTTTTGGTATTATGATTTAATACACGTTGGTGAGCACTGACTATGCACAGAAGTTATTAATTTACTTGATGGACAAGGTTGATATAATTCTTTCAGTAAAAATGTTTCCCTACCTTGAGGAGTCAAAGGCATTTATGCTACTATGTATATGATTGAAAAGTTAAAAACATTACCTATAGGGGTATTAAAATTGCAAATGTATAAATAATTTTTTTTTTAAAAACTGCAGGATTAACTTATGTATTCATACAGCTAATAACTATCATTTGCAATGGTAATGATGAGAAAGAAATAACAAATGTATTTATACATATAGTATTTTGTTTATGTCCATCAATGGAACATGTGACTGCACGATATCACTTTAAAAAGGGCAAAAGCAATCTGTAACGCCATGTGACCAAGGCCGCTGGGACGGCCGAAACGCGTTATGACTACCTGTCTAATGGCTAAATAAACAAGAATGCTGAAAAAAGATGGTCCTTGCCTCGTGTTTCGCTAAGGAAGCGCCGCTGCTGCGAGGTATTTGCAGATAAAAATCGGCATTGGATTGCTGCCGATACTGGACCCCCTCCTCGGAAAGCCGGCTTCACAGCAAGCAGTCTATCGTCACCCGGTACCTTCCGAGCTTCTTCCTCGTGGAGGAGAGTTGACGGGGACCCCGGGGGCACTTTGAGAATCCCACTCAAGGGAAGGAGTGGAGCCATCAGATTGTGCACCGTCCGAACACCGGAAACGCTGGAGAACGCCGGAGCAATCTCTCACCCTGAGGCTACAGCAGACCGGGCGCGGAAAGGAGGATCAGCGCGTTTTGTGGGCGCCTTGTGGTGCCGATATGAGAGCAAGCAGCTGATCCCCATATGCGTCTTGATGGGAGCATAGCCCGAGGTACGGAGAAGAGAAGCGTATGCGGTGACTATCGGATTGAGGAGGTACGTGTTTAACCGCCAGAGTCAGCTGCTGCTGACAGAGACTATTGAGGCAATAAAAGCGGTTCTGTGACAAACACGTTATTCAGCGCTTAAATAGTTGACAGCCATTTAGCCAGAAAATGTCAGGCGATGTACGGAGGGCCCGTGAGCTCGCTGCGCAAGAGATGTTTTCTGATGACATTGAGCAGGAGGTGGTTACCGAGAAGGAGGTGGGGGCAGGGGGGCCAGATGGTGCAGCTAATAGCACCGCCAGAGACTTGTTTAGGGAATTAGAAAAACTGAAAAGAAATGAACAGTCCAAATGGTGGGAAGCTCCCTCCCTCAAAAGATATCTGGATGTAGGGAGAGTCCCTAGAGGACTACGCATCATGCTGGCCCCCAGCTACGAGACACCCAACCCCCTAATGATGGAAGAATGGGGTCAGTGTAACCTTGAATCCTCACGGAAACTAATGCAGATTTTGGTGAAGTTTGCTGAAATCGATGGTGAGGAATCCCAAAAAAAGATAGACATACTTGAGGAAAAAATAAAAACACTTCAAGGTGAGAAGGAAACCCCACAAACCACCAAAATGAGGAATGCAATGGTAACAAGATTATCTAAGGAGGAGGAAAAAATCAAGACAAGGAAAATATATAAATTTAAAAGAGACCGGGACGACTACACAAATGGCCAAATATTTACCTTTGCACGTCGCTATGATAACTTAAGAAGAGCAACAGCAAGTAAAAGAGGAGCAGCCAGTACGGGAGCATTACCAGCTGAATCTGAGGATATATCTATATACAGCTCCGCCGCAGAAAGTGGCTCTGATAATGAAGATGCAAGAGGCAAAATCAATGTTGTTCTGACAATGGGGGAAGAGTTGGCGGTCTTGAAAGACAGCAGAAAGGCAACCCTAGGATCGCACTTCCAGGAAAAATTGTCCCAACCAAATCCCAACGCAGGAGGGGCAGAAGAAAAGCTGCCAAACAAATGCGAGACAACCAAGCGGGGACGAAGTCGAGGACGGGGGAGGAACAAGAAACCCCAGGCCTAGTCAGAGACAATATAATGGACCCTTTAAACAATGAGAGCTGTGATAGACATCAAGCCAGCAAGGAGCAACAAGCAAAATCTATAATTAACCTAAGCTCAGTACAACTATCAGCTGCAGAACAGCAACTTTTAAGCTTAGGTTTAAGCTTCTGCCCTGAGTCCAATTTCTCCTATACCACAACGAGGGCTGATATCTACAGATTTATAAGGAAATTAAAACTTAAGAAACAATTCCTAAATAAAGCAGTCAGCACAGAAAATGCTCCGACAAGATCAGTGACAAGCACCTCTGAACTGGCAGTCAGTGACCTAAATCTATATCGTGACATGTGCCAGCTGGGGATTGATGAAACCATGGGGACACAGGAGATAGTGGCATCTAGTGGACAGATGAAACCAACTACCCCATTTAAGCCAAAGTCCAAATATATTCCTCTGGCGGCACGTGATGGTCTTGACTCCTTTAGCGACGCAGTGGTGCAACAAGTAAAAAAGATGGCCCTAAACACCAAAAATAATAAGCGACAATATACGAATCAGGAGAGAAAACTAAACCAACTGTCTACCAAATTTCAAAATGCTGAAGTTATAGTTCGGAATTCGGACAAAGGCGGAAATATTGTTTTATGGCCTACCGCGGAATACCTTGAGGAGGCGCATAGACAATTGGATGATATACAATGTTATACTAAGAGCAACCCCCAGAAATACAGGGCAATGCTAGAGGCCCTGTGTAAGAACCTGGTGGCATGGAAGGGCCTTGGCATGCTAAGTGGAGATGAGTTTAAGTATGTGAAGAAAGACCATCCACTCACTCCATATATATATTTCATACCAAAGGTCCACAAAAGCATTACCAAGCCGCCTGGCAGACCAATAATTGCAGCTTGTGGTGGCCCACTGGAAAACCTCTCACGTTATGTTGACTATTTTTTGCAGCCACACATGAAATCTTTAAAGTCATATGTACAAGATTCAAGTGACTTTCTGCGAAAACTAGAGGAGGTAGTCTGGAGCCCAGATCTGCTGTTGGTAACGTTGGACGTTAGCTCTTTATATACGTGTATAAAGCACAAGGATGGCCTGCGTGCATGTGAGTACTATCTGAGCCGCAGGCCCATCGAACTGGCCCAACATACTAAAATGCTTCTAGAAATGCTAACATTTTGCCTCAATAATAACTTCTTCATTTTTAATGGACAAATGTACCAACAGGTTCAGGGTGTAGCAATGGGGGCCAGTTTCTCCCCCAGTTACGCGTGCCTGTTTATGGGGTGGTGGGAGGAACTGGTCCTCAAGCGTAAATTTGAAAAATACTGCACCACTAACATAACCTGTTGGCTTCGTTTTATTGATGACTTATTTATTGTATGGCGTGGTTCTGAGGAAAGTGTCTTAAACTTCATACATGAAATCAATGAAAATGATCTTAATTAGCATTTTACTTCTGATGTAAGCAGGGAATCGTTGACATTTTTAGATGTACAGGTTTTTATATCTAACAATATTCTTACCAGTACCCTTTTTAGGAAACCGACGGCAGGTAACACTCTTTTACATGCTACGAGTGCACATCCCCAACATCTAATCAAATCAATACCTTACGGCGAGATGCTACGCATCCGCCGTATTTGCAGCAACAATGATGACATGATTGTTAAACAACATTAAAGTTTTCAGAGATTTGTAGATAGGGGGTACAATGCCAAGATACTGAATACTGCTATAAGGAAATCCAGGCTTAAAAACAGAGGTGACTTGCTGACTGAGAAAATAAAACAATGTGTCAAAACCAATGAAGTCAGACTAGTACTGACATACTCCAAGCAGGAAAAAGAAATCAGGAGTATAGTCAGAAGAAATTGGCATTTTGTTAAAGATGATCCCACGATTGGTGATGTGATGCCCCTAAATCCTTCTATAACTTTTCGTAAAAGTTCAAGCATGGGCTCCATCCTCTCAAAAAATAGTGAGGAACACATAGGTAAAGAGCCGTGGCGACCCACTAGCAGGGGCTTCTACAAATGCCTGGCGTGTAAGGCTTGCCAACATGGTGTCAACACCAAAAAATACACTACAGTAATTCCAAGAACTACCAGGGAGATAAAACAGCATCTAACCTGCAGAACTGAATACTGTGTGTATATACTGGAATGTGACTGTAAACTCAAATACATTGGCAGTAGTAAATTACAAATCCACAAGCGTATCTTACAGCACCTCCGCGCCATTGTCAACAAAGATCAGAGTTACCCGGTGGCTAGACACTTTGAGGCATGTCACAATAGTAAGCCTCAGTGTCTCAAATACTTTGCCATAGAATCTATCCCTCTTACAAAAAGAGGAGGTGACAGAGAGGCGTGTATGTGCAGGCTTGAAACCAAATATATTCTCGAGTTTAATTCAAAGTGGCCGGGAGGTCTCAACACCACGGAGGACCTCCACACATACCTATGACCAGCCCATGTAAATGCCGTATTACAGCCACATAGTTAACATCACCAAACCATAGTAAACCATAGTAAAAGAGGAGTTGGATCATACCTTGCACTTTTTGCACATATGTATTTATACTGTGACTCAAGCCACTCACCAGGGGTCCCGTTTGGACTGACCATCACCACCAGCCAGCCTGACTGCAGCAGCGGCGCTCTCTGCCATCGAGCGCCGCCGCGGACCTCGCACCGGAGAACAGGGAGCGGGGAAGCAAGGACTTCAATCCCCAGCATCCCGAGCGGCCGGAAGCCGCACATCGCGACTTGGCGCTAGGCGGCGCATATAGTGCAGCACTACCCCCGGCAGAGCGGGGGACTCAAGCCACTCACCAGGGGTCCCGTTTGGACTGACCATCACCACCAGCCAGCCTGACTGCAGCAGCGGCGCTCTCTGCCATCGAGCGCCGCCGCGGACCTATCACCGGAGAACAGGGAGCGGGGAAGCAAGGACTTCAATCCCCAGCATCCCGAGCGGCCGGAAGCCGCACATCGCGACTTGGCGCCAGGCGGCGCATATAGTGCAGCACTACCCCCGGCAGAGCGGGGGACTCAAGCCACTCACCAGGGGTCCCGTTTGGACTGACCATCACCACCAGCCAGCCTGACTGCAGCAGCGGCGCTCTCTGCCATCGAGCGCCGCCGCGGACCTCGCACCGGAGAACAGGGAGCGGGGAAGCAAGGACTTCAATCCCCAGCATCCCGAGCGGCCGGAAGCCGCACATCGCGACTTGGCGCCAGGCGGCGCATATAGTGCAGCACTACCCCCGGCAGAGCGGGGGACTCAAGCCACTAACCAGGGGTCCCGTTTGGACTGACCATCACCACCAGCCAGCCTGACTGCAGCAGCGGCGCTCTCTGCCATCGAGCGCCGCCGCGGACCTCGCACCGGAGAACAGGGAGCGGGGAAGCAAGGACTTCAATCCCCAGCATCCCGAGCGGCCGGAAGCCGCACATCGCGACTTGGCGCCAGGCGGCGCATATAGTGCAGCACTACCCCCCGCGACGCGGGAGCGCGCGGGAAGCGCCCGGGAGAAGCCCGGGACAAGGGCAGGACAGTCGTTGGCAGGAGGAGGCAGGGCAGGGCCAGTGACTCTGCCCCTTACAATGGGGAAACGCAAGCTGACTGTGAACACGGGCGAAGGTAAGAATGCCAAGGTACCCAGGAAAGCAGACTCAATAATATCTTATCTCACATCAGCGGTGGGTGCTCTGAACAACGAAATAGCAAATGCGGAAAAAGAACTGGGACTAGATCAGCCCATCATAGAGCCGGGGGACCAAAACAACACAATTGGTCCCGAGCAAGCCTCTCATATTCCACTAGAACCCAGTATTGTTGTAAGGGCTCCTAACATTCCTCCTGCAACTATGATCCCTTCCGCTCCTCCTCAATCCAGTAGTGAAGCTGTATATCATGATCAGGCTAATAATATACCAGTTAAAGCCAAACACAAAAGAGGCAGGTCAACCCGTAAAGGTGTCCCGGGTGATGCGGACAAATCGATCTCAGGGGACGCCCACGCCCACCTGATCGAGGTAATTGAGGGCTTATTTGAATCCCGGGTGGAACCGTTGCTTGTAAATATAGCGAAAGATATCGTGGACACCCTCAAAACATGCGTGAATAACATCATGAGCAAGTGCGACAAGATCGACAAATTCCTACATGAGCGCTATGTTCACTGTGATACGCACTTCAATAACAATCTCATACCCGACCAACATGGGAGGACACCACAAACAACTAATGTCACTGCCACTGTGTTAGTTGGCCCGCACATACAACCATCTAACACTAACCGTGCCGCCATGCATATATCACATGAAGACAAGACTACATCATCGAGGGGGGCTCAAACAGCCGCCAGTGTGACGGATGGGGCAGCAAGTGTGGCAACAACTTCCTCAACACAGGGGCATAAACCCACTGACCCCTGTAAAAGACTGTCTCGGGTAGTGCATCTTCCACCGGACTCCGCCCGCTTAGTTGTTATCTTGACTGGGATCCCGTGTCTCAAACCACAACAGATTGAAACCGAACCTGAGCTCTTAAACAGAACTAGAAAATGGTGCTCACAGTTCAGCAGCGGGAGTGTGGATGTGGGCAAACACATTATAGCCGCGAGGAGGGTAGATTGGGTGGGAAGGAGGGCCAAATGTATTCCCGGGGATTGTGTTATTGTTAATTTTGACAGAGGTAACCTGGCAGACACTCTCTTATGGGATGGTTCGGAGCTAGTCGGGGACGGTATCAGACCACTCCCACTAGGGTACTTTTATCCCCCTCCCATACACCCCCAGACAAGACCCCCTCACCTTCCCATTCCATACCCAGATACAGCTGGCTGGACAAGGGCCCCCCCACATACATCTTATCAAACCCAGCAGGCCTTACTGCGGGTGAGTCCCAATCCCATAGTAGCCCCACCCACCCCAGCATACCACACTGGCAGCCAGGGTGCAGGGATCTTACTCACTAACAGGTTCTCTCCCCTTTCTTTGGACTCCCCTCTGGATTCCAACGATTGACAACCATCAAATGTGCCCCCACTCACGGAGGCTACCACTGTCCATAGGAATTGTCACATATCAGTAGTAAGCTGGAACATCGCTGGGTTAGGGAAGAAAGTCATGGACGCTAGATGGCTAAAATTTGTGTCCCAATACGAGATTTTGGGTTTCCAAGAAACGTGGGATACCAGAGACAACTTTTTCCTGGATGGGTTCCGGAGCTTTTCAGTCAAGGCAACCCCAGGGGAGGGAGGTAGGCACAAAGGAGGGTTGTTCATTCTCTTCTCTTTAAAACTGGCAGGGGTTACCACTAAGATTGATTGTACCTCCGATAACATCCTCTGCATCGAGTGGGTCAGGCCAAACTCCCCGCTAATCCTCATAATAAATTTTTATAATGCCCCCACAAAGGATAGTACCTGTCCTCACTTGAAGTCCCTTTCTCTGTTTTTATCTGCATACAAGTCAAAGCAACGCGCTTCATTCGATATTTTGTTATTGGGTGATTTTAACGTCCATCCATGTGGATGGGGTTGTTTGTCCATGGAGGTACTGGGCCCTTTGGGAGCTGTCAGTACTCACTTTGAGCACACCGGCCATGGGGCGGACCTAGAAAACCTACTTGCCAATTTAAATTTATATGAGGCTAAAGGGTCATGGGGTGAAGTGAGGGCACCTACCTTTGTAGGCAGGGATGCCAGTACAATTATTGATTACATTTTCATTACGCCCGGCCTAATAAGCATGGCGGTAGCCTATGATGTGTGTACCTCTCCTTTTAGCGACCACAACCCTGTTGTCCTGACATTGGATATGGGCGATAACACTGTGACCCAGGTTGAGCGCCTGGGGGCCGGTGGAGACGCCCTCATCCCTAGGGAGCAGGGCCGCAGATTAAACTGGGCAAAAGTTGTCCCGGAGAACTTCATGAACCTTCATGAACCCTGCAATCTCCTGAGGCGGAAGCCGGGAGACGACGGAATCTTTAATTTTAAAAATTGTATCTTTTCTGTGTCACTTATAAAATACTTTGCTGATTTTAAAAGAGCACTCACCTGGTTGCCACCTTCTTAGCGGGCCAGTGAGACGCTTAAACAGCGACTCCTTCGCTGCAACGACCACCTCAAAACAAATGTTTTGCCGCCATTGACGGCGAGGAGTAGAGGCCACGCCTACCTCTAGGCCACGCCCACCCGCCGCAGTATATAAACGCTGTCTCAAGCGCCACACGAGTAGAACCCTGCAATCTCCTGAGGCGGAAGCCGGGAGACGACGGAATCTTTAATTTTAAAAATTGTATCTTTTCTGTGTCACTTATAAAATACTTTGCTGATTTTAAAAGAGCACTCACCTGGTTGCCACCTTCTTAGCGGGCCAGTGAGACGCTTAAACAGCGACTCCTTCGCTGCAACGACCACCTCAAAACAAATGTTTTGCCGCCATTGACGGCGAGGAGTAGAGGCCACGCCTACCTCTAGGCCACGCCCACCCGCCGCAGTATATAAACGCTGTCTCAAGCGCCACACGAGTAGAACCCTGCAATCTCCTGAGGCGGAAGCCGGGAGACGACGGAATCTTTAATTTTAAAAATTGTATCTTTTCTGTGTCACTTATAAAATACTTTGCTGATTTTAAAAGAGCACTCACCTGGTTGCCACCTTCTTAGCGGGCCAGTGAGACGCTTAAACAGCGACTCCTTCGCTGCAACGACCACCTCAAAACAAATGTTTTGCCGCCATTGACGGCGAGGAGTAGAGGCCACGCCTACCTCTAGGCCACGCCCACCCGCCGCAGTATATAAACGCTGTCTCAAGCGCCACACGAGTAGAACCCTGCAATCTCCTGAGGCGGAAGCCGGGAGACGACGGAATCTTTAATTTTAAAAATTGTATCTTTTCTGTGTCACTTATAAAATACTTTGCTGATTTTAAAAGAGCACTCACCTGGTTGCCACCTTCTTAGCGGGCCAGTGAGACGCTTAAACAGCGACTCCTTCGCTGCAACGACCACCTCAAAACAAATGTTTTGCCGCCATTGACGGCGAGGAGTAGAGGCCACGCCTACCTCTAGGCCACGCCCACCCGCCGCAGTATATAAACGCTGTCTCAAGCGCCACACGAGTAGAACCCTGCAATCTCCTGAGGCGGAAGCCGGGAGACGACGGAATCTTTAATTTTAAAAATTGTATCTTTTCTGTGTCACTTATAAAATACTTTGCTGATTTTAAAAGAGCACTCACCTGGTTGCCACCTTCTTAGCGGGCCAGTGAGACGCTTAAACAGCGACTCCTTCGCTGCAACGACCACCTCAAAACAAATGTTTTGCCGCCATTGACGGCGAGGAGTAGAGGCCACGCCTACCTCTAGGCCACACCCACCCCCCCCCTCTTCCCCTTTTTAGGGATGTGCATTTACCGTACGCGCAGCGGACGGGCGCAGCGGGCGCGCCGTCAGCGCGCCGAAGGCGCGCCAAAGGCAAGCCCGTCTTCGCCCGTCCTCGCCAAGTCCTCGCCTCTCGCCAGACCCCATGCCCAAAAAATCGTTTACGACAATAACACTCTGCGGGCGCTTAACATCGGCCCCAGATGCAACAATATAGAAGGTTGCATAGGTCGTACCTCCCTCTACTGCAAGCTTTGTAATCTGGCCTTACCGGAACCTCGCCTGATAAGCCATAAAAAGACTATAAGAAACGATACCTCACTCACCATCATGCAGCTGAATGTCAGATCGCTGGTCAAACACCACGCAGAGGTAAGAACTCTCCTAATGGACGAGAACCCAGACATAATGTTTCTAAGTGAAACATGGCTTAAAGATGATCTTACTAGCATCCCTAATTTAACAATACCTGATGGGTTCTCTATGACGTGCATTAATAGAGACTCAAGAGGAGGCGGCATTGCTGCCATCTACAGAACTCCCTTTACTTGCTCCTTCCAAAAGGAAAGTATTGCAGATTGCGAATGTGCCCGCTTTAAAATTTCCACAAGCCCCCACTGCACTTTTTCGGGCCTTTTTATCTACAGACCCCCGGGGCCTTCTGCTAAGTTCACGGAAGAGGTCATCGATGCTACACATGCCTGGATCACTGGCTCGGCTAATTTCACCATTTTAGGAGATCTCAATCTCCACCTAGACAATGGAACTGACGCTAAAATTAGCAACTTTGTCGCGGACTTAGCCGCCTTACAACTAACCCAGCTGGTCAAATCTCCCACACATGTAGCAGGACACTTACTTGATCCAATATTTACTAATATTCCCGATGCCAAAACGGATGACCCTAAACCTATGGCATGGACGGACCACTCATTAGTAACCCTCTCCATTCCGAACAATTCCCCGCCCAAGAAAAAATTACCCACCTCCTGTTTAAAAAGACCCTGGCATAAACTCCAACAAGGTGACCTTGCGGCCAGCCTGGGCCAACCTACCCTGGAGACCACAGACGACATAGAAAAATCTTATGCGTCTTTCCAGGACTGGATCACCAAGGGGCTGGATGCCATCATACCAGCCAAGTGGACTAAAGGACGTAGCACTCCTTCCAACCCCTGGTTTGACGACAGCCTGAAAAAAATGAGGAAAGCATGCAAGAAAATAGAACGTCAGTGGAGGAAGGAATATAAGCAGGATGATAAAATTTCATACCTGGCCTCACTGAAAGCATACCACAAGGCAATTCGGATAGCCCGTGCTGCCTTCTACGCCTCTGAAATTGAATCCAGCTCAAACCCTACGAAAACTATCTTTCAAATAGTGCAAAAAATACAAAACGGAGCCAAACCAGCCACTCATATCACCTCCACGCAACAGTGTGAAGACCTAGCGACCTTCTTCACAGACAAGGTGAAGAAAATTTATAACACCTTCACCCAGGACATCCCAGGAGACGTCGACTCTCCTAACGCCACCTTCGGAGATGCGAGGCTCACTTGCCTACCCGCCATCTCCAGTGATGAACTTGCTAAACTCTGTAGGAAGGTGAAGTCGGGTGCACCCACAGACCCAATGAGACCTAGTCACTTTCTAGGAGCCCTGGAATTTTTCCTCCCACCCCTAACCGCGATTTTGAATCTATCATTTGCTACGGCCACGGTTCCCATCTGCTGGAAACAGGCCTGGGTAACCCCGATTATAAAAAAACCCTCCCTAGACCCCGCCAAACCAGAGAACTACCGGCCTGTCTCTTTGCTACCTTGGGTCGCTAAATTGGCAGAAGCCCACGCGAATAAAATACTCAGTGAGTATATGGCGA
The DNA here is from genome assembly GCF_964263255.1 of Lissotriton vulgaris. Lineage (NCBI taxonomy): Eukaryota > Metazoa > Chordata > Amphibia > Caudata > Salamandridae > Lissotriton > Lissotriton vulgaris. The sequence continues at coordinate 637,417,989 of NC_141694.1, forward strand.
AAAATAACATCCTGGACCCCTCCCAACATGGCTTCAGGCCGGGCCATAGTACGGAATCCGCGCTCCTCACTTCCACTGAGAGCCTGCGGGAAATCATGGACACCGGCAAAAGTGCCGCGCTGATACTGCTTGATCTTAGCGCGGCCTTTGACACGGTGTCCCATGCCATTCTCCTAAAACGCTTGGAAGATATAGGAATCGTGGACTCAGCGCTCCAATGGTTTCGGTCCTTCCTGACCAGCAGATCATTCAGGGTATCTGCCCCCCCCGTTTATCTCCAAACCTCAAGACATAGGGCAAGGGGTACCACAGGGCTCAGCTCTCAGTCCCTCCCTGTTTAACCTATATATGCAACCTTTGGCGGAGGTTGCTAAGAGATGGGGCCTCACAATGGTGTCGTATGCTGACGACACTCAGCTAGTCATCAGCCTTAGTGAGGCTCCCTCCCCGGAGACCACCAATTTTAGGGATGGACTGTCTGCCGTCGCCAAATGGATGACAGCAAATTGCCTCCAGCTGAACGGTGGAAAAACCGAGGTATTAATAATGGGGAAAAACAGCAACAACTGGAACGATTTATGGTGGCCTCAGTCTCTGGGCCCAGCACCCCCTCCAAAAAACTTAGTAAAAAATCTAGGGGTGTGGCTGGACTCGACCCTGAGCTTCCAATCACACACTAAAAAAGTTGCCGCAACCTGCACTGGACTACTGAGAAGCCTATACCACATCCTGGGCTATTTCGACTCCAAGACACGACAACTCATAGTGCAGTCTACTATCTTGTCAAGACTGGACTATGCGAGCGTCCTGCTGCTGGGAGCTAATAAAGCAGAGATAAAAAGATTCCAACGAATCCAGAACTCGGCAGCCAGAGCGATAGTAGGCCTTCCTAGAAGATGTTCAGTAAGAGCGACTATGCACAGACTTCATTGGCTGCCCATCGAAGCCCGGATCCAGTTCAAGGCCCTCTTATTTGCCTTTAAGATCCTGAAGAATGAAGGCCCAGAGCTTCTTCGTCCTCTGATGACCCCCTATAAGCCCAAACGGAACCTCCGGTCTATGGGGCAACATCTAGCCCTGATACCCCAGACGAAATTTTGTCGCATCGGAGGTCGTTCCTTCAAGCTCCTGGGGGCCAAACTGTGGAACTCCCTCCCTCTCCACATCCGTTGCATGGATGATTTGTTAGCCTTCCGAAGAGCGATCAAAACCCATCTTTTTCCCACCCCGTAGATCCCTCTCTCGTTTCCAGTAGATTGTGTTATGGTTCTAGCGCCGGGACGCCCCGTCGCTGGGGCAGCTGTTGCGCTCTACAAAACGTATAACATAACATAACATAACATGGATCAGCTTGTTCAAAATAGACAAGCTGACATTATAACCTGCATGGAGAGTACAAGTGAGGGATTGGCCATCATCACCTCTTTTACCGCCATATGTACACAAATTAGCCATGACCTGACGTGCACTAAAAACCTAATGGCTCCCACTAGCCCTAGATGGTTCGATAGGGAGTGCTCCCAAAAACATAATGCTCTACTCCAGGCTCTTAAACATCAGCCCAGAGATAGGGAGTTGGTGGGTCGGCTTAGAAAAGAATATAGGCAGGCTATTGAGACACGCAAAAAAACTATAAAAAGCGAGGCATGGGACAGCTTAACATCGGTCAGTGTACTGATAGTTCCCAATTTTGGACGATCTTAAATCATCCGTATTTTGCCTCCACTAACAACACTGTGCCGGACTGCGTGATTCCGGAGGATGACTGGGTGAATCACTTCAGTAAAATTTATAATAGTGCAGACCTTTTAACTACACCCCATTCCCATCAACCTCCAACTGAACCCCCCCTTTTGTCTTTTACTGAATCTGAGGTTATTAGGGCAATTGAAGAAATGACTAAACACAAGGCACCGGGCCCAGACGGGGTCCCTGCAGACCTGTATAGCTCGCAGTCACCATTCTGGGCCAACATCCTCACAAACGTCTTTAACTCAACTGTCATCGTGGGGTTCCCAAAAAGCTGGTCTACCTCAACCATCATCCCTATATTTAAGAAGGGCTCCAGATCGGACCCAGCATGTTACAGGCCGATCTCGTTAATCGACTCTGCCGTAAAGATTCTTGGCAGAGTCATTTTACACAGATTAGACGATATTATTAAGGAGAAGGGGGTGCTCTCTGAACTGCAATATGGTTTCAGGGAGAAAAGAGGTACAATAGAGCAGTGCTTGAACCTCCACATGCTGATTAGTAAATACACCATGGCCAAGGAGGGTCACCTATATCTGGCCTTTATGGACCTTTCTTCGGCCTTTGACTTGGTCAATAGGGCCAAGCTATGGACCATATTGGCTGGTATTGGGATTGACCCTCCTCTAGTAGACTTCCTGGCCGCACTCCATGCAGATCTTTCAGCTAACATCAGAACTACCCGTGATGGTAAAACCACCAGACCATTCAGATCCGGACGGGGTGTTAGGCAGGGCTGTATCCTAGCCCCACTCCTGTTTACCATCTATATCAATTCACTTGATAAAGCCCTGGAGGGGACTACACTTGATATTCCCTATGTGGGGGGGTTTGCAGTTCCCGTACTCCTCTATGCGGACGATGCGGTGCTTTTAGCCCGCACAGGGGTGGGGTTACAGAGGCTCCTCAATGCATTTGGTCACTTTATGTCCTCGCTAGACCTGCTGGTCAATAACAAAAAATCTCACATTATGCTGGCAGGGAAGCGCCCAAGGCCAAAAAAGTTGAAATCTTTCAGTTGTTGTGGAGAGGGGATCTCGAGAGTACAAGTGTTCACTTACCTGGGACTGATATTTGAAGAGAAGGGCTCATGGTCCCCACAGGTGGATGCGAAATCCCTAGCTGTTACCAGATCCACCTCTGCACTTTTGAGTTTTGCCAAGCGTCTTGGGTCTCGACCGATGGAGGCATTATTGAAGGTCTACAAAACCAAATGCCTATCTATAGCCTCCTACGGAGCCCCATTGTGGGGCCACGCAAACTGTGGCAAACTACAAACAGCAGAAAATCATTTCCTTAGGTCCTTGTTGGGTGTTCCACAATCCACACCTGTCCTTTCAATACATACCGAACTAGGGATGGGTTATCTTACTGACTCGCTCAAACTAGCGCCCCTAATGTGTTGGACCAAAACTTGGCTGAACAAGGACATTGCTCTGAATCACAAAATCCTCAGGGACTGCATGACCTTGGACAACGCCTCAAAAATCCCATGGCTCGAATACATAAAGGGGGATATGGGTAGACTCGGCAGACCAAACCTATATAGCCACCCAAATACTATACTCAAGGGAGATCTGAAATGGATCAAAGAAAACTTCATGAGGAGGGCAGTCCAAACACGGGAGGAGAAAGAATTAACAAAACCAAGAGTCAGAGCCAACTTCTTACTCCTAACCTCGCCCCAAATTGAACCCTATTTAAAAATTGTGAGCAGACCTTACCATCGTCACCTGCTTATCAGATTTAGGTTCAATTTAATTCAATATTCCCTGGGCGATCTTCCCGTGTGGGGCGTTCCTGATGAATCTACCCCGTGTAGCTGTGATAATTTCTCCGACCAAACCCTCATGCATTTCATCATGTTTTGTAGTCACTACAAAGCGAGTAGGTTGAGGTTCTTGGCACCCATTTTAAGAGATGCAGGCTTTGTCCAGGTGCGGCCTGCTCTACTTTACCTACAGTTATTAGGCAGCACCAGGACAATTCTCGGGGTTGCTAGCTTCCTGGTCGCCGCCATGCGTACTAGGTCCAGGATGCTATCCCCGAGACAACTGGAAGGGTGATTTTATTATTATAATTCCCGGCTTGCTTAACCTTCATGAATTTTACTGAATTGTAATGTTTTTTAACCCACATGACTTTAGCAAATTGTAATGAATTTTATCCAATTGTAATCAATTTTTTAAATATATGTTGTTTGTTGCTTTTATGATTTTAAATGTAATCGAATAAAGCTTGTTTTGACTTTGATACTGTGATATATTGTGTATAATCTATATATATAGTGTGATGTATGTGTATATATATGAATTGATTGATTTTAGCCGTCTTTTTAAATATTGGGGTAGCATTTTATCCTAATGTTTTTTATGATAGCTGATTTTAGTCATGTCACCGATTCCCTTTTTTATAGATTGGTTTTATGGTGTGATTTTTTCTATATGTGTTTCATTGGTACTGTATGATTATATTTTGTCTTGAATTCAATGATTATAACTCTTGATGAATAGTGTCAAGGTTTTCCCTCCTTACACCATTTCAATCCATTATAACCTCCTAGCACCAGTCACTTAACTCATATTTGCACTTTCTTGACACGATGTCACTTTATGGAAAAAATATATTTTTTCTAATTGACACGAAGTCACTTTAATAATATGTGCAATAATATGGTTGAAGGTGAGAATGTATCTACAGGACTAAATAATATCAAGTGGTATTATATTCCCTTCATCCAAGTACTTAGTGGCTTGACAAATGTTCATTATGGACTCATCATTTGTTGTATGGTCCTTATAGATAAAGTTATTCTTTTTTTGGATCTTCTTTTCTCTATTATTATGAAATAGTAGAGATTATTATTATTTTTTGGTATTATGATTTAATACACGTTGGTGAGCACTGACTATGCACAGTAGTTATTAATTTACTTGATGGACAAGGTTGATATAATTCTTTCAGTAAAAAATTTTCCCTACCTTGAGGAGTCAAAGGCATTTATGCTACTATGTATATGATTGAAAAGTTAAAAACATATTCCTATAGGGGTATTAAAATTGCAAATGTATAAAAAAAATGTTTTAAAAAACTGCAGGATTAACTTATGTATTCATACAGCTAATAACTATCATTTGCAATGGTAATGATGAGAAAAAAATAACAAATGTATTTATACATATAGTATTTTGTTTATGTCCATCAATGGAACATGTGACTGCACGATATCACTTTAAAAAGGGCAAAAGCAATCTGTAACGCCATGTGACTAAGGCCGCTGGGACGGCCGAAACGCGTTATGACTACCTATCTAATGGCTAAATAAACAAGAATGCTGAAAAAAGATGGTCCTTGCCTCGTGTTTCGCTAAGGAAGCGCCGCTGCTGCGAGATATTTGTAGATATATATATATATATATTAACTGAAAAAACCATAGGTTATAGACTATATATAGTTAGGGATTAGCATTTACAAAACCTTAATTTACTCGCACAAAACCATAGAAATTCGCATATATAGTTAGTTGCAATAACTATATATCGCGCACCCTTAATCCACTGCTGATGATGTCACATATTACATCATTCATGACATGGTCAGTGACATCACTGATGACATCACTGATGACATTATCAAGTGACTGTATGTTTCTGTAAAGTTAAAATATGTCTTACATATTGAAGAATGAGTGGATGTATAAGTGTCTGGATGAAGGATTTAGTAGGTGCATGACTGACTGTATGAGTGAGTGATTAAATGTGTCTCACTGAGTGCATGGGTTAGTGACTAAACTGTCTTAATTTGTGCATCATTATATCTGTTCTGTAAACTGCTGCATGTGTTGATCAGTAGCTTTATGATTAACTATATGGGTTATTGATTGGTTGCCCAAGTATTTGTATGGGAGACTGAGTGTGTGTGTGGGTGGCTGGAAGGTGTATGAGTCTGTGCATAGATGTGTGAGCAGTTGATTCACTAGATGTATGGGTTCAAAAGTGCATGTGGAAACAGCTGCATGGGCGGTTGACTGTCTGCATGAGTGTATTGGTGAGTGAATGGATATCTCAGTGCTACATGTCAAAGTAAGTACATATGTAAAACACAGTACATGTGAGAGTTGACATATATACAAATAACTGTGCATTAGAGCCAGTGAATGTGTGAGTGGCTGTATGGATCATTGTGAACTTGTATCAGGGATTGTATAAGAGAGTAAATATGTGTTAGTATATGTTTGAATAAGTAAGGTGTGTATAACTGTATAGTTGAGGAAATGGATGTGTGATTGATTCTTTGCATGACTGACTAGGTGTGTGAGTAACTCCATGGATGAGTGACAGTCTGTGAGTGTCTGTTTACACTGAGTGTATCTAAGGTTATATTAGAGTCTGAAGAGGTTCATCGTATAATCACATGAATGATGTCATCAATGATGTGATCAGTGATGTCAAATGAGATGTCAACAGTGATGTCATCACTGATGTCATTTGAGATGTCATAAGTGATGTCATCAGAGATGTCATTTGAGTTGTCATCAGTGATGTCATCCATGATGTCACTGACCATGTCATGAATGATGTAATATGTGACATCATCAGCAGTGGATTGCGGGTGCGCGATATATAGTTATTGCAACTAACTATATATGCGAATTTCTATGGTTTTGTGCGAGTAAATTAATGTTTTGTAAATGCTAATCCCTAACTATATATGGTCTATAACCTATGTTTTTTTCAGTGAATTTCAATGGTTTTTTAATAGCAAATATGAAAAGCTGTAAAATGTCAAGTACGTGGTAGGTAAAAACATGTTTGTATTTATGCACGCTGATGTGCTTTGAACGCTGCCCCCCCTCCTCTTTTCTTTTAAAAATTGGAAGAAACAAAAAGTATTCCCTTCCATAAATAACCCAAGACTTTTATTTTGTTATGGCAAGGGAACGAAATAGAGAATAAACTATAGTTGGTCACCATGGGGTTTAAAGAAGGGATGGTTCTTCACCAGATTAGATATTTACCCAGACCCTCATTCTCCAATGTGATGAACTAGGCTAAAATTCTTCTGGTGCCTGCACCCTGTCACAGAAGATCACCCTAAAACATGGAATCTCCCAAACACCAGATTGAGTTGAACCCCACAGTAAGCCTTATTTCTTCAGGGCCTCAGAATTTCTTTTGCTTTGCTCATGGAAATTGTGGGATATAGGAGAGATAAGGTGTAACCATTAAGAAAGGGTAGTATTTAAATTTGCATATCAATTATGTTAAACCTTTTAGACATATGATATGCTAGCTTGAACTTATGCTTTACATTTGAAGCCGAATTCAACAGCTTAAGTAAGTAGGCTTTCGTAGTTGTAACTTTGAAGGGTGATCTAGCAAGCTGTAAAGATTTTCTAAAACAGTGGAGCGTATTTAGTTTTTTAATGTACATGTTTATGAAACGATTACACAAATGAAACATTTGTGAGTTTTAAATTTCCGGAGAAGTATAATTCACCAATAGCTTTCTCTGTAGATGTTTTTCCATTAACAATCCCAGTTCCATCACCCGCCCAGGATATCACTACTGTTAGTTGTCATTGTTGCTTCTGTTTTAATAAAAAATGTTTTAAGGTGTTTACTGTTTTTGTTGCGATGTATTTATTTATAAGTTAATAAAGTGTTATAATCCTACTAATTTTTTATCGATTATTGCTCTTTGAGATATTCCCTGTCTACAAACAGAGAAGAATAGGAATATTCTGTCTCCCTGTGCAGATAGTGAAGGATAGGTAATGCAGACTTTTGTCCCCCGTTGGAATCCGTCATGCCTGTTTTTCTCCCCACTGATTGATTGATTGGCTGGACATTTATTGTTCAAGGAATAGTTCTTTCGAGGTATTCTCTGTTTGCAAATAACGTCGAATAGAAATATTCTGTCTAGTCTTTGCAAGTAGTGAAGGATGGGTAATGCGGACCTTTGTCCCCCGTTGTAATCTGTCATGCCCATCTTCTCCCCACTGATTGATAAACTAGTTCCACCCGGACCATTTATTAGAGGTACATCATCTGGCTCAACCGGAGGGTACCCCTAATAAAGAAGACATATGTAAAATACGAAGTAATCACTGTATCCTGTTAAACAGAAACTTTAGCATGAAACACACTTGAAAAGGAAGGGAAAGAAATCGAACAAAATCAGTAGACCACTGATGAGTTTTTGACTTCGCTAGAAATAAGAAACATGAAAGTGGTAAGAGAAGCCAAGCTCGACGTTACGGCAGCCACGAGGTAGCTAGGCTCCGCCACCCCCCACTGCTCCAAGCATGTCTGTCCCACCGCCCGCCACGCCCAATAACGGTAACATGAAATAGATACAAATCAGCAGATACCTACCCCCATTCCGGAAACTCCCGAAGTGCAACAGGTCCACGGTTACGCCCATCCGGAAGATGAGGCCTCGACACGTGCAGGGCGGGGCCCGACTAGCCGCCATCAGCCGGAGAAGTCGTGGGATGGTCGGCCCGGAATGTACTGGTCCTCCCATCCTCTTCTGGCGCCCTGCAGGCCACGGGGGGGGGATGTCTTGCACATGCCACCGACCCCCCCCTCCCCTCGTATCTCCTGGTCTGGCCCGACTTGGTATGAGCTCCCCGTTCGGCCCTGAAGCGGCGCCCTGCAGGCCACGGGGGGATGTCTTGCCTCTGCCTCCGACCCCCCCTCTTCTTTCTTCAATAATGGCTGCGACAACGGGGGGGGTCTTGCCTCTGCCTCCGACCCCCCCCCTATTCTTTCTTCAATAATGGCTGCAACAACGGGGGGGGATGTCTTGCACATGCCACCGACCCCCCCTCCCCTCGTATCTCCTGGTCTGGCCCCGGCTTGGTATGAGCACCCCGTTCGGCCCTGAAGCGGTGCCCTGCAGGCCACGGGGGGGATGTCTTGCCTCTGCCTCCGACCCCCCCTCTTATCGCCTGGTCCGGACATCACGGATATCAACGCCAGGTGTCGGCGTGGGGTGCGCTGGGAGGGAGAGGCGGCGCGAACGAGCCTCTCCCACCCCCCCAGGTGGGGGCCCCTCAGATGCACCCCCAACGCTCCACTCACCCAACAAAAGGTCCCTTCCACTATTGCGAGGCAATGATGCTCCGCTCACCCAGCGGGGGTCTCGTCCACTGTTGTGGGGCAACGGCGCTTCTGAGTTCAGCTAGAAAATGAGTCCTGCGGCCAGAAATGTTCTCCTCGACTTTGAAGATTCTATAAGAGCCACGGGGGCCCCCGACCACCGCAGACACCCCCGATGGGGAATGACTGCCATGATCACCCACGGAATGACCACGACGTAGCCACGGGACGTCGGCGCGCTCTTGCCGGTGCCGGCCTCAGTCTTGAAATGACCAAAATCCTGCAAGACTACCAACTTGATCAGTTCCGGTGGGACACCAGTATGACCCGGTAGGAGAAATTGTTGCCTCCCACCCCACTTTCACTGATGGTTCATGTCGCCAGTCCCCTCTGCTACCCTTCAACGAAAACTTTTGGACTGCCGAAAGAGGTCCCGGTCCAACCACGAGTTGGTGGAGACAATTTGACTATACTTGGACCTTCCTGACCTCACCCAAAATGGCGCCGGTACAAATGAAACTCTCAACTCCTTGTTGTGCCCCGATTGCTCAGCCTTGATATCATGAGATATGTATGTAGTTTTTAGCACATGAATTGATATGGGATAAGACTGATTATATGTTCCGACAATGAATTGATCCGGGATGGGTATTGATTATACGTTCGAACAATGAATTGACATGGTACGGGTACTGATTACACGTTCGGAAAATTAATTGATATTAAGTTCTAATGCATCATTGATTACTGTATTTATTGAAGTGTCGAATTGTCGACACTTTTGGTACTTGCTCACAATGAATTATCGATATGATTTTGTTGCACTTGTCGCACTTTTTACTATGAAATCAACGACCACTTACTCTGTTATGTTTTCCACAAATAAATACCCCCCCCATTTACAGTTCCAGCCTGCTCCGTGGCCGGCCCACGGGGTTGTAGGCCCGTATTTGTGCACCAACATTTTTATTAAAGGTTTTTGAAAAAGCAAACGTAGTTGTAACGCGTAGATTGGTAAGTTTCGAATAAATGGCCACTGTTTCGGATATAAAAAAAAAAGCAGGTGAAATGAAGCAGCTCGATTAGTTAAGGGTTAAAAAGTATAGTACGCAGAAACATTGCAAATATGAATGATCCAGGTTTGTTGTATGTGTTTTTCATTTTTGTACAGCATAAAGCAATCAATAAAGATCCTGGTATTTAGCCTCTACTTTATATGCTACCTGTATCAGGGAAGTTGTTTTAAATGCCCCTAAGCCACCCCGAAGGAATGTCACCTGGCCCCCCTAGTACGAACGAAAACGACCCCGTACCACTGTAGGTTATCTCTCTTCCTCAAAGGAGAGCACGAGCTCGCCCCCACTTTACACCGACTGCCCTTTGTTTTGACCCTCCACAGCACACGATCCGTAATGCCACAGTTGAGCGACCTATGCTAGCCACAGGCCTCCGATAATTATCTCTCCCACATTACCGGTCCCTCCTGGGCTTAAACGCCAAGATGGTAGGGACTGCATCCCGTGGAGATAGGCCGAGTATGTAGTAAGTAAAAGCCTTTTCGGGTTTATGCGCGCTGATGTGTTTTAAACGCTGCCCCCGCCCCTTCTTTTTCCCTCTTTTCTGCAGGTCACTTCGGAACGTAGATTAAAGTACGGAAAAATGGTGACTTAACGGCCGATGGGATGGGAAAAAGGGTTTGAATATGGTGCCTATACACAACGAGCAAACAATGACTATGTCTCTCTCTGAACCCAGTGCTTGGGAGGGCAGCCTGAAGCAGAAACTTGACGAGTTATTACAGGATGACAACATATGACTTCGCTTGGCACCCCGAATAATACAACCAAGAATGACGTGCACCAATGAATAAATTCCTACGTTTAACTAAATAGGGAAAGTTTAAGGAATATTCCGAGGTGAGGTTTACCCAAGTACCCTCCATCTGGAGGACTAGGAATGTTGCCAATGTTTAAGATTTACCACCTCCTTCTCGCACCCTCATAGACATGAAACTCAAAGCTGCCCCATTGTTCTCCCGACTGACACCTACCGTTGCCTCAGCCTGGAAACCCATTCGCTAAAAATGATTCGAAGATCCCCCCTGAGTATTAGCCCAACCAGGTTAGTTCCCGACCAATTGACAAAGGTGTAAGTATTTGCAACCAAAGCCACCAGCGAAGGCAGCCGACGATAAGAGAGAAGAAAAAGGTAAAAAGAGCTCAGCCCCCAGATGAATTAAGTAGGATGCTAAGGATGCGCAGCATGCAGGAAGAGATCTTTTTGGCCAGCAACTGTTCTATGTTTTGTCTTGGATTTTTGTATATAGTACATGTACTGTCTCCCCCGCCCGAGTTTGTGTGTACGTAATGTATGGATCTACGTCGTCCCTCTGCCTGTGTTTCCATATTACTTGACCCCTGCTGTTCTGTGTTGTGTGCGCACTAAATGGCCTATTATTGTACACATCTCTCTCTCTCTCTCTCTCTCTCTCTCTCTCTCTCCCTCTCTCTCTCTCTCTCTCTCTCTCTCTCTCTCCATGTCGTACGTGTACCGAATGGTTTGTTTAGAGTGCGGACGACTCTCTCTCCGAGGGTCGCCCTGTTCCCTCTTCCCTTGTGTGGTAACGTTGTGCCCCACCGGCACAAACCTAATTGGGTCTCTTCGAACACAAAGGTGTTCGTCAAAATTGACTGGAACTAAAACGATTGTAACTTGCCATATTACTACCTCTCCTTTCTGTTTATCAATACGAATTAATTTATAACAATTATTTTTAACAATATATTTACTCGCAGTGTCAAAAAACACTTCCTGATTTCCTTCGAATCGAACGTTAACAGACGTCACGCAGCAAAAAAAAAACGCTCACGCGCAGCCGCTGGAAGACAAGTATCAACATATATGAGCCTCCTCAACCACCCTCAGAAAACATAGGGGGTCAGGATACGTCTCCCGTACCCCCTTATACCCATTTCTCACATTATTTTTCCTCCATCTTGTAATTTAATTAAATCGAAACACAAAATGGCGAATTCCCGTTTCGCTACCAGATCGTGACCCGGTTCGCGAACTGGGAAGCGCTTCTACCGCGAAAAATCAAATTTTTTTATTTGCCCCACGGGACCCCTTAATAACCCCAACATCATTCCTAGGGGGTCAAGAGGGGTCTACCTTGCCCCCTTTCATTAAATTCCCCCTTCGTTTTTCTCCTCCTCTTGTCTCTCGATCCTACCGAGAGACAAGATGGCGGCCGCACCGGACTGTTTAGAATGTTGACAGACACCGGAGAGCCAATCAGCTTCGCTTCGCAAAGCTCCGTTACGCGAAAAGTACGGGATCTGGAGCGCTATCCGGGACGCTGTCACAGATATATCTGTTTTTTTAAACGTTAATTTCTCAAAATCCACTGGAGCACATATATTGAGACCCAGCAAAGGCACATCGGGCTAACAGTCCCTACAATTTTGCCAAGTTTCGTGTAAGTCCATTCAGCCGTTCGAGCTAAAAGTGAGGCCAAACACCCTATGGAAAAATGAATGGGAAAAACGTGTTTTGGGACCCCCCTTTTTTCTCGGCCCTCCCTTGACGAAACCCCCCCAAATTTTCAGGGGCTGATCAGAAACAAAATGTGCCATTTTCCTGAAAATTTCAGCCGATTCCGTCCACTAACGCCAAAGTTATTAGACATAGAATTTTCAAAAGTCCCATAGAGAAAAAATCCCAACTATATATACCTACTGGCGACCGCCAGTAGGTAATATATATATATATATATATATATATATATATATATATATATATATATATATATATATATATATATATATATATATATATATATATATATATATATATATATATATATATATATATATATATATATATATATATATATTTATATATATATATATATATATATATATATATATATGTATGTATATATGTATGTATATATATATATATATATATATATATATAAATATATATATATATATATATATATATATATATATATATATATATATATATATATATATATATATATATATATATATATATATATATATATATATATATATTCACAGAAAAACCATAGGTTTCACACCAGTTATAGTTAGCTGGAAATTTTACAGGTATCAAACCATTGAAATTCCCACGTTATAGTTAGTTGGACTCACTATAACTTGCGCGCCTGCAATGCACTGCTGATGATGTCACATATTACATAACTCATGACATGGTCAGTGACATCACTCATGACATCACTGAAAAAACACAACTCATATAAGTACACTAATCTTTATTTCCCTTACTTTTCCGTGAGGCCAAATAGAAGATAGTGAAGGTCCTTTTGGTGGAAAAAAAGTCTGCTGTTCTCTATAACTTCCATTTCATCGACTTCCTATGAAAAAAGATCTAAGAACATCATACCTTACACTTTCCTTACGGCCAAATCGTGTCAGATATATGAGTATTTTTTAGTATGAGATCCACTTACAGTACCTATATGAGATAAATAATTTCAAACATTAGATTAAATAACTAACTAACTAACTTTTATTATCTTTTCCCGTCTTCAAAGGCCAATTCCCTTTACTAAAACTTTGGTTTTAAAAACACTAGGTAAGAATTTTTAGAGTCATAAGGCAAACGTTGTTTATAAGTCAAATGAGAATCATTGCAGTAGCTCCAACCTTTTTCACATTTTAAGTAGCATGTATAATGTCCTGAAGTTGTCGAAGGACCGTCATGATAAATAATAGCTTCAGTTGTAAAGGTTCTTCCTGAAATTGATAACTGAGAAGCCACAAAATTTTTCATACAAGTTGACAATTTAGTTCCATCAGGACTACATCGTTGGAAAACTAAAATGATATACTGACCATAACTTTGTTTAAATAATGTGGATAGCATTGGACAGTTACATTGGGTACACACCATATTATGATCTGCTGCTTTAACTAGATTTTTTAATGACACTGATTTACAGTCAGGTAAAGTCAAATATATAAATCTTTCAGTGTCTATTCTAGTATTACTTGATGAACTACAATTGTGGCAGTCATGCTGCCATTGATAAGAAAGGCTGAAAAGATTATCTACATATACACCTTCATCTTCCAAAACACCAAACATATACATTAAAAATTCCTGACAATCCTGCTGAATGTTCTGTGAAAATGTATCTTGACCAGAACACATATCTAAAATATTTCGATTTTCTGTTACACTTTCTATTTTTGCTCTATCACTGCTACATTTCTCAAACACAGAATTCAATAAACCACACAATCTTTGATCCCGATTTTCAACAATCTGTTCTTGTAAAGTTTGAAGAAAAAAAACAACATTAACCACTACATTAGCATAGCAGTTGACACCAGAACTATTTTCAAACTGAAATCCAACAACATTTTCATCACAATCCTTTTTCTTTCTGTTTTGAATTACAGTTTCATCTACTTTTTGTCTTTTTGGTACTACCTCACTGCAATTATCCTCATTTCTTCTTTTTCGGCCTACCACACGTTTTTCAAACAGAGGATATTGAGGCAAATGTGGAGCATACTCTCTTCTTAACCTATTGTATTCTTTAACACAATCTAGATCTACACAAATCTTTGTCTCATCACACGCAATCAAGTACAATCCTGATAAAGTTCTGACTCGGGATAATGCCACATATGCCATACCCACTTTAAACACAGATCTTCCAATGTTCACTAAAGCATTATCTACACTTAAACCTTGAGATTTATGAATTGTTACTGCATATGCCAAACAAACAGGAAACTGTTTTCGGCGAACATATAAGTCTTTTACAAGTAAAAATCTAGCAGAACAACGACTGATTTGTTGTACTTGCTCAATACCATCAAATTTTATTTTTAAAAATTCAATTCCATCTCTATTTCTATAATTCACAAAATCAACAACATAACCCATTGCTCCATTTACCAGACCTCTTTCAACATTTAAATTCCTTCCCCAAAATGATACGACAATTTAAACACACATTCAGAGTCTTTTCAAAACCAGCTGTTTTAGATATACTTTTCTCTAATGAATCCAATTTGGTTTTCAAATTTTCAGACAAAACTATTGTTGCACTCATCTGCTCTATTTTATCTATTGCTTCCAGTTTCACAATCTCTTCATTTTCTAACTCTAACATTTTGTTGTTGAAGATGGAACATTCTTGCAGAGTTGGCATCAAACATATCCCAGATTTCTTCTCAGTAATTTTTTTAAAAATATTCTCTGGAAGAATGTTTTCATTTGGATACAAATTTGAAATTAATCGAGCATGTAAAGCTTCTTTCCCAAGCTCACTTAGTTTTCCAATTCTTACATCTTGTAGAATATTTTTATAGTCTTCATCCTTTGCCTGTCGCATATTTTGAAGCAGTTCAGCATATTTAAAATTTAACCATATATTAACGTTTCCAATGCTTCCAAGGGACTTCCTGGTATCTTCATGCGTGAGCATTTTAAACACTGGTTGTCCTTTTACTGGAGTCAACTGCAATAGATCTCCAAAAACAACAATGTGTTTTCCTCCAAATAACACATCATACTCTGTTCTAAGAATTTCTTGCATTCTCAAATGCACAAAAGCAAGCATTAGATTTGAGACCATGCTTACTTCATCAATGATAAGAAGTTTCATTTTCTTCAAGACTCTTGAAACTTCAGAACACGCATCTCCAGATAACTTGTTGTAATGCAATTTATTATCATGCTCAACTGGCAGCATCAATAAACGATGTAGAGTAATCCCTTTAATGTTATGTGCTGCCAGTCCAGTTGGAGCAGTTACAACACAAGACAGCGGTGAATCAGTCCTTTTCTGCAGATAACTTACAATGGCTTTAATCAGAAAACTTTTTCCTGTCCCCGCTTCTCCACTTACGTACAGTTGGACAGGCTCAAATGATGTACATGAGCACTCTTTTTTCTCATCTCTGAATCCATGTTCAATCTGTTCTGTGACTTCATCATATATCTTTTTCTGCTCAACGTTTAGTTGCTTTACCAAATCTTCTAAGTTAACTCCATCCTCTTGAGCTTGTTCCATAGCTCTTTCCACCTCATCCATGGTAGTTGCAGCTTCATTTTGAATAATAGGTCCTCCTAGTGGATCCTGACTCAATGAAGTAGAACTCTGACTGTCTTGAGAACTGTCTCTAGCAATCTCTTCAGCAATTGTGGTTTCTTGCTCTATTTCTTTGTTCAACATTTGCAGATAATTTAGAAAAATAGGACATTCTATGGTATCCTTAGTTGCATTAAAAGAGTCTTCATAACAGAGGAAATCTCCAAGTAATTCCTCTTCTGTAGGCCATGGCTTAAAGAGTTGCAAAAAAGCTAAATAGTCAAATTCTCTTTTGTCTGGAGCTTCGCAACTCAATTTTCGATGATTAATCAAATGGCCTTTTTTCTGCATCACTAGACATCCTTCATAGCCAATGACTGCATATTTTCCATTATTGATATCTTCTGTGATGTTCCTCTTGTAACTGTAGTTTTGCAGAACTTCATACAAAACAAGTGTTCTCAAGGTGAGTACTTCTATTTGGATAGTATGTATCCAACATATTTGTCTTCAAAATATCTGTACTGTTTGGTTTTTTCTCCGCCAAATATTCAATTTCTTGTACAGATTTCAAAACTCGGTTTCGTGTTGCAGCAAGACCTAGACTCACCCAAATGATTGTTCTTGATTTGGCATAGAGACTTGCTGATGATAACCGATCAGAACATTCATATGCCCCAATTTCTCGATGCGACAACATCTTCAGACTGAAACTGTATAATTTCTTGCTTAGACTCTTTTCATGTGAAATTTCCTCCCACATTTCCTTCAGTTCTGTCTTCTCTTTTTTTGTGATGTAAGATGTCACATATCGAGCCACAGCAATAGAGTAGTCAGCAACAAACTAAATATCCATGTTAGCATTCCACATGGACAAAATCACTGGGTTGTAATCGTTGATGTACTTGGACTCTTCGTTTCTTTTTAAATTGTATGTATTTTTGGGAGATTTCCTCGTCACAGTATGTCGTAGAGATGACATCAAATTATTTACTCTTCCCTTAGATATCACTGGTGATGGAAACGCAAAACGACATTTCATGTAGTACTTTTCCTTGTTTTTAAATTTTCGACAACAGTACTTTCCACAACGATGAGATTGAAAACGTAAAACTTGTTACCTTAAACTGTTTTCTTCAGTAGTTTTTGGAACAGCACATGTTGAATACTCTTCAATGAAACTCATTACTGTTTCATCCGAATCTGATCCAAATTTGGGTGCATCTTTAATCCATAACAACATATGTATATGAGGAGCACCTCTCGCTTGATATTCCTTCCTCCAAAAGAAATCCAAAACCTCTCCAAGGGGAGGATTTTTTTTGTTGGTAATAAAAGACATCATAGCTTCAAATCTATGATTAAAAAATCTGCAAACATTCACTGGATCCAAAGAACACAGTTCTCCAGGTGTTTTCAATTCTATATTTTGTATGTTTCCATTTGCCTCTCGTAGAAATTGAAGTAAGTCGTCCCATGCATACTCAGCACAGCTAAGAGTGAGGAACCATGTAGGAGTTCCTAAGTTTCTTAGCATACATTTCAATTCCCCATGACGACGGAACCAATACTCATTGGTTCCACGCTGATATGCCATGAGATTGATTAGCTGAGATTCCAAAATACCTTCTTGCAGATTGACTTTCTCCATAAAGTCCCTTGCAGAAACATTTTGCAGATGAGCTCCACTTTTCAATATATGATTAACTGCATAAGAAAGACCAGACAAATCACTTTCATACAGTAGATGAAACAAATACGGAATGCATTGCCGAAACTTTGAATCTTCAGCATATAATCTTAAAGTCCGGTATTCAGCTGCAGGAATTTGAACTGGTTGATCGTCATATCGTCCACCTCGACCTGTTGGAAATAACTGTGGAAAACAACGAGCTTCCAAACTTTCTTCCCATACACTAATGGGACTTCCTTTTGCTGCTTTCATTTGAAACAAGTCAATTGCATTCCCCATTACTTCTTTGGAATGCAAAGGATGAACAGTATAATGTTCATATATTTCTTCACTTCTAGACACATCAACTTTTTCAATTTGGCCAACTGAACAATCACTGTCTTTTTCTGTAGCTGTTTCCTCTGCTCCAACACTTACATCTTTATAGTACTCATTGTTTTTGACCAAATACAACGTTGCCTTTTTGATTTTCCTAACATCCACTAAATCTTGCCAGATTTTCTTACTCTTTGTCGGAACCCCATTAACTAGAATAACTAGAGGATCCTCTTCTACTCTTTCTACACCAATTTGATCAATATTTTTCTTGACATCTAGAGGCAAATAAACAACTCTTCCCTTTAATCCTCTTTGTAAATCTGTAGGAGGTAATTTCCCTATCTTAGGCTCCATGCGAACAATAGCTTGAAAAGGATGGACACATTGAATCAAAATTGATTCATAAGTATTTAAATCCATCAAATCAGAAGAAATATCTATCAACTGAAGATTATTATGAACTGCTCTAGCAGGCATTCTATTTTCATTTAATTTTTTCAAACAATAATTACAAATACACTGATCAAAACTCAAATCAAAAGAATTCTCCACCAACAAATAACTTACAAAATCCTTCCATTCACTATTATTTTCCAATTCACATTTTGCATATAAATCAACTAACCTAGTCTGAATCTTATAATGAGTCCGTCGACAACACACACAAGTTAAATTAGGCCTTTCACTTGATTTCACCTTAAACTTGGTAATTTCCTCGTCAAACTTTTCTGTACTTGAAATCTGTCCATTGTCTTCCACATTACCATCCATTACTATATCCATTTCTACACTGTCCTCTTTGTTCCCAAAATAACAAAACTCAATTTCTTCACAAATAGTCTTCACATCTACTTCAGATCCATGCAAATGAGCACTGTTTAATTGTTTAAGCTTAAGTGCTGGACTTTTTGCATAATACAACCTTCTCACTAATTTCCTCACCTTATTATGATGCACTGCTAACATCCTAAAATGATGAAAAACACTCTGACATACTTTTCTAGAAAGACAAGCCAGTGAATGCCCATGCAAACCTGTGCTTTCACTCACTGCAAGGATCTAAGTCTTGTAAGATCTTCATTTTTTGTTTTAGACTTTTCTTACTATATGTATGTAAGAAATTTCGAAGCAAATCGATCGAATCCTGTCGCAAACTACAAATACTACTGCACTTCCATGTGTACACTGGATCCTTAGTACGTCTCCCTAAAACTTCATCACTTAACACCTCTTCTGCATCTCTAGACACAAGTTTCTCTTTTTCAATCACACAACCATCTTTCACCTCATATGCGCGACCACTGGTGTCAACTGCATGCACCAAATCATTTTCCTGAAAGTAACTCTCCTCATTGAAAAATGGCTCAGAACTTGAACTATGCATCCATTCGCCAGAAAATACTTCACAAAAATTAGTCCTATTATTAATTCTTTTCCATCTACTGTTCGATTTGAAAACATCAATTGCCTTATTAAGTATCCTAATTCTATTGATTACTAAAATAAATAATTTTTTCTTAACTTCAAAAGCCTGATCAACAATCTTCTCTACACTTTTCTTTTTCTTATAAAAAGCAGTTCTCTGTTTACCTTTCTTATCATTTTTTAGCAAATTTAAAACTACCCTATTACGAAACATTCGCCTACGAATGTCCCTAAATTGATTTACCCTTCTATAGCTATCCATTCTCTTCTCTCCTACTCCAATCGAGACATTTTTTGTGGGCCTCTCCTTCCTTTTTAGATTTGCTGTCTCCTTCTGAATATTCACATTACCAATTTCATTTCTTTTTGTAGGACATATGTTGCGAAGAAAAGACTTAATTGTCTTACCAGAAGCTTTTCTGGTGTTTTTTGAAGTAGTTGTTGTAGAGGATTCCATAAATTCTGTTGCTGATGTTCTCCTTTTACGTATGGTATTTTTGATACTTCTTTGCCTTGAAGGCATTTTTGCTTGCTTTTAAAAAGTTGATTTGAATTTGTTGTTCTGAAAAAAAACACATTAAAGACCACTATTAGCAAACAACAAAGTAAAAAAGCAAACGATATAAACAATAAATTGCAACATATTTAAGTTTATACAACAGCAACTCAGGGCCTTATTTATGAAGGCCTTGCGCCACCAGTGCATCCCATGTTAAAAGAGACACACTGGTGCCACAAAGCAATCAAAAATAAGACCCAAATATAAATACCATTGATTTGCACCAAAAATCGTTTTTTGAATAACATTTTAAAAACACAGGGCAGAACCTATGTACAAGCACAGAATTTCACTTTTGAAACCTCACTGTTTCCCAAAATACAAATCCTCTACCTTGCAAATGTTTATAGCAAGCATTATCAAAAAGCAGAACACAAACCGAGAGCAAAGAAACTCAGGGCCTTATTTATGAAGGCCTTGCACCACCAGTGCGTCACTTTCTGCCCATGTTAAAAGTGACATACCTGCGCCACAAGACAATCATAAATAAGACCCAAATATAAATACCATTGATTTGCCCCCAAAATCGTTTTTTGATTAACATTTAAAAAACACAGGTCAGAACGTATGTACAAGCACAGAATTTCACTTTTCAAAAAACACTGTTTCCCAAAATACAAATCATCTACCTTGCAAATGTTGATATCAAGCATTATCAAAAAGCAGAACACAAACCAAGAACAAAGAAACTCAGGGCCTTATTTATGAAAGCCTTGCGCCACCAGTGCGTCACTTTCTTCCCATGTTAAAAGTGACATACCGGCGCCACAAGACAATCATAAATAACACCCACATATAAATTCCATTGATTTGCCCCCAAAATCGTTTTTTGATTAACATTTAAAAAACACAGGGCAGAACCTATGTACAAGCACAGAATTTCACTTTTGAAACATCACTGTTTCCCAAAATACAAATCCTCTACCTTGCAAATGTTGATATCAAACATTATCAAAAAGCAGAACACAAACCAAGAACAAAGAAACTCAGGGCCTTATTTATGAAAGCCTTGCGCCACCAGTGCGTCACTTTCATACTGACGCCACAAGACAATCATAAATAACAGCCAAATATAATTTCCATTGATTTGCACCCAAAATCGTTTTTTGATTAACATTTAAAAAACACAGGTCAGAACCTATTTACAAACACTGAATTTCACTACTCAAACCCATTCATATTCCCTAAAATCGTTTTTTAATTAACATTTTAGGAACAGAGCACAGGACCTATGTACATGCATTCAATTTCACTGCTGAAACTTAACTATCTACTTCCAAATATTCTCCATAGAGCAAACAAGTCTCTATCTAAATTAAATAAATCATTACTTACCTTTACAAATGCTTTGGGAGATTGAAAACAGTGTCAGACACACACACCAATTTTTCTTTAGCAGAGAAAAAGGTGTGCACTCAATACACTGAAACCAAAACTGGCATAAAACATCTCTAACTTTACACACATATGCCTTATTTCAACCAATCAAAAGTCTTCCCTCACTATTTTCAAACCAACACCCTTCCCCCTCTCTAACCTTTCTATCTGTTACCATAGCAACTCTCTCCTAACTGAACTCTCAGGTTCAAAAGTTTATTCTACAATGATGCAAATTAAGTCAGCAAGGATGTTTGACCTCTCAATACACCAGCTTATCCAGGACATTATTGCTTTTAGTGACTTTTTCTTAACCATTCAAATTGCTTCTTACACACAACACAACCATGCACCCTAACTTTCTGGTTTCAACTAACTGAATCCACCAATCATTGCTTGTGATTCAACAGCAGGGAAACTCCACAATTATTTTTGTGTAAACTCCTACTGTTCCAACTGTCATTTCATTCCCACACTTCAACTGACTACACCAGAACCTTCTCTCACCATGTATTCTGTATGGATTATTGGACATACCTACATCCACTAGGCTCAAAGGTATGCAGCAAGCAGAAATTATCACAACCTTGATTTATCAAATGTGGAAATCAAGTGGATTGGCCAGAGAGGACTGAGATGTCATCAATTGATACCATTAGTGAAAACCTTTTTGCATCTGCCAAACCCTGACCTCTTAATAGTGCACTGTGGTGGAAATGATTTGGGCACTATGACTGGGGTTGGTCGGGAAATGCTTTTAAAGGACACCATTGATCAATTGATGACACTTTTTCCACAAACTGCCTTGGTATATTCCAATATATGCCAAAGACAGAAATGGAACTGGTCCAACCAATTTTGCCCACAATTTGACAAAGCACGGAAACATGTGAATAAATCTGTTTCTGCTTACATGAGAGACTTTGGAATGGGTTCAATATACAACAACAACTTGCGTTACAACATGCAAGACATCTACAGAGGAGATGGTGTGCACTTCTCAGATGAGGGGAATAGAATATTCCTCCTGAATTTAAGACTGTGCATTGGAACCTACTTGTAGGTACCTAAAACAGCCACAGAACCCAAAAGCTCTTTTCAGAGCTACCCTACCTCTGATCATTCAAAACGTTTATCTTTTTCAAACTTTTTTCACTATTTTTCACCAAAGTACGCTCCCCGGTACGCTTCCCGGTGCGCGTACCGAGCGCTCCCCCGCAAAATTTTTCAATTTTTTTTATTTTTTGCCTATATGAGCGTCCTAAGCCGCCCTCTGAAAACCTAGAGGGTCAGGAAGTGACTACAGTGCCCCCTTCTACCCATTCCCAACGTTGTTTGTCCTCCATCTTGTGTCTCGATTGTACCGAAACACAAAATGGAGGACTCCTGTAACGCTGCTGGTGCGCGTACCGGGGCGCGCACCGGTAAGCGCTCCCTAAAAAAAGGTGGGAAAGTAATTTACAGAAAAACCACTGGAGACACTTACACCAAATATAGAATAGGCCCTACTACATAGCAGTCCCTACCATTTACCCAAATTTGGTGGAATTCCATTGAGACATTTAGGCTACAGGCCTGTCTAAATATCCTGAGGTAAATTACATGACCAAAACACATATGAATTTTAGAATTTACAGCCAATTAAAAAGTTTCTTTCATATTCTACGATTATTTCCTGACATTTGATTGAATATATATAAAAAAAGAGAAGGAAACACAGCCATTTTGACTACTACTTCCTGAAGTACATTTGAAAAGAAATTACACTGACAACTTCAACTGCTTTCTCAAAGGTAAGTTGTTATTTTGGAAAGTGAAGTATGTTGTGCACTTTAAGTTAATTTGAGAAAAAATATTCTGTTATTATATACTATCCCACTGTAATAGTAAGAGATTAAGATAGGCGTCTCTGTTATAGTTATAGATTGAGTTACACTTCTCTTATATAATGATAAATTTACTTAGGCTTTATCACATACACTTTTTTATATTTCTAATTCCAGCCTGATACCATACACTGCCCAAAGATAACTTCACAGTAAAAATAAAAACTACATGTCTGAACTTAAACCCAACAGTGCCCTATCTCTACTGATATATATTTTTTTAATTCAATTTACAGCAACAAAATGGAAGGAGAAAAGAATATTTCTTTTGAAATTGTTTTGGACAACAACCATGATGGAAAAAATGCTGAAAATGATAACATTGACTTTATGGATGAGTCTCTGGAACTTGAATTACTTGAGTGTGTGGAATCAATGGAAACACAGAATGTAAATGAGGACATTCCAGACAATATATTATTAGAAGTTTTATTAAATTATGAAAAAGAATCAGAAGAATAAATTTATATTTTTTTAAATTGTTCGAGCCATTATTCATTTCTATATGTAATTCATCAAGTAGATAAAAAATGTTTAAAATATAAAGTGAGACTTATAGTATACTGTGCAACTTTTTTGTGTTACATAGTAAGTTTACTCATAGTTACTTCCTTTCTCCCACTATATTATCTCCAATGTGTATTTAACATCTCTTTATCATCTCCTGGCTCCATGTTGTTTCTGCTTTCCTGACAGACTACGCTATGAATTCCATATACCACAATAACTTCTGTAACAACATGCAAGAAATCTACAAAGGAGACGGTGTATATTACATTATAGACTCTGCATTGGTACCTACATGTTGGTACTTAATAAAAAAAAACAACAAAAAGAACAATTAATAAACATACAGTTTTTGAAAAGTCTGTCATTCTTTTTTCTCCATAGTACGCTCCCCGGTCCGCTCCCCGGTGCACGTACCGGGCGCTCCCCCCGCAAAAAACGAAAAGAAATTGTTTTTTTTTGCCCCACGGAGCCCTTTTAAAGCCCCCACATCAAACCTACGGGGTCAGGGAGGGCCTACTCTGCCCCCTTATGGTCATTTCCTCCTTTGTTTTGGCCGCCTCTCATGTCTCGATCCTACCGAGACACAAGATGGCGGCCGCTCCAGACTCTTTGGAATGTTTACAGACACCCGGGAGCCAATCAGCTTTCCGCGCGCAAGTCGCGTAGCACACCCGGTGCGCTCCCCGGTGCGTGTACCGGGGCGCGCTTACAGATATATATATTTTTTTGAACATAAATTACTCAAATTCCACTGGAGCACATATCTTGAGACATAGCAAAGGCACATCGGGCTACCAGTCCCTACAATTTTGCCAAGTTTGGTGGAAATCCATTCAGCCGTTCGGGCTAAAAGTGAAATCGACCGCCCTATGGAAATTAACAGCCCGATGTGCCTTTGGTATGTCTCAAGATATGTGCTCAAGTGGATTTTGAGTAATTTAAGTTCAAAAAAATATATATCTATGGCTGCGCCCCAGTACGCGCACCGGGGAGCGCAGCGTGCGCGTCACGTGAGGTGTGCACCGAAAGCTGATTGGCTCTCATTCGAAACAGTCCGGACCGGCCGCCATCTTGTGTCTTGATAGGATAGAGACACAAGAGGTGGAAAAAAAAGGGGGTAAATGACCATAAGGGGGCAGGGTAGACCCCCCCACACCCCCTAGGTTTGATGTGGGGGCTATAAAAGGGCCCTGCGGTGCAAAATACAAATTTTTTGATTTGCGCGGGGGAGCGGCCGGTACGCGCACCGGGGAGCGGACCAGGAGCGGCCCATGGGGAAAGAAGAATGACAGATTTTTTTAAACAATGTAGCCTTTTTTTATAAATTGGAGGTAGTTCTAAAAATAACTGTTTTTTTCTTCTTTTTGTTGTTTTATATTTTTTTTAGTGTTTTTGGAACATTTTGTACTTTTTTTGGCTTTTATGAACTATTTTATATTTTTTTTGTTATTTTTATGGGGAGAAACGAAAAAAACAGTGAATTGAAAATGGCTCAACAGGAGCAAAAAAAAAATTAGAAAAAATTAGGGTTTTTTGGGGCATTTGTGGTTGTCCCCAGCAAGGACGATGAGCTTTATGCTCAGTTCACCATAGGAGATTGTCTTACCACAATGAATACATGTTATTCGGAAATCCGCAAACCGTGGCTGAATGCAAGGGATCGTCTCCCTTGCCTCTGGTCCCGATGGAGTGGGTTGCTTTCTTTTGGAAGTGATGCTTGAAGATTCGGGATGGTTACTGGCCAGTTCCCTCATCTCTGCAGCAGAATAGTTGATCGGATGCCTGCGCTGCATGTGGCGAATCATGGTGTTGTTTCCAAAAGAGTATTTTTTATTAGGGCTCCCCCTTGAAAGTTCCATGCCACAGATTAGGCAAGTCACCTTGGCAGCATTGACTTTTTTCTTGCCCTCTGGGATCGAAAAAAACTCCCATACAATGTGTGGTCTTGACTGGTATGGGGTATTGTGTTCTTGCAGCCACCTTCTCCTCCCCTCCTCCTCCTCCTCCTCCTCCTCCTCTTGTTGACCACCAATGTAATCTTGTGGTGGTCCTCTTGGTGGTTGTGGTGGTGGTGCAGATGCTCCAGCTGCTGCTGCTACTGTAGCCATTTCAAAGTACAAAATATTGCTCAAGATTGCAAAACAGGTCTTCCTAACTCAAAGGACAAAGTCAGAATAAGGAAAAAAGGTGGGGTCTTTCATCATTTGGAAAAAAAAAGGCCTGAACCAATGAGAAGTGCTATTTTCAGGTCACAAGACCAGGGATTTCATCATTATGAAACCAAAACTGTTCTGCACCAATAAAAAGTGTTATTTTCAGGTCACATGACCGACGCGCTTACGCGGCGCGCCCCGGGTTGAGTCGCGTAAATGCGTCGGATGTTTACGTTGCGCGATCGTATTCGCTTGAGTGCTTCCGGGTGCGCTTATGAAGTGCGTATCAAGTGGACGCGGCTACGCGATACGTCACGATGATGTTTTCGTTTGCAGCAATAGCGCTAACAGGACGCTCTCCGGAGCGCCCCCTCGGGCCCTTCAAAAGACTACGCTTTCCGGGGCGCTCACCGGGGCGCACCCCGGGAGCGCTCCAGGGTAAAAAAAAAATTTAACAAAATATACATTAAAAACATTGTTTTAAATACAAATAAAATATAGGATTCATTCATTTTCAAAAATATTACATTTCATAGCTATAGACATTTGCTATTAACAAAATTTTGAAATTCAAAGAAAAAAACATAGGTTTGGGGCCTTATATATAGTTAGGAATTAGCACTTAAAAAACCTATGAAATTCACTGAAAAAAACATAGGTTTCACACCAGTTATAGTTAGGAATTAGCATTTAAAAAACCTATGAAATTCAGTGAAAAAACCATAGGTTTCACATCCGTTATAGTTAGGAATTAGCATTTAAAAAAACCTATTAAATTCACTGAAAAAAACATAGGTTTCACACCAGTTATAGTTAGCTGGAAATTTTACTGACATAAAACCATTGAAATTCCCACGTTATAGTTAGTTGGACTCACTATAACTTTCCTGCAAAGCACTGCTGATGACGTCACATATCAGTGATGTCATGAGTGATGTCACTGACCATGTCATGAGTGATGTAATATGTGACGTCATCAGCAGTGCATTACACGCGCAAGGTATAGTGAGTCCAACTAACTATAACGTGGAATTTCAATGGTTTTATGTGTTACAGAGAACAGAGCGTAAAGCTCATCGTCCTTGCTGGGGACAACCATAAATGCCCCAATCAACCCTAATTTTTTCTTTTCTTTTAGTTTTTTGCTCCTGTTGAGCCATTTTCAATTCCCTGTTTTTTCGTTTTTCCCCATGAAAAATACCAAAAAAATCTAAAACTGTTCAGAAAATCCAAAAAAAGTACAAAATGTTCAAAAAAATATAAAAAATATAAAACAACAAAAAGAAGAAAAAAACCAGTTATTTTTAGAACTACCTCCAATTTCTAAAAAAAAGGCTACATTTGTTTAAAACTCTATCATTCAGTTTTCCTCATGCTACGCTCCCCGGTCCGCTCCCCGGTGAGCGTACCAGGCACGCCCGCCGCGCCGAACAAAAAAAAAATATGTTTTGCCCCGCGGGGCCCTTTTTAAGCCCCCACATCAAACCTAGGGGGTCTGGGGGGCTCTACCCTGCCACCTTATGGTCATTTCCTCCTTTGTTTTGGCCACCTCTTGTGTCTCGATACTACCGAGACACAAGATGGCGGCTGCTCCGGACTGTTTTGAACGTTTACAGACACCCTAGAGCCAATCAGATTTCCATGCGCACCTCGCCTGTCGCGCCGGGGCGCTCCCCAGAGCGCGTACCGGGGCGCGCTTACAGATATATATATTTTTTTAACCTAAATTACTCAAAATCCACTGGAGCACATATCTTGAGACATAGCAAAGGCACATCGGGCTACCAGTCCCTACAATTTTACCAAATTCGGTTGAAATCCATTCAGCCGTTCGGGCTAAAAGTGAAATCGACCGCCCTATGGAAATTAACATGTGGAAAACGCGTTTTGGGACCCCCCTTTTATCTCGGCCCCCGCTTGACGAATCCCCCCCAAACTTTCAGGGAAGGACCGGAACGCCGCGAGGCCATTTTTGAGGAAATTTTCAGTCAGATTCGTCAACCGGCGCCAAAGTTATTCCAAATAGAATTTTGAGATTTAACATTGAAAAAAATCCTAACTATAACTACCTACTGGCGACCGCCAGTAGGTAATATATATATATATATATATATATATATATGTATATATATATATATATATATATATATATATATATATATATATATATATATATATATATATATATATATATATATATATATGCTCAACATACAAAGTCCATAACCACGCTCTCAGGAAGCAACACGGAGACACCAAAATGAAGCCAGTGCTGTTTAATCCACAACGCGTTTCGCCGACAAACGGCTTGATCACGTGAATTAGCGTTATCGTATCAGTGCCATATATCACAAAATGATGGAAATGAAAAGAGGACTGGTATGACAAAACATTGTAAAAGTAAAGTTTCTCAATCCTGTTCTGTCATTAAAACTAACTTGTACATTCTGTAACAGTGTATCAGAAATGTTGTATTAATCACATAACTTTACACAAAGAATTAGCGTTAAAGTGAAACAAAGCAGTAAGCAGCGCAAACATACAAAATAATTCATTCATGTGTCAGCAACTGAATCGCGGCATTTTCCACAGTAAATAATGCATATTCAAACCTGTTTAATATAATTTCCCTCCTTGTACCTCCCTCGTTGAGGTTATTGACATTTCACCCTGAGTATAACTGCATGTTAATTTAATGTATTTGCACTACTGCGCAGGCGCACATTTATTTTCTGACGCTCGCAGCTCTGAGAGAGTTTTTTCACGCATTGGGCGTGTAATAAGGGTGAGGCTATGATGCAAGAGGAGGGGGACCCACAGGTTTGAATATGCATTATTTACTGTGGAAAATGCCGCGATTCAGTTGCTGACACATGAATGAATTATTATGTATGTTTGCGCTGCTTACTGCTTTGTTTCACTTTAACGCTAATTCTTTGTGTAAAGTTATGTGATTAATACAACATTTCTGATACACTGTTACAGAATGTACAAGTTAGTTTTAATGACAGAACAGGATTGAGAAACTTTACTTTTACAATGTTTTGTCATACCAGTCCTCTTTTCATTTCCATCATTTTGTGATATATGGCACTGATACGATAACGCTAATTCACGTGATCAAGCCGTTTGTCGGCGAAACGCGTTGTGGATTAAACAGCACTGGCTTCATTTTGGTGTCTCCGTGTTGCTCCCTGAGAGCGTGGTTATGGACTTTGTATGTTGAGCATAATTTTGTCGGATTCACTCCGCCGTTGTCCACGCCACCTTTCATGGGTCAAGGGACCCGGAAGGAGTTTTGTTGCAAAACGAATACGTATGGAGGATCCCATTTAAGACCGGCCGGCGAACTTTCCTGGATGTAGCAGTGGTAGAGTTGTGAAACCCGAGCAATCACAACACCGGGTAAGCGGGAGCATTTTTTCTTTCCGTCCTTTGGCGTGTGGGGGGTGAACTACGAGCAGCGAAGGTTGCTCGGCGTTTCCTGGACACTCCGGGGCAGTGGGGGATTATATGCATACCGCCCTGGATCTATTTCTCAGTAAACGATTGTCTGTGGGGTGTGTACACACTCTGTAACATTTTTCAAGTGCTCGCGCTGTTAGAGCATTTTGATATTTGAATCACTTTGACAACACTGCCTTCAGGGTACAAGAACTGGCAAAAGGAACCCGGTATATACTGGGGGGACGCAATTAAGAGACACCTAATTTACTATACTAGCCAGAACAACAGACGCTGTTTAAATAAGACAGCATGGAAGAGGATGAAGAACGCACTAGGGCTGCCAAAACTTTATTTGTGAGAAAAGATAACACCAAAAATACCACCACCAAAATGAGTGACAATACTAAGAAAACTGAACCAGTGGAGCAGAAACTGAAACTGTATGAGAAACATAAGAAAACGGAAATCATCAAGTGGTGGGAAGCAACATCCCTGCAATACTATGTGGAACAGAACATGGTACCGAGGGGGCTACGCATCTTCACGACCCCGACCTATGAAAAACCGAATCCGGCAATGCTAGAGGAATTGTCAACTAATTCTGCAAACAGCTCGCGCAGAATGCTGGAAATTCTGATAAAATACGCATGGATAGACCGAGAGGAGTTAATGAAGGAAATAAAGGACATCATGGAGGATCTGAAAAAAAGCTTGTCGGCTGATAACTTGGAGGCTAAACTTAAACCCATACAAGAGAGATTAGCCAAACATGAGGAAGACATTAAAGCGAGAAAAGAGAGGAAACTTGATCGCGATTATGCAGACTATGATAGTGGTCGCATTCTCACATTCAGCCACAAGTAGGACCACTTGTACAGAAATGAAGAACTAGGTGCTGATGAATCAAGAGCGACGTTGGGCACTGAAGAGAACCTCACCAGTGGGAGTGAGTCAGATATCTCTTTGATCAGCGAAGCAGGACCACCTAAAGGAAAAAAGCAGACTTTTTTAGACGAATACCGGACCCTAAGGAGGGGGCGCTTAACAACCAGGGAGACACCGGTACCAAAGCCCAGGGGACGGGGAGCCCGCGGAAGAGGACGAGGAAGGGGAAACGCCGCAACAGAAGAACGCGGATCAGACAAAGATGGCAAAAGCGACAAGGGACGTGGCGACATGGGAACCAACAAGGGACGCGCCAAAAAGAAATACTAATGGATGATCAAATGGTAAATATGACCATAGTGAATCTATCTAAAAGAAAACTCAATATGAATGAGAAAAGAACCCTGTGCTTAGGATTGTCGTTCTGCCCTTCTTTTCCATCTAAATACACTGATAATCGCATAGATTTATTCAAATATACACGTAAACTGAAACTCCAGAAATGGTATAAACTTAAGGGAGAACGCAGTGAAAACCTTTCCAATATCACTGACATCTCAAATGTATATAATTTCAACATTGCAGATGTTGAGACATTGGACACAGTCATGGAATTGGGAGGTAATGATGGAGAGGGGGGCACTCCGTGTAGTTCTACACAAATGCTTATAGACTTGGATATATGTACAGACACTGCAGCCAATACCAAGTTTAAGAACAAATCTAATTTTATACCTATCTTACCCCATGACAACATTGATTCTTTTCATGAATGTGTCAACAAAAACTTAAATGATCTACGACACAAACAGAGACACAAATCCAAATCAAGAAACAGACAAAATCTTAAATACAAACAAAGAGAGGCTATTAAATCATTAATGGAAGATAATTCTATTGTCATCCGCCCTGCTGACAAGGGAGGAAATATTGTTGTCCTCGACAGGGAAATGTATTTAGAAGAAGCCAACAGACAATTATCTGATGAAAAATTCTATGAACGTATTGAAATGGAAGTCTATGATAAGAGCATTTGTGTTTTGTGGGACTTACTGTTTGAATGGAAAGAGAAGGGTATCATTACATGGGAGGAGTATGAATACTTGAAATGTGATTATCCAATTTTACCGGTACTTTATTTGTTACCTAAAGTACATAAAAATGCCACTAGACCGCCAGGGAGACCCATTGTGTCGTCCAGGGGCAGTGTGTCGGAAAGAGTCTCGAAATACATTGACCATTTTCTGAGAGAACATGTCATGGAACTAGAAAGTTATGTTCGTGATACGAAAGACTTTCTTAATAAGATTGAGAAATTGGAGTGGGAGGCAGGCTCTGTACTCATAACACTTGATGTACAGAGTCTATACACCATCATTGATCATGAGCAAGGGGTGGAAGCCTGTGAAGATTTTCTGAAAAGCAGACATGTTAAATTCAGAGAGCATACTCGTATGTTGCTTAACATGGTGAGATAATGTCTGGGAAATAACATCTTCCTTTTCAATGGAGAACTATTCAGACAGGTTAGTGGTTCTGCCATGGGCTCGTGTTTTTCACCTAGCTTTGCCAATCTGTTCATGGGTAAATGGGAAAGGGATATTCGATCTGACCCCACTTTGCAACAGGATTTTAAAAAGGTATCGATGTGGCTGAGGTACATCGATGCCCTTTTTATTGTATGGAAGGGCACCATTGAAGAAGCAGATAATTTCATAACGAAATTAAACTGCAACTCCCTGAACATTGTTCTCAGTGACTGTAAAAGCCATACGAACATTGAGTATCTAGATGTTAAAATCGAGATTGTGAACAATGAAATCCATACTTCACTTTTTCGCAAGGCAACTGCGGGTAACAGTGTGCTGCATGCCCTCAGTAGTCATCCGGACAAGTTGAAATGGAGCATTCCATTTGGAGAACTGCTGAGGGCCAAACGCAACTGCAACACTGCGACAGCATACCTAGAAGAGAGTGTTATCATTCTTGACAGATTCAAGGAGAGAGGTTATCCCAATTGGGTCCTTAAAAGAGCTAGGGATAGAGCCAACAATATCCAAAGACCTGATACCCTCTTAGATAGCACTGAGGACAAGGATGAAGGTGGGGACGTTACCAGACTTATCCTGACCTATAGCACAGACTCCCAAGATATCAGGAGAATTGTAGCCAAGAATTGGGACATTCTCAAAACGGACAGTGTTATAGGAAAAGAACTACCTCCCAGACCCAGTATAACGTACAGACGGGGGAGGAGTATCCGGGATATGCTAGTCCGCAGTGACATCACAGTGTACCCACCCAGTAACATTCAGGGATTAGATGGTTTTTTCCCATGTGGGCACTGTAAAGCCTGTGCTAATAGTAAATCTGTAAAGGAAGTAAAGTATAATGGTGTCCAGAAAAAGATTGTACCCTTTCTCACATGCAGCTCGACCTTTGTGATATATGCCATTACATGCACATGCAACATATGGTATATAGGCAGTACGACATGTATGGCCAAAAAAAGAATACTGGAACATACTAGAGCCATCAGTAATTTTGACCCCAAATACCCAGTGGCACGACATTTTAGAGATAAACATTTCTCTAATGTCAAGGATCTGAGTTTTTTCATCTTGGAACAGATAGGAAAGAATCCCAGAGGGGGCAACAGGGTATTGAAATTACGCCAAAGGGAGTCCAAACTCATTATAGACTTCCAAACCAAGACCCCTGGGGGTCTTAACCAGGATGAGGAGCTAGCCGTACACCTAAAGGACTGAAAAGTGTAACGTTCTTCTTCTTTTTGCCTTGTTCATCTGTCTGATGATTAATTTTAGCTTCATGTAACTTTCCATTGATATGTAACTGTTTTTAATTGGTTTTGTTTATTTGTTTTGTTTTAGGACCGAGATAAGGGGCCCAGTTCACCGTCACTTCACCTCACGGGACCCTCCCCTTAATCCGGTTCTTGTCACATGAGCACTTTTGCGTTATGATCTGCCATTATTAAGACTTGGAGATTTACTGGACTGAAAACTTGATTGGGAGTAGGTCTTGGGCACTTGCCATTAATATAATTTCCCTCCTTGTACCTACCTCGTTGAGGTTATTGACATTTCACCCTGAGTATAACTGCATGTTAATTTAATGTATTTGCACTACTGCGCAGGCGCACATTTATTTTCTGACGCTCGCAGCTCTGAGAGAGTTTTTTCACGCATTGGGCGTGTAATAAGGGTGAGGCAATGATGCAAGAGGAGGGGGACCCACAGGTTTGAATATGCATTATTTACTGTGGAAAATGCCGCGATTCAGTTGCTGACACATGAATGAATTATTATGTATGTTTGCGCTGCTTACTGCTTTGTTTCACTTTAACGCTAATTCTTTGTGTAAAGTTATGTGATTAATACAACATTTCTGATACACTGTTACAGAATGTACAAGTTAGTTTTAATGACACAACAGGATTGAGAAACTTTACTTTTACAATGTTTTGTCATACCAGTCCTCTTTTCATTTCCATCATTTTGTGATATATGGCACTGATACGATAACGCTAATTCACGTGATCAAGCCGTTTGTCGGCGAAACGCGTTGTGGATTAAACAGCACTGGCTTCATTTTGGTGTCTCCGTGTTGCTTCCTGAGAGCGTGGTTATGGACTTTGTATGTTGAGCATAATTTTGTCGGATTCACTCCGCCGACGTCCACGCCACCTTTCATGGGTCAAGGGACCCGGAAGGAGTTTTGTTGCAAAACGAATATATATATATATATATATATATATATATATATATATATATATATATATATATTCCAGCTCCGTTGCACCGAAGGTCTGGGTCACTCGCAGGCGGGTGCCTCTCGTGGTGGTGCCCCACGTCAAAATATCAGCTCTGTCTCTCTCCTTGGTTTTCCGAATGAAAGAGAAACGGCACTCACAGGGAAAGTGTTCAATAAGTTTTAATCAGCACACTCGGCAGACAAACGCGTTTCGGTTCTCCTTCGTCAGTGTCTACCATTGACACGGAAGGAAGCAAGTTTTAAAGCTCTGCAGCGTCTTAATGTGTCTGCATAGAAAGAGGACTGACGTTTACCACCGTGATAAACAATTTCATTTAGTGCATTACTCTTCGTTTTTACATTTCAAAGAAAACACATTCACGAAAGGCATTGTAAAATACTTTTCAACCTATCATTCCAAATTTTTACATTTATAAAGGTAATCACATTTAGTGAAAATTAAATTCCTCTTTCGTGTGTGGTGTAAGTTATTCAGCCGTGGATCGGCGTAGTTCACGGGGTGAACTCATTACAGAATTTAGGCTTTTCCTAAATGGGAAGCTAATTCTTCATTTCTGTTCAATCCCAGGGGGGCCTTAGTCTGGAGGTCAATTATGTAGCGGGATTCAAGTCTTCTTAATTTCCGCAACCTGTCTCCACCCCTGGGGTCCGCTGGTACTTGATCAAGCGCAAAAAATTGCAGCAGTTCCCTGTTGCTATTGTGTCTTGATGCAAAATGTTTTGCTACTGGATAGTTAAAATCCTTGTTCATAATGGCACGTTGGTGCTCCAATATGCGTAGCTTGACATTTTTCACTGTGCTGCCTATGTATTTCAAGCCGCATGGGCACAATAGGCAGTAGACAACATGGGTGGTATTACAGGTGAGAAACTTTGATATTTTCTTACTCTGTCCTGACCCTGGTATTTCGTATGTGGTTCTTTTCTTGCTTCTCTCACAGGCCTTGCATTTGCCACAGGGGTAGAATCCTGGCATGTCTTTAATTCTGCCCGTAATTGTGATTCTGTCTGGCAGGTGGCTATGTACAATTTTATCCCTGATGGACCTACCTTTTCTAAAGGTGATTAGTGGAAAAGCTGGAATTTCTTTTCCAATGACCTGGTCCGTTTTCAGGATATGCCAACTTCTCTTTAGAATCTTTCTCAGATGATTAGAATCCTCTGAGAAAGTAGTTATCAATCTGAATTTCCCTTCATTCAAATTTGATTTTGTGTTCTTAGTTTGTTCTTTTAGAAGTTGTTCCCTAGGGATTCTCTCTACTCTTTTTAGAGTTTGTTCCAGGAGTAGTTGATTATATCCCCTGGCCTGAAATCTCATTATGCTTTCCCTTGCGGCTTTTGCAAAGTCTGCCTCTCTTGAGCAGTTCCTCTTTATTCTAAGAAGTTCTCCGTAAGGGATACTTCTGATTAGGGTCGGAGGATGGCTGCTTCCGGCATGTAAAACTGAATTGCCGGCTGTTGTCTTTCTAAACAGTTCTGTCTCAATTCTTCCACCCATCAAGCTTACTTTCAGATCTAGATAATTCACAGTTGATAAGCTGATATCTGCGGTGAATTTCAGATTTAATTCATTCAGATTTAAGTATGCCACAAACTCTTCTGCTGAAGTCATTGACCCCTCCCATACTAGAAAAAGGTCATCAATGTACCTATACCAAAGTTTCAGGCCAGGGGATATAATCAACTACTCCTGGAACAAACTCTAAAAAGAGTAGAGAGAATCCCTAGGGAACAACTTCTAAAAGAACAAACTAAGAACACAAAATCAAATTTGAATGAAGGGAAATTCAGATTGATAACTACTTTCTCAGAGGATTCTAATCATCTGAGAAAGATTCTAAAGAGAAGTTGGCATATCCTGAAAACGGACCAGGTCATTGGAAAAGAAATTCCAGCTTTTCCACTAATCACCTTTAGAAAAGGTAGGTCCATCAGGGATAAAATTGTACATAGCCACCTGCCAGACAGAATCACAATTACGGGCAGAATTAAAGACATGCCAGGATTCTACCCCTGTGGCAAATGCAAGGCCTGTGAGAGAAGCAAGAAAAGAACCACATACGAAATACCAGGGTCAGGACAGAGTAAGAAAATATCAAAGTTTCTCACCTGTAATACCACCCATGTTGTCTACTGCCTATTGTGCCCATGCGGCTTGAAATACATAGGCAGCACAGTGAAAAATGTCAAGCTACGCATATTGGAGCACCAACGTGCCATTATGAACAAGGATTTTAACTATCCAGTAGCAAAACATTTTGCATCAAGACACAATAGCAACAGGGAACTGCTGCAATTTTTTGCGCTTGATCAAGTACCAGCGGACCCCAGGGGTGGAGACAGGTTGCGGAAATTAAGAAGACTTGAATCCCGCTACATAATTGACCTCCAGACTAAGGCCCCCCTGGGATTGAACAGAAATGAAGAATTAGCTTCCCATTTAGGAAAAGCCTAAATTCTGTAATGAGTTCACCCCGTGAACTACGCCGATCCACGGCTGAATAACTTACACCACACACGAAAGAGGAATTTAATTTTCACTAAATGTGATTACCTTTATAAATGTAAAAATTTGGAATGATAGGTTGAAAAGTATTTTACAATGCCTTTCGTGAATGTGTTTTCTTTGAAATGTAAAAACGAAGAGTAATGCACTAAATGAAATTGTTTATCACGGTGGTAAACGTCAGTCCTCTTTCTATGCAGACACATTAAGACGCTGCAGAGCTTTAAAACTTGCTTCCTTCCGTGTCAATGGTAGACACTGACGAAGGAGAACCGAAACGCGTTTGTCTGCCGAGTGTGCTGATTAAAACTTATTGAACACTTTCCCTGTGAGTGCCGTTTCTCTTTCATTCGGAAAACCAAGGAGAGAGACAGAGCTGATATTTTGACGTGGGGCACCACCACGAGAGGCACCCGCCTGCGAGTGACCCAGACCTTCGGTGCAACGGAGCTGGAATTTAATACGGGGCACCGCGT
The DNA here is from genome assembly GCF_964263255.1 of Lissotriton vulgaris. NCBI lineage: Eukaryota > Metazoa > Chordata > Amphibia > Caudata > Salamandridae > Lissotriton > Lissotriton vulgaris. The sequence goes on from NC_141694.1 coordinate 637,454,973, forward strand.
TCACGGAGGAACGAAAGAAACACCGAAGACCACGCAAGACACCCGACACAGCGAGGCTTCGCAACCGGGTAAGATTGAATGCGTGCAGGTGTGCTGATTGAATCCGTGAACGCAAGGCGAAGGGAAGTGTTAATTGAAATACCAAACTATGGAAGACGAAATGTTTGGTGATAAGGCTCGGCAGGAAGCAGCCACGGGCATATTTCAAAAACGGCCAAAAGAGACAGAAAGCGCTAAACCTGATGGGAAGAAAAACCAAAATGGTAAAGACACACTGGTTAATCTCTTTACCAAACTTGAGAGATTGCGCGAAAGGGAAACCAGAAAATGGTGGGAAGCCACCTCCCTACAAAGCTATGTAGATGTGGATAGAGTGCCGAGAGGACTTAGGATATATACTGTCCCGGCATACGAGAATCCAGATCCCCGACTGTTGGAATTATGGGCAGAACACACAGCCCTATCCAGTCAAGGGATGTTGAAACTGCTGATACGTTTTGCATGGAGTGACAGAGAAAAAGCCATCGAAGAAATTAAAGCATTGGAGGACGAAATAAATAAGGACTCGAATACTCAAAGAAAAGACGAGTTAAGATCGGAAATGAGAAAAAGACTAGAAAAATACGAATTGAAGATACGCCAAAGAAAACAAGAAAAATTCGAGAGAGATGAAAGGGATTACTCCCTAGGCAGAATACTGACGTTTGCCAAGAAATTCGATGCTCCGCGAAGAGAGATGAAGAAAAGAGCCGCCCGCGCAGCCCTGCCAAGAGTAGAAACTTCTGAATCAGAAGTAACGGAAAATGAGCAGTCCGGGGATGAACTGGCAAGTACCTCACAAGAGAAGACCCCTTTTCACATGGAGTACGACCTATACCGGTCAACATGGCTAAGGGGAGGCAAGAGCAGACCTCCGGAGGCCACAGACGAACCCGAAGAGGGGGCTGGAAGGGGCCGAGGCAGAGGCAGAGGCAGAAACCCAGGCAACTTCACTCCGAGAATCACCAGAAGCAAGAGGGGAGCGAAATGGTAGACAGTCTGACTATCGTAAATCTGACGGATAAAGTCCTGTCACCATTGGAAGAAAAAACGCTGAAATTGGGACTATCATTCTGCCCTAATGAAAGACTCGAATTCACTCAAACAAGAATCGATTTGTTTACTTTTGTGCGAAAAATGAAACTCCATAAATATTTCAAATTAAAACCAACCATGAAAAAAACAAGACAATTAAGAACATTGGAAACCGATATCTTAACTACAAACGATATTTCGACTTGGGAGCTTCTAGAAGAATTAAGAACTGAAGAAAACGGCGACGGAGAAAACATAGACTCCATCACCCAGAGAACTAGAAGAATTGGTGTGGAACAGGAAGCACCAACAACAAGTTTCAAACCTCCCTCAACATTCGTACCAATAATGCCATTCGATGCAATTGATGCCTTCTCGGAGGCAGTGATAAAGGATTTGGTGAAATTCAGATCACAACAAAGAACCTTGACCAGAAAGAGACCTAACATGTCAATTGAGCAAAGAGAAATCCTCAAAACTTTAGACAACGATCCGGATATCATCTGCAAGCCATCAGACAAAGGTGGAAACATCGTTGTAATGTCAAGAACACAATATTGCCAAGAAGCACTAAGACAATTAGAGGACCCAATGTCATACGAGAAGACAACCAAAAAGATGTATGATGAAAGTGTTATAAAATTTCAAACACTTGTGAATAAATGGCATAATAATGACATGCTGGACACTGACGAGTATTTCTTTTTGAAAAACAACAATCCAACTGTGCCCACCTTCTACCAGTTGCCTAAAATACATAAAGACAGCAGTAACCCACCTGGCAGACCAATAGTCTCCTCAATAGGAAGTGTCTCTGAGAATATGTCCATCTATATTGACCACTTTCTTTTTCAGAGTGTCTCACAATTAAAATCGTATATTAGGGACACTAAAGACTTTGTGAACAAAATTGAAACGGTACAGTGCAATACTTCATGCATATTGATAACCATGGACATTACCAGCTTGTACACAAGCATTGATCACAAACAGGGGCTATTGGCAATGAAATATTACCTTGATAAGAGACCGATGAAATTCGCTAAACATAGCCAAATGTTGCTTGAATTCATTGAATTTTGTTTGTTTAACAACATTTTTTTATTTCAAGGACAACTGTACAGGCAGGTCACTGGGACGGCGATGGGAACCTGCTTCGCCCCCAGCTACGCGAATTTATTCGTAGGCTGGTGGGAGGAGCAGGTGGCCCGAAGCCCGGAATTCCAGAAATGGAGAGACAATCTTAAACTTTGGTATAGGTACATTGATGACCTTTTTCTAGTATGGGAGGGGTCAATGACTTCAGCAGAAGAGTTTGTGGCATACTTAAATCTGAATGAATTAAATCTGAAATTCACCGCAGATATCAGCTTATCAACTGTGAATTATCTAGATCTGAAAGTAAGCTTGATGGGTGGAAGAATTGAGACAGAACTGTTTAGAAAGACAACAGCCGGCAATTCAGTTTTACATGCCGGAAGCAGCCATCCTCCGACCCTAATCAGAAGTATCCCTTACGGAGAACTTCTTAGAATAAAGAGGAACTGCTCAAGAGAGGCAGACTTTGCAAAAGCCGCAAGGGAAAGCATAATGAGATTTCAGGCCAGGGGATATAATCAACTACTCCTGGAACAAACTCTAAAAAGAGTAGAGAGAATCCCTAGGGAACAACTTCTAAAAGAACAAACTAAGAACACAAAATCAAATTTGAATGAAGGGAAATTCAGATTGATAACTACTTTCTCAGAGGATTCTAATCATCTGAGAAAGATTCTAAAGAGAAGTTGGCATATCCTGAAAACGGACCAGGTCATTGGAAAAGAAATTCCAGCTTTTCCACTAATCACCTTTAGAAAAGGTAGGTCCATCAGGGATAAAATTGTACATAGCCACCTGCCAGACAGAATCACAATTACGGGCAGAATTAAAGACATGCCAGGATTCTACCCCTGTGGCAAATGCAAGGCCTGTGAGAGAAGCAAGAAAAGAACCACATACGAAATACCAGGGTCAGGACAGAGTAAGAAAATATCAAAGTTTCTCACCTGTAATACCACCCATGTTGTCTACTGCCTATTGTGCCCATGCGGCTTGAAATACATAGGCAGCACAGTGAAAAATGTCAAGCTACGCATATTGGAGCACCAACGTGCCATTATGAACACGGATTTTAACTATCCAGTAGCAAAACATTTTGCATCAAGACACAATAGCAACAGGGAACTGCTGCAATTTTTTGCGCTTGATCAAGTACCAGCGGACCCCAGGGGTGGAGACAGGTTGCGGAAATTAAGAAGACTTGAATCCCGCTACATAATTGACCTCCAGACTAAGGCCCCCCTGGGATTGAACAGAAATGAAGAATTAGCTTCCCATTTAGGAAAAGCCTAAATTCTGTAATGAGTTCACCCCGTGAACTACGCCGATCCACGGCTGAATAACTTACACCACACACGAAAGAGGAATTTAATTTTCACTAAATGTGATTACCTTTATAAATGTAAAAATTTGGAATGATAGGTTGAAAAGTATTTTACAATGCCTTTCGTGAATGTGTTTTCTTTGAAATGTAAAAACGAAGAGTAATGCACTAAATGAAATTGTTTATCACGGTGGTAAACGTCAGTCCTCTTTCTATGCAGACACATTAAGACGCTGCAGAGCTTTAAAACTTGCTTCCTTCCGTGTCAATGGTAGACACTGACGAAGGAGAACCGAAACGCGTTTGTCTGCCGAGTGTGCTGATTAAAACTTATTGAACACTTTCCCTGTGAGTGCCGTTTCTCTTTCATTCGGAAAACCAAGGAGAGAGACAGAGCTGATATATATATATATATATATATTCACAGAAAAAACCATAGGTTATAGTGGATATATAGTTAGGAATTTGCATTTACAAAACCTTGAAAATTCAATGAAAAAACCATAGGTTATAGGCCATATATAGTTAGGAATTAGCATTTACAAAACCTTATTTTACTCGCATAAAACCATTGAAATTCCATATATAGTTAGCTAACTATAAGCGCTAACTATATATCGCGCACCCGCAATCCACTGCTGATGATGTCACATATTACATCATTCATGACATGGTCAGTGACATCACTGATGACATCACTGATCACAACATCCAATGATTGTATGTGTCTGTAAAGTTTAAATATGTTTCACATATTGAAGAATGAGTGGATGTATAAGTGTCTGGATGAAGAATTTAGTAGGTGCATGACTGACTGTATGAGTGAGTGATTAAATGTGTCTCACTGAGTACATGGGTTAGTGACTAAACTGTCTTAATTCGTGCATCAGTATGTTTGATGTTGTGTAAGCTGCTGCATGTGTTGATCAGTAGCTATAAGAGTGGCCATATGGGTTATTGATTGGTTGCCCAAATATTTGAATGGGAGGCTGAGTGTGTGTGTGGGTGGCTGGGAGGTGCGTGACTCTGTGCATAGATGTGTAAGCAGTTGATTCACTAGGAGTATGAGTTCAAGAGTGCATGTGGAAACAGCTATATGGGCGGTTGACTGTGCATGGGTGTGTTGGTGAGTGAATGGATTTCTCATTGCTACATGTGCAAGTAAGTACGTATGTAAAACACAATACATGTGAGAGTTGAGATATATAAATAACTGAACATAAGAGCCAGTGAATGTGTGAGTGGCTGTATCGATCACTGTGAGCTTGTATCAGGGATTATATAAGAGAGTAAATATGTGTTATTATATGTTTGAATAAGTAAGATGTGTATAACTGTATAGTTGAGGAAATGGAGGTGTGATTGATTCTTTGCATGACTGACTAGGTGTGTAAGTAACTCCATGGATGAGTGACAGTCTGTGAGTGTCTGTTTATACTGAGTGTATGTAAGGTTATATTAGAGTCTGAAGAGGTTCATTGTATTATCACATGAGTGATGTGATCAGTGATGACAAATGAGATGTCATCAGTGATGTCATTTGAGTTGTCATCAGTGATGTCATTTGAGATGTCATCATTGATATCATTTGAGTTGTCATCAGTGATGTCATTTGAGATGTCATCAGTGATGTCATCAGTGATGTCACTGACCATGTCATGAATGATGTAATATGTGACATCATCAGCAGTGGATTGCGGGTGCGCGATATATAGTTAGCGCTTATAGTTAGCTAACTATATATGGAATTTCAATGGTTTTATGCGAGTAAAATAAGGTTTTGTAAATGCTAATTCCTAACTATATATGGCCTATAACCTATGGTTTTTTCATTGAATTTTCAAGGTTTTGTAAATGCAAATTCCTAACTATATATCCACTATAACCTATGGTTTTTTCTGTGAATTTCATTGGTTTTTTAATAGCAAATATGAAAAGCTTTAAAATGTCAAGTACGTGATAGATAAAAACATTTTCGTATTTATGCACGCTGATGTGCTTTGAACGCTGCCCCCCCCTCCCCTCCGTTGTAATCCGTCGTACCTCCTTGTCTCTCCATTTGATTGATTGTTGTCCAAGCATTTACTGTTTTAGAATTGGTTCTCTTTGGATCATTCTCTATTTACAAACAAGCACAAAGTCGCAATACTCTGTTTAGTCTTTGCAGATAGTGAAAAATCGTGTAAAAAAAATAAAAGTAATCGAGCAAAATCAGTAGGCCACTAATTGGATCTCTTTTTGACCTCGCTAAAATAGAAATATTAGGAACAACCCTTCTTGAGAAATACGAAAATAGTGACATGAACTGAGCTCCACACCATGAGGGCTGCAAGACAGCTCGGCTCCATCACCCATCCCGCACAAAATAATGACAAACCCTATGCAAATATTAAAAATATAGACAACACACCAGCAAAGAAACAGGGTAAAACATTTTATTAAAAAACTATTTACATAACGTTGGTTTATAAGATGATGTCAGTAGTGGACCGATGTGTGAATAGATCGAAAACAGCACAAGGCTCCAAGATCCGGATAGCAAGCTCCTGGATGTTGGGTGCCATAGTTTAGAGTTCTGAATTTCAGCCTTTTTCAATGCCTGTGCTTTGTTGAATCAAAATGGCGGCTTGACACAAAGCTGACTCAAGCGTTGCTACTGATGCTATGCAGACCAAAACTGGTTTTCAGTTTGTACATTTTTCTAGATTTTTCAATCCAAGTTTGGTTGACTTTGTAGAACGATGGCTTCAGATTTTCAACATACGGTGTGGTGGCGCTGACTGGGAGGGGGCGCTTCGCTCCTGCCCCCTCCCCAAGTAAGATTTTCATACGTGAAAGTACGTTAATGGTTTTGGTCCCTGAGATGCTTCGATGTCACTACCATTCTCAAATAGCATAAGTTCTAGATGTTGGGTGCCATAGTTAAGAGTTCTGAGCAGCGCTTGTAACACTGTCTGAAGCTTATTTCCACCTACTTCAGCTTCACTATTCTCAAAGTAAGTGAGTGTCGTTTGTGGACCTGACTGCATTAGAAAACAATGTGATATGTTACCTTCCTAAACAGCTTGACGGAGGCCCCTGAGGGACGCTGTGATGGCCATGGACTCGGAGAAGACGCTTGGCTCCGACACCCTCCCCAAGTCTTATAGCACTGGTGTAGCCTGAGATCGCCCCCGACATAGGCGGCCGGCTCCCGGCGGTACTTTTTGCCTTTTGATGACTCTTCAATTCTGGACCTTGTCCCACAATCCGTTTGACCTGAAGACAAGCTGTAGTGGGGCGCCCCTTTATCGTTTTAGTTGCCATTCCGCCCGCTTTTGCTACACTGTGCCTCTTCCGCCATTCAGCTGTTTTCCGCCCGCTCTTGCGACTACAGCGTCTCGCTCACCATGTAGTTGAGATGCGCCCGCTCTTGCGGTGCAGCGATAGGCGGCTGCCACAGGACTCTCAAAATGGCGGCCGGCTCTTCGGTTTTGGGCCTGGTCCACTAAAATGGCCCTGGGACACCTTGGAACTCGGACGCTTGTCTGCTAGGGCTTGGGTCCCATTCTCGAAAAGCGTCCCCTCAGCCGTGAAGATTCTACAAAAGTCTGGGGGGCCTCCGACTCCCGCAGGCTTCTGGTGGGGAGCGGCTGCCATGATTGCTCGTGGAATGGCCACGACGGAGCTACGAGATGGTAGTGGTCTCATGCTGACGCCAGCTTTAGTGTGAAACATCCAGAAACACTGTAGACTACCAATTCGATCAGTTCCGGTAGCGCCCCAACATGACCCGGAAGAGAAGAACTTGCCCTCCCCTCTTTGACTGATGGTTCTTGTTGCCTGTCCCCTCTGTTGTCATTTAACAGAACTTTTTGGACTGCTGAAAGGGGTTGTGTTCTGAACGCTGGTTGGTGGAGACATTTAGACTATATTCTTGACCTACGTTGTCGCGTAATGCGTTTTATGACACGCCGCGTTAGCGCACCCGGAAGTGATCCGAGGCGCGGCGCGCAGCGCGTAACGTAAGCATAACAGGTCATGTGACTTGTTAATAAAACTTTTCATTGGTTCATTTTACTTTTGTTAATTTAATGATGAAAAGCTTGGTCTTATGACCTAAAAATTACGCTTTTTATTATTTTCGAACAATATTTTTTTTTCAAACATATGTTATAATATTCCAGGCTAATGTACTTTCCCGGAAAATTTACAACTGTCTTGCAAGTAAAATATATTCCTTTTTCGAGAAAAAGGGCGTTTCTTCCTTCCATGACGGAGCCGTTGAGTAAAAGAGATTCGGCCTGCTGTCTTAGTCGCCGATACGCCTGATTATCAGATTCTTATCGATCACTTTATGTTGCAGACATGAAAAACACAACTGCCCTTGACCATTTATCTTTACTGCGTTCCTACATATTATACCTTTTATCCGTCATGTAATTGGACTGCTTTATTTCACTTGCCTTTTACTGATTCCAAAACAGTCACTAAAAGTAAAAACTTTACAAATGAAAATACTACTACCGTGTTTTGTTTTAAAAACCTTTATTGTGAAAATGTCAGTATACAAATACGGGCCTATAACCACGTGGGCCGGCCACGGAGCAAACTCAAATCGTATATGATGAGGAGACATTTACACTGTAGAAGAACGTAACGAGCGGGCCATTAGGTGACAAGAACAAAGGTGTCTAACAGTTGCGGAATCGGTGGACGTACATTTTGTAATTAAAATACGACAGGGCCACTTACAATAACATTTTCTAGATATACATTTGCGGGCAAAGAGTTACGAGTCCCATTTATACCGGCGCCATTTTGGGCGAGGCCGGGCAGGTCCAAGATATAGTCAAAATGTCTCCACCAACCATCGGCCAGACCAGAACCCCTTTCGGCCCTTTATGTTACAAGATGGTGTCTTCTATTCAGAAAATATTGGTGGCAGCATTTTGAAAGGAAACAGAAACAGCCGTTCTCCTAGTGAGTTTCACATTGTTACATTTAGGAAGAATGTTGAAGAGTAGTATGTGGAAAATCTGAAGCCATTTTTCTACAAACTCTCAATCAGACTTAGATGGAAAAAAAACCTGAAGAATGTACAAACTGAAAACCAATTTTTGTCTGTATAGCACCAACAGTAACGCTTGAGTCAGCTTTGTGTCAAGCCGCCATTTTCATTCAATCAATAGCGTCCCCCTGCACACATTCAGGGACCTGGTCGTGTCTTTAGATGAAACGCATTGTAGGAAAAGAAGCAGAAAGGAAAAGGAAAAAATTTCCGCCGGACCTAGTGAAGCTGCAGCAGGTGCAAATAAGCTTCAGACAGTCTTACAAGCACTGCTCAGAACTCTCAACTGAGGCACTCAACATCCAGGACTTGCCATTCGGATCTTAGCGCCTTGTATTTTTGTTTTGTTCTTGATGGAGGGGAAACAACAAAAAACAGGCATTGAAAACGGCTCAACTGGAGCAAAAAAAAAATTACTTCTTGGGTGCATTAGGGCATTTATGATTTTCGAATGCCGTATTCATCAGGTTGATGCTCATGTTGCCATAGGACAGCATAGCACCACAGTGTATACAAGTTAACTTCATATGTTCAGATGAGGCAGGTGGCATATTTAGCATTCACCTTCTTTGATCCAGGAGGGATGGAGAAAAACTGCCAGATGAAACTTGAAACTTGGCCATCCAGATCTCGGCACATCGGTCCGCTACTGACAGTGACCGCAACTCAGCTGGACACGCCGTCTTTCGGCGCAGCATTGTAGGATGGCCACACCAGTGCGGCAATTTGCTGGACACCACATCGGTGCCATCCGCATCTCGACGCGTTGTGCTGCCTTCGGCCTATTCGCACATCGGTCCGCTACTGACAGTGACCGCAACTCAGCTGGACACGCCGTCTTTCGGCGCAGCATTGTAGGATGGCCACACCAGTGCGGCAATTTGCTGGACACCACCTCGGTGCCATCCAGATCTCGGCGCGTTCATTCATTCAATAGCGTCCCCCTGCACACATTCAGGGACCTGGTCGTGTCTTCAGAAGAAACGCATTGTAGGAAAAGAAGCACAAAGGAAAAGGCAACAAGTTCCGCCGGACCTAGTGAAGCTGCAGCAGGTGCAAATAAGCTTCAGACAGTTCTACAAGCACTTCTCAGAAATCTCAACTGAGGCACTCAACATCCAGGACTTGCCATTCGGATCTTGGCGCCTTGTGCTGGTTCCGACCTATTCACACATCGGTCCGCTACTGACATCACCTCATAAGCCAACGGGGCACCCCACGCCGACTTCCGGCGCAGCATTGTAGGATGGCCACACCAGTGCAGCCACTTGCTGGACACCACCTCGGTGCCATCCGGATCTCAGCGCGTTCGAGTCACTGTGCCGGAAGAGTAACCGGAACTCAGCTGAACACGCCGTCTTTCGGCGCAGCATTGTAGGATGGCCACACCAGTACGGCAATTTGCTGGACACCACCTCGGCGCCATCCGGATCTCGGCGCGTTCGAGTCACTGTACCGCAACAGTGACCGCAATTCAGCTGGACACGCCGTCTTTCGGCGCAGCATTGTAGGATGGCCACACCAGTGCGGCAATTTGCTGGACACCACCTCGGTGCCATCCGGATCTCGGCGCGTTGTGCTGCCTTCGGCCTATTCGCACATCGGTCCGCTACTGACGCCGCCTCACGTGCCAACGGATTTTCTACGCTTTTTGTAGCCCTATGTCGCATAACAGGTCATGTGACTTGTTTATAAAACTTTTCATTGGTTCATTTTACTTTTGGTTTCCTAAAGATGGAAGGCTTGGTCATATGACCTAAAAATAACACTTTTCATTGGTTTAGAACATTTTTTTTTCCCAAACGATGAAAGCCCCACCTTGTTTCTGGATCATTCAGACTGAAGCTGGCGTCAGCATGAGAGCACCACCATCTCGTGGCTCCGTCGTGGTCATTCCGCGAGCAATCATGGCAGCCGCTCCCCACCGGAAGCCTGCGGGAGTCGGGGGCCCCCAAGACTTTTATACAATCTTCACGGCTGAGGGGACGCTTTTCGAGAATGGAGCCCAAGCCCTAGCAGGCAAGCGTCCGACTTCCAAGGTGTCCCAGGGCCATTTCAGTGGACCAGGCCCAAAACCGAAGAGCCGTCCGCCATTTTGACAGCCATGTGGCAGCCGCCTATCGCTGCACTGCAAGAGTGGGAGCAACTCCACAACATGGTGAGCGAGACGCTGTGGCCGCAAGAGCGAGCGCAACTCAGCTAGATGGCCGCCACCTGGGGAGACCCGTTCACGCCGCCTCCCCCCCCCCCCCCCCCCGGGCCGCCGCACGCCAATTTTCGGAGCAGCATTGTAGGATACCAAAACCAGTGCGGCAGTTTACTGGACATCACCTGGGTGCCTGTCGTACATGTTGAGTCAGCCATGTGACACTGGACACAGACCGCTACTGACGAGGCCTCCCCCCGCACCACCCGGGACGCCCCACGCTGTTTTTCTGTGCTGCATTGTAGGATCCCTAAACCAGTGCGGCACCCAGGCGACATCACCTGGGTGCCGTCCAGAACTCTGCACGTTGTGCTGCCTTGGGACTATTCGCACAACAGACCGCTACTGACGAGGCCTCCCCCCGCCCCACCCTGGACGCCCCACGCCAATTTTCGGAGCAGCATTGTAGGATCCCTAAACCAGTGCGGCACCCAGGCGACATCACCTGGGTGCCGTCCAGAACTCTGCACGTTGTGCTGCCTTGGGACTATTCGCACAAAAGACAGCTTCTAACCATTGTTGCTTTTTGTGTTAATAAATGTTTAAATGTTTTTAGTTTTTGTTCTGTTCATTATCGTTAAAAGTTAATAAAGTTTTATAACCTTAATTTGTTGGAGTGTTATCTATTTTTTGAAAAACGGGTGAATGGGGCCTTGAATCGGGTTATTGTCATGTGTGGGCTTTGGAAGTGTGCTGCTGCAGGATCGGACATTTCAAACTCAAATGCACGTTCTTTTTCTTACCTTTCCGAAGCATGGAGCGCAATAGCAAGCAGAGAAAGGGTGATGCACGTGTTGAACACTACCTGACCTGGCAAGTTGCTGGCAGTGCCCCCCCGCCCGCTCCTGAAAGAGGGCACACACACACCGCCGCCCCGAGTACTTCAGAAATCTTTAAAAGACCATGCGCTTGTTCATGAGGCTTAAATGGTTTATCACCTCTTCTAGAACCCCTACATCGACCCTCTGACGTTTCATGGAAAAATTACCATGTAACACAATACCAAGCCCTATCAGCTGAAACCCCCAAGGAATCGTGGGGCATATTAGCAAGGGGGTTTATCTCCCCTTTTTTGGCTTTAAAAACCATGAAAGCGGAGATAAAATTATTTCCCTATTATCAAGCTGTCGCTAACACCAGTTAGTGACACCTAAAAGGAGATAGCGACCATCTTGGGCCCGGCTTTGCATGTCAGTGATACTTATCACTAATGACATGCAAAGTGGCGTGCCAAGATGTTAGCGACTGGAAACAGTCCCTAACATCGCTACCTTCTATTACCAACTTTTGGAGATATTCGCACTAAGCGCGAATATCTCCAAAAGCTAACACCTGCCCTGAGCAGGTTTTAGCCATGTTATCCAATGGGAGGTGGATAACATGGCTAAGAGCATTAGGTCGATAATACATGAATATCGCTGACTTTTCTGCGATAATAGCAAGGTTTATCTGCGATAAAAATCGCCGATGTGCGGCGATAATTTTTGTCTCTAAACAAGTTATAGACAAAAATTATCGCTAGTTGTTAGTAATATGCCCCCGGGTTTTTGCTTGCAGAAATCGGGAGGCGGGAGACTAGCACTGAAATCAGTACTCACACGCCTGAATCAGGAGGATTGGCATGTCTGAATTCTCTACAGCTGGGGCCATAAACTACATCCGCAGGGGTAGGTGATAGCCTGGGACCAGCCTGGCATCTAAAATGGCTGCCGTGCACGACAAAATTGTGGCATTCGAAAAAAGGCAAGATGGCGCAGCCGCTGGAAGAGATGTATCAACATATATCAGCCTCCTCAGCCACCCTCAGGAAACATAGGGGATTAGGATACGTCTCCCGCACCCCCTTATACCTAGTAATTTAATTTACGAAGCACAAAATGGCGAATTCCCGTTTCGCTACCAGTTTGCGGCCCAGTTCGCGGCCCGTGAAGCGCTTCTACCGTGAAAAATCATTTTTTTTTTATTTTCCCCACGGGACCCTTTAATAACCCCAACAACATTCCTAGGGGGTCAAGAGGGGGATACCTTGCCCCCTTTCATTAAATTCCCCCTTAGTTTTTCACCTTTTCTTCTCTCTCGATCCTACCGAGAGACAAGATGGCGGCCGCTCCGGACTGTCACGCAGCAAAAAAAAAAAAAAAGCTCACGCACAGCCGCTGGAAGAGATGTATCAACATATATCAGCCTCCTCACCCACCCTCAGGAAACATAGGGGATTAGGATACGTCTCCCGTACCCACTTATAACTAGTAATTTAATTTACGAAGCACAAAATGGCGAATTCCCGTTTCGCTACCAGTTTGCGGCCCAGTTCGCGGCCCGTGAAGCGCTTCTACCGTGAAAAATCATTTTTTTTTTCTTTTCCCCACGGGTCCCTTTAATAACCCCAACAACATTCCTAGGGGGTCAAGAGGGGGATACCTTGCCCCCTTTCATTAAATTCACCCTTCGTTTTTCACCTCTTCTTCTCTCTCGATCCTACCGAGAGACAAGATGGCGGCCGCTCCGGACTGTCACGCAGCAAAAAAAAAAAAAAAGCTCACGCACAGCCGCTGGAAGAGATGTATCAACATATATCAGCCTCCTCACCCACCCTCAGGAAACATAGGGGATTAGGATACGTCTCCCGTACCCACTTATAACTAGTAATTTAATTTACGAAGCACAAAATGGCGAATTCCCGTTTCGCTACCAGTTTGCGGCCCAGTTCGCGGCCCGTGAAGCGCTTCTACCGTGAAAAATCATTTTTTTTTTCTTTTCCCCACGGGTCCCTTTAATAACCCCAACAGCATTCCTAGGGGGTCAAAAGGGGGATACCTTGCCCCCTTTCATTAAATTCACCCTTTCGTTTTTCACCTCTTCTTCTCTCTCGATCCTACCGAGAGACAAGATGGCGGCCGCTCCGGACTGTTTAGAATGTTGACAGACACCGGAGAGCCAATCAGCTTTCTGCGCGCAAAGTTCCGATAAGCGAAAAGTAAGCGGACCGGATCGCTGCCCAGAGCGCTGTTACAGATATATATCTTGATTTAAACGTTAATTTCTCAAAAACTACTGGAGCACATATATTGAGACCTAGCAAAGGCACATCGGGCTAACAGTCCCTACAATTTTGCCAAGTTTCGTGCAAATCCATTCAGCCGTTCGAGCTAAAAGTGAGTCCAACCGCCCTATGGAAAACTCAATGCAAAAAACGCGTTTTGGGACCCCCCTTTTTTCTCAGCCCCCCCTTGACGAAACCCCACCAAATTTTCAGGAGCTGCTCAGAAACAAAATGTGCCATTTTCCTGAAAATTTCAGCCGATTCCATCCACAAACGCCAAAGTTATTAGACATAGAATTTTCAAAAGTCCCATAGGGAATTAATCCTAACTATATATACCTACTGGCGATAGCCAGTAGGTAATATATATATATATATATATATATATATATATATATATATATATATATTCACTGAAAACAACATAGGTTTTAAACTCCCTACAGTTAGGAAACCTTAGAAATTCACTGATAAAACTAAAGGTTTCCCACATGTTATAGTTAGCTGGATGTTTCACTCATACAAAGCCATTGAAATTCCCCTGTTATAGTTAGTTCAGCTAACTATAACTCGCGCGCCCACAATGCACTGCTGATGACATCAGATGCTGCATCACTCATGACATGGTCAGTGGCATCACTCATGACATCACTGATGACATATTCCTTGTGAAAAAGTGGCAGACCTCCGCTCACCCTAATATAACCTTTGATAAATAGATTGAAAAATAGAAACTAAAATTTTCAAAACAATGGAGATACCTATATCAGTTAGAAGAACCTATTCAGTAATTCTAAAATCTACATACATATCCACTCATTCACCAACAGTTCTATATACTCACTCATACATGTAGTCACTCATCATTAGGCATGGGCGAATTTTGCAAATTCGCGCTCCGCGAATTTGCGGATTTGCGAATTCGCGATCCGCAAAAATCGCAAACTTGTGCGAATTTGTGGATTTTTGTTTTTTTGCGTGTTCGCAGGTTTTTTTGCGTGTTCGCGGGGTTTTTTGCATGTTCGGGGGGCTTTTTGCATCTTCGCGAGCCGCTTGCATAGCGAAGTTACCCATGCAGTCGTTTATGGGAGAGATAGATAGATAGATAGATAGATAGATAGATAGATAGATAGATAGATAGATAGATAGATAGATAGATAGATAGATAGATAGATAGATAGATAGATAGATAGATAGATAGATAGATAGATAGATAGATAGATAGGAGAGAGAGAACGAGAGAAAGAAAGAGAGGCCGGATCTCTGAAGGGCCAGATTCCTGGGTTGCCCCTACAGAACATACAGCTTTTTATTTTTAGCAAAATGCATATGAAAATTGTGCTGTAAAGGTCTCTTTTAGTTTAACCCCTCCTGACAACTCAAAATGGGTGTATTTCCCATCCTCTCCCTTCTTCCTGTTTTTTATATCTGTAAGTGCTTCCTGATTAGGTTTAATTCCTTGGACAGGTGCCTCGTTGCCTAGTTGTAACTATTCTCTGACCCTGCTTCAAGGGTCAGAGCAGGGTCAGAGAATAGTTGCAAGTAGGCAAAGAGGCGCCAGGAAGCAATTAGCAGCAGGTGTTCAAGTTGAAGTTAATTTGTTTGTAACCCTTTTGTAAAATGTTACAAAGAAATTAGGTTCAACTTTTGCACCTGCTCCTGTAACCCTTGCTTGGCTGAAAATTCGTCCCCGCTGATTCGCGGATTTTACCGCGATTTCGCGAGATTCGCGGATCGCGAAATCATTGAAAATCCGCAAATTCACCCGCGAAACGGATTTTACGCCCACCCTTACTCATCATATGTACTCATATACATATTGTCACACACTAATAATCATCCATAGGGTTGCTCACACACACACTCACATTTGCAAAAAAACGATCAAACATCCATTTACTTCAATATACAGCTATACATACACTACTACACTTACTTCTACATAAACCTACACTTACTTACTCTCTTAAACAATCACTCATAGAAATACACACTTATTTATGTAGCAACTCTTCCAATATTTCACTCTCATATATACTCACTTATATACGTCAATGCTCACATATACTAGTTTAAAACATATGTACTTACTCATAAAGACACTATTGAGACAGTCATTTAGTCACTTTCACACACAGACACACACTCATCCACCCATACATTCCTGCACACATGCTGTCTTCAAAACACATACAAACAGTGAGTCACTTATTCATGCATCTATGCACAAAGTAATATCCCACAGCGAACCATACAGACAGTCATACTGATACTCAAAAAACCAACTAATAACCCATATACACACTCATGTAGCTACTCTACAACCAATGCAGCCAGTTATACACAAAGTGAGACAGTGATAGAGATATTTAAATATTTAAAGATTATTCGCTAATACATGTATTCTTTTAGATACACTTTAGTTAAGCAATCAATTTAAAAAAAACATCCTTTAAGATACTTATTTACCAATTTATTCTTCCATCAACCTTTAGATATAAATATCTAAAAAGTATTTATTTTTCAGAAAGACACACATTCACTGGATGATGTCATCAGTGATGTAATTTGAGATGTCATCAGTGATGTCATGAATGATGTCACTGACCATGTCATGAGTGATGTAATATGTGACGTCATCAGCAGTGCATTGTGGGCATGCAAGTTATAGTTAGCTGAACTAACTATGGTCCTCATGGTTAATATATTCTGCGCACCATTTCAAACAGATACGCTTTGAAATTGCCAACAGTGAGGCTGACCGCGATTCATTACTGCGCAGTTTCTTGTTATTTCAGCAATATATAAAAGCTCCAAAGGTTTATTTGGCCTATTAGAGATTCGTGCCCTTCTTTCAAAATGACAGCCAGAGTGCTGCACAATTGAATGTTCGACCAGCCCCAGCTTCACGAAGCTCGGGTCCTGCAATGAGACAACGCCGGACAGAGCGGGGCCTCCTTTTTCCTGAGCTGGGTTCCAGGAGAGGTGAGGTACACTCCCTGTACTATTCAGATGTAAGAGACACCGTTTGGTACAGAGGAACACGATTTTGGACTATTTATGTATATCCTTTACAGATTGTCGTTACGTTCACTTTATGTATGCAGTAGCTAATGCTTAGAACTCTGGCCCTGAAGAAAGCCATGGAATCTTGTCCCTACCGGCTGAAACATGTTGGCCTTGTAAATGCAGTTATATGTTTAGACTGCTTCCTCTGCATTGTTCTTGTTTGTTCGAGGGAAAGGACAAATTACATTAGAGTTTTTCGCCTATTGATCCTTTTACCCCTTGTTTTTAATTCACACATCTTTTGATTTTTGCACTGCACTCGATCCCATCTTTATCATTTGTTCATGGGTACCTTAGCGATTGACGGTGCGACCCAATTGAGTAAGGGCGTTGGATGGGTCTCATTGATCAAGAGACATACCACCCCATTTTTGGATGACCAAATGAGAACACTTGATCTGCATACCTATTTGATGGGAATCCAACACATCTCTGTACGGGTCTTACCAACAATCTCAGTAGGTACTTTGACAGGTTTGTTCTGGCACACATTCTGATATAGAGACTTATAAAGCTCTATTAGCGCCTAACTCACTTATGTAGGAGTTTTGCAGCAGCCCGGAGTACTTGAAGCTCCATTATAGACCCCCGGTTCTTTTTGTTGTGAGGAGTAAACACAACCTTTTTATAGCAAACCACACGCTCAATTACCGTAATCATGTAACCGATGCCCGGTAACATTGCCCAACAATCTGCATTATTTCAAATTAAATAACTCACGTTTCCAGTAAACTGAACATTGGTATGATAGCAGGTGTCACAGTGCCTTTGAAAACTCACACCACATTAGGCGCATCTTGATTACAAGAGCCATGCATTTGTATGTGTCTACAAATTAAGGAGTGATCTGGTGCTATTGTGCAATCCTCGCCATTCACATAGACTTCTTTTCCACTTGTGACCATTATCATAGCACGCCCTGTGCTCTGATTTGACAGTGAGAGAGTGATCGCACCATAGTTTGTACTGCTAATCTTTCTCAGCATATGCTACGAATACGCTTTCATGTTACATGTCGCATCAAAGCTTCCGTGTGATGTCATGTACGGCGCCCCGTACACAAAGACGCAAATGTTTTTAATTGTTTAAAAACATATATTTATGTATTCATTGAACATACTAACAGAACACATTATGTAGGATAATTATGAAAACATTTTTTTTAAGTTCCAATAATACTATATTACTTTTAAAAGCAATTACACCAATCGCAGTGAAACGTCATGCGTACTCGCATCCTAAGAGCACCGTAATAAAAGCGTAACTATACGCAAAGCCATGTGACTTTAAAAGAAGAAATTTGATTGGTTCATAACACTTCCTATTACAACTGTTGAAACGTCTGTCCCATTTTAATAATTCTACTTTGACTTTCTAAAAAGAAGCATCTCTTCTGAGAATCTTGTCAAATAGAACGAAGTTTACCATAATAACAGCAATGGACTCATCTTCCAGCCATTCTTCAGAGGAATATTTCATTCCTAAAGAACCTCCAAAGAAGAGGAAAGAAGCACTAATTTAGCAGTTTTTTACTTTTCCAGATGTGCAAAAAAAGGTTAATGCTCCAAAAGTAACCTGTAAAATTTTCCAAACTCTTTCAAGGGGTGATCCATCTCAAAAATACTCCTTTAGCACAGAAAATATAGAGCGACACGTGAAGAACTTACGGCCCAACAACTTAAATTTTTTTCCTCATTCTGCACAAACATGCTCTTGATTCCAGGATATTACCCTTGTCAAACCGATTATTACAGTCTCCTATACAAGGAAAGTGAAAATACCGGTCTCTTCTCATCGAAGGGTGGGTGGATTGGACCCCCGGGTGTTACCTCCTCGAAGTAACCAGGGCTCTTCCTCTTTTTTAGGCCTTTCATGCTTGATCCTTATTTGTTTCCTGCTATTACGGCCGTATGAGTAAATTTGTAATCATTGGACCCGTGAGTGTATATACATTGTGTTATTCTTAAAAAAGGAAGGACAGTGAAAAGTAAAAAAAGGGAGAAAAGTAAAAGAGAAGAAAACAGCAAAAAGGGCCCAATGACTAGGTAAATAAGTGTTTCTAGATGGATTTATTCCCGAAATCAGAAAAAGAGTTTATATACATATGATATGGTCCCTGAAGGAGTAAGAATGAAAGTTGAAAACCAACTATCCCATAAATCCCAGAATTTAGTTTTTTTAGCCCTTTTACTTGTCCGATCAAGAGTTGAGATACGTTGAACGGAGCTAATCCATTCGTGTTTGGTGGGTGGGATGGGGAGAATCCATTTTACACAGATCTCCCTTCATGCTAAAAGGATCAAAACAAACAGTAATGCCCTCTGATTTCTTGAAAAGGGAAAATTTTCTGTTTATTTTGCCACCCCAAAGATGACTGTGCATGCTGTTAGCCCGACCTCCCTGCCCATAATTACAGAAATGATGTTACTCACGTGGTCTCAAAAGAGCTTGATAGAAGGGCACTGCCAAAACATATGTACCTTGTCTGCACTAGTTTCCTGACACTTCGGGCACTTCTGTGTCGTTCTGGCCAATAATTTGGAAGGCTTCAGTGGCATCCAGTATGACTTATGAACAGTGAAAAGATGATATCTTTTTAATGAAGCAGTTTTCACATGCGACCAAAGAGTAGACATAGATACTTGCCCGAGGGAGTCGAGGTCATCATCCGGCATGTCCTTCTTCCAGCTCTCTGTAAATGGTTTAGATTTCTTATCCCTAATCTCAATCATTTGCCAATACCATGCTGCCACTTCCTTTTGGGTTCGTCTGGTACAAATATCCTTTACCAAGTTTCCATTCCTGGTTATTTCCTTCCTTGTTGCCTTGGTCCAGCTAAGAATTTATAAATACTTAAATTGTGATACCGGGTTATTAGTGAGAATACAAAAGCACTCATCTATGTATTCCGGCTCTCTGCAAAGGAAGAGCCAGGGCGTCTTGTAGACAAGACGGAGTGCCCGGAGAGTCCCAGATCGGT
The DNA here is from genome assembly GCF_964263255.1 of Lissotriton vulgaris. Taxonomy (NCBI): domain Eukaryota; kingdom Metazoa; phylum Chordata; class Amphibia; order Caudata; family Salamandridae; genus Lissotriton; species Lissotriton vulgaris. The sequence goes on from NC_141694.1 coordinate 637,474,817, forward strand.
GCTTCTTCATTATAGTAGGGTATACTAAGTAATGACCTTACTTGGACCCAGAATTTGATAGCAGCTTTAAGAGTCTTTAGTCTAACCTTTTTAAAGTACTTGGGGTGACCACATTTTAGAAGGAAGTAATCAGCTTGTGTATTGTGTGTCTGAGTTAAGGCATTGCTTAAAGACGAGTAAGTCTGGCTACTGTTTAGGAGTTGAGTTTTTAAAGTGGAAAGCACAGTAATATAGATACAAATCAGGGGTGGTTCTACCCCATTGACTTTTTTCCTCTGAAGTTTTTTCTGGGAGATTCTAGGATTTTTCCTGCCCCACATGAATGAAGAGAATGACCACTGTGCTTTCTTAAACCAGGTTTTTGACAATTCTAAAGGATAGTGTCAAACAAAAAGGTGAATTTTGGTAGAATTGACATTTTCAGCAAATTAGATCTGCCTAGAATCTAAAGTGGAAGCTGCTCCCATTTCTTCAACTGCTGTTGCATACATGCCAAAGTTTTATCAAAGTTTATTTCCCCTATCTTGTCTAGATTTTTTATAATTTGCACCCCAAGGTATCTTATTTGTTGTTTTTCCAGTGTACTTTTATAGGAGAATTCCATATCATTAACTCCGTCTTTTCTTGGTTAACAGCATATCCAGATACCTTCTCAAATTCCTTCAGCTGGGCCTGAATTATCGGAAGTGCCTGCTCTACGTCGTTTGTCAGAATCATAAGATCGTCGGCCTATTTTCTTCACCCAACCTAAACAGCTAAAGGGGGAATATTATAACACAGTCTTAATTTAAGTGCCAAGGCCTCAATATATAGATTAAAAAGTAAGGGGGAGAGGGTCAGCCCTGTCGGGTCCCTCTTGAAATTTTAAGCTGTTTCCATTTACCAGGACCCTGGCAGTTGGATTTTTATAAAGGGCCTTTACTGCTGTAACAAACGTTTCTCCCAAAATAAAGTGTTGAACTGCTTCTATTAAGAAGGGCCAGCTGACCCTATAGAAGACCTTGGCGGCGTCGAATGTTAAAACGGCCAATAGGATCTCATATAGATTTGACAACTCTATCGCTCCGATAAGGTCTTGGGTTAGTTCTTTCAGCTGTCTCCCTCTCATAAAACCCCAACAACTTTGATCGAGCTGCAACACAGAAGTTGAAGGACAAACCACCTGCTACTGCACCAAGCACATCAACTGCTGCACCAGCATTTTCAGCAAACAGTCCACACCCACAAATTCATCCTGATTTCGCTCAAGTTAAAATTTTATACATTTATTGCAATAAACTTTTCTGTTATGGGACACAGTCTATTAACCTGATAAAACGCAAGAAGCAGGAGCATCGCTATCCTCGACATTACTTTTTTTTCATTCTTTTGTTCCTGTTGGACACTTCCACGCCCCTCATTATAGAAAAAAAATGCCCCCGGGATTTACCCCCCCCGGAGCTAATTAAGAATAAAACAAACTTCTAGTTTTTTTTCCTTTTCCACTGCATACGAGTACAATACGCGTACAACGCTGTTTTTTTATTTAAAAAATAAAATAAAAATTGCGCCTGAAGATCCATGTGAGACCCCCTGAGCAGGCCTAGAGGGTCAACATGTTTCTACCCTACCCCCTTTCCTTATTATTCAACTTTGGTTGACTGTTTTCTTGTGACTCGGTGCTACCGAGGCACAAGATGGCTGCCAACACTTCCTGGTTTGGAGTGTTGACAGACAGTTGACATCCAATCAGCATGCAGCTCGAGCACATAATTGTGCGGATTTCCGTACGCGTGCTGTACTTCGGCTCTAGAAATCGCTATGATTTTACTTTTGATTTTCTCAGGAACTACTGAAGGGATTTACACCATTTAACAAAAAGCACAATCCGCGAACTGAACTCTACATCTCTGCCAAATTTGGTGTAATTCCGTTCAGCTGTTCGGGCTGTAGCCCTGGCTAAAGATCCCTATGGAAAATTGCATGGGGAAAACATGTTTTGGGACCCCCTTTTTTCTCAGCCCCCACTTGACGAATCACCCCCAAACTTTCAGGGATGGAGTAGAGCGGAACAGGCCATTTTCTTGGAGAAATTCGCGAAGATTCGTCCACCGGCGCCAAAGTTCTTCCAAATAGAATGTTGTGGATTTCCTAAGGAAAGTAGGTCCTAACTATAACTACCTACTGACGACCGCCAGTAGGTAATATATATATTTGCCAACATAGTGCGAGAACTACAAATTCAGCGAATCCAAGAAATTAATAAATGGTGGGAAAAAACATCCTTGGAAAAATATATTGAATTCAAGAGGGTCCCGCGAGGTCTGAGGATCCTAATCATGCGGACCTTAAATGACTTGGATATAGATTTGATAGAATTATGGCAGACTGACACAAATGAATGCTCCTTCAAGCTAATGAGGACCCTAATTATTCATGCAGAGAGGAAATTAGAAAAAATCACAAGCACAATAACAGCTCTAGAATCAGAACTCGCAGACATTCCGACATCTGATGAAAGCAAAGAGGCAATTGAGAACATGGAAAAAAAAGTGGCAAAACATGAGATGGAGGTGGAGAAGAGAAAGGCCAATAAGTTAACCTGGGATAGGTTGGACTATATGAACGGACGAATTTATACATTCGCACGTAAATATGACACTCTAAGAAGTCATGTTGCCATGGATAAAAATATGGATAGAACCAATGAGCCGACAGAGGATGTAGACAGTTCGGAAGTGAGCTCTGTTGAAGGAGAATCTAGTGCAACACCATTGGATTTTCGGGGGGAGATCAAGCTAGCACACATGGTCACGCGACAAAGAGGAAGAGGCAGATCCAATGCTTGGGGAAGGGAACAACGTCCACCAAAGAAACCCCCGACAAACCAAAAACCAGAAGGGGTGGAAAAAGAAGTAACAGCAAAGCGAGGAAAAGGAAAGCAAAAATAGCCCCAAAGAAGAGAATGTCCACGTCCAACAACATAGTGATAAATTTATCCAATAAACAACTTTTGGATACTCATTTGAAACTTTTAAATAGAGGTCTCTCTTTTTGCCCAACAAAAACTATAAATGCACCCAACGCACCCATTGACCTTTATAAATTTTGCAGGAAAGTGAAATTAAAAAAATATTTCGCTGAGAAAAATCAAAGCAACAAAAAAACATATGTCTCAAAAACTAATGAAATTACATCAACTGTTGCACAAAAAGACCTAACAGCGATGATAACTCTAGCATCAATCAAAGAAATCCCCTCTACCAGCCAAGAGGACAACACGATCACTCCTGATATGGAAATCAACTTTTGTAAAAACATTGGGTTATCCACGAACTTAGGAGGTAATAGTGGACTGAAAAGAAATTCAAAGTTCTGTCCACAACTCCCGCCAGGCAATAAAGTGGACCTATTCCAAGAACTTATGGTCGAAGAAATAACAAAAATTTCAGACAAATCAACAAAAAATGGACAAATAAAAAAACAAAATCTTTCTCCGGAAGAACATAAAGCCATGATGGATTTGAAAAATGATACGTCAATAATCATAAAATCCTCAGATAAAGGGGGCAACCTCGTTATACAAAATGTTTCAAATTACATTGAGGAAGCAAATGGACAGCTGAAAGTCCAGGAACATTATGAAAAACTGACTACAAATCCTATGGAAGGATGGACAAGTGAATACCACTCTATGCTACTAACCTGGAAAGACAGAGGTCTATTAGATTTTGACGAATACAGTTATCTAAAAACAGACAGTCCGATCATGGCAACTATATATTTTCAACCGAAAATTCATAAGTCACTAGATTGTCCACCAGGGAGACCAATTGTAAGCTCGATAGGATCCCTCTTGGAGTCTACATCAAGATTCATAGACATTTTTCTTATGAACTATGTGACAAGCCTACCCTCTTTTCTGAGGGGCACAATGGACTTTTTGCAAAAAATCACTACATGTGAATGGAAACCATCTTATCAAATGGCGACAATTGATGTTGCATCACTCTATACCTCAATCCGCCACAAGGACGGCATTGAGGTAGTGAAGGAAGTACTCAAAGCACGATCTGTGAATTTTTTGGAACATTCAAACATGTTACTGGATATGCTCCGATACTGCTTGACCCATAATGCTTTCCTGTTTTTGGGGGGATATATCTCCAGAAACAGGGGACCGCTATGGGGACATCATTTGCAGCCACATATGCAAATCTTCTAATGGGGGCATGGAAGAGCAACGTGCTACAAAAAGATCAAGAGAATTCTGAGGGGCCAAAAATTAATCTCAGGTGTCGTTTCATAGACGACTTGTTTGTCATATGGGACGGAAACAAAAACTCATTGGAAAAGTTTATTGGTTCTCTCAACAATAATAAATACAACTTAAAATTCACGTCAACAATCAGCTCCCACTCTCTAATCTTTCTGGATGTGGAAATCTTTGTAAAAAATAACATACTTTGCTCAAAAATCCATAGGAAGCCGACTGCATGTAATAGCATCCTACATGCAAATAGCGGACATCCCATCAGACTGAAATGGAGCATTCCTTATGGTCAAATGTTGAGAGCGAAAAGGAACTGTTCCGAACAAGAAGACCTAACTGAGGAAATAGAGAAAATGAGTGCCAGATTCCTTGAAAGAGGATACCCAATGGAAGTGATATCAAAATATGATGCATCTGAAAAAGAGAGATTAGTTACTAACTCCGAAAATCAAGAGATCAAGAATCAACCAGGAACAAGAGACAAGTCAAGGGAGTGAAAAAACTAGACTGATAGTGGACTTTAATAATCAAAGCACGAACATGAAGAAAGCCTTTCAAAAACACTGGCAAGTCCTCCTTCTAGATAACACCATGAGAGAAACCTTGACAAAAAAACCAAGTATCACATACCGAGAAACCTCCTCCCTAAGGGACATACTAACGCAGAGCCACCTAGTATTACGTGAGGAGAGAAAACAGACATGGCTAACAACACCAGGCTTCTGGAAATGCCACAAATGTAAAGCCTGTGAGCATGGAATAAACATCAAGAATTACAAATTACAAAATGGCAAAATGGAAACCATACAAGACCACATTACCTGTGACTCAAAATGTGTGGTCTATAGGTTACAATGCCCTTGTGAAAAGTACTATATCGGGAGCACAGTGAACAAATTAAAACTGAGAATACTCCAACATCTAAGGGCGATAAAAAACAAGGACCCTTGCTACCCGATGGCCACACACTTTGCTCAACATCATCAGAGCAACCCCGCCCTTCTAAAATACTCGGGGATCAAGATGTGCAAAATCCCGGAACGAGGCGGAGATCAGTTGGTACAATTAAGACATCTGGAATCCAGAATGATACTGAGCATGGGAACAGAGGTACCATTTGGCCACAATTTGGATGCCGAATTACATGTACATTTGTAAAATGGTATAGAAAATATCAATGACAGCATAAGAGTGGAATCCTTCACTATAGATCTGTATGATAATCTGTACCTTATGAAAATGTAAGATGTTGGACTGAGTACATACCCGAAACCATTATGAAATCAGTAACTAGAGAAATTCAATCAGATCACAAGAAGTAGAAACTTGAATGGATTACAAGAAATGATCGGGGAAGATGAGATTAAAAAACGAATGAATATCAAAGGAGTACAATTAAAAGAGGACATGTTTAGATAAAGTACTTTACAGAAATTGTGTTTTCATGTATTGCAAAGAAAAAATACGACTGTAAATGGCGATGAATGATCTAGAAATGTATATAATTGTAAATAACAGGTTAAATACAGATCATAAATTGATATATTATACATCAATCTAGAACACATCCACATGTTGTTTTATACTTTAAATTGCAGCCGATATCACTCCCCTCTGTCAGTACTTAGTTAAACACTGTAGAAATGTAATATTTACAATAATTGTTTTTGGAAACCATCCCCTCCCTCCCACTTCTACCTTGTTTTCCTTATACAGATTAATGAGAGTACTTTACTGTAATAATTCAAAATTGACATCTAATCACTGTATATAGAAGAAACTTGATCTGATTGTAAATACTTCATTTCTGTGGTATAGGGTCACTTTTGTACTTCACGTAAATTGTAATTATTCACGTAAAATGACTACGAGTATGTACTGGCCATACATCTACTATGCAGGGTTGGAGGTCTAGATGACCATGGAAATAGTAGAGATACTTACACATATCACCGTATTTAAGTAAGGTCTAGACCAAAGGACTCTATGGTCCAGTTGAAGGCAGGAGCCGAAACGCGTAGACCGTCCATTTGATGCACTTTCTTTTGCACATGGTGTGTAAATAAAATCGTGAAGAAAATCAACTGTTGCTGTGCCGTGTCTTTGTCTACGAACTCGTAGGAGAAGAAGCTGTGGTGATATATATATATATAGATTAGGTGGCGTTATTTGCACATATGCATTTGCACTTTTTTCTACGCGCATTGCACTTTTCAGTGACATATGGACAGTTGTTACACTATATTGTCTTTTTGCAATCGTATATACAAGCGCATTTATGCGGGCATCATGCGCCACCACAAATGGGCGTTATCAATATTTGTTTGATATTGAATTCTAAAATAACGACAAAAATTTTACAATTTTATAAAAATGTTAATGTCAGTGTAAACTTTGGCAACAAAATGTAAATAATGCATCAATACCTCCTTTTATTCACCTGTATATATACATATATCAAATGATGGTTTGGAAAACAGACTAGCTATGTCTAATATATGTAGTATGTTCTCAGTTTTAATGCTTCTAATCACATGGTGTTGCAAAAAGAAAAAAATGGTAATTGTAATTTGTGCAATAGACCCTTTAAAAGGGATGTTCCTTTACTTGCCTGATGATCTGTGACCAAGGGCGGACGCTCAAAACGCGTCAGATTTGATGAACTTGCCTTTCCATTAAATATTGCCAAATGAAGATTGGGACTCGCGTGGTTTTTCTGCTCAGCTGCCTTGCCGGTGGTTTGTGATGAAAAATTGCTTTTGTTTAATATATATATATATATATATATATATATATATATATATATATATATATATATATATATATATATATAATATATATATATATATATATATATATATATATATATATATTCACTGAAAAAACCATAGGTTTCACACCAGTTATAGTTAGGAATTAGCATTTAAAAAACCTATTAAATTCACTGAAAAAAACCATAGGTTTCACACCAGTTATAGTTAGCTGGAAATTTTACTGATATAAAACCATTGAAATTCCCACGTTATAGTTAGATGGACTCACTATAACTTGCGCGTGCAATGCACTGCTGATGACATCACATATTACATCACTCATGACATGGTCAGTGACATCACTCATGACATCACTGATAACACCATCCAGTGAATGTGTGTCTTTCTGAAAAATAAATATATTTTATATATGTATATGTAAAAGTTGATGGAAGAATAAATGTTTAAATAAGTGTCTAAATGGATGGTTTTTAAAAATTGATTGGTTAACTGGCTTAATAAGACATCATCAGCAGTGCATTGCACGCGCAAGTTATAGTGAGTCCATCTAACTATAACGTGGGAATTTCAATGGTTTTATATCAGTAAAATTTCCAGCTAACTATAACTGGTGTGAAACCTATGGTTTTTTCAGTGAATTTAATAGGTTTTTTAAATGCTAATTCCTAACTATAACTGGTGTGAAACCTATGGTTTTTTCAGTGAATTTCATAGGTTTTTTAAATGCTAATTCCTTTGTATATCGAGTTTCTAACCTTTTTTTTTTTACAATTTGCTGTTTTTTTTTTTTTTAAGTATTCATTTTTTTTATATAATTTTTTTCTTTTGCGCTCTGGGTGCGCGCTCCGGGAAGCTTTCAGCTAAGCTCTCCGGTAAGCTTTTCCGAGAGCTCATCTGAAAGCGCACCCAGAGCGCAACTGTCGTTCGTGAAAAAAAATATGAATGAAAAGTTAATAATAATGCAAAACATTTCGTACCATACAAATAAAATTAGTTTTTTTTAATAAGGAAAATGATTATGCATTTCTATAAAAGATTGATGACGTCACTTCGGCGCGCAACGTAAGTGCCCTCGGAAGCGCCTACGTTCGCGGCGCATAAACGCACGCAAAAGCGCCTACGATCGCGCCACGTTTGCGCCCCGGAAGCGCCTACGATCGCGCTGCGTAAACGCACCGGAAGTGCTCCGGAGCGCGCAGCGTAAACGCGTCGGGTCATGTGACCCTAAAATAACACTTTTCATTGGTTGCTAACAGTTTTTTTTTACAATGAATGAAATCCCCACCCATTTCCTTCACTTCTTCTTTCACTTTTGTGACTGAAAGACCTGCCTTTTTTGCTGTTCCATATTCCTTGATTAATCATGGCTGCCAGACCATCCAGCAGTGAAGATGACTCCAATGATTTCATTGATGAAGAGCCTCCTCAGCCGAAGGTCAAAGAACATTTCATCTGGAAATTTTTTAAGTTTCCAGCAGACCAGAAGAAGGTGAATGCACCAAAAGTAGAGTGCAGGATCTGCAAACAGGTCCTGTCACGGGGTAACCCCCCAAAAAAATACTCTTTTGGCAACTTCACCATGATTCGCCATGTGGAGAGGAGGCACCCCCAGAATTTTGCCCGGGAAAGTGTCAGGACTCTGGCACAAGAGGTTCCCAGAGATGGGGCCTCTACATCAACAGGAGGAGCAACTTCTTCTGGGAGAGAACAATCACAGGAGCAGGTAGCAAACATACAACCTGCATTTAACCATGGGGTCGTCAAATGCAGATACTGCAATCAACTCCTCACCTATGGGGAGCAAAGTGTCCTGCTCATGGTTCGAGCATTGGAGAACCATCGCTGCCCTTCCCACCCCTAATTTTTTTCTTTTCTTTTTGCTCCTGTTGAGCAGTTTCCATTCCCTGTTTTTGTTCCTGTTCAGTTAAAAGAAGAAAACCAAAAGTTCTTTTCAGAACTACCTCCAATTCTCATCAAAGAGCTATATTCTTAAAAAATGAAGAGTAAGTGAAATATAGTGCATTGATAATTGAAAGGAGAATGAGTAAGAAAGAACAGAAAGGTATGAGAGGTGAAAGGAAGTGAAGTAGGAGGAATGAAAGAAGGTGAGTGTTAGAAAAGAAAGTTATGACACAGTGAATAAACTGGAGGCCTCATTTCTGAAAAGTGACGCATCGCTACGTGAAAACAGCGATGCGTCACTTTTCTGGGCGCACTCCTTATGACATTCCAGATATGTCATATTTAATATATGACTAATCAATTCGCAAGGAGTCACAGATATGTCAGTATTTCTGACGTATCTGTAAACACAAAAGTAACGCATTGCAGGAGTGCGTCACAAAAGTGACGCAACTCCAGTAATGTGTCCTTTCACATGGAAAAAGCACCATGTGAAAGGTTTGCTGTGAAGCAGGCGCAAGATTTTAGCGCAACAGCATCCTAAAAGTGACGCACTGCGTCATTATTACCAAGCTTTTTGCAAGGAACACCCCCTCTGCATGCATTATACCTGACACTATTTTTTAAAAAGTGACGCATCTAGGTGCATGGGTCACTTTTTAAAACTCTGCGCCACATTGTATCTGCATCAGGTATAATGTATGCAGAGGGGGCAATCCCTCGCAAAAAGCTTGGTAATAACGACGTACTGAAATCTATGAGATTTCTCTGCGTCACTTTTAGGATGCTGTTGCGTCAAAATCTTGCGCCTGCCTCGCGTCACTTTCATGTTTACAGATATGTGAGAAATACTGACGTATCTGTAACTCCTTGCAACATGATTCATCATACATTAAATATGACACATCTGGAATGTCATAAGGACTGTGGACAGAAAAGTGACGCATCACACCAGCAGTGTAATAAAATGTGCCTCGTTGCACTATATTTAAAGGATGCAACAGCATCCTAAAAGTGACGCAGTGAAATCTCAAACATTTCACTGCGTCGCTATTACAAAGCTTTTTGTGGGGGAACACCCCCTCTGCATGCATTATACCTCACGCAGATATAATGTGGCGCTTGATTTTAAAAAGTGACCCATCTACCTAGATACGTCACTTTTTAAATATAACGCAACGAGGCACATTTTTTTACACCACTGGTGCGATGCGTCACTTTTCTGTGCGCACTCCTTATGACATTCCAAGTAACGCATTGCTGGAGTGCGTCACAAAAGTGACGCAACTCCAGTAATGCGTCCTTTCAAATGGGGAAAGCAGCATGTGAAAGGTCTTGCCTCAGTCTAACACCTGCTGTAAAGCAGGCACAAGATTTTGACGCAACAGCATCCTAAAACTGACGCAGTGAAATCTCAAAGATTTCACTGCGTCGCTATTACAAAGCTTTTTGCGGGAGAACACCCCCTCTGCATGCATTATACCTGACGCTATTTTTAAAAAGTGACGCATCTAGGTACATGGGTCACTTTTTAAAACTCTGCGCCACATTATATCTGCGTCAGGTATAATGTATGCAAAGGGGGCATTCCCCCGCAAAAAGCTTGGTAATAACGACGTACTGAAATCTATAAGATTTCTCTGCGTCACTTTTAGGATGCTGTTGCGTCAAAATCTTGCACCTGCCTCGCATCACTTTTATGTTTACAGATATGTCAGAAATACTGACGTATCTGTAACTCCTTGCAACATGATTCGTCATACATTAAATATGACACATCTGGAATGTCATAAGGAGTGCGCACAGAAAAGTGACGCATAACACCAGCAGTGTAATAAAATGTGCCTCGTTGCACTATATTTAAAAAGTGACGCATCTAGATAGATGCGTCACTTTTTAAATATTGCATAACAATGCGCATTTTTTTACACCGCTGGTGCGTCACAAAAATTGACGCACAGGAGGCGCAAAACTAACAGCGGAAGGCCTTCATAAATATGGTCCTGGATTTTCCCCGTGCTTCGCCGGTGCGCGTACCATGCGCTTCCCCCGCGCAAAACGAAAAAAAAAATTTAATGCCCTGCAGGACCCTATTTTAGTCCCTACATCAAACCTAGGGGGTCAGAGGGGGTCTACTCTTCCCCCTTATGGTCATTTGCCCCTTTTTTTTTCAAACCCCTTGTGTCTCGATTTTACAGAGACACAAGATGGCGGCCGCTCCAGACTGTTTAGAATGTTTACAGACACCCAAGAGCCAATCAGCTTTCTGCGCGCAAGTCGCGTGTCGCGCCAGGAGCGCACTCAAGTGCGCGCACCGGAGAGCGCCTATAGATATATATATTTTTTTGAACCTAAATTACTCAAAATCCACTGGAGCACATATCTTGAGACATAGCAAAGGCACATCGGGCTACCAGTCCCTACAATTTTGCCAAGTTTGGTGTAAATCCATTCAGCCGTTCGGGCTAAAAGTGAAATTGACCGCCCTATGGAAATTAACATGGGGAAAATGCGTTTTGGGACCCCCCTTTTATCTTGGCCCCCGCTTGACGTATCCCCCCCAAACTTTCAGGGAAGGACCGAAGCTCGACGAGGCCATTTTCAGGAAATTTTCAGGCAGATTCGTCAACCGGTGCCAAAGTTATTCCAAATAGAATTTTGAGATTTAACATTGAAAAAAATCCTAACTATAACTACCTACTGGCGACCGCCAGTAGGTAATATATATATATATATATATATATACATATATATATATATATATATATATATATATATATATATATATATATATATATATATATATATATATGGCAGCGGCAATAAAGGAACTTTGAAAATCTCACCTGGCGTGGTCGTTTATGGAACGAAGTGTGAGGGGCTCAATCCAAGGAGTCCTATTAAGACGACGCAACTCTCGATCTGGTGGAGGCAGTCAATACTTGGATATTCTTTGGATATATATATATATATATATATATTTATATATATATAGAAGTGAGAAAACTCCTTTTCACCAGGAATTCGAGGTAATCAAGCAAGCATGGCTGCGAGACGGCAAAACAAAACCACCGGACATGGCCCAACAACCCCAATCAAAAAAACAAGGCAGACAAGGATATCAGGCGGCGTCAAGCGGCGGCGCAAGGGGCAGAGGCAGAGCGAAGTCCAACAATTGGAGCAACCGAACTCGCAGCAACAAGAAGTAAACTTCGATTGGACCACCAATAAGAGCCATAATCTAACTGTGTTGAATCTAACTGATAGAACTCTGACTGATTGCGAAACTAATCTACTAAGTCTTGGACTCACCTTTTGCCCCAACACCCCACTTGAGTATACTCAAACCCGGATAGATCTCTTCCGATTCACACGCAAGCTTAAATTACACAAGCATTTTAAGCTGCGTCCTCACCTGAAAAAAGTTGGTGACAAGGGTATCAGATTAACGGCCACTGATGCTCTTTCGGGCAGAGAGATCGAAGCTCTTGAAACTCTTGAGGAATTACGGGAAGGAAACTCCACACATTCCCAGCAAGAGACTTTAAATAGAGCTCAGAGAGCGCAGGCCCTTGGTATTGAACAAGACCGGGAAGAAAGCGGGTATAAACCACCTTCGGTATTCACCCCACAGATGCCATGGGATACCATTGACGCCTTCACAGAAGCTATGACTCAAGAACTCATGCAGTACAGAAAGGTTAATCACTCGGTGAAACACAACATCACAGAGCAACAAAAACTGGCTCTACAAAATCTTACTAAAGATAACAACATCATAATTAAACCCTCGGACAAAGGGGGAAATGTGCTGCTGTTAACAAGGGACTACTACAGAAACAAAGCATTACGCCAGCTCTCTGACACCAAATTCTACATCAAGTGTACCAATGAGGTATACCAAGAAAGTATTCGGAGCTATGACAGGTTAATTTGGAAATGGCACGAATACAATATGCTGAGTAAAGATGAATATCTCTTTCTTCGCAATAGCCAACCTCTTACCCCTACCTTTTACCATCTGCCTAAATTGCACAAAGATAGCAAACGCCCACCGGGCCGTCCTATTGTGTCGTCCATTGGGAGCCTGACTGAAAACATGTCCGGTTTCATTGATACATTTTTATTTCCCCTGGTAATGACTTTAAAATCATATGTCCAGGATACTAAGGACTTTCTAAATAAAATCCGAAACATCAAATGGGACGAAGGCTGCCAACTGATTGTGTTGGACATTACAAGCCTGTACACCAACATAGAACACCGGCACGGCCTGGAGGCTCTTCAGCACTTCCTGAACTTAAGACAATTAAGATTCACAAAGCATAATATCATGATCCTTGAATTCACTGAGTTCTGCTTGAATAACAATATTTTCTTGTTCGAGGATCAATTGTTCAGGCAGGTGTCTGGCACGGCGATGGGTACCTGCTTCGCTCCCAGCTATGCAAACTTGTTCGTTGGCTGGTGGGAGGAGCGGGTACCCAGGAGCTACAGTGTGGATGGTATGGAGGGCAGGACGGAGGGATGGTTTCGGTACATCAATGACCTGTTCATTGTCTGGCGGGGTACTTCTGAGACAGCACAGGCCTACATCAATTTGCTTAATGATTATAAGTACAATCTGCACTTTTCAGGGACAGTGAGTCCGGTGGCAGCGGACTACCTGGACCTGAAAGTGTTCTCTGACAATAGCCAAATACACACAGCCCTATACAGAAAAACTACTGCTGGCAATTCTATACTCTTTGCCAGCAGTAGTCATCCACCGCAGCTCATCAAGAGCATCCCCTAAGGAGAGCTACTCCGACTCCGGAGAAACTGCTCGAGATTAGAAGATTTTGAGTCAGCAGCGGTGGAATGTGTGAGTAGGTTTTTGGCCAGGGGGTATGGAGAAGTCCTATTAAGCAACACCCTGAAGAGAGTAAGGGCCATTCGAAGAGACTCCCTATTGACACCGAGATCCAACATAAGGAAGGATCCGAAAGCTACAACGGCTGACAGTGGGAAGTTCAGATTAATAACCCCCTTCTCCGCTGGGGCAGGTGACTTGAGGGCTATGCTTCGCAGAAACTGGCACATTCTCCAGACTGATAATGTGCTTAGGGAGGACTTACCAACACACCCACTCATCACCTTTAGCAAAGCTAGATCACTTGGGGACCATTTAGTGACCAGTCATTTAGAAAAACCTCCACCCAAAAGTAACACTCTGAAAACTATGGGCGGGTTTTACCCGTGTGGCAAGTGCAAGGCCTGTGCAGATAGCAAAAGGGTGTTGTCCGTTGTTGTTCCTGACACAGGCAAAAGAATGCAGATTAAGAAATTCATCACATGCAGCACGAACCTAGGGGTTTATTGCCTAACCTGCCCATGCAGTCTCCGCTACATAGGGAGTACCATTAACATGCTGAAACTACGGATCCTGGAACATCTCAGAGCGATTGATAAGGCGGATCCATCTTATCCAGTCGCCCGGCACTTTGCCGAGAGGCACAACAAAGACCGTAGTCAGCTACAGTACTTTGGCCTGGATACCATCAAAAACAGTGCCAGGGGGGGAGATCGCCTACGACGACTACGCAGGCTAGAGTCACGATATATCATAGACCTGTCTACCAAGTGGCCTAGGGGAATGAATAGTGGGGAAGAAATGGTATTCCATCTAGGTAAATGATGAAATAGGGCCCCTGTAGGTCCCATCTTGGGTGATTAACTTTCTGGAATTTGGAAATTGTCCCAGTAATTAATGAGATTTTGCACCCTGCTGCTGAAGTAATGATATAATGTTCTTTAATGTTTGGGGCAAGATGCATCAATATGTATTAACTGTTTGAACTCTGTGTGCTATGATTGACTATTGGGACATGTCGTTCGACGGTATTTGATTATGATTTGAAGCCTCATAAGACACTGTGTACATTAGTGATCACTAATTGTTTAGTATTGCTCTATGATGAATTTTAGGTTCAAAGGGCTCTTTGATTCCTAATAGGAGAATACTATGAGAGATAGCACATCTGACATTGCTTAAGTGTGATAGAGATTTGCACTAATTTCCTGTTGGTTCTCTTTTTAGTTTGTCTATGCTTTTACAGACATCCTTTTCTTTAATTTCGGGCATATATCCCGTTTCGTGTTTGGGTTGGATTCACTCATTATTATCTTCTAAGAATGTGTAGCCATAATTGGCTCTTGTGGGCTGCAATATATTAGAGGACAAACGCCGATCCACGGCTGTATGTTATGTGCATTTCTTGCATGGTGATCAAGTATACCTTCCACCATAGCGTCTGTACCTATTTGTAGGTTGCATAATGTCACACTGCATAGTGTTTTGAGTTTTGTGTATATGGTCTATAATAACCACTACAAAATGGAGCACGCATTTGTTGGGAGGGTTATAGTCCTCTTTCTATGCCCACTATTGTGATATCACCCTTACACGAATCATATATGTATATATATGCACCTGGGTTGTGCGTGTGGACATACACACACTGAAGAAGGCAGACCGCCGAAACGCGTCTGTGGTGTAGCTCTTGAAATAAACAAACTCTGTGACGAGGAACCTCCCGAGTGCTCTTTTCATTCCTGGGGACAAGCTAGGAAATGATGAGCGCAATATATATATATATATATATATATATATATATATATATATATATATATATATATATATATATATATATATATATATATATATATATATATATATATATATATATTTTTTTTTTTTTTTTTTTTCACTGAAAAAACCATAGGTTTCTCACCAGTTATAGTTAGGAATTAGCATTTAAAAAACCTATTAAATTCACTGAAAAAACCATAGGTCTCACAACAGTTATAGTTAGCTGGAAATTTTACTGACATAAAACCATTGAAATTCCCACGTTATAGTTAGTTGAACTCACTATAACTTGCGCGCCTGCAATGCACTGCTGATGACCTCACATATTACATCACTCATGACATAAGTCTTTGGCGCCCACCTCTATCAAAAATTACCAGTTTTGATTCACCATCCCTAACATGATCAGCGCCATGCTGCCCTCACCCCTTTCTCATGTTCACACCCACAAATCCCACAGGCTCTTTTGATCTCCACTGTTAAATAAATCACTGATTAAAATACAGTCAACCAGTGACCCACTCATCATACAACCACCTGAAAACCAAAACATCTATACACACTATCCTAAACTTAGCTCTACTGAGCACACCACACCAACCAATCCTCCTAACAAGAAATTAACATATAAATATACATCCTACTCCATCTGCCATTCCTTACTTTCTCCACACCTTTGCCTCAAATAATGGACTCTCAAGGAAGATTCTGTTGCACACCAAAATAGAGAAAACAAGATTTCACTACCACAACTCATACAAGTACTGCTGAAAATGAAGCAGCTGTAGCCCGATGCTGAAGACAGATTCTGCAAATCATGACTGAGAGTTACAGTTAACTAAATGCTGATGAATGTGTGCGGAAAAAGTGGAATGCCATTAACAACAACCAAAGCCTGTGAGGCTCCTTTTACCATCATTTCAGTAAGCCCGAACACTGCTCCATTTCACCAATACACACAGTTTTCGTGAGCAAGTTAAAGACCACCAGTGAAGAAATCTCCCAGTCATCCAATAAGATTTTCTCTCCAGTTTAAAATTCTTTTTCACTATTTTATGGCATTTGCAGACATTCTTGCTAGTATGTCTGGGATGCTGTGCCACTGGCAGCTTTCATTCCTAGTGCTGAAAGAGTAATCTGACTTTTCCAGAGGAATGTATTTCCACAATCCGGAAATGTAAGCACAACACAAGCCCTCATTAGGGTAAGTCTGTGTCTATGGACAATTGTACATTTTTTCCTTTTTTTCCTCTATGGAAAAACATTTCCTCCAATTAACTTTTGACTTCCTCTACCCTCCCACCAAGTTTGGAGGTATTTTGTACCCCTTCCTACCCTGCTAAGTGCCATACTCCTGGGTAGAGAGGAGTCTGTGAATGAAGTTCACAAACTCAAATGATTGTGAGCATTCACAACCTACAAGGCAAACCACACTTTGGAACACCTAATTTCCACTTCCTGTGCTAGATTTACTGTTGAAAAATGATTCACATTTGTAGCGAACACTTAAGCAAGTGTAAATGGAGTTCTACCTGTTGGGAATTCTTTTGTGTGTTCCTAGTAGGCATTATTCTAGGCCCACTCAACTGTATCTTGTGTTTGTATTAGAAAATATCTTTGAATTGAGCCCAAAACCCCAATCTCCAAGAAAGCTAGCCCTCATGACTCAACCAAATTAATGGATTCCCTCATCTTAATCGCACTCTGGTGCGGGGTGTGTCCACGCACTTGAGTTTGCTCTGCAACAGAGCAGAGCACAGTCACAGAAGATCACAAAATTCTCAGAATTGACAACCTACCAAGTGGCACATGATGTAGGAATAATCAATATATGTTATGCACAAGACAGGGGATAGGGACTGTGGCATTTTGAACTAATATATGCAATTATTTGTTCAACATCAACATCAATTTGAGCATAATGAACACACACAAAAAGCCCCCTTTGGGTCAAGCACTAATGCATCTAATTTCTTTCCACCAGCAGTCTATGTCTTGATTCACAACTAAACATGTACTACCCCTATTCGGTACTACCTCAAATCCAGTCACCATGGAACATACCGGATTCCACCTCACTGGGCATTAAACAACCAACCAAATACCTGCTTAAAGATAGATCCAACAATGCTCAATCAGGCATCCAACTGTACTCCATGCATTAGATTGACATCTAACATGTGCCCACACAATCCTAAAGTACCATGAGATGCAAACTTGCTCAAAGAGCACCAAACAGATACTAACAACCGCATCCTATGCAACAAGATTCTTACTTAAAATGTTGACTAAGTCAGATTCAAAGTTTTCTTAGTAACCTCCTCCAAATATTACACATCAATGTGCAACTACCCAAGAACGACACCAAACCCTACGATGTAGCCATACCAACTATCAATCCTCTCTGCTTGTGCCAAATTGAACTGAAATATAACTTTACAGAGAATTTGCTGACATTTCTGATCATTACACCCCCATGTTTGTTTAAGTTTCATCCTAATCTGAGTCATGAACCTATTCCTTCAAAGCTTTGTAATGCATTTTGGATCATTTTACATTATTATTTTTTTTTATTTTTATATAGTTTTTGCTGTGATACAAATTATCGGCCTCATTTACAACAATTTGATGCAGGGCAGCACTGCACATCACTTTGCTGCCCTGTGTCAAAAGAAAAGGGAAGGAATGCGCAGTATCTATGAGATACGACATATTCTTTTTCTCATACACAGTACTGGCACACAGAGTTCTGCCTAGCAACAACGCAGGCACCCTTACACCATGGCACAAGGGTGCCTGTGTTAAAATCAGGTTGTTTTTGTGCAGGAAGGGACACCTTCCTTCACTAAAGCAACCATTACCTCACCCCTGGAAAGGTGCAGGGTGTTGACGCATTCCCGGTTTTATGTTTTGTTATAAATTTGGGAACGTGTCAAAAGCCATGGGTGTTGAATGGGAACACCCACTGCAACGCCCATGGCATGCCTACCCGAAGCAGTGTGAGGCAACGCAGCACCTTTCTCTGCATTGTCTTACACCATATCTACGAGGTCCTGAAAAACCAACCAAGGTGGCTTTCGTGTCCTCTTAGAAATGGGTCTCCACTGTGCGGAAGGTCAAGAAAAGTGAAGGTCAAGAAAAGAGTGAAGTTCCAGTGGTGCACTGTCCTTGTAACCAAGCCCCTATGTTTTCTTCCCAGGCACATATAGAATGTTTATTAATCAGCACTATAATTTTTATAGTTGAAAAAATTACTCTGCTTGTTAATCAAGAAATCAAAAATAGAATCTCAGCAAACCCCATGGTTTAAGACAGTCAGCATCTCGTTGTCCTAGCACACAATGGATGCTGGAATGATTCACCACTATGTGGTGATTACAAACAGGGTAAAGAAAAGCTCAATACTGCAGTTGTTACAGTGTTTTACTTCCCGAGACATAGGGTTGGGCAGGCAGTTGGAGTGCCACAGGATGCTGTCCATCAATCTCACAAACTAGTAACAAGAAGGGTATTCTGAGGTCTCAATCTTTTTATTGTTTAGGCAATGTAAAAAATAAAAACGTAAGCAATGAACATAGGAGTATATTTTTCACAATAGAATGAATTTGTGAAACATCAGCTCAGAGAAGGTTTTAAAAATGCATTGCTTGAATGAGCCCTGCAGTGAGCACCTTTTCATGAATATTCATGAACGTATGGAAGCTATGCCACGATGACCAACAAGTACTACTACAATACTTTAAAAAAGGACACCGCCGAGAACATGTTTCTAGCTGTGCCATTATTCGCTCAGCCGGCAGGTGCTATTTATTGCACTTGCGGACACACTAAATGTTCAAAACAGGAAGAGATGCGTTCTTTTAAGGTGCAAGTTATTTGTGATCTTGATTTGGTTTTCGCAATTTTCTGCAAAATTTGTAGGATACTCTGATAATTTCTATGTACTATGTAACAGTAGTTTAACAGTCATGATGGACATACATCATGAGTCACATTGTTAAGTGAGTAAGATGTGTGCATATCAGTTTCCAGTGTTTGCTCTTGAAGATGAATTGTGAGTCTATTTTGTGTGGCATAAAAAGGGTTGCTTGTCATGTACTCTTGCGAGTTACATGTACCATAACGTCCTGTTGTCTGATGTATTTCTCAGCCCTAGAAAGGCTGCATGTGATGTCTGTTACTTAAGGTCGAAGTTTATTCTCTACATATGTGTAGAAGCAGTGGTGGCTCGCTGTGGGAGTGTCGAGGGGCGGCGCGGCAGAGCTGGAGAGGGGCAGGCTGGGGGTAGTGGAGTTGGAAATACGACGTCCAAGAGTAAAGTAAGTAAATAAATAAAGAAAACTATCTTTCTTGCGCTCGCTGCATTGATGAGTACCCACCCACCCTGCCCCTTCCCCGCTCCACCCCGCAGCACTCCCACTGCGAGCCACCACTGTGTAGAAGGTAAAAAAATCATCTTTAGGTCTCTTTGGCTCATGCAGAGGCGATGCCATGGCAAGCACTGCACCCACAAAGTAATGGAAGAACAATTAAAACAGAGCACACATCAACATCAGAAGTAATATTGATCGACCTTTTGACACTAAAAAGGTCGATTCTGATTGTCAGGTATGGCCCTCATGTACTCTTTAGGAAACATCCATGACATTAGTGTAATGTGTTGCTTGTCACAAAACGTGGCCACTAAAAACAGATTGCTTTTTTATGACTCAATATGATACAGTTGACAGTTCTGGTGAAAGATGACTCTGATGAAACAATGTCATTGGCAATAATAGATGGGAAAAGGGAAGATGATGGAGTAAGGAACAGACTCTTTTACAAAGTCCCATTTGTTCTGTATTATTTTACAAACAACGTGTCACAGATATTGTGAGAAGAGTGTCAGTCCTTTTCTGGACAAGTAAATAATATTAGGTGAATTCTGAAAATTAAATGCTGTGACTAATTTTTTATTTTAAGGGGAACATTTCTCATTGATTTGCATGGCCCTTGCACCTCACAAGGGGGCTCTGCATGGCTTGATAAATCTAGAGTAATGCAACGCATCACTAATCGCTGCGTTGCATCACTCTGACCCAGGGAGGCATTCTATGGATGGAGTGTGGGTGTTCCCACGCATCAAGCTATGGATTTTGGTGCATTCATAGATTTACCATTGGTAGTAGACCTGAAAATGCGTCAAAATGCTACACCTTCCCAGGTGAGGCGTAGCAGAGACAAATTTCTCCTTGCTTTTCTCTCATTCTATTAAATGCCTCAAAGGACTGTGTCCCTTTCTGCACAAAAACAATCCTACCTGCAATTTAGTCACACTTACATCATAACACAAGGGTGTCTGCATTGGCGCTAGGCAGCACATTGTGCACCAGCGCAAGAAAAGGACAGGAATGCACTGTATGGTGTTAAATGCAGCACATTAAAATTGTAAGTTACACAGACGACACTCAACTTGTCATCTCACTTTCCCAACTCGATCAATTCCCGGACAGCCTTCATTTATGTCTGACGAAGATACATGCATGGATGTGTGGCTCCTCCCTTAAATTAAACGGATCAAAAAAGGAAATTATGTTTCTTGGTCACAAGTTGGCCTCAATGCCCACCTCCAGTTGGCCTGCCTGTCTGGGGGATCCTCCCAGCCCAAAAAAAGAAATTAAAAGCTTAGGGGTCTGGTTGGAGCAGGATCTCCAGTTTAAAACACAAGCTAAAGAAACAGCAGGAATCTGCTTTGGTCTTCTCTGGTCTGCCCGGAAAGTCCTTCCTCTTCTCCCGGAGCACTCTAGGAAGTTACTAGTACAAGGACTGGTGTTGTCCAGACTAGATTTTAGTAATGCTATCTTTTTAGGAGCCCCTGAAGCCACCATCAATAAGCTCCAACAGACTCAAAATGCCGCTGCTAGGCTATTAATGGGTATCTCATTGAGGACGTCAGCTAAACCGGCCCTCAAATCGCTCCACTGGCTACCCATAAGGGAGAGGATTAAGTTTAAATCTCTATGCATCACCCATAAACTTCTTCAAGGTAAAGGACCCTCGATCATGAAGAGCCTAGTTACGCCCTACAAGGCCAATAGGCCCCTGCGCTCCGATAATGAGTACCTGGTGAGAGTCCCTAGAGTCAAGAAAGCACGCACAGAAGGCCGCCGCTTCTCCGTAAATGCGGCCTCGCTATGGAACTCTCTCCCCCTGAAATTGCGCGCAGAACCCTGCTATTTGCGCTTCCGGAAGATCCTGAAAACCTTCCTTTTTCCTAAATGACCCTTTGCTATCCTTTTTCCCTCTTGAGCCTGATTCTACTGCAGCGCTGGGATGCCTTTTGGTAGCCATGCGCTATACAAAAACGCGTTACATTATATTACATTACATTCCTATCCTCTCCCTTTCGCGGAGCGCCGCAAGGTGTCTTGCTCTGCTGTGCTTTATAAAATAATGATAATTTACCTCTTAGTATGTGCAAAACACAAAACCATAAAGCCATCATAAAGAGCAATTTAGGTACCAGTCTGCCCTATCCATATCTTGGGGTTGGAGATGAGTATTTGCTGAAGACGGCTGATCAACAGATCTTTAAATTGTTGCACTGGAAGCCTTGTCTTATGAAAATATATTACTGTCCTGAGTAAGAATTTGTCAACGTGCTAGTTGCTTTGGCAACATCCCACAGGTAAAACCATCACAACATAATTTTGACAGCTATAATCCTTCATGCCAAATCCTATTTTGTGATCTGTGGAGGCCTCTCTGCTGATGCTGTTGGAGGAGGGGATGTGGGCAAATGGCCACATCTACCAACCTTGGAACTTGGATACCAGACTAGAGTCTCTGCTCAATATGTTGATTCAGTCAAATCTTTAATATTACCCATTCCAAAAAATGTTTTCTGCAATATGGTACTCATGCAAAAGCACTCTAATGACCTCAGGACACATTTGCACTATAGAAAACCCCAAAAAGAAAGGTTCAGCAGTCATGGCAGTATTTTTGCACTATTTTATATGTAAAACAAATCATCTGGTTAATTAACCATGCCTTTCAGATTGAAGTTTGGCATTTCACAATGAGGCCTCATTGCCTGTGAGTAGATGGACATAGTGTCCTACACTGGAGCTTCATTACATTTGTAAGAGGAACATCATACTGATAGATGAAGTGTTTGAATGAGTCTCAGCCATTGGTAATCAGTCCATCAATATTTTTCCACTAACCCATTCCAGACATTATCCAGCCTTGAACAAATAAGACTTGGAAATAACTTAAATAGTCCAGCTCGATTTTTGAAGCCTAGTCTTCTCTCGATGAGCACACACGCAATCACTAGCCAGTTTCAGGCTGTATGGCCCTCACCAGTGAGGTTCATATTGAGTCTTGTGGCACAATTAGCAGAGCACCCACATCATGGTGGACCAACAGCACTTAAGTTGTCTCCTTTAGAAAAACATAAATACAGGTTTGGAAGACTTGAATAGTTCTCTGCTATTGGCAATCACTTAATCATTTATTTTGCCCACTATGCCAATCAAGACAGAACCCAGACATATGTAAACCAGACTTGGTTCTGCTCCAATAGAAACAGCCTTCCCTGAAGTCGAGATCCCCCGTAGAAGAGAAGAAAAGAAGTTTCACACTGGTTTCAGCTTATTTGGGCTTCATTATGGATATGACACTTGGGTCCCATGTCACAGTGTGGATCTACAACACATTCGACCCACAGAATAGTGTTACCAACTCCCCCAACCAGCCGGCCAGCTCCTTTATCGCCATACAGCAGCTAAGCAACTGGAAGCCCCTCTCAAATGAACAAACCATAGCCTTGATGAACACCATCCACTATGGAGGCCCCTCAGACCCATGCCCCTACTTTGCATGCAACCTTGGAAGAACCATCATCTCCCCCGTTATCAGCGCTATCATCAATACCCCCATAACCACTGCTACCTTCCCATCTTGCTTGGAAATAGGCAGAACTCAATGCTTTATTGAAGATACCTACAGTGGACTCCAACACCTTCAGCAGCTACAGACCCATCTCGCTCTTACCTTTTTCAGATAAAGTCTTCGAGAAAGCCATCAAACCCCAAATCGCAGACCACCTAGAACTCCATCAACTCCTAGAAAGCTCTCAATCAGGCTTTTGGACCAACCACATCATTGAGACCCTTGGTTAGTTGAGTGGGACACTCCTTTACAAAATGCTTGGTTTTGCCATGGTAAAGGCCCTTATTCAATGTCCTTCTTTTGCATGTTTATTCCTTAAGCAATTGCCCTCTGGTTGTATCAATCTGCATGGGTTCTCAAATGTCAATAGGTTTGATTGAGGTTTCTGCCCTGGTCTTACTTTAGAACATTACCATTCTATGATCAACGTGTCTCCCTCTTTCTGACTTTCATTCCACTAGTCTGTGATTTAGATTTCCCACTAAATTAATGAATTTAGAGTAGTATTCAGGGTTGAGAGGTTTAAGATTTTGGGATAACATATCCTGAAGCTTGTGCTTAAGGCCACTACAAAAGAGAGATGAGAAAGTGAAACGTGCTTATCCTCCAAACAATTAGTTTCAATCTTTAATATATTGAAGTGGAAATATAGTGTAAGTGAGCTGGCAATCCCACTCAATAGCTCAATGTCTTGAGCTTGAACCAAGGCATGATGGGTGAATAATTTATTCATAGCTCCCTTGAAGTTGTCAAAATTATACAGCAATGGGCTGTCTTGTGCTACATGTGGGACTGACCACAACACTGAATCCACTCCAAGATAAAAAAAGAATAAACTTCATCTTTGTGATGTCATCTAGAAAAGCTATGGGTGTAGCTTAGAAATGCAAATACACTGCTTCATAAAGATGCAAAATGCACTGCTATCTCTAGGAAATTGCTCATGAGGGGCCAAAAGAAGAGGGACGCGTCCAACTACTTGAATTTGTGTAGTAAGAACAGAAAAGGATCTGGGGGGCAGTAGCAGCTCCCAAAGCTTGAAAACAGACAGGTTTTGAAACCGGTCTCATCTTTCCAGAAACTGGTGGCGATAAAGCCTAAGGACACTCCTTTTTCGGGGTTACTTGCTCCTGAAGAACTGTGACATCCTATCTCAAGGCAGCCTTTCCTGCCTGAAGTGCTGCAAACATATTGATGATGTCTAGTAGCATTGTATCATGCAAATCCATATTGTCTGGGTGAAGAGTGTTCCTTGGGCCTTACCTTCTGACAGACTTAGTGATACAAGTCTTACCTTAGGCACTTGAACTGGGGTGTCACAGAGACATTCTGGAATGATCCACTCTATGCCCTATCTTTCCTTCTAGAGATGTTATACTACTGCCAGAAAGATTGGTAAAGCTGAGGTAGAGGGTCTGGACTGTATTTTTTTTCCTTCTCCATATCTTGAATTCTGTCTTATAAGGAGAGGACAGATCTTGTTACGTAAGTCCTGGCTGGCAGATTTGAATTACCCCATTCTCCTTGTTGACTGACCAGATTCCCTGCCACTTATGTACCTGCAATCAACTATGGAAATCGGCATGTGGTCTTAAAGAAAGAAATTAGATTTCTTATTTGAATTTTTGTTTATACTGTCACTTCAACTTGCCCTTTAACTCCCCTTTTATTCCACATAATTCACCGCTAAGGTAGGCCCTAGGTAGCCCATAGGGAAGGGTGCTATATACATAAAAGGTATGACTTGTAATGTTGAGTTTTGCATGTCCTGGTAGTGAAAAACACCTTCATTTGTTTTTCATTACTGCGAGACCCACTCCTCTCATGAGTTCACATTGGGAATTTCTTATTACACTTTTTAAGCTGTGCTTCCTGATTAGAAAGCAGGAGCCATATTATGTTTTATATCTTGGAATGGTAATTACAAATCCTCTTTGCTGGTAAAGTTAGATTTGACTTTTACTATTTAAGAAATTCCGCTTTTAGAAAGTGGAGATTTCTTTGCTCTTACAGATCTGTACACCTGCAGCCTGCTTCTAATATACGTCTGGGGTAAGTGACAACTATACTATGTGTATTTCTTCTAGACAGCCTCCAACACAGAAAGGTTAGGTGTATCTGCAGTCTGATTGCTCTGCCTGGGCAGGAAGGGAGGGGCTGACACTTACACCAGAATAGGCAGTGCCCCGTCCGCACACAAAGGGCTGATTAACCCCTACAGCCAGTCTGGAGACAAGGCTGGAAAGAAAGGGCTTCTGTGCACTTCAATGACCCTTCGTTGAAGTCACCCCTCACTTCAAAGGCCCCAAACTGTGCCTGGTTCACTGAAAGTGGACCCAGATACTTACACCAAAGAAATCTATGTATGTCCAGTCTGTTGCTGAAGTAGAATCTGCGTTGCTTCCAGGACCACCACTTTGGAACCAAGGCATCACTGCCACTAAATGAAGAAGATAACGTCATTACCCCTCAGTTGTGGCTTAATACACTTCCCGGAACTAGCACTTCGGTCAACGCACCCGACACATCGCCACCCCTTCGTCAAGAAAAATCAATGCATCACCTTGAATGCAGGCTCAACATCGACGCATTGCTCGTCTGCATCCACATCTCACTGTTGCAACCCAGGATCAAGGTACTCTGTTCACCATGCCTGCATGGCTCTTGTCCCCGGCCAACAGTCCATCACGGTCAGCTGTTGGCTTTGCCCCTGTCTAGCGCAACCAGATAACCCCCATTGGCCTATTGCTTCTAAGTGCTAGAACTCATTTTATTCTTTAAAAATGTATAATTCAACTTCTGCTTATTGGATTTTCATCGATTTGGTTTTGTTCTATTTATAATATTTTCTATTTTCCTAAACCAGTGTGGAGTCTTTTTGTTGTGTTTTCAGTGTGTTACTGTGTGTTGTGTTGCACAAATACTTTACACATTGCCTCTTTAATGTTTTTTTTTCCTTTTCCAGGTGATGATTTCCAGATAAGGCGTGGTATCAAGGCTCAAAGTTTCTGCATGGATAGGCATGTTCGCAGGAGATGCCAACATTAGCAGGTAAATGGCGAGATATTTCCTCCCCAGTGTTCTTGAGGTAAAGCACATGCACAATTTGGGGTCTGGTTTAAAAATTACCCTAACCCAGATGGCTGCCAAGAATAGTACAATGTTCATATTCAAGTTTCAGGCAGTGCAAGGCACTGCTGCCCACAATGTAATTTGCATAACCAAGTTCCAAATATTGCAAGCTTACAGCTAACCCTTCTATCAGTATGTTAATAAGCCAAGGAACTCTCCATATGGTGCTGGGGGTCTGAGATTATTCAATACTAACCAAGACGGTCTTCTAGGTGCTCGGGGGCTTAGACCTGTTCCTAGGCAGACACCAGTGTATTAAGGCAAGGTATCCCTGGTTGTACCTGACATGGCAGAATAGTGCAGGGGAATCATGTTGTGGCAACTAATTGAGAATCAGCTGGTGTGCTGTGGTTTAGACAATTGGGAATTTCTGATGTTTGCACTGTAGAATCCAGACATAGACCCCAACTCCTGCTCCTTTTACAGACCTATATCATTACTGAATATTGAGACTAAGATTTTAACCAAACTCCTGGCTAATACACTGGTAAAAGCCATGCACTCATTGATGAATGAGGACCATAATGGTCCTGATCCTGATCAACTGGGAGGTAACCACTCAAGGAAAACATTCTCAGCATCAAATTAATAAAGCCAAATTCAGGTATCTAGGGATCTTTATCTCTTTGTCACTGCAAATTTACTAGGAGGCAAACACAATGCCCCTAGAGGAGAGATTGTAGCCAGACTTGGAACAATTGTGCAAGAACTCCTATGGGAGTGATTAAGAATTTTCCTTTCCATGACTTCCTAAGTTGTGTGACTTCTGTAGGCAGGGAAATCTGTTGAAAATAACCAGCTCTAAGTATAGTATACTGATCATCTCTGTGACTGGTAGCCTGTTGGTAGATTGCCCTTCAAGTCATGGCTTTCTACTGGGTGAAGCATATGAGGCTTCTCTGTGGAAGTCTTGCATATGTCCAGCCTCTAATGGAGTAAGGGAGATTCTGGTGGGTTGGGGCAGTCTCTATTGTTTTGGTGGGTGCCTCACATTCCCTAAAGCTCTAATTGTTTCCGCTGTTTTTGAGTGTAATATGATTAGTGCACCCATGTGCACCTCGCAGCCATCATCATTGCTTATACATCTGGCAACACTTATGTGTTGTAGCAATTGATTGATTGATTTGTTATATTTATCTGCACACCTATTACCTTGCAAAAGGTATTCAATTTCTTCTCAATCACTGCAAAAATTGCAAATCATGTGACCTATAAAGGAGTCCAAATTTAGTGAACTAGCAGCAGCAGAATATAGAAATTCATATGTATGATTCTGCTCTTATGGGACACAGTCCATAAGCAGAGACATTGATACAACATGATGCATCAATCGTGGAATTTTCCCATACTCTCTATCAGCAAAGTTAAAAACATTTTCACTATTTTGGAAATTTCTGCTATGTCTGTGAGGTTCCAGTTCACCCATTTGAAATTGGGGGCTCCAGTGGATTGTTCTTTTTTTCTAGGGAGGCAGACAATGAAATGCACTGGGGGCACAAACCAACACTGTACAGCTTCAAATCTTTGAGACCAGGGAATAACTTCTGCCCTTAAACAAAACAATCCTTTGGTGGGCTACAGTTAGAGCTCTGGATCCAGGAGTATCTTACTGGTCTCTCAAATGGAAAATGAAGGTATGGATACATTATGACATTGTGTGAGGCTTCCTAATGGCCTTAGATTTAGCCATAGACCCATTGCAGTGTATAAGTTATTACAGCAGTCAAAATGGCAGAGCTCGCAAGCAATTCTATGGTATTAGTGGCTTGTTAGTTCACTAGCAAAAGAGTACCTGACAGAATGAGATGTACATGCATGCGATTCCACTTGGTGAATCCAAGGAGGTGGAGATAGTGTTTCATTGAGTACACTTGAGTGGGGGCTAGAGGGAAGAACCATGGGGGAGAAACAGGCTGGGAGCCGGCATGCTCTCGCATACGGAATGGTGATGGCTCCCTGGAACTGTTGAATAAGAGGGAAGACACACAATAGTACCATGCCCTCAAAAGAAATTATGAACTCAAAGCCTCCATTCTCTAGGAACTGAAGGGAGAATCTTTAAATATGTTTGTGCTTACAGACATACAAGGTTCCACAAATTGTATTGAAAACAAAATAACTGCATTGGAGGATACAGCAAATTACATCAAGAGCAGCATCCACAATCTAAACAGCGGGATAAGGGAGCCATCACTCACTACATGTCAGCAAGCAACTGAGACTGTGATACATAAGCATGATGAGAAGGTTATGCATCTTTTGACAAATGAAAAATGATTACTCTTCTTAGGGTTGGAGGAGTTGTTGCGGCTTTCAACATGGATACAGGTCCATGATGAACACAAGACATTGTTTGCAACATCTTTGGCCATATATTTACTTACCCTCAAGAAACCTCAATTTTGCATGGCTGAGTAGCATTCCCTGAATTGCCTAACTTCCATACATGCTGACAATGCCACTATGAGTGTGTATGCTGCCTGAGGCTGTTCCACGCTAAAGTGTTGGAGGCAGCAGAAGAACATTGAGAACACAATGAGTTTTTTCACTAATGCAATTAGAAGGAGGAAATGTAGATCCTTGCATGGGAATATTTGTAGTCGGAGATGGCCATATGACATTGGTACTAATATCCAACAGGCCTCTCCAATTTACCCTCTCCGCACAAAGTTTTGTTTGAGGCCATGAGCTGAAACTCCCATCCTATAAAGTCAAATGCTTTTCACCATCTAAATCTGTACATTTCAATGAATATAGTTACAACATTGGATATCCATAGTATGAAAAATTCCACTTAATGTAATGTATTTATTACACTTGACAATAACCATGATCTTGAATAATGATGTCAAAAGGTTAAATACTACTAAATCAGGTTTAGAATCTGCGTCCCAGTTGATGAAATGATAAGTGGGAATTTTTGATAATCAAAAACCCCTCACAGGTGCTCTTTCGTGGTTTCTCAGAATGTGGACCTGCATGCAAGGAGAAGGCTGGACACCATGTGCAGATGTTGCACTCCAACTTTTCATGGGCAAAAATATTAACAGCAAAGATAGGGTTTACCTTATACATTTGTGACAACTGACTTGGGTAACAAGTATATAAATTACAACAAAACATACTTGCCCCTATATGTCTGTGTTAAGACCACAGTCGGAGGGTCCAAATATGTCTAAAAAAATAGCAGGAAAACAGGTTCAAGGGGAGCCAATCTGAAGATCCAAATTAGAATTTCTTTGAAATTGATACCATGGTCCAAAAAGCATAGGACGCTTGCCTGCTGCTCTGTAATGCATTAGTTACCATAAGCCATGCAGTTGAAGTGACAAAGATCTTCTGGTCTCAGAAGTCTCCTGCTTCTGCCCCATTATCTCCAGTGGAAGCACACTCCTATGGACCGGTTCATACATGCCAATACAAAGAATTACATACTTATTTTTTTACAGAGCTTTATATATCGCAAACTTGACTCCAGGCAGCTATCAGAGTTCTTTACAAAGCACCAGTTGCATTACATGAGGACACTTTCATTTTTGTTAGGCACGGGGAGATTACGATATTTGCCCAGAATCACAGGATGTTCAGGGTCATTGCCGAGACTCAAACCCAGTTCCTCAGCTTGATCGCCCTAGCTGTTAGGCCAACATCTCTCCCCTACAAAGGGGTATGCAGTTCTGTACAAAATATTATTGTGATACAAAATTATTGTGTCTAGAATATCAGGACATCAAGAATATTGTGGGCATGGATTTCGAACGTAAAACTACAGTTTTCAGTGTTGTTTTTAATATCACTGTAAAAAATATTGATGTTGAAAATATCATTGTTTGTACAATCGTTTGTAAATTGTTAATTAGCATGTAATGTACTGTAGTGTATTTGATTGATTGTGTTTATAATTTTCATTATTTTAAACACAGTTAAAAGATTGCATTTGTGACTTCCTAGTATTAAATTGCTCACAGTATTATTGATTTGTGGAAATGGCTTCTACAACTTCTGCCATCTGATGATAAATCATCACCATAAAACTACACTATGTGGGACATGGTTTAACAGATGAAGATGATGGACACTCTTTTATGAGCTCCTATTGTGACCCTCCGGATTCTAATCTAATCTGATACCTCTTGGGCACCGATAGTCGGATTGACACTGCAGGGCCATGCAGGATCACCTTGCCCCCTGATTTTCAGATGGATGTGAGAGGTGCTTCGTAAAGAGGATGACGCTTCATGTGGTGAAAGGAGAGACTTTATTTCAAGCATGTAAACACCATTAACCCTTGGCAAGATTCTCCAACTTTCACCAGAACTACTATGAATGTTCTATCTTATGTCAGATGGCAACCATCTCCATGTGACATCAGCAAGCAGATTACAACATATCTCCCTTTTTACACAGAAATTTTAAGAAAGAAATATGCAAATAAAATGCACAAGAAATATATACAACATCATGCTAAAGCACAAGAGATCATTACAAAATAGTAAACATTACACACCATACAGCATTCACCCCAACTCCCACATCATTATAGTTGACTAACTTCCTTCCATTCCACCACTTGTCATCCACCCACTCTTTTGACCCTTTCACATCATTGACCACCTTAGGACGGGACCATCTGAAAAAACCCTTTTTATGGTTCTCCCTTAAAGTTCTGACCCACTCTCCTTCCTTAAAAAATCTAGATTTAGATATCTTATCATTGTGCCTGTGCACATAGCGATCTTGATATTTATAAACTTTCTTCTCCAACTGCTCCCAATTCAATTTCTCCCTTGCCGTTCTTTCCATCCACTCCTGGAACAGCTGTGATACAAGCTACTCTTCCTTTTAAAAGAAAGAATGGAGTTTCACCAATGACCGAATGTGGAGTATTTCTGTAGTTCAATAACATATTTTTTATCTCTCTTTTTCAATCCAACCCAGCACACACCCCAACTGTACACACTAAACAAGAACACAATTAAACCTTTCAACCAAGCCATTTTGCCTGGGATGATACACTGCCGTGCAATGTTGCTCAATCCCCTCTATTTTCAAAAATGCTTTGAACCCAACATATGTAAATTGCGGGCCAATATCTGACACCAAAACTCTCGGATAACCTTCTCTCCTGAAAAATAATCAATTATTACCAAAGCGTATCTGCTCTCCTATCCAAGACAATCAAAAGGCTCACGAATATCAATTGCCAGTTTTTCCCCTGCCTGCTTGGGAAACGTAGATGAAACAATCGGGGATTCCATAACAATGTGAGATTTGTCACTACAGGTACAAGGTACACAATTTCTCACAAATCTGTCAATCTCCCCATCCATTCCTGGCCACCAAAAGTCAACACGTGCCTTACGTTTCATAGTAGAAATTCCACCATGACCCACATGTAACAGTTCTAACAATCGAAAATGTGAACCTTCAGGAACCAGTAATCTGTCATTCCTTCTCACAATCCCCTCCAACACAGATAGTTAACTTCAAACAGTAACATATTCTCTAATATTCTTTTTCTTTTGCACTTATTATAACCCACTTTGAATTAACTCCCCAACTAAATTCAACCGTTGATCTTCCAACAACTTTTATTTCCACTCGTTCTCTAAAATAGCTTGTTTACATGTTTCATTAACATCTGCCACAACCTACTCTTCATATTCCACCTCCTCCTTACAATCCAGGGGTCAGCATGATAAACAGTTTGTACTTAACCCCTTCCATGCTGGTGACGGAACAGCTCCGTCACCAGCCTCGGTCGCGCTGTGCTGGTGACGGAGCGGTTCCGTCACAGCCCACTCGGCGCGCCTGCGCGGCGCTGATTTCGCACCTGCGCTGCGCTGATTTTGCGCCTGCGTGGCACGATCTATTGAGCGGGCGGGGCCACGATGGAACTGCTCCGTCACAAGCACAGTGCGCCCAATGCTCGCGACGGAGCGGTTCCGTCACGAGCATGGGAGCGCTGCACGGCCCCCCTCCCCCCTAGCGCTGCTGCGGAATTGCCGCCGCAGCAAAGGTGTTAAATTCTTACTTCCAGGCACATAGCACTTATTGACTGTATATTCATGTAGCCTGTATAACCACTTGAGTATGAGAGGTGTGGCTCTGCCCGCATATTTATTAGTAAAAAATCTATCAACGGTTTGTGGTCAGTCCGTAATTCAAATTGGTTTCCCCAAACATATGTGTGAAAATGTTGTACACCCCACCAACACGCCAAAGCTTCATTTTCAAAGGTAGAATACGTGGGTTCTGCACCTTTCAGAGTGCGGAACGCAAATGCTACAGCCCTTTCATGCTCATTACACTCCTGCCTCAAAACAGCACCTAAACCATAAGTACTGGCATAGTTAACAATTATAGTGCTGACATTGGAATAAACAGTTTTAATATCAAAACTTCACTGATGGATTTTTTGATGTTTGCAAATGCAGCTTGACAGGTATCACTCCACTTGAACTGCACACCTTTTTTCAACAAATCTCGTAGAACATGCGCTTTTTCAGCAAAATTCCTGACTAATTTAGCATAGAATTCAGCTAGCCCAAGAAATGATCTCAATTGTTCCTTGTTTTCTGGTGAAGGTGCATTCTCAATAGCTTCCACCAGTTTCAATGTTGGTTTAACTCCACCACACATCAAAGTATGCCCCAGGCATTGAACCTCATTAACTTCAAACTTGCACTTTTCCAAAGCAATTGTCTAACCAGCTCTCTCGAGTCTTGGCAACATATCTTGTAGTTCCATATCAAGCTCTTCTTTGTTTTTACCCCACACCAATATGTCGTCTTGAAAACATAATACCTTAGATATCCCCTTCTTTGTAGATTGCATGATTCTCTGAAAAACTGATGACGCCAAGCCAAAGGACATTAGTACAAATCGGTACGCCCCTTCAGGAGTAATGCATGATGTTAGATGTTTAGACTCTGCATGCAACACTATCTGATGATATGCACTGGAGAGGTCTAAAGTTGATAACTATTTTGCTCCTCTTACATTCAATAACATTTAGCTTATAAGGGGCAGAGGATGCTGATCAACCAATATACAGCTATTTAGATCCCTTAAATCTACACACATGAACAGTTTGCCTTCCTCGCCAAAACAATGGGACTAAGCCATTCTGATGGGGAAACATCCATTAGAACATAGTCATTACAACGACCTATATTTACAACGCAACTGTTACAATGCAACTGCCTTTATATCACATGCCATTACAATGCATGCCATTACAACGCATGTCACTACAAAGCATGCCGTTACAACACATAACAATACAACGCATGCCATTACAACGCATTATAAGGTAGGTAATAGAGATTCTTTATAGTATTAGGGTAGGTAGGGTTTTTGAGTTACATAAGAATTGTAATTTTTACCCATAAGCTATTCAACATTTTCCCTACTGTTGCACTCACTGGAGTGGGAATAGTAATTTGTACCCCAACACTATCCAACACTTACTCTACTGTTGCAATCACTGGAGTGGTAATAGTCATGTTTAACCCTACACTATCCAACACTTGCCCTACTGTTGACCTAAACGTGCTATGTGTTGTAATGGTATGCGTTGTAATGGTATGTGTTTTAATGGTATGCATGATAATGGTAGTTTTAAATAATGCGTTGTAATGGCATGCGTTGTAAAATCATGCAATGTAATGGTAGTTGATATGTAAAGACTGTGTTGTAAAAGCATGTGTTGTAATTGCATGTATTTTAACATCATATATTCATTCTGACGCCACAATGGGCTCAATGACACCAGCTTTACCTAAACTTTCTAATTCGCCTTTAAGTTGACCATGTAGTGCTAAGGGGACATTGGGCACTTTTGTGAACCTTTGGTACCGATCCTTGTTTTAAAACGATTCTGTGTTCACATTTTTTTAAACATCTGAGTTCTTCACTGAATAAACTGGGCAACTGCCTACTCCACTTTTCCTCACCTTCATGAGTCATCAACAACACCTGGGCGGGATGATTGGGGTCCCATATAATACCGAGCGATTTCTGTTCTCTCCATCCTAGAAGTGGTTTGCCTTTTTCAACAACATTCACGATACCTACTCTTACCCTACCTACTCTTGTATTTTAATTCAATATTAAAACACCCTTAAATTGGCAATTTGATTGCACAATACCCCTCTGGTTCAATAATAGTAGATATCAAAGCAGGTGCCTCAATACTTCTCTACACAGTTTTGTCAATCAGAGTGTACGGAGAAGTTGAATCAGCACACATGTGTATCTGAATTCCATTCATAACTACCACACACTCTGGTGGATTATATGGACTTGTTATGGAATTACCACCTTCCAGGATTTCTTCAACTTCACCTACCACCATCCCTTCAACCTCCTCATCAGTATCTAAACTTGAATATTTATTTCTAGTACCACGATCCTCCACTAGATTCACATTAGGTTTCCTGTGAACCGCTCGATCTTTACACATTCTTGAAAAAGAATCCCCTATTCTGTATTTAAAACGTAGGACATGTGTTTCCAACTTTTGCATGTAAGGTCCTACCTCTCCTATAGGATAACACTGGGTTAACTTATTACATTTAATAAGGAATAGCTTTGTTTGGGAACACTTAGAAATGGCATCTTTAGACTCAAATGAATTGTAAAGAATAAAGTCATATTTTAAGTTACAATTCAGAAAATGCCACTTTTAGAAAGTTACCATTTTCATTCCCTAGCCATTTGGTGCCTGCAGCCTGCATCCTTGGTCACATGACTGAGTGCACTTGACCTTTGGGTATTACACCCAGATAGTGAGACAAAGGGAGACAAGACGTTGGCAGGATGGTCCATTCTGCATGGATGAGAGCGCAGAGCTGTTCCCTGCCACAAGTACATTTCAAAGGGTCTACCACCAGCACACACACAAAGAACTTGGTACCAGCCTTTTATCACCACAAACTCCTTGAGGCCTGGGCAGAGGAAGGAAGAACATTCCAGAATCAGATGTGGGGGGAAGTCTAGACGTTTCTTCCACTTCAAAGCTGGCACCAGAAATACATATGGAACCCTCAGACCAACTCTTCTGTGCACTCCTGGACCAGTGGACACTACAGAAGAAGGGGTGGCTTGCTCCCAGACCATTGCCCTGATGCTTGAGGCCTGCCCTGCTATCTGAGAATAAAAACCTGCTCCCTTCATCCATGAGTACCTGAGTTACTCCAAGGGTCAGTGGTAGAAACTCCTTTTCTGAGAAAGGGACACAACAAGCTTCAGAGGCATCTCTGCAACTTCCCAGCTGACCTGCTACAGTTGGACCTGCAAATGGTCCTCCCTGAGCCCTGCAGGTCACTGATAGAGTGTGTCCCTGATCCCCAAGAGATGCCTCACCCGGTCCTGGGTCCTTAGCTAGCATCAGAGTGCACTCCTCTGAAGAAAGGGGAGACATCCTGATGTTTTGGGCTGTGAACAGGCAATTCACATTGAGATCTTGCCACCCATGCAAACACAAGATCTGCTGTTTACACTACATCATCGACAGTCTTCGGTGACACCTAACCGAAGCTCCCACAACAGCCGTCCACAATGCCCGGCAGGATCTTCACTCTACAGTGACAACCGTCCACAACAACTGGGCAGCTCTTCTTGCTGCAGTGAGTTGTCTCTTCACTCTGCACTTTGAGAAGGTAACTATTTCAGTGACACTAACCTGGTTGCTGTATCTGGCCTGTGCTCCATTGTGGTAGACCGGGACTTATGACTTTATTCTAGCCAGATGACCTCAAGTAGCACTTGGTGCTTTTAATGCTATACTTATCTAAATCATTGAAATTGTATATTTACAGTTTCACTGTTTGAATTTTTGTTGTTTTGGTCCCATTTTATTCATTCAATTTTACTCTATTTTTGTAAAATGGTATGGGATTTTTCATGTGTTGAATTTTCAGTCTATCGTTGCTTGTATACTGCATAAATAATCTACACATTGCCTCTAAGTTAAAGCTGACTGCTTTTGTCCCAAACTTCCAGAGGGTTAACACAGGTTAGTTTAGTGACCTTTATGGTTCACCATGAAAATTATTGTGGTCATTGCTTGATAAGAGTTTTACTTCCCTCAATCAATAACATTATTTCTCACACCATAGAAAAAGGACTACAGGAAATAAAAATAAGGTAATTTTTTAATTGGGAAATATTATCTGACAGAATGAGGCAAAGTCACAAAATATAGGAATGGTACAAAGAAGAAACAGCGAGAGTAACCAAGTAATCTAGGTATTTCCTAGGTACTAGCAGTTCAACCTAACAACAGATGCACTATACGCTCTTCTGCAATATGATGTATAAACATCTATATTAGTATATGGGTAGATTTATGTTTGTTTGATATTTATTGGGCGGCAAGTCACCTCATGTTTCAAATGCAATGGATATATTTTGATAGATGAGTGGTTAAGCTAAATTAAGTACGCATGGTTGTGGTTACAAATAGAATGAGAATTATGTGTCATGAAAGGCAACACGTCAGTGCCTATAGATTCATTTTAACGATTAATATTTTTGCAGTGGGAGAATGATCATTTGTTTGCTAGCTAATGTGAAACCAGCCTATTTAGCAAAGCTTTCATAGTGCACTGGAATGTAATACTCTGAGATGCAATGACAACAAACTAATCAACCAGAGTGCAGTTTTTAGTGCCCTTGCACATCCCACAGCAAATGTAATTTGGCAGGGTATGTCAGCATCAATTAGCTGGGACCTTTTTTGCAATGCCAAATACACAACTACATTCTGCATAACAAACATCCGCTGGGCTGTGGAGTCATGGATCAGGGGCAAGGAACACATTTTTCATTTGCTGCTAGGTTGAAAACTGCAAACGGCTAAAAAGAAGTCAAAACAAGCTTCTCCGAAAATCAGCTCAAGATCATTTGTATTTTATTCAAACACTTGTATATAATATGGTGAGCTAAAGGACTCTAGGCAGCTCTGTATCCACAATAGGAAGATGAAACGTATTGTTTTAAAAATACAGGGACTTATTTTATGAGGTCTTAAGATACTTTTGCACTGCCGGTGAGTCATTTTTTGTGAAGCACCGGGGGTGTAAACAATGCGCCATGTTGTGCACTATTTAGGCAGATGCATCACTTTGTAAACCCCTGCACCACATAATACCTGCTCCAGATGTAATGTATGCAGGGTAGATGTAGTAGAGCAGTGCATTAAAATCTATGAGTTTCCTGCGCCACTTCTAGGATGAAATTGTGTCAATATCTTTGTCTGCCTCACAGCAGGCGTAAGACTAATGCAGTGCTATAATCATAGCCCTCCCCACTGCATTGCTGGAGTTGTGTCACTCTTCCGACACACATCCAGAAATGTGTCAATTTTGCGTGGACAGATACGTCAGTAATACTGACATGTCTGTAATTCCTGGGGACATGATGCGTCATACAGTAAATATGATGCATCATTCATGCTGCCAGGAGGGCGCAGTGAAAACTGTTGCATTGTTGTTTTCATGCAGCAATGCAACCGTTTTCACAAATGTGGTCCACAGTCCCTGTGCGACTCCGTTTTGGATGTGAATTGGAACTCTGACTAAACAATTTTGATAGCAAGGACTTGTGATGTTCAATGTTCTGCCTTTAGGTGTACACATACATTAATTGTTCCTCTGTACAATCTGGAAAACAAATTCATGTTGAAGAATTGTGTTGATCTAATCAAAATGACAAACTTAATCATGTTTTTCCCAGTACAAACCGTTTCACTTTGCAGCTATTTTAGATTGCTTTGTTACAAATAAGCATATAGAATAGATCATTCTTTGAGAAGAGTGAGGAAGAAATTGTGGCACAAAATTAGTTTGTATACTAAAAAGGGCAGTGAGGAAAATATAAAAAAAACAGAGATTTCATTTCTAATGGCTGATGCGCTCAAGCCTGGCCCGTCGCAAATATACTTTTCCGACATTACCTGCCTGCTGCACCACATGATGTCCAGTGGTATGTGTTGTATCCTGTATTAGATATACTGCATTCTTGTCCCAGTTGTCATGATACCTGCTGCTCATTCTTTCTCACTCCAACTGAGCAGGTATAATGGCAACTCGAGAAAGATTGCATTATATCTAATACAGGATACAACACATTTCCCCCTTTGGAAATGATGATCATACATAATGGGTATCTTTCAACCTTAGTCCAAAAAGTAAGCAACGGGTTTCTTTCAACCCACACTAATCCCAATTTAGGGCATTTTGTGAACATATGAAAGGGTCCCTTTCAACTGCATAACAACAGTAGTCATCTACTGGTATCTTCCAACCCACACTTGAAAGATTGAAGGATACCCGTTGCTTACTTGTTTGACTAGGGTTGTAG
The DNA here is from genome assembly GCF_964263255.1 of Lissotriton vulgaris. Lineage (NCBI taxonomy): Eukaryota > Metazoa > Chordata > Amphibia > Caudata > Salamandridae > Lissotriton > Lissotriton vulgaris. The sequence continues at coordinate 637,513,815 of NC_141694.1, forward strand.
TTTCCCTCTGCCAGCAGGTATCATGGCAACTGGGGGAAGAATGTATTATATCTAAAACCGGATACAAACAAAGATTTATATTTTGTTTTTCAAAGGAAATACCAAGCATTATAGCTTTGTATCTGAAAAACTAAAAGAAGTCTACTGGGCCAGCATGACTTGGTGGGCCGGCTGTCAATATTTTTCTGTAGAAAGTGTTCCTGTCTCATTGGTGGCAGCAATTTCAGGTAAACTTTTCTAGCTACAATAAGAGTGAAATGCAGAAAAAGGGGGGAGCAGTAGCTGTGCAGGTGGACACTAGGCTACCACTGCATCAAAGGTAGGTGAATGGTTCGTGTAACTGTAACCGTGCACCACTAGCGGTCATTTAAGGTTTGGCCTGCGGACCCCAAAGACTGGAATATTTGCGGCAGTGCCTTCACGATCCCACCCGCTAAACCTAAGGTTTTTTAACAAGCGTCCTCTAACACGAAGGAAACTCTTATGGCAAAAATGCACAATGGCAGCCAAACTCCCTTGGTATGGTTACATGAGGAACCAGCTGGCAATTTATTTTGCTGGTTTTTTCACATAAATGGGAGACTGTTTTCAACAAACAAAACAATCAGTGCCAATAACACATTGGGCGTTTCTTCCATTTTGTGTAATTTTAGTTGGTTTTTGATGTCTGGGACAGCCTAGCCATGACTGCTGGACCAAGGCATGAAAGATCTGTGTCAGAAGCCCTGCCCTAAATATGCGTGAAGCAAGGTTATGCCAGGTTCTCGGCATTAAGCATTTCTTTCTACATGCTAAAAATATTGGGGGGTCAATCATCCAGCAAGGCATCACCTGTGGTCACGCTGCGAGCTGCTCCTGGGTGGGGAACGCTGTGTGTCTCGCCGCCGCTGCTCCATCCTCGCGGCTGGAGACTACAGCTCCCAGTGAGCTTTGCAGGCACTTCCTGCCTCCCGCCTTCTTCGCGCCCGGAGGCGCTACAAAGCTCGGACGCTCCCTCGGTGGAGCGGGGGTCAATCATCCAGCAAGGCATCACCTGTGGTCACGCTGCGAGCTGCTCCTGGGTGGGGAACGCTGTGTGTCTCGCCGCCGCTGCTCCATCCTCGTGGCAGGAGACTACAGCTCCCAGTGAGCTTTGCGGGCACTTCCTGCCTCCCGCCTTCTTCGCGCCCGGAGGCGCTACAAAGCTCGGACGCTCCCTCGGTGGAGCGGGGGTCAATCATCCAGCAAGGCATCACCTGTGGTCACGCTGCGAGCTGCTCCTGGGTGGGGAACGCTGTGTGTCTCGCCGCCGCTGCTCCATCCTCGTGGCTGGAGACTACAGCTCCCAGTGAGCTTTGCGGGCACTTCCTGCCTCCCGCCTTCTTCGTGCCCGGAGGCGCTACAAAGCTCGGACGCTCCCTCGGTGGAGCGGGGGTCAATCATCCAGCAAGGCATCACCTGTGGTCACGCTGCGAGCTGCTCCTGGGTGGGGAATGCTGTGTGTCTCGCCGCCGCTGCTCCATCCTCGCGGCTGGAGACTACAGCTCCCAGTGAGCTTTGTGGGCACTTCCTGCCTCCCGCCTTCTTCGCGCCCGGAGGCGCTACAAAGCTCGGACACTCCCTCCGCGTCGCGGGACGCGCGCGGGCGACGCCGGGCGGAGCCCGGGCAGAGGGCGGGCCATCTGTGGCCATCCGGGGACGACGAGGGACAGGACGGGCCACCCCCCTTGGCCCCAGCGGACTCTTATCAACTGAGCCAGGTACTGCACCTCGAGTTTCTGGAAAAACCTAAATTTGTCTGAACCCTCCTTAAAATTAATTAAACTAAATTTAGCGGGAGATCAAAAGGAAAAAATGTCCAATCATCCTAACACACGCTCGGCTGTGAATAAAACCAACAATAGAGAGACCCCTAAGCAAACACGAGCGGCAACGAAGGAGTGTGCCCTCCCGAAGGGCAACAAACCCACAGCAATTGACTTAATGTTAAAAAAAGTCACGGGGGAAATAGAACGGATGGAACGGAGTTTATCCTCTTCACCTAACCTCAACGCAATTACTCAAACTCCCCCGAGACCCACCAATGGTAGACAGCCCAAACAGTCATGGTAACGTGACCCAATCAAACAATGACACTGAGGATGTCCCCTGTGCACAAACCCCGGGCCAAGAAACCTCTGGGTGCAATGAATCGACCCACCAGAAAAAAAGGAAGCGACAGGGGAGGATCAAGGGGCCGCAGAGACAAAGGAAAGCATCAGCAAGAGGCATTCCCTCAACACGCACACAAGAGTATATTCTAGTAGAAAATAACTCTCAAGTAGAAACCACTCCACCAGGGTGGGTTGAGACAATAGTCATAGATCTCAAAAAGCAGCTAGAATCCTTTATTGCGGCACAACTAAAGTCTATTATAAGCAAGGTGGACAAAATAATGTGTGAGCTTTCGAAACAAACAAAGGCATTAGAGCACACATTGGTAAAACCTTCTACTGGTTTAACCCAACCAACTGAGGTGGCCACCAATGATAACGTTAATAAAAATAGAGTGCAAAATAACAACTGTGTCAGTCACACTCAACATACAATTGCCCAGATACACAAGGACCCAAAAACTACCCAAAACCAAAAAAGGGGCTCTAATGACAAATTAAGAGGGGGACACACTCAGAGTCTGAACCCCCAAAAAATTGAAAAATCCCCTTTACAACCACTAATGCAATGGAGACAGGAGGACCACCCCCAGAGGGACGGGAATTACGATCATTGTTATACAGACCCCGACCCCTTCCATACCACCAACAGCCCGCCCCACACATAGATCTCCCCCCAGAGGCGAGCCCATTTGTAATAGTTTTTGCAGGGGTGCCAGAAATCAGGCCTACGGAGAGAGAATCACATTATCAATTACTCACTAAAATCTCCAAGTGGTTGAATATTCACAGACCATTAAATAACGGGGAAAGAGGAGAGATAGTACACGTAAGAAGAGTAAACTGGATTGGGGGGAGAAACAAAGACATAAGAGGGGACTGCATATTTTAGGGATACTAGATTGGTCGACTACATCCTGAAGAATGTTAACAGGAATCATACCAGCACAATTCGTGCACTCCCACTCGGGTATTTTTACCCAAGGAGTCGGAACATTAATCGTGCGGATGAGGAGGGTGGGTGGATCCTTGGTAGACCACAATGTACACATAGACCAAGACCAGTAAGCCATCCCGACCAGTCCTTTCCCCCACGAGACTACTCCCCATGGAGAAACAGATTTGCCCCTATTCAATCACTTGAGGACATTGATTGACTCATCCCACAAGCAAATAATTTTGTATCAAGTCTATCGACTAGTGGACGCTTAGGCTTAGAAATAGGGGGTGAACATGGGAGTGTGGAGAATACACAAACCGGGAGATTAGAACCACACTTGAGCCAGGGGGAAAAAAATGTAAACAGCAAAGAGGAACCAATAGTGGGGGAGGTTAGAACAAATGAAACTATCACAGCTAGTGGCAAAGAGAATAGGGATGGACTGACCATTTTATCCTGGAATATTGCAGGGCTGGAGGCCAAATTAAAAAGTAAGGAGTGGATAGAATTTATAAGGTCCTTTCATGTTATAGCGCTTCAAGAAACATGGGCACGGGATTCGGACCCTTGTCAATTGGAGGGCTATAAGTGTTTTTTTAGACCTGCCCAAGGGACGAATTCTGGGAGAGCAAAAGGAGGCCTAGCAATATACGTAGATTTAGACCTGAATGGCACCTGGTCACATCCAAACTCGATGTCAGACAATATTCAAGTAGTCTCACTACAATATCGCGGGGAGTGTCTACTTTTTCTAAATTTTTATAATTCTGGGCCGGTGGAAGGGAACTTTCCCATACTAGCAGAGCTGGAGAGTAGATTAAATGAGGAATTTGATTTAAGGACGAAGGGGCCAGAACCAACTGTCCTGTTGATGGGGGACTTTAATTGTCATCTATGCCCCAAGCTACTGCCTATATCTGCCGATTGGTCAGCCTGCCCATTAGAAAAGGGTCCCCATTTTGCACACAATAAAGAGGGTACAGCTCTGATGAAGCTATTAGATAACTTTGCACTCACCCACTAAACTAGTGGGCGAAGGGAAAGAGCATATAGAGACCTGCTTAGATCTTTCAATAGAGGACAGAGGAGTGGTAGTGGCTTTTGAATCTTTAACTAAAATTGTTGAAGGACTATTGAAAACTAAGAAGCCCGTAAAACAGTCATCCTCTCCAAGATGGTTTGACACAAACTGTTCAAGGGCTCTAAGAGATCTAAAGCAGAGTCTAAAAAAGGCCCCGAGGGACAAGATTGAAATTGTACGTTGTCGACAGAACTACAAAACCCAGGTAAAGATAAGAAAGAGGGCTCTCCAAAAAGAAGTCTGGGCAGACCTTAGGGAGGCTGGTGAAAACAGGGACTATGCACAGTTCTGGAAAATCATAAACAGACCATGCTTCCATGACTCAAGTTCCCCAGTCATCAGCTCTAATATATTACCAGAACAATGGATCACCCACTTTAAATCCTTGTACAACCAGCAGGAGGTAGATATTGGAGATGGAATATGGAAGGGGCCAAGGGCAGAACAACTAGAACTATCTTTGGAGGAAGTCCTTAAAGCAATCCTAGGGCTGACACGAAACAAAGCCCCAGGCCCGGATGGGACCCCCCCCAGACCTATTCCTTAGTAACACCGATTTATGGGCACCAGTGGTAACGAGAGTACCTAATGCAGCAATTAAATCGGGCCTTCCGAGATCATGGTCCACTGCGGTGATTGTCCCTATATATAAGAAAGGCTGTAGGGACAGCCCGCAGTATTACAGACCTATCTCGTTGATTGATGTCTCTGCCAAAGTACTCGGGAGGGCGCTCCTCAACCGCTTAATAGACTGGACTGATACTCATAACATCCTGGTGGATACCCAGTACGGGTTTCGAACAGGCAGGTCAACTAGTGACCAATGCCTCAACCTATACCTCCTCACGGCTAAATACACCAAGTCGACGGATGGGACCATATACATGGGATTTATGAACTTAGCAGCGGCTTTTGATAACATCAATAGAGCCAAACTATGGACCCTCATGTATAACTTGGGAATTGATCCGGATCTTATTAACATTCTTAGGGAGCTGCACTGGAACACCACTGCCAAGGTCCGCTATAGTGCGGGGGGGTGAATACCGATCCCTTCCCGTGCTCTGGCGGGGTGAGGCAGGGGTGTATCCTGGCGCTGTTCCTGTTCTCCCTATACATAAATGGCCTGGAGAGCGCCCTGATAGCACTGGGGACTGACTGTCCAAAGGTGGGCTCGCGTCATCTGCCGGTACTCTTGTACGCTGATGACGCGGTTCTCCTGGCGCGAACAGCAGTGGGTCTGCAGCTCTTAATTAAGAGTTTCTCTGACTTTATGAGGAATTTGGACCTCTCCGTCAATCTGACTAAATCTTTCATCATGGTAGTGGGGAAGAAACCACGTAAGAAATTTGTGTTTAAATTAGGGGATTATGTCTCGGACACTGTCAACTCATTTTCGTATTTGGGTCTTCTATTTGACGAAAAGATCAAGTTTGCCCCCCTGATAGAGGAGAGGGCTAGGAGACTAGTCTCAGCAAATGGGGCTATACTAAACTTTGCCCGTCGAATGGGACGCTGGTCCCCAGAACAGGTGATGACATTATACAGATCGATCAGCATTTCAAAGACCATCTATGGAGCCGAAGTGTGGGGTTTTAGGGATGCACAATTGATACAAAGAGAGGAAGACAAATTCTTAAAAAAACTGTTAAAGCTTCCGTTTAGCATCCCAGCAGCGATAACACACGAAGAGTTGGGCACCCCATATATATCCGACCTGATCAGACTGAGACCAATACTGGCCTGGCTTAAAATTTGGTCAAACCCCAATGCGGAATTGTCCAGACAGATCATCCAGGATTGCCTGCGGAAAGATAGATGGCTCCAAATCCCCTGGCTGAAATACGTCAAAGATACATTGGGGGATATCGACCAGCAAAGGTTATTTCTGGACCCCTCAACTGTGGACACATGTTGCAGTCGCTTTGTACAAAAGCAATTACTGGAAAAATATGATGGTAGGAGGAGGGAGCTTGACTCTATTAAACCCTCGGTAGTTGCTCATTCGCTTGTTTGCAATGAAGTGGGCATGGAACCGTATCTCTATTTAATGTACAGTCAACACGAGAGGTTTTTAATGACTCGTTTTAGGCTCAATTTGCTGCACAACATTTTAGCTTATCCGTCTGGATTTACGCAACAATTGAGCAGAAAGGTGCCTGCGGCTGCGACAATAGGTCTCCGCAGGACACCCTTCATTTTGTATTATTGTGTCCTTTTTATAAAACACCGCGCCAAAGATTCTTGGTGGACATTTTAAAGGACTCAAACATTATCCATGCCAAATCTGCCTTATTGTTCCTGCAAAGAGCCACTGAAATGCGTACTTTGTTTGCTATCATGAGTTTTCTAAAAATAGTTTTTAAACTAAGAAACACAAGGGGTTCAAGCTGCAAATATGATGAAAACGTAAAGAGGGGTAAACATAAAAAATGCAAATATTAATGTTATTTCCTGGCAATATCTAGTTTATAAATAATAAAATGTTCGACATGGGCCCAAAATTATTCTCATCTAAGTAGTTGCAAAGGATTCGATTTTCTGATCACTTTTTCAAATAATTCCTTTTTTATTCTTCTTCATTGCTACTGGAGCTATTTTCAGATTTCTTAATTTGTGGAATATATATTTCGGTGCTACTTTTATTCTGTAACAGCTTTCTATCATTCGGTCCTGGTAGTGTGTGATATTAATCTGGCTCCAAGAGTTGGCTTGTAGCTGTTCAAGAAAGTGGATGTTATTGGAAGATGCAGGGAAATGCCTACAGTGGAGTTGGTTTATTTGTGCCAGAGGGTCATATAAAAATAAAAAAATGTGGATGGCATCTTAGATCCCGTAAAGATGTCATTATAGATCGAGGGTGCAATGCAATATGAGGCTTCTCTTGTAGGAACCAGAAATATGACTTCTTCTAGTTTATTAGGGAGGATTAAAACGTCTCTAAAGTAGTAGTAGTTACTCCAGAGCATTCTCCCATTTACAAAAACAATACGCCATATTGCATTAACTCATAGGCTGCTGAGAGGTTAATCAACAGTAATTCAGTAAAAGAGATGGAGTGCTCTCAGTCTTGTTAAAGCACATAAATCCTAGGTGGGACATTCAGACAATAAGGGGTCTCCAGTGGGCTGTGAATTTCATCTCAGAATGGTTGATCTTATGGGTTATCTTTTCCAAGGCTAGGGCTTGCCATAGTCTATTGAATCATCATCATTCAATCTTTATTTCGGCCGTTGGCCATCAAAGATATACAATAAAACATATATAATCACTATAAAATCGACATACATAATCAATCACAATATAAAACCATTGAGGTTACATACTAATAAAACTATGTTAGAAACTGTAAACCTTAAAATTAAAAGGGAGCCTGCATCTTCAGAATACGGGTGCGAGTGTGCCAGACATTGGTGAGGAATTTTGCTAATACAAATACAGTTAAACTAGAGGCATCAGTTTTTAAGATTCTATACATTGGGAAGTACTCCCTACAACCCAGATTTCTGATCAATGGTAGGAGCCAGTATTTCCTCGCTGCCTTGTAAGCTGGGCAAAACAGGACCACGTGTAAATCGCTTTCCTCCGCGGCAGCGCAAGCCGGGCACTGCTTGGTGGAGGGAGGTGATGACCAGGAGCTGGTAAAGGATCGTAGAGGCAATGTGCCGTATCTCCATTGGAGAAACAGCTTCCTGGCCAGCGCGGGGGAGATGGCATCTAAAACCCTCTCCTGCCTGTACGAGTCCTTGCTTTGCAAAAAAACAGAGGTTAGTGACCCTTCACACTGACTGTCTAGGGCCGTGGCTAATTTATGTTCATGATAAGCGATAGCCAAAGCTCTCCTTGAAATGTTTAATGAGGCATTAGCAGGGTTAGACCAGAGGTCGGGGAGCCCCAGTGCCATACAGGAGTTTTGGATGTATTTTATCCAGGGGATCAATAGCGCTTTCGGGTGGGTCAGTAGCTCCATTAGTTCCGCCCTATAGGCTGGAAGTTCATCGCTACTCCACAGCCTTCGCCAGAAGGCTATGGGTCTCAAGCCTAGTTCGTCAGCTATGGGACGCAAACCCAGATCTAACCTCAGGGGGAGGAGCGGGGTGCTGGGCGGGAGTGCGACTATCTGTCTGATGAATTTATTCTCTGTTAAGGACAGACTACGACAAGATGTGTGTCCCCACAATTCCGCCCCATACATAGTAGCACCCCTGGCTTGCGCCTTGTAGATCTGGATGAGCGGCCCCAGTGGTCGGTATGTGGAGCCATTCAACATCCGCGCGATACCCCCTGTGGTCTGTGTCAGTTTTAGATTGGCCCTACTCTGGTGTGATCCCCAAGACATAGTTTCATTGAGAGTTACGCCAAGGTAATGAAAGGTGGAAACTCTCTCGAGCCGCGAGGCTCCCAGTAGCGGATTTGGCCGCAATTTATGACTTGGGTTCAGAACCATAAACTTAGTTTTAGCCGCATTAATTTCTAAGCCTCTATCAGTGCAAAAGGCCACGAATGAATCGAGGATCCTCTGTATCCCCATTGGGGTTTTGGACAGCAGCAGGGTGTCATCTGCAAACATAATTGCAGGCACCCTACTACCGTTCAATTTGGGGGCGTCAGTATATTCAGTGGCATTTAGGTGGGCGATCACCCCGTTGACAAAGAGGCAGAACAGGGTCGGTGCCAGCACACAACCCTGTCTAACCCCTTGGTCAACGGGGAATCTGTCCGTCAGAGCCCCGGACCTCCCGCACCTCACTCGAGCATAGTTATTGTCATGTAATCTCTGCAAGATTATCAGGATGTCCGGGGGAACGCCCATCTCAGCCAAGACGCTCCACAGTTTCCCTCTGGGCACCAGGTCGAAAGCGGCCCGCAGGTCCACAAAAATTGTGTATAGGCTGCCGCCCTCGAATACCGCTGCCCTCCAGTAAATGATATTCAATCGGAAAACCTGGTCCACTGTGGAAACTCCCTTTCTAAATCCCGCCTGGTACGGGCTAAGGACTCCCAACTCTTCTGCCCAATCTTGGAGCCGATTCAACAATACCCTACCAAACAGCTTCTGTGCCACATCGATTAGACTGATTGGTCTGTAGTTGGCTGGGAGAAGAGGCGAGCCCCTTTTGAAAATAGGGACCACCTCCGTCCCCAGCCAAGTACTGGGGATTTCCATACCACTGAGAACTCCATTAAACAACGCGGCAAGGTAGGGCGCCCAAACATTGGGCTCCTGCTTAAACAGGTCCCCGGGTAGGCCGTCCAATCCTGGCGCCTTTCCCGAGGTGAGTCCTGCTATTGCAACCCTAACCTCGCCCAGTGTTATTGGATCTCCCTCATAATCAGGCCAACCAGCACCGGTGTCAATGGTGGGTTCTCCCGGTTCAGAGCTATAAAGGGATTGAAAGTGTGCCTGCCACACCTCTGGTGCAATGTTTGGCTCAATTGCCGAGTGGAGATTCCCCGACCCCCCACTTACTATTCTCCAAAACATTCGGTGATCTTTTGTCACTACGGACTTAGCGAGCTCTTCCCATTGATTCTCTTCCCATTCAGTTTTGGCGTGGGCAGTGAGTTTTTTATATGCCCGTCTGCGTTCTCTTAGCTGTTCCCCGCCTAGACCCTCCTTGATCGCTCTAAGGAGTTCCCCCTTTGCTCTTCTACAGGCTGCGTTATACCATGAGGATTTATATGGCTGCCTCCTCCTTAAATTCTGCACGTTACTAAAGAGGACGGGAGCCGCAGCCTTTATAAGATCCTCGTGGGCCTGGTGTAATTTGGCCTGTGAGTCTTTATTTCCCACCTCGGTAGCCAAGTCTCCCACAGTTTCCAGAATGGGGAATATTGAATCACAATGCTGTATCAGGAAACTTGTTCTTTTTCCAGAAGAGAGAAATAATTTGTTTAGGTGCACCCGACATACATCGGATTAAAGCCGAAAACACCCCTGTCATGCCCTCCATACTTAATGGTTGGATTCCCATGAGCCAAAATGTTGTGATGCACTGGGATAGCATATCCCAATGTTCCTTTTGTGTGTCCCAGGATTTCTTTCCAGAATGTCTGTATGAGGACACAGGACCACTAAATGTGTAGAAAAGTGACTTTGTCACAGTGCCAGCACGTTGCTGAAGTTGAGGAAAACATGTAGCCCAGTTTCAAGCTGATTCCCTGTTTGGGATTTTTTTATGTGTTTTCGGAATGTCACACCAGAGTTGTTCCCATTGTTTATCTGAGATAGTCATGCCAGTCTCTTTCCCAGCAGTTCTGGAATGAGTGTCTAGTGATTGGTCTGGATTCCTAGAACTCCACAGAGCTGATGTATTCCCACAAAAAACTGCAGAGGGCAGTAACTCCTGTTACCGATCCCATTGAATTATCTTGTTCCTTGCAATGAGAACCTAGGGGCCTCATTTATAAATGATTGCCGTAGGGAAGCGCGGCAGGCCTTCCTGCTGCGCTTCCCTAAGGCAATAGAAAAGGGCAGAAATGCGCCGTATCTATAATATACGGCGCATTTCTGTCTTTTTCTCCTGCGCCGGCGCACAATGGGCTGCCTGCGCCAACGCAAGCACCTTTGCACAATGGTGCAAGGAGGCCTGCGCTGTTGGGGATGATTATTTTTGTAGAGGAAGGGAAACCTTCCTGTAAAAAAATGATCACAAGAGACTTTTCCTCTTTCTATGTATGCTGCAGAATGCAGCACACATAGAAATAGGAAAAACGAAGAGAAATAAAGATATTTCTCCCCGTTGCGCCTCCCTTATGCGTTCCCTGGGGAGGCGTAAACATTTAGCACTGCCTCAAATTTACGATCTCTCGTAAATCTGGGGCAATGTCAAAAGGTCATGGATGTTGCAGGGAACGCCCCCAGCAACACCCATTGCATGCCCCTTTAGTGCAGAACACAGCGTTAAAGGGACTGATATATATCAGGCAGCATTAAGCCAAAAAAAATGGCTTAGTGCTGCCTGATAAATATCACGCAGGCTTCTGCGCCACAGGACGTCACAAAAAGTGACGTTCCGATGGCGCAAGGGGCCTCATAAATGAGGCCCTGTGTGTTTGTTGCCTGATATGTCTGGATGCCCTAACAGAAAATACACACAGAGGCACCCAAATACTTGTCAGGTATCATGTTATGGCTAACACAGAGTTTTAATTCATATAATTTAGGACACTTCCTAAATTGTAGGCTACACCTCGTCTAGAGAATTCATGAATATGCTTTTTAGGCCACTCCACTTTCAGCGACCCCCTTTTTTATCCCAATTAATCGCTGACAATGCCTCTGAGAATTGAAGGCAAAACAAGATTCATGTTCCTTGTGTGCTGCAAGCAATGTGTCCACTTCTTTGGAATCGATTCAAAATAGTCATCCATCAGGTTTAAGTGTTTTTATTTTTTTTAAATACACGTCCACAATGCATGTCTGAAGAAAAAGTTAAACTGCGCATCTATTAAAGGTAGTTGGGACCAAGTATGGGACAACTTTTCAAAGGCGAGGGAAACGCTCAGAATTGTATTTGCAACAAAATCCATGCTTGGATAATAATAATGGTGGGGGGGAGGGGTGATGATTGACAAGAAGGGAGTGAAAAGAAGCACACCAAATAAGGATTTCCCTCAGAGTTCCAGTGTGGGATTGTCTGTGCAAGACAGGGTCTTTGCCCCTCCTAGTTGTTCTTGATTGTTTTTTGCTATTTACCAATAGTAAAAGTGCCACTTCAGAGTGCAATATCTGGGCACTCTGCCTGTTGGCTTAGGCACGAAGTCTAGAACCCAGTCACAAGTGAAGATGAGGGGTCGTCTATCCAATAAAGAAAATGCTTTTGGAGCTCAGGAAAGGAGCAATGTTGTCAAGGCTCTTAATAGGTCATAATGGATCTATTGAAGGTTGTGTCAAAAGCTCAAGTTTAAGTGTGGCAATTTTTTTATGCCCCAAAAGGGCCACATGACACACATACCCAAACTTACGAGATGAACAGTGAGTGGTTTCTGTAACAAAAACAATCTGAATGAGGCACAACTTGCCCCGAACCTTCTAGGCTAAGTTGGAATTAAAGGAAAACGATTGCCAGTTTGAGATTTAGAAAAAAGAAACAGTATCAGTGGCTCAGGGACAAAGATTCAGTCTTCTCCGCAGAGCATCCACCAAACTTCAGATTGGGGGTCTGTCCACTGTCTGCTTCTACAGATTCTCTGGGGTTTTCAGACTTTGTACCAGTTTGACTGCAATCCTTCGAAGCAGGGTATGGGTGGACAGTAACCGTACCATAAGTTATAGATCTTTGCTTTGCAAAGCTACTTGCAATCTTCCAGAGTGCCGTTCATTGGTCCTTACCTACATCTTGGGCCAGATGTACGACCATTCGGTTTTGCAGGTAGAAAATTGTGATTTTTTTTTGTGACTAGTAATTTGAGACTTGGCAACCGGATTGTACTAATGTGTCTGTGTTTCCTTTCTAAACAAAGCAACTATTTTTTCAAATGCAGCTGTTTAACTTAAAGGAAAACGGGATGCGTTTAAAAGGAAAAAAAAAATCACGTTTTCTTTTAATTTTTTAAGGGCAGGAGGTGGTCCTTTGGACCACTGGCTGCTCTTAAAAAATATTTTCTCATACATTCACAAAAGGGAAGGGGTAACTATGGCCGCAAAACAGTACCAGTGCGAGTCGCTATTCGAAAGGGACGCACTTGCACGCCCCTTCCTGATAGTTGAATTGCAAACCCTATTTTGCACGTCTGTCATAGGTTAGCGACTCACAAAATAGGGTTTGTACATACTACAACCCTTTTTAGGGGTTGCAAACGGCCCGATTTCCCGTTCGAGACCTCAAAAAACTTGCACACAACTGACCCCTTCTTCCTTCGTTCTGGAGTATGAATTGTGCATACTGAAGCTGAGCTGTAAAGAGCTCGATTTTAGCTTTCAATCTAGGCTATTACACTGCTGTACTGCTGCATTAAAAACTACTCAGGGTTTCATGAAACAGTAACTCAGAGCACCTCATGGCACAACAGCACTGCATTATATTACTATGACTATTGAAGTGATGTATATGAGCACACGTTTGGACAGTGTTAAAGGGCTGTCAGTCCTTTAAGCATCAGTGAAAACAAAATTATATGAACATCAAAAATAAAACTCTTAGGCCTGATTCACAAAGCTCTTTTAAATGAGTTTACACTTTTGAGTAGTTGCACTGGTACTGCAAAACTCGCCCATAGAAAATAATGCAGATTGCAAAACTGGTACCGTGTAGTGATAATAGTACCACAAAAGTGTAAACTACAGCAAGTGTGCACGTTACCACAAACGTTTGTGAAGACAGAAAGGTAGTAAACGTACTAAAAAGTATAAACTTACACAAAAATGCAGTTTGTAAATCAGGACCTGTGTTTTTCTGTACTCATCCAAAGATCCTTCGTAACGATTTTTTTAAGTGTTGTTAAGTTAATGGAATATTTTATTTATTGTTTCTAATGCTGCAATGCAATTCATTGTCTTTTTAAACATCCACTTATCACTGTTCAGTGTAAAATCACGGCCAAACATGTCATACTGTACATCGCTTCAATTCAGAGGGTATTGACTATTTATTATATGGAACAACTTATTCCGTTTTACTGTAACTTTGGTAACATTAAACGAATTAATGAGACATAGGGTTTTTTTATCACTATAAAAAATCACATTAAGCTTTTCTTGTCAGATATGATGGTGCTGAAGATCCATCACTCTAAATCCTACAAGCAATTAGTTGCACAGCATCAAGATGCGTAATTTATCTTGACTGACATTGATCAGCATTTTGACCATGATGCATGATATTCATCTGCCTTATTAGGTGTGCTGTGCAGCATGATGGAAATATGAATGTAATGATTTCTCAAAGGACTGCAACAGAACATTGTTTTCTGCTGTTACCATCATATAAATGTAGGCTTCTTCCAGTAATCGCAAGTTTACTGTGTTTATGGACCACTGGTGGTATTATTGCAGCAGTATCAGGGGACCTTTCATGAATGAATGCACAGGTGCAGAATAGAATGTTCATCTCTTTTTGAATGTAAGTTCATTGGCTACAGGGTATACATGAAAACCCTAGTAAGAAAGTGCAGTATTAATTGGGTTGGATAGAGGTCCACTGCAATTAATAAAGTCAGTAACTTGTTAAGTTAAGTCAAAGGTTTCAGTAATTTAAACCTGAACTCAACCCCTGGTAGCCATGGCACAGAGCAGACAAGTTTGAGTTAAAGAAAATGCGTAAAGCATTTAGAAATAGGAAAACACTTAAAATGTTATAAAACAGCACAATACAAAAGCACACTCCAATGTAGAAATAGAGAAAAGGAGATTAAACAAAATCATCCTAAAATGGCAAAAATCAAAAAAGTGTAGATGGAGATCTGAATTTTAGAGGACTTAAAGAGGATTAGCACTAACTATAGCATTTAGCACCAGTGATAGTCTGATAGTCTGTGGTCTTCAACAAGGCCGCCGCTGTCATCGCACCCCACCTGCGAGACATCATCAACACATCCTTCGACACCACCATCTTCCCTGAGAGCTGGAAACACGCCGAACTCAGCGCTCTACTCAAGAAACCAACAGCGGACCCCACCGACCTCAAGAACTACCGCCCCATCTCGCTCCTCCCGTTTCCAGCCAAAGTCATCGAGAAGACCGTCAACAAGCAGATGGCCGCCTTCCTCGAGACGAACGGATCCCTCGACCCCTCACAGTCCGGCTTCCGAGCCAATCACAGCACCGAGACCGCCCTCATCGCCGCCACCGATGACATCCGAGCCCTGATGGACAATGGAGAAACAGCGGCCCTCATCCTCCTAGACCTCTCCGCGGCATTCGACACGGTCTGCCACCGCACCCTAGTACGGCGCCTCAGCAACATCGGAATCCAGGACAAGGCGCTGGAATGGATCATCTCCTTCCTCGACGGAAGAACACAGAGAGTCCGCCTACCACCGTACAAGTCAGAGGCCTCCGAAGTCATCTGCGGCGTCCCTCAAGGATCATCTCTGAGCCCCACCCTCTTCAACGTCTACATGAGCCCCCTCGCGGCCATCATACGCAAACACAACCTCAGCATAATCTCCTACGCCGACGACACCCAGCTGATCCTCTCCCTGACCAACGACCCCGCCGCCGCCAGAGCCAACCTGCACGAAGGGATGAAGTAGGTAGCCGAGTGGATGACGACCAGCCGCCTAAAACTGAACTCGGACAAGACGGAGGTCCTCATCCTGGGCCCCTCACCCTCCGCCTGGGACGACTCCTGGTGGCCTCCCGCCCTGGGCACCGCACCCAAACCAACAGACCATGCACGCAACCTGGGCTTCATCCTGGACTCCTCCCTCTCCATGACCAGGCAAGTCAACAACGTCTCCTCGGCGTGCTTCAACATCCTACGCATGCTACGGAAGATCTTCTGGTGGATCCCCACCGAGACCAGGAGGACCGTCACCCAGGCCCTCGTCACCAGCCGACTGGACTACGGCAACGCCCTCTATGCCGGTACCACCGCCAAGCTCCAGAAGAGACTCCAGCGGATCCAGAACGCCTCAGCCAGACTCATCCTCGACATCCCACGAACCAGTCACATCTCCGGACATCTCAGAGACCTTCACTGGCTCCCCGTCAGCAAAAGAATCACCTTCCGCCTCCTCACCCACGCACACAAAGCCCTACACGACCAAGGCCCGAGCTACCTCAACAGCCGAGTCAACTTCTACGCTCCCAAACGCCACCTCCGATCAGCCAACCACGCCCTCGCCGCCGTCCCCCGCATCCGAAGAGCGACTACAGGAGGAAGGTCCTTCTCCTACCTGGCTGCCAAGACCTGGAACTCCCTCCCGGCCGACCTGCGCCTGACCCAAGACCACCTCTCCTTCAGGAGGAAGCTGAAGACCTGGCTGTTCGAGCAGTAGCGGCCCCCCCCCCCCCCAGCACCTTGAGACCCTACGGGTATGTAGCGCGCTTTACAAGTGTCATTGATTGATTGATAGATTTGGCCTTCGTGCAAATTCAGGCTGACTTCGATGGAGAGCTCCTCTGATACACCAACCAGGTTTGTCTGGATAGGCTTAGTCTCTGAAATGGAATTTAAAATCCTACTGTGCTGCAAAGTGACAGGCTGTATTGGAGAAGGCTGGATAGCCATTGGATTAGATCCCACAAAAGCCATTGTTTCTGGCTCAGAACGCTCTGAGCGAGAATATTCAAATGTAGCACTTAGGGAAGTCCTTGTATTGGCCGGATACCTTTTATATCTTAGCCTAGTCAAGATTTCTATGCATGAATGTAGTCACTTTTACAGAGCTCAGAAACTTCAGGGAGACATGGTTGCAGGCTATATCTGACAATGAGTTCCCTGAGTTCAAATACCCTTTTGACAAGTACCCGCAGAAACAGATTTGTTACTGCATAAAATCTCTAGGTAGGAGAAGTACTTAGGTTTATTGGCTTGGGTATGCAGTCCTGGTCCTTTAGGGGTCTGGAAGTCCAAAAAATAACATATTAACAGGGTTGTTAAGAGAACTCTGGTAAGACACAGCCAAGAGTCTCTGGGAACTCAGGAACAGTACTTGGGGGTCAAGAGTCAATCTAAGAGAGGTCAGCAGCATGGTCCACTCCAGGCCCATTTACTGCTAGTCAGCTGGAAACTTGAGGGAACGGGTCTTTTGCAGTGTACAATTGAAAGAAGCTCTAGCCCTTCAGATCTCCTGACAGGTATCAAACATAAGGTGCAGTACATTTGTTCTTCCTCTAGTCCAAAGAGTGCTCTGAAGAGGGTGCCTTGGGGTGTCACATTTATGGTTGGCATTAGCAAGTCAGTGGGGATGAATCCTAGCTTCTCGCTAACCAATGTGGCAAATGTTCCCAGGGTCAACCCTGCCCACTTTTGCATCAGTCACTGTTTCCATACTGTTAACAATCCCACAGAGCACCTTTCTCCCAAAATCCAAGTTGGAGTAACCTTTCCCCCCTTGTACAGATCCTCTGCACCCAACCAGAGGTGTGGCAAGGGACATGAGCAGTCGTCAAGAAGGAGGGAGAGGGATCAGTCGATCAGACGGGCACCAATTACCACCCAGAGAGAGGGAGGAAGGTCCAGTATCAGCTTGTGCCCGTGTAGAGTACACGTTTCAACAAAGGGGGTTGCTGAACTGTTCCTAAAGAAGATTAAACAGATTGGCTCGACCGAAGGTGTGTATTTTATACCTTTGGGCATCCATTATGTTGGACGTGTTTGCCTCACACACTCAGAAGGATGTCATGCTTCATCATAGGCGTTGCTCCTCGTCGGGGAGGCGGTGCAATCCCCGACGGGCTCACCTCAGAGAGGGGCTCTTTGGCGGAGATCTTTTTGTCCAACAGCCTATTGGTGAAGTGCGGGTATGTGGGTCAGGGCAATCAGTATCCTGAAGAAAAAGAGTGATTTAAAATGTAGCAGGGGGTGCCGGAAACCACTTTATTCTGGGGGTCCCCCTACTGCAGTTAAAAAGAGGAAATAGCTCGCTGGGTGACGGCAGGTTAGGTAGCGTAACCCTAAACGAGACTAAAGTGAGGGTTGGTCAACATGTTTCTCGCATGGGAAGTTCCCGCGATTCGTCAGGACCTAGTGTAGGTGAAAAGTTGTTAAAAGGGATTAAAAGGAAACCATGCTAGTGTCATGTGTCTCGTGTGATTTACCTCAGGGGATTTACCGCAGGGGATAATCCTATGCCTAAACAATAGGGAAAAAAGAAGAACATGGTTAAACAGTTATAACGTTCTCTAGTAAAGGCATCCACGGTCACAGCCAATACAACAACAAAGTGCAGTGAAATAGCGGTAGTGTGTGGGAATTCACACAACCAAAACATGCCAGTGTTGTCATCGGGTGTAGTGTATAGTGAACACTCTTCCACACTGTGTGCGTGACTAGTGTGGTGTGAATTAAAAACCAGTGTAATTAAAAACTGCAGCAGCAATCTCAAGGAGAGAATCTTGGCTATAGAGTAGTGAACGTCAACAGTGGTGGTGGTTTGGTGTTGACTCACCTAAAGGTCTTGGACTAATTGCCACCTGAGTAGTCGGCGGGTCGGTACAACAGGGTTTGCCTATAGTTCTGGCTGAAGGAGGGGAAGGAACTGTTAACTTTGGGAGGTACAAGTAAAATAAACCCCTGGTAGAGGTTGAGGAAAAGTTGACTATGGCATAGAGTGTTGCCAGGTGTAGGAATGGGAAGGGATTGTCTTACCTCAAGTTACCCGTGTCCGTGCGAAGTCGCCTACCCATCACCGCCGAGCTCAAATAGGTAAAGGCGCTCGGGGGCGTGTACTATTTATAGGTGACCTCGTCATAGGTTTGCGCCAGTCGACGCCCACTGTGTGGATCACGTGTTATCTGGTGTGGTAGAAACAGCCATAGTTGAGTGGTGTTGGATAGAGTAGAACTATGTAGTCCGGATACAGTGGGTCAGTAAATTTGAGGTGGATCAGACAGGGAAAACTCATAGGGACTAGTAAAAGTAATGTAGTGTACAGTCTGGACATGAAAGGTTATTAACCGCTGGTAGATGGGACAGACAGTGGCTAGTTTAACGAGTGCCAGGGAATATCTTTATTCAGCCCTTGTTTGTCTGTGGAGAGGTGGTGAACCCATCTTTGTTCTTTACGGAACAGGGCATTCTTTGGGCAGTTGGGACTGGATTCAAGGACCACCCACCTGATTGAGTCCGCGTTGTGGTGGTTTTCCACATAATGTTTGCACATTTTGGTGTGTGTTTTCTTACACTGAAAATTGCTGCGGTGCTCAATGATTCGTGTCTTAATTGGGCGGGTTGTCATCCCAATGTATTGGGGACCGCATGGGCATGTGAGCATATATATGCAGTTGGTGGTATTGCAATTAGTGTGGCCCCGGATTTCCCACTTAAAGGTATCAGAAAGTTGTATTGTTTTTTGGGGTGTAGTGTATTTACAAACCCCGCAGTTGCCGCATGGGTAATGGCCGGTGACCGGGGGTAAATTCCATAGGGTCTGTTGGGAGCACTTCTTGGTCGTTTTGGGTCTAGTGTTGATAAGAATGTCTTTCACGTTTTGTGACCTTTTAAATGCGAACCTTGGTTGTTCGAAGTTTATATCACCTGTGTTAAGGATCCCCCAATGGCGTTTGATTGTGCTCTTGATTCTGTTAGATACGGGGGTGAAAGTTGTGACACAGGTGATAGGCTGGTTCTCAGTGGGTGTTTTTTCCCGTCTCTCCAGTAGGGCTTCTCTGTTATTGTTTCTGGCCCGTTTATTAGCTTTAGCGACCTCTCTTATTGGGTAACCTCTGTCGAGTAGATTCCTAGACAGGATGGTGGATTCTTTTTTGTAATCTGCGATGTCACTGCAGTTACGCCTGATTCGGAGGAATTGCCCGAAGGGTAAATTCGAGCGTAAAGCTTTAGGGTGGTGGCTATCGTAGTGTAGCAAGCTGTTACGATCTGTGGGTTTCCTGAACATTGTGGTCTGGAGTCTGCCCTCCAGCAATTTGATCGTCAGGTCAAGGAAGGCAATCTCATTTGCTGAGGAAGACATGGTAAAATGCAAGTATGGGTTGAGTGTATTGATCCATTCAAAGAAAGCCTCATGCGAGCTGGGTGGGCCCGTCCATAGGATGAGGATATTGTCTATGAAACGTTTCCACATTCTGATATTATCTGAGAAGGGATTAGATTGATGGTGAATGTGTCTTTCTTCGAAATCTGCCATGTACAGACATGCCACTGACGGGGCAAAAGTGCTGCCCATCGAGGTCCCCAGGGTCTGGTGAAAATATTTGCCCTTGAACTCAAAGAAATTTTCAGTGAGCGCTAGGGTGGCACATTCCATGATAAATGAAGGTGGGGTATTTGAGTTCCATTCCTCCAGTCTCAGGCGTGACTCAATTACCTCTAGTGTGGCCCTCTGGGGGATGTTGGTATAGAGGGCCTCAACATCTAGAGTAATCAGGAGATTGATGTGCCCCAAGTCTTGGAGTGAGTTTAGAAGCCGTAAGACATCGGTGGTGTCCTGGATGTAGGAGGGAATGCGTTTCACTAGAGGTTGTAAAAAGTGATCGCAAAATTGCGAGAGTGGTTCCAGTACAGAATCAATACCTGAGACTATGGGTCTCCCAGGGACTGGCCTTGTTCCCTTATGAATTTTGGGCAGTATGTAAAAATATGGAACCCTTGGATCTTTTTTCGTCAGGAATTCTGCCTCCTTCTTGCTGATCCATTGCTCGCATTCTGCAGTTTCCACTAAGCCTGTGATAGTAATTTGAAGGCGTGGGGTGGGGTCACTGGGAATGGGAGTGTAGTACCGTTGATCATTCAGTTGCCTAGAGCATTCAAGTTCATAGTCTGTGGTGTTCATCAGAACCGTGGCGCCTCCCTTGTCAGCTTGTTTTATGGTGACAAGGGGGTCGTCTGCCAGTGATTTTAACACCTCCATCTCATTGCGGGAAATATTGGAGTGTCTAGTTTGTCGATCAAGAGCATCAATGTCTTTGAGTACTGCTTGTTCAAAAGTCAGAACCTCATTAGGAACCATCCCATTGTGGGGTGTGAAGGTAGATGGGTTATGTAGACCTGAGTCTTCTGTTGGTTCACAGGGCTTACCATCAAAGAAGGCTTTGAGTCTAACCTTTCTAAAGAATGATTGGATCTCCCTGGTCTGATTGAACAGGTCAATTATGGGCGTTGGAACAAAACCAAGTCCTTTTTGGAGGACTTTTTCCTCACTCTCTGTCAGGAGGCGATCCGAAAGGTTGACTACAAGGCTCATTTTGGTCCTGACCTGCTCGTGCTCCGTGTGTCCATCCCCTGGGGGCGTGTGTCCTTTCATTGCACTCTCTTCTCTGAGGCGTTGCCTCGCTTTCGCCCGCGCCCTCTGCCCCAACCTCTGCCTAAAAAAGGGGGTCGTGCAGACCCTTGAGGTGCGAAGAATGGTGGGTATTGTGGAGCGAAGGGTGGTTGGAACTGCGGAAATTGTGGGTATTGCCAAAACGGGGGGCCCATGGGTTGCCCTTGTTGGGGGAAGTTAGGGTAGTTATGGAAGTTCTGTTGCCCTCGACCCCTGCCTCTTTTGGCCCTAGGTGGTATGTTTGACATTTCATTGTCATCGCTGTTCTCAGATCCACTGTTAGAACCTCTCCTGGATGAGGTTGTGCTCGAGTCTGAGTTGTAGTTGGTTCCTGGGGGGACATAGTCTTCTTTGAGGTAAGGATAGACTTTTTCCTTCGAGAACCTCTTGATGTCCTTTTGGAGTTTGGCCACTTTTTGGTTCATGAGGTACTCCTTATGCTCTGCCATTTCTTTATTAAGTTCGGCCAATCTGGTTTTGAAACCTGTGTTTTGTGCCGCAGTCTTAAGGGCTGCCTCGGCCGCCTGAATGCGGACTAAGAGGGCATCTGCTAGTCGTTTTGCAGTATTCACGATGAGGATCAAAAGGTCGTGGGTGCACTTCCACGATACTTGAGACCACTCAACTTTAAACTGTCCATCTTCCCAGAAAATCCTGGGAAAGTTCTTAACTATCAGGCCATTGGGAGCAATTTTGGCTTTGAAATATTCAGCCATCATCGTTTCATGTATTGTAATCCTTATCCATTCCCGTTTAAGATCTGCCAAAGATTGCCACTCAGTAGTGTTGCTCACTGAGGCTGTTTCTACATCTATACCAAAGAGTGATGGAGTTCTCATAATTGCCGCTGCGTCCTCTTCCCCGAAACTTAGTCCTTGACCTTCCATATTGGTGGAGTCAAGGGACGCGTTCCTGGTTGAAGAGGGATCCTTCAAAATTGAAGGGTGGTAGAGAAGACTGAAAAGAAGGTGCGCTACCCACTAGGGGTAAGGTGCGTGACTAACCAATGTGGTATAACAGTCACTAGGTGGGGGATATGAACAATCTAACCCGCCAGGATTGAGCTCCCACGGTTTGCACCGTGCATAAGCAGTCGTCAAGAAGGAGGGAGAGGGATCAGTCGATCAGATGGGCACCAATTACCACCCAGAGAGAGGGAGGAAGGTCCAGTATCAGCTTGTGCCCGTGTAGACTACACGTTTCAACAAAGGGGGTTGCTGAACTGTTCCTAAAGAAGATTAAACAGATTGGCTCGACCGAAGGTGTGTATTTTACACCTTTGGGCATCCATTATGTTGGACGTGTTTGCCTCACACACCCAGAAGGGTGTCATGCTTCATCATAGGCGTTGCTCCTCGTCGGGGAGGCGGTGCAATCCCCGACGGGCTCACCTCAGAGAGGGGCTCTTTGGCGGAGATCTTTTTGTCCAACAGCCTATTGGTGAAGTGCGGGTATGTGGGTCAGGGCAATCAGTATCCTGAAGAAAAAGAGTGATTTAAAATGTAGCAGGGGGTGCCGGAAACCACTTTATTCTGGGGGTCCCCCTACTGCAGTTAAAAAGTGGCAATAGCTCGCTGGGTGACGGCAGGTTAGGTAGCGTAACCCTAAACGAGACTAAAGTGAGGGTTGGTCAACATGTTTCTCGCATGGGAAGTTCCCGCGATTCGTCAGGACCTAGTGAAGGTGAAAAGTTGTTAAAAGGGATTAAAAGGAAACCAGGCTAGTGTCATGTGTCTCATGTGATTTACCTCAGGGGATTTACCTCAGGGGATAATCCTATGCCTAAACAATAGGGAAAAAAGAAGAACATGGTTAAACAGTTATAACGTTCTCTAGTAAAGGCATCCACGGTCACAGCCAATACAACAACAAAGTGCAGTGAAATAGCGATAGTGTGTGGGAATTCACACGACCAAAACATGCCAGTGTTGTCGTCGGGTGTAGTGTATAGTGAACACTCTTCCACACTGTGTGCGTGACTAGTGTGGTGTGAATTAAAAACCAGTGTAATTAGAAACTGCAGCAGCAATCTCAAGGAGAGTATCTTGGCTATAGAGTAGTGAACGTCAACAGTGGTGGTGGTTTGGTGTTGACTCACCTAAAGGTCTTGGACTAATTGCCACCTGAGTAGTCGGCGGGTCGGTACAACAGGGTTTGCCTATAGTTCTGGCTGAAGGAGGGGAAGGAACTGTTAACTTTGGGAGGTACAAGTAAAATAAACCCCTGGTAGAGGTTGAGGAAAAGTTGACTATGGCATAGAGTGTTGCCAGGTGTAGGAATGGGAAGGGATTGTCTTACCTCAAGTTACCCGTGTCCGTGCGAAGTCACCTACCCATCACCGCCGAGCTCGAATAGGTAAAGGCGCTCGGGGGCGTGTACTATTTATAGGTGACCTCGTCATAGGTTGCGCCAGTCGACGCCCACTGTGTGGATCACGTGTTATCTGGTGTGGTAGAAACAGCCATAGTTGAGTGGTGTTGGATAGAGTAGAACTATGTAGTCCGGATACAGTGGGTCAGTAAATTTGAGGTGGATCAGACAGGGAAAACTCATAGGAACTAGTAAAAGTAATGTAGTGTACAGTCTGGACATGAAAGGTTATTAACCGGCTGGTAGATGGGACAGACAGTGGCTAGTTTAACGAGTGCCAGGGAATATCTTCATTCAGCCCTTGTTTGTCTGTGGAGAGGCGGTGAACCCATCTTTGTTCTTTACGGAACAGGGCATTCTTTGGGCAGTTGGGACTGGATTCAAGGACCACCCACCTGATTGAGTCCGCGTTGTGGTGGTTTTCCACATAATGTTTGCACATTTTGGTGTGTGTTTTCTTACACCGAAAATTGCTGCGGTGCTCAATGATTCGTGTCTTAATTGGGCGGGTTGTCATCCCAATGTATTGGAGACCGCATGGGCATGTGAGCATATATATGCAGTTGGTGGTATTGCAATTAGTGTGGCCCCGGATTTCCCAATTAAAGGTATCAGAAAGTTGTATTGTTTTTTGGGATGTAGTGTATTTACAAACCCCACAATTGCCGCATGGGTAATGGCCGGTGACCGGGGGTAAATTCCATAGGGTCTGTTGGGAGCACTTCTTGGTCGTTTTGGGTCTAGTGTTGATAAGAATGTCTTTCACGTTTTGTGACCTTTTAAATGCGAACCTTGGTTGTTCGAAGTTTATATCACCTGTGTTAAGGATCCCCCAATGGCGTTTGATTGTGCTCTTGATTCTGTTAGATACGGGGGTGAAAGTTGTGACACAGGTGATAGGCTGGTTCTCAGTGGGTGTTTTTTCCCGTCTCTCCAGTAGGGCTTCTCTGTTATTGTTTCTGGCCCGTTTATTAGCTATAGCGACCTCTCTTATTGGGTAACCTCTGTCGAGTAGATTCCTAGACAGGATGGTGGATTCTTTTTTGTAATCTGCGATGTCACTGCAGTTATGCCTGATTCAGAGGAATTGCCCGAAGGGTAAATTCGAGCGTAAAGCTTTAGGGCGGTGGCTATCGTAGTGTAGCAAGCTGTTACGATCTGTGGGTTCCCATTCCTACACCTGGCAACACTCTATGCCATAGTCAACTTTTCCTCAACCTCTTCCAGGGGTTTATTTTACTTGTACCTCCCAAAGTTAACAGTTCCTTCCCCTCCTTCAGCCAGAACTATAGGCAAACCCTGTTGTACCGACCCGCCGACTACTCAGGTGGCAATTAGTCCAAGACCTTTAGGTGAGTCAACACCAAACCACCACCACTGTTGACGTTCACTACTCTATAGCCAAGATACTCTCCTTGAGATTGCTGCTGCAGTTTTTAATTACACTGGTTTTTAATTCACACCACACTAGTCACGCACACAGTGTGGAAGAGTGTTCACTATACACTACACCCGACGACAACACTGGCATGTTTTGGTCGTGTGAATTCCCACACACTACCGCTATTTCACTGCACTTTGTTGTTGTATTGGCTGTGACCGTGGATGCCTTTACTAGAGAACGTTATAACTGTTAACCATGTTCTTCTTTTTTCCCTATTGTTTAGGCATAGGATTATCCCCTGAGGTAAATCCCCTGAGGTAAATCACACGAGACACATGACACTAGCATGGTTTCCTTTTAATCCCTTTTAACAACTTTTCACCTTCACTAGGTCCTGACGAATCGCGGGAACTTCCCATGCGAGAAACATGTTGACCAACCCTCACTTTAGTCTCGTTTAGGGTTACGCTACCTAACCTGCCGTCACCCAGCGAGCTATTTCCACTTTTTAACTGCAGTAGGGGGACCCCCAGAATAAAGTGGTTTCCGGCACCCCCTGCTACATTTTAAATCACTCTTTTTCTTCAGGATACTGATTGCCCTGACCCACATACCCGCACTTCACCAATAGGCTGTTGGACAAAAAGATCTCCGCCAAAGAGCCCCTCTCTGAGGTGAGCCCGTCGGGGATTGCACCGCCTCCCCGACGAGGAGCAACGCCTATGATGAAGCATGACACCCTTCTGGGTGTGTGAGGCAAACACGTCCAACATAATGGATGCCCAAAGGTGTAAAATACACACCTTCGGTCGAGCCAATCTGTTTAATCTTCTTTAGGAACAGTTCAGCAACCCCCTTTGTTGAAAAGGGACATGTGCAGTCACCTCCACTGTGGTAACTCAAAATCAGGGGTAGTTCTTTCTCAGTTCTGGAGGGAGCAGGCCTGACTGGAGGAACAAAGGGTTGCCTTCTCCAGGTCTTGGCCTACATTTGCTTGTAAAACGGTGGGCCCTTCACAAATTAGTTAGGTTCATGGAACTAGCATTAATGGTATTCCTGCAAGGAGAAGAAAAACACCTCTTGCTGCAAATGGGTTCTGCCCATTCAGTATGCACAGATTTCTCTTTTTTCGGATCACCCAGTTTTAGATGTTCTACTGTGGGTGAGACTCAGTACATGTCTAATCCAAGGTACTCACATGCCTTTTAAGATAAGGTCCCTGCAAAGCACCAAGGATAAGGGGCACTTGACTGGTTACACATGAACACTTGTACACACCTGTGTGCACACATGTGCAGGCTTCACGCGAGAGACTACTGCTGTGTGCTGCCCAGTAACTATGCACTGGTAGCCTGGTCCATTGGGTCCATTGGGTCCATTGGGGACTCTGCAGGATTATATATTGACCTTGGGTAGGCCTTATAATGCTAGTGTATACTAATAAGTCAGTGTGATCTACTGTTTTTCTATAGTGACATTTTATTACAATCATAGGCGCAAACTGCCTTAGAGTGCAGTTTTGCTTCCCCTTGGTCTACTAAGGCCAGAGACATATCGAATTGGGGTGTCACCTGTGTGAGAAAAACAATTCTGCAAGTTCCAAAAGGATATTTGTACAATGTATGCATCATTCAGAATTGTCATATCACTCCATCTCAGCCCAGGCCTTCTGTTACCCTGATGTGGCAAATTTCTCTCAAGCAGCAGGAACAAAGGCCACCCCACACAAAAGGAGTAATTAAAAGTGCTTTCTTCAGATCCTGCTCAGGAAAAGGTGGTAACAGAAAATCTGCAATTTTGAATTAACTGTCACTCTGCCCCAAGTGCTGTGGACAGCTCAAGCCCACTGAATAAAGGAGGAAGCCCAGATAACTGGAGCCAAGCCAGGAAGGGAGCTTCTCTTAGAATTTTTGGTGTGAAAGGCCCTGGCAGTGATGTAAATGAGGGGTGGCGCTGAGCCACCAGGAGCAGATGTGAGCAGTGACTCCTGGGTGATGCCATTTTGAACTGTCCCAGCCGACTGTGCATGAGGGTTGGGACAGGGATTGGAGAGATGACGTGGCACCATTGGATTGATCAAGGGGTTCCTGGCTTCTGGATCCTTCTACTCTCTTTTAAACACTATTGTACAAGGGGGAGACTCCTCTTGACTGGTGATTTCTCTGAGTTTCACTGCCGGACCCTGTGACCTCCACAGAGAACTGGATAGAGAAACCATCTGATGCCCAGAATGGACCAAAGACTCTGCACATTGATCCCAGGACCAGTGGGTCTCCCTAAGAACCAGTGAGGCAGCCACCCTTATTCCCCCTGAAGACCAGTTGGGGGAAAGCTGTGGACTTTAGCACCCAGAAACCAAGACCTGGAGTAAGGCATGCTCAGGACACCAGGAGAACCAGATCCTTATAGACTGCATGGCTTTGGGAGGTGAGAAGGTCTGCTGCATTTGCCCCTGGTGGCTACAGCTCACCACCATGACTAAAATGAGCCCAAAATTGGCCCAACCGGACTAGAGTTAATGCATTTTACCGATTGATGACCTGTTACCGGTGTGGAATGGGACTCCGTCGCCGTTTCCTAATTTCCCCCCGGGTGGATCAGGGCCCGGGGGTTAGTGCAGATGTTATTTTATTAATTTTCTCAGGCAGGGGGCATGTGTGCCCCTCCCGGAATCTTTGCTGGCCCAGGGACCCCAAGCCCTGGGCAGTTTCCTCTTAAATGGTGATTGGGACTCCATCTCCGGCCCTTAAAACAAAAGGAGAAAGGGAGAGAGTAGTCACACCCCACAGATGGCAGTGGCTTTCCACCCTCTCCCTTTGCCCACAACACGAGCGCACAGGGAGAGAAGCACCACTGGCTTCTGGGCCCACACACAGAGGTGTGGGTCACAAGAGAACTACAGAGGCTGCTAGATGTCAGCTCCTTGTGATGTCCCGATGGAGATCGGGCGGGACCGGGCAACACCAGGATAAACAAAAGAAAGCACAAACAGGAAGTACCGCTGTTATGATGAATGCCCTGTGTGGCTTCCTTATTTAAATACTTCTCTGACCTTGTGGAGGTCACCAGAGTATAGGAGCACCACCAACGATTTCAGAAAGTTTTGTGGGGATTGTAGCAGTTACAATAGCCCCCAGCAATAATGTTTTAAAACTGACTCTGTGTTTGGGGGGGTCATAGAATCCAGGAGCTCTACAAGATTTTCTTAATGTTTCTAAGTACGCCCAAGGCAGGAGATTTTGCTCTACAGCTGGGAATGCTGCACTCTCTAGGTGCTTATTCTGCGGTTGTGATTATTGCAGCCGGAAGTGTATAAAAAAGAGCCATGTACTGAATCGAGCCACTCTGAAGTCTATGGTTGCAAAATATGATGCTCTCTAGTGGCTGATTTTATAATTGCATATTCATGGATGTAACGTTTATTAAAAAAAACACACAGCTACATGTTTTGCTCATTTTAAATGCTTTATTGAGATAGTTATGATTGCAATGATTATCCATCACAGTGAATATTTGTTATTAACAATAATATTTGTATTTATATATTTTCATTATTATTGATGATTGCATTAAAATACCCAGTTATGTATTTAACATGTGGTTTGATGAGCCTGACCATTTGACCAAGCAAATAGACATACAGTGTATATTTGTGTAACTCCTTTAGGGGGGTCAAAGGTGATTATATATTGTCATCCATGGTACTTTCCATCTACCAATGTGTATGTTTTTTAACTGACTGGACAATCATTTTTTGAGTGATATTATTTCATGCCAGTGAATGATGATTACTAGCCACATCACCTCTCCCGAGTAGGCCTTGGACTGCTCCGCTTTGCTACCATAAGAGAGTGAAGTACTTCAATGGGGTGCTTGGTTCCCAGTAAGGAGAATTGTGGACCTATTACTTGTGCAGGTGCACAACTGAAAACCCAATTTCCTACACCTCCCCTCACCCAGGCCATGGCTCCTATTCTGGGAACAGTTATCACACTGCATAAAGGTCAAACTCTGGCTATGCAGCTGCTGGAGGGCTAATGAAAATTAGCCTACTTGAACTTAAGGCAGGGAAAATGTAACTGTCTGAAAGGTATTTTTCCTAAATATATTAAAAATAAATCTACCTTCACCTTTGAATTGGATGTTAATAAATATTAAAATGCAGTGGTTGAACTATTTTTCTTTTTTTACACAACCTGAAATAGAAGAATTCATATTTAAATTGTACTCTAGTTTTCCTCATAAGACTGCTCGAGCCATACACAAAATAGCGTTTGGAGCCTTATCACTATTGGAACATGGTAACAATACATTTCTACATTTTCCACATTTAAATACAATGCTCCCTACCTTATGGGCTATATAGGAGTGACCTATTAATATTTAAAACAGGGGAAGCTCCTCCGTTGGAAAGGAGGAGCGAAGCTCCACTTAATATCCTCCTGAGATCAAAATAAAATGGCAGTTCATTACCATTTAATTTTTCATCCCCCATCCCTAGCATCAGTACAGGGGCAGAGCTGCTGCTGACTGACAGCAGCAAGGAGGAGAGTGGGTTGTCTAATGCACCATTTAAAGTGTGAATGTCTTTTTGGCTGACTGTCTTGCGACGGCCAGCCACTCATGCGCACTTTAAACCTCTCAACCCAGCTTTCTTAAGATAGCTGGGTTGAGAGTAAGTCCAGGCCCCCATTGCACCGTGGAGTGCCAAGTGAGGCTGCTTCCCCCAATGAGGGCTCTGCTCACATAACGCATGTGAGCAGCACCAGTATTGGTCAAGGGAGTTCCCTCATCTGTTTCCAGTTCCCGCAAAGAAGACGTCATATTAGATACGTTTTATTTTATTTATTTATTTTGCCGGTGCGCCCCACCCCTCCTGATGAAGATGCCAGCAACCACTGGTTTAAAAATGAGTTCCTTCCCCCCAATAATGAGGATTAATTTGACAGCCTAATTCCAGTGTTAAACTGCAGCAATCAGGCTACACTGGTAGGCCTGAATCCATGTTTCCTTTGTTACACTGGAGGATTGCACAATACATGCCGCAGCCTATATGTGACAATTAACTTTCCATTCCAGGGGTGTATTTTTGCAACATCCACTATGCCCTTATGGAAAATAAAATACTCCTATTGAGAGTTTGCCAAATATACCACTTTTTATGGGTCAGAGCAAATGCACTGTGGCTGGATTAGCAATGTCAGCAGGATCAGCCCTAAACAAATGAGGTTTATCACACCAAAAACAGCAAGTTCTCACAGTCCTTATTTCCAAGTGGGTCAGAATTCCAGTATTTTTGCATCTATAATTACAGAAATTTGAGGGATCAGAAAATATTGTACTTAAGAATAACATTTGAAATCTGGGCATTATTTAGAAATGTAGAATTACTTCGGGATGAGTGTTTCTGCACCATTTCCCTTCAGTAGGTCCCTATTTGTGTGCTTTATTCCACACGCACATTCTGCCAGTATTTTGCCGACAAAATGTCTGGTGGAGAGACCAGAAATTCAGGAGCCACCCGTGCAGGTAAAAGTGGTGGGGTTATGGGGTTTGGTTGGGGGGGCTAACTTGACAGACGACAACGAGGGAAAATTAAATAAATAATTATTTTTCTCTTATCGCCGTCTGTCGATTCACTCCCGCACCCCGCCTCACCGCACCACCGCTCTTACCTGCAAAGGTCGCTCTTGCAGAAATGCACTTTTCCAAAGACCTTCTAATCACGATTCAGCTATTAATTCAAGTTAAGGGACATAAGACAGGCCCTTACACCCCCTGTAGCTCATGGGGGCCCGCAACCTTTCAGGGGCCCCTCGTCACATTCTGCAGGGAAGTCCATTAATTTGTTTTAAGCCACTGCTCAAAATTACCTGCTGAATTATTATTACCTCTGGCCTTGTAATATGGGCCTAAGTTGGAAAGTTTTGGTAACTCTTGGAGTAAGTGTATGGGCTGCTGACACCCCAGCTAGCCAACAGAGCAGTAACCATACCTCTGATTCCGAACAATACTATCTGGATCTCATGTGAAAACCAGAACACTAGACTTGGTGTAGCATAATTTAGTTCAAATTAGATGCATAGATCCACAGTGCATGTGTTTGTGATACACTCCACACCATCCCCCAACTATTCTACAATATTCTTTGCTGTAGTGAATCTTCTCAGTAGAGACATGTAAATGGTCCCTGCAGCTATGTTTTCCGCCTAGTTATGGGTATGCCACATGTGCCACATATTCAATCATCACTTGCTGTGGAAGCTGCAGATTTTAACAAAACAAATGTTTTTTTCCAGCTCAAAAGGATCAAGGACTACTAAAAACCAGGCAACATGTGTTGCCAAACAGTGGCAGGTCTTTTGCAAAGGTTGACTGGTCCCGTTTCTGTTGCTTTTTTGGGGGTGTTTCAACTGGTACTAGTGAGGTGAAAACTTTACACAGTGTTTACCTGTCTAACAATTACAAAATAGGGAAGTAATACTGTCACAAAATGTGCCGATGTTGCCTTTTCTTGCCACACAATTTAGTCGACCCTGCTGCATAATTTGGTTCTCCCCTGCCTCATAATTCCAGTGGTCCTGAATAAGGTGCATGAGTGTTACAGGCAGACGGTAAAACAGTTCAGAAGAGCTAAAGTGCCAAGCTGCAGAAATAGTAACGCACGATCTGGGCCCACGCCCAGGTAGCTAACCTCAGAGGCCAGCCTGCTTTAAAACAATCACTCCCCTGCTCTTAGACAGTGCAAATCTGCTATGCACGTTTCTTTTTCCAGTCCAGTATTAATATGACTGCAGGAGGAGAATATTTTCACTTTGAGTGGATCAAAGAGTGCAGAGAATGAATTCATTTTGGCCAGTTCGTATTTCAAGACCAGAATTCTGAAAGGTAACCCCTAGCGCACGAGCACCTCCTGACACATTGTCTGGCCCTGTGGGAGTGGTTACAGTAAAAGGTGCAGAGCTCTACAGCATGAAATCAAATCCCAGTTGCTTTTTTTCCAGATGCATGCCGTCATATCGCGGAAATCCCTATACTTTTTGTCGTTTCAGTTACACAATGTAATATGGGATCGCACAGAATACGGTTCGTCCTACAGGAAGGCGCCCTCACCGCCAAAGCTTTTACACGACGCTCTTGCAAAAGCCACTTTAATTGGGATGTTTCTCTCGAGCACAAGCAGCGTTTAAGTGAACTAAACTGATAGGGAACAACCACGAGAGACTTGAAGAGGCCGTTTTTTTCATTATTAAATGCAGCGGTCTCATATAACAGGATGTGTTTAAGTGCTATCAATTGTACCGCATGAATTGATACCGCCCAAACTAAGTGCACTTACATTCTTGGCTGCTCAATAGCCTACCATGTGATTTCACTTGTCAACAGGACAAACTGTACTCCTATCACGTTACTTCCGCCCTGGCGGCCCCTTGAGCGCTGCTGTCTGGAAGTGTCGTCGCATGCACGCGACCGGAACGCTTTGAGATTCCTGTCAGAAGAGAGGAAACAAGATGCCTGTGACAGCGTTAACACCCGGTGGCCGGCGGGGCATCGCTTACACAAAGGGTTAACAGCGCGAACGTGTACACTAGACTCGAAGCCTCCCCCAGGGCATTTATGATGACCTTGCGCTGGCCAGGCTGAGGCTCTATGAAGTGTTACACGGTCAGGGACAGGGAAGTCGGTTAATAGAACTTATATAGTAGCTAGATGTATCCTTGTCACACTTCATCTAAACTGATACATTGGGATGGTCCGGCAGCTCAGACCTGGCAATTACTGTCCAATTCCAATCTACTCCACACTGCCACTATAATGAAAAATAATTAGGAACCTGAAAATGAGTTTTCGCATGAAATGGTTTCAGCGCCTGGACACAATCGCCTTTGGCAGATGGCTGTGGGTTTGCTTTAATATAATAAAGACAGTTAATCATCTCTAAAGAGTGCGCTGAATGAATAAACCTTTAGCAGCACTTTCCCCATTCGAACGCGACTGCTGATCGCACATTTTAATGCGCTGTAGCTTAGGCCCCGTTCAAGACTGTCGTGAAATGAACACTGCAGCCCCTCTCCCGCTCGGAATTAAAGCAAAGGCAAAAGCAATTCCAGAAATCCCGTGTGCTCGAGGCCGACAACAAACTCATTGCTACTGTCCATAAAAGACAAAAGCAGAATAAATAATTAGAGGTAATCTATACACATAAATGTTGATTTCCAAACCAATGATATTTTGCAGTAAAAATGAAGGAAACATTTTGTGCTCTCAAAAGATAATATAAACGCAATGATCAGACTTTGACACTGTGCTATATAGGCGAATATTTACTCAAGTAGCTCTCAAATTGCAGGGGCCTATTTACGAGCCGGTTTGCATCGTCTTTGCACCACACAACATGGTACTTGCATGACCTGAACCTTAAATACGATTTATGAAGCAGTACAAGCCCACTTTGCGTGGCCCTGAGGGGGTCTATAAATCTGGGGCAAAGCAACGCTGTGCACATCTCTGCATTGCCTTACTCTGGCAAAGGGTTGTGCTCCATGAGCATTGCATGGGTGCTCCCATGCAACTCCAATGGTTTTTGACGCATCCCCAGATTTACCAGAACTGGGAAACCTGGGTATGCGTCAAAAAGATATGCCTTCCCAGGAAAGGCATAAGCAGGAGAAATATCTTTATTACTCCTTGCTGCTTCCTCCTTCTATGAGTGCTGCAACCTGCAGCACAAACAGAGTAATATGCCTCTCAGGATTATTTTTGTTAACCCTGGGCGAAGCACTATGCTACGCTTGCGTAGTTTGTGAAGGTTGTGCAACTTCGCACTATACGAACTGCACGTAGCACAGTGAAAACACGCGTAGCGTAGTGTTGCAGTCATTTTTTGCTTGCTCGCGGTCCTCAGCATCAAGTTGGCGACCACGAGCAAGCAACATCAAGTTGCCGATCGCGAGCGTGGAAAATGAACCTCCCGGTGAGATTCTCAACGCGGGGAAGTCAGGTTTCTCATTGCGAGTGGTCGCGTATGCTCGCGACCGCTCACGATGAGAAACTACCAGTCCGCGTTGAGAAAGCTGCTGCTCAAGTAAAAATCTACTTGAGCGGCAGAAAACTACAGCTGGCACTGTGCAAGATGCCGGTTTCAATGATTGCACAGTGCCAGATGCCTGTCCGCACTGTGCAATCATTGAAAACGGCATCTTGCACAGTGCGAACAGGGTCCTACGCAGTTCGCGTAGTGATACGGGTAGCTCACGTAGTGCGAAGTGCACTTCGCGTAGCTACGTGTAGCGCTACTTCGCGAACTACGCCCAGCCCTAGTTTTTGTGCACGAAGATGTTTCTTCCTTCACAGAAACAGTCCTGCATACAACGCAGGCACCCTTGCACTATGGTGCAAGGGTGCCTGCATTGATTCTAGGCTGACAGTGAAGAGGAAAGGGCAGGAATGTGTCGTAATGTCTTAAATACAGCACATTCCTGCCCTTTAAATGTCACGCAGTGCAGCAAGGTGAATTGCTTTGCTGCGTTGCATGACATTCTCGTAAATAGGACCCTGGATGCATGGGCAGATGCAGCGAATAAGTGGCGCGAGGAAGAGCTGAGTCAATAAGGGTAAACTATGGGCCCAGAATTGCTAAAACTTTGTTCTGTGTTTATTTTATTGTTGTGAAGCAAACTGATGCAAAGTGTTAAGCAGGGTTTTTACTGTCCAATGCAAACCAGGATTTGTGTGGGGTAGTTTCCCACAGTAACTCAAAGTTGAACTATGCACAGCTTTGCCTATGTTGCATCAAGGGGGTAGTTCATGGCTGTTGCAAGGCAACCACTCATGGGGCCCAATTTCGGAAAAGGTAAACTTAGACTTCAGTCCAAGTTTATGACTTTCGGTGTTCACAAAGGGAATTTATGAGTAGTATCTTTTCATCCACACCAGTTGTGCAATCTCCACACACCTGCAAATAATTAACACCGCCTGCAAGACCTGGAGACCTCCATGATCCTAGAGTACATTGCGAGACACCACAAAAGGCTCCATGGTCTCCCCCCTACAGCACCAGTGCAACACAGGATGCAGGTTATTGCAGGACTTAGCCACTGCAGTCACAGAGTTGAGGGAGGATGTCTGCCCTGTAATGGGCATTAAGAAGAAGTGGCAGGATGAGGAGAGGTGGGTGAAGAAGTCTACCAGTATAGAGATGGCCAGAACTCTCCCTGGTGTACAATCTGAACCCCACCTCCATCTCACCCATCTCAACCCACTGGAGAGGGATGTCTTCTCCACCATACATTCACACACGCTCCAAGTGCTGCTGTGGGCGTTGTCCTCAATGTGGTGCCAGGTAATATGCGATGATACTAACATTGATACTAAAGGAATAATGCCTGGGGGATGTGGCCAAGCTGTCGACCAAAATGATCGCACTGTGTTGAAGCTCTAGAGCCTGCTGCCTGTAAATACGCAGGTAGTATTTACCATTATCCCTGATCCACCCTAATCCTCCACTCCAGACTTGACAGGAGCCTGCCGGGCCATCTGAATGCCCGGGTACAGTGCCATGGCCCTCTCCATGTATCTCTGGCTACCGGGATGCGAGGAGGCCCAGTCCGCCTCGGAGTCCCTGTGGAAAATCGTTACGATTTGGTGAACATTGTCTGCGCCATCTTGCCTTTTTTCCGATGCCACACTTTTTGTCATACGTTCCCACCATTTGAGCTGTTTTTGATCAGAATCGCTCTCTGCACGTCCCTGACCCCCAACCCGGTTCTTCACCATCGCCAGCGCCCCCATGTACTAGTCACCCCCGCTCTCACATGCCTTGCGCGTAAGCGGCAGCCATTTTAAGCACCATGGCCTCCCTGCCCTCGCTGATAGCCAGCGCGTCTCTCACTCTCTCTCTTAACCTCACAGGCATCCCCCGCACGTTACAACCCCCTCGCTCTCACATGCCTCGGGTCATAAACCCCTCTTCAGCGCAGATCGGCCTCAGAATCCCATCCTGTTCCCAGCGCGACACCTCCCTTCATTCCTTTCATAGTCTCAGGCCCTTTGATGCAAACCCCCTTTTCCTGTGTGCCCGTCTGTCTTCCTTGTTCCCAAGCCACCACCTGGCCCTGCGGATACTGTTTATTACCCCGTACAGTAGGAAACCTCCCCTCCCCATCAAAGGACCCTCGAGCCGATCAAAAGCCCCCCTCTATGAGATCCGATCAAACTCCACGCATTCCGTGAATCGGCGGAATGTCCAGCTGCGCGATAATCATCACCTGTTGTGACCGGGGTGGGGAATTCAACTGTAAATGTATGTGGGAACGGGCCTGAATGTTCTTTCACATATCAAAGTGTTGCAAGAATGTGTTACGTGCAATAAAGATCATAAACCTGTGTATAAGAGGCCAGGCCTCAGAGATGTGGTTAGAGCACCTCGTGACGATACTTGCTATCCGAATTGATGTGTTCTCCTCCGGAGAGATTAAACCCTCGTTTCCTGCCTTTCAGTCTCCAGCGCCTGCTTCTTCATTGATTAATATTGGTGGGTCATTGAGGTGACATCGCCGGGCAACACTAAAGGGTCTTTGGTCACTGGTTGTCTTTGAACCCATTTACAATTGGCATCCCAAACGTGGGGCCCATCAGCGACTCGTGGATCCAGTGGGAGAGGTCCTGACGACAGAGTGAACGACTGCAACGATCGGAAGGTACCCTGTCCGATAGACCCTCGTCTGACAGCCGATCATCCGAACTTCACTGGTTCCGAACGGACCTCTCTCGAGTGATCTACGGTCCTGACTGGGAACCATCAGGAGTGCCACGAGGAGTACGAAGAGAAGAGGACGATCGGGCGCTGGATTCGGAAGACAAGAAACTGTCCATGCGGTCCGGGTAAGGTCGTGTAAACACGACAAATTGCGAAATGATTGATAATTGATGAAAAATACTAGTATTACTTTTTGTTAATTTATTTGGAGATTCGCTGTCTGCAAACGGAGAAACAACAGGCTCTCCCTTTACAAACAGTGAAGGATAGGTACGCGTCCGTTGGACCTATCTTTCTCCCCCACTGATCAATTGCCCCTCCCCATTGATTAACTGTTACGGATTGTTTTCTGGAGATTCTCTGTCTGCAAACAGGAAAGAATAGGTCCCCTCTTTGCAGATAGTGAAAGGGTAGGTGACGCGGACCTTTGCGGGCCTACTTATTCTCCCCATTGACCATTTTTTATTTTTTATTTATTGACCAAACACTGATTGCCCGCTATTGGTTCTTGAGGTATTCACTGCCTGCAAACAACGTAGAATAGAAATATTCTGTCTAGTCTTTGCACGCAGTGATAAGATAGGTAGTGCTGACTATTATCCCCATTGCGATCCGTCATGCCTGTCTTCTCCCCACTGGTTAGTAGCCTGTTTAGCCCGGACCGCTTATTAGAGATGAACCATCCGGCTCCGCTGGAAGGCACCCCTAATAAGGACATGTTTATGAAGCATGGATTGATCGCTATAGCCTATAGCAAGCTGTGGCATAAATATACGAAAAAGGATCGAGAAAGTCAGTGGCCACTGATAGGATCCTTCGATTTGGACAAAATAGAAACGGTAGAAATAGCCCTTCGTAATAATAAGACAACGCCTATTATGCTCGATAGTCTCGGTATGTGGCGCAAAGAACCTACGCAACGAAAGGAAAGAGACGAAGTCAGAGTAGGTAAAGAAACGCGACAGACAACCCTCCAAACGTCTGGTAGGCAAAAGGAAGGGCCAGCGACGACACAGTTCCGAAGATTAGACACAAAAAGAGAACGGTGTAAAGGGATGTGCCGACAGGACAACCCCGAGACACAACGACCCAAAAGTAATCCCCCGACACTATGCACAGAATGAACAGATTTAAGGCAAAACCAATGTGCTTTTTGTAAATGTCTCGGACACTGGAAAGCCCAATGCCCGACACTACAGAACATAGGTAAGAGCGGAGGGTCGACAGAAATAACAGGCCGGCAGAAAGGGAAAAGGCGCGAGATAAAAACAAATCAGACTAACACGGACAGGACAGACAGAACCACCACTTTTGATTATGCTCGATGGCACAGATTTCGTCAGACCAATTTCAACGACATGTCTGAGTTCTGGGACTGATTGCTCCCTGTTGCCCCCCCCCACTCTGAAAAACAAAAGCAATTACAGGCCTGCGTAGACAATCCCCCGTTAGAAAAAGGACTCAAGGAAGCCAAGCATCTGTTATATAATTTAGGATTTAATTACGATAAAGATAACACACAACCAACGATAAATAGAAAAACTAGTAAAACATTCTTTAAAGTAAACTGTACTAATAGGAACAATACAAACATATTACGCTCACTCCGGAAGTTCTCAAAATGTAACAAGTCAACGGTCCCGCCCATCCGGAAGGTGAAACACACAGCGCGTGTGGGGCGGGGCCAGCCATCAGCCATAGACCAAAAGGAATCGCCGACGAGAAGGTACAGGAGGTTCCATGGGCCGACATGAAATGGTCTTCCCATACTCTCCTTCCTGGGGTGACGTCCCCTGGGCCACGAGTAGGGAGGGGGCGGATGCAGATGACCCCCTCCCTCGTATCTCCTGGTCCGGCCATCACAAATTCCTCCATCGAACTGGTGCAGGGGGGCTGGGAGGGAGAGGCGACGTGGACGAGCCTCTCCCACCTCCACAGGTAGGAGGTCTCCCAGCCCTGGCCCGGCGCCGAAGTCCTCCAGCCGGGCGATGGACCCATACTTGCGCAGCACAGAACGTGCAGTATCCAACGGGCTTATATTTGCGCAGCACCGGACATACAATGGTCCCCCAAGAGTCGGAGTCAGGGGTGTAGGGTGGTCATCATGTGCACCCCTGATTCGAAGGGACGGCGTGGGATGCGCTGGGAGAGGGAGGCGGCGCGAACGAGCCTCCCTCACCTCCCCAGGTGGAGGCTCCACAGCTGCACCCTGGCGCCCCGAACCAAATGTCCTGCTCCAACAGCATGGTGTCCTGTCTTTGTCGCCACGAGAAGATTCTTCCACTCCTGAAAGACACGACGAAGGGCGGCGGCTGCAGGGTCTCAAAATGGCGTCTGGGCCCTCTGGAAGGCGGGTATAGGCCGCTGGAGTAACTTTGTCCGGTATTGCAACTCAGGCGCTTGCCCACCTGGGCACGAGCCCCCACCTCCGACAACATCCCCACAGCTTTGAAGATTCTACCAGAGTCCCAGAAGCCCTCGGCCCCTACAGGCTTCCGGTAGGGAACAACTGCCTTGATCACAAATGAAACGACCACGACATAGCCACAAGATGGTGGTGCTCTCGTGTCTGCACCAGCTTCAGTCTGAACCATCCGGGAACATTGTGGGCTAACGAATTCGAGTAAGTTCCGGCTGAACCTCAACGTGACCTGGTAGGGAAGATTCTACTCCCTCCCCTTTTGATTGACGGTTCACATTACCAGCCCCTCTGTTAGCACAGGTTTTCGAACTGCCGAAAGGGATTCTGGTGCAGCCAACCCGGCATCGCCCAAAATGGCGCTGGTATCAATAGGAACTTACGGACACCTCGTGGTGTACTTTGACTAACAAGACTTGATGTTCTGAGTTATGTATGTGAACCTTTGTACACTTGACGAAAAAGGGAGGAGGGTTCACTTGGCGAACATTTGAAAGGATCCCGTTAAAATGTTGATTTCAATGTACGATTTATTATGATATTTATTGTAACCGATAAATAACGTAGCTTGCGACGCACGCCCACGGTATACATCTAGGAAATGTGATTGCAATTAGTCTGACTGTGTTTCAATTTATGAAATAAATACCCTCTGATCCCTCAATTATTTAAAGACGTTTTTAGTTCCTTGCGAATAACTAAGTAGACGTTTTTCAATGTTTTTAAATACTGCAAAATAGCCCCCCTATTGTATGTGCTTCAGCCATTGCCGTGTCCGACCAAATACGATTGCATTCACATATTTACTTACTGAACGATTATGCAAATAAAGGTTTTCCAAACTATGAACAGGTATCGCATACTTTTGTAAATGTGGGAATCGGCGGGAGGGCTATTTTGTGCGCAACCGTTTTGCTCTCTTTTTAAGGTTATTAGAAAAATGGCTGTTCGGCCCCGACTAAGTTCAGGAACTAACGCATAAAGAAGGACCTCAACTTCTGAGAATGGGTAAAAGCAAAGCGGTATGAATGTTAGAATGTTATAAAAGGTATGATGCTCGAAGGTACTAAGGGACAGGGTTGGCCGAAGGACTGATATGCCTTAGAACATCACAGCGTTGGGAATGATTTCAGGATCCCGATAGCTGGATACATCCACAAACCAGATACCTCGCGCTAGGCGCCTCTGATTTCTCTTTAGCGTTTCCCTACACACAATCTATAACGCCACACTCGGACCCCCCCCCCTTTTTGACTTCGGAAACTAAGACCCTAGGGATTCTATCCCGAGGAGATAAGACGAGTATGTGGTAAGTAAAGAACTTTCGTGCCCATACCTTTGATATGCTTGAATGTTGTTCCCCCTCCCTTTTCCCTCTTTTTCTCCCTCTGCAGGTTACAATGGAATCACGATTAGGGTATCGTAACAGATCTGGAGCCACGTCACGTCCGATACATGAAACGGACTAACGGTGCAAGATGACACCAAAAGGCGCCCAACTCAATGCACGTCCTTCTTGTACCTGACCTAATGCTCTTCCGTCCCAAACTGCATGCTTTCTACATTCTAACACAAACCCAAAATGTCTCATGCTGGGTAATGCACTGAATAGCCTAAATAGTACATGGCCACTCTCCATGTCACACGTGTACTATTTAGCCTATTGTTGATCTCTCTCTCTCCCTCTCTATCTGTCTCTCTCCCTCTTTCTCTCTCTATCTGTCTCTCTCTATCTCTCTCTCTCTCTCTCTCTCTCTCCTCCACTCTTTCACTCTTCCTAGCGACTGGCACCTAATTGGCGAACCACTACCCCTGGTGCACCACCTGATTGGCTCCAAATACCACAAGTATTTGCACAAATTTGTCTTAAATAAAATTGCATCGATACCACGTTACTACCTCTCCTTTTCTGCTAAATATTGATGAAAACTAGATTGGCCGAAAAGAAAGGGATAGGTAAGACGACTACGGTTCCCTAATCTGACCCGTAATGAGGGACTATTTGTCAGTGGCTTCTATGATAAAATGTCTCTGGTAACGTGACCTTCCCCGTCCCAAACTGTCTCAATGCCCCAATCAGTAAAAGCGATCGAGACATACCCGCCTTCCCAGGACACCATCAGTTTTGTATCGGCTGCCCCAGACGAGAATTTGAAGAATGTCCCTTGCTCCAATTCGCTGTGTTCCTAGTTGTTTTCCATAAGACCCCACTCACCCCAAGGATGAGTTTAATGGTTATCGCAAGCCCCCCGAGTTTTTAATGAAGTAGCCAGGTTGTAAGAAACGATGTAGAAATTAGAATGATGTTTACAAAGTTAAAATTAGATCGAAAAATGAAAGAACTTGTTGCAGTAAACCTTGTTGAAAATAAGATGTTTAGCTAAAAGATAGGACGCATTGATGTAATGGAGAATCATTTAGCCTATGTTCATTCCTCAGAAGGATGCCTATCAGACTATGGTGAATAACACGTTGCACTTTTCCGTAAACTACAAAGCCCTGAAGACCGGTCTAGCCTTGCAAGACTCGTACTAGGGAAATGGGTCTCTACCAAGAGAACTGACATGACTGTAATAAATGAATGTAATGAATGGGTATCAGACCTTGTACCATGACAAATGAATGTAATAACCAACAAAACGCCAAAGAAATAGCCACAAAGGGAAGTTGTTGGGAATCCAGCAAACCCATCATCAATTGTTTATGCGTTGGCTGCAAACCTCAAAGTAGCGGATGTTTACCCCAGTTGCTTGGTGTTGGGAGAGAAATAGATTTACGTAATTACCTTCCTCTGCAAAATCTCTAAAGACTGTCTTTTCAAACTCATTTAAGGGTACCACTGTCGGAGGAGAAAGAGACCGGATGTGGGAGCACGCGGCCTGACTGCAGATCGTGGAACCTCAGCGACCGAGGCCAAGGCGAGACCACAACAGTAAGGAGTCGCAGGACGAGGCACTGTTTCCGACAAAACTAAAGGAAAGGGCTGACCTGAGGCCCCTGCTCTATGATCGACGTGTGCCGAAAAGTCCCCGCTCTCTGAACCTGGTTATGGACCCGCCTGTCAAAATTCTCCGTCCCCCTGATCTGCTCCCGACTTGGCCCTGCTCCATCCCCGCCTCCTCCGACCTACCATAAGGACTACTCACACCCCCCCCCCCTTCCACCTGAACTTTCAAAATCCTCTAAAAATCCCACTGAACCATCCAGAGAAGGGTATTTCCTGCGACTAAAGGGAGGGAGCTCCGACTAAGTAGACCACGAACTATGTTAATCTCAGAACGGTGACCTAAACTCCACCAAGGGACACTCCAAAGAGAAGATGAACGAAGTATGTGGTTCTACCCGCTGCTGAGCGCCTCGAAGATGATGGAAGCAACAGGAAATACCCACCACAGAGACCCAAGAAACAAACAGACTCCACAACTCAAAGACAATTGCACTTTTCATCGCAATCCTTTTCTGCCTCCTAATAACTATGCTCTGAGTTATGGAAGAGAATGTACGTGCTCCGAAACCATAACGCATTTCTCCCATGAGGTCTGGCGAAACAAAAATGTACTCCCGCCCGCAGACCTCCAGCGACTCAACCCACATGAACATTCCTGTTGACAGAATGAATTGTAATACAGGTGCTCAGCAGTGCCACCAGAAGACGACAAAGAATGCTGAGAGCTCACTAATAATGGTCCACGACCATAAGACACTGGGAACCCTGATTATTGTTTTTATGTCTCATTTCTCTCCCAACCACCATTGAATTGACTGTGCTCCCACCGAGTACAAAAAGGGCTTACTTATATGATAACTTACCAGTTCCTATTCCGGATGATTATAAGCATCTATGGTCTGTACCCAACGCCCTCGCTACATAATTTTAGTCTGACATTGCATTACTATGACTTTTTCTGCAACAAGCTTAACGATGAACCCGCCTACTAGATGACAAGATTTTCAAATGTGATGTTTATAATGTGATATTTATGTACAGTTCCTTTGCCTAGGTCTCCATCCCCTTACTTATGACCACCGCAGTAGAGATAGATAGGAAATAGGCCAGCAAGATGTCTTGGAAATGTTAAAGGGAGGACTGTGGAAAATCGTTACGATTTGGTGAACATTGTCTGCGCCATCTTGCCTTTTTTCCGATGCCACACTTTTTGTCATACGTTCCCACCAATTTAGCTGTTTTTGATCAGAATCGCTCTCTGCACGTCCCTGACCCCCAACCCGGTTCTTCACCCTCGCCAGCGCCCCCATGTACTAGTCACCCCCGCTCTCACATGCCTTGCGCGTAAGCGGCAGCCATTTTAAGCACCATGGCCTCCCTGCCCTCGCTGATAGCCAGCGCGTCTCTCACTCTCTCTCTTAACCTCACAGGCATCCCCCGCACGCTGACAACCCCCTCGCT
Organism: Lissotriton vulgaris; assembly: GCF_964263255.1. Taxonomy (NCBI): domain Eukaryota; kingdom Metazoa; phylum Chordata; class Amphibia; order Caudata; family Salamandridae; genus Lissotriton; species Lissotriton vulgaris. The sequence continues at coordinate 637,557,197 of NC_141694.1, forward strand.
CTCACATGCCTCGGGTCATAAACCCCTCTTCAGCGCAGATCGGCCTCAGAATCCCATCCTGTTCCCAGCGCGACACCTCCCTTCATTCCTTTCATAGTCTCAGGCCCTTTGATGCAAACCCCCTTTTCCTGTGTGCCCGTCTGTCTTCATTGTTCCCAAGCCACCACCTGGCCCTGCGGATACTGTTTATTACCCCGTACAGTAGGAAACCTCCCCTCCCCATCAAAGGACCCTCGAGCCGATCAAAAGTCCCCCTCTATGAGATCCGATCAAACTCCACGCATTCCGTGAATCGGCGGAATGTCCAGCTGCGCGATAATCATCACCTGTTGTGACCGGGTTGGGGAATTCAACTGTAAATGTATGTGGGAACGGGCCTGAAGGGGAGATTCCGAGGATGTTCTTTCACATATCAAAGTGTTGCAAGAATGTGTTACGTGCAATAAAGATCATAAACCTGTGTATAAGAGGCTAGGCCTCAGAGATGTGGTTAGAGCACCTCGTGACGATACTTGCTGTCCGAATTGATGTGTTCTCCTCCGGAGAGATTAAACCCTCGTTTCCTGCCTTTCAGTCTCCAGCGCCTGCTTCTTCATTGATTAATATTGGTGGGTCATTGAGGCGACATCGCCGGGCAACACTAAAGGGTCTTTGGTCACTGGTTGTCTTTGAACCCTTTTACATCCCCACGGCGTCAGGGGCCCGAGTGAGCCTGAGGCCAGGGCTGCGGTGCCCTGCTGGACCCGTGCCACCATCCTTGAGACAGACCCTCCAGGATTTCACGATTTTGCCGTTTGCCGCGAAATCGGCACTTTTGTAAAAATGCTGCTATTTTTACATCAGTGCCCGTGAAATGCAGGGAAAAGGTTTTTACATTTGTATGAAGAGTGAACTGCAGAGCGAGCAAGGGCTGAAAGGAAATAGGGACTAGATGTCCCTCCTATTAGCTGGGATTAACCAGTATACTCTCATATGGATCAGTGATGGTAAATACCGACACCGCTGAAGGCAGCATTTACCGAGCATGTAATTTCGACAGCATTTCTGACTCGTTGCGCATGCCCGTTTAAGCTGCAGCAGATTTCACTGGGCAAAAAATTATATATGCAAAATCTTCATGGTGCACTGAAATTATACTTAGGGGCCATTTAGCGCGTCTACATGGATAGTGCAAAATGTGCCATGCCAAGCCACTGGTGACATTTAGAACTTGCAATTAAGGAAAAAACACATTTCCTTCACTCAGTGTTCAGAATTACAAGCTGCCCTGGTGGTCCCAATGAGGACTCATTTGAAGCTTCACGCCAAGTCACAGGTCCAGATTCCAATGGACACAAACTTGTATACTTTGAAATAGCAGCAATTAGACCGAAAAGCATTGGCAGTGCCAATATGTCTAGCTTATGAATACACTGTTAAGTCAGACCTAAAAATCAGTGTACGTTAATGGCTGCCCCACCCCCATCTGTACTGCTGCCAACAAAACTTCATAAATTATCTTGTTTTCAACTGCACTTTCATAACAGTACAATGTCATAAGTGTAGCCCGGAAGTTCAACCTCTAGCAGCTGGGAGATTAAACAAAATGATCAGAGCTGTGTGGAAGGCAAGCACTTTTCCTGTGGACACGAACAACGTATGCCCATTTGAACCATGTACCCTTGTCTCCCAACATGTGGGCAGAGCCAATTCCTCTCTCTAGTGATGCTCACATAATTATCTAGCAGAAGGCTGCACTGTCAAGCCAGACCATAAAAAGGCAGCTCCAAAAGGAATTTACATCCTCATTAGCAGGAGGCAGGAACTGATAAAACTGGAATGTGTCCTGTGCTGTGAAGAGCTCGTAGAAAGCATCCTGCTATCACATCAGGATCTAAACACAAAGACAACACTAAGGTAGTAGTTAATTACAAACAAAACCACTGGCACTGAAGGGCACTGCTTGTAGTGTGGTAGTGCTCCTTCTGAAAGAGCAGGATTCAGTCCTTCAAAGTGAAGTTAGCCAGTGGTTGACGTAGGCTGACCAACTGCCCCTTGATGTATGCTGTGGTAGGCTTAAGCAAAATGTGATTCACAACAGACCAATGGATGTAGAGAGCTGTCTTGAATCCCCTTTAAGTAAATATATTAGACATATAAATGCTATCAGATCAAAAGTTCTTGGCTAACGCCAGAACTAAAAAATGTCCTATGATTTGAAATAATCATTGATAAGCTTTGAGGATGAACCAGTGAACTGAATAATAACCAAAATGCAGTATTGTATAGGTCATGATTTCTGATCCTGAGAAAGGCTCAATCTCATAAGGAAGTTAAATTAAGTACCATAAAATAGGTAAAATTAACATCGAATGTCAAAAGGGCAGGAAATTCAGTCTGAGAACCTCACACCATGTTTAGAGCTCCTGCAACTCATTCTCCAGCCTGGCGGTGATTGTGTTTAAAAAATCATGCTATTAATGATGCTTCTACCTTGAAATACAAATCAGCGCATTTGAATGGATTTCTCTTTTTAGAGTTTACTGTTCCATCTATGCAGCTGTTGTTTACACTGCATCCAGGTCAGAAAACTTGTCAACAACATTCCTCTTAAGTTGTTTCAAATTGAATTGGATATGTGCTCTCAGGATCCCTCAACTTGGAGTTGTATAAAAAAGTTATAATTTTTCATTATTATTCATATTTTTTTCCCAAACCTATAAATAACAGCCTAACGTTGAGGTAATAGAGTGTGGTCAATGAATAGCATAACACGGATCATTTTTACGAAGCAAAATGTGATTGACCACAGACCAATGGATGTAGAGAGCTGTCTTGAATCCCCTTTAAGTAAATATATTAGACATATAAATGCTATCAGATCAAAAGTTCTTGGCTAACGCCAGACCTAAAAAATGCCCTAAGATTTGAAATAATCATTGATAAGCTTTGAGGATGAACCAGTGAACTGAATAATAACCAAAATGCAGTATTGTATAGGTCATGATTTCGGATCCTGAGAAAAGCTCAATCTCATAAGGAAGTTAAATTAAGTACCATAAAATAGGTAAAAGTAGCATCGACTATCAAAAGGGCAGGAAAATCAGTCTGAGAACCTCACACCATGTTTAGAGCTCCTGCAACTCATTCTCCAGCCTGGCGGTGATTGTGTACAAATAAGTTTAAAAAATCATGCTATTAATGATGCTTCTACCTTGAAATACAAATCAGTGCATTTGAATGCATTTCTCTTTTTAGAGTTTACTGTTCCATCTATGCAGCTGTTGTTTACACTGCATCCAGGTCAGAAAACTTGTCAACAACATTCCTCTCAAGTTGTCTCAAATTGAATTGGATATGTGCTCTCAGGATCCCACAACTTAGAGTTGTATAAAAAAGTTATAATTTTTCATTATTATTCATATTTATTTCCAAAACCTATAAATAACAGCCTAACGTTGAGGTGATAGAGTGTGGTCAATGAATATCATAACACGGATCATTTTTACGAGGGCTTAGTCTAAATTTTGTATTGGTAAAACCAATTAAATTAATTATGTTTTCTAACTTTACCTTTACCATAAACACATATTAGAGGCATTATTTTTATTTATTGTTTATTAAAGTTTAGATGTCTTTAGCCTCTTAAGTGCTGCGTCGGGGCGTTGGCCGACGGCAGCACTACCTCCCCAGTGCTGCGCACGGCCATTGGACGTCCATTCACCACTAGTTCCAATGGACAGCGCAGCACTGGGGAGGGATATTTGCGCCGCATCTAAGGTGTTAAAACATACAGTCTTCAAAAACAATAACATATTATATATTTATACCATATAAATACCAATTCATCATAATACACTAAAAGCTCCAACCCCTTTGTATTTACACTATAAGACACTAATCCAAACATTATTTAAGGAACTTAGCCAGTACACAAGTCACATAAAAAAATTACATCCGCGGGGATTATTTTTGTGCTACGCGGCTTTTTTCCAAAAGCCGCGTTACATGACGAGCTCAGCTCGTCATCCGCACACGACCACCGTGGCTGATGATGAGCTCAGCTCGTCATCAGCATCGAAGGGGTTAAGAGAAGTTCTAGTGCATCATTTCGACAATTTATATTATAGTTTTTTAAAAAGAGGTTTTAAAATCAAGCAACCTGGCCTATACAAATGACAATAATCAATTAAAACATGACCATTGAGATTATGAAATGGCAGTCCACATGTGCAGTTATTCTCTTGATCTAAAAGGGTTTCACATTTCTCAGCTCTTACATAATGTACTTTTAATCCTGCCCGGAACTTTAATAGTAATGAACATAGCCGAGCATCTGGTAATGCCAATAAATACGGGAATACATTAATATTTTCCCATGAATCTAACATTTACTTTGCTGAGGGTTTTTTCCTTACATATTCCAAGTCCGCCAGTCTAGATTCTCTTTTACAGGCTGATTTTAAATCTGCTTTACTGATTGGGGCATCAGCAATTTTTATTTCTAGCTTTCAGGTTCCTGCAATGTATTCCAATCTTTTCTTTACCTTCCTTGCCCACTGTAATTCACTTCTTTCTATTTCAGTGGCAAAACAGGCTGATATCTTCTGAGTATTTGGGGCCAATAATTTATCCAAAAGCACAGAGTTGATTTATATGCTAGGAAATTCCAGGCTTGCAAATTAGCTTCTAATCTTATTGCCTGGGATATTGCACCTTTGGGGAGGGCCAACAATTGTTTTAGGCATTTGTTTTAACACCTATCCCAACTTCCCTCCAAACTGATAACTAACAGCTCGGCCCCATAGAGGCATTGTGTGGGAACCATTGCATTATAAGCAGTCAGGAGAGGAGACCAGGAGGGGCCACTATAAGTCTTTTTGAAGTCCCACTGTTGTACCTAATGCCCTTGCCTCCACTCATTCCTTATGTAAGGTCTAACTCAGCTGACTGGTAAATGTAAAGCCCAGATACTCTATTATACTATTGCCTAGCTGACATTTATGTGGTTTAATTTTTTTCCTAAATGAAATTATCTTTGTTTTCCCATGTTTATTTTTATTACATTTATTGAGCACACAGTACCCGGAGGTTTCCCGGCACTTGCCTTGGGAACCCGTCCTGGCTTTTCCCTGTGAGATAGCCCCTACAGGGCATCCCCAAGGTGAAAGCCAGTCATCCCTCCACAGGGGGGCCGTTGTGGAGCTTAAGCAAGCTTAATGCCCAGAGTTGCAGAGTGTGAACCCATGATTAGGTCAGGCACCGAAGCGAGAATTATCGAGTCCGTGGACATTTGAGCCCAAGACCCTGCCGCGTAGGGAATTGAACCCTAGTCCCGGGTCTGACCTCAGCTTCCGGGTCTGCCTGCTCTACACCGTGAGCCACACTTCTCCACATGTTTATCTTCAATTTGTTAGCCTCCTAATAGTGATTAAACTTTTTAAGCTTCCTCTGCAGGCCTACTTGCGTCACAATCAAAATTACCAAATCATCTGCATAGAGTAAGCACGACACATGTCTTCCTCCCATTTTCAAGGAGAACGAATGTGTTGCTGCCAACTCCCCCGGAAGATCAGCTAAAAATAGGGAGAACAAAATGGGAACCAGGACACAGCCCTGCCTTAATCCATTTCCCAAGGGTATTTTCTCAGAGAGGGCCCTGTCTAAGTCAAGTCCCACTTGGGCCCAGTTTCCAGTATGCAATTCCTGCAGAATTTATGTTAATGAAGAAGGAATACCCAGTTTTATTAATTTTGCCCAAAGTAATCTACGATCGACCAAATCGAATGCTGGGGTAAAATCAACAAAGCAACAAAATAGATTCCCTGTTGTTTCTTTTGCCATCAAAACCCATAAACTGAAGCAGTGATCTATTGTATATCAGTCATAAAATCACATGTTCTATTGTTGCATATTCCTAAAAGCAAAATCGGACGCTAAGCATATGTACTTTCTTGTATGTGCTGTAAATTGCACTTTTTAACATACAATTCAACTGCCTTTCTCATTTCTGTGTAAACTATTTCAAGTAAAGTCCTCTTCCCATATGAATTCTCTTCAAACAACTAACGGTTAAAGATGTCTCCTAATGCAACACATTCCGTGGTAAGTTTTGTACAGTAAGCAAAATATACTGAAGGCAATTACGGCTGCCCCATTAGGAAGTGACAATCTTTTAAAGGGCAGGCTGGCATTTCGTTGTTTTGCTATTTAACAAAAACAAATTATTCAGAAGAGGCTTGTGCTTTATTTTGACAACTTGTGTTTATGCTTTAAAGTAGCGATCTCTGGTGCAACCTTAAGGCTGAGCACTCACTGCCGTGTAACCAGCATCTATCATTTATTTACCACTTTATGTAGCACAGGAGACCTGATTTGGAATTTGGTTGCCAAGCAGACAACTCTCTACATTGTCAGGATCCCCCATCATGGGGGTTTCTGTCACCATAGGAAATGTTTGATGGATGATGCCATCAGTTATAATGGCTGGCCGTCAACATTTTAAACTGTTTTTTGTTTTTCAAAAACAAACTACCAAAGTGGGTGTTTACTTTTGAAAAACAAAAACAGATGACTCAGTCAATGTGGGGTCATGGACAGGGGAAAAATGGGAGTCTGTGTTCATCCCTGCACTGTGTGGCAGGCACCTCAGTGTGCCTGCCAAAGTATGAACAGGGGGCACCATAAGTGCCCGCTCGGCCCCCTAGGAGGCTTCAGAGGCAATGGGGCCATGCTAGGGGCCCCCATACTCGCTCTCGTACAGACTTTACAGATTGGTGTCGTTACAACGCAGGCTATTACAACGCCTGCTGTTACAATGCGGTTTTTACATCGCATACCACTACAACGCATAGTGCTTTTAAGCGCTGGATAGTGATTTATTTAATTTACTATTCCAACTCCAGTCCCCGTGGATAGTAGGGAAGGTGTTGGATAGTAAATTAAATATATTCCCTATCCTAGAGCGCCCCCCAGCGCAATGCGTTGTAATGGTTTGCGTTGTAATGGTTGCGTTGTAATGGTAGTGCGTTGTAATAAATGCGTTGTAAGTGATGTTTCCCGACTTTACATGTCAGAAATCCCAACATGGAAAGCCTGCCAGAGAATGAGTACCATAATCCCAAGGGCGGAAAGGCCACCCTTTGGGATTACGGGCCGGCCTCTGGCTGGCCGACGGGCTCCTTGATCCTATCGGAAGCAAGACAGAATGACCAACCGGTTTAATTTTCAACTGCCAGAATTGTAATGCAGTGGTCAAAAAATAATATTAAACCAAGAGGCAGCCCGGAAAGGCTCCTACTGATGGTCGGAGCCTTTCCGGGTTGGATCATTATCAGCACCTTTATAGGACAAATGGTGTATAGATCTTCCTCCTATGGCCCCTACTTTATCAGAGGAAGTAGTCCCTTGACAGAACCAGCAGGGGCTTGACAAAATACTTGTGGTCTTCCAAACTCTAGTAATTTGCACTACATGTGATCTACTCAGAATACTTACAGCTTGATTTTGAGTTTGGTGGAAAGAGGGGCCTCTGTCACATTTGCATTTACCCTGTCCACCAGACTATGATTCAGGCTCTCAGTCTACCGTATTGCTGGAAATCACTGCTTTTGGTGCATTGGTTGATTGGAGCTAGTAGTCAGTGTTCGGAATTGGAGGTGAAGCATTGTGGTCTGGCAACAAGTTATAGCCAGCCAGAGCTTTTACTGTCCTCCTTTCTTACTGACCATACACAATCGGTAAACAGCGGCCCCTTCAATTCATCTCAATTGGCCCTCCTGTGTGGTGTCCCTCAAGGATCATCCTTAAGTCCGACACTTTTTAATATCTATGTGTTGGACCTAGGTATGGGCCTTACATCCTATGCCGATAATACCCAATTGGTGCTCTCTGTACACAATGATGGCGACATAGTAGCAGCTAAATTTCAGAAGGGCATGCTCGCCATCAGTAGCTGGATGCCCACAAACTGTCTCAAATTGAACTCTGAGAAAACAGAGGTAATGATACTTGGTAATGATACTCGGTAAATGACTGCCAATGTTGTCTCCCAGTTGGTGGCCTTCCTCGCAGGGTCCTCCACCAGTTCCAGTTACTAAGCTCAGAAACCTGGGCATCATATTTGATGGCAGGCTGTCTTTTGTACCCCAGGCCAATGCCGTGGTATCATCTTCATTCCACAAGCTGCGAAAGATAAAAAAACTACTACCATTCTTGACCCTAAATGCAGGGAAAACATTAGTTAGCACTCTAGTAATGTCTACCATTTATTACTGTAATGGTCTTCTTTTGAATGCCCAAAACAAAGTCATTCGTAGACTTCAGCTTGTTCATATCTCTGCAGCTAGAATGGTATCGGGAACTCCGAAGCAAAAATCCACTTCTCACATTATTCGACATTATCACTGGCTTCTTGTGAGAAACCACATAAAGTTTAAGGCTCTATGCATTGCCTATAAGGCATCTTGCAAATCTGGACCTCTCTTCCTCAACAAAGCTTTAGAAGCTTATGCTCCCTCTAGTGCCTTCCCTTCCAGCTGAGATTAGATTCAGTCAGTCTTTATTGGTCTTTAGAAGAAAGACAAAAACTTGGTTGTTCAATCAGTAAGCTCCCTTTTTATATGGCACATGTCCACTGTCCTTAGCGCCGAGCCACCCACGGGTGTTTGCGCGCTTTATAAATCTCAAAAATAAATAAATAAATAGCACATTACACCAGAGAGTTTTGTAACTGGTGTGTATTTAGGTGTATTTGGGGTTGGTTAAAGGTTGTGTATTTTTTGCAAATAGAATATATTAATAGGGCCTTTTTCAGGAATGTAATAAACGTGACTTGATTGCTTTTCCAACAAATAATAAAGGTTGTTCCATAGGTCCAGGGACCTGTGACCTCGGGTTTGCCTATACATTTATTCCATTTCATTTTGTCATAAAAGTGTGAAGAGACTTGCTTTGATCTCTCACCTTGCAATCACATAATTTCTCAGCGGGAGAAAGCAGTTGGGAAAAAAATCAAAAAAGGGGAATACAATGCAGAATAGAAACTTGCCCTTGCCTCTCCCAAAAAAAAGATATAATTTCTCACAAAAGTCAACAGAAAGTTTTACTCAAGAGGCTGTTGCGTAAGAAGGGGAGAACAGGCCAATAAACCTTATCACTTACAGAGATATTTAAGAAATAGATAATGATGTCAGAGGATTGGGTGAACATACAGCAGTCATCAGTCAGTTTGGAAGAATGCAGCAATTGTGCTCAAGAAAGACCTTTGAAACTCGAAAAATTAATTGTAACTCCCTTTGCTGTTTTGGTGTTACTGTGTTCTGTAAGATTTCATGGGCGTTACACTCGATACATATATGGAGCAAGCAGAGAAAGAAACTACTCATTGTACCCAAGGACAATTTTTATTGTGATCCATCGTCTATAACCATTAGAAATGTAATCATCAGGGGGCATTTGTTGAAGAATTTACCTTGATGTTTATTAGAAATTCAGCTGGCACACGACCTCGCACTACATCATGTGACCTGAGGAATTTCACTTTCAAAGTATGATGTAAGAACTGCGGTGCAGGTGGAGGCGGCATTATGGATAGCAGAGCAGCATCGAGAATTATGATCTACGTGACGACTGCTGTGCAAACAGTAGCGACATTGGGGATGGCAGAGCGTAATTTTTTCTGAATACTTGGAAGTATTTAGAATCAACGAGACTCATATCTTGACCTAGGGACAGTTGGTAGAACTTTCCTTCTGCCACATCTTTCGAGCGGGGGTGTCATTGGGAGGGAGTGGCGAGAGGGGGGGTGAGTAGACAACCAGACAAGTATATGTGTGTTAAAAAGTCTGCTTTTATTGAAACAGGTGCACATTAACAAATTAAAACCTCGGCCAATGCCTTACAAAACTAAACCTCACTAAATATTACCTTCCTTAATTTCCCCCTGCCCGCCCCCACCCCTAACACGTCATTGACCCCGCCCCCACCCGAACATTACATCATTACAAATCCAACAATGCAAAAACCCTGCATAAACATTTCAACTTTACAAACCCTCCAAAGCATAAAACAAACTCCATTGTTTGCCCTCAAACCCCTCTTGGTCCTCCAATCTATGCAACCATCCCAAACAGTCGTCATTCCCAATTCCTCCTGCCGAATGTGCCAACCAAGTAAAAAACCAACCACAAACTTACCAAGCCTGACAAAAAACAACTAAACCCGCACCGCACCTGTTCCAAGCGACAAGGACAAGGATAACTTAAACAGAGCCCATGTCCACCTGTTCCAACAGAAAAACGCCCCAAATTGAAAAAGGAAAAAACCTAAGAGGTATACAAAAGGGGCAAAGAAAATGAATAAACGAAAACGGAATCCGGAAAAAATTCGGAAAATAGGGAGGGAAAAAAAATTCTCACAGACAAACTCCCGGCCACCAGGTCACCGAACCTAATATGGTGTACGAGAGGCGGAGTCACCAGAATTTATACTTGGGCTATAACTAGTAGGAAAAACCAGCCCAAACTCAAAAAATGCCCGGGAGACTGCAAAACCTCCCCCTCCCCGCCTGCCCTCCCTAACCGCCCGGGGGGGGACCTCCCTGGGGTCGGCTGCCCCCCTAAGCCCTCCTTGGGAGGGAGTGGCGAAGGGGGGCTGAGCAGACCACCAGACAAGTATATGTGTGTGAAAAAGGCCGCTTTTATTAAAACAGGTGCACATTAACAAATTAAAACCTCGGCCAATGCCTTACAAAACTAAACCTCACTAAATAATAACATCCTTAATTTCCCCCAGGCCGCCCCCACCGCTAACACGTCATTGACCCCGCCCCCACCCGAACATTACATCATTACAAATCCAACAATGCATAAACCCCGCATAAACCTCCCCCCCCCGTTTGTCCTCCCAAAATGCCCGAGGGGGTCGACCTCCCCGGGGTAGGCTGCCCCCCCCAAGCCCCTCTTCCATTCCGCTCGAGCTCCTCACCCTGACGTCTGGTTGCTGAGAACTTCAGAATACTCTGACGTGCCACTGAAACAAGATACACATCATCACGTGAGGTCACACAATGTGACCTTGCGTGGCAGCCATTTTTAATTCATTTTCTCTTCCCTCGCTGCCTAGTAACATAACAACAAGCTGATTCTCACCCGATTCATCAGTGGAGACAGAGTGGACGATCTACTGAGTTTTTATGACGGTATTTAGTGAACACATTTAAAGTATTTTATTGCGCATTAAACTTACTTTACGGTGATATGCACACTGCATATCATCTATATATTTGATTTACTATTACACCTATAACGTTACTCCTCATCTCACCTGATGCACACAGTGATGTGCACTCCTTTACAACCTTACACGTCAGTCATAAGAGCACAAAGTGATGCGCACACCACAATAACATTCACAAATTTAGATGTTTTGGTAATAAAGAGGGATTGCATGCAATTATTGTTTAGAATATAAAACTTACATATACAGGTAATTTAAGCACATATTTCCTAGGATCTACAGCATATTGGTGATACTTATATTGTTTTATTTCAGGTTTAAGCATGGCATCTCAAGGCTATGGATTAGATCCTCTTGTACAATTTCTTCCTCGTCTGGTGAACCATTATTAAAATGGTCTGACTGGAAGGAATATTTTTTAAAATTACATTGCTGCATTAGAAGAAGAAAACGGAGATGAGTTTACACCTTCTAGGTAGAAAAAAATGTTATTGCAGGATTTAGGAACAGAAGGTTCTAGGGTGTTTAATCAAATGGAAAAGAAGGTATGACCTACTTAAAATGCAAACTTTTTTTAGAAGCATTGAAAGATTTAAATGCACATTACCACCCCACCGTTTGTGTAGGAATTAATAGGTATGAATTCTTTCAGAGAAAACAAAACAAGTCAGAGGCTGTTGAAGACTATGTTTCTGCCTTAAAGAAATTAGCCATCACTTGTGAGTTTGTAACCTTGCACAACAGTTTTGTTAGACACCAATTAGTTATGCATTCTAATAACTTGGCAAGCCAAGTAAAATTATGGGTGTGTGGTGATGCTCCTTTAAATGACATGATCGCTATTGTGAAAAAGGGTGAGATGTTCAAAAGGTGAGCCAAGGTTGTATTGAAACAAAAATGAGGAAGGGAATATTGTCAGTAAAATATCACATGGTAAATCCGAAGTGAAAAAAGGTGATAGAGGTCTCTACAAGGAAATGGGTAAGAAAGTTTCAACTTCCAGCAAAAGCGATATAGAGTATAACATTCCTGTTTGCTTCAGATGTGGTTATAAAGGTCACGTTGCAAATGATAAGAGGTGTTCTGCTATAAAATCCAAATGCACCTTTTGTGGTAAAATTGGTCATTTTGCTAAAGCTTGCAGGAGAAGAATTAATAGAGGAAACAAGAAGTTGTGAGGTGCTTTGAAGACAAAAATGTGGAGGATGAAAAAAACAGTGATCCTTCAAGTGATGATTGTATACTATGTATAGAGGAAATGAGTGGGGCTGGTAACATTGTTTTAAATGTATGCACCAAATAATAATAATAATAATAATAATATGAAATTTATAATGCGCTCAGCTTACCCGGGGGCATCCCGGCGCAACAGACCCGAAGGAGAGACTAAGCTGATCACTACTATGGAAACAAGTGGGTCTTAAGAAGTTTCCTGAATGGTAGGATCTTGGGCTCTGAGCGAATATTGAGGGGCAGAGAGTTCCAAAGAGAGGCCACTTGTACAGAGAAACGCCTGCCCCCAGAACGAGCTCTTCTTACTCTCGCTAACTGCAAAAGGTGTTTTTGGTCCGAGCGCAGCAGACGTGGGGGTTTGTAAGGACGGGCCATGTTAGCAAGGATGGGGGGGCCTTTGCCATGTAAAATTTTGTGGGCTGTACATAGCGCTTTAAATTTCACCCGCTCCTTCACGGGGAGCCAGTGAAGCGCTTTGAGGGCCGGAGCAGCAGACTGCCTTCTGGGAACATCCATAAGGACTCTCGCAGCTGCGTTTTGCACCTGTTGGAGGGTTTTGAAGGTCGTTTCGGGAGCACCGAGAAACAGCGCGTTCCCATAATCGAGCCTCGATAGAATCAGGCCACGTATCAACAGCTTCCTTGCTGGATCAGGAAGCAAAGGTAGCACCTTTCGAGCTGATCTCAGTAAACCAAAGCAAACCCCTGCGGTCTTCCTGGCATGAGTCCTGAAGGACAGGTCTTCTTCCAACCATACTCCCAAGGACTTGATCTCCTTCATGGGGGATGTTGGGTCACCAAGAGACCGGGGCCAGCAGCTCGCAATAATGGAGGGGCTGGAATTGCCCAGGAGCATCAGCTCGGTTTTACCTACATTAAGCTATGTGAGATAAGTAATGGTCATGTACATTTACAAATTGTACCCGATTCTCGTTCACCCTACACATTTACACAACACGCAGATTGGGAAGATAAATTTGCTAATGTTATCAATAAAAAGTTAGAACTTCCTGACATTCATCCAGTAACTTTCACAGGAGAAAAAATCCCTATGGTGCGATTTGTAGAGAAGTTTTCAAATTCAAAGACAGAAGTGCACTTGGAGAATTGTGTGTGGATGAAAAAGGACCTTCAGTCCTAGGTTGGAAAGACCGATGAGTACTTGGAATTATTCGCAATCCGAAAATGGAGGATCAAGTAATGCTTTTAGCTGAAGGGGACAAATATTTTGTTAAGGACATCATTAAACAGTTTTCCACAGTCTTTTCAGGTGAAGTTGGGAAACTAAATGGATTTGTTCATAAAATTGTGCTCAAAGATAATGCAATTACTGTTAGTCACAAACCCAGAAATATTCCCATAAGTGTGAGGGAAGGAGTAATGGCAGAATTAGATGCTTTGGAGAAGAAAGGGATAACTGAGCTTGTGGAAAGTGCAGCATGGTGGGCTCCCTTGGTCATAGCACGCAAACCGGATGGCCGTTTGCGTCTATGTGTTGACTTGAGAGAGCTTAACAAAAATATTATAATTGATAAGTTTCCTTTACCAAGGATATATGGATTATTAGCACAATCCAAAGGTATTAAATTGTTTTGAACTATAGATTTAACTTCTGCAAACCATCAGATCCAATTACATGACAGCAGTTAGAACAGCATTTATAACTCCATTTGGGTGCTACCGCTTTGTTAGAATGCCATTTGGTCTTGCTGCGGCAGCTACCGTGTTTCAAAGATTAATGCACAAGTTGTTCAAGAATCAAAATGAGTTACCTACTTTCAGGGCGACATGTTAGTCATGGGTCAGTGGAGAAGTGTGGCTCACTGGTTAGAGGAGGCAGACCTGGAAGCAGAGGTCAGCCTGGGACCAGGGTTCAATTCCCGGCTCGGCGGGGTCTTGAGTCCTAAAATGTCCACGAACTTGACAATTCTCGCTCCGGTGCCTACTCAATTCATGGGTTCACACTCTGCGACTCTGGGCAATAGCTTGCTTAATCTCCACAACGGCCCCTCACGGCTGGATGCCTGGCTTTCACCTTGTGGATACCCTGCTGGGGTTATCTCACAGAGGAATACCAGAACGGGTTCCCTAAGCAAGCGCTTAGATACCGGGTCGGTGATTTGCGCTGTATAAATACATTTACATGGGTCATGATAAAAATGAACATGCTGATCGCCTTAAAGCTGTTCTAGGTAAACTGGCAGAGAGAGGATTGACTGCAGAAATGAAAAATTGTACATTTGTAATGAAATCTGTCACTTCCCAAAGCCATGGGGTTGTTGGTGACGGTATTTCACCTAAAAAGAAGTGGATCATGGCAATTAGCAATGCTTCAGCCCCTAAGTCAAAGGATGAAGTGAGATATTTTCTTGGCTTAGCTGAGTTTTATTCTAAATCCCTACAAAATTTTGCAACTAAAACGTATGGCTTGAGACAACTTCTCAAAGTTAGTTTAAAGTAATGGGTTAACCCTGTTGAGTGCAGAACCTGGGGATTCGTACATTAAGTGAACAGTGGTTCTGCCACCTATTAGCTTTAGAAAGCGTGTAACTTATTTGTGCAATAGGTACCTCTATCAATATGGGACTAGCATTCAATGGGCAAATTTATTTATTTTATTTATTTATTTTTTACACTTATAGTGCGCGCAGATACCCACAAAGGGTTTCCCGGCGCCATGGCTACGAGAAAAAGATACTGAAAAGCAAAGTACTGTCACAGATCAACAAACCACTAGTAAACACAATCATTTATTAAACAGCCAAGTTTTAACTTTTTTCTTGAAACTGGCAAAATTTCCCTCTTTGCGCAAAGCTATAGGGAGAGAGTTCCAAAGAGCTGGTCCCAGGTGGGAGAAAGATTTACCTCCCATTCGGGCCAGTTTGAATCTGGGAACCACGAAAGTTGCTCCATTTAAGGAACGAAGATTCCGTACAGGAACATGGGGCCTGACCAGATTCTGCAGGTACCGTGGTGCGGTTCCTGCCCTGATCTTGAACATAATGGTCAAGGCCTTAAATCGGACCCGATTTTCAACTTTCAACCAGTGTAGGTCTCTAAGGTGCTTCGAAATCCTTGCTGTCCTAGGGATCTTACATAACAGCCTGGCTGCGGAGTTCTGGACCAATTGTAGTCGTCTGACTACGGCTAAATTGGAGCCCAGATAGAGAATGTTACCGTAGTCAAGCCTAGATGTTATTAGCGCGTTGACTACGGTCTTCTGGGTATCCACAGGAAGCATCCAGATGATCTTCCGCAGCCATTTAATGATGGTAAAACAAGTGCCAGCCACTTTGTTGGCCTGCTGCTTCATGGACAGAGAATCATCGATACACACCCCAAGATTTCTAACCTGGGTAGCCGGACTAGGGAAAACACCCATAGATGGCGGCCAATGTCTATCTTGCCATAACTCACGGTTTTTCCCCAGGAGAAGAATCTCTGTCTTCTCCCCATTAAGCTTCAGCTGGTTAGCTGACATCCAGCTGAAGACCTCCTGGAGACCAAGTTTTAGGACTGAAGGGGATGAAGACTCTGAATTAGTAAGGGAAAAGATGATCTGTGAGTCATCCGCATAGGTCATGAGTTCCAGACCTACTCGCTCTGCTAGATCAGCGAGGGGGCGGAGATAAAGGTTAAAGAATAGTGGGCTTAAAATTGAGCCCTGGGGCACGCCATGCGGTGACCGAAAAATGTCCGACTGTGCGTGTGAGGACGAAATCTGGAAAGTCCGGTCGCTCAGATAAGATCTGATCCAGCCCAATGCGGTCCCTCCGACACCATCCACGCTCAGCCTGGCAAGCAGTCTGTTATGCGAGATGGTGTCGAAGGCCGCACTCAGATCAAGCAGGACGAGAGCCACCGTTTGCCCGTCGTCTAATAGTGCCCTAATTTTCTCCGTAACTCCCAGGAGGGCGGATTCCGTTGAATGGCCCGCCCTAAAGCCCGATTGGGAGAAATGGAGCAGGTTGTTACTCTCTGCGTGCGATGATAGCGCCCCATGGATATGCTTCTCCAAAATTTTCGAGAAGGCAGGTAGCAAAGATATCGGCCGATAATTTGCAAGAACCTCTGGATCAGCAGATGGCTTTTTCAGTAGAGGGCTGACCATTGTGTGCTTCCAGGACGCCGGAACAGTTGCCAAACGGATGGAGGCATTTAGTGTCTCGGCAATAGTTCCTAGAGCACCATCATCCAATTGGCACATGATATTAATAGGAAGGGGATCACACGGAGAACCTGATTTAATAGAGGTGGCCAGAGATTTTAAGGTGTCCCCGGAAATACATGGCCAGGCATCCAGCCGATTTCCTGGAGGGCTGTCTAAGGGAAGAACTTCCCTATCCACCCCCACCGAGGGAATTATATTTGCTATAATGTTGTCGATCTTTTCCACAAAATATGTGGCAAGGTCTTGACATTTTTTCGAGGTGAGGGGGGGTGCAACCGCCGAGGAATTTGCTCCGGCTAAGTTCTTCACTGTGTTGAAGAGGGTCCGAGCTTTGTTAGCAGCCATGTCGATGGTCTTAGTTACAAAGAGAGCCTTAGCTCTAGAGCAGGCCCCATGATAGAGGTTTCTGGCCTTACGGTAAAGTTCCTTTGACTGAGAGTCATAATGCTTGCGCCATTTTCTCTCGAGACCCTTGCACTTAGTTTTTTCAAGTTTTAGTTCTTCCGTATACCAGGGGGCCGGAGGCCGATGAACATTCCCTGTACACCTGGTAACGGGCAGACAGATATCCACTGCTCTTTCTAACCAAGTGTGGGCTTCCAAAGCATTTGCCTCCATATCATCACCCAAAACTGGGGGAGATAACTGTAGTGCATTTTGCAACTCAATCAAATCAATCTTTTTCCAGTTTCTCATAAAAACTGGAGGCCGGACAGACCCTGACAACTTGGATTGTGGGAGGGTGATGCAAAAGAGCGTTAAAAAGTGGTCCGACCAACAGACAGGGTGGGTTTTTAACCATTTAAGCTCCTGTATGTTAGAGACAATAGGGTCCAACAGGTGTCCAGCCTTATGCGTTGGGCCCTCATTTCTCAGGGACAAATTTAAGGCATTAAAATCATCCAAAAGGTTAGAGACAGTATTATTAGATTTGTCCTCGAAATGGAGATTTAGGTCCCCTAATATGGTCAAATTTTGGGCATTCAAAAAATAAGGTAAGATAAAATTAACTAAATGTGTAGCCCATGCACTGGCACTACCCGGGGGGCGATAAATTAAGAAGCCTGAAAACATAAAATTTGGATTCAAAGATATTTTAAAAAAAGCTGCTTCGCATCCAGGGATATCAACCATAACAAAATCACAGTTAAAATCACGATCGAAGATCACAGCAATGCCCCCTCCAACCTGGCCATCTCTATCAACCCGAGCGATAGCATAGTTGGCGGGCAGGGCGGCGGCAATATCAGGACCTGAGCCCTCACACAGCCAGGTCTCTGTTAGAAATACCGCACAAGGTTTTTCTTCTAATAAAAGGTGATGGATATCTGCCTTATGTTTGGGCAGTGATCTACAGTTAACTGTATAGAAGGAGAAAGTACGAGAGCTTGAAACAGAGGTTTGAGTGGGTGGACTAGGCTTATGTGGGACCTCTGAGTAAGGTTGAATATTAGTTAGTGCAAAAGCACAATGAGGGCAAACATGTATACCTTTTAAAGAGGGATTAAGAATGACACAGTTACAGTTGATTTTTGGGCGCAACGCCCGTATCTGATCCGATGTGATAATACCTATATCAGCGTTTCGTGCCCCGGGTCCCGGCCAGGCCCGGACGGGCACAGATGGGCAGGTCTTAGGCTCGTCTTCGGCGCAGTCAAAGGCGCCTCCCCTGCGCGCCATCGCTGCGCGCTGAGGCCGCCGAGTGGCTAAATAGTCGCCAGGAAGCGGAGGTCTAGAGCGCTAACCGCTCGACACTCCGTCAGGTGACTGTCCCTGTCCCGCCCACGACAACCCGTGATTGGCTGGGATGCCGGTTGCCTGAGAAACTAGGCGGAAAACAGTCCCCGGCTAGGAAATGCTGCAGACTGGTGAGTGCAAGTGTGTGCTCTTTTAAACAGAGTGCTTCTAAAATCACAGTGTACACAACAACAGTACAAACAATTATTAAAACGAGCTTCCGCTCTAAGTATCAGCGCAATGTGCGTTTTTTAAAAAAGGTTTTCAGCCTCTAACAGCAATTAGCATTTAGTTATACTTCGTGCTCGACGCCCAGCGGGGAGTAGCTGCCACCCACTCTTACCGCGTGGAACGTCTGCCTCCTCGCAGCCTAAATAGTCGCCAGGAAGCGGAGGTCTAGAGCGCTAACCGCTCGACACTCCGTCAGGTGACTGTCCCTGTCCCGCCCACGACAACCCGTGATTGGCTGGGATGCCGGTTGCCTGAGAAACTAGGCGGAAAACAGTCCCCGGCTAGGAAATGCTGCAGACTGGTGAGTGCAAGTGTGTGCTCTTTTAAACAGAGTGCTTCTAAAATCACAGTGTACACAACAACAGTACAAACAATTATTAAAACGAGCTTCCGCTCTAAGTATCAGCGCAATGTGCGTTTTTTAAAAAAGGTTTTCAGCCTCTAACAGCAATTAGCATTTAGTTATACTTCGTGCTCGACGCCCAGCGGGGAGTAGCTGCCACCCACTCTTACCGCGTGGAACGTCTGCCTCCTCGCAGCCTAAATAGTCGCCAGGAAGCGGAGGTCTAGAGCGCTAACCGCTCGACACTCCGTCAGGTGACTGTCCCTGTCCCGCCCACGACAACCCGTGATTGGCTGGGATGCCGGTTGCCTGAGAAACTAGGCGGAAAACAGTCCCCGGCTAGGAAATGCTGCAGACTGGCGAGTGCAAGTGTGTGCTCTTTTAAACAGAGTGCTTCTAAAATCACAGTGTACACAACAACAGTACAAACAATTATTAAAACGAGCTTCCGCTCTAAGTATCAGCGCAATGTGCGTTTTTTAAAAAAGGTTTTCAGCCTCTAACAGCAATTAGCATTTAGTTATACTTCGTGCTCGACGCCCAGCGGGGAGTAGCTGCCACCCACTCTTACCGCCAAATTAAGTCCAAACAAAAGAAACTCTTATACTTCTGAGTCAATATTTGATTTAGTAGCAAATTACTAGAAATTGTGTACTCAAAAATGAGAAAACAACAAATATATGCACACACAGATATATACAATTACACTTAAATTGGTGACGTGAAGTGAAAACAAAAATATTTACATATCACAACACAATATATGCATAACAAATTAACATAAATGAAGAGACACATTTAAACACAGTGTAAGGTATAGACGTGATTCAACCCAAATCGCAAATAGTCTAGTTATTCTCAATTGTACTGGGTGATCATTACCACTTGATAGTATACGTCTACGTTTCGACCCTTGGACAATAGTGTGCTAGGACTATAGAGTGTGACCTCAATTAGGGATCCACCCTGATACCAAATTAATAGATAGGACAGCACTGCAGCTTGTAAAATTATGGATGATAGACCTGATTCAAAAAGTAGTACTTCATATCTGTTCTTGTATTTGATCAGTGGCACATCGTGCCTGCAAATCTCCGGCGTCTGGCACTCAGGGTCAGCAATAGTTAATCTCCCTTAGCTTCAGGGAAAAATATGTTGGGCCGGCTGCCTCCAAACAAGCCTAACATGTGGCAATCAAGGCTTTTTACTTGCCTTTGAATATTCTCTTGTCTTCAATATCCTAGACTGATTCTCAGGACGCTAACCTTTTCTCAAAGTTAAACAAGTTTTTTGGGGGAATACGGAACTCCAAAATGACTTTGAAAAAATAAAGCATGATCTGGTTTCTGCATTTCCCTTGCAAGGGTTTGACAGTTTTGCCTATAGCATCATTACTACTGATGCTAGTGGCAAGGGTCTTGGGGCAGTTTTATCACAAGTTAATGAAAAAGGTGAAGAAGCAACAATTGCATTTGCATCTCGTTCCCTATCTCCCACGGAGGAGAAATACTCTGTCATAGAGAAGGAGATGTTAGCTACGGTGTGGGCCAAGGGGAAATGTAGACAGTTGTTTGAGGTACTAAATTTACTTTGTGTATGGACCATAAATCCTTGCTTAAAGTATTGCCTTCTGAAGGCATACTCAAAGCTACTCCTAGAATAGCTAAAATGAGTTAGAAATTGTTAGATTTTACATATGAAGTAGAATATTTACCAGGTAGAAGGAATCAAGTGGCTGACTATCTCCTCTACCTCTTAAAGAAGGAGATTGTGCTGATTGGGATGATTTCAATGTAAATGTAGCAGTCACATATGATACTGCATGTACCATTTCTAAAGACAAATGGGATATAGAATATTTTCATGATAAAAGTTTGAGTGATGCTGGTAACTTTGTTGTTAAGGCTGGCTAATAAAAATGGTTTGCAAGGTGATTTAAGAGCAATGTGGGAAATCAAAGACAAATTGTCCATTGATAATGGTAATTATATATGCAGAGGTGAAAGTATTGTTGCTCCTTCAAAATTACGCTCCAAAATTCTCGAAATCAATCATGAAGGCTATTTGGGCATCATTAAATTAAAAAATAAGATAAAAATGTCCTACTGGTGGCCTGGCATTGGCAAGGATGCAGATAATTTTTCCAAACAATGTTCCATTTGTAGAGATTCAGTCAGAACACAATGTGTATTTAGACCTACCTTACGTACCAGATTTATTCCTGATCATCCTTGGGAAGAATTAAGCATTGATTGGTTAGGGCCTATTGAAGATGATATGGGTGATGTTAAACATAATCTTGTTGTCGTTAAGAATTATTCCCAATGGTCAGAGATTGAAATCACAGAAAAGTTTGACTCTAAAGAAGTTATTAGTTTTTCAGAAAAGTTGTTCATACATGAAGGCATTTCTAAGAGTATTCTTAGTGACTATGGTCCACAATTTTCATCATAAAAATTCTTACATTTTTTAAAAAGGAATGGCATTTATGGAAGAAAAACTCCAGTCTATCATCCTTCTGGGAATGATATAGTAGAAAGTTTCATTAGAGTGGTCATGGGGCGTGTGCAAGCCTCTTTAGGTGCTGGTAAAGGTTGGGAAAAAGAATTGTTCATCACTATAGGGGCTTATGGAATCACACCCACTGGTACCAGTCATAGTCCTTTTAGGATTTTAAGAGGCAGAGAACCTTTTACAAAGGACAATGTTGCATGGAATTCCAAGAAAGTGTGTAGCAAATGGTCACCTGTTGTAGTCCGTTTTAATTTAGGGAGAATGCATGAGTCTTAAAAGTCCACTTTGGCAAAAAACATAATACTAAAAATGCTGAATTGAAAGTTGGAAATTGGGTTAAGGTAAAACTTGGATCTAAAGTGAAGAAAGGGAAAAGCAAATATTCTGCTCCATTACAGGTTATTGATACCTATTCATAATCTACTAAGTTAAGTAATGACAACATTTGGCATCACAATAGCATGGCTAAATATGACAATGATTATACTGACAACTATTCAAGAAGTAAAATCAATAAAACATCCTCATCTATGAATTGGATGTGGGAGGATGTTAGGATGTGGGGATAGAACACTCCTCTTTACAACCTTTTGGTGTTATTAATGGGGCTGTTGTATAGGATGGTGTAAATTCTTCTAACAGTACCAACAAAGTATCACGTGCTGGTAGATTCGTGAATTTACCAGTTAAATACAGCGTTATGTTATGTAATAATTTTTCTTTTGTATATGGAAGGGGATATGGTGGTTGTTGTGTGTTGTGTATTCACTAATAAGACACTCCTTTACTTGCATTTTATATAGCTTCATAATACATTGCTGTGCAATTGTACATTTCATATCCTCTTTTTTATTACTATGTATTTAATTAATTTTTTATTTTGTTATCGTTTAGATTTAATATAAAGGGAGAATATGTGGTATCTTGACTATGGATGTGTGCAGTGTCATGGTAACTGGAAAGATACTACATAGTAGGATTCTAGATTGGTAGTAGATGGGCAGTTAGAAAGGAGTTGCTGTTGGAGGAACATGTACCTGCTTCCTCTTAATAAAGATATTGTTTTACTTTAACTCTGACCCGGATTCATCTTTACAGACATTGGCACAGGATCTATTTTACCAACAGCCTGAGGTTTTCTCACTTCTTAGAAGAGAGGTACCTTATAGGAAGAGGAACTGACTCGCTACACATGATCTATCATCAATTTCATACACTATTTCATTATGAGAGAAAACTCCTTTACTATAACAATCTGTAGATCCATCAGGTGGTGGCATGAGAGGGAAATGTGGAACATGAAAATGAACAGTTGAATATTCCAGACTACATATTTTGTTAGAAAAATTGTTCGTTGTATCTGAGGCTAAGGACTTCATTGTCAAAGGTAACAGTATCATATCTGTCTTAAAAGAGAGCCTGTCCTTTTTTAACTTTATTGTGTTTTGATATAGAGCTGTTTTTCTAAGTTTCATTACATCCAGAAATTCGTAAAAAAATTGCATTGTATAGGTATTTATAGCAGTGTCTGTACATCTTGTGAGGCTTGATGTTCTTACTTAGCTATGCCTGTATGTCCTGATAGTCCCTCAAGAGAATTAGCTCATGTTTAATAATGTGCCCATTTGGGTGCTTCTGGATAGGATGGGTCTAAAAAATTGGGATCTAAATAAAAAAAACATTTTGTACAGGCTTTAGGGCCATTGATACAGATGGAAAAAACACAGTGTGTAAGCATAGCTACTGAAATAGGCAAAAGGGCATTTAGACAATACAGCCAAAGTCAAATGCCAAGGGCAAAGTTCACTTCTTTGGTATAAAAGCTGAACTCAAATTGTGGAGATTAACAGTTTTCATGGGGAATTATTAGCTGTCCTTAGAAAAGCAACTTTAAATCAATTAGTAATATGGCAGGGGGTTGATTGCTGGGGAAAGGCCTACCAATTAAGAAGCTTCTGTAATGAGATCATTAACTTACTTTGTCATACACTTACATTGTAACATTAGATTGTATGACTTCGTATTTTTTATATTTCTTTTATCGCCCCTTTAAAAGATTCCCTGGATGCTTTTTGCCATATTTGCCAGAAAGAAATCTTGGCTACTTTTGTTTTTACTATTATAAATTATTCATACGTATTTTTGTTGCTTTTTAAGGTTAAAACTTTTGTTTACTTCACTTTGTTTTTGCTATTTACTTTTGGAAATTAACCCAATTAAATAGGGTTCAATTTGACATAAAGCAATTACCTACTTTCATATCTAGACTGATGGGTTTATTTAGGGTTCAGCAGAGTGGGAGGACTGTCGGAAATCGATCATGCTCGCCTTTCCCACCTAACTTATAATTCCTGTGCTCTACTTTGAGTTGAAGAAAGCACTAGACATTTCAGATGTGAATGTTTTGCCAGCATTGACATCAGAAACTTCTAACCTGGCACATCTTTTGTTTGGTGGACGTCAGGTTACAGCGGCAGTTGTCCTGATCTATTCAGGTAGGGAAATGGCTCAGTGTTCCCTGTGTGCAAGAAGAAAACACCTGAGGCATCAAGGTCATATATATATATTTTTTTTTAATTGAACTTTTTTTTGCTAGTTGATTCTTGAACAACAATAAGTGAGAGCATCTAATATGGCACCTACTCAGAAAACTTCATTGCCTTCGATGGATTTGCTACAGTGTCGCCTTCATTAAAGGCAGAGAGCTTTCTGCATACCTCAAGGTAATCCATAAGAATGGTGGGGGTGTGGCCCAGGATGCGAAAATGGCGGTCGATCTTTAGTGCAGCTCCCACCACCCAACTGCAATCACTCTCAATCCTGTGAGTGAGGTGTTCCCTGCTACTGCCCATGTAGCTTCCGGAGTGACAGGGAGGGGAATGGAGTCGTTTTAGGTGGTGGCCCTGCATCCTGAGGCTGACCAGGGGAGTCTGCCTTTATTTCATGGTGGCCTGCCGGGGGATGAGTGAGAGGTCCTCCCCTCCTTCATCTCTCCCCCATACTTATGAAAATAGCCCTCACCGGGGGGCACTGCGAGGGCCCATCGATGGACTGCTGGAGGTCCCTGGCATGGAGTGCTGGTGGCAGTAAGACCTGCCATCTGGCCCTGATCTGCCCACAGGGCACTCATTGTGGTGGATCCCACCACATCTCATAGGGGACTCCCTGGTACCCTGAGGAGACACAGGGACACTCTTGGACTGTACATGGATGCAGGTCCCCTCCTGAAGGGAGGATCACATTGCGAATGACAACAGACCCTGAAATAGACTGGAGGGCCTAGGTGAATTGCCAGTGGTTGGAGATGGGGGTCTCAGTTTTGCCATGTGCAGCTGCTTGCTAAGTCCCCCTGATGAGTAGTCCCCCATCCCTTGATTATTTCTCCTTATTTAGCTGGCAAGGGGAACCTGCTGCTGATTGCACCACTACACTCAACCCTATTCTCCATATATTTGTTTGCTGCCATGGGCGACACCTAGGCCCTGCTTACCAGACTGCCTGTAACACTACAACCCCAGCATTGCATGCTTCCATCATCACAGTCAGGAAGCCATTGAAGCCACCTGGCGAATACAACTTAGTTGAAATTGGGCTACTGGGGCGGACTATCTCAGGGACTCTGTGCAGGGTGCTTCCGAATGCATGTGCTGCCTCATGGCAAGGGGGTCATGGGGCTAAACTATATCCATGCTGAGGCGATCTGGCCTCTTGGCTTGGTGCCTGGTGCTGGGAACTCAACTGCTTCAAGGCAGGGGGAGGGGGAATGCAACCAGTGGAAGGGCTGCTTGTGTCGTCCCCTGGCAAGCGGGCCTCTCCCTGATGTATGTCCCTGCTTTTGATCTGACTGGAGACCACTCAACGATAGGGCGTGGAAACCCCCTCCTCCCTTCCTCACCCCAAACCAGGATAGACCAATATACTGTTCCCATGTTGGCTGCTAGAGAAGCTGCGGGAGCCCTAGAATTCTCGACCACATCTCAATCAACATCAGACCTCACAGTGATCCTCAAGGCAATACATGATTCATGAAAGGTGGTCGAGAACAAGGTTGATGGCCTCCAGATAGACCTCTTAAGGCAAGACCTGTGCAAGGTGGTGGACAAAGTGGCTGAAGTGGAGACGTGAATCTCCATGACTGAAGAGGAAGTGACCACTCTCAAACGCCAAGTATCCAAGCTGATGACCCCAGTTGCAACTCTCAGCGAGAGGACAGAAGAAGCTGAGAACTGTCCCATGCATTACAATTTATGCCTAGTTGGCCCTCCTGAAAATCTTGATAACTCAGCTCTGCCTACAGAATATGAAACCTGGTTCCGTTCCTGTGTCCCAGGTGAATTTGTGGATCCATTATGTTTGTCATTGAGAGAGCACAACGCTCCCTTGCTCTCATGCCTCCGGCCGGGCCCGCACATCACCAGGTAATATTGTTGATCCTGAACTTCCGTGACAGGGACACTTTCTTATGTGAGTCTCACAATCAAACAGATTTCCGGCACTATAACTCCAAAACAATAATCTTTCCGGATTACACAAGGACAGTGCAGCAGAAGCTACAATCCTTTGAAAAGTTAAAGCAGAAAATGTGTGCCTTCAGCCTCCGCTACATGCTCCTATACCCAGCCCACCTTTAAGTCATCTACCA
This sequence comes from Lissotriton vulgaris, assembly GCF_964263255.1. Lineage (NCBI taxonomy): Eukaryota > Metazoa > Chordata > Amphibia > Caudata > Salamandridae > Lissotriton > Lissotriton vulgaris. The sequence goes on from NC_141694.1 coordinate 637,583,284, forward strand.
GTCCTCTACTTATTTCTTTGACACCTCAGAATAGGCCTTAGAATGGGACACAGTGAATCGAACACTACGGCCCTTGCACTAGGAGGGGCGACAAGAGAAGGGTTCAAGCGGGTCCTGGTCACTTCTCCCAGCATGCAAATTTGGAAAGATGCGATCCTGGAAATTGAGGGCCATCACACAGGAGTCCAGGATGTAGACTAGCCCTTAAAGGAGGAAGAAGTAGTTATAGCCCTAGCTGGATGGCAATTGGGGAAGACCTCTGTACCTGATGGGACCCCATTGAATACTATAAGAGATTCCAGTACATTAGAATGCCCAACTTACTGAACTTATATATAAAGCGGGGTTCCTCTCCTGCCAACTTAGCCTGTGCCACCATTGCTGTCATCCCAATGGAGGGCATGCCTCCAAACTAATGCGCTTCCTACTCTCTGATCTCACTCACCAACATGGATATTAAGATCTTTGCCTAAATTCTGGCAATTCACTTGACCCCTGGCCTATCCAATCATATTCACCCAGACCAATGTGGGTTCATACTGGGTAGAAGCACATGTCACTACATTTATCAGATGCAGGTGGCACTCTCCCAGGCACAGGGAGTTGAGGGCAATCTTTCTCTCCTCCTGATAGACTTCTGTGAAGCCTTTTACACAGTCTTGTTGGATTTCCTAGATGCTAACCTGATGCCAGTTGGCCTGGGAACAACATTTCAAAGAATGGTCTATCGGCTAAATCACAATCAAATGGCTCAGGTCTGAATGAGTAGCATACAATCTATCCCTTTCCCAATCCAGCGGGGGATGCATAAGGGGTGCCCACTTTCCCCACTATTATTCACCTTAACAGTCAAACCACTGTTGTGCCTACGACGATGTGATGCACGGGTGTTGGGCTGGAGATGTGGGAGAGGGTTTGAAGATCAAGTGGCACTTTATGCAGATTATGTCCTGCTGTTCCTCTCAGACCCTAAAGCCTCTGGCTCTTGATGGCTGGAGATTCTTCATTTTTACAGAGAAGCCTCCGGTAAAAACATTAATTCAACCAAAGTAGTCTTGGTGGAGGTGAGGGGGGATTCCAAGGGTTGATGCTGGTGTCCAAATATCCCTCTGTGATGCAACCCAGTTGAAGATTTGGTGATTCACACATACCATCTCTCATATTTGGGCTGGAATCTTAACTTCCAAGGCCTTACCTCATCCCTCGACTGACATCTGCATTGCTGGAAGGGGCTGCCGCTTAATCCGACGGGGCGCAGTGTAGTCTTTAAAATGATGTGTCTCCCCCGGTACCTATTTGTACCGATGAATTTCCCAAACCCCATACCCTGACAGTGGTTCCGATCCCTGACCTCTAAACTAACCTCCTTAATCTGAGCTGGAGATTGCCAAAGAGTGGCTTTTAACTCAGCACGGAAGACACCCTTTAACATGGAGCTGGGGGTCTCTGATATCTATGCCTATTATTTAGCCACAGAGCTGGCACCCATTAACTAGTTGTTTATGGGAGGCGGCAATGACCCGGCCTACTACCCAGAACTTCACGTAGAGGGATTAGAGGGACTGCTGCGCTAACTATATTGGAGCTGAGCCCTGTGTCTCAAGGGCTGTCCTCATGCATCCGAGTGGCAAGTTGACAGTGCTCACTCCCCTCTGGCGAGGCACGTGGCTTCAGGAACTTTACACACTGGTGGGGTCCCACCAGTGGGACCATGTAGATTTCACCTACCTGGGAGATATTTTCAAAGGGAATCACCTAATGTCCTTTCAGGAATTAAAAGAACTGTATGCCTTGGCAAATTATTTTGCTTTCTTCAGATGTGGCATACTTTGGAGATGCCTCTCCCCACTGACAACCAGCTCCTAAAATATAGCCCCCTTGAGGTAAACATACTAATGGAGCGGTTGTAAAAAGGAACAATAACTGCCATTGCTCCTTGATTATTCAAGTCCCAGATAGCTTTGACTTCCTTCAACAGGGATGAGTTGAATGGGTAGGCGACCTAGATGATGTTGATGATTGCAGAGAGGCATGACTGACCTCCGGGGACCTGGAAATATCCACACACCTGTGTTTGATACAGGTAATCAACTTTCACACAACCAATCTATGCCCATCATGTACACAGCGGATGTCCCATGACGTCCACCCTATATGTACACGTTGTAGACTCCTGACTGCCAATCTATTCCTTATAGCATGGAAGTGCCCTGGGTTGAGCACTTCTGGGATGGGGTGGAGCGGGAGATTGCGGAGGTCCTGGGGTGCCCGACTGAGTGAACTCCAAGGATAGCATTGCTGGCACTATTGCAGGAGCTGGGAGTCCCACGTGCTGAGCAACTTTTCATTGGTGAGCCCTGCTTAGTGGCCAAATGAGACTTAGATCATTTGTGGAAGCAGCCTAAGCCTCCCTCGCAATCAACCTGGCTCACGGGAGTCGACTGGTGTACAAAACAAGAAAGCCCATATATGGAGCCCGTGGATGTCAAAAGCATGTGAAGGTCTGGGGTAAATGCTGGGCTTACCACGGACTAACTCTATGAGTGGGTTGTCCTCTGAGTAAGCCGCTATCTATGTTAATGTGGAACTGAACGGACGCATTTTCTCTCTTTCTCCCTTTTTTAACATTTATAATGTATGGATGATGCTGCCTGTATCTATAAACGAAGTAAAATTTGTTAAAAATAAATGAATGGTGGGCAGACTTTCCGCTAGGAAGGCAGAGGTGATAGCCTTTTCCAACCTAGCAGTGTTGTGAACCTTCTACAGAACCTTCAATGGCCCCACCAATCACTAACTTAGAAGTAGCAGACAAAAGCCTAGGATAGACAGAAAGAGCCCTTTCAAGTTATTCTCATTTCATCAACACAGGTTTTTACAAATATTCATCATTAGGTACACTTCAGTTTTTATTACCTGCCTTACAATTCTGATGGATATGCATCCTGAACACAAACATGACTTCCATGTGTAGGCAGGCATCTTATGAGATCCTATGAGTAAATGTGATACTGATCTTTGTGAATTATGTGATATGGGCGTTAAGGAGGACGAGGCCCATGTCTTATTTATATGCCCTGCATATCTGCAAGCAAGGAGGAAGTGGATTAAGCCTATTTGCCTTCTTTTAGGTTTCCGGAAAATCAAAGAGGGGGAAAGAGTATTTAAAGGGGACACCTCACAGATCATAGTATTTAGTCTGAGTCGGTTCCTTCTTGCAGTAGCACTAGTTAGGAAGAAAAAAGGTCTAAAAATGTAGCAGTACTCTTAGGATCTGTACCGATTCACAGTGTGACAAAGAAAAAAAATGTATTGGTACTGCAGTTACCCTTATATGTCCAAGTCCCAATTGTCTCTTGTAAAATGGTTCCAGACCTTCTAGACCCAAACTTTTATTAACTGTACTTTTGTAATGCTGTCTCTGGTATCTGTCAAACATTTTATTAAAAAAAAATGTTTTTAAATATTTATTGCATTCATTTATTTTTTTAATTATCTATCACCTCGATTGATGGATTTATACTGTACTTCAAGAATTTTCAATTCTCCTATAAACCTGGTCCCGTTATTAGCCAAGTCTTTTTATATATACAAATGCCTAAGTATATATGTATATCTTAAACAGTTATTATCTGGAATACCAGAACATGCTGTATATGATGATGTTTTTAATATTGTATTGTACTCTTTTTTGGTTACTTAAAGAATTAATGAATGGATGAATGATTCCCTCATGTGGACGCATAGATGGAAATCAACATCTTAACATGCAAGTGTACAAATACTGCATGGCTTGGCCCACCCACAACTTCACCCAAAACAGCCAGAACCCAAGATTTCATCTTTGTCACCAACTTCTTTTATTCTCCGTTTATAATCAGTGAAGCAAGTAACAAAAGCACATTTCTAATCCAAAAAGCTAAAGCTATGAAACTCCTATGACCACTTTCTTAAGTAAAACATCCAATCAGAGCAATGGCATCATCCAAAGTGGAATAATATAATTTAGACTATCCTGAGATTTAAAGAAAAAAAGCAATCAGAGGGAGTAAAAAAATAACTTTAGGACAATATTCATTATAAGAAAGAGTGACCACATCACCCTGCGGAAAACCAACAACATAGGCGGCCAAATGAACAGAGAATATAATCCGAAGTTAGTCGTATTAGGCAACATACTTTCAAAGAACTGAATTAACCAAAGTTCTGTTTAAAATCACCCTCTATTGTAAAAGGCAGGGTCTTTTGTGCAAGTGTGTTATACCTGGCTTTTCTAGTGGATTTATCTCCAGACTTTTTTCTTTGTGGCCTCCTATTTTGGATCCGGTTTTTGTTGGTTTTATGACTCTGAGCACTTTACTACTGCTGATCCAAGCTAAAGTGCATATGCTTTCCCAGTAAAATGTTGTCATGGATTGGTGTTTCAATTATTGGCTTATTTGGTTTACTGTTAAATCCCTAGTAGAGTGCACTGTGTGTGCCCAGGGCCTGTAAATCAAATGCTACTAGTGGGCCTGAAGCACTGGTTGTGCCCCCCACATAAGCAACCTGTAAATGTAACTCAGATTTGCCACTTCAGTGTCTGTGCACAGTTTAGTGCTGCCATGTCGACCTAGCAAATGCACCCACTTGCCAAGCCCTAACCTTCCCTGTCCCATAGGATAGAATGGGAGTTTATTTATGACATCTTATAAAAGCATATGTGAACTCAGAATATAAAGATGCATCTTTTAGTGAGAATGATTTTTACATTCTGTGTTTGAAAATACCACTTTTAGAAAGTAGGTATTTTCTTATTAAGTCATCCTGTGTGCCTATGCTAGGTTGTGTATGGACTGTCTGGCTTTAGAGTGACAGGGGTTGAAGATGTGCATTCTGTTCAGACAGCCACTTGGGAGGTCAGGTGTGCCCTGCCTTTCTACGGGGAGTCAGGGATGGTCTGAATAGACCTGGGCCGCATTCAGAGCAGGGGGAGGAGATTTCCTTCACACCTGAATGGGCCTTGTCTGCCTTGGACAATGCTGCCACCACCTCCTGCCAGGAAGCTACAGCAGAGAGGACAGAACTGGTGTTGGCTGGGCAAAGAGCTTCTCTGCCACCAGAGAACAAATGATTTTGTGTTATAAAGAGTGGGGGCTAGACCCCTGAACTTCTGGAATTCAAGAGGAACCTTTGCCAAGCAGCAGAGCTGGAGAAACTGAATGAGAAGTACTGCCCCTTTGCTGTGTGCTGTCTGAAATTGGTCTGCAGTGGCTTTTTCTGCGAAGGAAGGAACATGGACTTTGCTGTGTGCTGTGTCCCCTGCTTAAGGAAGATCTTCAAGGGCTTGAAGTAGAACTTGCCTCCTGTTTTGAAGTCTCAGGGATACAAAGACTTGACCGATCAGCTCCCCTGAGCTTCCTTGATTGGAGTTCTGACCTGCCAATAGGTGCCTGTTGCTGTTCTGGGCCTCTGGAGGTTGTTCCTGCTGTTGGGAGCTGGAAAAGTAATGCAACAACGAGAAGAGTGACGCATCCGCACCTGTTTCTGATGGATCGCCAAAGAAACCCACGCATCCCCTGCCCGGGGCTGGAGAAGTCGATTCACGCCGCATTGAGTGCACGATCCAAGGAGTCGAAGATCACTGTACTGATTCATAAACATGACCTGTTGTGCGGCTGCAAGAACCGTGGCTGAAGAAACTTACACAGCACTGATGCCGCCGCCGCATTGAGAACCGCCGCATCCCCGATCCTCACACATCGCACCACGGCGCCAAGCCTACACGGACACCGGGGCAGCAGTAAGAAACCAACGCATCACCTCCCCCTCAGTAAGAAACTGGTGCATTACCTCCCCTTTAGTAAGGACCCGACGAATCACCTCCCCTATGTGGCAGTTCGGAAATGACGCATCACCTCCTCTGGAGTAAGGAACTGACACATCACCTTCCCTGAGCATAAGGAACCGACGCATCACCTTCCCTGCGGCTGGTCATGCTTTTGATTTTATCACATCCAAGATACTTTGTGTTGGAAGTGTTGCATCTATAGTTTGCTATGGACAGAACTGTTTCTACTTTTAAAAGTCATATTTTGATTACTTTATTGTGGATATTTGTTGTTTTGGCCTTGACTGGTTTAGATAAAGATTACTTATTTTTCTAAACTGGTGTGGTGTCCATTTGTACTGTTTTCACTGTATTACTATATTTGTGCACAAGTGCTTTACACACTGCCTCGGAGATAAGCATATCTGCTCATGCGAGGCTACAAAGGGGGTGCGCAGGGGTTATTTTAGAAGTGTATCCCCCTTACCCTGACAAGGAAGAAGGGTCCGTACTTGGACAACGGTGCAAACTATTGCCAAACAGAGACCCCGATTTCTAACAACGTGCATTATAGATATAAAATCGTGTTACCTCATGGTAATTGCATTTACTGGTTGTGGTAAATATCCTCCCCCTTCGTCGAACCCTCTAGTATTATGGGACTTAGAAAGTTATGTTCCAAGTGCCAATGTGTGCAATTGATTTTTCACTGTTCTCTGCAATTAATACTTGTCAACATTCAGTGAGATTGACAGATGTGACCTTTCACTATGTCACTGGACAGCAAGAGCATATTAATGTTCCACGCTGCTCCATTTTGCTCCGTTTTCTAAATATTACTTGTGCAGAACCTCCAAGCATCCTAGGGCAACTGTCTTTAATCTCTTACATGTTCGCATCTACAAAATGCGTCAAAGTTGCTTCGGAAAAAAAAAACCTTTCCCACCTCAAAATCATTTTCATCTCAATAAATTATTTAACGAACAAACTGGAGCTAAAATGCCTTCCAACGGCACTGTTTCTGTTTTCATTTTAGAGCATTTGTTGGGGGTAGGCTGCCTCTAGGACACTGTTTCTTGTCACAAATTAATACTCTTGGGATTGCCTTATTTAAGACCACTTCCTTTTCCTTTTGGAAAATTCCACATCAGTTTGTGAGAGTTTTGAAACTAGGAGTTTGTTCTGTAAAATATATGGCTCATCTGTGCTAAATTCTTTATTGTTTCATAACCAAGTTATGGAATATCGTACAGCATTTTTGCTAATGATGACAACTCATAAAATGGGATCATAACACTGCGAATTAAGAGGATTCTGATTGGAAGTGTGGAGAACATTATTACACAGACCGATATTGTCTGGTGGGTAGTTTTGTGCTTATTGTGCCTTTTCCGTGAATTGCCTTTGTCATGCCTTGCAGTTGTTACAGTGCACTATTGTACACTGTCTGCAGCTACTAACATTCTCCTTCGTTCATTCCTTTCTAATCTTTTTTTATGATAATAAATGAGGCATTCGAGGCTCTAGGTGATACTGGAAGGAAGTGATAGAAGACCTGAGCTATTTGAATCCTCCCCTCCTCTCCCTTTATCATAAAGAGTGATCAATCTTTATGGCCAGGTGATGTTATTTGTTCCCCCTGAAGACATTAGGGTTAGGAACTCGTTCCTCCTCTGCATCTCCAGCTCATTTGTCCTGATAACACAGAATGTCCAGGCAAGCAGATTAGAAGCACCGCTGAAGGCTCCATCCATGACCTAGCAGGCACGTGCTGAGGAAGCGCTTCCGCCAAGCACCTTCCGATGAACTTAACATCATAAAGGATCCACAGGCGAAGTCCCGCGAGAACAGCATGTCTCTCGGGAGGTCCTTCCCATTCTTCTTTGTGTGATATGTCGTGGAGGGGAGTCCCTATAGAAGGCTGTGGTTTTCAAGTCTAAAAATCAGGTCTGGTGGTAGGGGTGCATATGTTTTTTTATAAATAGAGAAATACTTCTGAAAAGCAAGAATGCAAAATGGTAAAATTTGCTTTCCTGATCTAATGGTTCTGTACCTTCAGGGATAGAATTGAATGGTCTCTAGGGGTTTCCTATGCAAAGAGATAACAATGCTGAATGTAAAATGTCAGTCTATTATGTAGATTTCAATGCCTTTGAATGTCTTGATGCATGGACAATCGCGAGCGATAAGGAGTACACAACAGGGATCTACAAGAGAGGTGTGCCCATAATAAATGCACTTTAGGGACTGAACAAAAACTGAGGGGAACACAAAAGGGATGCACTGATCACAGGAAACCTTGTTCCCAAGGCCAGAGTCGGACATGCAGGCCCACCTTGTTTTCACCTTCAGCAGCTCATCTATTCTCTTTGCTGCAAACACCGCTTAAGGCTAGCGGTGCTTTGCTCAAATATGTGCTATTGTCCTTGGATCTACTTCAATGCAATAGTTTCCGGCCTCTCCCTGCCTTAATCTTCAATATGGGGCTCCCTCTTATTTTCAAAACTAGTCCCCGTTTTACATGGTTTGACCATGGTGTTCATTTCTTGCAGTTATCCGGATAACTTCACAAGGCTTTAGCATTTGACTGATCGAAGTCTATTTCTTGATGTCTTGTATGGTCATAAAGGGCCCAGTGTTAATTTCCTCACCCGGAAAAACAGTCCAAGGGTATCGATATGCAGGTCTTGAAGAAGGGATGTCCATGTGCCCCAAAAAAAAAAAAAGCACTTTGATGGGCGAAGTGTCCCGAACCTTGATGGGCGAAGTGTCCAGATTGTTTGCACTGCTTCAGCACATTGAAATGCACTCAGTTTGGGACACACTCTTTCGTTCAGGAACCACTCTTGAATATACATTCCGCTGTTTGAATGTAGGACTATTAGCAAGTGCTTTAGATACTGACAAGAGACTTGGTTAGAGTCTTCATCAATCGCAGATGTACTGTGTCTGCATCCCTCATCCAGCTTTTCGTCTTCTCCTAGTCCTCAATATCATTCCTGATGATGTCTCAACTGACTACCAGAGAGACTTTACAGATTTTTGGCCAAATGAGTTTCACAAACACTTGGTATTTTCCTTGATGTGAGGTTTCATCTCTTCATATGACTATAGATCCTTCATTTTCCTCTGATCATAGTGTTGGAGCAGAAAAGTCCTCCACATGTTAATGGACCTGCACCTCTGCCCTAAGTGTCCCAACTGTACTGATTTATGGATCCCTAATGCTGATTTTTGTCATAAGCAATCACAGATCATGCTTGTACACCATGACATAGGCCAGTCTCGCAGACTGCTGTCTTGTTGGAATGAGAGTGGTGCCCAAAGGACCATCCTCATAATGGTGAAAGGATACTGCCTTTACAAGAGTCAAGCAGGACGAGAGCAGTAGTGGCAGCATACCGTTTGGTAATCAGTAGGATTGAAGAGGTCCATTCAACTGCTGTGTTGCGCAGCGCATGTGTGGTAGACATGCGCAGGGCGTAAGTGTTTCTGTGAATGGTACAAAATAGGGATAGTGCAGTAACATGCATTGCATGTATGTATGTTACATGCATGTGCTCTGTATATGTGTGCCTCTAAATATTACAATGCATGAATGATATAATTCTGTGCAGTGTGTGTGTATATTATATGCATGTACAGGGTGTGTGTGTACCTGTGAATGGTATGATAGAACACATAGCAGACTCCGGGTTCCATTTTGGGAGACGCAGGGCTGCATGAGGAAATAAAGGAATCTCCCCAAACAAATGTGTGTACTGTTGCATTTCTGTAAGCCGGAGAGAGAGAACATCAGGCTCCCTAATTACACTTCAAAGAATGCTCTTTGACTCAGAGAGCTGTTATAAGGAAGGGGTCTAGACGCATCTCAGGAAGGAGATGGGGTTGATAAAGGAATTATAAAGCGAAGGGCTGAGACACGGGCTAACCTTTTCATATATATATCACTGTGGCTGACATCCAGGTGTAAACTCCTAGTCACTCCCATGGCCCTTGTTGTAGAGCTATCTGTTTTGGAGTCGCGCCTTCTGTGACAGGCTGTTTTCCGGAGAAAGAGAGCACAGAGGAGTGAGCACTTCAAAAGAAAGTAGAACAGACTATAAAAAGGGACGCTTGAGACCCCAAATATTGTCACCTGTCAAGCAGCCAGTCAGTCTGGGCAAGGAGGAGAAACTCCGCAAGTTTTATGCCTGTAAACACGACTGGGGAAAAAGGACTGCCAGTCTCCCAGCTGAGTAAGGTAAGATCACCAATGCAGTCCAAGGACAACTGCCCTGGATCTTGGAGAACCAACGCCTGCCTGCTTGCAAAGACCAGTGTGCCTTGTGAGGAAGAGGACGGATTGGAGGAAGTGAGGAGCAGTGTAGAAACCTGCTGAGTTGATCTCTTGAGGTGTGAGGAAATGGTTTTTGCATATAATGGGCATTGCCCGTGTGCAGGGAAAATGGGCGCTGACCCTTGTATGCCAGAGTGGAGGGCCCGCTGTGAAGTGAGCCATTATCGCTGCTGAACCAAATGGGTCAACGCCGGCGTACAATGAGAAGCTGTTGACCCTGTATGCCATGTGAGGCTGACATGAAGAGATTGAAGTGCTGAGTGGGTTGTAGCCCATGTGCAGTGGAGAGACGGTGACCCCATATGCCAGAGGAGGCCACCAGGTCCAATCAAGTGACCTGGTCTGGATCGTCATTCGAAAAGAGAGGTTACCATGATGATGACTACAGACCTCCACCGTGACCGTGGACCAAAGTTTGGCATTTCCCCCTCTCCCAGCATGGAAAGAACTAACAGACCCTACCCAGCTTGGAGGAGTCACAAAAAACTCCCGGTCACTGCAGGTGCACGACCACATGTGAGAAACTCGAGGATCATTGAGAGCAGCCCGCATGGACCGTGTGCAAAGAAGCTCCGATCCTGCTGGTAGAGGTTGGAACCTGCTTGCCAGATAGAGATTGAGCTATGGAACAATACTGACTTTAAGGCAGTGTTGAAGTGGAACTTCTAATACTCACACTACTAGTGGGGCCTAACCTAAACCTAAATGCTGTCTACAGCCTATAGTGAATGGGTAATAACCACTATCACTAGCTTCAGGGGAGTTGGACTCAGGGTTCCGCCTAGGAAACACCTGAGTTGTGACATCAATGGACCTATGTTTTGTATGTGAATCTCGTATTTTACTTTGTAGTTGTAGATATATCTTTTATCACCAAGCAAGTATTTGATTAGACAATCATTTATTGCTGCTGCTGGTGCGCGTATTCTGAGTTGTAAGCTTGTGTCCCGCCCCCTGTGTCTTACCTCAGAAAAGCCTTGGACTACTCTGCCCATGCTACCAGTGATAGTCAAGTGCTGAAAGGGTACTCGGCCCAGTTGATCAGGATCCATAGTAGGTTGGGACATCAGAAGAAAAAAGCCTCAACCCACCTTGGTTTGGCCTGATAGCCCTTGCTTGGCTCATGGTCCTTTGAACCGCGTTTCAACACAGAGCATTACCGAAGATGGAAGCAAAGGAGACGCTCTTTATATTGAATAATTTCTATGTGCTTTTAAAATTAATAAGTGCACTATGTGGTCGTCCAGGTAGGGACCTTTTAGTGTTTTTTCTTGATTTGTGAAGTTTTGCTTTAAACATGAATAATTCTATCACGAACATATAGCATATCCGTTGCAAATATGTGCTAAATATGGATTGATGTGAACCAAAGGAATACAATTCATGGTGTTTTCAACCTCCAAATTCACACTATTAAACATAACGGAGAATCACATATTAGACATCAAGACAATATTATAGAAAATATGGAACAATATGTTCACATATGTATACAAACACAATGCAATATACACACATCTCACCTTTTATTTCTTCAAAACATATGGGACTGCAGCTACTTCCCACCACAGCATTAAATTATACTCAGCAGGTGATGCTTTTGATCTGCTTTTGAGGATTAACATTGCTGCATCTCAATTGTTTATATGATTTCATGAATTCTCTTTATTTATTGTCTAGCAAAATCTAGGTTTGTAAGCAAATATAGCTGGCAAATAAGTTTTAAAATGCCAAATTTTTCACTTTTTTAATTGACTTGACCGTTAGACAAATTAGCCTTCAAACATATATAGGTCCCTTTAAGATGGCAGCTGGATTGTCCAGGGAGGCGGACGAGCCTACTAGAGTAGGAAAAATGTGATCACCAAGATTTCCTTTCCACATGCATAAAACATTATTTAGAAAGAACATTAGTCATTAATGTGTAGTTTTCAGCTATAGTGATCTCTGATAGATTGTTCTCCCTGCTCCTCACGGGTGATGCAGCCGCGCTCCACAAATCCGATTGATTGATTGTTTGATTGATGGTGGAAATAGGTATTGGTTATCAGTGCACTCATTCAAACTTATGTTGGTTTCTTTGTTGCACAAGAAGAAAGGAGAGAGAGAGGACTCCCAAGTTGACTCCAGTGGCATGTGAAACGGAAAACTGCACTGCAACAATATGGCAATACCGAACAGGGGGCCAGAAAGCAGTTAAACTGATAATTGCTTAAAAGCACAGACTCCTCATCAGGGTCGGATTGGTCATTTATTCCATCGGGCATTTTCCTGGGGGCTGGATCCATTAGAGGCCTGTTTTTAAAGATTGATGGCTGCTGCGTCTCTCTCCAGCTCCCTGGACTGTAGTGCAGCAAGCAAACAAAGAGAGAGAGACCAGAAGAAGGAGAAGGAAAGACCGAAAAGGAAGCACTATGGACGGAAGGGACAGGAAGACATCATGAGCTAGTCCAAACATGTTACTGAGGGCTGCTTTGAACATTTGTTGCCAGGGTTACCTTTGGTTCCCAATCTTACTCTGCTTCTCGTGCCCATTTCTTCTTGGTAAGAAAATGCCAATTGTTAGTCAGCGTCGCAAACAGCATAAGTTATTTTTTTTATTTTTTTTACATACTTATGAAGCTTTAAGACCAACTGTGAGGAATGTATTAGAAGGAAAATAATGAATATGATTGGAGGCATGACGAATGAGTGGCTCTTACTGTAAATCGATATTTTAATCCCATCTTGCATTACCCTGTAGGAAATGGGGAGCTTCTGTAAATACAATACTCTAGGTTGAAGGAAAGTATCTGAGTGGACATGCTGTTTGAAGAAAAGGCGTTTTACATTAGGAAGGGCGACACTACGATACACAAGAGACCACTTATGTTTATATTTTTGACTTTTTCTCTTCCCTCTTTCTGATCCTGTTCTCTAGTTATAAGGTAGACAAAAACACCTATCATTATGAGCTACGTATTTAGATTATACCACTGCCAGAAATGGCTCCACACAAACTGCAAATCACTTTTCTCAGCATGTGCTATAACACGGTTCATGGAACATGGAGAGAGAAGAACAGAGCCAGGTGCTATTGTAGGTGGATGTATGACATTACAACGCATGCTTTTACAAAGTAAGTATTACAACGCAAACCTTTACAATGCATAGTGCTTTGGGGTGCTGGATAGTGAATAGTTTAATTTACTATTCCAACTCCAGTCCCCGTGGACACTAGGGAAGGTGTTGGATAGTAAATTAAATCTATTCCCTATCCTAGAGCGCCCCCCAGCGCAATGCGTTGTAATGGTTTGCGTTGTAATAGTTGCGTCGTAAAGGCATTGCGTGGTAAAAGTTGCGTTGTAAAGGATGTTTCCTATTGCAGGTACCACACTATGGGGTATATTTACAAGGAAATGACAAGGAGCGTAGCTGCAGCAAATTTTGCTGTGCCAATCTCCGCTATTTCCAAAACACAGGGATCCAGTGTATTTACAACAATACAGCGCATTTGTGTGTTTTCCCTAGCATTGGCGCTAAAAGTAGCTACCTAACGCCAACATAGCCATACAGAACGCCTCCGCACGACTCCTCCTCGACATCCCTCACCACAGCCACATATCTGACCACCTGAGAAACCTGCACTGGCTCCCTGTCAGCAAAAGGATCACGTTCAGGCTCCTCACCCACGCACACAAAGCGCTCCACGACAGGAGCCCCGAATACCTAAACAACCACCTTGGAACTCCCTCCTCACCCACCTACGACTGACCCAGGACCATCTCACCTTCAGGAAACACCTCAAGACCAGGCTTTTCGAGCAGTAGCAGCACCCAACCCCCCCTCCCTTCAGCGCCTTGAGACCCTCACGGGTGAGTAGAGTGCTCTATAAATGTATTGATTGATAGCCACCCTTGCGCCATAGTACGAGAGAGCCTGCATTGAAGAAAATTATTGTTTATGTGCAGAAAGGAGTCCCTTCCTGCACATTAATAATCAATAATGTCAATTTGTGACTTCTATGTGTGCTTCCTTTTTCAGCACACATAGAAGTAGCAAATTGTTATTATTTAATGATTGCTTATGTGCAGGAAGTGATACCTTCCTGTACATAAACAATCATTAATGACATTTAGCTCTTTGTATATGTGCTGTAGAATGCAGCAAACTGAGAAAAAGCAAAAAGAGGAAAAATAAAAGTATTTCTGATTGTTGCGCCATTCTAACACCTGCTATTGCATGGCGGTAGTTTTTGGCGCTTCCTCGTAAGTACACCTCCTTGTAAATCTGAGCCAGCATCAAAAAACAATGGTGTTGCAGTGGAATACCCACAGCAACATCCATTGCATGCCCCTTTCACACAGTTACCTGGGTGAAACGGTACCATATATACAAAGCGGCGTTAAGCCACAAAAAATGGCTTAACTCCACTTCATAAATATGGTGCAGGGCATTGCGCCAAGGAGCGCCAATAAAAGTGTTGCTCTGGTGGTGGAATCCTCTTGTAAATATGCGCCTATTCGTTTTCTTTCTAGTCTATAATCTTTCTTATCCTCAGAGAAGTGAAAGAAAGCAGTCCCAAGGATACCATTAAAATGGGCAGCCCAGCTGGTGCAGAAGCACAGATGCCACCACTTTAGGGAAAAGAGAATGTTGGAAAGGCCATCGTCCTCTTGCCTCAGATAGTAGAAAGCCAACCAAGAGATATCAAGCTGCAATACCATAGAAGCTCACATCGTGAAGAGTGCGGGGGCAGCAGTGCTTAACTAATGTCAGTGGTTTCCGGTGCTCGGCATTGCACTTAATTCTTAGCACCAGAGCTTGTGACAGTCTGCCACAAGGTGACGTTGTCAAATTTGGGTATGAGCAAAACAATAGCTGTTTATTAATTTAATATACATTAGCAATCACTAAGATATGCCACCCAAGCCATTCTTTTAGCTTTGTGGGCTCTGAATAGCATTAGTTGTCACACTTGCAGGGGTGTGATGGCTAGTAGTTGTGTTGGTACTGTAACTGGCAATGCTGGCAGGGGCAATGGATGGAGAAAGCTGCTGTGTCCTCCTGTCAAGGGCCCTGGAACTTATTATTTTACAAATTAACCATGTGGGGAATCCCCAGTGATAACACTAGCCACCACCTACTCAAAAGGACAAGCACTACAATTTGGAAGTTATAAGCACTTCATGAAAGCCCTCGTTATTCTGCCCTAGTGAGCAAAATGCTTAACCCCCAGCTCAAAACCACTAAGGCAAACACAGCTCTCCATCGTAAGTGAAAGTGAGCGGCCACTGTGACCATATGGGCAAAACAGGTGATGCGGAAGGACAAACACCACCATCTCAATAGTTTAAAAGACAGGACTAAGCTGTATGGCCAAACCTGAAGCAGGATACATATTTGATATAGCGGTTCAGCATGATTGATATGACCAGATATTGAATACAAAGAAAAGCAATCTTCATTAGCATAAATATACCAAAGGACAAAAAAATGAGTTTCACACTAACAAATATGCAACCTTTAAAACTTTGAAAAAAATAGCAGATATTAAAATATGGTGCAGCCAGTAAGAAGTAATCAATGTGCATGAATGCAAAACAAATGTATGCAAGAAACTCTCTTTGTAGAAAAAGAGATGTTCTGTATTTATATATATAATATATATATATATATATATATATATATATATATATATATATATATATATATATATATATATATATATATATATATATATTAATATATATTTCACAATGTATCACAACTTAACAATAGTACAGATTGCGTGGTGCTCAAAAGAGGTGAACATGTAAAAATCAACATTTAGTGCACAATTAAACCCCATGTTCCCACAGTACACAACAGAAGAATTTAATCGGTGAGTTGGTGACATTTCAACCCAAAGGTCTCAATCTGCTGGGCGCATTTGCCAATGTTTTACACAATGCAGTGCAACAAAGTTCAGCACTTCAAATTGGAACTTAGGGCTAAGTATACAAAACATTTTTGCAGTTGTAAAAGGCCAGATTTGCTGATTTGGGTAGGTTGTGACTCCAAAAATGCTTTTTCAAATGTACAAATGGCAAAATGCGATTTGGGAACTTGTTACTGTGTCACAATTTGCATTTGCATTTGCATTTGAGTATTAAGAAGATGTGAGTTTATGGCGTCCCTTCCAAATACCAAATCAAAATGGTATTTATTACTGTTTTGTGATCAAATTCCTGCAGGGCCGGCTCTAGGCATGTGCAAGCTGTGCACCTGCACAGGGCCACCAAACCCCAGGGGCCACCACGCCAATATATATCCTTAATATATGAATCCTCTGAGGATGGATACATATTTGCGTGGTGGCCCCGGCTCTGTTCCACTTCTAAACTCCCTGACCCCCTCCCCTCTTTACTGGCCTGCGCGGTCCGCCCCGCCCGGACCCCCTCTTCCGGGCCCCCTACCTACGCTCCCTGCCCAGGGCCACCATGAGCCTAGAGCCGGCCCTGAATCCTGTCACAAGACAGTAATGCTTACTCACCCGTTTAAAGTGGGGAAACAATTTTCCAAAAGATCAACTGCCTCCTCCTAAAAAATTAAACTGAAAGGTTTCATTTAAAAATGCATCCCGTTTTCCTTTGACGGAAACGGGATGCATTAATGAAAATTGCTTTATTGTAAGCATTCACAGACATATTGGTTTGCTGGTCGCAGCAGCCCACCAACTCTGTGATGCTGGTGGTGATTCCTAATGGGTCGCAAATTGCGGCCTACCTAACTAATATCCATGAGGTGGGTACATTTGAGAACTACTAGGGATTGCTATTTGGGAAAACAAAAGGTCATACATTAGGAACACTGATTTCTCTATTAGGAAATCGGTGTTCCTAATATTTTTATAACTGGTCTGAGGTATTTGAAGTTGAAAACTGATGTTTGTAGTTTCAATTGATCAGTCCGATTCATGGATAATGTGTTCATATTTTAAAATTTGTAAATCAAATATTGATACTATTGTTTTGTTTTCATATTTTTTCCATGATTTGAAATCAATCTATTCTTTATTCAGGACATTTTTGAATCTATCAAGAATTCACAAAACGTTGTGGGTAGTGTTTTCCATTAGCTTCTATTCATTGGCCTTTTTTCTCTGTAATTTAACATATGGACCTGGAAGGCTTCTGGTAACAGGCTCGTTGCACAGCAACATTTTGGGGGTAGTTTAAATTTAGTATAAATAGCTAGCTCAAACTGGTGTCACACTTGAACATCAATCAATCAATCAAGGCTTTTATAGAGCCTGCTACTCAAGGCGCTGTGGGAGGGGGGGGGGGGGTGCTGCTACTGCTCAAACAGCCAGGCCTTGAGTAGCCTCCTGAAGGTCAGAAGGTCTTCGGTCTGCCGCAGGAGGATGGGGAGGGCGTTCCAGGACTTCGCAGCGAGGTAGGAGAGCGATCTGCCAACGGTGGTCGTTCTTCGGATGCGGGGGACGGTGGCGAGGGTGAGGTCGGTGGTGCGGAGCTGGCGGTTTGGGGTGTAGAAGGTGGTGAGTCGTCTGTTGAGGTGTGTTGGTCCAGTGTTGTGGAGTGCCTTGTGTGCATGGGTGAGGAGCTTGAAAGTGATCCTCTTGTTGATGGGAAGCCAGTGCAGGTCTCCCAGGTGAGGTGTGATGTGGCTGTGGTGAGGGATGACGAGCATCAAGCGTGCCGAGGCGTTCTGTATGCGTTGCAGTCATTTCAGCAGTTTGGCCGGGGCTCCTAGGTAGAGGTTGTTTTCGTAGTCCAGCCTGCTGCTAACGAGAGCCTGAGGGAACGTTCTTCTTGTGTCGATGAGGATCCATCTGTAGATCTTTCGGAGCATGCGGAGGGTGTTGAAACAGGAGGATGAGATGCATTGACTTGCTTGGTCATGCAGAGTGTTGAGTCGAAGATGAATCCTAGGTTGCATGTGTGGTCCTTGGGTGTCGGTGCTGCACCCAGGGCAGTCGGCCACCAAGAGTATTCACAGGCTGAGGGGGTGGAGCCGAGGATGAGGACCTCCGTCTTGTCCGAGTTCAGTTTCAGACGGCTGTTCTCATCCATTCTGCAACGGCTTTCATTCCTTTGTGGAGGTTGGTTTTGGCGGTGTGAGGGTCTTTGGTGAGGGAGAGGATCAGCTGTGTGTCGTCGGCATAGGAGATGATATTAAGGTCGTGCAGTTTGGCAACCTGGGTGAGCGGAGCCATGTAGATGTTGAACTGGGTCACACTGAGGGCTGATCCATGGGTTACGCTGCAGAGGATTTTGGAGGCTTCGGATCGAAAAGGGAGGAGGCGGATGCTCTGTGTTCTGTCGGAGAGGAAGGAGGTAGTCCAGTCCATTGCTTTGCCGCGGATTCCTGTGTCACGGGTGAGTGGGTTGGGTGCGGTGGCAGACTGTGTCGAAAGTAGTTGAGAGGTCCTGGAGGATGAGGGCCACAGTCTCACCGTTGTCCAGCAGGGCCCTGATGTCGTCAGTGGCGGCAATGAGGGCCGTTTCGGTGCTGTAGTTGCTGCGGAACCCAGACTGGGACGGGTCCAGGATGTTGTTCTCCTCAAGGTAGTGGGTCAGCTGTTTGTTGACGGTCTTCTTGATGACCTTCGCCGGGAGCGGGGGGATAGGCCGGAAGTTCTTGAGGTCCCTTGAGTTTCTTGTGCAAGGTGTTGGTTTCGGCATACTTCCAGGCCTCCGTGAAGGTCGCGGTCTCAAAGGAGATGTTGATGGCCTTGCGGAGATAGGGTGCGATGGTGGCGCTGGCTTTGTTGAAGATGTGGTAAGGGCATGGGTCTGATGGGGAGCGGAGCGGATGGTGTTCATGATTTTGATGGTATCGTCGTCATTGATGTTAGTCCATGTGAGCAGGGGGTCGCTGTGGGTGGTGTCCGAGGTGTCGTTGGCTGCTGTGGTGGTCTGGTTGTCGAAGCTGTTGTGGATGTCTGTGATCTTGCTGTAAAAGAAGGAGGCAAGGGAGTTGCACAGGTCTTGCGATGGTGGGATGTAGTTGGTGTTGGAGCTGGGGTTGGAGAGTTCCTTCACAATGTTGAAGAGCTCTTCGCTGTTGTGTGTGTTGTTGTCGAGGCGGTCCTTAAAGGAGGTCTTTTTGGCGGATCTGATGATGTGGTGGTGTTGGCGCATCTCGTTCTTGTGGGCTGCTTGGTTCTCCGGTGTCTGTTTGTGGCACCATTTCTTCTCCAATTTTCGGCAGTTTTGGTTTGAGGTCTGGAGGTCCGCGGTGAACCAGCTGGTGTTCTTGTTGGTGCGTCTATTGGATGGGTTCTTGACTGGGGCGAGGATGTTGGCGCAGTCATCGATCCAGCGTCTAAGGTTGCTGGCGGTGGCGTCTGGGCCGGTGGAGTCAGTGGGTGGGCTCCGGGTGAGGGTGGTGGTTATTTGGTCTTCTGTGACTTCGCTCCAGTAGCGGTGGGGGATCTGTTGGGTGCGGTGGTGCGTGGTGGGTTTCCAGAAGGTGAAGTGAATGCAGTGATGGTCGGTCCAGTGGAATTCGGAGGTTTGGCTGAAGGAGACGTGGGAGCTTCCAAAGAAGATGGGATCCAGCGTGTGGCCGGCGGAGTGGGTGGGCATTTTCACGAGCTGTCTGAGTCCGAGGTTGGCGAGGTTGTCGATCAGGGTGGTGGAGTTGGTGTTGTTGTTGTTTTCGAGGTGGAAGTTCAGATCTCCTAGGAGGATGTAGTCCGTGGAGGTGAGGGCGTGTGTGCTGACGAAGTCGGCGATGGAGTCGCTGAACTGTGGTCGGGGTCCGGGTGGTCTGTAGATCAGGGTTCCTCGGAGGATGGTGTTGGGATCGGTGTGAATATGGCAGTGTTGAGGGTGTCATCGGAGTTGGTAGAGATGTTGAGGGTGGACTTGTGGACTATGGCGATTCCTCCTCCCACCCTATTGGTGAGGTCTCTGCGTGTGATCTTGTAGCCTTCCCGGATAGTTATGGCAATGTCAGGTGCCGAGGAGTCATTCATCAAGGTCTCTGTCAGGAAGGCGACGTCTGAGGAGGATGTGTCGAGCAGGTCCCAAAGTTCGACGGCGTGTTTGCATGCAGAGTGGGTGTTCAGGAGTATGCAGCGGCTCTGGTGCTGGTGAAGCTGCAGTTCCGACAGGAGAAGGCTCCTTGGGTGTGCTTTGGGGTGGCCTGAAAGCTGGTGTGTTCTTGTCCGGTGTTGAGTGCGAGGAGGATGCTGGCATCGTAGCGGAGTCGGGCATCGTGGCGATTGCGGGGGCCAGGGGTTCTGGCGCTGGGCGCGGTTTAGGCACGGACGGATACAGACGGGCTTGCCTTAGGAGCGCCTTTGGCTGTGGAGCAGCCGCCATAAGAAGGGGAGGTGGGAGGGAGGAGCAGCTGGGTGGGGGAGTGGGCAAATGGGTGATCGGGGGGGGGGGGCACAGGGGACGCAGCGGCAGGAAGACGGGAGGGAGGAACGGCGAAAGGGAAACAGAAGGCAAGGGGTACAGAGGAAGGGAAATGAAAAGACGATCACAGAAACAATTAACAACAGTGCAAATACCAGAGAGAGCAGGGAGGAATGGCGAAAGGGGAACAGAAGGCAAAGGGGCACAAAGGAACAGGAATGAAAAGACGATCACAGAAACAATTAACAACAGTGCAAATACCAGAGAGAGCAGGGAGGAAGGGAGAAAGGGGAACAGAAGGCAAAGGGGCACAAAGGAAGGGGAATGAAAAGGCGATCACAGAAACAATTAACAAACAATGCAAATACCAGAAAGAGCAGCAAAACCATCAAGCAAAATCAAAACAAAATACAATGCAGAACCAGTGAGCAAACCTACGGCCTACCACTGGCCACCAGGGATGAGGTGCAGGTGGTAGCCTGCGGGTGGAGGCGGGCTTCGGAGTCAGCAGGAGCGGCAGCTGGGCACGGAGCACGGGCCCAGATGGGTGGAGCTGCGCGGCGTGGGGAGCAACCTGCCTGGAAACAGGGTCAAGGGTCGCTCTGAACATGAAGGACATTAACTGATTTGCTGGTAGAGAACTATTGATTCTCCTTGTGAATTTTAGATTCCTAGAGTGAGGTTGATAAGTATTGATTTTCTTTATTTTCTTCTTTTTTTTAGGATCCAATCTTATTTTTCCTCGCAGCATTTTTATTCAATCTTGAAAGCCTACTTGTGGGGTAGAGCTATAGTACTGTAGATGTAGAGAAACTGCATAATAATATGAAGCAATGCAATAGAACACAAAATGTGCTGTTATATTTTTGGTGAGTGTTCATCATACTTTAGATTATATTAAAAAGAAGGATACTCTCAAATGTAATCTAAGAAAGCTATGTCTTCAGACAACTTGTATAAATGGTATTTGAATAAAGAAAATTACATTGAGTGAACACTTTATTTATGTGTTTTGAATTTGGGAATTGTGGCAATTAATTGTGTCATAAGGCCTCCACTAGAACTATATGGACTTTAAATGCAATATGGTGGCTAGAAACAGGAGTTGAAGGAGCAGGGCACTATTTCCTTACTCCGGAATTTAGTCTAATATATTTAATATCCACTTCACATTTACCTACACTGCATACAATGTTGCCTGTGAAGTTGCACCTCACATTCATTCATCAGTTGTCTATCCATCTCTAATATAAGGATCATTAATTGATTCAATGTATGCCTTAGCAGTTTCACAGGTAGCAAGAAATACATGAAGACGATCCTCTGCAGTGCGCCCTGACTAAAATTGCCAGTCACATTAAGAATGTCGAACCACTCACACAATGAATATCATTAAACAAAAAACATGTTTTAAATGGATAATGCTGCATACTCCTACCTCTTTTGTGCATATCTAACATCACCACATTTACTCCAGTTGGATACAATGTTGTCTGTGAAGTTATGCCTCACATTTTACCATATGTCCTTTACGAGTTTATGCCATTTGGATTAATAATAGATACAATGTATCTGTTTGCAGTTCTACAGATGATGAGAAACATGAAAAAGATCCCTCGCAGTGCATTCTGCCTGCAGTATCAGTCACAGTAAGGATGCTCGACCACACAACCCCCGCTATATTGCAGCCCCAAAGTAAGTATTGCAAAAATAATTCAGGTGATAATTAGCGGGTAAAGTGGTGCACAGGGCTGGACCTATCATAGTTAAGCATTAACCACTGGTCAAACAGAGTGAAGCTTTGTGTCCCATTAAAATAATATCTCCTACAGCCGTTAAGTGACCAGATCACCATAAATAGGATTATTTGACACCTATACAAACATATTCAGAGAATATTGCACTTTGAAAATCTCAAATGTCGATCCTTTTCTATCATATGGAAACTTCAACATGCTTGGAGTCACAGTGAATCTATTGTTATCTCTCAGTAGAATCACCAGAAGGGGATCCACTATTGGCAAAATAATTCAACAATCTGGATATTATCTGCTTTTGACTTTCAATCTTCAAATGGCTCCCTGTAGATACCAGATGGACCGTTACTCAAGCCATAGTCCCCAACCGGCTGGACTATGGCAACGCACTCTACGTAGGAATCACAGCTCACCTCCTGAAAAGACTGTAGACCATACTGAACTCAGAGGCTGGACTCATCCTGAAACTCCGCAAACCAACATGCAACACCCCCACCTCAAAAAGCTCCACTGGCTCCCCATTCAGTAGAGATGCCAACTGAAGGTGCTAATCCACACCTAAAAAGTCCTTCATAATCAAGGATCAGTACACATCAACCACCACATGAACTTCCACCAAACCTCCAGACACCTGAGCTCCACTTCTCTCTCCCTCGCTCAGACCCCCGCATCCACCTAAGCAACAGTGGAGAACATTCCTTCTCCTAACTCGCTGCTAAGTCCTGGAACACCCTTCCCCTTCACCTCAGGACCTCATCCTGAGGCCTAGAATTCAGGAAGGACTCAAGAACTAGCTGTTCAACTGATTCTTCCCGAAGCAGCAATGCCCAGAGAACCTGGATAACCTTACGGGTGATTAGTGGTGCTTTACAAATCCTGACTGATTGATTGACTAATGTAACCACACTATTCAGTGAGAGCAAAAACCCTGAGGGCCTCATATATGAGAGGCTTGCTTTATGTTTACACCACAGAATGTGGTACATACATGGCGCAAACCTTTAAGTCAGATTTTTGAAGCCACTTTGCATGGCTCTTAATGGCTTGAACAATCTGGAGTAAAGCAATGCAGTGCAAATAACTGCATTGCGTTACTCTGCCCTGGGTAGGCATTACATGTTCCCACATAACGCCCATGGATGTTGGCACTTCCCTAGACTTACAGAAACATGCAAACCTGGGGATGAGCCAAACACTTACACCTTTCCAGGGGAGGTTTACTGAGGAGTAATATCTCTATGTTTGCCTCCGGGATTGTTTTTGTGTAGGATGGTACCCCTTCCTGCTCAAAAACAATCCTGCATGCAACACAGGTATCCTTGCACCATGATGCAACGGTCCTTGCATTGGTGCTGGGATGCCAGAAGGAGGCCAGCCCAACGAAAAGGCAAGGAATATGCCATATTGTCTTATAAAGGGAACATTCCTGCCCTTTCCCTGTCACGCAGAGCAGCAAGGTGATTGGGTGACTTGCTGCGCTGTTCTGCACTGCGTGACTTCCTCATAAATGAGGCCCTGAATATGTTTCCTATTTGAATAATGGCACAGAATATATGTTTCTCATTTGAGTCTAACACATTGTGATGTTCTAAATACCGACCTGTTGGTCTCCCAAATAGGCCCAGTTAAAAGCAAATGGAATATCATGTAATTCATGATTTGTGGATTTCACATATTGCATGTGTTTCCTCCTGGTTACGCTTTATTTGGTATAATATATTCACTTTCAGGTGTTTATAACAAAAGGAAAATGCCTCATGGGAACTTGGAAACTAATGTGCACTGTTGGTGTGAGATTGTTTATGCTCAAAACAGTCACCTGCCATTATCTCACTTGATTTTTGTACACAAGATATATCCTCGCATATAATTTTGACGCAGATCACATATACAGGTATATTTAAAGTAAAAAGATTTCATGATTTTGCCCAACCTTATCATCAAACTGGTCTGTGTGGGGTTTTTCACTTTCTTGCATCAGACTTACACCAATAGAAAGAGGCACATGACTTTCCCAGCTTCATTGCTAGCATGAACATTTGTCATAGTCACTAAATCGCATTCTTTTAATACGACACAGTGTTACCCCAGTAGTCTTCGGCATTTGGGCTTCAAATACACATCTGTAATGCTACAATTTTGTTGGAAAAGTTTAAGAAGGCAAATTATCAATCATTGAAATGTTATGGAAAATCCTCAACATATTTATTGAACGAAAAACAAACACACTCCAATTTCAGAAATTGTTAGAGTGAAGAATCTATTCCTTTGGTTGAAAGAAATGACGTGTACCTTCTTACAAGACAGGTATTTCAAAATGTGAGCTATGTTAATGATACGGCACAGTGCTCGTGAATGTGCAAAAGTGAAAAAACTACAAAAAATACATGTAAAACAAGAGGCTTGTTTGAGAATAATGTAAATTAAGGGCACAGTTGGCAAGCATTCAATTGAAAGTGTTGACCATTCGTAATTACACAAAGCAAACACAGATTAATAATGGTGTCAAAGTTTCAACCCGTTGGGATGCATTACAGAACCGGGTCCTCATCAGGACAAGATTCGTTAGGTTTACCCTTTATTTTGAAAAACAAAGGGTGAGTGGAGGGCACAGTGATTCTAATTGGTATGAAGCAACAAATGCAAACTTCATAGCATATGCAAAGCTTTCCTCCTGAGGCAAATTATGGAGTGATAAGCACACCATATCAACCAACGAGTCATTAATGGCAGGGCTAGAAAAGTATTGGTGACTTCAAAAAGACAACCATAATGGTGGAATGTGAAATGAGAAACATGATCATCGACAACACAATATGGAAAATGAATCCAAAAAACCCCTAATTCGTGGAAATATTACCATTTTCTCTGGTGACATTATTTGAACATTGCAAGTAACTTCTCCATCCACCTACTCAATGACAACAACACATTTTAGTATTTACTAAGAAAAATGTCCAGCAATATCGTGTTTGATCAGTATGTCTTTCTGACTTGTAGAGACATTATATGGTTGGGATACCCGACACCTCCTCTCAACACAATCCCCAAGAATGGGAAGACGGAAACGGTTCTGAACTTTTGGAAGGCGGGAGGGAGTTACCCTCCCGGCCGTATTTATTAAAATATGAAACAAAAATTAAAACATTAAAATAACAGTTTCATATCATGTACAATTTCATTTACACATTACGATGTTCATGGCTAACCTTAACACATCTCTAACAAAGGTTCTCCTAGCCGATACTAAAACATCCTGTAAATACATTTCTCAAAATTGAAATTGTACATCCTAACATTACGGGCCAACGGCAAGGTCGTAACCGGTGTCAGATCCCTAATACCAGAACTCCCCCCTCACTTGTGAGTGGCGGGCGCACAGAGGACTGTACCTCTGTGCCAACTTCCAATTTCCCTTGTCTTAACGGGGGCCCCTGTTTACTCGACGCCATCTTAATGGTCGTCCGAGGACTCGTGTGAGGTGTCTAGAAGGTAGCGTAGACCCCCCTCCCACCCCACACTGCTTACCACATCTGCCGTCGCAGATATCCTGGCCCTGGGAAATTCCCAGGAGGGGCCCATAGCCCCTCCTCCCCAGGGAGGGGCCTTGACCGCCTCCCTTTCGGCGTCCCCATCCTTAGAAGGGGACCGCCTCCCCGTTTGAGGGGCCACTGGCCGCCTCCCCCCGGGCGCTCCCATCCATAATGGGTGACGCCCCACCTCTAGGGATTTTCCAATTACTGCTCACCGATCATGACCTTACCGCCCGACCAAAAATAAATACGACATTTCTAAACTAAGAGAGAATAAAAGACAATTATACTGAGCAATTCAAAGTATAACTTCTACTACACACTACATTTAACTCTGCTGCAATTACTTTGCCGAAATCCATGTTAAAAAGATCAACCATTTTATTACATAACAAAATCATCAACTTTATTCACATTAACCTGTAAAAGAAACAGTATCATGTCATTCGACTTTATTCAAAACAAATCGCTGTCATCAGGGGCTGGTGGGTGGGTCAAAATTGGCTCTTCGTTACGTCTCGAGCTCACGTGCAACGGGGAGGTGCAGCTTCAGAGCACAGGAACAAGAGGATGCTTCCTTGGCTTGTTGCTCCTTTTATCCTTCTTCGGGTGGGCGTGGACCCTCCTCCAATCCGCCTCCGGGGCGTGGCCATCGGCGTAGGTGTCTAGGACAGCCCCCTCTTGGGCGGGAAAAGGCGCGCCCCGGCTACGCCGCTTTGGGCATACCAGCTGAGACTCGCCTCCCGCCCAAAATGGCTTCCCGGGGGGATCGGGGTACTCCACCATACGTTCGGGGGGACCGAGCGGTCGCCCCTTTCCATATGGTTGGGATACCCGACACCCCCTCTCAACACAATCCCCAAGAATGGGAAGACGGAAACGGTTCTGAACTTTTGGAAGGCGGGAGGGAGTTACCCTCCCGGCCGTATTTATTAAAATATGAAACAAAAATTAAAACATTAAAATAACAGTTTCATATCATGTACAATTTCATTTACACATTACGATGTTTATGGCTAACCTTAACACATCTCTAACAAAGGTTCTCCTAGCCGATACTAAAACATCCTGTAAATACATTTCTCAAAATTGAAATTGTACATCCTAGCATTACGGGCCAACGGCAAGGTCGTTACCGGTGTCAGATCCCTAATACCAGAACTCCCCCCTCACTTGTGAGTGGCGGGCGCACAGAGGACTGTACCTCTGTGCCAACTTCCAATTTCCCTTGTCTTAACGGGGGCCCCTGTTTACTCGACGCCATCTTAATGGTCGTCCGAGGACTCATGTGAGGTGTCTAGAAGGTAGCGTAGACCCCCCTCCCACCCCACACTGCTTACCACATCTGCCGTCGCAGATATCCTGACCCCGGGAAATTCCCAGGAGGGGCCCATAGCCCCTCCTCCCCAGGGAGGGGCCTTGACCGCCTCCCTTTCGGCGTCCCCATCCTTAGAAGGGGACCGCCTCCCCGTTTGAGGGGCCACTGGCCGCCTCCCCCCGGGCGCTCCCATCCATAATGGGTGACGCCCCACCTCTAGGGATCTTCCAATTACTGCTCACCGATCATGACCTTACCGCCACAGGCCGGATAGTTGACCGGCTATCCGGCCCTTCACAAAACTCCTACCTAAAGGTCATGGCTGCACAAACTCTTTAACCAGGCTACGAAGTCTCCTATGAGTAAAGCATTCCCCTCCCGGGACAAATGGACCCCATCCTCCAGGTACATATGGTCCCCCCTGATACATCCATGAGGAATAGAATGCAATGTACATGTACGAAACAATCTACCAAGTTTGTTATTCACCTTCTTCACCGAGTGATTCAAAGCTGACACAGAAATAGCCCCCCGCCACACCTTCCGTGGAATCATGTGGGACCATGCAATCGTGCACCCTGGAACCCTTCTCGCCAACCAACTTACTGTGGATAGTATTAATTCGAGAAGTACTCATCGACCCGTGGTCACCAAATCATTGCCCCCAAGATGCACTATGATTACAGATGGCGGTGACCTTGTCCGCCCTAACAAACCCTCCATAAAAGTTTGAAACTGGTCAATACAGAGCCCGCCCCTTCCGTAGAAGGTCACCCTGTACCCGTATTCCCCAGCCATGTGAATCATGTCACCTGCTTTGAATACGTCTGCGGCGCGCCTCACGTATGAGTGGCCGACGACCCACACCACTCTTGCCTCAGCCGGTGATCTTTGACCGCTGGTCCCCAGGTGTCGGGTCACTTGCACAGTCCGCCCCGCAAAGCCTGCTCGCGAAACTGAAAACCAAACAGAAAACAAGAAGCGTGAGTGCATGACATTAGCTTCACAACATGTGCAACCGCACATACCTCTTATAACAATTCGAGGACCAGCGCCCCAACTGTTTCACTTTATCTACACTCAGACCCCTGGCTGTAGCCTCTGTAGCAGCACCTATCCGGAATGAGTGTGTCCCAAAATCGCTCGGGTTCAAGCCCGCTGCCGCGATTGCCATCGTTAACACCCGCTGGAACTGAAACCTGGTCAGTGGGGTGGCGTCGGTGTGCCTCAGCAAGGTTCCCCCCCAAGATGCCGCCCTCTGCGCTAAATACTCCTCCACGCATTTCACCGGGCACATGGGAGACCCTGGAATCCGCTGGACTACCACACAGTCCCCGACCGCTCCCTGATCGGTCTTGGAACTGGCAATTGAGACTACCATTGTATCCCCCTTAATTTGGATGTGTTCTCGACACAGACCTCCCCCTGTATCCTGCTTGTTCCGCGCTACCAGCTCGCTTACACGCATAGCCCCATGAAATGCTAATGCAAAAGCGGCCTGGAAAAGCACCGTCTCGGCTTGAGATGAACATGTCGCCGGAAGTACGGACAGTAACAGGGACAACCTTTCTAAACCTATCGGGTGCCTCTCATCGACTCTGCGACCCTCAAGGCGTTGCCACCCTTGCAGCGCCTTTTGTACCAAAAAGGACGATGTGGGGTCCTCAATGCCATGTGCCCGTGCCATAAAAGAAATGGCGGCCCGGTGCCTATTGGCCGTGGCCACTGATTTGCCTGCCTGATGTAAAGATACCAGAAAATTCAGGACATACTCCTCCTGCCCCCAGTGTTCCCCCCCAGCTGAACCCAAAAAGGACCAATAAGAACGAAACGCTCCTTCATATGCCTTCCTCGTCCTGGGTGCTAGACTCTCTCCCACGAGGTTTTGTAATCCGGGGCACCGAGAGACCAGAGAGCTTTGGGAAATGGTGCCGCCACCGAGTCCGCTGAGGGCAGAAAACCCCGGAAGGCCTGCATATGGGAACGAGAGAGCGCATCAGCTGCCTGATTTAGTACCCCTGGCACGTGTCTTGCCCTAAAGTGGACGTTTAGTCTCATACATAGTGTTAGACCTGGCATCTTTGGCGTGATTACCCCTATCTTTTTGCCTCTGCCTCCTGTATTTTTGATGCTGTGCTGGATTCGTTTTTGCTGGTTTAGATGCTTTGGACACTCTGCCACTGCTGATCAGTGCCAGAGTGTAAGTGCTCCCTATGTAAATAGTTATTCTGATTGGATATCCATGTTTGGCATATTTGTGTCACCATGAAGTCCCTAGTAAAGTGCACTGGGTGTGCCAGGGCTGGTGATGACAAATGCTACTAGTGGGCCTGCAGCACTGATTGTGCCACCCACAGGAGTAGCTCTAAAATGGTGTCTCGGGCCTGCCACTGCAGCGCCTACGGGCAGTTTAGAACTGCCATGTCCTCCTGGTCAGTGTCCCCACTGACCAGGCCTAACCCTTCCCTTTTCGTGCACATCAGTCACCCCTATGGAAGGCCCAAGGTACCCCCCTGGGCAGGGTGCAGTGTATGTGAAAGGTAGAGCATGTACTAGTGCAGGTACCATGCTCTGGTAGTGAATTACAGCCATTTTCGTTTTTCACTATTGTAAGGCTATCTTGCTCCATAGGTTAACATGGGGGATGCTGGCTACAGTGGTTAACAGCATTTCTTCCCATAGGAACAAGATAGGACATAAGTATCTAGTATCCCTGAACTCAGAATTTAATAATACATCTTTTAGGAACGGTGGTTTTTAAATCCTGTGTTTGAGAACAGCACTTTTAGAAAGTTGCTGTTCTCTTGTCTGACCCTTCTGTGTGCCTGGGCCTGTTTGTGTATTGACTGTCTGGTTTGTGAGTGACAGGGGCTGGGGAATTCCCCCAGAGGCTGGATGAGTCAGCACTAGGCTGAATGAAGCAATTGCAACCTGAGTGGTGGGAGGAGTTAGCACCTGGGCTGAATAGGGCTGTGCCTGCCTGCCACAATGCTGGCTCCACCTCCTGCTGGGCGGCTGAGGACCCTGCCCCTCACTCTGAATGGAAAGATGCAGCCAGCAAAACAAAGTGCTCAGGATCCACCCAGAACTGGTTCAGACCGGGCTCAGGGCCCACATGCACAGAGAGAACAAAGACTTTAGGGGTATAAGTACAGGACCCCTGACAACAGAAAATTAGATCATCCTGGAAATCAAGAAGGAACCTCTGCCAAGGAGAAAGCTGACTCTGAAGAAGGAAGACTGTCCTGCTGTTGCTCTGCTGGACTGACCTGCTGTTGCTTTGCTGCCAAGGAGAGGGGAAGGACTTTGCTGTGAGCTGTGTCCCCTGTCTTGAAGGAATCTCCAAGGGCCTGAGAAGAGCTGGCTCCCTGTTTTGAAGTCCCAGGAACAAAAGGACTTCACCCCCAGTCTCCCTGAACTCTGCTGAGAGAGTTCTGTCCTTCCTAGAGTGCTTGATCCAGTTGTGGGGCCTCTGGAGGTTGAATCTGAGCTGGGAAGCTTGAGACTAAGCTGAGAAACTTGTGAAGCTGAAAAGTGTCGCATCGCTCGCTTGCGGAGCGCATCCCCGACAGTGCGAGAAGTTTCCCGCCGCTACGAAGGTCGAGATCGGCGCAGCGCCTGACATCGCTGCCGGAGCCGTCGCACCCTTCGTTTGCGGGACGCACCAGACCGGTGCGGGAGAATCGAACATCGCTGCGAGTGTCGTCGCAGAGCCTGTCGTCGCTGGGTGAGAACGCCGCACCGCTTGCTTGCGGACCGCATCACGTCGCTGCGAACATCGTCGCAGAGCCATCGCATCGAGGAGCTGCGAGAGAGAGGGTCACCGCTGGACCGCGCATCGTCGCCCCGGAGATCGTCGCAGCCCCTACGAGATCATCGCATCGTGCCTTTGCGAGAACAGACTTCCCACGGAACCTACGCTCCGGAATCTACGCAAGCTGCCTTCCTCCCCATACAGACCGGATTCGTCGCAACACGCCCGCTGCTGCAGCGGGGCTGTCGCATCGCCTCCCCAGGGTCTCAGGAGTAACGCGTCGCTTGTTTCCACCGCACCAGCTTCCTGCTTGTGGAACTTTGTTGCATCTAAAAGGTACTGTGAGTAAACGTGACGCAACTGTGAACTTTTCACGCATCTGTGGATTATTTTAACGCAACTTAAAGAACTTTGATTACAACCTGAAGAACTCATTTTGAAACCATATCCTTGAACTGTGTATGTTGGATTTTTGCCGTTTTGGTCTTGTGTAGTTTAGAATAAATATCTTTATTTTCCTAAACTGTTGTGGAATCAGTTTGTGGTGTTTTCACTGTGTTACTGTGAGTGTTGGTACAAATACTTAACGCATTGCCTCTGGTTAGCCTAGACTGCTCAGGCCAAGCTACCTTGAGGGCGAGCAGGGGTTATCTGAGAGGGTTATCTCCTTGTCCTGACTAGAAGCAAGGGTCCCTATTTGGACAGTGGTACCTACCTCTGCCAACTAGAGACCCCCAGTTCTAACATTGGTGGTCAGGCGGTGGGATTTGAACTTGTATTTGTACTTGACCCACAGTAATTGGTGTACATCACTAGTGAGTGCAGACCATTACGCCACCGCATACTATTGGTTTTTGAGTTTTTTTTGTTTTTGAATTCTATTTTTGAGTAACTCTTCGAAAAGCATCATGTCTCAGAATGGGAAGGCACCCAGTGAGAGGGCAGAAGCAGAATTAGAGTTTTGCATTGAAGATTTGTGTTCATACAGAGTTGAGCAACTGAGGAAATTCTGCCTTGAGTTTGAGTGCCCCATAAAAAGCGCCTACAGAAAGGAGGAGCTGCAGAGAATCTTGAGAGCCCATTGGGAGGCACAAGAGGAAGATGATGTGGATGTAGAAAATGGTTTTCAAAGCAAAGATCTGCCAGTGGGCAGAGTAGGCTCAGGAGCTGGCAGCAACCACTCCGGTAGGGGCCTCACCCCAGAAGAGTTACAGGAAAATCAAAGAATAAGAGAATATGACTTGGAAGTCATGAAAATGAAACTGAGGCAATTGGAGTTGGAGAAAGAAAGGGCAGCGGAAGACAAGAGAGAGGCCCGCGCCTTAGAGGAAAAGAAATTGCTTTTGGATCATGAATTGAGAATAAAAGAGCTGGATCTGAAAAATAAGGAGGTGGATGCCAGTTCTAATGGTGGCAGCGCGCAGCCAGTGCATGGGGGTAAAGTATATATTCCCAAAGACCTGGTACAGAATTACCATAGGAGTGAGGATATTTATGCCTAGTTCACTTCGTATGAAATTGCATTGAAGATGAATGATGTGCCTGACAAGTATTGGGGGGCGGGCCTGTGGAAACATTTTGAGGCGTCTGGGAGGAGTGCTCTAGAGCCTTTAGAGTTGACAGGTGCCATGACCTACCCCAATATGAAGGAGGCCTTATGTCTCAGGTATGGCCTTACTCCAGAGCAGTACAGACTGCAGTTTAGAAACTCCAAGAAGAAAGAGTCTGAGACTTGGATGGAGTGTGTGAATGGGTACTCGCGTGCACTGGAAGGTTGGATGAAGGGCAGTAAAGTAACTGATTTGAAGGGGTTGTTGCATTTAATCAGTTGGGAGCACTTGAGTAGTCTTTGTGTTCCAGAGCTGCGCCAGCATCTTTTAGACAGCAAGCTGACAGACCCCATTGAGCTTGCTAAGGAGGCGGACCGCTGGACCAGTACCAGGGTCCACAAAGGAATTGTGGGTACCACAGCCAAAGGTGGGCAGGGTCCCCAGCAGAAGAGTGGGGGGGACAAGGGTAACCAAAAGGAGTTCTCGCAAGGGCCCCAAAGTAGTTCCCAGGAAAAGGATTCCCAACCCCCCAAGCCTAAACAGCCATGGCCCTCTAAGGGTAGGCGGGACAAGAGAAATAACCAGGGTCCCCCTACCTGCTATCACTGCAACAAGGTGGGCCATATTGCTCCGAAATGTCCCAAGAAGAAGCCCACACCCACTGGTGCTCCCGCCCCAGCGTTAGCTAGTGTAGCTTTGGGTGGGGATTTGGTTTCTAGTGATTGGGGAGAGCTAGCAGTCATGACCCTTGTCTCGCTAGGAGACCGAGAGATGGTCCCGGAAACCTTACTGCCCTCTAACACTAAGAAATATGGGCAGAAGGTGACCATCAATGGGAGGGAGGTTGAAGCTCTGAGAGACACCGGAGCCAGTGTGACATCCGTGAGGTGTCAGTGGGTGTCTGACGAGCAAATCATCCCTGGTGTACTCCGCCCTGTAGTGGCCGCTGACAGCTCAGTGCGCCTCTGCAAGCTAGCGAAGGTTTCCTTTGAATGGGGAGGAGTCTCTGGTCTTTTGGAGGTAGTTGTCAGTGATGCCTTGCCTGTGGACTGTCTGTTAGGCAACGACCTGGAGAGTTCTCCATGGAAGGACATAGAACACCGAACTCACTTGGAGATGTTGGGTCTGCCTGCGTGGATCTGCGTGACCACGCGTGCTATGGCAGCCAGTAAGGGTGAATCAGCAGAACTGGAGCCTGAAACAGTGGCCCAGAGACCTGCCAGGAGAGGAAGAGGCAGAGGGCACGGGAAACCAGCCCCAACCGTTCCCACGGTCCAGGAGGAAGCAGAACCTGAGGGGGATGCCCTGGAACCTACAGGGGAACAGGTGGCCGAACTGGGAGACCTACCTGAGCTGACCCATTGGCAGCAAGAAGGTGGTCCCTCCAGGGAGGAGTTCTGCAGGGAGCAGAAGGAATGCCCTTCCCTCATTGGTCTGCGGCAACAGGCTGTAGATCAGGCAGCAGGTGGAGCAGTCAAAGATCACTATGTTTACTGGGAAGGTGACCTACTTTATAGCGAGCCTAAGTTTGCTGAGCCCGGTGCAGCCCGTGTGCTGGTGGTACCCGAGCGCTTCAGAAACTTCCTAATGGGTCTGGCTCATGACGTGCCTCTCGCAGGACATCTGGGGTAAGACAAGACCCTATACCGGCTTGTCACCCACTTCCACTGGCCCCAGATGAGGAAGCACGTCGGTTCCTTTTGCAGATCTTGCCAAACCTGTCAAGCTAGTGGCAAGACTGGAATGAAGTTGAAGGCTCCCCTTCAACCCTTCCCAGTGGTGAGCACCCCTTTCGAGCGGGTGGGCATAGATATCGTAGGGCCCCTGGACCCCAAGACAGCCTTAGGCAACAGGTTCATCCTGGTCTTGGTGGACCATGCCACCCGGTACCCGGAAGCAGTCCATCTCAGGACAATCACAGCACCCGTGGTGGGCCGTGCATTGATGGGGATCTTTTCCCGTGTGGGGTTCCCCAGAGAGGTGGTCTCCGACCGGGGTACCAACTTCATCTCTAGGTACATGAAGTCTCTGTGGGAGGAGTGTGGGGTAACTTATAAGTTCACCACTCCTTACCATCCTCAAGGAAACGGGTTGGTTGAAAGGTTCAACCGGACCCTGAAAGGTATGATTATGGGCCTAGCGGAGCCCATGAGACGGAAGTGGGACGTCTTGTTACCATGCCTGCTGTTTGCCTACAGGGAGGTGCCGCAGAAGTCCTTAGGGTTCAGTCCCTTTGAACTCCTGTATGGCCACCCTGTTAGAGGACCTCTCTCACTGGTGAAGGAGGGTTGGGAAAAGTCCCGTGGGAAAACCCCCCAGGATGTGTTCAGCTATGTGCTGGCCATCCGCAACCAGACACAACGCTTCAGGAAACTCGCTCAGGCGAACCTGGAAGCAAGCCAGGAAGAAATGAAAAGATGGTACGACCAGAATACCACTCTGGTCGAATTTCAACCTGGGCAGAAAGTGTGGGTGATGGCGCCAGTGGAGCCTTGCGCGCTCCAGGACAAGTGGTCTGGGCCATACGAGGTGGTGGAAAGGAAGAGTGAGGTAACCTACCTGGTTAACCTGAAGACTCCCAGGCAGCCCCTGAGAGTTTTGCACGTGAACCGCCTCAAACCCCACTTTGAGAGGTCTGAAGTAACCATGCTCATGGCTACAGATGCAGGAATGGAAGAGGATAGTGATCCTCTCCCTGACCTCCTGGCAGTTAAGGAGCACGATGGGTCAGTGGATGGTGTGGTCCTCTCGCCCACCCTGACCCCAGAACAGCAGAGCGACTGTCGCCAAGTGTTGGGTCAGTTCTCCTCTCTGTTCTCCCTGACCCCAGGAGTCACCAACTGGTGCGTCCATGACGTGGACACTGGAGACAGTCTGCCTGTGAAGCAAAAATTTTACAGGGTAGCTGACAAGGTCAGGGCCAGCATCAAGGAAGAAGTTTCCAAGATGTTGGCGCTAGGGGTGATTGAGCCCTCCAGCAGCCCCTGGGCTAGCCCAGTGGTCTTGGTCCCCAAGAAAGCTGCTACCCCCGGTGGCCCGCCAGAACTCCGGTTTTGCGTGGACTACCGTGGGCTCAATGCGGTCACGAAGACTGACGCACACCCTATCCCCAGAGCTGATGAGCTCGTGGATCGGTTGGGAGCTGCCAAGTACCTCAGTACGTTCGATTTGACTTCGGGGTACTGGCAGATTGCCTTAACTGACGGGGCCAAAGAGAGGTCAGCATTTTCAACGCCAGAGGGGCACTTCCAGTTCCGTGTCATGCCCTTTGGGTTGAAGAATGCCCCTGCCACGTTCCAGAGACTGGTTAACCAGGTACTGTCCGGGCTGGAGGAATTCAGCGCCGCATACCTGGATGACATTGCTGTGTTCAGCTCCACGTGGGGAGAACACTTGCAACACCTCTGCGAAGTGTTGAAGGCTCTGCAGAAGGCAGGCCTCACTATCAAGGCCAGTAAGTGCCAGATAGGGCAGGGATCTGTGGTGTATTTGGGACACCAGGTGGGGAGCGGCCAGGTGGCGCCCCTACAGGTTAAGATTGATACCATTCTGGCTTGGGAGCCCCCCAAGACCCAGACAGAGGTGAGAGCCTTTTTAGGACTCACCGGGTATTACTGACGGTTTGTCAAGGGATATGGCACCATTGTCGCCCCCTTGACAGAACTCACTTCCAAGAAGTTGCCCAAAAGAGTTGACTGGACTGACGCCTGCCAAACTGCTTTTGAGGCCCTGAAGACTGCAATGTGCACAGCACCGGTGCTCAAGGCACCTGACTTTTCCAGTGAGTTCATAGTTCAGACGGACGCTTCAGAGCATGGTGTGGGAGCAGTACTCTCACAAGCCACTGAGGAGAATGGAGACCAGCCGGTAGCTTTCATTAGTCGGAGGCTACTCCCCAGGGAACAGAAGTGGAGTGCGATTGAAAGGGAGGCTTTTGCTGTGGTCTGGGCTCTGAAAAAGTTGAGGCCCTACCTGTTTGGGACTCACTTTCGTGTTCAGACCGACCACAGGCCCCTCAGGTGGTTAATGCACATGAGGGGTGAAAATCCAAAACTGTTGAGGTGGTCCATCTCCCTACAGGGAATGGACTTTACGGTGGAACACCGCCCTGGTACAGAACACGCCAACGCTGATGGTCTGTCCAGGTTTTTCCGCCTTAGTGACGAGAACTCCCAAGAGGGTGGGTAGTTCTCCCCACTTTCAGCTGGAGGGGACACGTGTTAGACCTGGCATCTTTGGCGTGATTACCCCTATCTTTTTGACTCTGCCTCCGGTATTTTTGATGCTATGCTGGATTCGTTTTTGCTGGTTTAGATGCTTTGGACACTCTGCCACTGCTGATCAGTGCCAGAGTGTAAGTGCTCCCTATGTAAATTGTTATTCTGATTGGATATCCATGTTTGGCATATTTGTGTCACCATGAAGTCCCTAGTAAAGTGCACTGGGTGTGCCAGGGCTGGTGATGACAAATGCTACTAGTGGGCCTGCAGCACTGATTGTGCCACCCACAGGAGTAGCTCTAAAATGGTGTCTCGGGCCTGCCACTGCAGCGCCTACGGGCAGTTTAGAACTGCCATGTCCTCCTGGTCAGTGTCCCCACTGACCAGGCCTAACCCTTCCCTTTTCGTGCACATCAGTCACCCCTATGGAAGGCCCAAGGTACCCCCCTGGGCAGGGTGCAGTGTATGTGAAAGGTAGAGCATGTACTAGTGCAGGTACCATGCTCTGGTAGTGAATTACAGCCATTTTCGTTTTTCACTATTGTAAGGCTATCTTGCTCCATAGGTTAACATGGGGGATGCTGGCTACAGTGGTTAACAGCATTTCTTCCCATAGGAACAAGATAGGACATAAGTATCTAGTATCCCTGAACTCAGAATTTAATAATACATCTTTTAGGAACGGTGGTTTTTAAATCCTGTGTTTGAGAACAGCACTTTTAGAAAGTTACTGTTCTCTTGTCTGACCCTTCTGTGTGCCTGGGCCTGTTTGTGTATTGACTGTCTGGTTTGTGAGTGACAGGGGCTGGGGAATTCCCCCAGAGGCTGGATGAGTCAGCACTAGGCTGAATGAAGCAATTGCAACCTGAGTGGTGGGAGGAGTTAGCACCTGGGCTGAATAGGGCTGTGCCTGCCTGCCACAATGCTGGCTCCACCTCCTGCTGGGCGGCTGAGGACCCTGCCCCTCACTCTGAATGGAAAGATGCAGCCAGCAAAACAAAGTGCTCAGGATCCACCCAGAACTGGTTCAGACCGGGCTCAGGGCCCACATGCACAGAGAGAACAAAGACTTTAGGGGTATAAGTACAGGACCCCTGACAACAGAAAATTAGATCATCCTGGAAATCAAGAAGGAACCTCTGCCAAGGAGAAAGCTGACTCTGAAGAAGGAAGACTGTCCTGCTGTTGCTCTGCTGGACTGACCTGCTGTTGCTTTGCTGCCAAGGAGAGGGGAAGGACTTTGCTGTGAGCTGTGTCCCCTGTCTTGAAGGAATCTCCAAGGGCCTGAGAAGAGCTGGCTCCCTGTTTTGAAGTCCCAGGAACAAAAGGACTTCACCCCACAGTCTCCCTGAACTCTGCTGAGAGAGTTCTGTCCTTCCTAGAGTGCTTGATCCAGTTGTGGGGCCTCTGGAGGTTGAATCTGAGCTGGGAAGCTTGAGACTAAGCTGAGAAACTTGTGAAGCTGAAAAGTGTTGCATCGCTCGCTTGCGGAGCGCATCCCCGACAGTGCGAGAAGTTTCCCGCCGCTACGAAGGTCGAGATCGGCGCAGCGCCTGACATCGCTGCCGGAGCCGTCGCACCCTTCGTTTGCGGGACGCACCAGACCGGTGCGGGAGAATCGAACATCGCTGCGAGTGTCGTCGCAGAGCCTGTCGTCGCTGGGTGAGAACGCCGCACCGCTTGCTTGCGGACCGCATCACGTCGCTGCGAACATCGTCGCAGAGCCATCGCATCGAGGAGCTGCGAGAGAGAGGGTCACCGCTGGACCGCGCATCGTCGCCCCGGAGATCGTCGCAGCCCCTACGAGATCATCGCATCGTGCCTTTGCGAGAACAGACTTCCCACGGAACCTACGCTCCGGAATCTACGCAAGCTGCCTTCCTCCCCATACAGACCGGATTCGTCGCAACACGCCCGCTGCTGCAGCGGGGCTGTCGCATCGCCTCCCCAGGGTCTCAGGAGTAACGCGTCGCTTGTTTCCACCGCACCAGCTTCCTGCTTGTGGAACTTTGTTGCATCTAAAAGGTACTGTGAGTAAACGTGACGCAACTGTGAACTTTTCACGCATCTGTGGATTATTTTAACGCAACTTAAAGAACTTTGATTACAACCTGAAGAACTCATTTTGAAACCATATCCTTGAACTGTGTATGTTGGATTTTTGCCGTTTTGGTCATGTGTAGTTTAGAATAAATATCTTTATTTTCCTAAACTGTTGTGGAATCAGTTTGTGGTGTTTTCACTGTGTTACTGTGAGTGTTGGTACAAATACTTAACGCATTGCCTCTGGTTAGCCTAGACTGCTCAGGCCAAGCTACCTTGAGGGCGAGCAGGGGTTATCTGAGAGGGTTATCTCCTTGTCCTGACTAGAAGCAAGGGTCCCTATTTGGACAGTGGTACCTACCTCTGCCAACTAGAGACCCCCAGTTCTAACACGTAGCAGGACAATTTCCTTCAGTAGTCTCAGAATCCATTTGCAGCGTGCTGCCTGACTATTGATACACTCAACCACGGTCATATTATCAGACCAGAACACCACAGAGCGATCACGGAACCCCTCTGGCCAGGTTTCCAAGGCTACCAGAATGGGGAACAGCTCCAGAAACCCAATGTTACTAGTGAGTCCATTATCGTGCCACCATTCCGGCCAGGTTCGTGCCGACCATTGGTTGCCGAATATGGCGCCAAAACCTACACTCCCCGCCGAGTCGGTCCACAACCCTAGTTCCTCTGAGGACACTGGCGGGTCGGTCCATACCACACGACCGCTGAAATCCGCCAGAAATGCCAACCATATGCGCATATCCTGGCGAACCTCTGTTGACAGTCTTGTGCGGTGGTGCCCTTCCCTGAGGCCCACCATGGCCTGTGCTATAGAACGGGAAAAGGGACGAGCCATTGGTATTACTCTCAAGGCAAAGTTAAGCTGGCCCACCGCCTGCTGTAACTGATGGAGAGTTACCTTTCCTTCGCCGAGACATGCTTCTAGCGAGGCCCTGAATTTCCTGACCTTCTCTTCAGGCAGGCGGAAGCACCCCTCCACAGAGTCGAGCTCAATTCTGAGAAACTCGAGTGTAGTAGATGGCCCTACCGTCTTACCGGGTGCCAGCGGCACGCCAAACTCTTTCATTAGATTACAAAATTCCCCCAAAGCCAGTGCGCATTCCATGTCCCCGGCTGCCCCCAGAAACAGAAAATCATCAAGATAATGCATAACATGTGTAAACCCCGTGACTCTTGTGAACGCCCATTGCAAAAAAGTACTGAATTTCTCAAAATACGCACAAGAGATGGAGCAACCCATTGGCATACATTTATCCATGTAATAGCGACCCTGAAACATAAAACCAAGGAGACGCTGATCATCGGGGTGTACCAGGAGCAACCGGAACGCTGACTCGATATCTGATTTAGCCATCAGCGCTCCGGGCCCCAGGCGATTCAACATGGCGACAGCCTCATCAAAGGATGCATACCGCACCGAACAAACTCCTGGGTCAATCGCATCGTTCACCGAAAGGCCCCTAGGAGCTGACAAATTATGTATTAACCTGAACTCCCCTGGGTCCTTTTTGGGAACCACTCCCAAAGGTGAACAAACAAAATTGCCAACCGGTGGTATGTGATATGGCCCAGCAACCCGACCTCGGGCCACTTCCTTACCAATCTTTGCCTGTACCACCGCCGTATTCTGTTGAACCGATAGTTGGTTCTTACATTGTGCTTCCCCCCGAAAATCCCCCACCGGGATGCGGAAACCATATGAGAAGCCGTCTCGCAACACCCCAGCGGAGATATGATCAGGGTAGTCGTTCAGCCAAGGAATCAGTGCCATGATATCAACCGGGGTAGGTAATGGCGCCCCTCGGTCTATTTTAGACCTTGTTGGCGCCCCCTCTACCTCCCGTATCACCATTCTTGGCTCTGCACGTACTCTCGGGGTGTGAGGACTGTCCGCACCCTGCACACTCATGCCTGAACCTGCACGATCCCTGTGGCCTCGAACACTTGCCTCTGTTGAAGCTCCAGCAGATCCCTTTCTTACCTGAGTTGCCATTATTCTTCGTGTACTGATCGCTGCTTGAACCCGCCCGAAAGGGGGCCCCCACAGAATGGCGGGAAGGCTCCCCCCCGTTCCCGCCTAAAAATGGCGCTTTC
Source organism: Lissotriton vulgaris (assembly GCF_964263255.1). Taxonomy (NCBI): domain Eukaryota; kingdom Metazoa; phylum Chordata; class Amphibia; order Caudata; family Salamandridae; genus Lissotriton; species Lissotriton vulgaris. The sequence goes on from NC_141694.1 coordinate 637,624,074, forward strand.
GCCGTGCTCGATTTCTCAATTTTTTGCCAGGAAATGGAGTCAAAACAATCCCACGTCAGGGATGAGTCGTACTCTTTGGACTTACGAAACATGCTATCGTAACAACACCATTGATTACCCCCGTATGATTCATAAAAGTCCATGATACGTGTCTGATAAACTGCTAATTCCACCACTAATTCGGGCCTACGTTCCCCCATAATTGCAGTGAACATTCCAAACGCTTTGGCCCAATTAGAGATTGTTTCATCTACTCTGAAACCCGCCATCTTTGCGCGCCATACACTAGGGTGCAAAAACTCCTTCTGATTTTTAACATGCTCAATCTCATAGTGATCGGTCAACAAGGAAAACATGTTCACATATTTATCCGCCCAAATCCTCTCTTTCACATCGATCGGGATATGTTGAACGACTTTTTCCCTTCTTGAGGGTACCGATCCCTCCCCGGCCATCGGCAATGGCTGCTTACCTGAACCGTTAGCTGTGACCGTTGTCGCTGTCGAACCAACGCCCAATCCTGGTTGTTCCACGGGAGCCTGCGGGGAAACAAGAGGACACGGTGCCTTCGCAGCATCTTTCGATTGCCGCAACTGCTTCATTAACGACCTGGCTTCTTCAGCCGTGGCCCCCTCATTCCCTCTGCCCAACCATGCCGCCAACTGGGCAGCCAGCTCTGGAGGCATATCCTCCTCGTTTACCGGAGTGACCACCACAGGGATTGGTTGTCCTGCATTCGGGACCTGAACCGGGGCTGAGGTTCCGTGACAATTGTAAGTGGTGTTTTCGACTCGCACGAATATAGTCGAGTCTGGTATCTATGAACCGCAAATGACGAGTTTAGTAAGTGTGCGCAGTTTCGCTGTGCTAACTTGAACCGTTCGTTTGTTATGTGGGTTTTTCATCTGTACCCACGGGTTCCATCTTAGATACGGCATCCATTTTGTCTCTTGCCCTCAAGTAGCCAGCGAACGGACGTTGTCCGCTTCGCGACCCTGGGACTCCCAAGATATTTGCGGAAGACACATGTTCTTTGTAAGTGTCTTTATGACGAGGGGGATGCTACTGTAACGCAGATGGCGCCGCTCGAGGCTCATCTTGCCGCACGGGCTTATTGTCTCAGCCGTGCATCTCATTAGGCACGTCCCTTTGATGCCTGTATCTCGTGTTTCCCGATACCTCCCCTTTTTACACCCTTTTCGATTTCCCCACTGTCTCCGTCTTCCTCTACACCTGTTCTCGTTCCTATTTCGATCTGTTTTACTGCTGATTGGAATTTGCTAATGGTGGGAAGATGGTTTTTACAGTTGGGAACCGCCAAATGTTTCCGCACTTGTGTTCCGGACCTTGCGTGTTTCAAAGTGACCAAAGCGACCCCTCTGGGGGATAATTGTGGGAACCGGGTTGTAAACTTTTGTGTTCAATGTTATCCTATGGGTAAAAACTGTATAAAAGGAGCGATTCACAGAACCAATTTGAAGCAGTCTCCCCAAGTTGCACGCTGTGTACTTGTCGTGATCTCTGTGTTCCCTGCAGCAAATAAACCTTGAATCTTTGACGCCGAAGGAAGTGTCCCGTGTCTCTGTGACTTGTACGCCGGAGCAGGTTACCCACGAAGGTTTCAGGTGTTGTGCCCTGGCACCGCTGGGTCTTAAAGAACCCAGTCCTTCAGTTGGCGCCCAACGTGGGGCTGCATCAGTGGTACCGGTCCAAGCCCGACGATCGTGAGGAACTTCGTGTGAAATCTCCGAGGGAAGGTGCACTCCGCTTCATCGATCCTGTTGTCGAAATAAGTGGCCCGAAGACTTTTCCCGCGAAGATTCCCGCCTTCTGACGGCTGCGACGGACTGCTGCCCTGACTGTAGACCTGTTTTGGCGCCTGGCGTAGACCTTGGTATAGCGAGACGATTGAAGGGCCTTCCTGGTGACGCCATCGATCTTTGAGTTAAGTATTTGTGGGTCGCTCCCAGAGTTCTTGGTTGTGGTTACTTAGTGGTTGCATGGTTCCATTGCATTTGTGGTTCTTGGTACTTTGTTGTGTTGTTTGACGACTGCAGCCGCCAAAAACCGAGGGTTTTGTTTTTGCTGGGACTTGGTAAATCCTGTAACCCTTGAAGTTTGTGAAACTCGGCTAGTGTGCAAGATGCCTGGTCGTAGTACTTTGTTCAGTTGTTTTAGACCTTGTGGTGTGGATTCCCGACTGGAGGACTCGTGTCCGATACCTCCGGTTGGGACTCCTACTTATGATTTGTATAGCAAACATGGGCTAGGCCCGATTACCTTTAATGATTATTGGATTAAATATACAAAGAAAGACGGCGACCTCCGTTGGCCACCTCACGGTAGCTTCGAGGCGTCGATCTTAGATAATCTAGAAATGAAGTTGTTCGAACGTAAATCCAGGCCGGCCATGTTTGACGCTTTTCGGTTGTGGCGCAAAGAAGCCCGACAGAAAGAGATCAGACAGAATAAACGTAGTCAGCGAGATAATGTTGCTACCATAGTGAAGAAAGCTGAGCAGTTCCAGCGTGACAAGGAGGATAAGGATAAGGAAGTGTTTGAAAGATTACAGCGTATGACCATAGATAAATGTTATCCTGCTTTGCCTAAGGAGTCGGATAAGAAGGAAGAGGCAGTTGAGGATCCTTTAATGTCCTATCTTATGAAGTCGCCACCTCCGTACGTACAGGGTACCGCAGCTCCTGTGGTCCCTGCCGTACCTATTCTTCCTCCGCCTGTTCCTCAACCTACACCCGTTCTTCCGACTGTTCCTGCTCCTTTGTCTGTTTCTATCCCTACTGCTCCTCCGCTTCCACATACTCCTGCTCCCGCTACTGCTCCTGTTTTGTTAACCCCTGTCGTTGCTACTGTTTCTACTCCTTCTCTTGTTAGCCCTGTGTCCTATTCTTCTCCCTCTACTCGTAGTCGCAATTCTCCTCTTGCGGCTAGTTTCTTTCAGTCGCTCGGACCTGTTCATGGGTCTGCTGGTTCCGATGGTCCTCAGAGACGTAGTCAGCTTCCTGGAAACAGAGAACGTGTTGCGCTATATAATATGGCGATGGGTTGGATGGTAAACCCTCTTAGAAATCCACCCCGCGTTGTCCTCGAAACGTTTTGTCAATTTAATATACCAACCCAGAGATATGTGTTTGATGAAATGTGCAAGTTCCTTCATGATCAGATAGCGGCCAATGCGCCTGACGAGGTGCTGACCGCCCTGTCTGAACTTCGGCTTCAGTTCGCCAACGGACTGATAGTAGATACTAACGTCCGACGTGCTATTGAGCGGTTACTATCTTTCCGTCCCGCTCCAATACCTCATGCATTGTTTGTTGAGGATATTGAAAACCAACAAGACGAATCTGGCCAATATCCTATGCGTGAGGTTCCGCCGGTTTGGATACCAGCTGATGCTAATGCTAATCCTCCGGTAGCGGCGCATTTCCAGAGAGTGTGGATACATCTCCCGTGGAAACGTTCTGAAGTGTTACAGGTAAAGCAATCTTTGCCTGATCCACGCAAAAATCCTACAGGGTATTATAAAGAATTATCGCAGCTCGTGGATGCTACGGTAATGAATCTTGCCGATATCGACATGTTGTTTGGCAACGTCGTACCGCAGCCGGTATGGGCTAAGATTCGCCATCAAGATCACACAAACGAACTAGGTGGTGATTGGGCTGCCATCACAGCGGCAGATGCTGGACAAGTGGCTGCTACTAAACCCGATCAATTGATTACTGCTCTTCCTCAGCGAATAATAACATTAATGAAGACTCTTATGCCAGCTATGAGGGTAAATTGGGACAAATTGTCAGCTTGCAAACAAAAGAAAGATGAGAGTGTTTCGGACTTCTTTACGAGGTTTGAGGAAGCATTCATTGATCATAGTGGACAGGATATGGGTACTGAGGGTGGACAAAGGTTGTTTGTGGATAAATTTGTATCGAACTTATTGCCCGACTTGAGCAATAAATTAAAGAATTCGGAGAGTGCATGGGCCGTTTCTACCTCAGCTCAGATATTGGCTACGGCGCAATATTATGAGAATAGGGAGAAAGAGGAGAATGACCGTGCTGACAAAAAGACGAAAGAACTAAAAACCAAAGTGTTGTTGCAACAAGCGTATCCGCCGCGTTCTAATCAGAATGCGCCCCAACAGAATAGATCGCAGTCGCAATCGAATCGATCGCAGCCGCGTAATGATTCCTCCTCCCAAAGATTATCGTTAGGGTACAATCAATGTGCTTATTGTAGACAGGAAGGACATATCAAATTCAATTGCCCTGTTTTAAATGAACGTAATAGTGGTAATTCGTCTAAAGGCGGTCGTGGTGGTTCACAGCAGGCATCGCGTGGTAGAGGTCGTGGTGCTCAAAACGATCGCTCAGACAACTCATCTAATTCTAATAACTGTTTCGATCAACGTGGATCTTCGCAAGGACGATCTGCGCAGTACAATGTAGATGATTATTACGTCGATCAGGGAACTGACGACAGTAATTACTAGGACAGCCAAAGACAAGGAGAGGGAGTGGTATCAGTTCCGGTTGATCAGAGAGGGCCTTACGTCGCAGTTGCGACATCGGGCGTCGTTGAGCCTTTTCTGTTGGACACTGGTGCAGCGAAAAGTTCTATCATGCATTCGAAACTCCCTGGCGCACCTTTGTCTGGCTTAACAAATGTTTCTGTTGGATTCTCTGGCGCCCCCGTTAGCAATCCAGTTTCGCGCCCTTTGCCCCTTACAATAGGGCCACGTGAACTCCAAGCTCCGTTGATTTTGACTACTGGTTGTGGTGAAAATCTTTTGGGTCTGGATTTGCTTAAACGTTTGTACGCAACTTTGTATTGTTCTCCTGCGGGTGTAAAGCTTACGTTAGGAGAGAGGGTTGTCTCTCCTATGTATTTGTCTCTCGATAAGCTTCCACCGGAATTGAGTTCTCTTCCTGCGTCTTTGTGGGCGACGGGTCCAAATGACGTGGGCCTACTTGATATCTCTCCCTATGTTGTTCAGTTGAAAGCTAATGTGCGATTGCCACGTATTCCCCAGTATCGTATCTCCCTTGATGGTGAACAAGCTTTGTTAGCGATCATTTATGATCTGATCGAGAAAGATGTTATTGAAGAGACTCGGGGAAACGTGTGCAATAGCCCTGTACTGCCCATTCTTAAGCGTACTGATCCTACAAAACCGCCTGTTTATCGCTTTGTTATCGATTTACGGGAGGTAAATAAAATTGTGGTTCCTCAATTCCCTGTTGTGCCCGACATCACGGCGCTACTGACTCTGATTCCAGCTACTGCATCATGGTTTTCGGTGATTGACCTGAAAAATGCGTTTTTCAGCATCCCGATTGCCGAAGAGAGTAGGGACCTTTTCGGTTTCTCTCTCGGTGGACGTAGCTTCCGGTTCAAACGCGCTCCTCAGGGCTACTGTGAAAGTCCATCTATTTACAGTCAAGCCTTGAAGGGTCAACTGGATGCGTTTCGGTTGCCGGTTGGTGCGGCTTTAATCCAATACGTCGACGACTTATTGGTGGCTGCCGATACTCAGGACATTTGTAAAATTGCTACAGTGTCGTTGCTGCAACATCTCTGTGAGTTAAATCACAAGGTGTCACCTTCTAAACTCCAATATTGTTGTCAAGAAGTAACCTATCTAGGTCACTTATTGTCAAAGGAGGGAAGGAGATTGACCCCAGAGAGAATTGCAGCGATCGCGCGAATGGCTGTACCAAACACCCAAAGAGATGTGCGTGCCTTCCTAGGTATCACGTCGTACTGCAGGCAGTGGATTCCTAATTTTTCATTGCTAGCGAAACCATTGGTGGCTCTTACGTGCAAGGATGTTTCAACTCCTTTACCATGGACGGAAGAATGTCAGAAAAGTTTTTCTGAACTGCGTGATTCATTGTGTTCGGCTCCTGTGTTAGGTACCCCTGACTACAGCAAGCCGTTTACGCTATATGTTCACGAGAGGGAAGGTTGTGCTTTGAGCGTTTTAACGCAACCTTTTGGTGGTAAGCAACGTGCATATTTTTCCTCAACCTTGGACCCAGTAGCTAGAGCATTGCCGAGTTGTTTACGAGCAACAGCGGCAGCTGCGGTCTCCATCCGACAATCAGCAGGATTGGTCATGGATAATATGCTTACAGTGATGGTTCCGCATGCAGTCGATACTCTTTTGAATCGAACGAAAACTCAGCACTTGACGAGTGCGAGGTTGTCTGGGTACGAATTGACGCTCTTGGCAAGCCACATTCAGATAAAACGTTGTAATGTCCTAAACCCGGCAACTTTGTTACCAATTAGCACCGAGTCAGATGAAGTAGCAGAACATGACTGCTACTTGAGGACTGAGGAAGAAACGAAAGGTCGAGTGGACCTTAAAAACACCCCATTGGAAGATCCGGATGGCACTCTGTATGTGGATGGGTCATGTTTTAAGTTGCCGAATGGTGATGTGACTACTGCTTATGCTGTTGTGACGTTGAATACCGTTGTTGAGACTGCAAGGTTGAATCAGAATTCTGCCCAAGCTGCGGAATTGATTGCTCTCACTAGAGCATGTGTGTTAGCAAAAGGGAAATGTGTGAATGTGTACACCGACAGTCAATACGCGTTTGGTGTAGCGCATAGTTTTGGACGATTGTGGCGTGAGAGAGGTTTCTTGACGTCGCACGGTACGAAGATACAGCATGGCCAGCTTGTGAACGATCTTTTGGATGCATTGACTTTGCCTACACAAGTTGCGATTGTTAAGTGTAGTGCGCATCGTAAAGTGACGGATGATGTTGGTCGTGGTAATGCGTTTGCGGATGAGATTGCTAAGGAGACTGCCCGGAACCTTAGCACTCGAATGTATGTGACGAGTTCGGTTAGGTGGCCTACAGAATCGAGTATGTATGAAGATACCATCGAAAGCGTGAAAGAAATTCAGAATGAGGCCACTGAGACTGAAAAGACGAAGTGGAAAGAAAGTACGGGAAAGTTGGATGCGAATGGTTGTTGGATTGATTTGTCGGATCAGAAAAGATGGATGTTGCCTGATGCGTATGTGCTGGCCGTTGTGACAATGGCACATGGGTTAGCACATATCAGTGCGAAAGGTATTTGCAAGTTGTTGGCTGCTGTGTGGAAGAATGATGGCATTATGAAATGTGCTGAACGTTTGGTGAAAAATTGTACGGTGTGTATAATGTACAATCCTGGCAAAGGAACCCCAACTCCCCCTGGCAGTTTTGCTCCTCCTTCGTATCCCTTTGAGGTGATTCAATTGGACTTCATCCATATGGAGCGATGCAATAACCTGAAGTACGTTTTAGTTGTGGTTTGCGCATTCTCCCGATGGATCGAGGCCTATCCCCTCAAAGACAATACTGCTTTGTCTACTGCGAAAATCCTACTGAAGGAATACTTTCCTCGGTATGGAATGCCTAGAGTCGTGTGGTCAGATAACGGAAGTGAGTTTGTTGGAAGTGTGATGAAGAGTGTGTGTAAGGGCCTTGGAATAAATCAAAAATTCCATAGCGCCAATCATCCCCAGTCAGCCGGATTAGTTGAAGGGTACAATGGCACCCTTAAGCTAAAGTTAGCAAAGATTCAGGCTACGACTGGTCTTTCGTGGCCTGACGCTTTACCTCTAGCATTACTGTCAACTAGGGCGACTGTACACTCCCGAGTAGGGCTTAGTCCCTATGAGATAGTGTTCGGCCGTCCTGCGAATGTGTGGGGGGTTCCTAGGCCAGGAATGTTTTCTGATCTTGAGTATCCAATGTTGATTGACTATTTACATGACTTGACTGCTAAACTGAGGTTAATTCACCAACAGGTTTACGACGCATTGCCGACGCGGACGGAGGGTCCAGGCCACCAGCTCCAGCCCGGAGACTGGGTGGTAGCACGAAACTTCTCACGCAAGAATAATCTGGACCCAAGGTTCACCGGACCTTACCAGGTGCTCCTGGCCACGAGGACTGCCGTTCGTCTTGAGGGCCGTAAAAATTGGGTGCATGCTACGCACACCAAGCGAGTCCCTATCCCTTTGCCGGCAGACCCGTGGGTAAGGAAAGGCATTGCGTCAACAGAAACAGAAACATTGCCGGCGTTTGTGCCTTTCAGCGACGCACAGCCTGTTGGAGAATCCTCAGCGCAGCAGAAAGTCCCTGTCGAACAATTGTCAGCCAAAGACTCAAGACCAGAACAATCAACTGATCAGCAGGACGTTGTCTCTTCAACGGATCCTTTGTTCGACGAGCAGACACGTCCCGGGAAACACCGATATTCTCTGCGATCTCGCACTAAGGACAAATAAAATTCTTTTTGCTTTGCTGAAATTGACAACTGCATTATCCCTGTTTCCCGTGATCAGTTTTGAACATTCGTATCACTGTGATTTGTGTACATATATACATTGAGCTTCCTCCCTTGTATCTTTTTACTTCCACAGCCGAGAGACTTTGTGCTTGTATATACATATTGTGTATTGAAGGCCGTAGGGCCGCGCGCGTACTTCCTTCTGGATAGTAGGTCTTGACGCTAGGTTAAAGGCCGTCGGTTCCTGGGAACTCCTAGGGATTGACTATTGCTGCACAGAACGAAGTGCGTCAAGAAACGTTGCGGACGGTCGTAGGGAATGGCATTCTCGAAGCTGAATGATTTGGAGGGAGCTAAGGCGCACAGACTTAAGCTGCAGCAACTCAGTCGTACCAAATGTTTCATATTTCAACTGTTTGTATTGTTTTTGACTGCTTCTGCATTATTGGCGGGTGGGGTGTATTACACGATGTCTTATTTCTTACCTGCTACACCTACTCCTACTCCTTACCCTAACCTTACCTCTACTGCTTCTCCCCATTCCTTTCACATGTTACCGGAACACGAGCAGGCTAGACGTGTAGAATTCCGCAACAATTCCTTTATTCAGCTCCTCCATCAGCATCAGTTAGTGGTTAACACTACTAATTGTTGGGTGTGTGGGTTGATGCCACATACTACGGATAAGGGAATTCCATATCTGGTGTTACCGTATAGTTCCCAAGGGTCTGCTCGAGCATTTCAAACAATGTTTCGAAGCGCACTGGGTTTCCACCCCATTCGAGAACCACGTTCCCCCTACTCTGGCCCTACCTCGTATCAGAAGCCTTTGTCGATAGCCATAGAGGATTTAGATAGTGAGATCTATGATCCTTCGCTTATTCCCGAAGAAGAGGTACAGGCCTATAAGGTCCTAAGTAGAGGTGAATATAGTGTGTTCACTAGTGAAAAGCAGCTTAAAAGCTCGCCTCCAATATGGGTCGTACCCCACACTGGTAATTTTTGTCTTATGGGTCGTGGCCGAAGATCGCAAGCCCGACTTGGAGCAAGTGCCTGCACCGAAAATTACATTCTGCCGATGTCCTCGTCCCCTGTGTTTCTGGCTGCCAAGGGTACATACTTTATCTGTTATGATCGTGCATACACATGGCTGCCCGCTGACTTCATGGGCTCATGTTTTATTGCAAATCTGTTGCCTCCGACGTTCACTGTAGATGCCGATTATCATAAGACTAGAGTTGTGCGAGGCGTAATTAGCAAAGAGGATACTGCCGGTCAAGAGGCAGGGGACTTTTTCAAGGGTTTCCTCCCGTTTTGGGGACCTATGGTTAACAGTAGGAACCTGAGACAGTTGACTCGAGTGGTAGAATCGACAGCTAATATTACTGCCAGTGCCCTTGGTAATATCACCACGGAACTGCAGGCGGAGAGACTTATGACGTTACAAAACCGTATGGTTTTAGATGTCATTTTAGCAGATCGCGGTGGGGTATGTAAGGTGATCCATTCGAGCTGCTGCATTTTCATTCCAGATAATGCTCCTACTGTCTATCAAGCCATCTCGAGGTTGCATAAGATCTCCGAATCCATACACGTGGATGTAGGGGATTGGACGCTACTTGGATGGTTTTGGGGCCTGATGTCGACTTGGGGTTGGAAAATTCTGATGATCATTGGGGTTGTGGTAGTGTTCCTGTTCACGTGTTGCCTTTGTGTGCAGTGTGGTCCTGCCTTATGTGGCCTCTGTGCTACAACGTGTATGAGACAACCATCTGTTACCAAGGGGACTCGGTTGGACAGAGCTATGCTACAGCAACATCTCGATGGTCTGATGAATATCGAATATGATTCCGACTAGTGCTTGCCTACATGAGGGCAAAAGGAGCGTCTGAGGTTCCGTGACAATTGTAAGTGGTGTTTTCGACTCGCACGAATATAGTCGAGTCTGGTATCTATGAACCGCAAATGACGAGTTTAGTAAGTGTGCGCAGTTTCGCTGTGCTAACTTGAACCGTTCGTTTGTTATGTGGGTTTTTCATCTGTACCCACGGGTTCCATCTTAGATACGGCATCCATTTTGTCTCTTGCCCTCAAGTAGCCAGCGAACGGACGTTGTCCGCTTCGCGACCCTGGGACTCCCAAGATATTTGCGGAAGACACATGTTCTTTGTAAGTGTCTTTATGACGAGGGGGATGCTACTGTAACGCAGATGGCGCCGCTCGAGGCTCATCTTGCCTCACGGGCTTATTGTCTCAGCCGTGCATCTCATTAGGCACGTCCCTTTGATGCCTGTATCTCGTGTTTCCCGATACCTCCCCTTTTTACACCCTTTTCGATTTCCCCACTGTCTCCGTCTTCCTCTACACCTGTTCTCGTTCCTATTTCGATCTGTTTTACTGCTGATTGGAATTTGCTAATGGTGGGAAGATGGTTTTTACAGTTGGGAACCGCCAAATGTTTCCGCACTTGTGTTCCGGACCTTGCGTGTTTCAAAGTGACCAAAGCGACCCCTCTGGGGGATAATTGTGGGAACCGGGTTGTAAACTTTTGTGTTCAATGTTATCCTATGGGTAAAAACTGTATAAAAGGAGCGATTCACAGAACCAATTTGAAGCAGTCTCCCCAAGTTGCACGCTGTGTACTTGTCGTGATCTCTGTGTTCCCTGCAGCAAATAAACCTTGAATCTTTGACGCCAAAGGAAGTGTCCCGTGTCTCTGTGACTTGTACGCCGGAGCAGGTTACCCACGAAGGTTTCAGGTGTTGTGCCCTGGCACCGCTGGGTCTTAAAGAACCCAGTCCTTCAGGGCCTCGATCGGAGTGACCGGGTCCACTGGAGGTGATTCGGGAACCGGAGCCTCCCTACCCGATGCCCCCTTCTTGGCCCTTCTACCTCTCCCGTTAGGGACCACTCCCGGCAATGCTGGTCCGATGACTTTCTTCGGCCCACCCGCACCGTTCATTGCCGCCATCTGCTTCTTCATGTCCGCCATGTCCTTCACCAGCATACGAAGCATCTGGTCGGTTCCGACCCTCTTTCCGACCTTCTTGCCAGGCATTGTCCAAGGGTAATCCTCAAGGTCCTAGGTCAGAAAGCTTCGAACTCGCTAAAAGAAGAAACACAAAGATTAAATTCTCAAAATTGGCTCTTCGTTCCGTCTCGAGCTCACGTGCAACGGGGAGGTGCAGCTTCAGAGCACAGGAACAAGAGGATGCTTCCTTGGCTTGTTGCTCCTTTTATCCTTCTTCGGGCGGGCGTGGACCCTCCTCCAATCCGCCTCCGGGGCGTGGCCATCGGCGTAGGTGTCTAGGACAGCCCCCTCTTGGGCGGGAAAAGGCGTGCCCCGGCTACGCCGCTTCGGGCATACCAGCCGAGACTCGCCTCCCGCCCAAAATGGCTTCCCGGGGGGATCGGGGTACTCCACCATACATTCGGGGGGACCGAGCGGTCGCCCCTTTCCATTTTCCCTCTCCTGACACTGTGATTGTAGATAGTCAAGAAGCCTTCAAATACTATTACCAGTTAAAAAACCAGTTAAAAAAAGCATCTTTAGAATTTTGGAAATCTTGGGGCATATTACCAAGGAATGCGTTGTAAAACGCACAACGCACATTCCCGTATCGCCGGATTTCATCGCCGTTTTAGCGCGCAATTATCAATGCGCATCAGGTAGGCGAATAGAAATCCGGCGATAGTCGGCGATATGGCACATTAGCGCATGAAAACAAACGATGTTTTCACGCGCTAAAGTGGGCCTTGGTAATATGGGGGGGTGGATTCAGCTTTATGATCCACACCCCCATGTTATCTATGTATAACGCCTGGTCAGAGCAGGCGTTGGGAGACCTGCGATAAATGAGTTTATCGCAGGTCTTTTCCTCCCATCGCCTTCCTTGGTAATAGGGTGTTCCCACCTCCAACCACATTTTTCATGTGGTTGGACGTGGGTACGCCCACTTTGCATGTCATTGCGATGTTTATCGCCGACATGCAAAGTGGGCTTGGGCCCTTGTTAATAGGGCTCTAGCAGTATCACCGCTTTCTCTGCACAAAAACATGAAGTGGAAGGTGCACACAATTAGAGTCCAAAGGAAGGATAGTGTATTGTTTATCTTCTTCTTTATTTAACAGTTTTTTCAAATACAGGCACAGCCAACGCGTTTCGTTCCATTAGCCTTGTGGAACTTCGTCAGGGCGAATTGATTCAATTTTGGGATTGGAATCTATTCTGACCCACGTTGTGGATCGAACAGCAGCTGATTCTGGGTCTTCAAAGGCATTTAACCTTCGTACATTCAGAGAAGGTGTTCAGACTGGATACGAGTAGGTAAGCCCAGTAGATGTTCCCATGCTATATCCAGCAGTATTCAGAGTATAAAAGGACTGGGTATAAAGATTGTTCAGGGTAGTGCGGACATTCGCAGGAAATCTAGTATTCGCAAAGACAGTCTCTTGCTCTTTTCTATAATGTCGAGCTCCGGTACGGGCATAAATTGAAGATGAGGAGGCCACCGGTCCGTAGTAAAACCCGGTGTTCGTGGTAATAACCACTGAGCACCTGCAGTCGGGTGCTCCAATTTCGTATGTCGTCTCGTGGCGGCGTCTCTGCACAATTCGCCGAAAAAGCGGTGATACTAGCCCTTGGAAATATGCCCCCCTTATGTTTTATGGTGCAATAATCACACTGGTGGCTACACCTGCTGTATCGCCAGGGGTGTCTACTTTCACTCTGATCCAGTTTCAGGTGGCACAACTTTAGTGTATTTATGAAGAGTAAGGATATCATAAAAAAACATATTTTGCCTTTGGAGACTACTTATGAAGCACCCTTTAAAAAGAAAACAGAGTCAATTATTGAATATATCATTAGTGTACTCGTTCAAGTAACTTCAAAGATGTTGGTGACTCATACGATCATTCATGGTTTGTGATCGTGGACAATCTAAAATCGCTTGGGTCTTTAGCGGGCCCAATTCTACAAGGTAGGGCAATTGACTACACCTGTAAAATGATGCATGTCTCTGCTGAAAAATACGTTATAAAAAAAGTTTACCAACAATGTTTCTTTAATTTAGGACAATACTTTCACCATGCGTTTGATATATTCAGAATATTAATTGGAAAACAAGATATTGACTAAATAGAAAATCATATAAAAGTCCTTATACAAAGTTATTGTTAAATAAAAAGTCCGAACATGCAGGAAACGTTCTTGACTTCGAAGAAATGTGGTTCTACAGGAGAGTGTTTCAAGATTTCAAAACACTTACAATTTATCCTAATCTTCTAAATATTTCTATAAATAAAAAAAGTCCTAATTAAAAAATGCTTACATGTTTTCTAGGAGTGATTGCTGCATCTTGTTAAAAATCAAATTGGCAAAAATAGGATCTGTAGGCTGGTTTGTTCACAATAAAGTAATATTTTCACAATTCTGGTTTTAAGGTGGTATTTGTTTTTTGTTTTGAAGAATACAATTTCCTTGTTTAAACTCATTTCTATTGCAGTGCTCAAATGCTGTGGGTAGGGCAGGGTTAAAGGGGCAGTAGAATACTCAGTACCGACAATGTTTCCTACATGCCTAATACATTTCAGCGTTGTGAAATTCTAACCACATCATCCATCAAACAAGTAAGAAATGGGTAGTCATGTAAATGATATTTGCCTTCCTGTGGCAACCATCACAAATCATTTGCATACATTTAGTCTAACCCCAAAAAAGATCTGAAAACAGAACAGGCCCAGAGATGACAGAATTACTTCAGCCTGATCTTTATGCTTCTTTAGCAGAACCTTATACTTGGCCATTCTTGTAAGTGGGGTCATCCAAGTTACTAGTCGCCTTGTATTTCCTGGGGCTTTGGTTCAGTCCTTGTGCTGAGGTCATCAAAACTAGCATTTTAAAGATCTATGCACATGCTCATAAAATTCTGAGGTTTGGAATATCGAGCTACCATTGAAACTTATTATTAGATGTATGCAACTTATGCAATGCATACAATCATGGCAAGTGGCTTTCATCTGCATTGCTTTATGGCGCCTACGAAGACATCCGTCAATTGTATGAGCAACATTTCTTGTTTCTTTTGAGTCCATGCTTTCTAAAGACCGAGCACAATAGGCACCTTGAGCACTACTTGGATAAAATGTTGCAACTGGCTTTGCAAAAACTACCTTTACTGGTAAGACTTGGAACCCTGCCCTTCAACTGCGCGCAGAAATGAAGCAGCCATAATAAATGCATTACCTGTTTTCAAAGTGCACTCATATATGTATACATATGTAATTTACTCTTTAGAATCATACTGATCACCTCACAGGAACTCTGAGCAAACTTTATAACCCTAGTCTTAACTATGCACATTATTGTAACCCAGGTCTTAGAGTTTAAAACAAAATGCACAAGGAATAGTTTAAAGTTTGCATTTAAACACACACAACTTAATGCAAAATGTCCGCAGTTCAATCTTTTAGAAAGCAAGGGTTTCTTGATACCTGAAAGCCAAAAGCCATTGGGTGAGGCCCTGACCATATGAACACTGTAGCTCAATTGCTTTGCAATAATGCCATGCACCACGAGAAAGGTTATTTCTAAAGAACCAAGATGCGAGATAGGTAATAGTTTCAGGCCTGCTTGCAATCGTAGTTCACTGCCAGAGCTCTGCTTCTGCTGCGCTACACATTCACCATGCACAGTCAACCTGAATCCAGTCAGCATAGTGCTCTGTATCGACTGCCTGCCTTTCCAAAAAGGTTGCAGGTGTAGAATAAGCCCAAAGAAAATAGCAAAAAAAATCTTTGAGCAAAGCCAGTAAGCAAAGAATTAGCAAGTGCTATTAACAACAGGCTAAAAAATGGCAAAAGCAATTTACCATTTCATGGGCAGTGTTACTGACTGTGATCTGAAATAATTAAAAAGAACCTCCTGACAGATATATTCCGTCAGACAAGCAAAACTTTGGGGCATATTACCAAGGGCCTTACAGCCGCTTTAGCGGGAATTTTTCCCGCTAAAGCGGCAATAATTTTATTGCCCTATCACCTAGTTGCCGCTAACACCAGTTAGCGACAGCTAGTAGGAGATAGCGATCATCTTGGGGCCCACTTTGCATGGCAGCGATAATTATCGCTAATGATATGCAAAGTGGGCGTGCTAAGATGTTAGCGACTGGAAACAGTCGCTAACATCGTTATCTCCAAAAGCTAACGCCTGCCCAGAGCAGTTCTTAGGCATATTATCCAAAGGTAGGTGGATAACATGGCTAAGAGCATTAGCTCGGTAATGCATGAATATCGCTGACATTTCAGCGATATTCATGCATTTCAGCCGATTTTTATCGCTTAGGAGATAAACCTTGATAATAGCAAGGTTTCTAAACGATAAAAATAGGCGAAGCACGGTGATAAAATTATAGCTGCTAACCAAGCTTAGCGATAATTATCGCTTATTCTTGGTAATATGCCCCATTGTTCATATGACGAGCAGTCATGGCTGTGTCAGTTTTCACAGAAAAGGAATTCCTTGTTCTCTTAATAACTTTTGTGCTGTTTTGTGAATCTCAATAAAAGTGTTTAAAAATAGGAATCTGTGTTATTCATGGTAAGTTTCATGTAGGTCTTTTGTGCATAGGCTAATTTAAAGGTGGGAGGGGGCTCCAAAAGTGGCATTTTGGATTGTATTTCCCATATGATTATTTGCTCGTCGATATGAAAAACATGGTTGTACGAAACTGCACCAAATTTGACATGAAGGTAAAACCTTTGTTTGGTTTGGTGTAAATCTGTTCAATACCTTGAAAGAAATTAGCGTTTTCAAAGGTGTTCATGCTGGGCACAAAGAGGTTAAATCCATCCAGACCCTTAATTTGCATAGGATTTGTACAATTGCAAATATCTTGTGCATACAATTAAAAAAATTAAGTTATACCATTGGATGTTAGAACTTTTTCTCCTGCCCTGCACTGCGGATTTATGAACCTGGCAACGGATTTGCATCTCCACCATGTTTTGATTAGCTAGCCATCACAGAAACAGCTGCCATTGTCCATTAGGGTGCATTGAGTAGCATGTTGATAAACATAAAAAGAAAAATGGCATAAAGGAGCAAGATGAGTAGGCCTGGATCCTCAGACCCATTTGGGGGAACACAAAAAGGACACCTCTGGCAATAAAATAAATATTAAAAATATGATTCCTATCATGGGATTTTGAGATCCCATCATGGACCCTCTCTTGGTCCAGTGGACCCTGGTACAGTCCAAACAGTGGATTGTGAGCAACGACTAGACATATTCAAGTTCCTATGGCAAGCCGCCCTGTGAACATTAAAAAACGTTGGGTGATGGGTTTTGACCACCCTTGGCAGGTTGGGTGCATGACCTAGGTTCCAGGCGGTGAGACCAAACCCCACTGCGCAAAGCTAAAGGTCATATGATGAGGGGGTGGCCACCTAAAATGGGTTAGGAGGCCAAGCCCAGCGATTAACTCCAGTTGCAGGAAGCCAGAGTTTGGGTCAAACCCCACTATGCATGATAAAATGTCTTGCACAGTGATGGTAGGCTAACTGCATCCCAATGAGCTCTGGGATTGACCGGAGGCCATGCTGAGTGGGGGCTGTCTGCTCTTGTAGAGGGCTCAGGGTATTTTTATACAGAAGGGGTTACTTGTGCACAGCCGGATGGGTGCAGGGACTGCTCTGGTGAGCTCAAAGGCTGGAGAAAAAATGAATTATGCACTTGGAGATGGCTGCCAAAGAGGGCTAGGTACAGGGCCTGGTCAGAGCCTACGCCTTTGGCCAACCCCTGCTGCACACAAACAAAGACTTTGCACATCAGGATTCACCTGTCTGCCCAGGATTGGCTCAGGCCTTAGCAGGAGGCCAGGCCCTGGGTGAATCCCCACTGTGCATGGTCAAAGTCTATGCACAGCTTTTGTTGGTCACCTGCCAAATTTTGGGTGTTGGGCCTGGCAAGAGACCAGGTCCGGCAGCCATATCCTGCGGCACATGCCCAAGGCCATGCTCAGTTGAAGACCTTGACCAGTTGAAGGACTGGGCTCTTTTGGACCCAGCGGTGCCAGGGCACAACACCTGAAACCTTCGTGGGTAACCTGCTCCGGCGTACAAGTCACAGAGACACGGGACACTTCCTTCGGCGTCAAAGAGTCAAGGTTTATTTACTGCAGGGAACACAGAAGTCACAGGAAGTACATCGAGTGTAGTTCGGGGAGACTGCTTCAAATTGGTTTTGTGGATCGCTCCTTTTATACAGTTTTTACCCATAGGATAACATGAGACACAATAGTTTACAACCCGGTTCCCACATTTAGCTCTCAGAGGGGTCGCTTTGGTCACTTTGAAACACATAAGGTCCGGAACATAAGTGCGGAAACATTTGGCGGTTCCCAACTGTAAAAACCCATCTTCCCACCATTAGCAAATTCCAATCAGCAGTAAAGTAGATCGAAATAGGAACGAAGACAGGTGCAGAGGAAGACGGAGACAGTGGGGAGATCGGAAAGGGTGTAAAAAGGGGAGGTAACGAGAAGCACGAGATACAGGCATCAAAGGGACGTGCCTAATGAGATGCACGGCTGAGACAATAAGTCCGTGCGGCAAGATGAGCCTCGAGCGGCGCCATCTGCCTTACAGCAGCAACCCCCTCGTCATAAAGACACTTTCAAAGGACATGTGTCTTCCGCAAATATCTTGGGAGTCCCAGGGTCGCGAAGCGGACAGCGTCCGTTCGCTGACTACTTGAGGGCAAGAGACAAAATGGATGCCGTATCTAAGATGGAACCCGTGGGTACAGATGAAAAACCCACGTAACAAACGAACGGTTTAAGTCAGCACAGCGAAACTGCGCACACTTACTAAACTCGTCATTTGCGGTTCATAGATACTAGACTCGACCATATTCGTGCGAGTCGAAAACACCACTTATAATTGTCACGGAACCTCAGACGCTCCTTTTGCCCTCATGTAGGCAAGCACTAGTCGGAATCATATTCGATATTCATCAGACCATCAAGATGTCGTTGTAGCATAGCTCTGTCCAACCGAGTCCCCTTGGTAACAGATGGTTGTCTCATACACGTTGTAGCACAGAGGCCACATAAGGCAGGACCACACTGCACACAAAGGCAACACGTGAACAGGAACACTACCACAACCCCGATGATCATCAGAATCTTCCAACCCCAAGTCGATACCAGGCCCCAAAACCATCCAAGTAATGTCCAATCCCCTACATCCACGTGTATGGATTCGGAGATCTTATGCAACTTCGAGATGGCTTGATAGACAGTAGGAGCATTATCTGGAATGAAAATGCAACAGCTCGAATGGATCACCTTACATACCCCACCGCGATCTGCCAAGACGACATCTAAAACCATACGGTTTTGCAACGTCATAAGTCTCTCCGCCTGAAGTTCTGTGGTGATATTACCAAGGGCACTGGCAGTAATGTTAGCTGTCGATTCTACCACTCGAGTCAAATGTCTCAGGTTCCTACTATTAACCATAGGTCCCCAAAACGGGAGGAAACCCTTGAAAAAGTCTCCTGCCTCTTGACCGGCAGTATCCTCTTCGCTAATTACGCCTCGTACAACTCTAGTCTTATGATAATCGGCATCTACAGTGAACGTCGGAGGCAACAGATTTGCAACGAAACATGAGCCCATGAAGTCTACGGGCAACCATGTATATGCACGATCATGACAGATAAAGTATGTACCCTTGGCAGCCAGAAACACAGGGGTCGGGGACATTGGCAGAACGTAACTTTCAGTGCAAGCACTTGCTCCAAGTGAGGCTTGCGAACCACGACCCACAAGACAAAGATTACCAGTGTGGGGTACGACCCATATTGGAGGCGAGCTTTTAAGCTGCTTTTCATTAGTGAACATACTATATTCCCCTCTACTTAGGACCCTATAGGCTTGTACCTCTTCTTTAGGGATGAGAAAAGCATCATGGATCTCATCTTCCATATCCTCTATTGCCATCGATAGCACCCACTGATACGAGGTAGGACCAGAGTTGGGGGAACGTTGTTCTGGAGTGGGGTGGAAACCCAGTGCGCTTCGAAGCATTGTTTGGAATGCTCGAGCTGACCCTTGGGAACTATACGGTAACACCAGATATGGAATTCCCTTACCCGTAGTATGTGGCATCAACCCACACACCCAACAATTAGTAGTGTTAACCACTAACTGATGCTGATGGAGGAGCTGAATAAAGGAATTGTTGCGGAATTCTACACGTCTAGCCTGTTCGTGTTCCGGTAACATGTGAAAGGAATGAGGAGAAGCAGTAGAAGTAATAGAAGTAAGGTTAGGGTAAGGAGTAGGAGTAGGGGTAGGAAGTAAAAAGTAAGACATAGCGTAATACACCCCACCCGCCAAAAATGCAGGAGCAGTAGGAATAGAAGCAGGCAAAGGAGCAGGAACAGTCGGAAGAGCGGGTGCAGGTTGAGGAACTGGTGGAGGAATGACAGGTGGAAGAACAGGTACGGCAGGGACCACAGGAGCTGCGATACCCTGTACGTACGGAGGTGGCGACTTCATCAGATAGGACATTAAAGAATCCTCAACTGCCTCTTCCTTCTTATCCGACTCCGTAGGCAAAGCAGGATAGCATTTATCTATGGACATACGCTGTAGCCTCTCAAACACTTCCTTATCCTTATCCTCCTTATCACGCTGAAACTGCTCAGCTTTCTTCACTATGGTAGCAACATTATCTCGCTCACTACGTTTATTCTGTCTGATCTCTTTCTGTCGGGCTTCTTTGCGCCAGAACCGAAAGGCATCAAACATGGCCGGCCTAGATTTGCGTTCGAACAACTTTATTTCCAAATTATCTAAGATCGACGCTTCGAAGCTACCGTGAGGTGGCCAACGAAGATCGCCGTCTTTCTTTGTATATTTTATCCAATAATCGTTAAAAGCAATCGGGCCTAGCCCATGTTTGCTATATAAGTCATAAGTAGGAGTTCCAACCGGAGGTATCGGACACGAGTCCTCCAGCAGGGAATCCGCACCACAAGGTCTAAAACAACTGAACAAAGTACTGCGACCAGGCATCTTGCACACTAGCCGAGTTTCACAAACTTCAAGGGTTACGGGATTTACCAAGTCCCAGCAAGAACAAAACCCTCGGTTTTTGGCGGCTGCAGTCGTCAAACAAATACAACAACAAAGTACGCTAGCAAAGTGTCACCGACAAAAACACTCACACAGCGTGTACAACAAAAACACTCGCTAAAGTGTTTACAACAAAGACTCTGGGAGCGACCCACAAATACTTAACTCAAAGATCAATGGCGTCCTCAGGAAGGCCCGTCTATCGTCTCGCTATACCAAGGTCTACGCCAGGCGCCAAAACAGGTCTACAGTCAGGGCAGCAGTCCGTCGCAGCCGTTAGGAGGCGGGAATCTTCGCGGGAAAAGTCTTCGGGCCACTTATTTCGACAACAGGATCGATGAAGCGGGGTGCACCTTCCCTCGGAGATTTCACACGAAGTTCCTCACGATCGTCGGGCTTGGACCGGTACCACTGATGCAGCCCCACGAGTTGGGCGCCAACTGAAGGACTGGGCTCTTTTGGACCCAGCGGTGCCAGGGCACAACACCTGAAACCTTCGTGGGTAACCTGCTCCGGCGTACAAGTCACAGAGACACGGGACACTTCCTTCGGCGTCAAAGAGTCAAGGTTTATTTACTGCAGGGAACACAGAAGTCACAGGAAGTACATCGAGTGTAGTTCGGGGAGACTGCTTCAAATTGGTTTTGTGGATCGCTCCTTTTATACAGTTTTTACCCATAGGATAACATGAGACACAATAGTTTACAACCCGGTTCCCACATTTAGCTCTCAGAGGGGTCGCTTTGGTCACTTTGAAACACATAAGGTCCGGAACATAAGTGCGGAAACATTTGGCGGTTCCCAACTGTAAAAACCCATCTTCCCACCATTAGCAAATTCCAATCAGCAGTAAAGTAGATCGAAATAGGAACGAAGACAGGTGCAGAGGAAGACGGAGACAGTGGGGAGATCGGAAAGGGTGTAAAAAGGGGAGGTAACGAGAAGCACGAGATACAGGCATCAAAGGGACGTGCCTAATGAGATGCACGGCTGAGACAATAAGTCCGTGCGGCAAGATGAGCCTCGAGCGGCGCCATCTGCCTTACAGCAGCAACCCCCTCGTCATAAAGACACTTTCAAAGGACATGTGTCTTCCGCAAATATCTTGGGAGTCCCAGGGTCGCGAAGCGGACAGCGTCCGTTCGCTGACTACTTGAGGGCAAGAGACAAAATGGATGCCGTATCTAAGATGGAACCCGTGGGTACAGATGAAAAACCCACGTAACAAACGAACGGTTTAAGTCAGCACAGCGAAACTGCGCACACTTACTAAACTCGTCATTTGCGGTTCATAGATACTAGACTCGACCATATTCGTGCGAGTCGAAAACACCACTTATAATTGTCACGGAACCTCACAGTGGAAGAGAGTTGGCCACAGGGAAATTTTGGATGTAGTGTATGATAACAACAAAACAAATAGAGGTCACTGAAATAAAAAATTGAGAAAATGAAGGTAAGGTTGATGTTGCTATGACAACTTAAAGTGTGTTTAGAAAACAAGATAACCTTAATATATGTTAAAACCGAAAAATCTCTGAAACCTGCAAGCTATGGTTAAGACCCCAGTCAGTAACTCATACAACAAACACAGAAATCTTAACTCGCACACCATATTAAATTATTTCATATTCACCTGCTTTAATACAGATGTTCACATACAAGTTTGGTTACCACGGAAGCAGTTCCTTCTGTAGTCCCCTTCTCTGCTTCCATTAAAAATATTTTCTAGAGACATTACTGCCATGCTTTTCTTATAACATTGTTTTAAATATTTATTTTGTATAATATCATTTTAGGTCCCTGCTTCAAGGATGTCACAGTGTCTCTGTGTGGCCATATGTGATAGTGGATCTACTCGAAAAGTTTCTGGAATACATTTTGGGGCATATCGATAATTATCGCTATTGCTTGGTTAGCGTGAAAAAATTATCGCCGAGCTGCGGCGATTTTTATCGCAGATAAACCTTGGTATTACCAAGGTTTATCGCAAATGCGAAAAAATCGGCCGCAATGCATGAATATCGCTGAAAAGTCAGCGATATTCATGCATTAGCGAGTTAATGCTCTTAGCCATGTTATCCACCTCCCATTGGGTAACATGGCTAAGAACTGCTCAGGGCAGGTGTTAGCTTTTGGAGATATTCGCGCTTAGCGCGAATATCTCCAAAAGTTGGTAATAGGAGATAGCGATGTTAGCAACTGTTTCCAGTCGCTAACATCTTGGCACGCCCACTTTGCATGTCATTAGTGATACATATCACTGACATGCAAAGTGGGGCCCAAGATGGTCGCTATCTCCTACTAGCTGTCGCTAACTGGTGTTAGCGACAGCTAGGTAATAGGGAGATAATTTTATCTCCGCTTTCTTGGCTTTTGTCTTTAGTAGCTTTTAACAGTCTGCAGTTTGTGAAGCGCACTGTGGTTAGTCTTTTGTGGGTGGGTGTTTGCATTTGCCAATACCTGACTACATACCTAATTAGTATCCTCATTTCCAGTCACACCCCCAAGATCTTTCTATGTTTACAACTAAAATGTATATATGTGTGTAGAGTCCCCAGCAGCTGAGGGGAAGAACTCCTCATCGAAAATATAGGAAGAGCGAAGGACCAAGCACTTACGTTTATAAATAGCATTTTGTTAATATGAGTAGTATTAGTATTACAAAGTGTAGTTTGTGAAAAGGCCCCTCAATTCCTGATTTAGAAATATATAAGATCATTAAATTTGTAAACAATACAGAGGGTGCATAATACACAGAGCCCTCTAAAAAACAAAAAGCTCACATCTACTCCTGCCTGAACAGGTCGAGGGCGATCACTAATGGTGAAGGAAAATGTTTAACAGGCTAGAGGAAGACAGTGTATTTAATGGTACATTTGAGCCCAAAATATTTTGGTATTTCCATACGGCTCTGGACTAAGCTCCAGTAAAGTGATGCCAGGAAGTTCTAGGTTTTTAAAATGTTTTGACTGACTGGGCTGGGGAATCAGCTTTAACATAGTTAAGCAAGAGGAAGCAGGCTCCACTAAATCAGTGTGACTGGGCACATCAGACCAAAAGCAGGAGTTCTGCTGACCCTCAGCTCTTCTCTAAAGTTGCTCTCAATAGTCAAACAGTGGTCCAACATGAGCAGATTTTCCTGACTGCAACATGCACTTTAAGAAAGGTAATGTATTTTCTGAACAGAGTATTGAGAACATTTTAGTTATTGTGTAATCAGTGAAAAGGTTTTTAAAGAAATTGGGAAAACACTGAAAAATACACTCTGAGACGTCGAAAGAAATCCAAACACTCAACATAGAAAACCATCTCCGATTTCCTGGTCTGACGTTCACTCAGGCAAAAGGAGTCTGAGCTGTATGTCCAGCTGGCTGTAGAATACAACTAAGTTGGAGACACCTAATTACGCATGTATGTTTGGCCAGCCTACGATGGCCAGCCAAACTGGCATGCACACTTGAGGCGTCCACACCCCTCAACGTCACTGCCATGGCCCAACCCCACCCTAGACTCATCGGCTGATTATCATTTTATTTGTCGCTGTCTCTGAGCAGTGGGACGATGCTCATCCGCCATTACGGAGAAGCCATCCATGAACTAATTGGAGAAAAGCTGAATCAAATTGGAAATATTTCTTTGAACTTTATTTCAAGGAGATCAAGAATATGAAATATCACGTTTTCTCAAAGCTTCCCCCATATCCTTTTAGTCTATATTTTAGTATGCTATTGAATGACACGCTGTCAATCAATAGGATGCTAGTGGTACTTTACAACAGATACACAAAATACATTGCAGTAAAAGCAGAAGATGTTTGTGATTTGACATTTCATAGTTGAGCATGACATTTTGATCGTTTGAAGATATGTCGTATTCCTTGGATGCTTTTTAATTCACATAATTGGCTTTGATGTCTTAGAAATGCATCAGCCTTTTGTCATACACATAAAATTAAGGTTTTCTTTAGATAGCAAATGTATATAATTAAACAAAACATTCTTGATTTATTTCTTCAGAGAGACTATAGTTGCAAGTTACAAAGATGTAAGCTCTCTGCAATAGATATTTCGGTCTTATTTGCACAACTCAATTAGTCAATATACATTACTGTCAACAAGTAAATTCTGAAATCATGGTCAATTAGCAGAATCATATTTCAAGATATTCTAGGAAAAAAGCCAAAGCTTATGTTATAATTTAATCATTTAATCAGGTTAGCAACCAGAGGAAGCCGAGGATCAAATATAGTTTAAGGGCACTCGGCAAACTTTTCTAAAGCAAGAAGGAATCCATCTCACGATATCCGATACCCCACAAATCTCGAGCGAGTGGAAAAGTTGGCTCAATCGTACACATCAGTGGGTTTGTAATCAAAATCCTATACCGAAACCTGTCTCTCTAGTATTCCAGAGGGTGTCTCTCCATTCAATTACAAATCAGAATGGTTGAAAAGGAAGTGGTTAAATGAGAACCAAATGTAAGAGCTACAAATATAAAAATATGTTTATTTTTGCAAACATAAACATTCTATTTTTTAAGTGAAGCTATTAGGCAATGGACATTTTGAACGCAATCATTTCTATGTGTAGGTCTAAAACGTTTCACACATTCTAATTGCTCGTGATTTTCCCTGAAAAAGAAAAGTACTTTCCCAAACTCATTATATATTCTCCTTAAAGTAGAGCTGAAAGCAACAAACGTTCTGCTTCACTGGAAATCATTGTGTAATAGCAAACCGATCAAATGTAATTTTAGACTAGCAGGCATATTACCAAGGGCATTATCGCCGCTTTAACGGGATTTTTTCCCGCTAAAGCGGCGATAATTTTACCGCCCTATTACCTAGCTGTCGCTAACACCAGTTAGCGACAGCTAATAGGTGATAGCGGGCATTTAGGGGCCCACTATGCATGTCAGCGATAATTATCGCTAATGACATGCAAAGTGGGCGTGCCAAGATGTTAGCGACTGGAAACGGCCGCTAACATCGCTATCACCTATTACCAACTTTTGGAAATATTCGCGCTAAGCGCGATTATCTCCAAAAGCTAACGCCTGCCCAGAGCAGTTATTAGCCATGTTTTCCAATGGAAGGTGGATAACATAGCTAAGAGCATTGTAACGATAATGCATGAATATCGCTGATTTTACAGTGATATTCATGCATTTCCCACGATTTTTACCGCTTTTGAGATAAACCTTGATAGGTATCTCAGCGGTAAAAATCTTCGGAGCGCGGCGATATTTTAATACCCGCTAACCAAGCTTAGCAATAATTATTGCTATAGCTTGGTAATATGCCCCTATGTTTTTTTCGGTGTAAAGCATACATTATGTTAAGGGCAGATATGCTGCTATATGTACAAACAGAAAGGTCACAAACAGTAGGCACAAATTGTGCGCAATTTGCTAATATGTGATGTCCCAAAATCTTCTAAGAAGGTGTGCACAGAGTGACCTACCTAATGAATAATATTTAGGCAGGTCACTATTTGAGTCTCCCTATTTTGGCTAAAATACTGGGTTGGTGGTCTTCAAGGAACAGCAGTCCACCATGTCTGTGTCTCCATTTCCAAACTGTATTTTTTTTTTAAAGTAGCCCGTGCTCCTTAACCTCTTTGATGCTAATGACAAAGCCAGCTCGTCATGGGCATTACCAGCGCTACACGGATGGCTGGCTTTGTCACGTATAATGGTATTCATAAAATGTCAGCACCCAGAGGGGAAAACCCATAGCACCCAAGGTGTTAAATATGAGAGTGGGCAGACAGGGATCCCTTGGACTAGAGCCTTTCCCCTGAGGTTGATGATACAATGTATCAATCAATCAATCAGCATTCATATAGTGCAGCTTCTCACCTGGGGTATCCAGGCACAGGTAAGATTTAGTCAAAGAGCCAGGTCTTGAGTCCCTTCCTGAAGTCGACGAGTATGGGTAATGTTCGAGGTAGAGTAGGAGGTCGTTCCAGGATTTGGCAGCAATGTAGGTGAAATAATTATCTCAACTGTGGCTCCATCGGATGTGGGGGATGTGTGCATGGGCGAGGGAGTTGGCTCGGAGCTGTCTGGTTGGCTGGTGGAAAGTCAGGCGGTGGTTGATGTAGGAGTGCCTGGT
Organism: Lissotriton vulgaris; assembly: GCF_964263255.1. Lineage (NCBI taxonomy): Eukaryota > Metazoa > Chordata > Amphibia > Caudata > Salamandridae > Lissotriton > Lissotriton vulgaris. The sequence continues at coordinate 637,650,655 of NC_141694.1, forward strand.
GTTGCGGAGGGTTTCTTACAGAGGGGTTTCACCTCTACGTGTCTCCAGGTATTCTGAAAGGTGGCTGTGGTGATGGATAAGTTGAGGATGTTGGTGAGAGTGCTTCAAATTTCCCTCTGTCCCAGGTTGAAGGCGTGGTAGGGGCAGGGGTCTGTCAGTGCTCACAGTGGGTGGAAGTCATAATCCTTGTGTTGATTGGCGGGGTGAGCGGTGCTCCATCGATTAGGTGGCTGTGGGAGAGGGGGCGTCAGGCGGTAGTTGATGTAGGATGGTCTGGTATTGTGGAGTGCCTTGTAGGCATGACTCAGCAGCTTGAACTAGCATCTCTTCTGAACTGGATCTAGTGGAGACTTCTAAGGTAGAGGGTAATACTGGTTCATTTGGGAAGGTTGAGGATGATTCTGGCTGAAGTGTTCTGAATGTTCTGTTGTCATTTCAGGAGATAGGAGGTGGTTCTGGCATAGAGTATATTTCTGAAGTCCAGTTGGCTGGCGATGAGGCCTTGAGTCACTGTTTTCCTGTTGCTGTCAGGGATCCAACTGAAACTGTTTCAAAGCATGTGGAGGGTGTGGAAGCAGAATGAAGCTACTTCGTTGACCTGGTACTTCATGGAGAGGTCGATTTCCAGGATGATGCTGAGGTTGCGGGCGTAGTTGGTGGGAGTAGGTGAGGGTCTGAGAACTGAAGGCCACCATGTGTTGTCCCATGGGGAGGAGTTCTTTCTGAAGATGAGCACTTCCATCTTGCCCGTGTTCAGCTTCAGGCAATTGGATCTCAACCAGTCAGCGACTTTGGTCATGGCATTCTGGAGATTGAATCTGGTAGTGGCGGTGTCTTCCGTGAGGAAGAGGATGAGTTGGGTATTGTCAGCATATGAGATGATGCTTAGTCCATGGATGCAGGCGATGCTGGCCAATGGAATCATGTGGGCGCTGAAAAGGGTGGGGCTAAGGGGGTGATCCTTGGGGGACTCCTCAGATGATGCTCTTGTGTTCAGAGGTAAAGGGAGGTAGATGTATTTTCTGTGTGCGTCCTGTGAGGAAGGAGGTGATCAACTTGAGGGTGTTTCCTCTGATGCCGATGTGGTGGAGCCTGGTGATGAGGGTGTGGTGGGAAAGATTGTCAATGGTTGCTGAGAGGTCCGGGAGGATCGACCCAGTTGAGGAGGGCTCTAATGTCTTCAGTTGTGGCTATCTAGGTGATCTCAGTACTGTGGTTGGAGTGAAAGCTGGACTGGGTGGTGTTGAGTATGTTGTTTCCTTCCAGGTAGTCTGTGAGCTGGCGATTGATGGCTTTCTTCAGGACCTTGGCTGGGAAGGGGAGCGGCAAGTTGGGGCAGTAGTTCTTGAGCTTGCTGGGGGTCAGCAGAGGGTTTCTTCCAAAGGGGTTTCACCTCTGCATGTCTCCAGGCATCAGGAAAGGTGGCCGTGGTTATGGATGAGTTGAAGATGTTGGTGAGAGTGCTGCAGATTTCCCTCTGTCCCAGGTCGAAGGAGTGTTAGGGGCGGGGGTCTATTGGTGCTCCACAGTGCGATGTCAGTCATAATCATTGTGTTGAATAGCGTGGTGAGCGGGCTCCATCGGTTAGGTGGCTGTGGGAGTTGTTGGTGTGTGTCAGGTTGCTGTAGTAGTCTGCTATCTTGTTGTGGAAGTAGTCTGCCAGGGAGTCGCAAAGGGCTTGGTAGGGACGAATCGCAGTCTCTGTGGCTGACTGGCAGGACAATTCTCTGCCAATGCTGAAGAGTTCTTTTAAGGTGGTGATGGTATTTGCAGAGGGCAGACATAAAGGGGGTGCGGTCTGAGGGGTTCCTGCTGGTGACCCATCACCTCTCCAGTAGCTTACAATCACGTTTGAAATCCCAGAGTTCTGGGGTGAACCAGCTGGTGTTTTTGCTGGGTGTGCTGGTGCTGGCCATTTTCATGGGTGCGAGTTTGTCAGTGCAGTCGGAGGTCCAGTCAGTGAAGTTTCGGAAATTCAGCTCAAGGTTGCTGGTGGTGTGGGGTCTGGTGATGTTAAGGGTGGCAGCCCATTGGGTCTCTGTGATTTTGTTCTATCTGTGGTGAGGGGCCTTGGAGGTGTGTCATGATGATCCTGCGAAGTGAAAGATGCTGTGGTCTTTCCAGGTGAGTTGGGTGGCGTGCTGAATTTGATGGTTTCACTGGCTGTAAGGAATGGGTCCAGGGTGTGTCTTGTGTGGTGTGTGGGGCTGGTTATGAAATAAATATGTTAGCTACCTCACTTGTGCTTTGTTCTTATGTTAAATTATCATTTGCGGCACCACTTTATGTTAAGTCCCCATTTTGAATCATGTCATCAGCTGCGTATTTCCTTCTCGAGAAGCAGGTTGCGAAAAGTCCCATTTACCCAAGGTTAGGCCTTGCTTTGCTAATAAATACACTATTCTAATTAACACATTCCTTTCCCATAGATAGAGGCTTTCTCCCACTAGCCTATCTGTAGACACGAACAGAACGACCTTGGCATAAAGATAACATGGGTCCGGTATCAGAGTTGAAACTCATCTTTCTGTACTTCTTTGTTGTAGCTGCACCTGCTGGTAGGTTTCCATTATGGGCGGGACTTTTTTGGTTAAAAAATGTACATAATGTATCTCTATGTTTGCTGAAGTCATTCCCTCTGCAGCAATCCTAGGTGGCTGATCAGACTGGACTCCCCTTGAGGGTACCTGAATAAAATATACTTGGCTTGCATTCTCTACTGTCTGACCGACTCTTCATTTGTATGGAAGGCTGAGAGTTGGTCGTGAGAGCCCCGGGTGGCCCTAATAGGGTCACTTCCTTCACTGGTGACCACCTGCATGAGTCCGATGTTGCTCATGCTTTCCAGGAGATTGGCGGAGTAGGTGCCATTGGGGTCGTCGCTGTGGAAGTTGAAATCGCCGAAGAAGATGGAGTGCTTGGAGTCTATTGCCAGGAGGGTGATGAAATTGGAGATGGCGTTGGAGAAGCTGGGTGGAGGCCTGGGATCTGTCTGTTGGTGAGAGTTCTTCTGATGGTGGTGTTCGGGTCGATTCAGATTTGGAAGTTGAAGTGCTGCATGATTGATGAGATGTTGTCTTCAGTGGTGGTGCATTGAAGGTAAGCATGGGCGAATTTTGCGAATCTCGCGTTCGCGAATTTTGCGGATTTGCGAACTCGCAATCCGCAAAATCCGCGAATTCCCGCGAATTTGCGGATTTTTTTTTTTTGTGTTCGCGCGTGTTTCTGCCAGTTCGCGAGGGTTTTTACAATTTCGCAATTTGCGAACTTACCTGTCGGGTCGCAAGTTTTGCGAACTTGTTGTTTCTACGTGTCCAGCCTGTTTGGGACACTCTTCTTCATCACTGCCACTCTCTGTCACCACTGCCACTCTCTGACTACTCATGCCACCCTCTGGCCCACCCATGCCACCCTCTGTTTCATCACCACACCCTCTGGTTGTCCAGTGTACATTATTTTCGGCAAAGCAAAGCACACCTTCCCTGCCTCAAGTGACCTGAATTAATTTGGGGCTGATTAATGTGTCACAGAATATTTTTTTAGCTGGCACCTGCTTCCTTAGTGCTTCCTGATTAGTGATCTTTTGCACTTGCTAAGTGCTTTCATTGTTGCAAAATTAGTTACAACACCTGCCCTGCCCCAACTGACAATAATGAATTAGGGGCTGATTAATGGATTTTAACTTCCAGCCTGGCTCCTGCTTGTCTCCCTTAGCTGTAATTCAGGACCTTTGTGGCATATGTGTAACTATTCTGAGGTTCAGAGCAGGGTCACATAATAGTTGCAACTGGCAACTGAACTCTGGAGAGGCCCCTCAGGAAGCACTACAGGAAATGGCTACTAATGATGAGCCTGAACTTTTGAACCTGGTAAGTAGTTTCAGTTTTGCTAAGATCGTATTTCTGCAATTTAGCACTTACTCGCGGGGTGCGAAGTTGTACTGGCAAGCCGCGAACTCACGCAAACAGTGCGAGCAAGCCATAAAATCCGCTGCTCGCGGATTTGCGGATTTCACGGGAAATTCGCAAATCTCGCGGATTGCGAATTTACCGAAAATCCGCCCATGCTTAATTGTAGGGTGTCTTTGTGGATGATGGCAATGCCTCCTCTGTGCTTGTTGGCATGGTCTCTGTGTATCATCTTGTAGCCGTGGGGCATTGCGGTCGCGATGTTGGGTGCTGAGGACTGTGTGAGCCAGGTCTCGGTGAAAAACATCAAGTCGGGGCTGGAGGTGGTGATGGTGTTCCAAATCTCAATGGTGTGCTTGCAGGGGGATGGGCTTTGAGTAACATGCACTGGAGCTGTATTTAAGGGTTGCTGTGTAGGTGCAGTGAGGGTTTCAGTGTTGCAGGTGAACCGGCCAAGGTGGCAGGGGAAGGATCCTTCTTTGTCTCTGGGCGGTAATGCAGCAGTTGTTGCAGCCCCAAGGGGCCAAGGCAAGGAGCTCGGAGTTGGAGTTGTGAAGGGTGGTAGGAGAGCCAGGTTTCCTGGTGCTGGGCTTTATAAAGGCTTGCCTTTATAAATGGGAATCTGTCACAGAGACACATTCCACTTTGCAAAACAATGGCCTCAACCTCTGAGATATCAGTAACTGAACAAAGGTATGCAGCTGCAATTCTTATTCCAGACCAAGAATGCTTTCAATACTGAATAACAATTAGGAGGAAACGTCCCTTTGTGCCCTCCTTCCTAATTGTGATTCGATATGGGTTGGTATACCCAGTTTATGAGTCGCAGAAAAGTTTTCATACATACGAAAAAGCATTTTTGCAGTTGCAAACCCTGTTATTTAGCAAAGCTCAGCTTTTGGGATCACAAAATGGCTTTGTACATAATTTAGTCAGAGGAAGTCTACAATGAAATTCGTTCTACATTCTCAAGTAACATCCTTTACACTGTATCCTGCCTCCACTTTCCCCCAATATATTTCAAGACTGCCTTCCTTCCATCTTTAGGCTTTCTGACCTCATTCCCTGAGCAATGCTACCACACTTGCAGTATTCCTCATTTGGGAGTTCCTTATCACATCAGCCATTGATCCTCCTCTTTTATCAAGATCTGCTTCACTCCTATGCTCAACCAACCCCGTAGCTCTGTTCTTATACATCAGTTAAGCAGCTAGTGACTTTTTGTCAGGCTTTCCTCGATCTCTGATCCAACTGTTGTGATTATTCTACTTCAGCATGTCACACATTTTTCTGGAAATCCATGTGGTTACAACTTCAGAAGGACAAAGAGGTGTTATCTTTGAACAGCATATCTTCAAACTGGCCTGTTAGTCGCTATTATCATGGGTGACAAAATGAAATAAATAAAAGTTTGCCAATGTTTCAGCATCCACAAATAGTCTACTAACCCATCTAGTTAATCTAAGCTGTGAAGTTATGTACTGTACAATACCATATTGCACTCTACATACTAAATATTTATATATATATATATATATCCTACCCTTGCTATGTGGTAAATTTCCAGCGGCAGTCCGTGCGGCAAAGCGTGGTGGGGCGCGGGGGCGGGGGCAGAGCAGGGGGAAGGGGAAGTCGACAGATGATGCAATAGGAAAAATTAAATAAATAAACCCTATTCCATCATTTGGCGACATCCGCCCCGCCCCACCTCCCCGCTGACCTTACCTGCATGGACCGCTGTTGCAAATTTCACAGTATTAGTCTTGTTTTACAAGTTAAATGGCGTTTGCCACTTTCAAACTAAGCAGATTGTAGTTAACATATTCTTTCTAGATTACTATTATACATTGTCATTGAACTATACATGTTTACTTTCACAACAAAGAAACATTTGCAGGCGATAAATCTTGGTTAAAAGCAAACGGTTTGTAAAAGGTACTTAAAATAACTTCCCTTTAAAGTGCCTCTTGTGGTATGAGCACCCAGAATCACTGGCCGTGTGGAATCATTCAAATGTAAAATTAGTGGCTTGGCGGAACTCTATTTGTATTTGTAATCTTTTTTAATATAGGGATTCCCCCATGTTGGGTGGTAGCAGTGGAAAGACTGTTATGCTCAATATATGGCTGTTATGCATAATCCAAGCTAAGGTGGCAGTTGTAATGGAAGCTAGAGACAGAAAAGAATATATCCTTGATAATGACTTAAACTGTTTGCAGGAAGAAAGTTTCCCTGGAAGTAATGTCCGTCTTTCTGTAATATTTTGTAGAGGAGAAAGGATTCTCTGCCTCTTCTTGTATTGTATTGTATTGTACTTCTGAATATGCTTTGCACTTACTATCCTTCTGTGGGGTGCTGAAGCACTTACAGACATGGATAGCAAACTATGGGCCATATGTAGGTAAACCTTGAATACCGATTCCTTAATACTGATTCGTAAAAAATCGGTAAAAAGTAGCGATTAGGAAGGAATCGGTATATAAAATACCCGAAACACCAATACCGAATCGGAATTACCGAATCCATTACCGAATCGGTAAATGCCGATTCGGTAATTCAAAAATTCGTTATTTCATGAAACAGCCAATCCTGTGTCATCCAATTACCTCCCAAACAGGAAGTGGCCACACCCAGGCAGCTGCACTGAACCTAGAGCTGACTGTGAGGCAAGCAGGTGAGCTGAGGATCCAGGAGCAACAGAGCATCACAGCTACAAACCCAAATTAAAACAACATTGGAAATGGCAAGCCAGGAGAGAGAAAAGGAGGGAACTGAAAGGAAAAGGAAGCTGAAGTTCAGCGAGAAGGAGCTGGAGGTACTAATACAAGATGTGAGCCAGGACCATGACAAGCTTTTTGGAAAGCAGTCCCTCCATGTGCCTGTGTCTCAGAAGAAGAGACAGATCTGGACTGGGATCCAGACCAATATTAATGCAATTGGTGTCACCCAGCGTTCCACACAGGACATCAAGAAGAGGTGGTACGACCTCAGGAAGACGGCGAAGGCAAGGATGGCAGAGAGGCAGAGGCAGGCTGGCAAAACTGGCGGAGGTAAGAACACAGCACCTGCGCCAACACCCCTGGAACTGATGGTAGAGTCCACCCTCCAGCCAGAGAGTGTGAGTGGCATGGGAGATGCAGACAGCTCTGCCAGAGCTGCAAGGAAACAAGGTAAGATGCATGCCCAGCATGCTGTGCTACCCCCTCCCCAACCCCAATCCCCATAGTGCCATAGGGGCTCCCACTCCACTCCATGTCTTACTAATTACCTGCTATGCATTGTGGGAGATGTAGTTCCAGGGGACTGATGTATAGGACAGTCAGCCTAGCAAACACAATAGCATGTGAAAGTAATTGGCAAGCTCAGGACAGTCAATGTGATCTGTAGGGATGATGTTTAATGCAATGCAAATGCAGACAGAAAAGTGAGTATATCTACATTCTGTCATTACAGGCGAGACATCTCTCAGTGCTGCAGAGGGGAGCAGACCAAATAAAGCCAGGCAACATGAGGAAGAGAGTTTGCCTGCAGGGCACACAAGCTCCACACAACCACCACCACCAACTACTCCTTCACAGTCATCACCACAGCGCCAGGGAACGCAGCCATCTCCTCATAGTCAATCCCCACTGCAACAACCAACACCACCACTACAGTCAGGCAGGAGGCATGCCGTGGCCACCCTCCAGCAGATGGAGGAGTCGGAGGAGGAGGAGGAGGGCACAGGGGGCCAAGAGTCTCCAGTCCATGAGGAGGGCAACATAGTGAGGGCTGGTACTCCATCTGAGGGCGCCCACACTTCATCAAGACACCACAGGGCAAGGCCAGCCAGTCCTCAAGGCTCCGAACAGGGCGAAAGTGTCTGTGCTGGACTGGAAGGCAACATGCTCAAGGTACAGCACCTGCAATGGAGGGAAATGCGATCATTGCACAGAGATGTGGCCCACATAAACAAACACATGTACAGGATTGAAAAGGGCATTAGTACAATGGGTGACAACATGTCTGAGCGAATGAGGGAAATTGCAACCTCTGTGGACAACCTCTGCAGCCAGTTGGAGCAGGACCGTCTTTGTAGGCACAGGGAGAGGCAGAGACTACAGGCCTATACCAAGGCAGTGAACCGGTTGGCCACTGCTACCTCCCTAATGTGTCGAAGGTCTATCGCCATGCAGGAGGAGATGGCGCATTGTAGCAGGGACGTGGCCAGGGTCATGATCTCAATGACCTCTGCATTGGAACTGATGCAGAATGTGAAGGCGGCCACAATGGAAGGGGGGGACAGTGAGGAGGTTACCAGCCATGGAAGCATTACGCCCTCTCCCACTGAGGGCAGGAGGCGCAGCGAACGCCACAGCGCTGCCCAGCAACATTCTGACACTACAGACAGTGTGGCCAGGGAACTTGGACATGCAGCATGTGGGCGCAGAAAATAGGTCCTACTGCTATTTGGCAATCAATAGATGGGTGATGTAACTCATGTGTTTATGGACACTGCTTTCAATCCTGGTGGTGTGCTGATTAAACACTATTACACAAAAACTGTTACTGGCTCTGTCTCGTTGCTCACTCAGAAATAGTTGGCCGTTATCTCTGCCCGTTTGTGTCTCCCATCATGTTCTACTGCAACACCAGCTGCGCAGGGCTCTGGCTGGGGATTGTCCTCACCCTCGTCCTCAGAGTCAGTTAGTTCCACTTCTGTTCCTTTTTTGTGGCTATATTATGTAGCATTGCACATGTTGCAATTATTTTGCAACATTTGATGGGCCTGTACTGACGTGCACCTCCACTTTTGTGGAGGCAACGGAATCTGCTTTTAAACAGTCCAAAGGTGCGCTCCACCACGTTGCGTGTGCTCTTATGTGCCACATTGTATCTCCTCTCCCTTGGGGTGGATGGGTTGCGATATGGTATGAGTAGGTAAGACCGTAGGGCATATGTGCTGTCACCTAAATGCAAGAGAAAGTGCCATTAATTTGTGTCACCAATAGGTTGAGCCAAGGTATACATCAGGGTGTGTCACATTGATTTACCTAGTAGGTATCCTTCTCCGAATTCACCAGCAGCCAGCCCTGTATGGATACCACTGTTCCTGAATATGTACGAGTTGTGTGTACTCCCTGGAAATTTGGCCACAATGTCAGTTATGATGAACTTAGCATCACATATCACCTGCACATTTATAGAGTGGGTGGATTTGCGGTTCCAGTAAATGTATTCTGTTGCTGCAGGTGGGCAGATTGGTATGTGGGTCTCATCGACGCAGCCAATGACGTGTGGGAACTCCGCCAGTCGGTAGAACTCCAGCTTGGTCTTCTGCAGCTCCGCCTGTGTACTGGGGAAGGTAATGTAATAATGCATTCGGTCCATCATGGCATCCAGGAAGGTGTTGAAAAAAACGGGATAGACAGCTCTGTGACACACCACCTGTTATGGCTATCACACCCTGGTAACTTCCTGATGCCAGGAGGTGCAGGCAACAGAGCACCTGTTCATGGGTGGGTATTGCGTGCGCCCTTATTATCTGATGCTCAAGATATGGTTTCAGGTCCCATATGAGGTCAAGGATGGTGTGTGGGTGCAGCCTGTACCTCTCATGGATTTCTGGTTCAGTCAATTGGAACAATGTGATGCGCAGTCTGTACACCCACTCTTCACGTCTCCAAATCCTCACTCATGCTGCTCTCAAACGTAGCCGCCTTGCTATGAGGTAGAAGCCCGCCACTGTGTTCACACTGTTGCATTTTGGGGCTGTTTTTAAGCACTGCACCTGATTACCACCTGCTCAGGATCAGTGGTAAATACCGAATCGTTAATACCGAATTTGGTCAAATTCGGAATTACCAATTTTTGCAACATCGCATTTTGGGATTTTTACTGATTCATTATTTACCGATTCGGCATTGTTTGTTTCGGTGTTCACGATCGGTAAATAAGAAATCGGTAATAATTTACCAATTCGTTATTACCGATGGCATTAGGTAATACGTACATCCCACAGAGCTAAATACTGGTCGATAAAGCCGAAATTTACTGAATTTCGGCTTCACCGATCGGTATTTGGCCACCTACATTTGGCCCTATACTGTTTAAGATGTGGATGGAAGGGTGGTGTTTTTTTTAGCGTATTTGAGAAATGTTTTTGTGTTGTGAGTGATGACCACTGAGGTACAGTTACCATGTTATAGGATGCCGCAGTCCCTGGTAGTGCTGATGGGTGGAAAGAGGTGCGAGACAGAAGCACAAACTATAGTTGTAATAAAGACTAAAACATATAGAAAGGTATAGAGTACCAGCCACCTATGGACAAGCACAGCAAGATGCTTGGTGTATGTACATTAAAAAAGCCTTAGCGGAGTCCTGGCTCAGGCCCTAGCCAGACTGGCGTCCTGCACAAGTGAGGGTGAGGGACAAAGTGCTTGGTCAGTTGTTTCCTTGACATATCAGCATAGATTGGAATGCTTGATGTTACCATTCTGTACTCACCCTTCAATACAAGCCTAATATTTGTTTTTGCCACTGGAAATCTTTTTTATTTATTTTTGATCTATCATGATGAACCATAATACAAGAACATGACATCCTCCAGGTAGGGCACATCTTAACACATGCTTATAAAGACAGTATACACTTTGTTTAGGGCACTATAGGGCCTCACACTAGTCCAGTTTCAAGCTGTGGATGATGCATCGGCTACCCAAAGGCTTATACTGATCACATGGGGTGCAGCAAATGTCCTTGGCATTGCAAATGTCCTCAGGATGTATCCCTGGATTCCTTCCACAGGCCCGATATTTTGGAGTATTTATGGGGGCAGCCCTGAGCCCAGCAGGTTGTCCCCTCAGCATGCATGCACCAGTCAATGTTGCACACCCTCAGGCCACCTCTGGAAGAGTTCTACTGCCACACAGTTGAATAATGTCTCTCACCATTGAATCAAGATTACAAAATAGTAGTGTGTATTTGGAAAGGGTTTGATCACTCCAGATCCCCAGAGTAGTTAACTGAAGAGTAAGCTTTTGTGACTATACCAAAGCTCTTGATATATGCTGCAGAACTCCTGCCCAGAACCCCTGGATCTTCAACCAGCTGCAAAGAGTGTGTATCAGGGACCCTGACATTTTATACAGGTGTTTTCTAGTAATGTAAGCAATATGGAGTATTTTAAGCATTATTAGTCAGAAGCCTTCTCTAATCACCACAACCTCTACCCAATCTCCTTCCTCCAGGGCTCTTAGATCAGCCTCCCATTTGTATTTAAGGTTCTTTAAGGAGTCATGGGTGTTGGTGATAAGTGCTCTATATATTTGAAATAATCTGTGTTTATGTGGTGGGGCCAACAGCACTCTGCTCTCCAGGGGAAAACATCTTCGATTGAGTTTAGAGGGGCCTATACACATTCAGCAGATGTTTAAGCTATAGGGAGTGGAACCTCTGAGCCTCAGTCAGCTCAATTTGTCACTGGATTTCCTCAAATGTGAGCAGTACTTCAGGACTCTATATGTTCCCCAGTTTTGATATGTCCAGAGGTCCAATTTTTGAAACCCATCCACTGTCAATCAATCAATCAATCTTTATTTGTTTAGTTAATAAAAACTCCTACAAATGTTTTTAAAACCTTAAAAGCAAGAAGTACAGTACATTGCTTCCTACTGAACAGATAAAATATTAATCCTGTTTCAAGCCTTGAGTAAATGTATCCAGTTATGGATAGTGCATATGTCCCTTGTTTATATGATGATATAAAGTGCAGGTGCTGTGATACTAAAACCCTTTTGAAGTGTGAGCCACTTCATCTTTTCCCTTTTGCGGCCATGTTGCGTGCTGTGCATGCAATTAATTTGGATACAGTACTTACAATTAAAACTAGTAAGCTACCATTCTAACATTCTTATTTTCTGAGTCTGCTTGTAAGAGGTGTTTCCTTATATGTGTAAAATATTTTACACCTCGGCAAGATAAAATGGTTGATGAACACTCCATCCAGCAAATCACTGCTTGTCTGCATGTGCGAATGTTTAGCTCATTAAAAACAGGTTTTAAAAGAGATTTCCTTAGCTCCTTAACTGCAGGGCATGCACACAACAAATACGTTATTGTTTCATTGGAGTAACCGCATAATCGAAAGTTTGTTGCTTGATGTTTGCTTTTCCATAATGGCAAATGATCCTGTCTGCATTCCGAAACGATGGTGAATGAAGCTCTTTTTTTAACTCTATGCGAAAGTGGGCTGCTAAATAAACTTGAGCTTTACGCGAGTATAAGAATTTATCACTGTCCATGCATGATGTCATTTGAAAAGAATGATTTTTTCTTCCAAAAGAGATTTAATCTTTGCAGACCTTGTTGAATTTCGCCTTTTCTCATTTACTGTCCCAAACTGATTGAATGCCAGTTCCTCTAGACATTTACTCAAGAAAGCACCCAATGTATTTGGTATTTCTTGGTCCGTTTGGGCTTTGATCGCTATTCAGCAAAAGCAGTTCAATGAGCCGGATTCCGATAATATGATATATATTGCACAGCTTCACAAAGGAATTCATGCTTCGGAATTTCTGGTTCTGTAGACCAAATTCTAACCGAACCTGCACAGCAGATACAGACTTGGGGAGCCTAAAGACAGCCTTAAATACCTTGGTCTGAAGCACATTCAATAACTTGAACTCTTTTCAATGCCATGTTTCTAGGCCGTATAACAGGGTTGATAAAGTTTGTGCTGCCATCTCTTTTTAAAAGAAGCATGTAGGTCGGGCAGCACAGTTTTTTAATCAGAAGTTTGAAGGCGAAGTTTAGTGATTGGGCTTTAGCTCTTAGTTCTTTTTTCTGGTCCTTATATGTCATGCCCTGCTCGAGTTTTATACCGAGTTATTTGTATGATACTTGCTCTTCAATTTGGGCACCGTTTAGATACCATTTGAACTTATTTTCCTGGGATCCACCAGGTGTACAACCTTCATTTTCTTTTTATTCAACTCCAAGCTTTCCTGGTTAAGGTAGATTACCAGGTTGTTTATTGTTCTTTGCAAGCCAATCGGACTTTGGCTGAACACCACAATGCCATCTGCGTATTGTAAATGAGGGATTGGCACTTTGGCCAAGATAGGCGGGTGACTATTAACTGATAGCATGTATTTGTTTATGTCTGCTAGATACAGATTAAATAGACTCTGGCCAGGATGCAGCCTTGTTTTAGGCAGTGCTGTGTTTTTATTGTGTCTGATACATTGCTCCCATCGCCTAGTTTTACTCTCGTCCAGGTTTCACTATGGAGGTCGATCATTGCATTTAGTAGTTCTGTTGGTAGCCCCCAATTTTTTTAGTTTTTCCCATAGTCGATTTCTGGTCACTCTATCAAATGCTGATTTCAGATCGATGAAGCATGTGAGAAATTGTGATTTTCTTTTTTCTGCTTTATCTGTTATGAGTGCTCGAGTTGCCAGGTTTGTAGGAGTTCCCATCACTGACCTGAACCCTGTTTGGAACATTGGAATGATGCCCTTCTCCTCTATCCAGTCTTGAAGGTGGACTAGAATGCATGATGTGTATAGTTTAGCCTCCACTGTCATTAGGTCTGCCGTCAAGATTGAGTGCCATAGTGGCATTTCTAGTGTGAGTTTTTCCCCAACCGTAGTTACTTGTCTGCCTCCTCCCATATTTGGGATACTGTGGCTATTGGGGTCAGTGTCTGAAGCAGAATAGTGGCGCCATACAGATACCTGGGATACCCCCTGGGTAATATGGCTCTCCTTTCTGCTTTCACTGAGGGGTCTTACTGATCCGCAAATGCCCAATCATTACTGATCAGAACTTAGGTGAGAAGACCAATAGTGAAGCTGAAGGTTTGCTAAGGCTATACCCCCATCAAATGAGGATCTCATCAGTATGTGTAGTGCTATTCTGGGGGCACCTCCATCCCATATTAGGGATCTTGTGATCCTATACAGCTCCTAAAAGGAGTCCGGGACCCTGTAAGATATATTTTGGGGCATAGAGGGAAACCATGGCAGAGATCATTTTGAACAGGTTCATCTGACCCATTAAGGTAAAGGGGAGTTTCCTTTGTTTCTCTACATCCATCTCAAGTATTCTATATTCCACCCAAGTTTCTTTCTGTGCATGAAGACTTACTGGTCTTGTGTGATAAAATCCCTCAAGTATGTGACCCTTCCATAGTCTACTGTAAAGTATTCACCCATGCTGCCAGTGGCTGCCAGGCCAAAAGTGGGTATGCCACTGATTTATGCAATTTAGTGCAGATCCCTGTCTACAAAAGTGTGTAGTATCATTGAAAACCTGGGGATGACGCGCCATGTGACTGTTACATATAGAAGCATGTCATCCACATATACAGAAACAACATCCTTACAATCCCCATCCCACCAAAATCTTTTTAACTGTGTTTCACAACTAATCCAATTGGCCAGAAGCTTCACCGCCAAGGCATACAGTGGGGGCACATCCCTGCCTCAGACAAGACGGAAGTCCTCATCCTGGGATCATCACCCTCCGCCTGGGATGACTCCTGGGCACCGCTCCAAAACCGACGGACCACGCACGCAACCTGGGCTTCATCCTGGACTCCGCCCTGTCAATGACCAGACAAGTCAACGCCGTCTCATCCTCGCGCTTCAACACCCTGCGCATGCTCCGCAAGATCTTCAGATGGATCCCCATGGAAACCAGGAAGACCGTCACCCAGGCACTCGTCACCAGTCGACTAGACTACGGAAACACCCTCTACGCCGGAACCACAGCGAAACTTCAAAAAAGACTCCAACGCATCCAGAACGCCTCCCCCCGACTCATCCTCGACGTCCCCCGACACAGCCACATCACCGGACACCTGAGAGACCTGCACTGGCTCCCCGTCAACAAGAGAATCACGTTCAGACTCCTCACCCACACACACAAGGCTCTCTACGACCTGGGACCCGAGTACCTAAACGACCGCATGATCTGCTACACGCCCACCCGCCAGCTACGATCGACCGGCCACGCACTCGCTGCCGTACCACACATCCGCAGAGCCACCGCCGGAGGAAGATCCTTCTCCTACCTGGCAGCCAAGACGTGGAGCTCCCTCCCCACCCACCTCCGGCGAACCCAAGACCATCTCGCCTTCAGGAAGCAGCTCAAGACCTGGCTGTTCGGGCAGTAACCTTCCCCTCCCCCAGCACCTTGAGACCCTCCCAGGTGTGTTGTGCGCTATACAAATGACGTGATTGATTGATTGCCTTGTTCTTCGCGTTAAGTAAATTTCTCATGACACCATCCAGTTCTCCCTCATCCTTGCTATAGGCTCCGTAAATAGTAATAGGATCCATGCCAGAAATGCCATAACAAGCCCATTTTACATAGGACTGTCATAAGGTAAAGCCACTCCAGGAAGTCAAAGACCTTTTCTATGTCAAGGCTCGCGGAAGTCCCTTCCCCTACCCACCACCCTGAAGAGGCACCACAGGATATGTTGTGTCGCCCTGTATCACATGAACCCACTGCTCTGCATGGATAAGCATATCTATCACTTTGTAGAGGTGACTGCTGAGTAATTTGTTCAGCATCTTGGTCTCTTTTCAAAAGGGATGTTGGTCAATATGAGGTGGAATCCCTCAGGGGCTTACTCGATTTATATCTGAGAGTAATTGTGGCCAAACTAAGGTCTTGTGGCAGGGAGTCCTCCTCTCTGGCTCCAAGGTACATTTGTTGGAGTGGCTCTCCCAGTAGGGATAACCAATAGGGTCCTGGGTTTTCCCCAAGCATTTGCATAGGGGCTTCTTGAACCTCCACCACATCCAATTTTTGGTTCACTCTTGCCCTATCCTCCATGGAGAGGGGCTGAGTTGAAAGGTCCCCTACAAATTCCTCCATCTCCAAGGGAGTGCACCACACGATTGGGCAAAATACAGGGACTCAAGATGCGAGGCAAAGACCTCTGCTATATCAGGCCCAGTTTCAATGAGATGACTGTCGGTGGCTGTAGGTTTTGGATCCATCATTGTCCTCCATCCCAATGTGCTAGCCAAGCCAATAACTTACAAATGTTGCTTGCTACGGAAGACCGCCCATGCTTCATCCTTTACCACTTGTTAGTACTCTTTTCTCAGGGGTTCTATAGAGTGCAAGTGCTCCCCCTAGGTGCCTGAATGTATTCCATTTCTTCCATCCTTAGACATTGTTCCAAGGTCCCTATTGTCCCTGTCCTTTTTTCCCTGCACAAATGTCTATAAGTTGGCTCTGTGCTACCACATTATATGATTTCCATACTGTTACCCCAATAATACTAACCCCATATTCTTGACTGTGTCTTAATGTTCTAGTCCCGCAAGAGTCAGCGATCAAGCCTCCGGTCTGCACTTCTACAGGGGGTCTTTGTATGTAATTTAGGCACAAATGTAGAGTGATACTTCAGGGCAGAAACATTGTGTCCATAAATCTATCACCCTGTGTGACCATGTTAAAGATGTAGTCTAGCCGAGAGATTGAAGGTTTGTTGGTGGTGCATATAAATGCTCTTGTGCCTAAGCTTAGAAGTCTGTCCACAAGCCCAGGAGGCCCATTACCATGAGGTAGTGCTTCAGGTGTTTTTTGTCTCTCCCATGAGGGCAGTTGGTGCAAATCTGTTTAGGTCCTGTCACTGTGTCAAGTTAATATCACACCCTAATATCAGCAGACCCTGTGGGGCCTGTACTAACCATTTACCCATGCAGTCCATCATGATCAACAGTAGGTCTGGCAGGAAGTACATCAACAACACCCCACGTTTTTACACGTTCCATCCAAATAACAGCCCTATGTCCAAACTAATTTCACTGCTAATGGGAGCGATCTGCACATCAGAACGGCTACTTTCCACGATATAAAGGTGAACCCTGAGTGTGCTAGACTTTATATTGTCCTGTTAATATTGATTAATATGATGATGATGTTCACCATGATATATGTAGTTATAAGAACCTCTCTGTTGAATTCACCCGATATGACCCCCAACCTCGAGTCAGAAATATGTAGTCAGGCAGGCCCTGCAACTTAGGCCTAAAGCAACTGATTGACAGATCACAGGTGGGCGGGACACGTAACCTTTAGACAAATGTGCAAACAGGAAAATCCAGATCGATCCCTCAGATAGGCAGCAAGACGACAACGGTCTCAGGAGACTGGCCCCAATAAAACACATTGGGCCAAAGGGGCACAGGTTCCCAAAAACACCATAAAGTCAGATGCCACACCAAGTTAGGAACACATACCCAATCAAAACACAGTATGCACACTACACCCAGTGATCACAAGCTCCCCATGCCGGACGTCTGGACAAGTACCCATGTAGTATCGGGTTCCCAAGGCCTACATGTTCCGAAGATAACCCACTTACATTGAAAGAACTGTTGGCACGGAAGCTGTAAAATTCAAAGAACAAGTTTATTAAGACCCCATGGGGTGGTGGTACATTCCTACAGCACCCTTCGGTAATGCAAGAAGTATCACACCGAACATCGGTGTGACTCGTTCTTTTATACAGTTTACAGGTAATAAAAGATAGGCGGCACAAAGTTACAAAGCGTTATGTACATATAAGGTCATCTTTTGGAACACAGCCAGCTCATTGGAGGGTTACAACCCCGCTGGTCAGTTTGGTGGCACATTCCTGAGGGACAACTGGTCAGTGGGGACTGCGCATGTACGGGTTGACCAGTACTAAAAATAGCCTGTTGCTGGGCAAACTCGAGTGGTCAGTGGCACGGACAATGGACTAAAGGACACGCTGGCCACGAGGCCGCTTATGGTCTAAGATGGCCGCCGTAACATACAAAATGGCGTTTTCATGTATAGCCAATTTAAGCGGGAAAACGTGTAGCACAGCTAAGCGCTAACTCGGCCATTGTCAAATTACGACAGACGACCCTTTTAGCGTTTAGCTGAAGCTACCTCATAGTGAACATAGTCCGGGTGTTCATCTTCAATATCTATCAACATTATTTGAGTTACTTCTTTATGAAGCATCATTTTGTCATGGGCAAGAGCTCGTCTTGATGGTACACAAGCTGATAAACACATAGAGCATAAATCTGGGCCACATTGGATACATAAGCATACAAAGAACAGTATTCCAACAATGATACATAGAATCGTTAGCAGTTTCCAACCCCAAGTGGTGAGCATTGACCAGCACCATCCTGAAAGTGTCCAAGTTCCATTGTCCGGGTGTATTTCAGCAGCTATTTTATGTAGTTTTGAAATGGCATCATAAACAGATGGAGAATTGTCAGGTACATATACACAGCAGCTGCTTCCGATAATTCTACATGCCCCCCACGGTCAGCTAGGACTACATCTAGGACCATCCTATTTTGGAGTGTAACGATCCTAGAAATCTGAAGCTCTTCCGTAATATTTCCAAGTGCAATAGCAGTATCATTGGCTACAGCCTCAACAACACGGGTCAGTCGCCGTATTTTTCGACTATTCAGGGCGGCCCCCACAAAGGAAAACAGTCCCAAATTAAAGTCTACATATTGCTGTAAGGCAGTATCGGTCTGGTCAATGTCATCTAAAACAACGGAACGTTTAACACGATTCAGTACAAAGTCGTGATACAAAATATAATCATTATGATACATTGGTGGGGCAATGAATACAGGGGGTAATACAAAAGATACATAGCAAGTGCCTAACCATCCCAACGGAAGCTGATGATAACCCTTCATTCCACAGATAAAGTAAGTATTGCGAGATGCTACAAATGATATGCCAATTGGACTGTCAAATGTGAGTGTGGTGTTGCATTCACTTTTCCCAACCGAAATTGTACCTTTATTGCGTATACACAAATCAGCTTTTGTAGCAATAACATTAATGACATGCGAACTGGATACGTTGATATTCCGCTGATTACTGTAAACACGTGGGGCAGACACATTATCGGGGCGGTACTCCTCCCATTCAAATCGAGTACCCTCAGCTCGTGGATACCCATCCCGATCATGATAGCAAATTTTATTCAGACGGAAAAGTACCCCCCCTTTTGTTGGCCATCTCAAAGTGAATAAAAGGGTATACCAGGCATTGCAGGTTTCATAATGTGAAAACGGGAGTGGAATGAGTGGTGTACCCCCTTTCTTCTGATGCCCAGGCAACATCCCACACACCCAACAGTTGGACGTGTTTGTCATGTTATGCGTATGATGTAGGATCTGAATAAAGCTATTGTTCAAATAAGTCTGTCGGTGCCGCTCTTCATGGTAGGGCAAAGTAAAGTGAAAATGTTCAGATGGAGCCGGGGTAGTCGGCAGCAAATGTTCACGTGCAGGTACCACAAGTTCAGCAACCCAAGCTATCACCGCTATTACCACAATGGTCAAGACGAAAAGGATGGCACCAAGTATTCTTTTATCTCGTGCTGCAGACGACGCCATAGTTCAAAAAGTTCTCAAATAGTTCACAAAGTTCACAAAGTCTCAATGCACGTATGCATATACCTAAAAAAGAAAAATAAGGTGCTGAGCTCCGAGGTAGCCGTTGTTTTCTTCTCCGGGCCAAGACGGGTGTCGCTACACTTGGCAGAACTGATCCCCCCCCCTTGGAATTCCCGGTTTCCGTTTCACAAACCCCAGAGCGGTAACCAACCAGTCTCGAAAAACCAAAAAAAAAAAATCTTCTTTATCGTGGCCGCAGATTGTAACGCTCTCGTCCAGAAACAGTGTGGTCCGGGAAGGCTCCCTCAACTTCGGCCGATGTCACAGCTGGGCTCTTTTCTTTATCCAGAATCTCCTTGTAGTCAGTCAGCACAGCAGGATTCACCAGATCAGGAGAGACACGGCGGCAGTGAGTTGAGTGCACCCACCGCTTCCTATTGGTCACTCGTACTGCTGTCCGGGTCGCCAGAAGGACCTGCTCAGGGCCCCGCAACCTCGGTTCCAAGCTGCTCGCCCTCTCAAACGATCTGATCATAACATGATCACCAGGGCGAAGATCATGGCCCTCTCCAGTAGAGTTGTCAGGGAGCGCTTCTCGAACCTGTTGATGAATAGAAAGCAAATCATTTGTTAATCGTGCCAAATAATCATTCATCATTATACAAGGCACATCATGTATCAATCGCGGCTTAGGCACTCCCCAAATGTTCATCGGCCTTCCGAACACCACTTCATATGGTGTGAGGCCAGTTCGGGAGTGGGGTACTGATCTAAGAGAGAGTAATGCTAGCGGTAAGGCATCCGGCCACTTCAATGACGTGGATGCCACAATCTTAGCCAGTTTGAGTTTCAACGTAGCATTGTACCGCTCAACCAGACCTGCCGACTGAGGGTGGAACACCGCATGAAACTTCTGCTGAATCCCTAGCCCCTTCAGTACATACTCCACAATTTTCCCAACAAAATGGGGCCCATTATCGCTCCACAAAAATTTGCAAACTCCAAAGCGAGGAAAAAACTCCTTAAGCAACACCTTAGCCGTTGTCAGAGCTGTATTGTCTTTCATGGGGAAAGCCTCTACCCATTTGCTAAAAGCACATACCACCACTAAGACATACTTCAGATTGTTGCAACGCTCAAGCTGGATGTAATCCATTTGGAGTACCTCGAATGGTGCGGAAGGTGGAACGAACCCTCCTTTCGGAGTATGGGTCCCCTTTCCAGGATTGTGTTGCAAACATACCAGGCAGGTCTGCACTACTCTCTTGGTGGTATTAGCAATCTCGGGATGTTCCCAAACTCGTGTTAGCAGTCGAGTGATTGCGAGAGCTCCCACATGTGCCAACCCATGTGTCATCTGGACCATCGCTTGCAAGTAAGCTGCAGGCAATTTCCATTTCTCCATGTTCTTGCTTCTCCAGCAACCTTCATCATCTAGTACCCCATCCGCTGCCCATGCTGCGAGTTCTGATTCAGTAGCTGATTTCTGAATATCTAAGATTTCTGCTCTAGCATCGCTCCATCGCTCAGCCTGTGATTGTGCCACGTACATGGGGGAGTCAGTTCGAGACATAGCCGTTTGTCTCGCTATGCTGTCCGCAAAGGCATTTCCTTGACCCACTTTATCAGTGATCTTTTTATGGGCACTACATTTTATTATCGCTACTTTCTTTGGGCAAAGCAACGCGTTTAGGAGATCACGCACTAGTTCTCCGTGCATAATGTGTACTCCGTGAGAAGTCAAAAACCCACGCTCTTTCCAGAGTAGCCCGAAGTCATGCGCTACTCCGAAGGCGTACCGGCTGTCTGTGTAGATGTTCACACATAGGCCAGCACTCAATTCGCAGGCTCGTGTTAACGCTATCAGCTCTGCTGCCTGAGCCGATTTCTGTGGTATTCTAGCTGTTTCTACCACTGTCTTAAGTGTTGTGATCGCGTATGCTGCAGAAGTCGTACCATCTGGCAGCCTCAAACACGATCCATCAACCCACAGTTCCCCATCCACATCTGGAAGTGGCATATCCTGTAAGTCGACACGACCCTTTGTCTGTTCCTCAGTCAGGAAAACACAGTTGTGTTGTTTATCTTCCTGACCCTCCTCGGCCGGATAGGGCAATAAAGTGGCAGGGTTCAGGGTAGCGCATCTTTTTAGTGTGATATGTGGCGCCAAAAGTGTAAGCTCATATCCTGTTAAACGTGCACTCGTAAGATACTGGGTTTTCGTTTGGTTTACCAGAGCGTCCACTGCATGAGGGACTAGCACCAACAATTTGTGCGATAACACTATTCCCTCACTCTGCCGTATAGCTACTGCTGTTGCTGCCACTGCTCGAAAACACCCAGGTAACCCTCGTGCTACAGGATCAAGAATGGCAGAGAAATACGCACATGGCCTCTGCTTATCCCCGTGTGTCTGCACTAACACTGACAACGCGCACCCATCTTTCTCGTGCACGTACAATGTGAAAATTTTCGTGTAATCTGGTGTGCCTAATACAGGGGCGGAACAAAGGGCCTGTCTCAATTGTTCAAAAGCATTCTGACATTCATCTGTCCATTCAAGGGGCATTGGTGTAGATTTGGACAGTAATGCTAACAAAGGTTTTATGATGTGCGAAAACCCCATGATCCACTGTCTACAAAAGGGCGTTAAACCTATGAAAGCACGTACATCTCTCTGCGTGCGGGGGACTGGTGTGTCTAAAATCGCCTGAATTCGATCTGATGTTAATGCGCGCCCCTCCTTAGACAAAAGATGACCGAGGTAGGTCACCTTGGGTCTACAGTATTGAAGCTTTTTCTTAGAAACCTTGTGATTATTCTGTGCCAGAAAAGAAAGCAACGCAATCGTACTCTCCTCACATTGTGCATAAGAGTCTGCAGCGAGCAAAAGGTCATCCACATACTGGATAAGGACAACCCCAGATTGTAACTCAAAGGAATCAAGCTGTCTTTTCAGAGCCTGGCTGTAGATACTCGGGCTCTCAGTGTAACCTTGGGGAACACGACAAAATCTATATGATTTATTATTTAACGTAAAGCCAAACAAATATCTGCTATCAGGATGGACGGGGATGGAAAAGAATGCATTTTTTAAATCAATTACACTAAAGGTCGTGGCCGTTGGTGGCACCAATGTAAGCAAGGTCGTAATGTCGGACGCCACCGGATATTGGGGAATGACAATTTTGTTAATGTCTCTCAAGTCAATAATAAACCGATAGACTTTGTCGTCAGTATCTCTCTTAAGAATCGGAAGAATAGGGCTGTTACAAACATTATAAGGAACCTCCTCCACCACTCCCGCAATTATCAAATCTTGAACAATATGCGTCAGGGCAGTTTCACCTTCCCTCAAAATCTTATACTGTGGTACCCGTGGCAGAGAGGCCCCCTCCTTAACAGTAATATGAATAGGTGGAATACGCATCTCTCCCACATCCGTGTCTGAGATCGCCCATAACGTGTGCGGGAGAGAGGCCAATGCTTCAGTATTCTTAATCGTAAAAAATCTGTTCGGATCTGGGTAATTGTCATTTAGAATAACCCGCACCCCTTCGGGAGCACAGCGTATTGTTGCTCGAAAATATTTAAGCAAATCAATGCCCAGAATATTATCTGGGGTATAAGGTGATAACAATAATTGGCCAAAACTGAAAAATTTATCGAGACAAAGTGCAAGAGGCTTCGATAATGGGCTAGGAGTGGGTGTGCCATCAAACCCTACACATGTTATCATATCGCCAGACAGGGGAGCCCTCGGAACCAAGTTTTTAGACAAAGCGCTACGAGTAGCTCCTGTGTCGACTAGAAATTGATCAGTAGAACCCAGGATGCCCGCTGATACATATGGACCACTCTGATCTACTGGCACTTCAACTGATTCCGTACCCCATCCTACGCAATCCTATGCATGTACATAATCCTGATGTTCCACATTCTCGCCTTCTGATATCTGATACTGGTTCCGTCTATCAAACGTATTACGTTCATCCTGGCCACGGCCCCTCTCTTCAAACCTGCTACGATCGCCTCCACTACCTCTTGCTCCCGAATAACCTCCTCTCGACCTTCCACCTCCTCGGCCACGCTGACTACGCTGTTCACGCAGTACCGGACAATCATCAGCCCAATGCCCAAACTCCTTACAGTAAGCACATTGATCCTCCGCTATATCTGTACGCCTGTACGATGCTTTGCCCATCCCTTGTCTACCTCTATCATTCCCTCTAGATTGCGTTCCACGAACCTGTGCCAACATCACTTTTGTTTTCAACTCCTTCGCTTTCTTATCAATACATTCTTTAGCCTCCAATTCCTGTCGCTCATAATACTGAGCCATAGTTAACAAAGACGCAGGGGTCGCCGTGGCCCAGGAACTCTCACTCGATTTCAATCGCTTTGCAATCTCCGGTAGGAGATTAGCTAGCTACATACTTATCGACAAACAAATGCCTACCCGTATCCTCTGTTAAAGATTGACCACTGTAATCATGAAACGCTTCTTCGAAGCGTGTAAAGAAATCTGAAACCGTTTCATCTGGCTTTTGCTTGCACGAAGCTAACATAGTCCAATCGATCTTTTTAGAAGGTACGAGCATTTTTAATTTAATCAAAATAGCCGCCGGGAGGTCCAAAATCAACTGGCAAGGCTTACATGCCGGTTCCCTGTCTAAATCGGCTGCCGTTATTTCTTTCCAAGTTCCCCCAAGTATCGTTTCATCATTATTTTTACGAATCTGTCTCCACATATCAGGTGGAAGAATTAACCCAAAAAACAGATCTATGTCAACAAGAGTCATCACACAAGATGAAATAGCCCCTTCCACCCCTTCATAGAATGCCGCTGGATTTTTACGAAGATCAGGTAAAGAGAATTTTTCAACGCCATAACATCTGCTCTGTTCCAAGGCGTATACACCCAGTTATATACAAAATATCCCTTCGCATCCTTTGACAATTTATCATCATCTGTACCTTCCCCTTTAGGTGGAACATACAAGGGTGCGGCTTCACGCATAGGCATAACATGCAATGCAGAATTCTTATCTGAACCCCGGAGAGAACACTCCTTAGACTGCACTTTAGACTCCGGCCCGGACTCCTTATTCTTTTTCCGCTCGTCCCGCAATCTGGTAGTCTCATCTCGCAGCTGGATCAGTTGCTTGTAAAAGGCATCAACATCTGCAAGATCAAATAAACCTTTATCCAGATTCTCACGGTGAACTGACACAGCTTTAGATTCTAACGTATCTGAAAGTTGACGATATGCGGTAACAACTTCATCTGCCAAATTAGCCAGAAAATACAGTAATTCATGATCCGTCCATCTACCCCTTTCCGTAACAACTTCAGACTGAGAAACATAATTCGTATTCACTTTACGAGCCCAACTACGTAAATGTGCGGATCTCTCCGCAGAAAACCTGAGAGCAGATACACCCTTCTTTTCCGGCTTATCCTGTCCATCATCCTCCGAATCTGCAGCTGGAGCCGTAGGCGAAACGTACGGAGGCGGTGACCGATCTAGCAATGAAAAATCATCAATTTCATTATTAACGACAGGATAAAGCGGTCGACGAATAGGGTATTGACCAGTCGTTTGTAATTTACGTTCCCGTTCCTCCCTCTCTTTCTTCTCCTGAGCCTCCTTTTCCTCAAGCTGTAAAGCCTTATCCCGAGCAGCCTTGCGCTGCTCTTTGTCCGCCAAGGCAACTTCACGTTTCATTCGCTCACGCACCGCTTTCTCCCACATTCGCACACAATCAAACATGTTTTGTCTAGACCTGCGTTGAAACAAACATTGCTCCACAAACTGTACTTTTCGTAAATCGAACGACCCATGTAGAGGCCATTGCAATTCAGGATCTGACTTTGTATACTTATGCCATAATTTGCTGTACATTATAGGGGGAAGGCCAAACTTTATGTACATATCACGGTTTGGTGTTCCTTCTGGGGGAGCCGGCTGTGCTTCCGCTAACCTAATTGTGGTACCATTTCCAAAACAGCACATCCCTCGGAGTGTGCTTAAAACAGGCATGTTCAAAAAGTATCACGAAAGCGCGATACCGTATAAACTGGCACTTACAGTACTTCACACAAACATGCCGCTCAAAGGAAAAAAACAAAATTAGAGAAACATCTCTACATGCCTGCCTATGTGAAGTGCACTACACATATAGATTTAAAGGTCACAAATTCACAAACGTTAGCTAACTCAAATCAAAATCATAGGTCAT
This sequence comes from Lissotriton vulgaris, assembly GCF_964263255.1. NCBI lineage: Eukaryota > Metazoa > Chordata > Amphibia > Caudata > Salamandridae > Lissotriton > Lissotriton vulgaris. Next base: position 637,676,215 of record NC_141694.1, read on the forward strand.
AGAACTCCGGCAAGCGTCCGAAGACTACCCTACCGATCACAAATCATAGGACTTCAGTAAGCGTCCGCAGACTACCTTACCGACCACAAATCTTACCCAAAGTCTCAAAGGTCCAGATTCCAACTGCCAAGGTCTTTTAATCGAATCAGCCAAACGGCACTCATCCAGCAACGCAGACGATCGAGTACTCAGTCGGAGACCGGCGCCACCTGGAAGGTCAGATCAGAAGGAAAGGAAGAAACACCGCGGGTGCCAAGACTCGGGTCACTCGGTGGCAGCGTACGCGTCCATGGCGAGTTTCCAAACCTTAGTCACGACCTCTCCTTCGGGCATCCGAGTCGCCGATGAGTCCCTTCCTGGTCACCAATTTGTAGTATCGGGTTCCCAAGGCCTACATGTTCCGAAGATAACCCACTTACATTGAAAGAACTGTTGGCACGGAAGCTGTAAAATTCAAAGAACAAGTTTATTAAGACCCCATGGGGTGGTGGTACATTCCTACAGCACCCTTCGGTAATGCAAGAAGTATCACACCGAACATCGGTGTGACTCGTTCTTTTATACAGTTTACAGGTAATAAAAGATAGGCGGCACAAAGTTACAAAGCGTTATGTACATATAAGGTCATCTTTTGGAACACAGCCAGCTCATTGGAGGGTTACAACCCCGCTGGTCAGTTTGGCGGCACATTCCTGAGGGACAACTGGTCAGTGGGGACTGCGCATGTACGGGTTGACCAGTACTAAAAATAGCCTGTTGCTGGACAAACTCAAGTGGTCAGTGGCACGGACAACGGACTAAAGGACACGCTGGCCACGAGGCCGCTTATGGTCTAAGATGGCCGCCGTAACATACAAAATGGCATTTTCATGTATAGCCAATTTAAGCGGGAAAACGTGTAGCACAGCTAAGCGCTAACTCGGCCATTGTCAAATTACGACACCCACTGGCCCTGCATTGTGTCTAAGCAAAGTCGAGGCCCACCTACACCTTCTATCAAATGCCCAGATTTATGGGCCCATGACTAGGTCCAAATTTCTGGCTCCAAATGAATGCATAAATCATTTTATGACGCTTCATGAAATGTATAAAATGACAGCCAAAATTAAAGTGCTTTGAGACAGTCTTCAGACCCCGACTCTGTTGCCTACTCTCCTGGCTGCTGAGTTTAAAAAAATCAATTGTTCCTGTTTTTCCAAACACCTCTTGTCTTTCATTTTTTCAAGGTAAATTCATATTTGAGCAACAGTGCTCTGCCTATGAGCCCACAGGTGTTTTCCACGAGGTGGGTATCTTGTGGGATGCCAGGTCTTGTCTATTGAGATATCTGGCCACCATCCCTCTCTTTGGTTTGTGCTGAGCCCATTGACATTCCAGGTAAAGGTCTTTAGATTCAGGCTTCGTTGCGTCATCGTTTAGGTGATCGTCTGTGTGTCCTAGTTCCCAATAGCACCCCACTGAACCCATACTGTGGCTTTGTACCCATGATCCTGAAGACAACCACCGAACAATCTCTCCTCATCCTTACCCCACAGTCTACTACCTCATGCTGCATGCTTCAAACTGCCCATCTCCCCACAAGGTGCCTGTTGCCCACCCTCACATAATACATTAATTTATTAAACCAAGATATAGAGGAAAAAAGAATAGTTTGATTGCAGCTCCCTGTGACCTTACTGGGTCCAAAGGTGAAGAACTAAGTGAGCACAGAAGTAGAAAAAGAAAAGCTGGGGAAAGGAACACGCTCGGTTTGTGACTCCAATATACTGAATGTCCACAGCTTCCAGGGCAATCTAGATTTTCTAGAGAGTATCACCACATAGATATCAAGTGTCCTCCGCAACTTCTAGTTCCCTGTTCTTATGCCTTCGCCTAATACTGTTTTTAAATCCCGAAGACTATTGCTCTTTCTAGTTTCAATAAGGAGGCTTGTTCCTGACTATGCCTGGATGAAATTTCAATTACGATGTCTTAATTCAAATAATTTTGGGAATTTTGCATTTTGCTTGTTATGCAAAATTAATTATGCCATTATGCTACCACACATAACCTAGCACCATTTGTGATAAAAAATGTACAACAAACAATGCCAAAAATTGATGTAAAAACACGTATTGCAATAAAATGCAGTGCAAAATGGTGAATTCACATATCATATAATTATATATCATTTCATGTAATTTTACCATAAGGTCATGTAATTACTTGAAAGTAAATTATGAGGATTACACACACCGCTTCTCCACTTTCATTATTATAAGTGAAGAACATTCCATGGTAAAACAAAAACAATGTGGTCAAAAGAAAATTACCTGCATAATATGTTTAAGCGAGGACCACAGCATAGCACAGGTTTGGTAGTTCTAATTGTGTGAGCGCCTTGGGACTTGCCTGTTGCCACTGGGGAGCCCGGGTGGAGGACTGCTGACCTTTTCGACTTGCTGGGGTTGCCGCCTGCCTGCCTCCCGCTGCCCGCTCCCACTTCCATCTGGGGAAGCGCTGGCCGCCGCGTGGAGTGCAGGTCAGGGAACGACAATCCCCAGCAGCCCGGGGAACCACGTGACCGAATTGTAGCGCCAGGAGGCGCATAAAACTTCCGACAGCCCTGCTGAGCGGGGGGGGCGCCTTGGGACTTGCCTGTTGCCGCTAGGGAGCCCGGTGGAGGACTGCTGACCTTTTCGACTTGCTGGGGTTGCCGCCTGCCTGCCTCCCGCTGCCCGCTCCCACTTCCATCTGGGGAAGCGCTGGCCACCGCTTGGAGTGCAGGTCAGGGAACTACAATCCCCAGCAGCCCAGGGAATCGTGTGACCGAATTGTAGCGCCAGGAGGCGCATAAAACATCCGACAGCCCTCCCTCGCGTGACGCGAGCGGGACGCCGGGCTGAGCCCGGGCAAAGGGCGGGCCCTCTGTGGCCCTCAGAGGCCAGAGGAGGATGGGACGGGCCACCCCACTTGACTTCATCACATCGCTAAGGTAACAACTTTTTCACCCCTCCTGACATACTGGCAAGGGATTACCCCACTGGACATTAGTCGAAAATTCCCAAATATCCCCAAATATCCCCAGATTGTCTTGTGGCCTTGCTGTACTCTAACATTAGCTCACTCCATGCTGACTTGCAAGGGGGTCACCAATAAACCTATCAGCCGAAGAGGCTTACGTTCTGGGTCACAAGATCGTTGTAAGTCATCTCCGCCCACAGCTAATACGAATGAACCTTACAGATAGCATATCCACCAACCAATCTCCCGACCCAACGAATGGTATAGCGCAAAACCTCTCGCTGCTGGACGAGTTAAATTCCCTTTGCAAAACTAGGTATGCCACTGTGGAAGTTAGAAATGAAATCAAAAGTCCCCCGCCTTGCCCCGCCAAACGAACCAGTATATCAACTCCAATCGTCAGCCCACTGGAACATTCCCCATTACCCAAAAATGCAAATACACAAAACATAGTACTTCCCCAGTTCTTATCCAGTAAAAGGAAGTGGGATGGGGTCAATCCCACAGGGAATCAACCCAAACTACAAAAATTGTGTTCTAGCCCCCCAGCGACTGTAACTAACCCCCCTCTAAATTTGGAAGAAAAATTAGACCAACTGGTAACTTCCTTCAATTCGAATTTTTTGTCCCAGATCGAACAATTGGTTAGATCACTCATTTCTCCACTGATTGAAAAAATTACTACTCTAGAGGATAGGCTGCTGGGAATAGAAAGAAGTATTAAGGCCAACTTAACTCCCATTGAAAAATCTGTAACATTAATTTGTTCCAATCCACATGGTACAAACAGTAATAATCAAACTCATCCTCTAGTCTCTAACCTACCATCCCCTACTGCCCCTAAAGTCCACTCCAAACCTGGTCCTTTACAATACATTGCTATAAGAGTAGAGCCTTATAATACAACTCATATACAGCTACCTCCGGAGGCTGCACCCTTCGTGTTTGTTCTTGCGGGAGTCCCAGGACTCAAACGTGGAAAAACTGAGTGGGAACAGGACCTACTAAATAAAGTCACATATTGGCTAACTAAAAATAGGCCCCTGCCTCTAGATCTTGATGGTACAATCGTGTCTGTTAGAAGGGTGGGCTGGCTAGGTCCCCTACAAAAAGACATTGACGGCGACCTAGTTCTAATAAAATTTAGAAGTAGTCTAATCGTTCCCTACCTGCAAACTTTGTATTCCCAAGAAGGTGACAGCCTTATATCCATCTGGGACCTACACGATTTTTATCCAAGCATGGCATACATCCCTCGACTAAAACTAAAGGCAGAGACAGCTTACTCGAGGGGTAGAAGTACCTGTGCATTGAGTGGCGGTGGCTTTTCTGCCTTCAATCACCCTGTAACAATGCACATTGGCCATAAGTATGGAAAACTATGAATTCTCATGTGAAACCAAGGAACTTACTCCTGCAGCTTGGACACATTTTTTTATCTTTATGACATGTTGTGCTTTTGTATGTGAGTTTTATCATGATTGTTTTTAATTGTACTCTTTTATGATTTGAAACTAAATTCGAATAAAGCTAAAGAATATAAAAAAAAGTGTGCCCTAATATGCCAACTCTACTCTGACATATGGACAGCAAGAAAAATACATTCATATATCTCTCCGCAATATAACTATCTCTCCACAATATAACTTTTCCTTCAGATGTTCTCTATCTTGTCCATTTCTGTTCTCTGTCTAGTGACCCTCCAACTCTGCTCTCCCCTCTAGCTAGAGGTCTTTGATAGGAAACAGTAGTAGCCAATAGGTGTCACTCCCTGTCTTAGGTACATTCTAATTCATCCTCTATGAATGGTGACTCCTGCCAGCAGAGTACCTTGGCTGAGTCTGCTTGAATACTGCACCTCAAGTCTGTCCTTGGAAAGCAGAGCCTTGACTTGTCTTGTTCATCCAAGAACTTTGGCATGGGCTCTGGAGGCACATCTTGAAGGAAAAAGAGACTACACCTTACTACTTTGAGGTTGGTTGTAATGTCTTGGGATAGCCTTGCTGATTTTGTTCCATCCTACTGAGCCTTTTTATTGCAAAGATATGGCCTACATTCTGCCATTTTCTGCATTAGCATATGAAAGCACACCAAGTCCTGCTATCCACAAAAAATCAATTCTGCTCACTACAACTTTAAGGCTGGACACAATGTCTCATACTATCCTTGCAGGTTCCTAGCCCTTGGTCCGATCCTACTGAACTTCTCTATTAAAAAGATATGACTGACAAACTACCTTTATCAGAATTTAATAGATATTGTGTTAGGCTGGAACGTGACAGCTCAGTTGCTTTCGTCTTGCATTACTTTAACTTGGCCATTGGAGCTTTGCTGCTTTCTAATTACTATATGTTCATTGTGAAAGTAATGTCTTACCTTATGTATTTGGATTTTCCTGCTCCACCTACCACCCATGCCCTACATCAAGAACCAATGATGTTCTATGACATTTTCCAATACTGCTTTTAACATTCTTCAATTACTTTCAAATGTTGCTCCATACAAATGAGAACTGAGGGCTACATTTATCGTAGGCCTGTGTACACCACCTCTTCTTTCGCAGGAGAGAGGGTGATTACCAGCTGTATTCACTTGAGAAATTGTAATTTTTGTTTCTTTTCAAGCTATTGTGGAATACCCTCTCCTCTTCATTGACATCCTTTGCTTGTGATAAGCACTTTTTAGTGAGCTTCGTCTCATTGCAGGTGTTGGATTCCAGGTTATCGAAAAAATGTGGTAAGTTCAGTTTCAACATGAATATACCAGGATTCACATCTTTTAATGGTGCTTTGCAACATGAATTTATGGTCCACAATTAACCAAACAATAAACTCTGACTTACTTACCTACTTACTTACTTACATGTGAAGCAGTGAAAGCGTTTATGGTATGATTTCTCATTCACAAGCACGATACCCAAATGCACCTGATATGCACAGGTGTCTGGCACGAGCTTTAGTTAAACAGCATGTAAAGGTGAGTAATTGCAAGTTTCTCAGTCTGAATGGTAAGTACTTATTTTTGATACTGGGTTTCCATGGTAAGGCATTCTACCGTTGTTAATTTTGAAAGTATCAAATTAAATGATTTTAAATCATCCTTGCCCTATTTATTAGTGACAATACAGCTAAAATGCATAATATTACATAGTTGCTTTTTATGCTTGATCTGTCCTACTTTTGTTCTTCATGCAGAAATGTTTTTAAGCCTCTGATCCTATTGTGGCCCCCACTTCAGTGTGTTCCCCATGCCCTACAATAGCTTCAGAGATGCCATCTAGTCTCGGGCAAGCTACGTGTCACAACCAAAAAAACAGCACTGAAAGTTTGGCAAAGTTTAGCATTACCTTTCTGTCCTCAAAAATGTGTACCTTTCTGCACTCACTTTATAACCTTACCTGCCTATTAGGCCTGTATAATGTACACATTCTCATGTAGAGGAGGTGTAAGCTCAGTTTCCTGGACACTGAAGTCTGGTTCAGAGCCTGATTGAGGCTTCGTATTTGGACAGGAGAATCATGTGCTTCACAGGCAGTTTTGTTTTTAAATCCTGTATAAGAAGGGAACCTGTAAGTATAAGATTGAACATCTAATGTAGCCAGCTCTGCACATCCAAAATATACATTTTAAACGAAATCTAAAGGAACAATAACACTTCTTCAGTATATGGCCTGTCAGACATGCCTGGAATCTTATTGTTCTAAAGAAAACTTATATTTTTATGACTTTGTCAAAGCAGAATAGAATACAGGTACTTTTAGAGCATTCAAAAACTGTTGGCGAAATCAGTTTAATTGAATTTGGCACTTTGAGAATATGCTTTGATGAAGATAAAAAAAACTGCATTTGTGCGCCCTGTGCATTATCAGGTAAATGTACAGCGCGCTTCAAAGTTCACTTGACAAACAGATGTGATCTGTCAGAGGCTTCCACTGATATAAAAATGCTAAACCTCTGGTTAGACCTGATGAGAATTTGTTAAGTTTCTGATATGCAAAACTGGATTAGGGTATTCTCCCCAAGAACATAGGGCTATAGTCAAGCACAACAGTATACTAGTTTAATCACCCTGAATGACGAGATAACTAGAAAAAATGCCATTAACATTTCAAAGACAGTCCTCCACATTTCCCAAATTGTCATAATTAAAGGCAAACATCGAAAGTTAAAACATTCCAAGAATATGTCTCAGTTCAGTAAAAGGGTGAAAGACAATTGAGGGCCTGTTATAGGGCACTGGTTCACAGGAAATGAGTAAAAGTGCAAAGGATCTTGATGGTGGAATTTTCACCAGCATATTCTCCTTTGTGAACCAATCCATGTTGGAGTTTTTTTCTGTGTACAACAACGCAGCTTTGACTCTTGCCCCAGTTTATATACGGCTTAGATAAGAAGTGTGTCTTTGAAAAGTGTCTCCCCTCTGCATGTGTATATTGAGCTCCCAATGGAGAGCCTTTCCTCAGGAAATCTCTATTGCACAAACCCAAAAGCCCAGTTAGAATTCAGCCACTATTGTGTGATCTTTGCTTCTGCATTCTGAGCATGCCACTTGGAACTCATAATTTGTACTTTCCAAATTCAATACTATTTTAAGACTTTCTTTGTGTGCAGCATTTTGATCCTCAAATAGAGCCATGCTCTGTTCTTGACATTCTGTCACGGTTTCTACACAAACGTATCCTCTCCTTAATAGTCCCTCAAAAATATGGGCAATGACAAGTGCATGCCTGGAGATTCAAACCTCCAGTAGTCACAATATTATCTCAATTACAGATTGCTTTTCATTCTCTCTGACTGTATGTAGGCAAAGAGATATGTGATATAAAACAACTATGTCTGAGGCAATAATCTCCAGCATCACCTTGTGTGGAGCACAGGGCAGAGGTCCCTCTAGTATCTTCTTACCTGGACTCCTCTGGCCCCTAGCACACCTAGATGGGTTGCCATATCCAGTTACACAACTTTCTGGAAACAGTGAAAACTTCCAATCTATTGATGAAGACCTGCATTGTTCTGGGATGGTCTGAAGAAGCAGGGCCAAGTGACTGTGGTCCTCAGAGCTTTGTCAGAAAGAGGGAGAACCGGAGTCACCATCTCAGCCGCAAATTTAGATGGAGCAGAAAATAATCTGATAGTCTTTCACTTCAAAAGCACTGTGTTAAGAGGACGTAGAGCTATAGTATGAAGTACATGCTGTGAAAATAATGTCAGAGGGCAGCCTCTGCTGCCAACATAATTCTCCACTTGCAAGTGATCTAGTCCGCTCCAAGCCTTGCCTGCCCAATAATCTCCATCTGGGTAAGAAGACTCACTGAGAGAGTAGAATTTGTTTTCAAAATGTTTCTATCCTTACATACTCACAGGAGCCTCAATTTAACCCATTCTAAAAAAGCTCTGGTTGACACTAAAGTGGTTTATCCTATTTGTATTGCTATTTCTGTAGCAATCTTTTTGCTTTAATGAAATCCTGTTTGTAATTTTTTACTATTCAATTTTTCATCATTCTTGCTTTTGTCTTTTGTCTCCTGATCTCCTAAATATAATTTATTATAATTATTGATTACTGCACCCACAGCACAATGTGAGGTGCCTTATCCTGCACACTCTCATTATTCTACATTGATACGTCTGTGACTGTGTTATTGCTTTCTTCCTCAAGTATAGGTTACATTTATCGGCTAATCCATTAAACTTGACCAGAGTTAGAGTCGGTAATTATTATACTTTTATTTCACAATATCCCCCCAGGTTTGGACAGCATTGGGTACCCAGGCCACTCAAGACCCTTTCACATTGGTAGTAAATTGATCTACCTCATACATTTTCTCACTGATTTAACTCTCCAGATTGCTGTACATAAAACACTGACAGCATGAATTCTGGGCAGATATCATCTGTTATCTGGAAGAAAAGGATTCCACTAGAGAAAGCGAGGAAGAACCCATGCAGAGTGGATGTAAATGTTTGAATGCTAGACAAGGACAAATGAACGCTAGTGTCTTTATTGTGTAAAAGCTTGTCACTATGTCAGTAATAGCCCTTTCTTGTTAGGAAGTAGTTCAGACTGACACTGAATGGCAGACCTGGATCAAGTTCAAAGGACATTTTCACCTACCTGTCATTCTGGGCACAGCTGAAGAACCTCTATTCACATTTGCTCTGGTTCACTCTGGGTGCCTCAGGGCCTTTATGAATGACCCTTTTCAGAAAAGATAAATATAGCTGCTAGAAGAAAAGAACATCCCGAACATATTCAAGGGGTGCATGGGACAACAGTGACATTTGGGATTGTGGTTTGGGAAATACATTGAAACCTATGATTATGGCTATGTATTCAGGGCAGTTGTGTGAAAAAACATTTTCTTCTTTTATTTTCACAACAAATGTTATTGTCAACAGCCGTAACAAGCCTTGTATGACCAGGTTTTGCAGTGGCATAATATACATAGTAGCACATAGTAGCAATAGGGATGTTGACTTTTCGGTTCCAATAAAACAATTGAAGGTCTAATACAGTCAAACATATTACTCCAACAATAAACAGTATTGTCATATATTTGGTACATAGTCTAATACATGTCATACTCAGTCACCCAGATCGAATAGCTATACATTTAAAACCATGTTCAACCCACATCATCTGTCATTTTATCCATTACTAATCTGTTGATACAGCTGGAATAGACTCCAAATACAGTATCCGATATTCTGCCCATCTCTTCCAGATCTCGTGGTATTTCTGGGGGCAACCTCTTGCTTTATATACTGGTAATTCCAACCCCATACAAAAATCAAGTCCTTTCTTCCATATCCCCACTAGTGGTGAGGAGACATCTTTCCATGCCTTCGCTATGTCCCATTTCACCAGTGTCAGGCCTTGGAGTAAGAAGTGATGTTTTATATGTTGCCCCCGATACCATTAGTGATGTGAAACATGGCCAATCGTGGTGAGTATGGGATGTCCCACCCCAAAACTTCTGACATGCATGTGATTACACCCCGCCAGAACTTAGAGAGTGCTGTACAATGCCACACAGTATGAATAAGGGTGCCATCTGTTGCTCGGCTACGCAGGCAGAGAGGAGCGTCAATTAGCCCAGCGTGCCAGAGCCTACTTAAAATGTATGAGTCATAATCGTGCAGCAATGGCCGCACAACGTGGGGACTCCAGTGCCTCAGCCCGGTCTTCGTCATTTAGGGGGTCCGAAACGTCCTGCCAAGCTTTGCACATTTTGCTGAGTGTAGTGGGGCTATTTGTCTCAAGTGTTCAATAAATCTTAGTGATCTTATGCTCTCCAAGTTCCCCCATATATAATTTACCCTCAGTAAGGTTAAAGTCCGGTATAGCTTCCTGGTAGGTGAGGTATGGAAAAAAGGCATGGCGGAATTGGAGGCATTTACAGAATTGCAATCGGGGCATTTCATATTCTTGTTGTAGTTCCTGGAAAGACTGTAAGGTCCGACTGTGGAGGACTTTTCCCACTGTAGACATAACAATAGCCTCCCAGCTGAAAAGCCAGATAGCCCTGATAACTGAGGCAGAAGACAATTGTGCTAGAGGGGCTCTTCCTTTGTTAGTCTGTCCCACCACCCCTTTTGATGCAGCGACTGTTTCCAGATCATGAATACTTTGGTGGCTGCCGGCAGCAGCAATTTTAGCATCAGGCCTGCATAGAGGAATGTGTGTAGTGACGTATTGACCTTCAGCCAGCATTCAACTGCATATGTGGGATCGCATCATTCTCCGTACCAGCAGTCGTTCAGGATAAGTGGGTTTGAGGCCGCATAGTATGCCTGGATGTCTGGTGTAGCTAACCCCCCACAATATGTAGCTAGGAAGCATGTTCTCAATGCTACCTGGGCTGAGCCCCCACCCCAGAAAAAGTGTTTAAGAGTTGCATTTAGTTGCCTAAACCAGATGGGTGGTATCGGGTACAGGTGATTTTGAAGTTGGTATAATAGACGGAGCAGGGAGATCATCTTGAAGATGGCAGATCTACCAAACAGGGAGAGTGGTACATGTGACCAAGAGTGGGCCTGCACCTTAATCTGCACCTATAGCGAGGCCAAATTCCTTTCCCATGATATGGGCTGGGAAGATGACAGAAAGACCCCCAGATACTTAAACCCGTCGTGAACCACCGTTACTTCGCACGCCCATTTGCCTAAGTGACATCCTCCGCAAGGGCCACAAGAAGGATTTCCGGGCATTCATATACAGTCCAGATGTCTCACCGAAGATCTGCATTATTCTGAGCAGCCTTGGACGCGACCGGTCAGGTCGCATATGGAAAAACAAAACATCATCCGCATAGAGTGCTATGCGGTCGGAGACTTCCCTAGACCATTAGAAACCGTGGATTTGTGCACCTATCCGCACCCAGGCCGTGAGAGACTACAAGGTCAACATGAAGAGATATGGAGAGTGGGAACAACCTTGGCGAGTACTTCTCCCAATGTGGAAGGTTTGTGATGTTGAGTCTGTGACGCAGACAGAGGCTGTAATCTCAATATATAGAATTTGAATGTACTTAAGAAGGCAGGGACCGAAGTTTAGTTGCCTCAGGAGTACAAAGAGGTAGGTCTAGCTAAGGGAGTCAAACGCCCTGTCAATGTCGGCCAACAGGAGTGCCGTCGGTTCTTCAAGGCGATCCACTGTTGCAATGGCATTGTGTGCACAGCAGATATTATGTTGCGTAGCACAGCCTGGCATAAAGCCAGCTTTGTAGTTGTGAACTAGATCTGTAATATATAGTACTATGCAATTGGCTATGACCTTAGCAAGGAGTTTCGCCTCTACATTGGGAAGTGATATTGGGCGATATGAAGGGTGCTGTTCAGGGGGTCGGCCATTATTTAAAAACACCACTATTTTTGCATGACACCAGTCTCTTGGAAGGCACTGGTTATCTAGACCAGCATTTAGTGCTGCTAGATATGGGACAATTAGTAGGGATTGGTATTTTTTGTGGATTTTGCATGGGAAGCCATTTGGGCCTGGTGCCTTACCTGGGCACATTTCAGAGAATGCCTTCTGAAGTTCCTCCTCTGTTATTGGGGTATCTAATTCCTCTCTTACGAGTCAGCAAGAGCTCGTGGAGGCATATCATCTATAATTTTATAGATAAGAGGTGGCAAAATGGTCACTTTAAGGGCATATAAATCTGCAGAGTAGCCTGCAAAGCTTGCTGCAATTTGTAGTGGATTGGTAAGTATCTCCCTGGTAGGACTATGAATACTTTGAATAGTTAAGTCTGATAACTCTATAGTTTGACAACTCTCTGCTCTATCTTCTGCCTGGATTAGGCTCTTGTCGCAGCGTGGGTACGCACTAGCTAGTGCGGCCATGCGCTTTATAAATTTGATTTGATTTGATTTGATTAAGGGGCAGAGTGCCCGTTGACAAAGGTGATGTAGCAGTCCGCTGGATTTGTCCCCTCACTGGTATATCCTGCTACGGGTAGCCAACCATGTCACTCTAGCCTCTTCCATTAATTTACTTGCATATACTTCTTTTTTTTCATCTCTTTTTTAGATTTTCATAGTAAACAAAGATATTGTTGTCACACAGGGCAGTGCAATCAAAAATAAACCCACAAACAGCCAATTTAAACTTATCTTTTGTGATCAGAATACACTCATTACAAAGTCTATTTATATGCACACTCAGAGTAGTATATTAATACTGCATTACAAATATTCAACAGGGTGATGTGTCATCCATTTGGGCTTGGAGCGAAAGGTATTGCCTTAATGGTTCCCAGATGTCCTTGGGTCTGGATGTTACAGGTAGTTCTTCAGCAAACTTTTCCAAATTTTCTTGGCAATACACTAGGTCCTTGACCCACCCTTCAATCTGCAGAGTAAGCATGCTCTCCCAGTGTAAACGCTATCGGCCTCTTGGCCAGCAAGAGGGCGATTCAAACAAATCTACCCAATACGCCCTTTAGCTGAGGAACGCAACCATGCAGGCATGTGAGGGGTGTACGGTGTAACGAGGCCGCCGTCATGATATGTATTCGTTTCAGCACCTCCTGCCAATATTGTGAGACAGACCCACTATTCCATGCAAGGTGATAAAAATCAGCTACATTCTGCCTACATCGTTTAAACTGATCAGACTCTTGAAGCCCTATCATATACAGTTTGATAGGAGTGTGATACATTTGATGAATACATTTGAACTTATTGATACACAAATTACCATTGGGTGTGAGTTTACCAATCAGCGTACATATTTGCTCCCATTCTTTAAATGTGATCGGGCTATCCAGTATAGTGTTCCAGCGCTCAAGGCTTTTATCTGCCGCTCTCCCTGTTTCCTCTTGTACTGACTTGCTTAGTTTGGTTATAAGCTTTCTTTTGGTGGGGGCTACTATAAGTAGTTGCAGTGAGTGAAGAGGAGGGGGTTTAGGGGGAAAGTTGTGTAGTGGTTTCCAATAGCACACTTTAGGTGGTGACAAGTGTTTAGAAAGAAGGAACAGTAGTTCCGAAAGAGGCAAGAGGAGTGCAGGAAGAAGGAACAGAGGTGCAGAAAGATGCAAGAGAGGTGCAGGAAGAGGGAAGAGGGGTGGAGAAACAGACAAGAGAAGTGCAGAAAGAAGCAACAGAGATGCAGAAAGGCGAAGAGGGATGGAGAAAAGAGGCAAGAGGGGTACAGGAAGAAGCAAGAGAGGTGCAGAAAGAAACAAAATAAGGGCAGAAAGAAAGAAGAGAGGTGTAGAAAGAGGCAAGGGGGGTACAGAAAGCGGGGTGCAGAAAGAGGCAAGAGGAGTACACAAATGAGCAAGTGAGGTGCAGAGAGAGGTGAAAGAGATGTAGAAAGTAGAAGATCTTAATGTTCAAACAATTAGAAATGCATCTGCGCCTGGATTCTCATCCTAGTGTCCAAACCAAAAAACTGCATCTATGCATGCATTTATATATAACAGCGAGTCAGAGTTAATAATCCAGGGTGCAGCACAAGGAACTACCCATTATCAGTCGAGATCACAATAACGAAAATCAAAGTCACACTAAGCAAATAATGCTTAACCACACACGTTATATCAATAAAGAGCATCGAGATCACAACAACGAAATCACAGTTACATACAAAGGAAATAATTCTTAACCACATGCGTAATATCAAAATACAGTGCATCAAAGGGGATAGCAGTTTAAGGAATAAGAGAAATGAGTGATGGGAAAAAGGAACTAGCATGCATAATATCGCAGTAGATAACTGGAAAATACCTGTATACTTCAAAGGTGAAGGGTGCTCTTTAATGATATAACGTGTGTGGTTAAGACTTATTTGCTTTTGTGTGACTTTGATTTTCGTTATTGTGATCTCGACTGATAATGGGTAGTTCCTCGTGCTGCACCCTGGATTATTAACTCTGACTGGGTGTTGTATATAAATGCGCGTAGATGCAGTTATTTGGTTTGGACACTAGGATAAGAATCCAGGCGCAGATGCATTTATAATTGTTTGAACATTAAGATATGAACTTTAGGCGGTCTTAACATGAGATGGTTTCTCTACTTCCTGGATCTTGCTACCTTGTAATCGTGCTCAGTGACAGTAGTACTTTTTCGACTGTGGTCAGCTGCATACAGGATATATTATTTTCGGCATTACAGTCCACTATGTAAGTTTTTTTGAACTGTAAGAAACAGCTGGTTTCTTGATAGAACTTTGATCCTTCTAGCAATCTTGCTTCTAATTTTCGTGTAAATTATTTCCTGTTTTCCCACCCACACGCCACGTCACTTCTTCTTTCGATAGGTCCTTTCAGTACTGCATAGTTTGGTTGCTTTTACCCTGTGTGTTAATTATAGCAGGTCTTAACTTCTTCCTATGTTAGAATTTTTTTAGTTAGAGTTGCTACATTATTGAGTTTTAGGCACTCACAGAAGGTTTTTTCATCCTATTCATCGTGTGATGTCACCTATACAATATGATTATTTGTATTATGTTGCCCTTTCACTACATAGGGTTTCCACTAATGTGAGGTGTTTTTCTTGCGCCAGTCACCGTTTGAATCAAAGTAGGTTTTTGTTTCATGTTTTCTATACTGTACCACGTCTTTTTTTCACCCTCAGCCCTGAAGAGTCACGGGCCTAGAGCCCGCTTGACGAAACAAGTGTTGGCTGGTTGTTTGTTTTTCATGGATTTTACTCTTCCAGAAAGGATGAGTCAATACAATGCATTTGAAAAAAAACATACATATGGGTCTACCTTGTTTCATTCAATTTGACTCTGTTTTACACCATTGATGACTCTCACACATATTTGATAGAACGTGTGCACAAGACTTCTGATGCTGTAACTCTTGTCGCTGCATTTTTAGTTACGTTTGAGATGTTTGAGCTAGAAACAAGGCCTTTTTTGTTCAAATCTGCAAATTAGCTAACAGATGATGGAGTATGTGTCTAATGCCAAAAATGTATAAGTGTGTGAAAGTCAGTGCAGCCAAACATTTGCATAATTCCAGTGGCCCTGTTCATACCTCTTACTAGGTCAGAAGTGTTCCTCAGTAATTCCTTCTTTTTTTTCGGCTCATTGAGTTCATAGTTTATCTTCTATGGAAACAAGGAAGACTGAACCTGAGGTTACCACTCTACAACACAGATTACCATAACACATATTTACGCTCCATAACACATAATCCCACTCTACATAATTCCTATACATTAAATATCACATACTTTCTATACACACAATTTCACTGCACAACATACCACATAGTTCCACTACACACAACATACATTTACTCCACTTCCAAAAATATTAGTAAAAAACTTTTACATTTACTACTCCAATAGCTCTAACTCTTGCAAATGCGAGACCTATTACATTCAAATGTCTTTAACTGGTAGTCGCATTTGCAGAGTGGTAGAGAAAGGGGAGCGTTGCCTCTGAAGACATTTTAGCAATCCCACTGGTTGGGACTTACTGGAGGACAACCTTGGCAGCCAACTACCCTCCTATTACCCCCAGTAAATCCCACACAGCAGCATTGGTAAGTACTCATAGCAGGCCACGCTCCCTCTGACCATCAGTATGCAAACCCACTCCCTGGCATGCTTTTCGATGGGGATTAAAGTTTCCTTTGCTGCTGGGTACTTAGGGGCCAACTAGCCTACCTGATACCTCCAGTAAGCCCAAGATAGTGGAATTGCTGAGAGGTGGACACAGGCAACGCCCCTTTCTCCACCACTCTGCAAATGCACCTCCTGGCATGCTCATGCTCAGGGGATGAAGTCCCCTTGCCTCCTGAGCATCCCTGGGGGCCAACCAGCCCTCTTGTTAGTTCTAGTAAGCCCGACGCATCTGGATTGCTGAGAGGGGTTTGAGGCCATGCCCCATTTTACACCACTCTTCAAACGCACCTCCTGGGGCACTGCTGCTTGGGAGATGAAGTCCACTTTAGTCTTGAGGTCCTCAGGACACAAGAGGACCTCACCGCCCCACCAGCAGTGTGCCAAGAGGAGCATTTGCAGAGTGGTGTAAAAAGGGGCATGGACTCGGACCACCTCTCAATCCCACTGTGTGGGGCTTACTAGAGGCACCTGGTGGGCTAATTGGCCCCCAGGGACCCTCAGGATTCAAGGGGATCTAATCCCCCAACTTTGAATGCACCAGGAGGCGCATTTGCAAAGCAGTGCAGGGGGGGGACGGGGCCTCCAGCGAGATGCCGGCTTTTTCTTTGTTTGTTTTTGTTAGACAAAGACTGTGTGGCCCCCTTCTCTTAATATTTTTGGGGCCCCCATCATCCAGGGCCTGGTCAGCCGTGCCTTTATTTTTTATTTTGGAGCCTCCTGAGATCTTTATTGGCTACCCAGACCCCTTCCCCATCGGGCTTTGCCTCATTTAAAAAAAAATATATATGTATATATATATCGAGGAAAGCTCTTTGTCTTCATTATTCCTTCGCAGGATACCAATGAAGAGCACGGACCACAAAGATCTGGAAATGCCTTCAGTTTATTTTGTTACCATGTACAAACAGAAGGGGCAGCCATGACGCGTTTCGTCCCTACCTTGGGACTTGATCACATGATGCCAAAACTACCTATGGCACTCATTTAAATAGTTACTCACTTTTTTTTTCCTGTTTTTTTCATTTCAACCAAGCAAGTGTAATCATTGGTTTGTGAAAGAACCACACCTTTTAAAGTGCTAATAACAGTGCTCAATTTCATCCAGTAGTTTGTGACTGCCATTGAGGGTAAGACTTAATAGTATTTTTTCATCCTTCCCCATAAAATACATAAAATGTACATGGATACTTGAATTCGATTAGAGGACATCATATCAACAGGAAACTCAATTATTTCAAAATGTGTATAGTTGTTTTGGCATAAATGCAGTGGCACATCAAACAATTTATAACTTTGTGCTGGCTGGTCACCAATTAATTCACCTATTTAAATATAAAGATAAATACATAGAATTTAATATCTTAAATACATAGATAACTAAATACATAGTGTATGACCATATATATATGTGTGCTATGGTTCTAAAATGTATAAAGGTATAAATACATAAACATGTATAAATAGATAGATAAATAGCTATATAAAAATCCTTTAAATACTGAATTACTCCAACCACTTTTATTTAGAATTCATGGTTTAAAATTCTAATTGTGACCAAACTTTTATTCTATTCCTGCAACAAAGCTAAAAGCATGACTTTCATAGTTTTGAGTATAAGTATATCCTTCCTAATTGGATTCGTCCTCTAATTCTTGATCTAATAAGGTATAAACCCCCATCAATCTTTAGTGGCAATTCTATAAAAACTGGAATTATCTGTGCAAAATACGTGCATGTGCCAACAACTATATTTTTTTCAATTTTTTCTAAAAACTCTATTCTAAACAGAGGTTAAAAAGTGCCATATGTGTATTATATAAAAGTCTGAGATAGTTAAAAGAGAATAAAGGGAACTAGCGGAATGCTGCCATGTAAAGGATACATTTATCAGAACAGTCTTGGAATCAGAAATTAGTTCCTGAGTTTACCATAATGGTCAAGGCAGTGTGCCAAAGTAACCCGGAAAATCTTAATGTTAAGTGTCAGTCCAACTTGAAAGACAAATAAGATCCAATATTGATTTAAATATGACTGTTATCTGGGCTAGTAACCCCAATGGTTTATATCTAGCACGGAGTTCCTCCGAACTAGTTAGGCCATTAGGGTGCTTACTTTCAAGGCTTAGGATGTAATGCATCTCTAGCAATCTAAGGCTCCTCTCTCTGTCACCGCCTCTTTTTTTCTTGGGGTCAGAGTTAATGAGAAAGTATTTGAGGTCCTTAGGGTTGCCATCATGCCGCTCGTGGAAATGCCTGGCCACTGGGTACGCCTGGTCATGGTTATTATTTTTGATGGCTCTAATGTGTTGGAGTTCCCTCTTGTGTCCTGGTAAGATGGTACTACCTATATATCTCAGTCCACACGGGCACTCCAACACATAGACCACATGGTCAGTTTTACAATTAAGTGATTTCATGATTTCCCTGTTAGGTCCTCCAAATGGCATGGAGAATTCAGTTGGGTTAACGCCATGCTGACATGCTTTACTCACCTTACACTTGTAAAACCCCTTTCTTTGTGCAAGCCAGGAGCCCTTGGTTTGCGGCCCACATGGGTCATTCTCCACGAGGGCATCTTTCATGGATGCTCCCCTTCTGTAAGTTATCATAGGGTTTTTAGAGACAGTCATGCCAATAATTGGATCTTGGTTAATGAAATGCCAGTTCCTTTTGATAATCTTTCTCACCGCTAGGTGTTCCTTGTTGTAATCCAATATGAATCTAAATGTGTTAGAGGTTTCATTTTTGATACTATGGACCGTTTGGACCCTGAACAGCTTGTCCCTGTCAACCAAGTTACATTTGGTGAGGGCCTTCTTGAGACATTGGTTGCTATATCCTCTTTCCTTAAATCTTGAAATACATTCACCTTGCGCTATTTTCAGTATATCTTTATTGCTAAAAATTCTTTTTAAGCGCAAAAGCTCACCGTAGGGAATGCTTTGCACGAGGTGGGTGGGGTGGGCCCTACTGGCATGCAAGATGGCATTGCCTGCCGTAGGCTTGCAATGTAAATGGTTTCTAGCTTCCCTTGGTCTATATAGATTTCAACATCCAAGAATGTAACCATAGAGCGAATCATGGTGGCAGTGAAATTCAGATTTACATTGTTTTGATTCAGTGATTCAATAAACTCATTTGCATCACTTTCACTGCCATGCCAGACCAAGAAAAGCTCGTCTGTGTACCTCCACCAATTTTTCACATGCCTGTTCAGTGTGTCCGAGTGTTTTGCCATGAGGACCTGCTCCTCCCTCCAGCCCATGTGTAAACACGCATAGCTGGGGGAGAAGCTGGCCCCCATGGCTACACCTCTCAACTGTTGGTACATCACAACCTGAAACAAAAATGTATTGTTAGTAAGACATAGCTCAACCATGTTAACAAGCATTTTGCTATGCTCCTCGGAATGAGGCCCTTTCCTTGCTAGGTAATATTTCAAGGCCCGTAGCCCGTCACTATGTTTGATAGACGTGTGTTAGACCTGACATCATTGGCTTGAGTCTCTCCTCCATTTTTTTCTGTTTGCCTCCACTGTTTTTACGATGTTTTGCTGGTATATGCTTTGGGCGCTGTGCCACGGCTGATCCGTGCCACAGCGCAAGTGCTCCCGATGTAAATTGATGTATCTATTGTATCCATGTTTGGCTTATTTGGTTTACTGTCAGTCCCTAGTCTAGTGCACCAGGAGTGCCGGGGCTTGTAAATACAAATGCCGCTCATGGGCTTGCAGCACGTGTTGTGCCACCCACAGGAGCGGCCTCGTAAAAGAATGTCTACGGGTCGGTCATTGCGAGACCCACGTGCAGCCTAGTGCTGTCACGCAGGCTGCGCAAGTATACCTACTTGCCAGCCCCTCAAACCTTCCCTTGACTTCATGTTAGTCACCCCTATGGTAGGCCCATGGGCAGGGTGCATTGTAAGTATGAGGTAGGACACGCCTGACCAAGTTGGCATGTCCTAATAGTGAATTACAGCCATCTTCGTTCTTCACTATTGCGAGGTAGCCTGCTCTCCATTAGTTAGAATGGGCCGCCGGGATTATTAATGCTATGATCCTAGCTGGCTCGGGGAGCATGGTGCAATGTCGAGTTTGGTATCCCTGAACTCGGGGTTTAATTACGCATCCGTTGGTGTGGATGGTTTTTGGACTCTGGGTTCGAAAGTAGCACTTTTAGAAAGTGTCTATTTTCTTGTCTAACCATATCTGGTTTCTGCTGGTCTTACGTGTGTGTGACAGGAGCTGGGTGGCTCCACAGGTCTGGATGAATCAGTGTGGGATGAGTGGGACATTTACGTTGAGAGTAGGGGGAGAGTAGTTGTTGATAGCCTGCCCTGCCTGACACAATGCTGGCTCCACCTCCTGCCAAGCGGCTGATGGCTCTGTGCCTGCCATGGACGATCCTAGCCCCACCTCCTGCCAGGAGGCCGATAGCTCTGCTCCTGCCAGTGTCAATGCTGGCTCCACCTCCTGCTGGGCATCTGAGGACCCAGCCCTGCTCAGTGAATAGGCCAGGTGCTTCTGCCTGGCTCCGCCCACAACAGACCCAGGATGTTGGGAAATTCCCCTGCATGGACAAAGGGATCAAAGCCAGAAAGGGGTATAAGAGAAGGACCCCTGAACCAAGAATTTAGATCACTTCTGACAAGGAACCCTGTAACCAAGGACAAGAGGCCTGCTGATCTGAGGACTTGCCTACCCCTTCTGCCAGTGTGCTGTTTGCTGGGGGGAATCCTGCAGTGCTTCTTTATTTTTGCCAAGGAACCAGGAGAGAGGAACTGTGTGTGTACTCTCACGCTTGCTAAGAAAATCTCCAAGGACTGGAAAAGTGCCAGTCTCCTGCTGAAGTCACAGGGCTAAAGGACTTCATCTGCTTAAAGTGCTATTTGCTGGAACCTGTGAATCCAGCACCTCTGAAAGAGCCGGCAACCTCGACGCCGACGGACGTCGCCGAATCCAGCTCGACATAGTGGGTAACGGCCCCAGTGTCCCGATTCCTCGACGACCGGCCGCCGGGCCCGACCGACGCCAGCAGCAACGCCAGTGAGTGGGAGTACGGCTCCAGCTCCAAGGGACCTCGTGTCTGCACCGCTGCTGATCGCATCGCCCTCGTGCCCTCTCGACGCCGTGAGCGTTGCTCACTCTGTGCAACCGCATCATCGACGACGACGCCTGCTGAGGCCTGATCGACACCGAAGACGCAATGCCGGATTGCTCGACACCGCTGATCATCGTGTGCTTCATTTTCCAAAGGTACTGTGTTGTTGGGGGTCCGTGTGACTCCGGGCTCGACGTAGCGCTCCTCGCGGTCGACGCCGAACCTTTGGATTAACTTTGCCTCAATGTCGCGTAGCCCCCGTGTGGGTTACCCTGTTGCTAAGAACTGTGTTTCCAAGAAGAAGATTTGCTTGATACGGAAGACTTTGTGCTAAAGAAGAAACTACCTTGAACTATTTTTCCCTTCCCAAAGTATTTATTAAGATTGTGTACATTTTTGTTGTTATTTGGTCTTGTGCTAAGCCTTATATAAAAATACTTATTTTTATAATACTACTGTGTCGTGTCCATTTGTAGTGTATTCACTTTATTACTGTATGTGGTCATAATTGCTTAACACACAGTCTCTGAGATAAGCCTGTCTGCTCTGCCAAGCTACCAAGGGGGTGAGCAAGGGTTATCGAAGGGTGTGATCCCCTTGCCCTGACTAGAAAAGGTGTGTCCCTATTTGTCAGAAGTGTATACCTCTGCCAACTAGAGACAGCCGGTTCTAACAACGTGTATAGTGATGTTACATCTAAAGCAATCAATAGATATTCGTTATTCAATTGGAAAGTTTTCATTTTAGACAAAAATTCTCCTGTGTCTTTGATGTATGAGGCAAGATTTAAAACAAACTCTTGTAGGAAAAAGTCCACATAAATTGATGTATTTTCGAAGATGCTGTTTTTGGCCAAAATGATTGGCCTGTCTGGTGGATTCACATCGTCCTTGTGTACTTTGGGTATGAAGTACAAAATTGGGATAGTTGGGTTGGGATTCCTCAAGTACTTGAATTTATCATTCATTAACATACCCTTTTCTCGCCACGCCATAAGTTTCATCCGAAAAGCTGCGTGTGTGGTGTTCCATCCCAGCTTGCTACTTTTGCCATAGCATGATTCATCACTGAGTTGTTTTATTCCTTCCTCTAGGTAATCTTTCCTCCTCCACAAGACAACATTTCCGACCTTATCGGCGTTGCGCACTACATTTTCTTTATTGTTTTTAATTTTCATCATTAGTTGATGGTACTGTAATGCCTTTTTGTTTTTGTTGTGTTTATTTTCAATCGATGCCTTATTGGTCGCTTTGTTGAGATTCTTGAGGTCCGCAATGACCTGTTCCTGGAACATATCAATGTTATCTTTGAGCATGAGAGGATACAAATTTGACGGTGGTTTAAAAGGTGTTATATATATATTTGGGAGGGGGCAGTGTGGCCCCCCTTCCCAGGGCCACTTCTGGTCCCAGGGCTTGGCCAGCCTTTCCTTCTCTTTTTTTATTTTGGAGGGAGGCCGCGTGGCCCCCTTCCATAGGCCAATAATGGCCCCGGGGGATCCCATCCCCTGGGGCCTGGCCAGCCTTGATTTTTTTTTAATTTATTTTGGAGGAAGGCCACGTGGCCCCCCTCCTGAGGCCAATTATGGCCTCGGTGACCCCATCCCCCGGGGCATGGCCTGCCTTTCCTTATATTTTTTATTTTGGAGGGAGGCCGCGTGGCCGCGTGGCCCCTTTCCTGAGGCCAATTATGGCCCTGGGGGGCCCCATCCCTTGGGGCCTGGCCAGCCTTGATTTTTTTTAATTTATTTTAGCCGGGGCCACGTGATCCCCCCCCTCCTGAGGCCAATTATGGCCCAGGAACCCCATCTTGCGGGGCCAGGCCTTACGCTGGCACTGTAGGGGCCCCAATGCCATTGCGGTCCCAGCCAGCTCCCCGTCTCCTGCGAGAGTCGGCATGTCTTTTGGACAAGGGGAACTGCTGACATGCAGCTCCCCTTGTCCAAAAGCAATCTGCTTTGCTTCATGGAAGCAAGAGGAGGTTTTCTGCTCTCGCTTCCATGAAGCGAAGCAGAAATTGCAATGACAGGACGGGAGCAGTGCTTCCGCCCTGCCTTTGCAAACTGCAATATCCTAGGGTTGGGCACCCTGGGACATTGCTAAAGCCGGCCCAGGGGGAAGGCGGTCCCCAGGGCCATGGAGGTCTCCAGGAGGGGGCTGTGCGGCCCCCCACCCATCATGAATAAAGCCCCGGGAAGATAGTGGTCCCTGGGGCAGTGTGGGGGAAGAACAAAAGCCCTCCCTCACACTTTGTTTACTATTGTACAGTCCGGGGAGGTGGTGGTCCCTGGGACAGCATGGGGGGCAGTAGCCTCCCCACACATAATTTACACAAGTCCTCGAGGTCCCCCACCCATATTTTACTAATGTCCAAGGGAGGTGGTGGCCCCCAGGGCAGCATTGGGGCAGGAGCCCCTCCATGCATAATTTACACAAGCCCCAGGGAGGTGGCGGGCCCTGGGGCTGCGGGGGGCACATGCCTCCATGCATAATTTACACAAGCCCCAAGGAGCTGGTGGTCCCAGGGGTTGTGGGAGCCCGTGCAGCCCCCACATATATTTGCATATTGCCACCAAGACCTGACCCACCCGTGGACTCAATAAAATGAAGCACGGGAGTCCCTGCTTCATTTTCATTTGACAAGATACACGAATCCCGCCGACATTTTTGTAATTCTTTTTTGGGCCTTGGGGGTCCCTCTTGGACCCCCTCACCAGGCCTAGGGGGTCAGGAGGTTTCTACCCTTCCCCTCTTTTTTTTCACCTTTTTTTCTTGTGACTTGGGTATACAGCCAACCAGAAAGAAGCTTGTTATCAAGAGGGTTTGCGAATCCTCCTCAGTTATCAGATAACAATATTCTTTATTTTTAAATTTCTAAGGAACTACTGAATGAATTTACACCATTTAAAGCAAGTAGCGCCCTTTGGACCAAGAGCTACCTCTCTGCCAAATGTGGTGTAATTCCGTTCAGTAGTTTGGGCTGTAGCCGTGATAAACGTTCTCATGGAAATCAACACAGAGAAAACATGTTTTGGGACCCCCCCTTTTTTCTCTGCCCCTGCTTGATGAATCTGCCTGACACTTTGAAAGACAGGAGCTGACCAGAGTGGGCCACTAGTTTTAAAAAAATTGCTATGATTCATCAAAAGGAGCCAAAGATATTAGCAAATCAAAAAATGCTTTTCCTATGGAAACTAGGTCATAACTATAACTACCTACTGGCAACCGCCAGTAGGTATTATATACATCAATTGACCTATATGCAACATGAGACAGATGCACTCAGGATGAATAATCCAAATATAATCTATTGATGTTGTTATAGCCCCTGCAAGGCATTCGGCCACGTGGCTTTGAATATATATATATATATATTACCTACTGGCGGTCGCCAGTAGGTATATATAGTTAGGATTTTTTCTCTATGGGACTTTTGAAAATTCTATGTCTAATAACTTTGGCGTTTGTGGACGGAATCGGCTGAAATTTTCAGGAAAATGGCACATTTTGTTTCTGAGCAGCCCCTGAGGGGGGTTTTGTCAAGGGGGGGTCGAGAAAAAAGGGGGTCCCAAAACGCTTTTTTCCCATTCATTTTTCCATAGGGCGTTTGGCCTCACTTTTAGCTTGAACGGCTGAATGGATTTGCACGAAACTTGGCAAAATTGTAGGGACTGTTAGCCCGATGTGCCTTTGCTGGGTCTCAATATATGTGCTCCAGTGGATTTTGAGAAATTAACGTTTTAAAAAACAGATATATCTGTGACAGCGTCCCGGATAGCGCTCCGGTTCGCGAACTTTTCGCGTAACGGAACTTTGCGAAGCGAAGCTGATTGGCTCTCCGGTGTCTGTCAACATTCTAAACAGTCCGGAGCGGCCGCCATCTTGTCTCTTGGTAGGATCGAGAGACAAGAAGAGGAGAAAAAAACTAAGGGGGAATTTAATGAAAGGGGGCAAGGTAGACCCTTCTTGACCCCCTAGGAATGATGTTGGGGTTATTAAAGGGTCCCGTGGGGCAAATAAAAAAATATTGTTTTTTTGCGGTACAAGCGCTTTCCGGTTCGCAAACCGGGTAGCGAACTGGTAGCGAAACGGGAATTCGCCATTTTGTGTTTCGTTTTAATTAAATTACAAGATGGAGGAAAAACAATGTGAGAAATGGGTATAAGGGGGTACGGGAGACGTATCCTGACCCCCTTTGTTTTCTGAGGGTGGCTGAGGATGCTCATATATGTTGATACTTGTCTTCCAGCGGCTGCGCGTGAGCGTTTTTTTTTTTGTTTTTTTGCTGCGTGACGTCTGTTAACGTTCGATTCAAAGGAAATCAGGAAGTGTTGACCGCCATTTTGACACTGCGAGTAAATATAGTGTCAAAAATAATTGTTATAAATTAATCCGTATTGATAAACATTGTCTGCGCCATCTTGCTTTTTTTCCAATGGCACACTTTTGTCGTGCACGGCAGCCATTTTAGATGCCTTGACCAGACCCACTCTCTGCACGCCGCCGATCGTGACGTCTGTTAACATTCGATTCGAAGGAAATCAGGAAGTGTTGACCGCCATTTTGACACTGCGTGTAAATATATTGTTAAAAATAATTGTTATAAATTAATTCGTATTGATAAACATTGTCTGCGCCATCTTGCTTTTTTTCCAATGCCACACTTTTGTCGTGCACGGCAGCCATTTTAGATGCCTTGACCAGACCCACTCTCTGCACGCCGCCGATCCTCAGCATGGCTCCCCACCCTCGCAAGCATCTCCCCCACGCACTGGTCACCCCCGCTCTCTGTCTTATGCATGGGCCATAAACCTCCCCCCATCAGCGCTGCTCTTCCCTGAGAATCACACCCTGTGCCCGCCCGACACCTCCCTTTCACCCTATTCACTACCGCACCCTCTGACATTCCTCTTCCTTTGTGTCTGATTGTCCAGGCCGGTCCCAGGCTATCACCTAGCCCTGCGGATGTAGTTTATGGCCTCAACTGTAAAGAATCACACCTCTTCAAAGGAGTTACAGTAGATCAAGGCCCCCACCCGATGAGATCCGTCACACCACACGCGTTCCTACTATCTGATAACGATCCTGTATTGTGATTGGGGAGGGGATTCTCACTGTGAGGGTGTGTGGGACCGAGCCTGAAGCGGAAGATTCCAGGGATGCCTTTTTGTACATCAAAGTCTTCACAATTATGTGTCACATAAAAAATATATAGCACTCCAACAAAGTAGTAGGATTATAACACTTTAATAACTTATAAATATATACAACGCACCAAAAACAGTAAACACGTTAAAAAAAATTTTTTAAACAGAAGCAACAATGGTCAGTAGCGGTCTGTTGTGCGAATAGTCCGAAGGCAGCACAACGCGCTGAGATCTGGACGGCACCCAGGTGATGTCCTTTACTTGCCGCACTGGTTTTGGCATCCTACAATGCTGCTCCGAAAAACAGAGTGGGGCGCCCCGGGGGGGGGGGGAGGCGGCGTGAACGGGCCTCCCCAGGTGGAGGCTTGTCTGCTGTAGTGGGGCGCCCCTTTAGCGTTTCACTTGCCATTCAGCGGTTTTCCGCCCGCGTTTGCTGCACTGTGCCTCGTTAGTAGCGGTCTGTTGTGCGAATAGTCCGAAGGCAGCACAACGCGCTGAGATCTGGACGGCACCCAGGTGATGTCCTTTACTTGCCGCACTGGTTTTGGCATCCTACAATGCTGCTCCGAAAAATGGCGTGGGGCGCCCCGGGGGGCGGGGGGGGAGGCGGCGTGAACGGGCCTCCCCAGGTGGAGGCTCGTCTGCTGTAGTGGGGCGCCCCTTTAGCGTTTCACTTGCCATTCAGCAATTTTCCGCCCGCTTTTGCTGCACCGTGCCTCATCCGCCATTCAGCTGTTTACCACCCGCTCTTGCGGCTACAGCCTCTCGCTCACCATCTAGTTGAATTGCGCCCACTCTTGCGGTGCAGCGATAGGCGGCTGCCACAGGACTCTTAAAATGGTGGCCGGCTCTTCGGATTTGGGCCTGGTCCACTAAAATGGCCCTGGGACACCTTGGAACTCGGACGCTTGTCTGCTAGGGCTTGGGCCCCATTCTCGAAAGCGTCCCCTCAGCCTTGAAGATTCTACAAAAGTCACCGGGGCCCCGACTCCCGCAGACTTCCGGTGGCGAGCGACTGCCATGATTGCTCGCGGAATGGCCACGACGTAGCCACGGGGTGCTCTCATGCTGACGCCAGCTTCAATCTGAAACATCCAGAAACACTGTAGACTACCAATTCGATCAGTTCCGGTGGAGCCCCAACCTGACCCGGTAGAGAAGAACTTGCCCTCCCCTCTTTGACTGAAGGTTCTTATTGCCTGTCCCTTCTGTTGTCATTTAACAGAACTTTTTGGACTACTGAAAGGGGTTGTGTTCCGACCGCTGGTTGGTGGAGACATTTTGACTATATTCTGGACCTGCGTTGGCGCGTAATGCGTCATATTGCTACCTCGACAGGAACAGTGATGGATGTTGCAGCAGGCTGCCATGTAAATAGTTATTTAATAAAACATTTTACCCTGTTACTTTGCTGTTGTGTTGTATATATTTATAATATTTGCATAGGGTTTGTCGTTATTTTGGGTGGGGTGGGTGGCGGAGCCGAGCTGTCTTGCAGCCATCATGGTGTCGAGCTCAGTTCATCTCACTAGTTTCTATTTTAGCGAGGTCAAAAAGAGAGCCCATTAGTGGCCTACTGATTTTGCTCGATTCCTTTTGTTTTTTTAAACGATTTTTCACTATCTGCAAAGACTAAACAGAGTATTGCAACTCTGTGCTTGTTTGTAAATAGAGAATGAACCAAAGAGAACCAATTCTAAAACAGTAAATGCTTGGATAACAATCAATCAAATGGAGAGAGAAGCAGGCACGATGGACTACAACGGGGGCAAAGGCCTGCGTTACCCACCCTTCACTATCTGCAAAGAGAGAATACTCCTAAAAGAAAAGAGGGGGGGGGGGCAGCGTTAAAAGCACATCAGCGTGCATAGACACGAAAATGTTTTTACCTATCACGTACTTGACATTTTAAAGCTTTTCATATTTGCTATTAAAAAAACATTGAAATTCACTGAAAAAACCATAGGTTATAGATCATATATAGTTAGGAATTAGCATTTACAAAACCTTGAAAATTCACTGAAAAAACCATAGGTTATAGACCATATATAGTTAGGGATTAGAATTTACAAAACCTTAATTTACTCGCACAAAACCATTGAAATTCGCATATATAGTTAGTTGCACTAACTATATATCGCGCACCCGCAATCCACTGCTGATGATGTCACATATTACATCATTCATGACATGGTCAGTGACATCACTGATGACATCTCAAATTACATCTCAAATGACATCACTGATGACATCATTCATGTGATAATACGATGAACCTCTTCAGACTCTAATATAACCTTAGATACACTCAGTGTAAACAGACACTCACAGACTGTCACTTATCCATGGAGTTACTCACACACCTAGTCAGTCATGCAAAGAATCAATCACACCTCCATTTTCTCAACTATACAGTTATACACACCTTACTTATTCAAACATATACTAACACATATTTACTCTCTTATACAATCCCTGATACATGTTCACAATGATCCATACAGCCACTCACACATTCACTGTCTCTTATGCACAGTTATTTATATATGTCAACTCTCACATGTACTGTGTTTTACAAATCCATTCACTCACCAATACACTCATGCAGACAGTCAACCGCCCATACAGCTGTTTCCACATGCACTTTTGAACCCATACATATAGTGAATCAACTACTCACACATCTATGCACAGAGTCACACACCTCCCAGCCACCCACACACACACTCAGTCTCCCATACAAATACTTCGGCAACCAATCAATAACCCATATAGTTACTCATATAGCTACTGATCAACACATGCAGCAGTTTACAGAACAACAGACATAATGATGCACAAATTAAGACAGTTTAGTCACTAACCCATGCACTCAGTGAGACACATTAAATCACTCACTCATACAGTCAGTCATGCACCTACTAAATCCTTCATCCAGACACTTATACATCCACTCATTCTTCAAAATGTAAGACATATTTTAACTTTACAGAAACATACAGTCACTGAATGTTGTCATCAGTGATGTCATTTGAGATGTCATCAGAGATGTCACTGACCATGTCATGAATGATGTAATATGTGACATCATCAGCAGTGGATTGCGGGTGCGCGATATATAGTTAGTGCAACTAACTATATATGCGAATTTCAATGGTTTTTTGCGAGTAAATTAAGGTTTTGTAAATGCTAATCCCTAACTATATATGGTCTGTAACCTATGGTTTTTTCAGTGAATATATATATATATATATATATATATATATATATATATATATATATATGAAAAACAGACATTTCATAGAAATGGGTCCACGTGCACTCAGGCCTGGATTCAAAAGTGTTTATTGAAGAACGGACATCAGCAAATGCAATGTGTTTTGGCCCTCCTGTCATTAATCGCTTGAATGGTTTGTGCAAAACACCATGGTATATGTGCAAGTAACTGCGGCCGCCATATTGCAATACATACGATGTGATGTTATTCCATGACTCAAGATGCATCCAATTGTGATGAACGGTTAACACAGTATTACTGTTATACATATTATAAAATAAAATGAAAATGCAGTTAACATTATAGCATTGATATTGCATAAATACAAATCGCCATGGTAATATAGAAGTGGGCATGACTCTAAACAAAAAGTCACTATTGTATGAAACCCGTGTGGGCCTAGGAAACAAAGGAGCATTATTGCCAATAAATTGGCGTTGCACTGCAATAAAACATTCCATTAAATGTGTCTAGCAAATTGAGTTTAGAGCATGGTGCCCATAAATAAAGCAAAGCTGTAGGCAGGGATGAACAAAAGATTACCGCCCAAGTGGGCTGAAGGTTCAATCTGATATATGTCTAACACAGCAATGTAGTTGTACAGAAATACAATGGAAACAGTCTTCACATAACAAATGTTGCACATATATGAAAAGGCATCCAAGCGCCACTTGGGCATTATGCAATAGTAATTTTTTGTTTATTATTATAGAGTCATTGCTTTATTTAGCATGCCCACAAAAGAAAGGAAACGCATTTGTTGCAATGATTTTCAGGCTTTGAAACTAAGCTAGAAGGTGTCTTTGTTCCACTAAATGTCATTGAAATCATACTAAATGTCAACCTATCACAACAATATAATTCTATAAGGAACAAAGCACTTCTGAAAGAAACGATAAGAGGCATGCATGAGAGCACATGAATGTTGAAGACTTCCTACTGCGTTCAAGACTCTTTTGAAAAAGTATTGCTGAATGGTAATGTTAGACCTTGCACCATTGGTGTGGGTCTCCTTTCCAATTTTTGCTTTTGCCTCTTGTGTTTTTGCTCGTCTGGATGCTTTGGGCACTTTGCCACTGCTGTGCAAGTTCTCCCTTTGTAAATTGTTGTTATGGATTAGCGATTTCATGATTGGCATATTTGATTTACTTGTCAGACCCTAGTATAGTGCACTGTATGTGTCCAGATCCTGTAAATCAAATGCTGCTAGTGGGGTACAACACTGATTGTGCCACCCTCAGAAGCAGCCTGTAAAATGTAACTCTGGCCTGCCACTGCAGAGCCTGTGTGCAGTCTGGGACTGCCATGGAGACCTGGCAAGTGCACACACATGCCAGTCCCTAAACCTTCCTTTTTCTACATGTTAGTCACCTGTAAGGTAGGCCCACAGTACCCCTGTGTGCAGGGTGTATTGTATGTGAAAGGTAGAACATGCCCTGATGTGTGTGTCATGTCCTGATAGAGAATTACTGCCAATTATGTTCTTCACTATTGCAAAGCTACCTGTTCCCGTAGGACAGAATGGAGAGTTTGTTTATAACATAACTGACCCTGGGAACAAGGTAAAAAAATACATTTGAGCATGCCTGAACTCAGAAGGTTAAAGTGCATCTTTTAGTGAGGGTGACATTTTCATTCTGTGTTTGAAAATTCCACTTTTAGAAAGTAGGTATTTTTTGCCAAACCATCCAGAGTGCCTCTGCTAGATTTGTGTATTGCATGTCTGGCTTTTGGATAACAGGAGCTGGAGAGGGGCTGTGGCTCCAGAAGTTTGATTAGTCAGGGCTGGGCTGAATCGACCCAGGCTGCATTTAGAATAGAGAAAGAGATTTCCTTTTCACCTGAATGGGCCTGGTCTGCCTTCAACAATGCTGTATCCACCTCCTGCCAGGAAGCTGCACCAGTGAGGACAGAACTAGTTTTGGTCAGGTACAGACACTCTCTGCCTTCAGAGAACAAAGGATTTGTGTGTATAAAAAGTGGCCCCCAGACTTTTAGATCACTTTAGGGAATCAAGAAAAACCTTTGCCAAGGAGAAGAGCCGGAGAAGCTGAGGAGGAATACTGCCCCTGAAGTGTTTGCTGTCTGGGGTTGGCCTGCAGTGGCTGCTTGCTGCCAAGGAAAGGAGAAAAGGACTTTGCTGTTTGCTTTGTCATATTGAGGATGATCTCCAAGGGCTTAAAACTGAGCTTACCTCCTGTTCTGAAGTCGCAGGGATATAAAGACTTCATCCCTTCTGTTTCTCTGCCTCTGGAACTGCTGTTTGAGCTACAACAGATGGAAATTGCAACACCGACGCCGGCGAGCAACAAAGAAACCTGCACCGAAGCTGTGGGCACCATTCGTGAAGAGCATGATGCACCACCCCGACTTGCACCGGAGGCCCGATGCCTGCTGACGCCGTGCCGCATCAACTCCGAAGCTATCATTGAGGTTGCTGCCTGCATCGGAGCCGAGTACACTGCTCATGACTAAGCATGGGCGAATTTTGCGAATCTCACGTTCGCGAATTTTGCGGATTTGCGAACTCGCAATTCGCAAAATC
The DNA here is from genome assembly GCF_964263255.1 of Lissotriton vulgaris. Taxonomy (NCBI): domain Eukaryota; kingdom Metazoa; phylum Chordata; class Amphibia; order Caudata; family Salamandridae; genus Lissotriton; species Lissotriton vulgaris. Next base: position 637,708,372 of record NC_141694.1, read on the forward strand.
TGCGAATTCTCGCGAATTTGCGGATTTTCTTTTTTTTGTGTGTTCGCGCGGGTTTCTGCCAGTTCGCGAGGGTTTTGTACAATTTCGCAAACGTGAACTTACCTGTCGGGTCGCAAGTTTCGCGAACTTGTTGTTTCTACGTGTCCAGCCTGTTTGAGACACTCTTCTTCATCACTGCCACTCTCTGTCACCACTGCCACTCTCTGACTACTCATGCCACCCTCTGGCCCACCCATGCCACCCTCTGTTTCATCACAGCACCCTCTGGTTGTCCAGTCAGTGTACATTATTGTGGCAAAGCAAGCACACCTTCCCTGCCTCAAGTGACCTAAATTAATTTGGGGCTGATTAATGTGTCACAGAATATTTTTTTAGCTGGCACCTGCTTCCTTAGTGCTTCCTGATTAGTGATCTTTTGCACTTGCTAAGTGCTTTCATTGTTGCAAAATTAGTTACAACACCTGCCCTGCCCCAACTGACAATAATGAATTAGGGGCTGATTAATGGATTTGAACTTCCAGCCTGGTTCCTGCTTGTCTCCCTTAGGTGTAATTCAGGACCTTTGTGGCATATGTGTAACTATTCTGAGGTTCAGAGCAGGGTCACATAATAGTTGCAACTGGCAACTGAACTCTGGAGGGGCCCCTCAGGAAGCACTACAGGAAATGGCTACTAATGATGAGCCTGAACTTTTGAACCTGGTAAGTAGTTTCAGTTTTGCTAAGATCGTATTTCTGCAATTTTGCGCTTATTTGCGGGGCGCGAAGTTGTACTGGGAAGCCTCGAACTCACGCGAACAGTGCGAGCAAGCCATAAAATCCGCTGCTCGCGGATTTGCGGATTTTGCGGGAGATTCGCGAATCTCGCGGATTGCGAATTTACCGAAAATCCGCAAAATCCGCAAGCGAAACGGATTTTCCGCCCATGCTTACTCATGACGTCCACGACCCACTGTCCAGACTCGCACCGCAGTACCGACTTCAGCGACACCGGTGCTTCATCAACGCGGAGCTGATCCTCCACATGGGTGACTCCTGAATCCATCAACATTGTACCATCGTAAGAAACCGCCGTCTGACCGCCATTTGTGACATCTCCTCCCCGACCTAGAAAGGAACTGACGTCTCACCTCCCTTGCACTGCAGTAAGGATCATAGGCATCACCTCCCCTGGGGTCGTAAGGTACCAACACCACAGGCGCCAACTAAGCCTCACATCCCCGACGCCGTGCATCGTTCAAGCTTTCCTCAATTCCAAAGTACTCTTCTTTGTGGGTCTTTTTGACACTGGGCCCGACGCCGGGCACCGCACGGTCGGCACTGTACTTTGGGATTTTCATCTGTCACAACATCGTTATAACTCCAGGTGGAGTTATTTGTTGCTACAAGCTTTATTTGAGTAAAAAACACTATTTTTAACCCCTTTGATGCTGATGACGAGCTCAGCTCGTCATCAGCCACGGGGGGCGTGTGCGGATGACAAGCTGAGCTCGTCATGTAACGCGGCTTTTGTAAAAAAGCCGCGCAGCGCAAAAATGACCGCCGCAGTGATGCGGTTAAGGATATCTTGATAACTGTATTGTGGATTTTTGGCATTTGGTCTTGTTTTGGTTTAGGCAAAGATTACTTATTTTACTAAACTGGTGATGTGTCCATTTGTAGTGTTTTCACTGAGTTACTGTATGTGCTCACAAGTGCTTTACACACAGCCTTTCAGATAAGTCAATCTGCTCATGCCAAGCTACCAAGAGGGTGAGCAGGGGTTATTCTAGGAATGTATCCCCTTACCCTGAGTAGAAGCAAGGGTCCCTATTTGGACAAAGGTACCTACCTCTGCCAACTAGAGACCCCCATTTCTAACACAAATCATAAGTCATTTTCTTATTTGCATGCTCAACAAGGAATGTGTTTTAGAGGTTAAGGGACTAGAGCTCCACAACGTTTACATTTGGTGTTCATTGCTCTGTTTTTAGATTCATTAGGATTCCAAGAAAAACATTTTTTTCCTGAAATAAACACAATCCCCAAATTATTTATTTTATATTTATTAGACTGCCAATGTGCATTTCCTAAGGAACAAATCAGAGCTGTATAAATCATTTTACGTGACACTTTAGGAGCTAAACCCCTAACAACAATACATAACTGTCTAAGTTTCTCACTACACAGTAAGTAATGACAAGGCAGCCGCCCAGGATAATTTCTCATGTGCTTTGTCCCCAGCTCATGTGTGCCTTGAGTTTTCATGCTGGATGTTCCACCATGATCTGCATAACTTACACCATATCAACTACATTTCTGTCTCTTTGGAAGGTCAGTCACATCCGTTATTCTTCTTGCCAACAGTTCACATTTTAAAGTACTAAGTAGAATGGAGACAACCTTATGCACTGGAGACAAATATGTAGTAATAAAGAAACCCGGGGGCATATTACCAAGGGCCATTATCGCCGCTTTAGCTGGACTTTTTCCCGCTACAGCGGCGATAATTTTATCGCCCTATTACCTAGCTGTCGGTAACACCAGTTAGCCACAGCTAGTAGGAGATAGCGATCATCATGGGGCCCGATTTGCATGTAAGCAATAATTATCGCTAATGACATGCAAAGTGGGCGTGCCAAGATGTTAGCGACTGGAAATAATCGCTAATATCGCTATCTACTATTACCAACAATGGCTTAGTTTTGGAAATATTCGCGCTAAGCGCGAATATCTCCAAAAGCTAACGCCTGCCCCGACCAGTTCTTAGCCATGTTATCCAATGAGAGGTGGATAACATGGCTAAGAGCATTGTCACAGTAATGCCTGAATATCGCTGTATTGACAGTGATATTCACACATTTCACCCGTTTTTTATCGCTTCTGAGATAAACCTTGATAATAGCAAGGTATCTCAGCAATAAAAACAGGTGAAGGGCGGCGATAGGAATATTCCCGCTAAGCCAACATAGCGATAATTATCGCTAGTTGTTGGTAATATGTTCCCCGTGATCTTAAGTCTTGTCTGTGTATTATGCAGTCTCTATATATCAGAATCTCATCTTCCATTAATGTCTTTTGCTCTCTGGTACTTGTTCCTTGGTAAATTTAGATGAGTTACAAAGGTTTCCTAGCCATTACTTCTGTGGAAGAGTGAGCCTTTGATTCTCTCCTAAAGCACCTTCTAAATGGCACAATCACAACTAGCTTGGAGTGACTCACAAATTCTTCCATCTCCACAAAGGCTGCTGTTGCCCCTTGTGCTTAAATAAACCACTGTGACCACATCAGCTCAGTTGTAGGTTTTATACACCACCAGGATCAATTTACAAAAACAAACTGAACAAGCTATTTCGGATACCACCATCCTACCCCACTGTACTTAGTCAAACCAGGTCAGCAATGATTTAGAGATCTTTTTAAACATTCTAAACATTGGGAAAATAGACATTTGTTTTAAATACTTTGTAATCTATATAACGACACTAGCCTTGCAATAAAGAGGCAACAGTTTGAAAATCTCTCTTCCTACATCTTTGTCTAACTATTAAGACATAATGCCTAGCAGGATATAAACAATTGTCAGAATATCATCTGACATCAATTGTGTGTCTTATTTCTCATCGCCGCGTATGAGTTAATAATAGAAAATCCGAACCAAATGGGATGTTTTGTTGGGAAAAATATTTAGGACCCAATAAGTACGTCAGATAACATTCCTGTATACAATGCTCTTACATATCATTATATCACCTTAGGCCGGTTCCCTGAAATGAAAAAGTCAACTGATATTAAGTAAAGTTAAATTGCCAAAACAGTACCAGAATGTAAACGTTTTTAAAAATCATGTTTTGCATCTGTTTTGTGGCAAATCAAATGAAAGCTAAACTAATTTCACGACACAGCATAAACATGTGCCCTACAAGTAGTGTATAACTATTTCTGAAGTGCAAAATGTCTCTTCTGAAGGTGAACAGAGCAAAATATATTCAAATCACGGGTATATTATGAATTTTCGCAAGTTTTGAAGTATCCATGGATACAACCCATGTAACATGAGAGAAATTCCTACTTAGAGCGGCTATTGCCTGACTGTTCTTAACATGTGGATCATGTGTGGTGTCAAGTTTTATCTTTGTTTTCTCTGTACCATGTGTGGATACTGTTGTTCCAATATGTCTTCACACTATCCCTGTCTAAATAATTGAATTTAAACACTGAGAGGCAGATTTACAAGCTCCTTGCGCCACTTTTGCGTCACTTTTTCCATGTTAAAGGTGACGAAAAAGTGGCACAAGGGGCTTGTAAATCTGCCCGATAGTCCAATCTGATTTGTTCTTCCTTGTCTCAAACATTCAGCTTGAGTTTTCAGGGCTACTGTTCCATTTTGCAAGTACTTTAATAGTTTACTGTACCCTATTTTTGCTACCTTTCTTGAAGGTAGGCTACAATATGATTTCATCACAATTTCCGAGAAACTAATTCATAATGTGATCCCTGAACCTCGTCTCCAGTGTGCTAAACTGTGCCTTCTAGTTCTAGCAATACATTTCTAATAAAATGAAGCCTCCCATAATGTGTTAAATACCCACTAATTCTTGGTGCATGCACAAATATGCAATTCATCATTCAGCAATCATCAGTGACAGCTCAAATCCACAGCCCATTGATTATTGATAAACAGGTCATGCTGAGATTTGATGAGATTTGACACCCTCCACCTAGTACCCAACAGGGGATGTCAGGTTTGCAGACATTTTTTTTTCAGGTTCATATGGTGATGGCATCGAAATAGTATAGCCTACTTTTTAACATAACAACAATTACAGGATAGGATTTAGATACAGGATAGTAGTGGGCTAATAAAAGGTAAGACATGTGCCTTCTTGTGTGAAATGTCCTGGTGGTGATAAACCACCTATTTTGATCCTCACTGCTGTGGGCGCTACTCCTCTCATAGGCTAGCATAGTAAATTCCCCACGGCTATCATTGAGAATTTCCCTATATACTTTTGCGGTAATTCCTGGTCTGTGTGACTACTCTCCCCGTGCAGCTCCACCAGAGTGTTGCCCTCTGAGCCCTGAGCTCTCTGTTGCAGGGTGTTCGAGGCCCTCCTCCACCCGCAGGCTCCTGCCTCCACCTCATCCCTGCTGGTCCAGTAGAAGAGCACTCCGCTCTTCTGCTTTTCTGCCTCTATCTCTCTTCCCACTTTTTTCTCTCATGCCTCATTTATCTCCATGCCCTCTTTTCTCTGTGTTTTTACTTTTTACCACATTTTTCCTTCATTTGCCTCGTTTTTCCCCTAGCCACTGCTGCCCCTGCAGCCCCTCCCCCTCCAGTGTGTGTTTTCTGCTTCACAGCTGACCAGCCCTCCCCGATCCTTACTTAATGGAGGGTGTGCGCAGCAGGTGTGCAGCTGGTATGCCAAAGACAAGCCAATCTGCACCTGTCCAAGGCCAGTGCCAGAGACCCTGGTCCTCTCACCCGCCTCCGCTACGCCTCCAGCACCCTCCACGCTGTCAACCCAAGATGCAGCAACAGCTGCCAGCTCTCGAAGACAAATAACACCCAAGGCCTTCTCTCCTGTCTTCACTGCCGCTGCACCTTCACCTACCTCTGTATTCCAGCAGCATCCCCCAGCCGACCGGACTTCACCGATCACAAATCACTCAACTGCACCATCCTCAAGAAATGTACCCTACATAAGCACATCATAGAAATCTGGGACCTCCTCAATACCTACTCTCCTGAAATCACCATCCTCAGAGAAACTCGGACCAATGCCAACTCTGCACCCAACGTCGACACCACCATACCCAATAGATACAAGATTCTGCCCATGGATCACCCCATCTGCCCAGGAGGAGGCATCGCCATCATTCAGATAAGCACCCTCCACATGACGACCACCATCCCGGACAACGCAAAGGCCCTCATGGAGCACCTCCATTTGCAGATCCATAGGAACTCTAAAATGACCTTCCACAGAACATTAATCTACAGGTTGCCCGGCACCCGTGCTCCCTTTACCCATGCCATCACCGACCTCATCACATCCCATGCCCTCACCTCCACAAACTACATCCTACTTCAAGAGCCACATTTCCACCTGGACTACCATGATGACTCAAACACCACCTACCTCCTATAGAACCTCACCAAAATAGGACTGAAGTAACTAGTCACCGCACACAGCAGGACATACACTTGACCCTGTCTTCACCGAAGGAAACAGCATCTCCAACAGCCACACCACAGAACTCCTCTTGACAGATCACCACTGCATCCTCTTCTCCTTCAAAAAGCCCAACATACACAAGCACGCTCCCCGCCTCCCCAGGACCGGCTAATCTCCACCCTCATCAGTACCCCATCACCAACTACGGCAGATGCAAACGCCACAGGATGCAACCTCCACTGCTGGATCACAACCGCGCTAACACACTAGTCCCACTCAAGTAAGCCACAGGAAGGCACATCAAGAAAGCAAGCTGTTTCAACCATGCACTCCAAGAATCCAGAAGCTTAAGTAGATGACTCAAAAAGACATGGAGGAACAAGGAAACCCTGGTGTGACGGGGCCGGAGCGGGTCCACCTTCAGGGGAACATGAACGAATACGGGACTGGTGGCTAGCTACCCCCCTCTCACCCGCTTGTGTCCCTTCTCACCAGGAGCCCATTTCTTACCATCAAGACGACTGGTGTCATCAAGAAAATGAGCCTCTCTGGTCTTACGGCAATGTAAACACAGATGGCTCCTTTAACAGAGGATTTTAGCATGACGAGGCTCCTCCCACTGACATCACCACACCACCGACAACAAATGAGAGCGGAACCAGGAAATCGAGGAACGGCGTTTCCCCGGAGGACGAGTACGGCGATGGAGAACGGAGAAGAGGAGCAGTGTTGTGCGTTACGAAGGATGAGACGGAACAAGATCAAGAAGTTGTTACCAGCAAGCCCGGAGGCCAACGTCACCACGAGGTGCCCCGCAACGCTCCCCCGGGAGGAGCGTGGCTTAATCAGGTACGGGGTACGGGGTAGAGTGACGGGTTGGGTGGGGTGATACAGCCTGCCTACTACCAATCGCTAGTGTAAATAAGTGTACAGCTCCGTGTAAAGTCTCCAAAGAACCCTTCCCTTTCACAAGCACACTTAACACCGACCGTGATTGTATATAGCACAGTTCCACTGGGTTTCCTTCACCCCGGCCCTTGCACTTTAAGTTCCCGGTCACCCTTCTAAAATCCCCACTTGTCTCTCTTTCTCTCCCGGCTGCCGGATGGAGTGGAAGAATCAGCTGCCATCTGTGCTTCCCGAGACAGAACCAGTTGCCACCCGTATTTCCCTCAGCACAGCCTAGATCCCAATACCAAGACGGACCCCGCAGCATTCGCAAGAGAGAGACTGACAAGCAGAAGACAGAAGTCGTACATAAAAATAAAACCTTCTCTAAGATCCCTACTTAAAGTCTCGGACTCCGTTCCTTTAATCCCTCCTACCCCATTACACCTGGAAATATGCGCCATTACACCTGGAAATATGCGCCGCTTACAAATCAGCCACCAGCGCACACCACCATCTAATCTAATCTACAAGGAAAAAAATTCCTCCAAGACTGGTCCTCACCAATGCTCACAATACTAAGGAACTCGCCAAACCCTGCAGCGAAACAACAGACATCCCACCCTCCCAAGACCATTGCTACAGACTCAACACCTTCTTCCACCTCAAGAATAATAATAAATAATAATAATAGGGAATTTTAAAAAGCCCCTGGTTACGCCATGTCGGCGTGTCCCCGGGCTAGAATAAGTGGGAGGGGCAGAGCCACAAAACCTAGGACAACATCAGAGCATAACTATTAATGTGAGAACAGGTACATTTTAAGAACCTTCCTAAACTTCATCTCAGATGATTTCAACCAAAGGTTAAGAGGGAGTTTATTCCAGCTCTGGGCCGCCAGAATAAGATAATCTATGACAACTTCGACAACCAAGACCTCTGTACCACTCCAGCTCCCCCGCCATGTGATGACACCAAACAGACCCAGCTCAAATGAACCCCACTCACGATAGAAGACAGCTTGAAGATCATGCAAAGCATCCACTCCGGAGCATCCTCAGACCCATGCCCACACCACATCTTGCACAAAGCCGCCTCGGCCATCGCACCCGAACGACATCAATTGATCAACTGCTCCTTCAAGACTGTTACATTCCCCGATGACTGGAAACAAGTCAAAGTCAACCCCCTTTTGAAGATATCCTCTGCAGACCTGGCAGACCTCTAAAACTTCAGGCCCATCTCCCTGCTTCCATTCGCAGTCAAAGTCATTGAAAAGGACGTCAAAAATTAATCAATGCTAACAATGTCCTGGATATCTAACAATCTGGATTCAACAGCAACATTAGCACCAAGACCACCCAACTTGCAGCCACCGATGACATATGCTCCCTCGTCGACCAGGGAGAAACGGCACCCCTTATCCTCGTAGACCTTTCCCCTGCCTTCGCCGCTGTCTTATACCGCACCCTTGCCACCAGACTCTATGACTCTGGCATCTTCAGCAAAGCCCTCGACTAGATATGCTCATTCCTCACCAGTGGAACTCAATGGGTCCGACTCCCCTCCTACCTATCGTAACCGATAGAGACCAACTGAGGAGTGCCCCAGGGCTTTACCCTTAGACCCACCACCTTCAACATCGACATGGCCCCCCTCACCACCATCATTAGGACCCACTGGCTCAATATCTTCTCCTAAGCTGATGACACCCATCTTATTATCACCCTCACCAATCAACTCAACATCACCCAAGACAACTTCCAAGAAGGGATGAAAGCCGTAGCCATCTGGAGGAAGAACAGCGGCCTGAAACTCAACTCTGAGAAAACAGAAGCCCTAATCCTTGGCTGCCGGATCACGCATGAAACATCGGCATCATACTGGACTCATCACTCACAATGAACTGCCAGATCACAGCTGTATACTCGACCTGCTTGAACAACCTCTGCATTCTTCATAAGATTTTGAGATGGATCCCATCCAAATCCAGATTAACTGTCATGCGCACACTCATTAGAAGAAGCCTGAAATATGGTAACGCTCTCTATGCCGGAATCAATAAGAAATTTATTTTCAAAACTCCAGACCATCCAGAACGCCGCAGCCAGACTGATCCTTACCATCCCTCATACCAGTGACATCAACCAACACTTCTGAGATTTCCACTGGCTGCCACTTGTAGGAAGAATAACCTTCAAACTCCTCACCCACATATACAATGCCCTTCACAACACTGGAGTGGCTTACCTGAACAAACGCCTCCCCTTCCATGCACCCAAAAGACACCTAAGATCAGACGACCTCTTGCTGGCTATCATCCCATGCATCTACAAAACCAGAACAGGAGGACAGTCCTTCTCTTACCTCAACAGCCAAGGCCTGGAACAATCTCCCCCTCCTCCTCTGGCAAGCTTCCTCACTGCCCTAGTTCAGGAAAGATCTCAAGACATGGCTTATTGGATTACCCTAGCATTAAAAGGAGCCACCCACCTCCCCCCATCACCTTGAGACCCTCATGTGTGAGTAGTTGCGCATTACCAACCCTGATTGATTGATTGAGAGGGGTGGAATTTGCCAGGTTGGGTATGTTTAGAATAGTGGTGATAAATCCTGCTTATTGGTGTAGGTAGATTTTACATTACTATTTTAGAACCCACTGTTTTCAAGTGGTCATTTTTCTGTGTGCTTTGACACTTTGGGGGAGATTTATTAAGATTTTGCACTGTGTTTGCACCACAAAAGTGATGCAAAATGTCGAAAAATCTATTTTTCCTAATTTGCTTTCCAGCGCTAAACTTGTTGAGCGCAGAAAATGATGTAAAAATAATGTGAAGCAGTGCATAGCGCTGCTTCACATTACTTTGCCCTTCTCTCCGTGAATATTTTCAGGAGCACGCCAGGAGACCTGTGAGTCCTGGCACTTTTAAATATCATTCATTCTAAATACTAACTGCACCACAACGTGAAGTTCAAGTTTACCACGGATTGCAGTGTACAAGCTCTCATTAACTACAGTGTCTTACATGCGAGGCCATCTTTTTGAGGTGTTAATTCCCTTCGCTTTGGGATCTGAGTGACCCTTTGAGATTTGGGAGATTCGACAACTGAGGGTGATTATCTCTGCCCTTCACTGATTGATCTGCTTGTGTACCACCTGTGGACATTAGAGCAGCGAACCAGGAGAGATTAATTTCCTCCGATAACTCATGAATTCTATTGATTATTCGTGGGGAGATTTACCAAATTATCTTGTGTTAGCTTGAGGAAGATGGAAAGTATCACATGCCACCGAAACGTGTCGCTTTGTTTGTTTAAATCATTGGTTTGGGTCATTAGAATAATCAACCCGAAGCTGGTCTCTCCAGCAGACCTGTGCCGGAATTCACTAGTATTGATAAACATCAATATAGCACACTGAAATTTGATTCTTTTTTTTAAGCGTTTTTGACAAAAGATCATATCCTCCCTGTTTGTATGTATACTTTGCATTTTTTATTTCTGTATAATCACCTTATGAATTTGTTTTATTCCTATAGGGTCACATTTTGTGTATGGATTTATGTATTATGTGCATTTTTGTTTAAAAACAATGTGTAATTTGATTTGATCATTATAAAAGTTTTTTTAAAAAAAAGTTTATAAAATAAATGGGAGTTCGGAAAAGGACGTTTTTAATAAATATTTTGGTAACCTACTTTGACATTGTATTCTTCAACTCCTTGGATGTCTTTCTGAATGTAGTGTGCTCGGTCTGTGAATGCATGTTGACGGGTGCTGTATGCTTTAATTAAACAGAGCACAAACAGATTACTTTGCACCATGGGGGCATTTCAAGGGTGGTGCATTGGCATTCCTAAGTTTCTCACACTAAACCAAATTTACTAAACACAGTAGATTTGGTTTAGCGTGAGAAAACTGTGCCCTTTTAAACTAGGCACAAGGAAGGAGAAATGCTTTAATTTCTCATTCCTTTTCTGACTTTGCATGCATGGTGCACTGTGCAGCACACATACAAAGTGTGATTAGCTTTCCCTAATGTCTCTGCATAGTATGTTGTGCAGGAAGGGTACCCTTCCTGTACAAAACCTATGCTAGACTCATGCACACACACACACCCTAGCGCTATGGCGCCAAGGTAGTGCGTGGCACACAACAGCTGTAATCAGCGCCGGCGCAAGTGAAAGGAGAGGAGACTGCCATATATTTGAAAATATGGCACTCTCCTGCTCCTTCCCTATCGTACAGGACAGTCTTGCGGGAGGCTGCGTTGCTGTTAGAAATGGGCGTCTCTAGTTGGCAATGGCTTACACCTTTGTCTAAATTGGAACCCTTGCTTCTAGTCAGAGTAAGGGGGCTACACTCCTAAGTAACCACTGCTCAACCTGTGGTAGCTTGGCACGAGCAGGAAGGCTTATCGCAGAGGCAGTGTTTAAAGCATTTTTGAACACATACAGTAATACAGTGAAAACACTACAGATGAACACATCACAGGTTTTATAACAATATGTATTCTTTATATAGACTTAACACAAGATCCAAACAACCAAAATCCACAATACAGTATTAAGAAAATGACTTTAAGATGGTAGAAATAACTCAGTTCACTTTAGATGGTAAATGCAACACTTTTCTCACAAAGTACCTTTGGATGTGTCACGCAAGATAAACAAAAGGTTCACAGGGAGAACGATGCGTCGGTGCTTCGGGAGAGTCGATGCGTCTGTTCCTCAGTGCTTGCGCAAAGTAGGCGATGCGTCTGTTCCTTATCAGAGAGGAGGTGATGCGACGATCTCGTGGTGCATCCCGGTTGCGATGCGACAAGATGGTGCCTTGATGTGATGCAACGATCCAGTGTGTGGCGAGAGTATGGAGATGCGACAACGTGAAGACGATGTGTGCTTGCCCGACGGCAGTGAGGCAACTCTGTAACTTTAAAGTTGCGACAGGCCCTGCGACAAGCTTCTCCAGTGATGCGATGGCAACCCTTGTGGTAGCGACACACTTCTCCGGTGATGCGACAACACACAGCTGCGACGGAGACACGATTCTCCAGTGATGCGACGGCTAATCTTGCGGTGAGAACACGCTTCTCTGATGATGCGACAGCTGCAGATCCAACACGCTTCTTCTTGTTGAGTCCCAGCAAGGAAATTCAAGGGGGAGCTGGTGGTGAAGTCTTCTATCCCTGAGACTTCAGCAGGAGGAAAGCACAGTTAAAGCCCTCGGAGATTTTTCTTCAAGATGATGAAAGTTGAAAATAAAAGCCTATCTCCTTTCCTTGGCAATAAAGAAACCACTGCAGGCCGACCACAGAAAGCAACACACATGGCATGGCATGTCCTACCTTTCACATACATTGCACCCTGCCCAAGGGCCTACTTTAGGGGTGGCTGACATGTAGAAAAGGGAAGGTTTGGGGACTGGTAAGTGAGTGCACTTACCAAGTCCTATGGCCGTACTAGACTACACACAGGCTCTGCACTGGCAGGCCTAAGACACACTTTACAAGCTGCTTCTGTGGATGGCACAGTGCTGCAAGCCCACTAGCGGTACAAAAGGGGGTGGTAATGGACGGAGCATCATTCTGAACCAATCAAACACTCACACCCAGTCAAAAGATCTGGGTTTAATCCATCACCGTTCTTTAGCCCACTCTGCCACCCCAGTTCAGACATGGCTATATGCAAATCAGTCTGACTGGGTGTGAGTGTTTGATTGATTCAGATGCTCCGTCCATCACCACCCCCTTTTGTACCGCTTTTGGCTGCCATAAGTGTGGCAGGGTATACTCAGACGTGAGTCCCTTGCTCACTTTGCCACTGGATTCAAGCAAGCCGGGCTGAAGATGGCTGGAATGCCAGAAACCGGTCCTCAGAAGCTTGTTTCCGGTCCAGGGAAGACATGGCCTGGCAGTTCGGGCTGCACTGTTCCCATGAGGCACAGGGTCAGACTGATTGGCATATAGCCATGTCAGAACTGGGGTGGCAGAGTGGGCTAAAGAATAGTGATGGATTCAACCCAGATCTTTTGACTGGGTGTGAGTGTTTGATTGATTCAGATGCTCCGTCCATCACCACCCCCTTTTGTACCGCAAGCCCACTAGCAGCATTTGATCTACAGGCCCTGGGCACACATGGTGCTCTGTACTAGGGTCTGATAAGTACATCAAGAACGCCAATCATGGAGTCACTAATCTATTACAGTAATTTACAATAAGGAGCACTTGCACTGTGTCACTGAATAGCAGTGGCAAAGTGCCCAACGCATCTAACCAGCAAAAACATATAAAAAACAGAGGAGACAACAGCCAAAAACGGAAGGGAGACTCATGCAAATGGTACCAAGTCTAACAATTGTATTGCATGGAGATTTGGTAAATCTCCCCTCTGTGTGCTTTGCAGCCCGACTCCAAAGTCTGAGCTAGGTGGTAGCTAAACTTGGTGCATGCTTTCTAGATAAACACAATACAGGAAGGGATGGGTGTGACAGGGTTTACATCTGCACTCATCTGCATACTGATAGTCTTCCTGGGCTTACAGAGGGAGAGTTTGTTCACCTTTACATTTGTATAGGTTGAACCCTGCCCTCACACAAAGGGCTGTTCTATCACCTACTGATGTCTGACACCAGAGATTGGTTGAAATGTATTGTTGTGTACTTCTAAGGGTTCATTTGAAGTCATTCCTTGATCAAAGACAAATTTGAGTATAAGTACAAAGGCTCCGAGGCCATCTTTTTAAACACTGCGTTGGACTTGAAACCGGTCGCTGCTGGATCTAAAAACTGCACATTGCCAGAGGAATGCTGTGTTACCAGGAGGAACAGTAATTAGAACTACCTGCTTTGTTGTGCTGGCCTGCTGCCTTTTGGACTGTTGGAGGGACTGCCACTTTACAAAGTACCTTGATGTGCTGGAATGCCTGCCACCTCGTATATGCCCCCAAGTGTTCTCCAAGAAGCCTATTGCTTGGTGAGTGCTGTTTGCTACTCATTGACTTGTCAATACCAGTGCGTGAAGAGCGCTGTTTGCTGCTCTCTCTGGTTCAAAGAGAGCAACATGTGTGTCAACTTCTTTTAACCACGAAAAACCACCACTGGGTCTGGGCTCCCAACAGCCCAACTTAGCCACAAGCTACTAATGAACAAAAAGAAGTGCCAATACTGCTATTTAATTGAAAGGAACAATTGTCTCAAAATGTCTGAATTAAACAAAATGCTTTGAACTTACATCTATGTTTTGAATTCAATCTTTTTATTTTTATCCAATGATTTTTAATTCATGGGTTTGGTTTCTTATTTCACCAAATATACAATTTCCAAGACCTTATATACAAAAGAATTATATTAATCACAGCAAATATTTCCAAGGCAATATATACAATTTATCGTTTCAATACGCCGAGTTGACAACTCCCGAGATCCTTTTCGGACCCGGAAGGGCACCACCATTATTGTTGATGCAGCGGATTGAAACGAAGGACAGCATTACGAGCGTCCTGCCGAGAATTGAACAGGCAGAAGCGAGCAACATATGTACACAGCAGCCTGAGCCTGCGAAGCAGAGCCAGGCAGTTCAGTTGGCAGCCGAATAACCAGAGCAAATACACTAAGTCGATTGTTCGTTGGGGACATTTCTTTGAAAACCACCACAAGAACTCTGAGAGTCAGAGATCTCGGTCTTGATGAGAACTCCCTAACACTGCGAGGTCGAAATGCGTAGACTATCAATGCCATAAAAGGGAAAAAAAAGTTACATGCACTTGATATTAATAGATTTTTTTTAAAAACATGAATATATGGCTTTTCTGTGAATAATGTTATTCCAGTGTTAATTTATGATTATATGTTGTCTGTGGTTGTATTAGAGGTGTATGACTGAATGATGTTTGAAAATGTATATATTGTCTTGGAAATTTTTGCTGTGATTAATATAATTGCTGTGTATATAAGGTCTTGGAAATTGTAAATTTGGTGAAATAAGAAACCAAACCCATGAATTAAAAATCATGGGTTGTAGAACAAAGGCAAAATAGTCCCATTCTAGGGAGTCAAACGCCTTGGTGGTGTCAAGGAAAATGGCTGCGGCATTTATGTCTGGGTCGATGTCGTGGAGTATTGCGAATAAGGTGCGTAGGTTGTGAAACGTTCCTCTGGTAGGCATGAAACCTGATTGGTGGGGGAGGACTAGGGCAGTCATAAGAGGGCTGATGCAGTTAGTGATTAATGAAGCCAACATTTTGGCATCAATGTTAATTAGTGAGAGAGGCCTATAGGAATCACAGTGTGTGGGTGACTTACCAGGCTTGGAGAGGGAAATGATACGCGCCTCCTACATGGTTGGGGGAGTATGCCCATTTCACTGGCCTCCTCAAATACGCGTCTCAGTATCGGGATAAGTAAGTAACAAAATGTTTTATACAATTTGGCCGGGAGACCATCCGGTCCCGGCGCTTTACCTGATTGCAATTGCTAAATGGCCGATGTAATCTCTTCATCCTCATGGTGTTCGAGGAGAAACTTTTGTTGCCTATCTCCCAGCTAGGCAATCGCAGTGTTCTCAACGAAGGGTGTAAAGTCTGTTGGCTGGGTTCTATGAGTCTTATATAGGAGCTTAAAGAACCACCTTCATCATCAATTTTCAGGACTATAGTGGAAAATTGGAGGGGTGAATCAGGGACGCCAGCACCCTCCTCGGTCTTTCACCCTCCCCATATTGTTGCGCCTTATAGTATTTCACTCTAAACCAACACTCACTCTCAGCCGTCTCCTGATACTCAGTGAGTAAGCCACGCAGCCGGGATTGTGGTTCAGGGGTGGGGGCACTTTATATTTCAGCTTCCGTAGCTTTGAGTTCTGTCTCCAACCTACTCAGGGTGTTATGGATGTCATGTAAGATTCCCCCACTCTTCGCTATGCACAGGGTCCAGATGGTAACTTTAAACGCTTCCCATATAGTGGAGTACTGCTCCACGGATTCCTCATTCCGAGGGAAGAAGTCTGTGATCTCCTGCTCCAGCTCCTGTTTAAATACTGGATCGGTCAGAGATAGCGGGTTGAGGGGCCAGGCTAGGAAGGGCGGGTCTTCATGTGGGGGTGAAAGTGACTAGCTTTGGGGAGTGATTGGAGTAAGTGCGAGGGAGATGGGAAGCTTGCTTTAGCCAGGGAGCGAGGCCTTTGGTGACATGCCAGCCGTCAATCCTAGACCAGGAGGAGCGAGTCGTTGTATAGCTGGCTCCCTCACTCAATTGCAGGTGCAGATGGCACCAAGCTTCTATTAGCTTGTGGTTAGCGATGATCAGTTTGAGGGTGGAGTGCGAGTTGGAGTAGTGATGTGGCTGTGGGTGTGAGCGGTCCAGTGCTGGGTTCGCTGTGACATTGAAGTCACCGCCCCAGATCAGATGGGTAGACCCAATGTCCATGATCTTGCCCCATTGCACCCGGAAAAATTCCAGGGCGTCAGTGTTGAGACCATAGGATACAAACGTGAATGAATAATAGTGTAGCAGCCATGTTTGCCTGTCAGGGAGCCGATGGGGGTGGAAGGGAGCGTTTTCCTGATGAGCATGCACCAGTCCAGTGCATACAAGGAGTATGAAGAAAAACATGCATAACTCGCCCCGCTGGATGCAAAGGTGGTGAGGGCGGAAGGACTAAAGTGTGTTTCTTGCAGCATCGCGCAGTGGACATCGCGCAGTGGCGATCTGAGTAAAAGAGAATGTGGCGGCACTTGCGGGGCTCTCTTAGACCTCGTACGTTCCAGATAAGAAAGTGATATGCAGGGGTCTAGAGCGTCAGGCATAGCAGCGGCTTAATGTGTATACAAGTGAGCGTGAACTTGGTCTGTGGTGTCCTAGATGTGTAGATACATGGATGTGCGACAGAATAGTGGTGTGTGGCATGTCATGAGGTCGTAATCCTCTAAAGAGATTGTGCATGAGCCCCACTCCCTAATCCCACATCAGCAGCCCAATCCTGCCTTGGCCCACATCCCACCCCCCTCCCCTATCCCTTCTTTGTGCCAGGTTCCCAACTGGGGAAAACAACGTAGCTGACAACTTAATTCCCAGAACAAAGAACATGACAACAATAGCAAGGGTTCACCTGATGGGTGGAGACCATTTGCATGAAGAGACATCTCGGTACTCTTATTATTTCCATTGTGTGGCGTACATAGCATCTCAGTCAACTCGGAGGAAACAAGATGCCGTAATTACCAGTGTGTAGGCCATGGGTGTGGGCCGTAAGAGGCAGTGTTGTGTGTGTGCCGGGGACTCCAAACCTCGAGGAGCGGGGTTGAGGAAATGTGGGGTTCCAGGGGCCCAGTGGTGGCACCCCACAGCAGGGCAGAGTAGTTCGCTCCGACGTGGCCGCACACAGCATTCCAGATAAACTAAGAGTCTCCCCTGCCAGCTACGCCGGGGCCACTGTCTTTGAGCGTTGATCACGATAAAGGCTGGGTGGCTTGATATCATTCAATGTCAGAGGTGTCTCCACCACCGTCCGTGTGGTCGGGTGGAGAGGAGCGACCTGCAGGTTGCTTTGGCAGTGTCTTGAGGAAGTCTTCAGCATGCTGCTGGGTGGTAAAGAAGCGGTGTTTTCCCAGGTGTGTGACCCTGAGACGGGCAGGGAAGAGCATGGCGTAGGGCAGATTGAGTTGTTGCAATCTCTTCTTGACCGGGAGGAATTTCCTTCTCTGTTCCTGAACAGCCATATTGAAATCAGGGTATATGGAAATATCTATCCCCTCAAAGCAGAGCTGACCCTGTTCTCTGGAGAGGCGAAGAGCCCTGTCACGATCCCAGTAATTTAGCATCCTGGCTATGATCGGCGGGGTGTAGCGCCGGGAACCGGGCGGGCCGACAGCGACCGATGAGCACACTCCACCACCAGGACTTATGAAAAGACCTCTCTGCTGAACAGTGTGATGAGGAGACGCTCCATGTAGTCTTCCATCCTGCCGTGGCAGTCAATTCCGGCACCCCTCGGATACGGAGGTTGTTCCACCTAGAGCTGGATTCTAAGTCCTCATTCCTAGCTGCTATGACATTGAGGACCCACTCCATTTCCAACGTGCGGGACATAGCTGAGGTGGTGGCATCCTCGAGATCTGAAATACGGTGCTCCGCCTCCCCCAGGCAGTCATCGTGTTTGTCCACCCTGAGTGTGACCCCATTGAATCTAGCATTCATGGAATCCATCTTCGATTTGATGGAGGTCAGGCTAGACTGCATAATCGATTGAAGCTCTTTGAGGTACGAAGTAGAGGGGGCAGGGGCCTCCGCCTGTTCCTCCTCATTCTCCGTCTGAGAGTGGGTGGTCTTCCTCGCATCAAAGGTGAGCTTCGGTTGGTGCCCGTCCAGCTTCCCCATGGCGTCCAGAGGCGAGATGCGCTGGCAGAAGAAGAGCCAGGAGACACCCATCCAGTGCCGGTCAGGGTGGTGAGGCTCAAGTCTGGATCAGGCGGTAGGCACAGCTCCACGTCCACGAGAGGCACCATCACAGAGGGGCTGGTCCCACGACCCCGGGCAGCAGTCAACTCCATGAAGATTTACCATGCCCATACGAGGGGGCGATCACACCAGCGGGGCCAGCGCTCTCCCGCTATGTCTTCTCCAGCCTCCTCACCCGGTGGTCTCCCTCGAGTAGGGCGGTCCGCGGTGCCAAGAGTCACTTCTTCAGCTGCTAATCGCAATGGTGGGGCATCTGTGCCGTCCTGTCTTGGACAGGGCAAGGCGCTTGTCTACTCTCACGGGGTACCACACCAATACAGACAGTAGTCTAGGGCATCAGTAGTCTGCCCCCCTGCCGGTGTCACCTCCTGCAGGGACACCAGCATTAAGCAGGCTCCAGGGGTTGTTCCATTCAAGTGGGGATTAGCCCATTCAAAAGGGGGATGGGCCTTGCAAAGTCACCGCAGGGGGCCCGGTTTTCGTGGTGTATGTGGCTTGGGTTGGGGCCGTGTGGCTTGGCCTCAGAGTGCAGTCCCCAGCACCTGTACAATTCTCGTTGGAAGCACCGGTCAGTCAGCGGCAAGAGAGGGCGAGCAGTGGGGCCAGGGCGGGTTTGCGCGGTGATCCGCACCTTCACCGCACTGGCACTTCAGGGTGCAGTGCGGGGCGCAGAGAGAAGGAGCTGGCTCAGTGGAGAGTGAGAGCAGGACTGCTCTGCATGTCAGGCGCAGAGAGAAGGAGCTGGCTCAGTGGAGAGTGAGCGCAGGACTGATCTGCAGGTCAGGCAGCCGGGGGGCACCGGGGGCGCTCCGCAGTAGCCGGCGTCCATTGAGATAGACCCCCCCCAGGGCCCCGCTGAGAAATCAACTCTCCACCACTGCCTCTGCACCATTAGGTGCCCAACGGGTCCTCCACAGCAGCCAGTCATCCTCCGCAGCAGGGGCCACCACAGTGGTACACCCACAAGATCGGCAGCATGGCGCTGGAGCAGGAGGGGGAGCAACTCCGGTCGTCCCCCATGCAGCACCCAGTGGGTCACCCCACGCAGCGGTGTGGTCAGGGGCAGTCAGGTCCAGACATTTTTCCCAGGCCCGCCTGATACAGCTCACTCAGCCCTCATAGCTGCCATTTCACAAGGCACGGCTGCGGCAGTCAAGAAGCAGACCACAGGGTTTTCCCATTCGGATTTTCATTGGCTTTGTCCCCAGGGTGCTGCTACGCCATTCCAACTGTCAATTTTATGTGTTTGGAGCCTTGGTCGTCCAAGATGACGAGGATCTAAGCCGGATTGCAGCCCGAACAGCAAGAGCTTCGGCCATCTTGCTTGGCGCCCTCTCGCGCCCCCCTCTTTTGTGGTGTATTTATTGTGTTTCTGTGTCAGTTTGTTTTCAAACACAAACATTTTACACATCGCCTCTGATGATAAGCCTGACTGCTCTGTGCCAAGTTACCTGACGGTGAGCACAGGTTTTCTTTGGTGTGTAACTTACTTGTCCTGACTAGATCGATGTGTTCTGCCTTGGATAAACTAGGGGATTAGAACCCAACATTGAGACGCCAAATTTGACCAGGAAAGACCCATGCGGGACCGCACAGCATTTTTAAGTAAGTGTACAAGAATAGGATTGAGGATGGCAGAAAGGCGACTTATGCAAGCTTAGATCTACTCTCTCTGTTTCGTAAGATCAATAGAGGGGAAGGCTATGTTCTCCCAATAGGCGAGACTTGCCAGGGTCGATAGATACGTTAAGTAACTTTATTAGCCTAAACTAAAACATGCTAATACATTCAGAATAAATTAATCTGCAGTATTTTGTTGCAATACTAATGCACTTAGGGCCCGATGTAGGTAGCCCTTTACCGATCGGAATCGGCCGAAAATACCGATTTTTGACCGTTTCCGATCGGTAAAGGGCTATCGAGATGTAGGGGCACATTTTCGGTAATTTTACCGAATCGTTATCATTACCGAATCGGTAAATTTACCGAATCAGTAATATTTACCGATTTGGTAATGATAACGATTCGGTAAAATTACCGAAAATGCAATGTAGGTAGCCAATGTTCCATCAGCACATGGCTTACAGAATCGGTATTTTACCATGGAATACAAATCCATGGTAAAATACCGATTCCTGTGTACATGCACATCTGTGCATGTACACATGTGCCATGTGACAGACAGACGTGCCCTTAGGGCATGTCTGTGTGCCACATTGCACACATGCCCACTTTGGGGGTGCTAGAGGGTGTCAAAGTGACACCCCCTGCACCCTTGCCAAATTCGGTATTTACCGATTCGGTAAATACCGATTCGGTATTTGACTTTAATCCTATGGGCATCAAAGGCCCATAGGATTCAATAGCAAATACCGATTCGGTATTTACCGAATCGGTAAATACCGAATTTGTAAGGAATTGGTAACGATTCCAGATGTTGGGACCTACATCCCATTTACCGATTTTGAAATACCGAATCGGTAAAATTCGGTATTTCAAATTCGGTAAATGGGATTTACCTACATCGGGCCCCCAGAGACAAGAAAGAAACCCCGTTATACATCTCTATTTAATATTCTTAATACAGACAGAAAATAGCCTAATAGATCCATTATGTGGTTTCTTAAACAGAGAGTCCTACCCCTTAAAAGATGTGGGAGGACAAAAATACACGATCTTCAATTTAACAGAAAGGACGTGTGAAACTGGCAGGAACAGGGAGTATTTCTTTGGTGGAACTCCAGTGGGAGCAAGCAAACTGGACAGGGTTTACTCTCGGGGTACCATATTGTTGTTTAAATATTAATTTTATAGTTGTTTTGAAAAGGGAATCCAACAAGCAATTCCTAACAAATTGTTTTATTGTTGTAGGGCACTATTATGTTTTATTTGTGTCTGATTTTGATAGAAAGTGGACATACATTTGTTCTCTCTTAGCTAAAATTGTGTTTATTTAGCAAAACCTAGTCAGACACCGTTAGGATCAATGTATGCTACTTAATTTTACTTTTAAAGCAATTGTTGGATAGTGTTAAAACCATTAGGGCTTGATTGAGTCTTTGCTTTTTGTGTTTAGTTTAAAGATTATGAATAACGTATTACAGCTTTTTTGCATTTTTTTTCATAGGTGACCCCACAAATCATTTTAATTCATTGTAGAGGGTATACAATACTGTCTTGACAAAGATGCAAATATTATTTTGACCATCGAAACGCGTTGACGCCTCAACGTAAATACGCAAAAAGTCAGCAAAAAAAAGCACAGTTTAGAGTACTAATCACTGAATTACTGACTCCGTGCCAGAAATATTGTCACATGAACGGATGTGTATGATCTGAAGACATAGTGTATTTGTCTATTCTGTTTTTACTCTCTTCTTTTTATGATGTGCTATTGATTGATTTTTAATCTGTATTGTTGTAGTATTCATTTGACATAATGTATTTGGTAGGTGTCTTACACTGGAATCCATATTACAAATATATATATATTTTTAATGATGAATAAATAAATGTATTTACTTTTTTTGACTTGTGTTATTCCTTGTTTTATATGGTCCAATCGTTTACAGGGGGGGCAGTTGAGTGTGGCAAAGTAATATGTGATTTCAAAAATCTATTTACCCAAAGGGAATTTAGTTTTACCTACTGCCTTGGTTAGGAGCATACCCTAGCTAAACAGAAACTCCAGGTCTTACAGTAAGTGTACACCAAATCACTGTATGGCACTGCACAAGCACAAATCCTATTCTCACCGCTGATCATCAATGTTTGAAATTGGGTTACTGGTTGACTGTGGTGTGAACGTTGATCAATGCAACAACCACAATCCTAGTCATGGTAAGCCATAAGCAAACCCTATAGTAACCTGTGCTCAACGTCCTGGGAGATTGGCACAAGGCACAAAGGAGTTAGGCAATGTGCAAAGTATTTGTGTAACACTTCAATCAGTAAAACATTGAAAACACCACACGAAAAGATGCCAGACCAAGTTAGAAAAATAGATCTTAATTGAATAAATAAAACAATACCAAAACATAACAAAATCCAATAGGGAGAACCGAAGTTATGAATTTTTAAATCATAAACTGCAATGTATTGTCTAAAAGTATAATGCACCAACCATGACTAGCTGGTCATGCTGAAATGGGTCAAATTAAAAAGTTCAGGCATCTTGCGATGGATTGAGGGTCAGATACAGTCCCAGAATAGACGCAGTGAAGGTTTACTTTCTCAAGTTATGCTTCAAGAGTCTTCTTTGCATTGAAGAATGTCACAGGGAGCATGGAGAGAGTCGCTGGTTGTGGTGCACAGAGCAGGCCATCTTTCCCAGATGGTCAGGCTGGAGATTCGCATTGATGGTCACACATGTGATTGATGCTTGCTGTGTAAAGAGACAGACTTGTGGCGGCTCCTGCTGATTCTAGGGTGCAAGTGCCATGGTTCTGGTGTGAACGTGCCTGTTCGTGTTTGCAAAAAGCCCAAAAGCTTGAATTTAAGTATTCAAGGGACAAGGGTTCAGAACCTGAGTGACACCTCTTTAGGGTCAGGAACCTCTTGGGGGTCAGGAACCTACTGTGGATGGGTCCAGGAGCTGTTGGGGAGCCTGTTATGTGCCTGAGGCTCTGATCAGGAGGTCAACAGAATAGCCTGTTATGGCCCTGAGGCTCAGATCAGTAGATCTAAATACTAGCCCTCTGAGTCTCTCTGGGGCCCTTGTTCCAAGATGGGTTGCTGGTCCAATTTTTCCTCCCCAGGCAAGAGGGCAGAAAGCTGCAGGTCAGCACAGCAAGGGAGCAGGTCCTTCAGAGTAACAGTTCTGCAAAGGAGCGGTCCTTTAAGTGGCACAGTGTTCCTTCTTTCCGGCAGAGTATCCACAGGTCCAGAAGTGTTTTGAAGTGGTGGTGTCTGACATCCTTCTTTTACACACTGGTGTCCTGGTTCTGGAAGGTCGGAGAAGCTTCTAGACAGTGTCTTTGAAGTGAAAAGAATTATCTGCCTCCCTCCCCATGGCACAAAGCTCTCTGAAGTGACAATGCTGTTGTTAAGCCCTTTGTGTGGAGACAGGACACAGCCTATTCAGGTGTAAGTCAAACTGGGACCAGCTCCTCCCTCCCATCCTGCCAGTGATGGACCATCCAGCCACACCTAAGCTCCCACCGTGTGTGTCTGTCTAGGTGAAATACACAAATCCCCACTGCCAACTACACTTAGTCATGGGACAAGAGACATACCACACACATCAAATGGCTAAAGCAAGGAAACGTCAACTTTCGGAAAGTATTTTTTTCAGTATAGCAATTTAAAATCTGACACCAATATTATCGTATAGGAGAGATAGGTTTTGCACTAGTGAAAACGAATTTAGGAGGACATCTAAAACTGAAATGTACATATCCTAATGTTTAACTACATTGCACTCTGCCATTTAGTCAGTCCAGGGCTACCCTAGGGCCATATGTATTTGAAAGGAAGCTCTGGGTCTGGCAAACGTTTTATTTTGCCAGGTGGAAATGACAGTTTAGCACTGCACACACAAGCTCTGCAATGGCAGGCCTGAGACATGTTTAAAAGGCTGCTTAAGCAGGTAGTGCAATCAGTGCTGCAGGCCCACTTTCATTTACAGGCATTGGGCACATGTAATGAATATTACTAGGGACTTATGAGTAAATTAAATATGCCAAGAAGGGTATAAGCCAATGTTACATTGTTTTGAGCAGAGAGTACATGCAATTAAGCTGTAGTTAGCAATGGTAAATTACGTAGATTCATGTAGCCAGCAGAAATGATGTCAGCAAAACCAGGCGGTTTGAAGGCAAAAAGTTAACCGAGAACAACACAAAGGATGCCAGGACTTACAGTTATGGCCTTAGATGTGGGTAAAAAGTGGGTTTTGTTGTTGTTCACTACCTAGTACCTCTTTATTAAAGTGGAATAGGTAGAAACCTTAATGTATAAATGTCTATACATTTTACAGCAGTTTAGAGAGAACTGCACATATTTTTAAAACATTTGTGTGGTAATTTGTAAGTGTTACTGTGGTACACGGTAAGCTTTTTTGTGCATATTTAAATATCTTAAAAACAGAAGATACACTGTAATATACTGCATTTGTAACATATACTGTATTACAGTGTATTTATAATTTTTGTATGATACTCTGTACATTTTAAATAAAAAATAGAGAAACTTATAAATATTTCTCCCTACATATTACCACTGTAATACAGTGGTAATAGATAGGGGTACATTATAAAATCTAATACTTACCTACATCTAAGGGCTAATCATAGAACACAGCCAAAGAATACCTAAAAACAACATGGCTCTCTTTAACTTTTGAGGGTAAAAAAATGACTAGACAGAGCAAAGGAACGGACAGTAAAACTTGGGACCTCTTCAGTTTCTGTAATTGACTGGAATGTGCACCGAGTTATTAGGGGCTGACGGTGCCTTCCATATGTCAGCTATAAACCTATTATGTGTTGCTCTTTTGTAAAACAACTAGGTCGAAAACCGTAAAAGGCACTACCCCCTCGTTTAATTTGCTAAATGAAGTTACCTCAAGAGCAGAGTCGTTAGTAACAGCAAAGCAAACAACATATTCTGATGGAGCAGATATTTCGGGGTGAACTTTTCATCGCCATCATTGTTTAAACGATTTCCCTGTAGAACTAAAGTATAGATAAACGATTGCCTCGTCTCAACCCGCTATTTGAGTGTGAAATCGTTTGGAGAATATAAGGCCGAAATACATCAGAAAACGCAGCTCCCAAGGTGCAGATTGATCGGCGTTGTATTTTCTCATTTATGAGAGATAATGAGGGCTCTGTAGAGTTTGTGAGTGTATACAATGTTTCGAAATTGCCGATGAAGAGGCTACTGGCTCTTACATCCACCCCGACAAATATCATCATAAATCATCTCACCAGTTGTCTTGTATTGAAGAATGTCAGTGTTAGATCATCTGCTGCCATCTACTGGTGAGGGCTTGTGAAGCACATGAAAGGTCAACTCCCGGAGCACGCCAAAAACGATGTTTTGAAACAATATCTGGTAAATATAAGTTCATTGTAAAAATCTGTTATTTTGATGCAAAAAAGTATCTGTTCGGAGAACTCACGAGACAGTCTATCTAGAATTAGCGTGCTGCAAAAAATAGAAACGGATTGGCAAACATCGAATGGCCTCAGTGTAGACCAAAAGATCATAAAAAATTGCAACATGAGTGACTCATCATTGATCACGCGACCATAATGGTATGTTATAGAATGAAGTGCGTGTTCAACAGTAACTGAGCATTCTCCTATTCTTTTTCTGTCCATAAAGATAATTCACGTTGCGCTGACAACCTCTGGAAGACCTTGGGGCATATTTACAATAACTGGCGCATCCCTGCAAATCAGCAGGGATGCACCAGTTATTGTGCGCCACGGCTATGCCATCATGTATGCGCCGCATGGGGGAATAATGGCACAGATGCGTGACGCATCTGTGCCGTAAAAGTGACGCATTGCTGGAGTTGCGTCGCAAACACCACGCACCTCCATCAATGCTCTGGGGGCCCTATCTAGTTAATGCTGCGTCAATCCTTACG
The DNA here is from genome assembly GCF_964263255.1 of Lissotriton vulgaris. Classification (NCBI taxonomy): domain Eukaryota; kingdom Metazoa; phylum Chordata; class Amphibia; order Caudata; family Salamandridae; genus Lissotriton; species Lissotriton vulgaris. The sequence goes on from NC_141694.1 coordinate 637,734,467, forward strand.
CCTGCTTCAGGCAGGCGCAGGGTTTTCACGCAGCATGGGCCTAAAAGTGACTGAGTGAAATCTTGTAGATTTCATTCAGCCACTATTAGGAGGTGTTCTTGCACCGGAACAACCCCCCCCCCCCCTGCCCAGAAACGCCTACATGTGACGCAGGGCTTTACAACGTGATGCATCTCCCAGATGCGTCACGTTGTAAGTACCCCCGCACCATGGAGCAGGATTTGCGCTGCAGCTGCGTGCCAAAAGTGACGCAACGGCAGCGTAAATGAGGCGCAAGGGGCTTGTTACTCTGCCCCCTTATGTCTATGACAAGATATAAAACTGGTTTTAGGAAACCGATTGGTTTGTGCTAAAGAATTTCTAGATGCGTATTTGCTTCAAATGCTGGACTCCAAATGCTCAAAGACGATTGATGGGGTTGGACACTGCACACAATAGTCGATGTACAATTGACTTTGCGCACGTGTTTTGATCTCCATTGAATTGACGTAAGTCAGTTCCAGATGTGTGAAGAGCTTGAATACATTTAAATTGAAACATATGAAGTAAGCTAGGACTGTAGAGGTTAGAAAGCAATAACATAACATCAAAATCCATAGGGCAAATGAGTCGAGTATCTCTGTCCAATACATGCATGGCATTTAATAGCATCAGATTATAGAAAGCCACTTCTTCGAAAATATTAAATAATAACATTAACAACGTTCAATACACAATGCAAATCATAAATAGTGAAGCAGTGCACCTTTCAACACAGAGATGGCTTTCCATTCTATCCACCTAGCAGCGGAAGTGTCGTCACACACACACCTGACATTCCCTGAAAGCATAGCAGGAAGTGCCGGCACTCCACCTTTGACTCCAAATAAGGCAACGCCATTTACCGTTTTCAAGTAAAAAAGACTCAGGGGCATAATATCAAGGAGAAAGATAAGAGATTATCGCTGCTTTAGCGGCCGTTTTTGTCCGCTAAGTGGCAATAATTCTATCGTCCTATTAGCAAGCTGTCGCTAACATCAGTTAGCGACAGCTTATAGGCGATAGCAAGCGGTTTGGGGCCCGCTTTGCATATTAGCAATATTTATCGCTAATGACATGCACAGTGGGCGTACCCAACCTGTTAGCGACTAAAAACAGTTGCTAACATCGCTATCGCCTATTATCAATGCAGGCGTAGCGATGGAAATATTTGCACTAAGCGCGAATATCTCCAAACGATAACTCCTGCTCAGCCCAGTTCTTAGCCATTATATCCAATGGGAGGTGGATAAAATGGCTAAGACCCTATTGGCGTTAATGCCTGAATATGGCTGTATTCTCAGGGATATTCACGCATTTCGCCGCTATCGCTGGATATTTTATCGCTTTAGAGATAAACGTTGCTAATAGCACGTTATCTCTTCGATAATATCCGGCGATGCTTGACGATAAAAAAATACTCGCTAAGCCCATTTTGCGATAAATATCGCTAGTTGCAGGTAATATGCCCCTCTGGTCTGCCAACTGTTTATAAACAGTGACTGTTAACATTCACTGCCAGACAGCTACAAAAACACACCCTGGATTGAGCACCTAACTTTAAAGGATAGGGCCACGGAATAGTCGTGTGAGCACACAGTGAGTTCACGACTCTAGGGGTGCAAAGCATGAGGATCGATGGGTTGGGGTGTACACAGAGAAGGCTAGAGGACAGAGAAGGTAAGCGGGCACACCCCAAGGAAGGGGAGACCACTGGAGTTTCAGGGTAAAATAGCAAGCAACCACAGCACAGAGAAAGTGAGTGGGAATTAATGTGTAAGAGAACTCCGCAGCTGAGTGTGTGGTGCTACAGTGAGCATGAATTTTTAGCAGTTATGGAAAACTTAGTAAGTAAGGGCTTAAAGTCGAATTTCGCCATAACTGCACATTAGAACGTTAACTTTCCTGTCTACCTAATGTCTGCTTCAGTCAAACGAGAGCGCTCCATCAGAAATAGTCAAATTAAAAATGATTGGACTTGCGGCTACCTGGCCTGAAAGCGGTATTATGTGTTTATGTGGGTGCATTCCTTTAGCCTTAGGTATGAGTAAACATGACCCTGTAGGCTTCATACGGTGCATGGGTCTGCACACGCAGACACACACACACATGATTTATTTAATATTTCAAAAACCCTTTGCACTGGACCAGTTTCACAGGGTTTCATGCTCTTTTGACGTGACAGCTAAAAGACCACCGATCAGGTGATCCACGTGTTGAAATTGTTGGTACTGGTTAAGCTAATAAATCATGGAGGTTGAAAAGCAGTCCTGAATTGAAAGAAACATGAGTTACTACTGACCCACCAACACTTATGCCAAACGAGATCCAAATGTATTCCCTCCAGAGAACAAGAGCCATCAGACACCACTACTAATTGTGCACCATAAATGAGTTACGGGAGGGTGGCCAAAGAAAGGGTAGTAAAAAACTAAGAGGCATATTTATCAGGCCCTTGTGCTGCCATAGTCTTACTTTTGTGACGCTCCGGCAGTGCAAACTACAAAATCATATTCATAAGGTCACGCAAAGACACTTTGCATGGCTTAGAAGGACCTCACAGATATGGAGCAAGGCAAGGCAGTGCAAATCGCTATTTTGCCTTACTCTGAGCTAGGGAGGCGTTCCATTGGCATTGCAGTGGGTGTTCCCATGCAACACCCATGGATTTTGATGCTTCCCCAGATTTACAAAACCATGTAAACCTGCGGATGTGCTAACAGCTTTTGTCTCCCCAGTGGAGGTGCATCGAGGAGAAAAACATTATTTTTCCTTGTTTTTCCTCTTTCGATGTGTGCTCACATAGAAAGAGGAAAAAGCCGTCCATGATTGTTTTTGTGCATGAAGAGATACTGCTGAGCGAAAACAATCCTGCCAACAACACAGGCATCCTTGCAACATGGTTCAAGGCAGTCTATGTTGGTGCCAGACTGCCAAAACGGCACCAGTGAAGGGGTAAAGGACAGCAATGCATCGCAATATTTAGCAGAAGGGCTTTCTGATTATTTATCCGTTAATCAAATCCCTGCCACGATCCTTTTACTGGATGCTGAGAAAGCCTTCAATCTCATGGTCTGGGAAACTCTTTTTAGTATATTAAAGAAACCTAAGATACCCTGTCCTATCACAAGACTGATACAGAAGATGAATGAGAGTAAAGATTATTCTTAATGCGTCGGAGGCGGGCAAGGTACTAGGATTGCGGGCGATATGGCAAGGCTGTCCCCTGTTCTTTTTCCCATTTTTGCAAAACCATTCGCGATGGCAATATGGAAAGATGCTCCTATACTGCAGAGGGGCAAAATAAAACTCTATGTGGATGATATAATGCTACTGTTAGATAGTAGGAATGTTTTGCAGGAAAGAGTGTATGAGATGTTTTTCTATGTTAACTTTCAGGGGCTGGGGCGCTATAGGATTAAACAAATGAAAACTGAAGATATTTAATGTAATAGTGAGGCTGGTGTTTTGCTCCCAGATATTGCTACTGTGTGCATGATCAACTGAAGCATTTTTGGAAGACAGATACACAGACAAAATTTAAGTTTTAAAAAAAAAATACTTTACCCCATTGCTGTTGAAGGTTAAAGCTCTGTTTTCCCGATAGAATTTGCTCCCCCTTTCTCTTTTGAGTAGGGTGGTATTTGATAAAAATTTCAATTTTACCTTTGTTTAATTTCCTCTTTGCTGCAATACCATGTGTGCTGAAGGCTGCCTTTTTTTTTTTTTTAAAGAAGTTGAATCTTTATTTTCTTCATTTATTTGGCAGATTAAAACTGCTATATTAGAATTTAGCAATTTGTGTATAGATGAGAAGGAAGGTGGTTTAGCCCTCCCCAATTTATGGGAATATTATTTCGCCTATTTTGCACAATATACATTTAGATTTCTTATAAAACATAGGTTACCTGGAATTCTTATGTATGACCTAGCGCCTGATTTAGATCTTGGTGGACTGGTTACTCCGTCACAATAGTGACAAATATCCCATCTGCCAAAATATAACATAATATGACATTTAAGGTTGACAAAATCCCCCAAGAAAGTTCGATGTAAGATCTTGCATTGGTTTCTTTAAAAAGTGAACAGACTTGTACAGGTGTTATTCACTTCCCTATATTAATACTGCCATGAGTTTGTCAGATTTAGTTTGGGGTATTTGCAATAGGATGGATCAAAGCATAGTGGCGAAATGGGGGGCAAGGTTTTCTTCTACGGTGGTTGACTTTATAATAGGGGATAGGTGGAAAGCTTGGTCAGAAATATAAGCACTAATAGGGGAGAGCTATTGGCTGCGGCGTTGTTATAGCGCTTAAATATTCAAATTAAACACAGTGGATCTGTGTCTAATAATGATCAGTCAAGACTTGGTCACTAAATGAATTGAGTCCCCATTCTGAGGCGGCTGGGTTCATGGAAAAGGTATCTTGCAACATGCAGACGGGTGATATTTATCAATAAGCTGTTAGTAAGTTGCGAAATTATGAAGGATTCACACTGACAAAGGGAATTGCGGGGGAATGTCAATACATTGGAGTTTACAGTGTGGAGAGGAGCGAATTGGCACAGAATGCAGTTTTACATTAAATCGTTGCTATACAGAGCCCCGGAACTTTTCCATAGAATCGACTTGTCACTTTCAGGCAGCTGTTTTAGGTGTTAATCGACAGAAGTGGCAAACAGGTCCCACGTGATTTGGCAATGTGCAGCTATTATTGATTTTTGGAAAGTAATTGTCTAATATCTGGAGCAAAATTGGCAAATACAGCTGGTGCCTAGCGCTTCCTTGGCACATTTAGATGATGGTCCCACTTTGAGAATAATCCCGAGGTATCAAATGCTTATCTATGTTTCGATGCTGGTAGACAAAATTTTGTGGCTGTAGAGATGGAAAACAAAACGAATCCACTATTTTGGGGACTGATGAAAGAAAATGAAGCAAATAAAGGCAAAATAATTGGTATATGCTACTCGATGAGGAAGGATTGTAAAGTTTAATAAAATGTGAGCCCAATTTATAGCGGAATAAGGTCCAGCCTAGGTAAGTCACGTTAGGTCATTCTTATGTTTGGTACAGATGAATTCAGACCTGCAGTTGAATAAATTTGCGTAACATGTTTTAAATGTTATATCCTTGTAGGAAATCGCATGACATTATACCGAATTGTACGAACATTGGGGCATATTATCAAGGCAGGCGAAATGACATTATCGCTGCTTTTGCAGCTGTTTTCAGCCGCAAAGCGGCGATAATTCCATCGCCCTATTAGCAAGCTATCGCTAACATCAGTTAGCGACAGCTTTTAGGTGATAGCGAGCGGTTTGGGGCCCGCTTTGCATGTCAGCGATATTTATCGCTAATGACATGCAAAGTGGGCATACCCAACCAGTTAGCGACTGAAAGCAGTCGCTAACGTCGCTATCGCCTATTAGCAAGGCAGTCGTAGCAATAAAAAAATTTGCGCTAAGCGCAAATATCGCTGAAAACTAACGCCTGCTCAGACCAGTTCTTAGCCTGTATATCCAATGGGAGGTGGATATTCAGGTTATGACCCTATTGGCGATAATGCGTGAATATCGCTGCGATATTCACGCATTTCGCCGCTATCTCCGGTTATTATATCGCATTGGAGATAAACTTGCTAATAGCACGTTATCTCCATGATAAAATCCGGCGATGCTTGGCGATAAAAAAACTGTCGCTAAGCTTGTTTAGTGATAAATATCGCTAGTTGTTAATAATATGCCCGATTGTATGGAATTAATTGCTTCTTTGTTGGGGAATGTTAATAATTATTTATTGTGGATCGTCAATAAAAATCATAATTAAAAAAAACAGGATGAAAAATGAGAGAAACAATGATACTGAAGAGCTATTGAGAGTTGACGATGGGGATTGAAGACATAAGAAAGGAAAGGATGGACTCAGGGAACAAAAAACTGAGGCACAAAGGCTGGGATTGGAGACAAGAGAAAAAGAGGTGATAGATGACGGTAAGAGGGACAGAGAGAGCCAAAGAAAGGTGAGATAGGAGGAGTGCAAGAGACAGACGGAATAGAGAAAGAGAGGATAAAGGGCGGACAAATGGCGATGGGATAAAGTGAGAGTGGAATAGGGCAAGAGATAAAGGAAGCAGGTGAGATGGGAGGAGAGAGACACCAGGAGGGAGTAGTGTGAGGGGAAAATAAATACAAAAAGAGAAGAGAAATGAGAGAGACAAATAAAGATGGGTGAAACCAAAGGGAGAGAAAACTAAAGATTGGCGTTGAGTGGGGAAAAGAGATCTAGAAATGCAGACAAATGAGGTGCTAGAGTGAGGAAGGTTTCGGGACAAATGGGACTGAAGAGAATAAAGAAAGAACATGGAGAAGAAGAAGGATGAGTGAGGATAAAGAAATGAGAATGAGTGAAATGAAGATGATAGGAAGCAGTGAGAGCCAGAATAGGGTGAAAAGAAGACAGAGGGATAGAGTAAGAAGTGAATGAGGGGAAGGATAGAGGAAGAGGGGGTGCAGGCATTTCCTCATTTGCAGCAGTAAAGGAAGGATGTCTAACACCTCATGTGCTCCTCTCAAATATCTTATTTACCTTGTGGTCAAGCAGTCTAGGGGCATGATTTGTAGGTGAGAGATAATGCAAAAACATCATTTGTATGAGCAAAATCTAAAGCAGTTGAGGAATCCAGCATTGGAATTTCTTTCACACAGGGATAATGTGATGGAAAACATACCATAAGTGTACTTTTAGTGTTGAGCTATTCACAGACTCCCCATGGTGCAGGGAGACAGGCTGTCGAGCTCTGTTGGTCAGAGCGGCCTTTGTGCTTTTCCTCTGTTTCTCATTTGAGGGAGTGAGATGCGCAAGTTAGGCTTTCAGTTTTATCTCATAGATACTCTGCCTGATTTTGGGCCACAGTATTCAACTCTAGGAGACCTGTAGCTCTGACATGCTGCACTGGCGTATACCCACTGTGAACTGTGCTGAAGGGTCTTGCCTCAGTACCTCACATGTGTTGCAACTGTTTAGAGGTCCCATGTAGACCACTGCATCTGAGAAAAGGGAGTATTTGTGAAATAAACCTCCTTATGAAAACATAACATCTGTGTTCCTGTCATGATCAAGTCTTACTCAATTTGTTACTCATACAGCAATAAAATGTCACACATAAGCGCTGTTAGACCTGTCAGCCTTAGGGTGGTCTACCCCCCAACTTTTTGCCTACCTCCTCCACTTTTCTGACTTTGTTTTAGCTGACTTTAAGAGTTTGTGCATCTTATAACTGCTAACGAGTGCTAAAGTGCTGATGTTCCCTCCCCTAAACATGGCAATATTGTCTCATCCCCAATTGGCATATTTAGTTTAATTATAAGTCCCCAGTAAAGTCTCTACTTGTGCCCAGGGCCTGTAAGTTAAATACTACTAGTGGGCCTGCAGCACTTATTGTGCCTCCCACTTAAGTAGCCCTGAAATAATGGTTAAGGCCTGCCACTGCAGAGCCTGTGTGTGCAGCTGGCACTGCCATTTTGACCTGGCAGGATACACCGCTTGCCAGGCCTAAACCTTCCCTTTTTGTTCATACACATCACTCCTAAAATAGGCCCTGGACAACACAGAGGGCATGGTGCAGTATATCTAAAAGGTAGGAATGTACTTTTAGGTTATACTTGCCCTGGTAGTCAAAAACTCTCAAATTCCTTTTTCACTACTCCTAAGGATAACACTGCGATTACCTTTTCACATTTTTAAGCGAAGGGTTACAGCTGGGCTTTGTGTATTTCCCCCAGACAGGAACACACAACAGGAGCTTAGTTGTGACTTGATGGGCCTTCCTAGGAGAATGGGAGAGTGGAACTAGACCCAGCCCCACACACAAAGGACTGAATACTCCCTTGTTGTGTGTCTGGAGCCCGGGCAGGATGGGAGGAACTCTGGGCACTTCAAAGGCATCACTTTGAAGTCTCACCCACTGCAAAGGCACAACTGGGTGCAAGTACTGAACCTTTGACACCACCACTTCAGTACATTCTGGACCTGTGAAGGCTTTACCAGGAAGAAGGCTGCTATGCTGCTGAATGTCTGCCACTCTGCTGAACTACTTCTTTGTTGGACTCCTGACTTGCTGTGTTACTCTGCTGCTGCGTGCCCTCCCCCTGCCTCGGTGAGAAGGACTTGACCTGGATCACTTAAACCAAGAGTGACTCCAAGGGCTTGCTGGCTTGCCTCCTTATCTGAAGTCTCAGTGAAATAAAAGACAGCCACCTCTTCTGCCACTGCACTTGGACTCTGCCAGCTCTGAGTCTACCCTGTGGCGCCAGCCCAGTCCAGGACCCTTGGAACTGAGTCCTACGGTGCTTGCACCAGTGAAACCCATGCAGCCTCTATTGAACTGGGACACCGCCCCTTGTTGCATGGCCAGAGATAGTGCATCACCTCTGCAGCATGAATCAACTCAACGCATTCCCTTTCTGAACTAGCTCTGCGTGACATTCTACTCGAAGTTTTCACATCTTTGTTGACAAGAGCATCAATGATGAGAAAAAATCTGCATTGCAGTCAGAGCCCATGCATCGCCACTGTTGCAAAGACCAGCGCATCATCGTCATTGTGAGGATCGATGCCGAAGCATTGCTTCAGCTGCGCCCGCACTCTCTTGTGTGGATCAGAATCAGCACATCGCACCCTGTTGCATGGCCAAAAATGGCGCATTGCCTCTGCTGCATGAATTCACCCTATGTATCACCTTTGGAACGAGTCATGTGCAACACTCTACTCAAGGTCTTTCCATCTCCATCGATGATAGCCTCGATGACGAGGAAGAAAACTCTGCATCGCCCTCCCTGCCTCATTGCCACCATTGCGAGGATCAATGCCAACACATCGCTTCGGCTGCAGGCAGCATCCTCTTCGATGTCAACACAGGCAGCTTATTTGTGTCCCTTTATCCAGCCACCACTCAATTGTGGTTGGCTTGAACTTTTGACTTTGTCCTAGTCTGGTGTGACCAGATATCGCAAGTAAGCACTTATTGCTTCTAAGCGCTATTTTGCTGTTTATTCTTCCTAAATACATATCTCGAGTTCTACTTATTGGATTTTTGTTGTTTTGGTCTTCTTTTATTTATTAAACCAAACCCTATTTTTGTAACCTGGTGTGGAATCTTTTTGTGTGCTGTTTTCACAGTTTTACTGTATTAAAAAAACAATCTTACAGTGTAGTTCTCGCGGCCTACAAATTATATTGCAAGTATAAATCAGTCAGTGGGTTTTCCCCTAGAGGAAATATATTCTAACATAAAAGTTGCTACTTTCGCTACAAATTGATTTTTTTTCTGTTAACACCACACTTTAAATATTTCACTGTGTTATTCCAGAACATTTTGGTTCGGTGAAGCTATACTGGCATCTAGACCAAAATATTTTTTTAACAGGGCTTTTCACATGTCATTTTGCCACTGGAACTTTAATTTTCTCCATAGTGGTATCTAATTATTTTGTAATTTTTCAATCATCTTTAATATGTCACCGTCAGACTGTATTGTTGAAATATTGGTTTACCTTAACTCCACAGGTACTGCAAAGAATAAATGTGGGGTTTTTGGAATATATGTAGGCCAGATTCCATCACTCTATTTAAATAGTGCAATTAATTAAATTGTGTTTATGACTAATCCTCTTATGTTCAGCATAAAAGTTGGACATGAGCTATGGTTTATGTTAATGTATAGTTGGTCTACCTTGGCAGCTAACTATATTGAAGGAAAAAGAGTATCAGGATTAACCAAGGTACTTTTTAAAATTAGATATATTCTTACTTTTTGTATTTACATGTCACTCACTTTAGTGCACCAGACCCAAAAGAAAGTTTATTTCTGAGATGTATACATTGATGAACTTCTCTGTTAGTCACTCCTGCATAAATTGAAATAAGCATATTTGGGATATGCAAATAATTAGAGGCACTTGGAGTGGGGATGCAGGACGTCCTGCAGCATCCCCATATAACGTTGACGTTGTTCACTTTGACAATTAACGCTAAAGAGGACTTTGCATGCTGTTATGGTAGCATGTAATGCTTTTTTAAAATAGAGGGGCATATTTACAAGCCCCTATCGCCAACACAAGGTCATATTTAGTAATGTTGTGGTGGCAATAGGGCCCTCGCCTTATTTACAAGGCAACGTTAAGCCACTTAACATGGCATAACACTGCCTTGTGAATAGGTCCCCTTTCACGCTGTGTTTAGCGTGAAAGGGGCATGCAGTGGATGTTGTGGTGGGCGTTCTACCGCAACACCCATTTATATTTACGCTGCCCCTATTCGCAAGGGCAGCGTAAATAGGAGCTAACGCCAAACTTAAGATCAGGAAAACCCTGGTCTTAAGTTGGCGATACGAGGAGAAATGCTTTATTTCTCCTCATTTTTACATTTTCAATGTGTGCTGCCTTATGCAGCACACAAGGAAAAGGCTAACTGCAATGGTTTGTTTATGTGTCTCATCCTGTACATAAACAAACCTTTTTTCTAAAATGCCATTTTGTAACTTACATGTGTGCTGCCTGTAGCAGCCCACATGTAAGTTACAAACTGGCATTTTAGGTTTGCTTATGTGCAGGAAGGGACACCTTCCTGTACATAAACAAACCTCCCTGCTTGCAGCCACCCTTGCACTCTGGTACAAGAGTGCCTGCGTTGGCGCTAAGTTGTGAAACTTAGCCCCATCACAGCTGTAAAAGCAAGGCTGCACATGTCCTTATGACTATGGTGCAGGCTTGCTTTTTCAGAAGTGGCTGAGAGGAGCGTAAAGCCAAGAAGGCTAATGCATCTCTCTGCCACTTCCTTGCAAATATCCCCCAGAATGTCAAATGTGATATGACTTCTTCTGAACTAATATGTTTATCACAGTGTTGACTTTCATTTCTCTGACAAAACTGAAAACATTTTGTCACTCGACCCTTGTTACATTTGCTGGGGTACATCAGAGAGTGCAAGGACAAGACTACAGTATGTTAATGTTTTATAACAATTATAATAAGAACATCTGCTTTGTTCATAAACAGAACGTTTCAGTCATTTAAAAAGAACAGCACCATTGAAACAAAGAGGATCCGTTTAAGAGACCCATGCAATGTAAAGAGGTAATACAGCACCCAGTAAATGCATTTGCAAGTGGTATTTACCAACTGGCAGATGCATCAAAAATCGGTATTCCAAGTCCTTATTAGCGAAAAATAAGGAATCGCTAATAAGGACATGCAAACCGCGATGCATCAATAAATTCGCTAAATATTACCGAATCTGTAAAAATCGGTAACATTTCAGAAAACACGGCTGCGAGACACCAAAATAAAGATTAGCAAATACCGAAATAGCAAATACCGAATCGGTATTTGCGATTTCGGTATTAGCGAAATCGCCAAAAGACGCGGCGCATCGGAAGCAGGCTGATGACATCACAACCAGGAAGTAGCACAGCCCATGCTTCTCTCAGTGCCTTGAGGAGCTCAGAGGAGGAGGAGGCAGAGCACAGGAGCAGAGGAGCAATACATAGCCAGCAGCGACCAGGACCTGCACAGCAGTGCATTATGGAGAAAGAAGAACCCAAGGGAAAGGACACCCCCAGGAAGAAAAAACGAAAGTTCTCTGACAAGGAACTTGAGATCCTAATAGAGCAGCAGGCATGAACGGCTGTTTGGCAAGCTCTCCCTGAAGGTGCCAGAGGCGGATAAGAGGAGAATGTGGCTGCGCATCAAGGACAGCGTGAATGCTGTCGGAGTCACCCACCGCAGCATCGACGACCTTTAAAAATGGTGGTATGACCACCGCAAAAGGGCTAAGGAGAGGATTGCGGAAAGGGTGAAGGATGCAGCTGGCACAGGTGATGGGTCCTCCAGTGTGACACCGAACACAGCCCTCGAGGACCTTGTGGAGGCGACAATCGAACCGGAAGCTGTTGTGGGGGTCACCCAACTGGACACCTTGGGTGCTGCGGAAGGTGGACAAGGTAAGATGCATGCCAGCGCAGATATGCAGCGTCTTGTCAACCCCTGCCCATTTCCCCATGCCAAACACAGTGCACATGTAGCCGTGCCCAAAGCACAATCCCTCAACAGAGTGTTGCATCATGGGAGTTGTAGTCATAACATGAAAGAGTGCATGTCTGACCCCTGAGGTGTATGATATGAAAACAGCAGCAAAGGGCCAAATGTCAGTCCATGTATGTCCTTTATGTAGATGACAAAAGCAAAAAAACACAAATATTCACAAATTAAAAACAATGCTCTGTTTCACACACAGATGCCTCCCCCATGGAATCAGATGACAGCGGCCGCCTAGTCATCTGTGAGACCCCAGTGGTGACTGATGCGGAGAACACGCTAGAACATGGAGTCACTCCTTCACCACCACCGCAAACATCACCACCACCACCGCGGACAAGAACAGCGCCACCGCGGACAAGAACACCACCACCACCACCCCAGCCAAGAACACCACCTCCACCAGTCCTGTCAACCACACATAGCCCTAGGGCAAATGTCCCCTCCCTGCAGGAGATGGAGACGGAGCAGAGGCCAGCAGCCACAAATGTACAGCAGCAGGCTGTCATCACCCCAACCGCCCGAACAGCAGCACGTCTGCGAGCTAGACAGCGGGCCGGATCCCTCGGTAGGGCTGCAGCGACAACAGTTGATCTTGCAGATGTGTATGAAGTCGTCAAGACCCGGATGCTGCGTGTTCAGCGCCTGCAGGGGAGACACATGGGTGCAATGAACATGAGCATGACAAGAATGTCCAACAGATTTGCATCCATGACTGACGCTGTGCAAGAGCTGATCACATCCATTGTAGAGGGCAACAATGACATTAAGGTATGCCTACAGGAACTGCCACGTGCTGTTGTCGCAGGCCAACAGAGTGAGCGCCGGAGACAAAAGCAGTACTCGCTCAGTACCAATGCCACAATTAAGGCCATCAAGAAGCTGTGCAACAGCACAGCTGTGCTAGCCCACCAATCGGTGTCCCTGCAGGTAGACTTGGGCCATTATTGTGGGGATGTGGCAAGGAGCCTCGAAAGAGTGACCACTGCAGTGGAGCATCTGCAGTCTGGAACTGCCAGTATCAGCAGTGTGGGAGGGGATGAGGTGGGTGAGGCAGCCTCAAGTGTGAGCAGCGTCACCATACCGGAGACAAGCGGGAGGAGGCGCAGCACGTGCTGCGCATCAGCCACTAAAAGTCAGCAAGGAGATGTTGAGGAGTCACGGGATAGGAGGCTGGGTGTCCGTGGCAAACGTAAATAGCCATGATGCAATGGCTCCCTGGCCATGGTGAGGTAACCATGGGCCAACTGTAGTGCCACATGCAACAGCTGTGTTGTCAATGGACATTTTCCCTTTTGATTTAATTCACGCTGCATCATGTTTCTGTTACATTAATCAGCACCAGTCAGGTGTTAATGGGAATTAAACCCTTGCAATGCATATCATCTTGTCATGGCTCTTTCTTACCTGTCTCAGAAGTGATGCCGTGTGATGTATGTCCGCCTCCTTTGCCCTTCTGCTGTGTTGGGCACAGGTGCCTGTCAGTGTTGGGGGGGGTTGCTGTGCACATAGCTCATCCTCACCCTACACCTCTATGGGTATCCCCCTTCTTGTTGCGATGTTATGCAGGATGGCACAGACAGCTATGTTCTGGCAGCAGGTCACTGGGTTGTACTGCAAGGCACCTCCTGTCTTGTGCAATATTCTGAAGCGGCTCTTGAGGATGCCGAATGTGCGCTCCACCACATTCCTTGTGCTGATGTGTGCTCTGTTGTACCGCTGCTCTTGTTGTGTTGCTGGGTTGATGTACATGTATTTATATGTACATGTATTTATATAGCGCAAATCACTGACCGAGGTCGCTATCTAAGCGCTTGCTTAGGGAACCCGTCCTGGTATTCCTCTGTGAGATAACCCCGGCAGGGTATCCACAAGGTGAAAGCCAGGCATCCCGCCACGAGGGGCCGTTGTGGAGATTAATCAAGCTATTGCCCAGAGTCGCAGAGTGTGAACCCATGAGTCAAGAAGGCACCGGAGCGAGAATTATCGAGTCCGTGGAATTTTTTAGCCCAAGACCCGCCGAGGCGGGGAATTGAACCCTGGTCCAGGGCCGATCTCAGCTTCCGGGTCTGCCGCCTCTAACCCCTGAGCCACACTTCTCCACATGTAGGGAGTGAGTAGATACTCACGCAAGGCGTAAGCGCTTAGCGCTGTCACCTGCAGGAAGGGGAGAGAATGGTCAGCAGCATAAAGGAAATGGTACATGTGGGGATGGATTTAATGATGTTGCATCAATACGTGCCTAGTAGATGTCCCACTCCAAATTCACCATTGATCAGGCACCTGTGGATGCCACTGTGACGGAAGATGTATGCGTCGTGTGTGCTCCCTGGGAATTGGGCTACGAGGTCCGTTATGATGTGCTTGGCATTGCACACAGCCTGCACATTAATGGAATGGTATGACTTCCGGTTGCGGAATGTTTTCAGTGGCTGAGGGAGGACAGATGGGGACATGGGTGCAGTCGACACACCCTATCACATGGGGGAATTGTGCCACCTGGTAGAACTCACGCTTGGTGTGGGTCAACTGCTGGGGGGTTGTGGGGAAGGTGATGTGGCGACGTATCGATGCTAGTATGTCATCCAGGAACCTGTGGAAGAAGCGTGATAGTGCGCTTTGCGACACGCCTCTGGCTTCTGCAATAACCCCTGGAAGCTTCCAGACGCCAGCAGGTGCAGGAAGAATAGGACCTGGACATGGGGTGGTATGGCGTGGGTCCTACGGGTCTGGTGCTGCAGTTGTGGTGCCAGATCTGCTATTAGATGCATGATCATGGCAGGGCTGAGTCTGTACTTATGGTACACCTGCTCCTCTGTTTGCCCCAGCAATGTGATGCACACCTTTAAGACCCTTTCCTGGATCATCCTCCTATGCTGGGCCTGTGCGTTGATTCTCCTCCTCCGAGCAAGCACGTAGGGGCAGCCATTTTGGTTGACTAACAGAGTTTCCAGGGGCATTTTTGAAGGATTACTGATTGTCAGCACCTGTTTGATGTTTTTTTTTCTTCATTCAAATAACTTTACCTCCAGTTTGAGATTCCCCTTATTTTGCTCATGCTAAATAGCGATTTTTGAAGTTTTTGGTATTTGCGATCTTTGATGCATTCCGTTGCGATTCTTTATTAGCGATTCGGTATTTCCGGGGCCTGCTTTGGTTTTCGTTATTTCCGATTGACTGGATAGCGATTCGGTAATTTACAGAGGGGATTATTTTAGCGGTTCTTTAATATTTACCGATTTGGGTTGATGCATTGCATTTGGGGGTTTTGTGGTCGGTATCGGCCTGTTTTACGGAATCACTATTTTACCAGGAGGTATTTTGCTTGATGCATCTGCCTGCAAGTGTTGATTACCTGTCTGTTTCAAGTTCTAAACTTTAAAATTAGTGATAAGATGCTAATGACACATTTTTCCGCTGTTCTGAGCTGCAAAACTCATACCATTGAGGTACATAAGAGATTAAAATAGCGCTGAGGAATTTTTGCACTAGTCAGAATGCCCAATCCAAGGGCAAATGTACGGACAAAAACCTAAACTCCACATTTAAACCATAACATTTGTTTTTTGAGATCAAGAATGCAATATTGGCCCACACACTACTCTCAATTTGCACTAAACAGAAATTGCTGATTAAGTACGTTTCGCGAACACCTACCGCAACGCCCATGGAGCGCCTCCCTTGCACAGAGTAAGGCAATGCAGCGATTCGCACTGCTTTGCCCTACTCAAGATTTAAGACCTCACTTAAAGCCACCCAATGTGGCTTCCTAAACCTGACTCGGAGCCTTGTGTCACGCAAGTGCCAATGTGCCTGGTACACCTGTGATGCAAGATTCTTTCTCATAAATATGCCCCTAGGTCTTTAAGTAGCATATGGGTATTTCATAGTATTTCTTCAGTGAGATCATTTCACTGGACAGCGCCCCCACTCTAAATATTGTTTGTCACCATTTTATCCAGTAGCAGGCATATATAATGTAGATGTTATAAAATGCTATCATGGGCTAGCTAATAATTTATGTGTTTTGGAAATGACAACACATTGCACAATTTCCTCAATGTGCTAACATCCTTATTTTTCAGAAGATTCAGCCATGGAAAAGTGTTCAGGAAATGATACATTGGGTGGGGCAGTGCTTGTTCTCAATAATTCACAGCGTTATGAAATGAAATACTGGACCCAAGGTGACACATTTTGAATAAATACCTTATAATATAAAGGATAGTCTGTTTTTACTTAGCACCCACTCAACTCAAAGGAAAACAAAATACATGTTCTTTCCATAAACACATTCAGCCCTCCCACAGACAAAATGATCCCATGGGGATGACATTTAATCAAAAAAAGTACATAACAAAAAACAGAATAACTATAATAAATGGAAGCAGACATTTGTTAACCGCAAGGTTTTACACTGCTGCAAGTGACCAGTAATTTATAGTAGAACATTACTTGACTGCTAAATCGATTGAAACAATAGAACAAGTAAAATACGGCCTGAAATGACAATTTTAAAACAAAAACAATTTTCTTACTATGATGGTGAGTGCAATAATAGTTATCAGTTTAGCAGAAGGTATATAACAAGTAATAGTTGAATAATAGAAATATGAATACAAGACCATCTCCTTCTTCTTCTTCTTCTTCTTCTTCTTCTTCTTCTTCTTCTTCTTCTTCTTCTTCTTCTTCTTCTTCTTCTTCTTCTTCTTCTTCTTCTTCTTCTTCTTCTTCTTCTTCTTCTTCTTCTTCTTCTTCTCTTCTTATTCTTTGTGCAAGAGGAGGTAGGAGGGTTTACCGGCAAAAGGACTAGCATCTTTAGCAGGACTAGGGAAGTAGCCATTGCCAGATACCCCTTTTGCGCTGATGTGATGTTAGACATGGTTTATGATTGGGAGCATGAGCTTGATTTACCTATGCCTTCTCTCAGCCTATTCCAACCTATGTCAAAATACTGGCTGCACTCCATTTCATGGCAGCTGGATCCTTCCAGAAGGTTATCTCTGACATTGTAGGCATCTCACAGGAAAGCTAGTCTCAATGGTTGCATTAGGTACTGAGAAGCATTAACAGAAGAGTTCACCAGTTTATTGCAATCCCACAGTCACTGGTAGAAAGATGAAGAAAGACACTGGAAGTTTAAGTCTTTGGCTACTTCCCTTGTGTAGTAGGTGCCATTGACTGTATCCATATGACTTTCCAGTCACCTCACCACACAGCACATCTTTTCTGAAACAACAACTGCTGGCACGGGAAATGGCATTTACATCATAGGCCTAACCATGCATGCTGTTTCATCGCCGCAGGTTGGGAGGTTAGGGGGTCAGTACTATAGATACAGAGCAGGTGGGTGGGTGGGGCCTGTTTTAGGCCTCTGGCTGGGGGACTGGGGTCTGGGTAATTCTTAGGGCTGTTTGCTGAGTTTTAGGGCAGGAGGCTGGGTTCTACGGTTCTTGGATGGGGGGTTGGGTAATTTTTAGTGCTTGGGCAAGTAGATTTCAAGGCTGGGGCCTGAGTTTTAGGCTTCAGGGGGGAGTTATGGTGTGATCTTTGACATGCATATACCTTCACCTTTGCAATGAAAATGGTATAAAGGCATGCATGATGAAGGCATGTGTGGTAAAGACCGAATCGTTGTTTAGATCGTCTTGTTAAGGCATGCGTGGTTTAGGGAGTCTTTGTTCCAGCATACAATCCGCTAGCACAATAATAATGTGCACGGTTTTTGTGATGCTAGGAGCTATTTCACCATTCACTGCCTTACTTGGAAGCCTACACAACAGATACATCTCCTATCAGTCACCATTTGCACGTCGTTTGGTTGCTCGGGATTTTGGTGACATGCAGCTCATTGATAAGTAACAACACTTCAGACTGGGAGTATATCTGCATCAGGGTGGGATTTCAAACATGCTCAGCAATCCCTACTGAACAATACACACATATCACCCTTACACCCAGTGCATATATGTAGGTATGATGTATTGCATATAGAATAGAGGCCCATTTTTTATAAATGTACGTCTTTCTTACTCCTCACACCCTACTCCAACAACACTACTTCAGCAGAGGTACAATGTGGCAAACATATAAATGCAAGCCTTATTTCAAATCAGTTTGGGATTCTTAAATCATTACCCAGATGTCTTGTCTGTATGTGGGTAAGATTGCCTGTCATGTGCTTGACAATATCACCATGAGACAGGTCGTACATATAGATCTTTATCCTGATCCGCGGTCCATCCAGGTAGCAGGAGAAGGGTGCAGAACAGAGGTCACAGTATTTAGGTGGGGATTCCTCTAGTTAACTCATTAATTGAGCTGCAAGTTTAGTTGTTACACTTATGTGGTTGGAAAGTCTGTTATTTTTCTTTCTGTATTTTACTTTTTTTTCTTTGAAAATTCGATTATGTTGGCTATAGCCCAGCTCTCGGAGCCGGTTCCCTCTCTGAACCTGCTGAAATAAATCCATCATATAAATTTTAAGTATAGCAGAGAAGGCTTTGTAAAAGTCTCCAGAAAGAAAATCCATACCTGTGGCCTTTCTTGACTTTATATTGGTGATAGCCAGTCTCCCCTCTTCTTCTGAGATAGGCTGCTCTAGTAGCTGTCTATCTTCTGTCTCTAAAGAAAGAAATAAAACAACCTAGGCACTATGGTATTGCAAATTGTCAAAACTAAGAAATAACAAAGAGGTGGGACTACACAGGATCAGTTTCTATCATTTAATAATATACATATTAAAAACAGACAAGGCTTTAGACAGAATAATCTGAATTAAAACTTTGAAGAAATGCATCACAATACATGAAAATACAAACTTAAAATGAATCAATTAGCAAAACACTATCAAAAATAACACAATTATAATTTTCTCACAAAAATCACAAATATAAAAAGTGGCAAAATTAATGTATTTTTCTCGACGCGCATTTTGGCGACCAGCGCCTTCTTCTGGAGGAGCCACAGTATATTCTAAAAATAAAAAGAAAAAATGTATCATCTAAACTCAAAATTAAAAGGTAAATACATTTATATACCATTAGAAATAACCTAAACCTGTGACATCCTGATAACCTCTTATGTTTGACAAATATACATCAATGATATAAACCCAAAAGTGGGTTTTCCATTTCCTTGTACATTTTAAAACTGGGGAGAAAACCCAGTTCTGGGCGAAAGTGCATGGAGGAATGGATCAAAGATAGGACATGGGGCCCTTAGGGACATAGATAATACTAGCAAGGATCAAAATAAGACAGAATGTCTATAGGTTCAATTTCATTTTTGGAAAGGCAGACGATTTTGAAACCTAGTTCCTAATTTTTAAGACATAAGGATAGTTTTGATTTCATCATATCATTGTATATTAATCACTTACTAGACAATCGGTTGAATCAATGCCTTCAATTAATCGAAAACTAACTGGTTTAAGTGCAATACATTCTGAAAAATATGCAATTAATGAATATGCTTGGTTATTTTATAAAATAGGTGGTGCTATTCATTATATCAAGATACTATCTTAAACATACGGGCCGTGTGACCCCTTAATTTCCTAATTGTACTCACCTATTCTAAAACGTAATGTAGAGCTAGTATGGATACTGATGATTCTATTTAGAAGTGCAGGCCTCAAGCTCTTAGGTGAAAATGAATAATTCTGGGAACCAGAAATAAACCATGGTTAGGTGTGGAAATTGGTATAACTAATACATTTGTATACAGAATGAACTACATGGGAGTGCATCCCAAAATTGGGAATGATTACCATTACCAATGCACTGTAAATCGTATATATATCGATACATAAAGATATATTGTCCATAGCTCATATTCTGTTTCTAATAATTACCTTTGTGCCGGAAATTTTCTCAAGTACGGCAGTGGGAACAAAGATGTTTCATTGATATTTTATATGGCTGAAATTCTATAAAGAAAAACATGTGCATTAAGAAAATGCCTCTACATGTATCGAATATGCGGCCTCTAATAAATCGCCTATTCAAACTACAATCACAAGTACCTGGTCGGCCGTTGAATTCAGCCTCACTCGATGTTTCAAGGATATTTTAAATAGCTGAAGTTCTATAAAGAAAAACATGTGCATTAGACAAATGCCTCTTCATGTACGGAATGCGCGGCCTCTGATAGCTTATTCAAACTACGATCACAAGTACCTGTTGAATTCAGCCGCACTCGCAGTTCGAACGCTGACGTATTAAAATCTGTTGAGAAGTAGAAAACAAACAGAAATATAGGTCGTCAGAAAACCCAGTTTATTCTAGGATTCCCTCAATAGGAATATGGATAATTACAAATAGTTGTAACGTACCTTATATAAAAAATAGACGATACTTTTAGATTTCCAGAAAAGACCTCCTGATATGGGGAATTCTCTGTTGGCATAAAACGAGACCAAAACAATCAAAGATAATGCCAAAACACCAAGGAACGGTCTGTTCACCTAACCAAACGGAATCTAGAGGGATAATTACACCTACCGAGATGAAGAATAGTGGGTATGTTCAAGCGTCCGAATGCGAGGAAAGGGGTTCCGGTGGATTAGCGGGAGGCGATATCAACCAGGTGACGATATCGCATCGAAATATATACCCGGAAGGCAACAAGATCCCAGGTGTGGGTCATGTTGCAATGATAGCGAAAAAGGTAATGGAAAGAGAAAACGGACTAGGAACACAGATAACGACACAATAGAAGGACGATGTATTCTGTTCTGATACAAACTATGTGTTTAGTGAAAATAGATAATGGACTTAGGCAACAGGATGGGAAGAGGAAAAACGGGCCAGGGTCTCAAGAAGCAACAAAGTGAAGAAACAATGTATTCTATTTTAATGCGGACTATATAGATAGAAAAAATAAATAGAATTGATACTAAAAAATAGAGTGCAACAAAAAAGCATATTGATATCGTGTAATTAATCGGGTGAATTAAGATAATGTAGTGGATTGGAAATTAGTAGCTTAAAGCCGTATTAAAACAGTTATTAAACAATTTGATAG
Source organism: Lissotriton vulgaris (assembly GCF_964263255.1). NCBI lineage: Eukaryota > Metazoa > Chordata > Amphibia > Caudata > Salamandridae > Lissotriton > Lissotriton vulgaris. The sequence continues at coordinate 637,755,608 of NC_141694.1, forward strand.
ATATAACGTATTTCTACAAGGGTTTATTTTAGAAGAATTCATTTCACATAATAGACTCAGAGTGCGAACTCTGAAAGAGTACTTGCACATATAATTTGCACTCAGATTACAGACTTCAAATGAGTACTGAGACATATAATTTATATAGTTTCAGTAAATCAACGGTAATTGGAAGAAATTAGCATATCACATTCTCCCAAAGAATTTCGTTGTTCAGGCCGTTACGAAAGGTATCAAAAACAAAAATCCAATAGACCTCTCTCTTTTTTCTGATTAGCATCCCACCCTTCGAAACTGGCGCATGTATTTTTTCCAGTATACGCCATTTCAAATCCGTGGGACTATGTTTCTGTTCGGTGAAATGTTTCACCATGGGGGCAATCATTTTACCCGTTTTAATGGCGGAACGATGTTTGGTCAAACAGGTTTGAATCATTCTAGACGTTTCTCCTATATATCCAAGGAGACATGGACACTGTATAAAGTAGATGACATTACAAGATCTACAGTTCCACATCTCTTTAGCTCTTGTAATGTGTCCATTGTGTTCAAATTTTTCACCTGCAATGATGTTCTTACATGATATGCACGAGGAACATGGCATCGTTCCTTTAATAGGATTGTTAGTAAGGATAGATCTTTGGACAAGACTGTGTTGATTAGTTGGATTTGTGAACCTAGAATGAACAATGAAATCTTTAATGTTTTTATTCCTTCTGTGTGCAAACAGTGGTCTGTCTAATTTTTCTTCTGTTGTACAGTTGCTATTGAGGATGTGCCAACTAGAACTAATTATTTGCTTAATTTTGGCAGTCACCGTGGAATGTTTGGTAATGCAGACCACTTGTTTGTTATCTTTGGTTCTTTTACTCTAAGAAGGCAATCCCGATCGTAATAACGGGCCCTTTTGTAAGAGTGCCTCACCAGCCGGTGGGGATAAACTCTTTCAATAAATTTGGATCTCATAATCTGGGCTTGCCTATCAAAGTCTGCAAGATTTGTGCAATTGCGTCTCACTCGCAAGAATTGCGAAAAAGGAATGCTATCCTTTTGTGATCTGGGGTGGAAACTCTTATAATGTAGGAGTGTGTTCCTGGCAGTGGGTTTAACGTGGAGGTCGACTTTTAATTTTCCATGGTCATTCATAATGACTATGATTCTGAAAATGAAAATAATGAAGCTAATTATGAACCTGAAGATAATCATAACCCAGCCCCAGGAAGACGTAACCAAAGGCAGCCTTTTTTAGGAAACCGAGGGATGGGTCGAGGGCGCCCGACAGTACACTTTCAGGGAATATCCAGAGGGAATTACAAGCCTCAGTATCATCACCAACAAGAGGAGCCCCAGTTTGTCCGGGAAGAACATTCAGTAATGGCCCAGTGACCAAATTGGTCTGTGCATGTCTGAGGAAAATTGCAAGCTCCCTTTATTGATAAGATAGCAACGCCCCAGGTGTACATCCATTGGATAGTACAGCAAAGCATTTGTAAACCTGGGCCATTAAGCATATTTTGGCCTGTATTCTTTATATGCGTTTCTTGCAAACATATTATATCCGCTTTTAGAACACCTAAGTCAAAGGCCACGCTTTGCCTTTTTAACCGATCATTGAGCCCACAGATATTAACTGGCGCAATACGAAGATTACTCATTAGAAAAGTACAAAAAACAACACCCTACATACCATGCTGCAACAATTAAACATTTCACCCCCTAATACTTCAGGTGCTTCTCCAACGTTTCATCATTGTATGCTTGCACACTTCCCCCTCTCTACCCTCTTTCTCCCCCCTCCTACTCTCTCTACCACCCGTATCCCCCAGTCCTCTGGAAACCCCCTCCATCCAACCTCAACCCTACATCAAGCAACATGTCACTTCTGACCCTAGTGATCACTCCTAGGGAGGTGCCACTCCCACGCCCCACTGGCTCTGGTGAATCAAAAGGAAAATTGAACACCCCCTGTGTATCCTGTGGCCTGAAGGGAACCACAAAGACATAAAAGACCACAGCAAAACAACATCCGAAGAAGAAAAAAGCAAATGACCCCTCTCAACACTGTCCTGTGCTTCCCCACATAAGACCATCCTAACCAGCTGAGATCACATCCAAAAATTCTCGTGCTCTCATTTCTGAAGTGAAGGAAGGAGCTCTGCCATTAAAGACAACCTTTAGTCTGGCAGGATTAAGCAAAAACACCTGACAGCCAGCTCCCTGGACGGATGTATATCGTTACAACGCATACTTTTACAACACATGCCTTTACAATGCATTTTTTACACCGCAACATCCATTACAACGCATTCCACTACAACGCATACTACATTTACATCGCCACCATTACAACGCATACCATTACATTGCATGTATGGTAAGTATTGGATAGTGTAGGGGTAAAAATTACTATTCTAACTTCAGGGGGTGCAACAGTAGGGTAAGTGTTGGATAGTGTAGGGGTAAAAATTACTATTCTAACTCCAGGGGGTGCAACAGTAGGGTAAGTATTGGATAGTGTAGGGGTAAAAATTACTATTCTAACTCCAGGGGGTGCAACAGTAGGGTAAGTGTTGCATAGTGTAGGTATGCGTTGTAATGGTATGCGTTGTAATGACTGCGTTACAATGACATGCGTTGTAGTGGTATGCGTTGTAGTGACATGCGTTGAAATGGTTGCATTGTAATGGTATGCGTTGTAATGGATGTTGCGCTGTAAAAGTTTTGTTGTAAAGGTAGTGTGTTGTAAAAGTTGTGTTGTAAGTGTTGTTTCCCTCCCTGGAGAGGACATCTGGCGCAGTTGCCACCTCCTCTTAACTGTAGAGTGGCAGAAATCGGGCCAAACATAAAGGAACCATATGAACGTTTGGCTTCTGGCCGTACTTTTTTTAATACTGCTTGTCGCAATAATAAATTGCCAAAGGGAACTAAAATCACCCTAGGTTTTTCCATGTGGTCTACCTGTCGAGCTTTCTCCAAAATTAACCCCTTCCATGCTGATGACGGAACGGTTCCGTCATCAGCATCGGTTGAGCTGTGCTGATGACGGAACCGTTCCGTCATGACTCCGCCCGTGCAAGGCGGAGTCAGCACAGGCGGGGAAAACGCCCCGCACGTAAGGGGTTAAAGGGAACCTATGTGCTTGTTGCACCTCCACATCCCAGTTCCAATTGGGGCGGCCTGGAAAAGCACCCTTAAACAGACTAACATCGAGGCCCTAGTGTCACTTCCTACAACATCTTCGACTATACACTAACATTTTCAATTGTTACACCTCTGGTGGTTTTCAAAGTCTTATAGCTTCCATTGTGCATCATCCAACTGAGCGTCATGTTCATCTACGTGTGCATGTAGGTTGCCAGCACTTTCCTCACCCAACACTGTTCGTGCTTTTACCACAGATACTCTCTTCACCATGCCTATACACATCTTATTGATGCTGTATTTCACTCTGAAGTTTTTTGGTAGTTAGATGGGCCCTGTGGTTTTCTGCTCTGGTTTCCCCTGCGCTTGTTATAATGGGCTATAGATTAGTTCCATAGTGGGGTAGTCTGTAGAGCCTACGGTGGTCCTATCCGGGGGTTGACCCCTGGTCTCTTCGTACACTTGCTGAGTTGCAGAGTTGTCCCAAATCAGCTGCTGGGGAAAAGCTGAGGCTACATTAGCGCAGCAGGCTTAAGCAGTCCCCTTGCTAGTAAGACTACTCCTTGTTTACTGCTTCTTTATGGTCCCTGGGTACTTTTACGTTGAGGGAAGCTTAACCCCACTGCCTATTCTACTACGGGAACCCTCAGAACATGAATCTTCTTCCGAAAGATCTTCACTTAACCCTGACAACTCGGAGTCATCAATCAGGGAAATATATTTCTTGCCTTGGTCTGGGGGAAGCAGTGTACCCTATATCAGGGCTCCTCTGAGTTGGCTTGGGGCCTTGAGTAGTCATAGTTGGGGGGGCTGCCACCATCCCCTCCTGTTGGCTTTGCTCCCCTATACCCAAGCTAGCCAGGGATTGAAAAGGCATAGTAGCTGCCTCCCCATGTGATAGGCTTCTCTCCACTATGCCCACCAGACTGGAAATTATCTCTCCAGGAGTAGTATCTGGCATTATCAGACTACCGTCTCTGGTATCCTCGAAGAGTGTCATGCGGCTGCAGATATGAAAATCACCGTAATTACTTGCTACCTTAGCTCCACGTGCTGATTACCTAGGTGGGACCCGTTTATCCTTCTGCAGTCTTCGCTTCTTTGCTGTTGCTCTTGGTTTCGCTTTTGATTTTGACCCCGCATCATTTCCACTGCTGTTTTTTCCCCCCTGTCATTCACTGATGAAGGAGAGGCGCAGATGTATTTACTGGCAGCATGTCCCTCCGCTCTTTCTCCTTCTCCCTAACTACTTTGCTAGGTCGAGACGGCATCTTTCGGCCTGAGCGGTTAGACCACCTTGCAACAGCGGTACAGGTCAGCCTTGCCAGCGCCAGAGCAATAATCAATCGAGATTCGCCGATCAGACAATGGGACAGAACAGAAGATATAGGCGGGTGAATGAAGCCACATGCTCTGCGCCATGATATAAGGTACTTTTGCATTTATTTCCCTTCAGGCTACCATCACCTGTTGCCAGAACCACCAGAGCCGCGCAGAGTGGTTAGTGTGGCATTTTAGGTAGACACCATCTTGCTTGTCAAAAACGGAAAGTCTGTTTTCATTGGTGAAAAGTGGACTATTATCACAATTTCCATATGTAGTATTCTAAGACAACTCTATGTGTTAACTAGTAAACATGTTATTTTCAGAATCATAATAAGAACCTTACTTTTCACACTTACAGTAGGTATACAATCTCTGTTATTAATTCAGTGATCCTCTCAATTGATCTAGGTTTTCTCTACATGCTGGGGTCACTCTCCTGCATGAAGAGCTTCCTTTTCTTTGTGGGGACTATTTCTTCCAGCAGGCGGAGATCTCCACCTACCGCAACAAAAAGGAAATTACTTAGAGGAAGAGGAAGTCAGACATTTTTGTAGTCATTCTGAGCCATCCTCACTCAATCATAAAATCATCCTCCTCCATCCTACAGCTCTTTTCTATAGTCAAACTGCCATCTTGGCTGATGAACAAGATGAGAGCCCCTTTAACCATCAATGCAAAATTGGAGATTTTGGTGAGAGAATCCGCCAGAGTACCCTAAGACCTATGTGTGTCCTGGGACCCAACTGAGCGTGGGCACAAATTTGAATGGACAACACCACATTAGCAGGGCAGTTGATTTCCACAAGTGGTGGGGAAAGGTCTTCCTCAGTCACTGGGAGTAGCTTAGTACCTGGATCTATTTGAACTCCCAGAATATTCTGGTATTGTCCTCGTTGCAGCCACATGCTCTTCCTCTCTTGTGACATGCAGTGTCCTGGGAGCATCCTGGTTGAGCCCCCATGCTCAGCTTAAAGAATGTGAGTCAGACAGGTGGTAAGTGTATTATCTATAAATTCACTTAGTTGCACATGAGTTTTAAGAGTGGTATACACTGTCCAGTCATGCATTCCATTGGATAAATATGAGATATTTGGAAAAATATTTCACACACAATACAACAATAAGACATAATCATTTAGAATGCTTGTGCCTTGTACAAATACATTTCAATCTCAGACAGGCATTGTGTGGAAGATGCTGCAAAAATCATGTTTTTGTCTGAAACATAGAGCTAGGACAAGAAAAAAAAAATTATTTGCACAACCCTTACTTTTCCTTTGAATGCCTGATTCTGAAGATTTATTTGGTTATAAAATGTTCAGACAAATTAGTAAATAAACAGTGGATAGCAAAAAGTGTGTTAAAGATGTAAAGACTGTGCTGATGAAGCAAGGTGAAGAACAAAATGTTGTTCAAACTTGTGAAGTTAATTTCCTATAATAAATAATCAGATTAATAAGCTTGTGGTGGAAACACTAATCAACTTAGTTTAAGAATACATTCATTACACATGGGGTAAACTAATATGCTTTATGTTGCAAATAATAAATTAATTTTGTCTATTGTCTTTGTCAATATTCACAATATTGTTTGTTTGTGTAATCTTGTCTATTGTCTTTGTCAGAACTTATAAATGTTGTTTGATTTTGCTTTTGCTAGGTAACATAATTAACAGGATTAATTAGTAAAGGGGGTGGGTAACAGAATGGGTCACAATTCTTTAATGAGTTGATGTCTTGTGTTTGTTTAATAATAGTTTCCGAAGTGAGGCCTAAAGTTGGCTCGGAGAAAATATGGCTGGCAGAGCTGCAGACGAAAAAGCTTGTCCAGACTGAATTCTTGCGCATGTGCAGCAGTGAAGATTCTTACTGCATTGACATCGTAAACTGAAAAAGCAGTTCTTTAGTTGTGCTTGAACGAGCTCACGGAATGTGTCCAAGTTCAGGAACTTGATATGTGTGCCCAGCGACGGCTCGTGGAGGGAGTTACGGTGGGGCAGGAGGGTGGGGAGGGGGAGGGGCAGGGTGGAGGTTGCTAAAAACCGGCATATGGATAATTGCAGGTAAGTAAACAATTTAATTAATAAAACGAATTTCGTAGTGCGCCTTGCATCGCAAAATGCAATGCAGTGCGAGCTACGAAATTCGTTTTATTAATTAAATTGTTTACTTACCTGCAATTATCCATATGCCGGTTTTTAGCAACCTCCGCCCTGCCCCTCCCCCTCCCCGCCCTCCTGCCCCACCCTAACTCCCTTCACGGGCCGTCGCTGTGTGTGCCAAGGCTAGGAAGTAAATGTTCAAAACTCGAGGAAAAAGTACCGTCTCGAGGAAGCAGAGAGTTGTGGAATTGAAAGACAACAGGACTTATATTGAAGCCTGGACTTGGTCAAGAATTTGATATGACCTAATGTGGACTGACACCAGACAGCCAATGAAAAGCTTGGATTCGATTGAAAGAATGTAAAATGTAGAAAGTTTAGCTAGTGAGAAAGGTATAAAACCTGACACATTGAGCAGGGAAAAAAACTCTTGCTTTCCTAATTCTTGAAAGGCGTGACGTGCTGTTGGACTTTTTGGCGCACGTAAGGAGAGCAGACTTTAAATGATTTTTCCTTTCTAGGTGAAGAGAGTAATAGTCAGGGAAATAGGTTTAGGGTATGAAACTGTTATTTTGCTAATATTTCATGTTTCTGAGTTGCTTTAATAATGTCAGTTTCTTGATTCATTTCCTTATTAAAATGCTGCTTCCTGATTTGCTTATAAAAAAAGATTCTAAAATGAAAATGCTTTTTCTTTATGAAAAATAAAGTTAATAAAATTATATTTGAAAAGACAAGCTGGTCAGATGATCCAATCGCCTTGGTGGAGTGATTAATAAATGATAAATGTTTAAAACCATGGTAAGGAGAGATAAACTGCAGTTGTGTGTATATAATATTGTAAATATTATGTGAATAGTTTTAATCACACCACCTGATTCAGTTGCTCAAAATTGTCTCATTGGTAGTTATGGGCCTTTATGTGTGTTACATGATTAATGGTGAGTATTGAGATGATAGATAGCGTTTATGAGAGTTTTTAATAGGAGCGCTGGATCAGTGCAATGTCAGTTGTTGTATTTAGGGTTGTAATAGACCTTTTCAATAAAATACATTTGATATGGTGTATTGAACATATGACCTAAAAATGTCTATCTTTTTTTTACATTAAATAGAATGTGGTGGCTGCAGAAGCTGAATGACAAAGAAGAGCAAAGCAAAATGAAGTAATGATGCTGGAAACGATGGTTGTCTTGAGTAGATTCATTGTAAGGCTACATGGAAGCGGAGCCAGCTAGAAAGCAGCCTGCTCCAACAGACACAACCTCAAGAGTAAACTATGTACATTCTAATGTTCATAGGCATCTAGAAACATTCCAAAAGGAACCAGGACATTACAATCAATAGTTAACACATAAAATATATAAGATTTCATAACACTGAAAAATAATTACTCAAATGAAACACAACACAGAATATTACACAGACCCTATGGTATGGCCAGTATTTATGTTGGATGGAATGAGTGTCAGGTATGTATGATTTGGTTCAGGTGTATATAATTCTTCTGTGGAGGTTTCCACCCTGGATGCATGGTCTGCAATCCAGATTACAGAGTCCCCATCCTAGTAACGGAGCCTCCGACAAGTGTGCAGAACTTAAAAAAAAGTTGAAAATGTACAAGTACTAACTTTATGGTTTTTTTTTACTTTTATTCAAACTCCATGCTATAGACTGGGGATGTAGAGACATGTAAGTCTACACTTACTTGCAAGGCTACTCTTTACACTCAGAAATAGTGTAACAATACATTTAAAGATGTAGATTTACTGTTTTGTTTAGACTCCTAGGTGTCTTCCCCATTTTATATCCTGAATAACTAATTAAAGTGTCTCTGGGCTGCAAACAAAAAGTTTGAATTGGGTTGGTTTAACTGTCCTCTTCATTCCATGACAGATGTACCAAGACCAGGCTAGTGGCTCAATGCTGTGTCTTTCTCTATCTGTCTTCACTTTACATAACAACTTTAACCTTTGATTGATTCTTTCCCTAACACTCTTCCGCTCCATTCTGAGATCCTTTGTGCTGTAATATTTTCAACTATCAACATATTTAAAATGTAGCAAGACAGATGTGATGTAAACAATGCTAAATTACTTCAGGTGAAGAGTACAATTATACAGTCACTGAATTTACCCTCATAGAGTGCATGTGAGAAAGTACCCTTTTTTGCTCAATAATCCTGATATTTTTGGACTGTTGCTACTGGTTTATTGTCTCTGTGCACTTGGACACTGCTGATCAGGCTCCAGTGCATGCACTATGGCCCCCTAAAAATGTGGTAAAATAGGCTAACTCCGGCTGGCATATTTAACCTCTTCGCTGCTAGGCCTTTCGCCCCCTCTGTGCTAAGCCCTTTTTTGGGTCTATTTGGGGTATTTCTCACTTAGGCCCCTGACACATTTTGACTACATAATGTATCCATGCTAAATTTGCATCCTTTTCTTCCAACATCATGGGGATTTTAAAGGTATCCAGGGTTTGTTGATTGACATGGAATGGACCAAGAAATTAGCCAAAATAGAGCTAAATTTCGTTGGTTTTTTTAAAATGGAAAAAGAGTGCTGCAGAAGAAACTGACAGACTTTTGTCAGAAAACCAAAATCTTTTAACCAGTTTTGACATTTTACTAGGACATAGCCTTTTTTTGATATTTTTGGTGTGTTTTCAACCTCCTTCCAGTCAATGGTAGAAATGGGCATGAAAGCAATAATAGATCCGGGAAAGCTTTACATTTCAGAAAAGTAGACAGAATTCAGAATTTTGCAAGGGGTCATTTGTGTAGATCTTTCAATGTTTTTATCATAGAAACTAACAGCCGAAAATACGAAAAGTTGAAACTTTGTGCCAACGTTTTTACCTATAAATTCTTCTAAGTATGACAGATTTTTAAAGCAATATACCGTTACATTCGCTTGACCCTTCAGGTTGTGGGGATATATAGGACTTCTGGGTTCACCAAGAACCCGAGAAACCCAGAGGCGGCGCGGCGATTGAGGCTGCTGATATATGCTGCTCTTGCCACTTATTTTATAGCTGATTAATAGCTGGTTTTAAAAAAGTTTGTTAGTAAATTCCTGTGTGATGTATTAATTGCTGCACATTTCTTTGAGAGCCTCTTACCTGCCTTCACATCGCTCCTGGCCCCGTTCCGCCCCGGCATAGTGCCGTTTGTGCGGAGGGCCGTCCTCTCGAGCGCCATTTCCGGTTCCCACTACCACTTCCGCCCTGCACCTACACATCGCAGGTTAGCGATCTAGTGGCTCACGTAGGACTTACATATTATGGCAACATGGCGGAAGCGCAGCGGGAGCGCTGACTTCGCGCCGACTTGGCACCGAAGTCGAGCCTAAGTCAAGCCCGTCTGCGCCCGTCCGCGGCCGGTCGCTTCCAGCGGCCACTCACCCTGCCCAAACCTTGACATACTCTTCTGCTGACCTACTTGCTCTTCGACATGCAGTGCTCTTACCGCCTCGCGCCGCTAGGGCTGCCCAGGATTGTGGCATCTTGGTCACCCCTGATCCTTTGGTTTCTGAACCTTCCCCTATTTACCCTAAACCTGTATCATCGCACCATTCCATACCATCATCAGGGACGTCTCCCTTGACTTTTCGGTATCTCAACACCCGGTCCATGGTGAAACACCAGCTGGAAATATTTCATCTATTGGATGACAGTGCCGTGGATATCTTACTTCTATCTGAAACCTGGCTAACCGATGATTCTGTTCCGGACATCCTCGCCGCTATTCCCACTGGCCACTATATTTTACAATCTAATCGCCCAGGGGGACAAGCTGGTGGGGGGGTTGCAGCCATGATCCGAACAGAACATATCTTTTCCACCTTAGCCTGCACTGCGATCCCTAATACACAAACCCTTGTAATCAAACTCAGTTCTACTAGATCCTCCCTTATCTGTGCCCTTATGTACAGACCCCCTGCTTACATGCCCTCCTTCCCACAACAGGTCGGTGCTCTTATTTCCCAACTAATTATTAATAATGCCAAAGTTATCATTATTGGTGACTTTAACTATTGGCCCTCTGACCCTCGGGAAAGTCGTTTATAGGAGGAATTCTCGGACCTCCTCTTAAGCATGAACTGCCGTTAATTTATCAAGACACCCACTCATTGCAAGGGTCACATTCTGGACCAGGTCTGGACGGCAAACCTTTATATCTCGCCCCCCCTAGTGACTCCCTGCTCTTGGTCAGACCATTATTTTATTTCCTTTTCTGTTGACTTATCTATTCCCTGCCGTCCCCCTCCTACGACTAACGTTCTAGCCCGTAACTGGAAGAAAGCTAACCTGACAGAACTTCACTCCATGCTGGCATCTACAGTCCCCCTGCTCTCCGGCTCAGTCACTCATCAAGCCTCTACCCTTGAACAATGGTTGTTGTCTGCTTGCAGCTCAGTAGCCCCACTGAAAACCATAAAATCCATGCGCCCTCATGACGCTCAGCGGTGGTTCACCGATCAATTAAAACTTGACAAACTGGCTCTCCGCCAGGCCGAGCGCCGATGGCGCTGCAACTATGATCCTCATCTTAAGTCTGAATTCATGAACCGCCTAAAAACCTATAAATCCTTTATTCTCGCGGCCAAAACAACCTACTTTTCTCACAAAATAATGGAGTCTGCCTCCAAGGCAAAAGACATATTCTCCATAGTCAACAAGCTCTCCCTTCCAGACCGGGTCACTCTTCCCCCCTTGCCCACTCAGGCTCTATGTGACTCATTAAACACCTACTTTCTGGATAAAATTATTACTATTAAAAACAACATTCCTCTGCCCCCATCCCCTCTCTCATTCCCTTTACCTCCTAATAACCCACAGCATCTGGATGCTTTCCCCCCTATCTCTAATACTGAGTTTCAGAGATTACTGCACAAAGTTAGTTCCGGCTCCCCCAATGACTGCTGCCCTCCCCAGATTCTTAAAGAAATTTTCTTGGCCTGCCCCGACCCTGCCTTGGCACTCCTTAACACCTCGTTGGCCACTGGAGTAGTCCCCGACTCCTTCAAACAGGCAGTGGTGATACCAATCTTAAAGAAAGCTAATGCCGACCATTCGGTCCTAAGTAATTACAGGCCCATCTCCCTCCTCCCCTATCTAGGAAAGATCTTGGAGACCCATGTCACGCGCTGTCTGAGCGCCTTTATCGAGAGCTCATCCTTTTTGGATCCCCAACAGGCCGGTTTCCGCCCTCTTCACTCTACTGAGGCAGTCATTGTTGCCGTCATGGACACTCTAAGAACAGGTGCTGACAACAACATCTCTCAAGCCCTCGTCCTGCTAGATCTGCCGGCGGCTTTTGACATGGTCGATCACTCTATATTGATCGACTGTGTCACTAACGCCGGCATTCAGGGCGTTGCCCTCGATTGGGTCAGATCTTTCCTTGATAAGCACTCTCAAGCTGTACATCTCTCTACCTTTGCTGCTTCTTTCTCCTCTCTTTCCTGCGGAGTCCCTCAGGGCTCCGCTCTATCCCCTTTGCTTTTTAATTTGTATATGCAGCCCCTTATGGTTTCTCTCCGCAAATCCTCTGCAACAATTTTCAACTACGCAGATGATTTGCAGCTGATCTTCCCTATCGACACCTCTCCCTCATCCCACGTTGGCTTTCAAACCACTATGTTTAACATCTCTGACTGGATGGCTCACAGCCAGCTCAAATTAAATCCTACAAAGACTGAGCTTGTGCTGGTGGGCGGGCCTGCCAACCCATGGAACGACAGCTTTTGGCCCCACTCACTTGGGATCCCCCCTGCCCTGTCAACTCTGTGAAGAGCCTCGGGGTAGTCATCTCTGGTGATCTATCCATGAAGTCTCAGATTAGTGCTGTAACATCATCCTGCTTTTTCCACCTACGCAGGATACGCAAAATCTGTAGATTCCTCACCAGAGATGCACTCATCCTTGTCATCTTGGCTCTTGTTATTTCCAGAGTTGACTTTGCTAACATCTTATACGCAGGGATCCCCGTCTACCAGTTTCAGAGGCTACAGCTGATACAAAATCAGGCTGCTCGCTTAGTATATCACCAGCCTAAGCACAGCACGTCTCGCGCTATTACGGAGCCTGCATTGGCTTCCGGTGGCCAAACGCTGCACTTTCAAACTTGGCTGCACAATTTTCAAAGCACTCTTTAATCTTGCACCTGCTTTTATTTCTTCCAGCTTGAAGCGTTATATACCCACGAGAAACCTACGCTCATCTGCAGATAACCTCCTGCTCACCCCTCAAATCCATCGCAAGAAACATGGTGGCCTCCGCTTCTCGTTTCTAGCCCCTACATTTTGGAACTCCCTCCCCTCCCCCTTTCGCCACTGCCCCTCCTATGAGTGTTTTCGCAGGACACTGAAGACGTTCCTTTTTAAGTCAGCATTTGAGTAAACTTCCGCCCTTGCCCTCCGCATCTGTTATGAGCGCCAAGAAACCGTTTTGGTGAACGTGCGCGGTATAAGACTTTTTAACATAACATAACATAACAGAGCCAATAACTGAGCAGCTTCTTGCATCTTTATTTGTTGTGTACCAGGTATATAGCCATTCATTTGGGAAAATAAAAACAGTTAAAAATGAGTATGAAAGACACCTATGTGTTTCCGGAATGGGAACAAAATATTGAGTATAGAAACAGCAGCTATTTTCACATCTCTGAAATTGTGGCTCCCCATACTAGCATGTGAATTATAGGACATTTTTCAAAGTGAAATTTATTTTATAAATTGTCTTACATTTGGAAGGCAGCTGTGCATCAGAAGTCAATAGGTAATAACCGTTGCTCTACAATTCTGTGTTTCCCTAAGTCGCCTGATAAAAATGATACCTCACTTTTGTGGGTAGGCGACAGGAAAAGGCTCAAAACACAACGTGGATACACCACATTTTTACCGTGAAAACTGACCGCTTTTTTGTAAATTGACTAGCTGTAGATTTTGAACCCTAGCTTTGCCGTCACCTAAGAAAACCTATTAAATCTATACATTTTTGAAAACTAGACACCCAGGGAAATCCAGGATGTTACCCAGAATTCCTTGCAAATCTCAAACTTTGCCCAAAAAAACTAATTTTACTCACATTTCTCTACAATAAATAAAAGTTAAGTTATAAGGTATTTGTTTTAGTTATATCTGTGGCCAAGGTGGTACTGTGGTACACCCTCTGTGCATAGTGAAGACAAGGGATTATCTGATTGGCTTGTGTGTGCTTTTCCAGAACCTGAAGGCAACCATATTGTTTATATATCAGTTTCAGTGGGCCCTATTCACAAAGGTTAACTTAGACCTAAAAGTCGAAGTTTAGACCTGAAGTTTAGGTTTAGACATAGGGCCTGATTCACAAAGTGCCTCCACACTCAAGTGGAGATCCCACAGTCGTGGTGGAGTCTCCCCACTTTGGGAGGAATTCTGCCCTGATTGCAGAGACTCACCCATGATTGTGGGGGCCTCCACCACAAGTATGTAGGCTTCTTGTGAATCAAGCCTCTAAACTCTAAGTTTAGACCTGAAGCCTAAGTTTAGACCTAAAGCCTAACTTCAGACCTGAAGCCTAAGTTTAGACCTAAAGCATAACTTTAGACCTGAAGCCTAACTTTAGACCTAAAGCCTAACTTCAGACCTCAAGTCTAAAATTTGACATCAGTCTAAACTTAGACTTCACGTCTAAAGTTAGGCTTCAGGTCTAAAGTTAGACTTCAGATCTAAACTTAGGGCCTGATACTCAAAGGGCCTCTACACTCATGACGGTTGCCCTGCAGTCATGTGGGAGACTCTGCACTCAGTGCAGAATCTTCACAATGAGAATTCTCCATGTGGGGTTCCGACTGAGTGCAGAGACTCCCCCACGACTGTGGAGCCTCTGCCATGAGTGTGGAGGCCCTTTCTGAATCAGGCCCTTAGACTTCAAGTCTAAAGTTAGACTTTAGGTCTAAACTTAGACTTTAGGTTTAAGTTACACTTCAAGTCTCAACTTAGACTTCAGGGCCAAATTTACCTTTGTGAATCGGGCCTAGTGTGTTTTGCAATACACCTTAACATCTATTTTATAAAAATGTACAGCCTTGTCGAAGAAACTAATTTAGAAATTCCAAATAAATTGTACATTTGCTGTAGATGCACACATTATGGAAAACAAATAAAATATATTTATTTACTAGAAGAAAGAGATAAAGAAGACAGAGCAGCTTCGGAAAAACTTGCTATTTATCCTTTTGTGATAGATAGATATGATGCTTGTTCATATCTAATTGTATGTTATTATTACCTTGGAAAACTTGACCATAACTTGATGCTTTAACGTGCAATTTGGAATAATTTGGAAACGTACCCTATTCTTGCAAATTACCAAATTTGAATTTATAACAAACTATCTTAATTCTTAACTCAAACTTTACATACTTTACAAACAAATATAAGATTGCAACCTAAATGTGGCGAATTTCAGGCTCAGGTTTTAGTGCGTGCACAAAAAGGAAAGGGTTTTTTTACTATTAGATTTTCAAACAAATATTGACACTGTGGGTGTACAGAACAAATAAGAAGAACCTTTAGTTGTATTAGTTAATGGAGTTCCAACAAAGACGAATACATCTGACAAAATTTGATAAGATTTCCAAATAAGCATTTCCAAAATACAAAATGCTTTTTAGAAAAAACACAAACTGCCAAACTTTTAAACTGAGTGACTTCCTAGCCACTAAAAACCTACTAGTTCTAGACAAAAGTAATGTAGGCCAGTTTCAGAAATTCAGTAAACCACACTCAGAAGAAATATACAAGCACCATAGTATACACCCACTGCATCCAAAAGATTAAATTGCTGATGCCTTAGAACTATATCAAATGAGAGAGGCTATAGGAGATCCTGTTAGCATCGGAGAAAAGCTTTAGAGGGTCAATGTTGTCCAGTTTAATTACCAACAGGAAAAGTGGGGGGCGATATGATGATCATCCTATTCCAATTTGGGCATCAGAATGTTGATCGCCAATAAAATTAGCCCGATTCAAGGAGGGCCTCTGCATTCATGGCGGAGGCCCAGCACTTGTGGAGATATCTCCGCACTCAGGGCGGTATCCCTGCAAGAAGAATTCTCACTGCAGAGATTCATCCCCGAGTGCAGAGACACCCCCACAACTGCACGGCCTCTGTCACAAGTGTAAAGGCCCATTGTGAATCATGTCCTTAATTCTGAAGACCCACATTTTAAGCAAAACATACCTTATATTTTCACTTTATAACATGAAAGTGAATTATTTGTTACCACCTATGCTGTTTCGCTTTACATGCAAACTGGAACAGGATTTAATAACATAACTGTAAAAAATGTCTTACTTAAAGTGGAAAACAATGATGAAAATCTGGAATATAACTTAATAAATATCATGGCATGTCAATGAGGCACAAAAGAATATTGGTTCTGAAGACATGGATAACTAAAATGCATGTTGAGGAATTTGGGACGGCCAACTTGGTTTCTTTAAGCTGTGCCAAAAGACTTTGTGGATGATTTATACACCAGGGGAATTATGAGGCATATTATCAAGAAATGGTGTTATACTTATCGCCAAAGCGGCGATAATGGGCTTGATAATATGCCCTTATGAATTCTAATGGAAGCCCATGTTCCGGTTTGAACATGGGCTTCTATTGGAATTCTCAAGGGCATTTATCAAGCCCATTATCGCCGATATAGTGGCAGTTTCCTGCCGCTAACACGGCGATAAATTTACTGCAGTTCTTGATAATATGCCCCGATGTTCTTTAGATCCAGCAAATGTCTGCAGATTTCTTAATCACTAATTCCAGACTAACAAAAAAATGCAGCTATGAATAAAAAGTGTACCAAGATGTGGATATGACTCTAAATAAGCTGTCCTTCAGTTTATTGAACAATATGTTACATGTTACGTGTAACAAAAAAAAAGTTTAAAAAAAATAATGATTGAACAAGGTATTTCATTTCAAAGTCACAAATGCAGAAAATACTGTTTACGAAAATTTTGAAACAGATGAAAGCAGTATACTAAATGTCGTTTTGGATTCCTGAGACCAATTTTTAAAAAATGGAAGAGTGAGTAAAGTTATGTCTTCTGTAAGGTATGTTGTTACATGAAAGTCTCCCAAAAACTCAGTAAATTTAAAAAAAAGGACATACATCACAGCAGATCAATGACTACAAACCTTTAAAATTGCATATGTGGAATGCTGATATTGATACCCAATTTGATAATGCAGCTGCAGTTGTCCGGTATGTCACTTCACATATTGTTAAAACTGGGAATACTGATAAGAAGGAAGTATGTGGAGAAATATCTGCTGAGCAATCTTAAATAAAAAACATTGTATTGATTTAGCCTTCAAATGTTCTCTCATAGAGAGTGTTAGACCTAACTGGCTTTTTGACGTAGTCCCTCCAATTTATTATATATTTTGTCCCCTTTTTGCCCCTCATACCCTTGATAATTTCTGTCCACTAACTTTTTTATAGGTGTTGGCCAGAGGGATAGGTGTTCTTTTCCCCCCTCATAAGTTTTCACCTCAGGCCCAGAGGCCTGTTCTGACAGGAAAGTTGGAACCACACAAAATGGTGGCTACCAACTGCCCTAACTGTCACACCCAGAACTTGGCCATAGCCTAGCATAGGGCGTTCTAGAACCTTCTGGTCCATTCTGGACCACTGAAGGGCAGCCTATATAAGGCAGAATGCGGGGCAGCCATTTTGTCTACCTGTGAGAGTCAGCTGGAGGATAGGCTATCTTGGAATACCCATGGGGCACCGTTCGCGCATTAGACTAGCCCCCCCCGGGATCCACTGAGGCTGAGGAACCGTGCGAGGCTTCCTCTCGTGAGCGGGACCCCGGGGGCACCTTCCGCGCTTCTGCTGTATGGCCGAGTGACAACCGGTTGTCAAGGGAAAGCCCGGTGAGACGCTTCTAGTCGGCGCCTTCGCGCATGCCTGGTTGTGGCTGTATTCCCCGGAAGGAGGGGCAGAGGAGTAGGCAGGCCCAGGAGTGTAGTGTCTGTTCTACGAGCGAGCGCAGAGGGAGGCGGCGCCAGCCGAGAGCTACAGCGCATGCCCGCGGAAGAAGTGTTCTTGAAGACCGGCGCTGAGGAGAGGCGCCACCGGTCTCCAGGGAGCGCCGAGTGATCTGCTCTTTCCCTCCTGCTCGAGCGCCACACTGAGGAGCTGGCCAGAGCAGGGAGGGAGTGGTTAGAGGCCCGAGAGGGGCTGGTGGAGCCTTGTGTAATTTGCCCCGGTTGTCCTCCGCTCGAGAGCCCCACTGAGGAGTCGGCCCGAGCGGGGGAGTGAGCATTGTGGAGCCTTCTGAGCTCTGAGGGCCTCTCCAGCTGCAATTCCCGACCCCCTTCGTTTGCTGTTCCCCTTGTGAGCCTGAAGCAGGACGATCCCAGCTTCGAGTATCAAGTAAGGAGGTAGACACGTGGGGGAGTGACTTCCACACAGTTAACTGGTGCCATAAATTGAGATTCTGGCCCCTTGAGTACAGCGTCCAGGAGGAATCCCTGACAAGGTTTTATGGAAAGCTGAATTAAGTGGTATTTACCAATTTCATCTTTGATAAGATAATGAGGAGAACTGTAAAGTTATTCATGCAAAGGACACTGTTTATCTGAGCTAAAATAAGGGCTGATCTTGCCAATGGTTAAAGTAATGCTGTAATGAGAGATGCATTAGAGTAAGCAAAGTACAGTAAATGCACCACTGAGCTATTGAGGTATAAGAATTACCTGCCAGTTTTGGTTAAAGAGATCTAACTATATAGGTAATGTACTGTAAATGCTGGTTGTTAAAATGATTTAGAACTTAAAAGTGGAGTTAATGTTTCCATGACAAACTGAAGTGCCTAAACTGTACATTTTGAAACTGAAGAGAAAAGTATATTATTTTTATAAAGCAGTACTTATTTTTCCACATTTTTGGTGTAGCGTTTTCTTTTTGAGTGCTATTGCGTGGTTTTACTGTTGGGTGGTCTGCAACCTTTACACTGTGCCTCTGAAATGACCGTCTTGCCCTAGGCCAGGCTACCCCAGTTCCAACAGATTGGTGCCTAGCGGTGGGATACTGACTTGGTTGCAGCTACTCAATAGTAATTCAACGTAATACACTAAACCTACACCAGGAGTTTTCTCCTTGCGGCCCTCCTAATTTGTCTTTTTGATTTTTCCAAATGTGTTCCTGGTGGTGGGTGGAGGTGGCTTTAGGTTGCCCTTGCAACTCTGCAATTTCTGGTGTGTTATCTAGGTTTGCCTGACTCAAAATGGAGTTCGCTGTGGAAAACCTAGAGGTCTATTCTGTGTCACAGTTGAAAATGTTCTGCCAGCAAATGGGGGTATTTTTCAAACATGGTGCCAGGAAGGGGGAGCTCCAGACCAGTCTTAGGGCTTGGGTGGAGGCACACCAAGAAAAGAAGGAGGAGGAAGAGGGGGTAGACCAGGACACGGTGGGGGAGATAGATGAGTTATTCCACACTGAAGGGGAAAACTTACTCCCAGGATCAGTGTCCTACTCCAGAAGGGGCAGTAGCGCCTCTGGGGGAAGCTTAACTGAAGCCGAGCTCACGGATAGGAGGGAGAAAAGACAATTGAGATGGGAGTTGGCTAAGTTGGAGCAGGAGAAAGAGGAGAGGAGGATGGCCCACGAGTTTAGACTGAAGGAACTGGAGTTCCAAAGCCTGCGACGGGGGTCCTCTCCTGGAAGGAATGGTGGCAGCGAACCAAAGGAGACAGCAAGGGAGACCAAACCCTATTACCAAAAGACCTGATAGCGAGCTTCAGTCAGGGGGACGATATAGCTAAGTGGCTGGCTGCTTATGAGTTTTCTCTGAGGGTTCATGGGGTGCAGGAGAAGCACTGGGGGGGGTAGTTTGTACAAGTACATGCCTCCTGCTGGTCGGGACACCTTGCTGGCCCTGGAACCAGAGGAACAAACTAACCACCCCACCTTGAAGCTGGTGTTGTTAAGGAAGTTCGGGCTCACCCCAGAAAGGTACCGACAGAAGTTCAGGGGGAGCCACAAATTAAGCACCCAGAACTGGGTGGACTTCCTTGACTACGCCAGAAAGGCCTTAGAGGTTTGGGTCAAGGGCAGTGAGGTGAAAGATTATGAGGGGCAGTACGATCTATTTTTGAGAGAACACCTCCTCGAGAAATGTTTTCCCGAGCTGCACCAACACCTGGTGGACAGCAAGCTGACCAATCCCCAGAAGCTTGCAGAGGAGGCGGACATCTGGGCAAGTACCCGGGTGTCCTCCAAGGGGACTGGAGGGGAATCTCAAAAAGCCGGACAGGGCGCCCCCCAGAAGAAGGAGGGGGGAGAGAAAAAGAAAGAGTTCTCTAAAGGTCCCCAAAATAACTTCCAAGGGAAGGGAGCAGGTTTCACCCCTAGGGCAAACCCGCCCAGAAACCCTAATCCTGGCCAAAGCCAGCAGCCAAGGGTTCTCCACTGTTTTGAATGTGGTGGTGTTGGACATTATAAGGGGGATATCAGATGCCCAAAGAGACCACCCCCTCCCACCGGAGGAAAGTCACCGGGAGTAGCTAGTGTAGCGCTCGGGGAGGAGTTGCCCTTAGATAAGGGGGGTGAGTGGGCGGGTGTCACCTTAGTGTCCCTGGGAGAGCGGGAGATGGTTCCAAAGATCCAGGTGCCCCCAAATACTACAAAGTATGGGCAATGGGTTACCATCAATGGCCAGAGAGGGGAGGCTCTGAGAGATACAGGAGCCAGTATGACTATGGTGAGAAGTCAGCTGGTGTCTCCAGAGCAGGTTGTTCCTAATGTACTCCACCCCGCCGCGATGGCTGATGGCAGAATGGGCCACTATCCAGTGGCTGAGGTTCCCTTTGAGTGGGAGGGGGTTGCAGGTTCACTTCGAGTTGCCGTAAGCCCTGCCATGCCAGTCGATTGTCTGTTGGGGAATGACATGGAACACAACACTTGGAGAGAGGTGGAATACCGGACGCATTCTGCGATGCTGGGTACACCTGACTGGGCCTGTGCAAGCACACTGTCTGCGACTGCCCGGAGAGGGAGTTTGCCTGGGTTGGAGCCTGAAACAATGGCCCAACCCGCTGCTAAGAAGGGACAGACCCGGAGACAGAGAAAGCCTGCTCCGGCTTCCACACCCCATGTGACAGATCGGCCACCTGCGGTGGTGGACCAGGAGTCCGTGGAGGGGGAAGTAGACTCTCTGGAGGATTTACCCATCCCTGCGGAGTGGCATGTGGAGGGAGGTCCTACCAGAGAGGAATTCTGTAAGGGGCAGAGGGAGTGCCCCACCCTTGAGGGACTGAGGCGACAGGCTGAAGCCCAAGCAGCAGGTGATGTTACGGGACACTACCATATTTACTGGGAGGATGGACTCCTCTACAGTGAACCCAAGGTACCCTTGCCTGGTTCATCAAGGGCCTTGGTAGTCCCGCAACAGTACTGAGCCTTTCTTTTGGAATTGGCTCATGCCATACCCCTGGCAGGACACTTAGGCCACGACAAGACCTTTGCATGGCTCGTCCTCCACTTTTACTGGCCTCAGATGAAAGTGGCGTCCAACACTTACTGTCGGACATGTGTAACCTGCCAGGCCAGTGGGAAAACAGGGGTGAAGCTAAAGGCTCCCCTGGAACCACTTCCAGTCGTTAGCACACCCTTTGAGAGTGTGGGCATCGACATTGTAGGGCCTTTGGATCCACCAACAACAGCTGGTCACAGGTTTATCCTGGTTCTGGTGGATCATGCCACACGGTACCCAGAGGCAATACCTCTGAGGACAGTCACTGCACCTGTAGTGGCAAGAGCCCTAATGGGAATCTTTACCCGAGTGGGATTTCCCAAGGAAGTTGTGTCTGACAGGGGGACCAACTTCATGTCAGCTTACATGCGGGCAATGTGGAAGGAGTGTGGAGTGACCTACCGGTTCACCACTCCTTATCACCCCCAGTCAAATGGACTGGTTGAGAGGTTTAATAAGACCTTGAAGGGCATGATCAGAAGTCTGCCTGAAAGCCTGCGGAGGAAATGGGACGTCCTCCTACCCTGTTTGCTCTTTTCCTACAGGGAAGTGCCCCAGAAGGGAGTGGGCTTCAGCCCCTTTGAGCTTCTGTATGGGCACCCTGTACGCGGTCCTCTCAGCCTGGTGAAGGATGGTTGGGAGAAGTCTCCCAGGAAACCCCCCCAGGATGTGGTGAGCTACATGCTGGCCTTCAGGAGCCAAATGGCGAAGTTGTGGAAGCAAGCTTCTGACAACTTGGAGGCCAGCCAGGCAGTCATGAAGGAGTGGTATGACCACAATGCTCACCAGGTGGAATTTGAGCCTGGCCAGAAAGTGTGGGTGATGGAGCCTGGAGAGCTTAGTGCCCTCCAGGATCGCTGGACAGGCCCCTTTGAGGTGTTGGAGAAGAAGGGTAAGGCCACATACCTGGTGGACCTTAAAACCCCTCGACAGCCCCTACGGGTGCTACATGCCAACCGTCTCAAGCCCCACCATGAGAGGCCCGAAGTCATGTTGATGATGGTGACTGACGGGGAAGAGGAAGCGGAAAGCGAACCTCTCCCAGATCTCTTTTCGTCTCAAGAGAAGGATGGGTCAGTGGAGGGAGTGATTCTCTCTCCTACTCTAACTCCTGAGCAACGGGAGGACTGCCGCCAGATCCTGGAGCAGTACTCTTCGTTATTCTCCCTTGTCCCGGGAAGGACTCACCTGTGTACCCATGACGTGGACACAGGAGACAGCCCACCAGTGAAGTCGAAGACCTACCGGCTGTCTGACAAGGTAAAGGCTAGCATCCACGGATGGGGTTGCCAAGATGCTAGAGCTGGGAGTTATTGAACCTTCCAACAGCCCTTGGTCCAGTCCGGTGGTGCTCGTGCCAAAAGCCGCACCACCAGGCACCACACCTGAACTGAGGTTCTGTGTGGATTACCGAGGACTGAATTCAGTGACAAAGACTGATGCTCATCCGATCCCTAGGGCGGATGAATTGATTGACCGGCTAGGAGCTGCCCAATATCTGAGTACCTTTGACCTCACTTCAGGGTACTGGCAGATCTCCTTGACAGATGGAGCAAGGGAAAGGTCAGCCTTCTCCACGCCTGAGGGACACTACCAGTTCTGTGTGATGCCCTTTGGGCTCAAGAACGCCCCTGCCACATTTCAGCGGCTGGTGAACCAGGTCCTCTCTGGAATGGAGAGTTTCTCTGCTGCTTACTTGGATGACATTGCTGTCTTCAGTAGCAGTTGGGAGGACCATCTGCAGCATTTGCAAGCAGTTCTCCAGGCCCTGAGACAAGCTGGATTGATAATCAAGGCCAGCAAATGCCAGATTGGGCAGGGGTTGGTTGTGTACCTTGGACACTTGGTGGGTAGGGGGACTGTGCAGCCCCTGCAGGCGAAGATTGAGGCAATCATGGCCTGGGAACCCCCCAAGACACAGACTGAGGTCCGAGCTTTCCTGGGCCTCACAGGTTACTACCGTCGCTTTGTGAAGGGTTACAGCACTATTGTAGCGCCCCTCACAGAGCTCACCTCGAAGAAACAACCTCGACGGGTAGTTTGGACAGGAGCTTGTCAGCAAGCTTTCGAGAAATTGAAGCAGGCGATGTGTGCGGCACCGGTCCTGAAGGCCCCAGACTTCTCCAAGGAGTTCATTGTCCAAACAGATGCATCAGAACATGGCATTGGGGCAGTGTTATCGCAACTAAATGAAGAGGGCCTGGATCAGCCTGTAGTCTTCTTATCCAGGAGACTGCTTCCCCGGGAACAAAAGTGGAGTGCCATTGAGAGGGAAGCTTTTGCGGTGGTGTGGGCTCTGAAGAAGCTGCGGCCATACCTCTTTGGCTCGCACTTCCTGGTTCAGACCGACTACCGACCCCTTCGTTGGATGATGCAAATGAAGGGGGAAAATCCCAAGTTGTTGAGGTGGTCCATCTCCCTACAGGGAATGGACTTCCGGGTGGAACATCGGCCTGGAGTGGACCACGCCAATGCAGACAGTCTCTCCAGGTATTTCTGCCTAAGTGATGAGGACTCCCAAGGGGTTGGGTAGTTCTCCCCACTTTCAGCTGGGGGGGACGCGTGTTAGACCTGACTGGCTTTTTGACGTAGTCCCTCCAATTTATTATTTATTTTGTCCCCTTTTTGCCCCTCATACCCTTGATAATTTCTGTCCACTAACTTTTTTATAGGTGTTGGCCAGAGGGATAGGTGTTCTTTTCCCCCTCATAAGTTTTCACCTCAGGCCCAGAGGCCTGTTCTGACAGGAAAGTTGGAACCACACAAAATGGTGGCTACCAACTGCCCTAACTTTCACACCCAGAACTTGGCCATAGCCTAGCATAGGGCGTTCTAGAACCTTCTGGTCCATTCTGGACCACTGAAGGGCAGCCTATATAAGGCGGAATGCGGGGCAGCCATTTTGTCTACCTGTGAGAGTCAGCTGGAGGATAGGCTATCTTGGAAGGTGGGGGAGAGGCTAGTGTGAGGGTTGATCTCCTGGACTGGGAAGCAGCCTAGCTAATCCACTTCTCTACTCCTCCTTTGGGATCCTTGTCTTGTCCCCGCTGTGGCTGGTTAAGGGAGACCCTGGGCGCCTGACTGACCCCTAGCTTCAAAATAGTGGGGTGTGAACAGGAGAAGGAGACTGTGGTGCTGCGGAGCACAGTCCTCTGCCCAGTGGAAGGAATTCTGCTGTGATTCCCTATAACTGTGGAGGGTTAATTCTGGTGGCCCCCACCCTTTTATTCAGCCCTCAAAACCATCCTGCCCTGGTTTTAGTGACTGTCCCTTCACTCAATTACCCCCATCGAGAGTTACCTCTCACCTGCTGTGGAGCTGTGGCCAGGAGAGATCGGCTCCGGATTGTGATTGGGACAGCACCGCCTCGGCCGGGTCTGGGACCCCTGGGGCACCGTTCGCGCATTAGACTAGCCCCCCCCCCCGGGATCCACTGAGGCTGAGGAACCTTGCGAGGCTTCCTCTCGTGAGCGGGACCCCGGGGGCGCCTTCCGCGCTTCTGCTGTATGGCCGAGTGACAACCGGTTGTCAAGGGAAAGCCCGGTGAGACGCTCCTAGTCGGCGCCTTCGCGCATGCCTGGTTGTGGCTGTATTCCCCGGAAGGAGGGGCAGAGGAGTAGGCAGGCCCAGGAGTGTAGTGTCTGCTCTACGAGCGAGCGCAGAGGGAGGCGGCGCCAGCCGAGCACTACAGCGCATGCCCGCGGAAGAAGTGTTCTTGAAGACCGGCGCTGAGGAGAGGCGCCACCGGTCTCCAGGGAGCGCCGAGTGATCTGCTCTTTCCCTCCTGCTCGAGCGCCACACTGAGGAGCTGGCCCGAGCAGGGAGGGAGTGGTTAGAGGCCCGAGAGGGGCTGGTGGAGCCTCGTGTAATTTGCCCCGGTTGTCCTCCGCTCGAGAACCCCACTGAGGACTCGGCCCGAGCGGGGGAGTGAGCATTGTGGAGCCTTCTGAGCTCTGAGGGCCTCTCCAGCTGCAATTCCCCGACCCCCTTCGTTTGCTGTTCCCCTTGTGAGCCTGAAGCAGGACGATCCCAGCTTCGAGTATCAACTAAGGAGGTAGACACGTGTGGGAGTGACTTCCACACAGTTAACTGGTGCCATAAATTGAGATTCTGGCCCCTTGAGTACAGCGTCCAGGAGGAATCCCTGACAAGGTTTTATGGGAAGCTGAATTAAGTGGTATTTACCAATTTCATCTTTGATAAGATAAGGAGGAGAACTGTAAAGTTATTCATGCAAAGGACACTGTTTATCTGAGCTAAAATAAGGGCTGATCTTGCCAATGGTTAAAGTAATGCTGTAATGAGAGATGCATTAGAGTAAGCAAAGTACAGTAAATGCACCACTGAGCTATTGAGGTATAAGAATTACCTGCCAGTTTTGGTTAAAGAGATCTAACTATATAGGTAATGTACTGTAAATGCTGGTTGTTAAAATGATTTAGAACTTAAAAGTGGAGTTAATGTTTCCATGACAAACTGAAGTGCCTAAACTGTACATTTTGAAACTGAAGAGAAAAGTATATTATTTTTATAAAGCAGTACTTATTTTTCCACATTTTTGGTGTAGCGTTTTCTTTTTGAGTGCTATTGTGTGGTTTTACTGTTGGGTGGTCTGCAACCTTTACACTGTGCCTCTGAAATGACCGTCTTGCCCTAGGCCAGGCTACCCCAGTTCCAACAGAGAGGTTACCAAATTCAAAAGCTGTATTATGACAATTAAGTCTTAAAGCAAATACATATAACAGTACAAGTGCGTTAAAAACCTTGAATTACAAAACATTAAAATATGCAGTATAAATATAATAAAAAGAGGAAAGGACATTTAATTTATTAGATTAAACGGTATTTAAAAGAATCAGATTGTAATACAAAGGTAATTAATTGAAACTGTTATTGTAATCAGGGGAGTTTAGGTGTTACTCAGCTTTAAATTCCACCAATGTGGCGCATACGTATACTCCATGACCAGCTTAGAAATTTAGCCATTGCCATGGCAATTGGTGGTGCAGGATCGGAACAAAGTACTCTCAATGCCTCGGCACAGTTTCTAAGGCCCATTGATTTAGGTATCGGACAAGCTATTAGAACATGGAGTACTGTTTCAATTCGGTGTATGCAGAAAGGGCATTTATCGCACTTGCCTTTACCCCACTTTGCAGTAAATGATCTGATTGGCAGAGTGCCTATCCTTAGCTGGAAATATAATTTCCGGTCACGGGGTTTAGTTATGGTGTCCCAGTATTGCTCAAGGAAGGGAGAGGATTTAAATTCCATAAATTTACCCGTTAAAGATAAAGAAGATTGGCTGCTGTATGTGTTGCAGAACACCATTTCCCAATATTTTGCCTTGAAAGCTTCTTTGGAAGGGAAAGGCTCATTGGCAGGGTCTGTCCATATTACAGTCATGCCCATCATTTCAAGTAGGGACTTGATTTCCCGAAGCCATTTAATTCTATTTTGGCTATCTGCCAAAATAACGTCCATAATGCCTAATGCATAGTGTTTTAAATCCTTTGTGGACCAGAGCCTCTGCCAAAATAAGAGGGGGCGAAGTCTGGCCTGGTCCGCTACAGGTTTCCTGCCAAGGTCAAACAACAACGAGCCTGAGGGGGTACTCTATGGGACGCCTATGATTTTCCTTAAAAACCTTGTTTCTGCAATAGAAATCGTTCTAAGGTTTCCAAAGCTCCACAACTCAGCCCCATACAATGTAGAGCTCAAAACTTTTTATTCATAAATTTGTATGACCGGACTTATAGGTTTGGTATGTGACAGCCTATGATTGGTATACATAGCCCCTGCGTTTTGGCGAAAATTTCAAAACAGACATATCCATTCGGCCCTTCCATCCCATATCTTTTTGTAAAGTTATGCCCAAATATACAAAAGACTAAACCTATTCTAAGGGGAGGTTATCCATTGTTATACCGCCCCTAAACGATATATGCTGGTTGAAGAACATGAATTTTATTTTATTATTATTAATTTCCAGTCCCCGAGAAGTACAGAAATTGTTAAAACACTTCAGGGCATGTTGGAGGCCGCTGGGGGTTTTAGATAAAATGAGCATATCGTCCGCAAATAGTAGAATAGGTGTGCGGATACCAGCCACAGCTAAGGCATCAGTGGCTACATGCATAAAGGAGTCCACTATACCATTAATGTAAAGAGAGAATAGTGTTGGGGCTAACACGCATCCTTGGCGGACACCTCGAGCCACAGGGAATGAATCTGTGACACTGCCCTGGTCACCCCATCTTATGTGGGCAAAATTGTCCTCATGCAGACGAATAATTAATGTTAATATCTCAGGTGCCATCCCCAGCTCAGATAGGACAGACCATAATTTGCTGCAAGGAATTAGGTCAAAAGCTGACCTAAGGTCAACAAAAGCAACGTAAAGTTAACCATTCCCCAAGACCACAGTGCGCCAATATAGTGTTATAAAACAAAGGATCTGGTCCAATGTACTGGTTTTTGAACGAAAGCCCGCCTGAAAGGGTGACAGAATTGCATGTTCAATCCACTCCTGAACAATATTCAAGACCATGTGACGCACAACTTTTTGTAAGCAGTCTATCAAACTTATGGGCCTGTAATTTTCTGGTCTCGGCTTGTTTCCTTTTTTAAAGATGGGTATAAGTTCAGCCCCTTTCCATGGTGTTGGGACTGGAGCACCTTGAGCAATGGCATTAGCCAAAATAGTGATGTACTGAATCCAGTTGGATTTATCGCTTAAAAAAAGGTTGGCGGGGATTCTGTCAATACCTGGGGCTCTACCCTCCATTACAGCTCCCAACGCTCTCTCTGTATCGGCCGGTACAAAGGGTGCATCTCTAAAAAGAGTATACACACAATCCTCTGGTGCTCTCACATTATCGTACTTACAAGCATTCTGAGGTTTGAAGAAATACACCCACTGGTGTTTATTGACATGGTTCTGCGGACGTTCCGGGTGGCCCCCATTACCCCATTTAGCGAGATTCCAGAACAATTTAGAGTCTTTATTTGTGCATGCCACTCTTAAGTCCTGCCACCTATTCTCATCATACTCTTTTTTAGCCAAAATCTGAGTCCTCCTGTAATTGTTCCGTGCCTCACAGGATTCCTTGATTTAAGCTCCACCCCTAATATATTTCGTGCCGCTCTACAAGCCTCATTAAACCATGAGTTCTGCGTCTGGGCAGTAATTTTTGGTCTAGGCGTTCCTCTTACAAAGTGAGTGCATAACCTTAGGAAAAAAGAGTTATGGATGCCAGTAATTTCCTTTCGGAAGTCGGGATTTTTATGCAAGCCAGCCTCGAGACTGGTCAAGGTGTCGATCATATCCTTATTAATGGCAGTCAACGTTTCAGGACCCTCAAAAAGTTTTGCCCATTTCAAATGCCGTGTGTCATTTGAGCAAATCAAGTCCAGAGTAGTTAGTCTCTCTCCGTGGTTGCTCGCATTGAGCTGACCGCGGAGTTCAAAAATAGAGCATTCCATGCACTCCTCTATGGACATGTCCTTTAGGAGATGCTAAAATTTGAGATTAACAAACAGATAGTCTATTCTGCTACTAAATCGGCCATTATTGAAGGTATGGCCTACATGAAGGTCCGAGGGTGTACGCCCATTTGCTGCCCTTAGCCCTTTCTCTAAGCAGAGCTCCTTTAATTATATGGCTGCATCAGTCCATCTGTTTACCGGTGGTAAGTTCAGCCTAGGGATACCCCACCTTTCATCCTCATCACCTGCAAGATCGATTTTACCGGGGCCCAGTGGTTCGAAGGTTGTAATAAAATCTCCGGCAATCACAACCATTGGGTCCTGGGAATGTCCATCGAGCAATTCCTCCAAGGTAGTTATAACATTTGAGCTTGGCGTACCCATATGGTGAGTCCTACTGCCGGGTGACCCTTGCTTCCCTTTATAGCAACTATATGAAAGTTTAAAAATCCTGGATGGTAAATTGGAGTAAGTGACCACGTTTCCCGAAAGAGACATATATCATATGTGTCTACAAATTTTTGCCAATCGGGGGAGTTCACCCTGGCGCTCAGACCAGCAATGTTCCATGATATTAAGGAGAGTTTTCTAAGGTTATGTGTATTATTGTCACTCCCATGTGCATCAGTCACCAAAGGGGATTCTGGTATGGAAAAAATGACAGGGGTGTGTGGTTCAGTGGACAATTTGACCTGTGTAGAAGTTCTATTGGAAGAACTCAGCGGACAGTTTAGTTGCGAATTAGGCACCTGCTCATAGACCGGCAGTGCAGATGTTAGATCTGTGTTTAGCATAAGTGGAATGCCGGACTTGGTCCTACCTGGGCATGGTGATCTAGGAATGCTACCCGCTAATGGTCAATCTCATTCCTCAAGAGATGATAGAGGCTGAAATCTATTACCCAGGGGAATACCCACTGTTGTTACAAGAGTTGCACACCCCCCCTCCATGCCAAGGCTGTCGGTTAATTACCCTATTCAGTCTAGGCCTTTGAGGCGTGGGATTATCAAAAAATAACTCCAGTGTAAAGGGGATTATCCGGGAGTTCCTATGTTGGGGGGATAAAGATTGCACAACAAATTAGGCAGTACATCTGGATGGGCAAAATGTATAATAATACAATCCCCATGGAACAGTTATTTTTAGTTCCAGCCCAGTGTACTCTCCTTGCCATAATTATTTCGCTGGCCATCATACACATCCCCTTATCAGTTATATTCGTATTGTTTGTAACCCAGTGGAGACATTTGTTCATCAGATTTGTAGTAGTCTCAGTGTGCTCTCTTCTGAGGGGAGGTACGTTTGCCAGAACCAGGACCAGTGGGGCAGCAGCTGGAGGAGGATAGAGAGACACTAGGGATAGTTGCTCTGAGTGATCGTGCGAAGCTTTCGATTTTGGTGGACTGGATCCTTTGCGGCTGAGTTTATCACCAACTGTAGGTAAGCACGTATTGGGATCAATAGTAGATGCGTTAATACACAATACTATATGTATATATGGTTGATCCAGTCCCAGCTGGGTGACTATGGGCAGGGAGCTGGTAGAAGCTGTCCGAGCTACTGCTGGGGCATCTGCGCTCGGGAAACGTGGTTGGAGGTCACAGACCAGAGGCCTAGAAAGATCAGACAAAGATGGAGTAAGCACAGGTTCGCAACGATTTGCCTCCAGAATTGATATCCGCTTCTCAATGAGGGAAAGTTTTTCCAGTAAAGGTGCCATAGTAGAGTCGATTTTTAATGCAATGTCCGACCAATATAGATGCCAAATTCTGGGCCGAGAGAACAGAAGTCTTTGCAAAGTTGCTGGCAGCTACTGGTACGAGTTTTGTTGGTTGGGTCTTGGGACTAATAACTCGTAGTTTCAGGGACTTAGCTTTCCCAAGCTCGGATGTGCCTCTGGCTCTAATGCGTTGCCGAATTTGTGGTGGTGATGATAGCTCCTCGGATTTATCTTGCGAGATTCGCATTATGCCTCCCTCTAATACAATACTTGTTTCCAGGCTAGGTAAAGGGTAAGCACTAGGGAGTTGGATTAAGTCGCAAGGGATGCCGAGTGATAACGGTTTACAGACCGGAGATGGAGGATTAATAGTGCCAGATGTCAGTCTTGGAGCGCTGGCAATTCCCATGTTCCTAGCGATAACCGCCTTTCAGTCCTTTCCTTTCGTGAGTTAACACACTTGCTCCTCTGGTGAGATAGGAATCCAGTTTTGTAACAGCCCCCCCTGAAACCTTATCCTTAAGGCCCTCTCTCCTGGCCATAATTCCTAGCAGTCAAAGATAAAAAATACATAGCAAATACCTTCTGTTAGGGTGGATGAAAGAGATGTGGCCCAGCCCAGCCTAATCCAGTTGATGACGGGCAAAGGACGGGCGCTGCGGGAGTCCTCTGTGTCCTTTAAATGCCTCCTGACGCGTGAAACCAGCGTGGGCAGCAAGTGCGCCACTGGTGCTGCTGGGGGTTATGATCCGGGCCTGAGGATTCCCCCGAGGTGACTCCGATGGCGGTGGGGGCTGCAAGCAAAAGCTGTGTCCGGTAAGCTGGGCTACAACAAGTCGTGAACAGACCTCTCCAGGCTGCTCTGGTGTTGGACGGGTGGCCCTCCACACCCTAGTATCCAGGGACCTCGGGTGGAAAGCTCAATGTCCCAACAAAAAACAGCCTACTACGGGTTTGGGTTGCGCTCAAGCCCCCCAGTGCATCCAAGCATGCGTGTTTCTGGTGTGGCTCCTCGATGCCTGCAGGGGGCACTAGGGGCGGGGAGGGCAGCCTGTCTGGGACTCCCTGTGTGATGCGAGCCCCGTGCTCCTCTCAATACTCGGGGCGGGTGTCCCGGCAGTAACTTGGCAGGGGTGGTGACTGGTTCGGACTCCTTCAGGGTGTGAAGAGGTCGCCCGCGCCCCTCAGCACACCACCGGGGGCGAGCGGCGCGCTCCAGTCCTCAGGCGCGGAGAGGTTAGCAGTTATGAGGCATGTGACAGTTTAAGCTCTTCAAATTTGTATGCTAAATCTCGGGATATTACATGGCTTATTTAGGATTAGCATCCTCGCAAAGAAGAGTTTTAAAATGTTTACCAGAAATCAAATATCTTGCTCACTTTGATCCTGAAAACAAAGACATTATTAAAACAAATTTAATGGACACATATTAGAATATACGAAGCCCTTCATTGGAAAATGTATCACTATATGAAGTAGATCAATTTTATACTGACAGAAATAATGTTCATACTGGAAAATGTAAGGTGCAGGGAACAGACGGCTGCTTAATATGTCATTTAAAACCCAGATTAATTAATCACTGCAAACTTGCATATGATAATCCTGCAAACAAAGAATGTTAGTTCCTGGCACTGTTACAGCTTTTCAAACCATGGTGAAAAGAGGAAGAATTGATTGGAACGTTTATATTTTATGAGGAAGCTTTTTATGTCTACAAACCCATTTTCATAAGATTAGAGTTTAAAATGTATGTTGACATGTTGGACCAAGACATTTTAGATGAAAACTATCAATTTGGAACTGTTATGCAATACTGCAAACACCAATATGGTTTGTAATATAAGCCGTGAAGGCCCACTTGGATTTTCAAATATTTAAATGAAGGAACAATTGCTATGGGTGAGGTTGAACTTTGTATGGCAGAAATGTTTAAGGAAAGTGACAATTTTGACTACATCTTGTCACAATTAAATTGTGATCAACGTGCAACAGTTTAGGAAAGTAAAACAAATGATCCTCATGGACTACAACATGAACATGCTCTGAATATCAGCCTATATTAAAATATATAGCAGGCCAGGCTGGTACCGGGAAATTTTTCCTTTTAAAAGTTATAACTACTTACCTTCAAAAAGTTACAAAATCTAACTTATCTTGCATTTTCTATTGCTCTAACTGGATTAGCCACACATAATAATGAAGGAATAACACTACACTGACTACAATTACTACAAGTGTAATATAATAATAAACACAAATTCTTAAAATTAAATAGTGATACCTCACAAGAACTTTGTAGAGTTCTTTAAACACTATGCATTTTGTTTATAGATGAGGTTAGCATGGTTTTAACTTGATGATGGCCTTTGTTCACTTTCATATGACAAAAATACTGAAAACAGCATTTGATTATCTATTTGGTGGTAAACATGTCATTGTTTTTGACGAAATTCATCAACTTACTCCAGTTAAAGGTGACCCACATTTTACAATTGTAACAGCTAAAGAAACTTGACACTCCTTACGAAGTATAGGTAAAGGTAATGTTTGGATACATTTTTCACACAATGAATTACAAAAAATATGGGACAAGCAAAGGAAGAAGAATATGGCAAAATGTGAAAAGATATTAGGGTAGGGTTTGTTACAGAAAGTGCTAAAACATCCTTCTGACATGAAGCACATCCACTTTGATTCTACATTTTAAAACAACAGCAGAAATTATGCACTCCCTTTTTTTTAAAAGCACTACATGTGGTTTGCTTGATGTCAACCCTAAAAGAATGCAATCGCTTAAATATGGCAATGTTATCAATGGAAAATAAAAAGTATATATATATATTTTCCTTGTTTCTTTTGAAACTCATGGAGCAAATATTGCTTTAAAACAAAACCCTCATCTACAAAATTATTGAACCTGAAGAAATCTGTGCCATGAACAGCCATATTTGAAAAATAATACTTTTTGTACAAAACTAGCGCAATATTTTCTGACACACAATGGATGTAGAACAAGGACTTGTCAATGGAGCTATGTGACCTATACTAAAGGTTACACATTACAAAAATATTGGAGAGATTAAATTTGTTATTGCCCAATTTGACAATATTAAGGACCCCAAACACATTTAAAGAGTTTTTTTATTGAAGAAAGACTCATCTATATGAAAAGAGCAATTTCCTTTATAATATGCTTGTTGGACCTGTCAGCCTTAGGGTGGTCTTCCCCTACCTTTTTACCCTTGTGCCTCACATTTTTACCTTTCCCTTTGTTGGACTTAGGACTCTGGGTGCCTCACCACTGCTAAACAGTGCTGAGGTGCAGGTGCTCTCCCCTAAAACCTTGTGAAGGTTGTAAGTCAGTACAACGCATGCTTTTACCCCGCATGCCATTACAACACGGGGATTACAACGCAAGTCGTTACAACGACTTGCGTTGGGGGGCGCTGGATAGTGGAATAGTTTAATTTTCTATTCCAACTCTAGTCCCCGTGGATAGTAGGTAAGGTGTTGGATAGAAAATTAAACTATTCCCTATCCAACAGCGCCCTCCAGCGAAAGTCGTTGTAACAACTTTCGTTGTAATCCCCTCGTTGTAATGGTAGTGCGGGGCAATAGTTGCGTCATAAAGGATGTTCCCCCTTGTGAGGCTGGCATATCTGCCACAAGCCACTGCTACCGCATAAGGCTTAATCCTCCATAGTCTAACATTGGGAACCTCCCCTTATGGGATAACTTCTGACAGGGACCTAATGAGTCTGTCATGTTTGGTCTTGTTGGACTCGGGGCGGGGAACACTTTCCAATGATATATAGGGTTTGGGCACGCCTACGCTAGGGATCCCACTTTTATAAAGGGGACCTTTTCCTGCCTACACTTAGATTAGGCTCTGCAGACTCCCCCCTCCCCTCTGCATACTGATAGCCTGCCTGGGTTGGGAGGTGGGAGTGGTTATTCACACCTTCTTCCCTGGGATGAGCTGTGATGGGCTGCCCACTGTAGCCTTAACAGCCTGTCTCTCGTCACGGTGACAGCTAGGTCAGGGAAGGCAGGGAACTTACCAGAACTCCCAGGACTCTTCCAGAAGTCCCTGCCCCCAGACCCTTCTAAAGCCTTCCATCACTTTCTAGCCCCTGGACTGTATAATATATAAGGGAGGGACCTGGCCTCACATTCTTGTTACACTGCTGGACCTGGAAGAATCCCTGCTGAAGTGAGGACTGCTGCGCAAGAGGATTGCCACTGGGAAGGAGGCTGACTGCTCCAAGGAACTGCTGCCCCACAACCTGCTGAACTGCCCTACTGTCTGCTGATCTTGCCCTGCATGGGAGACTGCAACATCACCACCAGAGTGTCTCCACAACATCCCAAAGGAATTACTTTTCTTTGAACAACATTCAGAAGGACTACACCCTTCGTGATTTAAAGGACTGTCCCTGCAGCTGGTGGAACTGCTCAGCTGCGGAACTGAACTAAAAAGACACTAGCCATCTGTCACCTTTCCAGGAGTCACCCTGCAGCGCTGGGAATCACTGCTGCCGCCTGGGGATCCTAGTTGAACCGTAAGGGGCTGAGGAAGAAAGCGCTGTGCCCCGGGATTCACCGCCGCCGTCCAGGACCTGAGCGCGCTGTGTAGCGCTAATAGGGGAAACACCCTTTCGCTGCTGTGTCTGGACTGCACTGGGAAGCGCTTTTGGCCAAGAAACGCTGGGGCCAAGATCACCGCCGCGGGCCCGGGCAACTCCGCCCCATCATTATCTGAAAGTTCTTTGGCCCATCAATCACCCCTGTGGGCCCTGGTGAAAGTGCACCAAAAATTGCCTTTGAAAGCACCGCCGGCGGCCCGGGAGACTCGGGAGGCCGCTGCCGGCCCCGCTGACGTCACCCCTGTGCCGTGCTGTCATTGGCCATAGGCTCTGAGGATTCCGTCGTGTCACTGAAGGGCCGCGCTGGGATTGGCGCCTGCCTCGAGGGCTCCCCAGCCTCGGCCGGGACAGGGAAGGTTGCACCGAGGACTGGAGAAGAACCAAACTGCTGCCAGCCCCCATCAGACTCCCAGGTAAAGCCTGTGTGTGTGCCGAGCCTCCCGCGCCTATCATTGTCTTGGGCGGGAGGCCTCTTGGGAAGCTGTTGCACTGGGAAGCGGGATGCGGGGAGCTGTCTTCAGGGCATAGCTGGCCGGCTCGAGACTGTGTGGGGGCCTCTTTGAGATCGGGCCAAAGGGGTGTGACTCCGCCTTAAAGAACATGGGGCCCATAGCGGGACTGCCTTTGTATTGCATTCCCTAAGCTCCCGAGACAGTCTGGAGTGAAGGGCGGGCTACCTCGGACTGCGCAGGCACTCCCCCTGGAACCAGTCAAATAACCTGTGCCCACAACGTTCTCCCATTGAGGAACTGGGGAATCTCAAGTACTGTTCGTCCAAAGAGGGACCGGCTCATAGAGACTGTGAGCAGCATATAATTCACTACCTTGGAGGAACTGTTTTCCCTGAATAAAGAGTACTGACATCTTTTTGACTGAGTATACGGAATCGTGGGCCATATTACCAACAACTAGCGATAATTTTTGTCTCTAACTTGTTTAGAGACAAATATTATCGCCGCACATCGGCGATTTTTATCGCAGATAAACCTTGCTATTAGCAAGGTTTATCGCAAATGCGATAAAAAACGGCCGCAATGCATGAATATCGCTGAAAAGTCAGCGATATTCATGCATTATCGAGCAAATGCTCTTAGCCATGTTATCCACCTCCCATTGGATAACATGGCTAAGAACTGCTCAGGGCAGGTGTTAGCTTTTGGAGATATTCGCGCTTAGCGCGAATATCTCCAAAAGTTGGTAATAGGAGATAGCGATGTTAGGGACTGTTTCCAGTCGCTAACATCTTGGCACGCCCACTTTGCATGTCATTAGTGATAAATATCACTGACATGCAAAGCGGGGCCCAAGATGGTCGCTATCTCCTATTAGCTGTCACTAACTGGTGTTAGCGACAGCTTGGTAATAGGGAGATAAATTTATCTCCGCTTTCTTGGCTTTTAAAGCCAAAAAAGCGGAGAAAAACACCCTTGATAATATGCCCCCTTGTCCCTTTTTCCTTGCCTGATTGTGGATCTTGTTTAGAAGATGGACCCATTGTTATTGAGTATTGATGTTGCCTTGGAACTGGATTCATTTCCATTGATTATTGATCTTGCCTGGATTTATTTTAACATTCATCAGGCCTGGAACCGGGAGTTATCTGATTATTGATCTACCTTAAAGTGAGATAAAGATATTTTATATTTTTATAAACAACTGGTTTCGTGTCCTTTTGTGAGTGTTTTACTGTGTCGTTATTGAAGTGTGTTGCACAAATACTTTACACATTGCCTCTGAAGTTACGCCTTTGCTGCTCTGCGCCAAGCTACCAGGTCGGAAGCGGTGGTCACTACTTGGACTAGGGTGCATACCCCTGCCAACTACAGACCCCGTTTCTAACAATGCTTATGTTGTTACAATACATAAATCTCAAAGTTTAAACTCGCATTATTCATTAGGTAAAATTGGCTCAACTGTCTTTAAAAAGGGTACAGCATACGTTGCTTTATCTTTTGTGAAAACTATACAAGGAGCTGGTGGCATAGTGGCCTAATGTCCTTTGTAGGAGCTTGTGTTATAACTCATGGTCATGAGTTCAAATCCTGGTGGTACCACTCAGCCTTTTATCGTTCTGAGGTCAATGAAATGAGTACCATTGAGTTGGGTAACGATAAACATCTGTTATGTAGCGACAAGATACCATGTTCGGTGAATTTGAGCATTACAAATACACATGTTATGTCATGACTATATATTATAGATGTTGATGGCGCAAAAATTAATGCAGACCCTTCTAGTGTATGCAAATATATTTGTTTAAGAAAGATATATACTCCATACTCTTGGTGAATGTCTAGTGGTGTGTAAACCTAAAATCTACATGAAAAGGAAAGAAATCTTTAGAACTAATAAGGCTTTGAAAAGTGTGAAAAAAAGAAAAAAGAACACAACCTTAACATTTTAAGATTTCAGTTTAGTAATTAAATGGTACACAGAGCTATAGTACTGTGATTGCTAATTTGCTTTCAAATTTACCTTTAGTGAAATACTTACTTTTGGAAAACAAAGTATTTTTGTATGACTGTAATTAATTTTTGTTCTCTAGTTCAGTTAAACAAACAATTGTGCCAATCTAGAATGGTGTCAGAGATTCAGTGGATCTGTGTACAATAATTTTCTATTTCTCAATAAATGAGAAACAGGATGCCCAGGAATTTTGTATCTCTATTTTTAAAATAGTAGCAAATGAGAGTTTCCAACATTCAGATCTTTTTGTTCAAATGTACTATTGGGAGCATGGATGTCTCCAATGCTTAGAATGCATTCTCAAAAGTAACGGAATTTGAAAGATTTCTATACCTTCATATTCTGGATTGTAAATTAATATAATTTAAGAAACTGATATCTCAAGTTGTGCACTCTAACTTTGTTTAAACTGTGGATATATGCTTCTCTAACACTTTCTTGACTACGGTGAATAAGGATGTATGTTGTATAATACATACAAGTGTTCCAGGAAATAACACAATTAATACAGTGATTACAACATTTACTGCTACTCAAATTTCCATTTCTGGACGCACTTTTACTTTTCATGCAATTATTTTCCACCATGGAGAAAACACTATTTGTATTTATTACACCATCTATTTATAAAACAATACAGAATGGACTGAATGTGATTACAGAAAGTTAACATTTAAATACAGATTGCCCCAAAATTTAATGAACTGTTAACTTATGATAATAAGGGCCTGATTACGATGGCAGTTAGACACGGACAGCCTGTCGTAGGTGGTCCCACCACCATCGGTGACTGAATCACCACCCACCACATTAGGATGGCGGGCGGAGTGTTGGCGGTCAGAAAGCCTGACCGCCATGCATCCAATCGTCTCCTTGAGCCCGCCGGTGCGGTGGACAGCCAAGCATTCCCTACAATTGTGGGGGTGCCTACCAGGCATCACCGTAGGGATTATGATGTCCCTTTCCACCGCCTGTTCATGGCAGGAAAGGGACTTTTGGGGGCCGTAGTTGGCCCTGCTTCCTCCCTGGCCCTAGGCAGTGGGAACTGGGGGACACCTATGATGCCCCCCTACAGATCCCTGCACCATCATTGTGCCTGCCACGTAGTGCAGGGATATGTATGGTGTCCCTTTTTTTAATTGTGACGGGTGCTGCAGCCAGCAGCACCCGCTGTAATGCAAAATATAGGAATTGCGTCCGCGATGGTGGCAGATGCATCGAGATGCCTACTGCGGGCCGCTGACAACCTGTCGGATGGTCCCATCTGTGACAGGGTGGCAGATGGACGAAAGTCTGCCTGCCATCCTAATCGGACCCTTACTCCTACATTTTATTTGTAGATCGGAAACGTAACCTTTGTAAAATATGAAGTTGAAATACTACAAGCTACCTACAGTAGATACTTCATTATATGGCCTTACATGGCTGATGACCTGTCAAAAAATCTACTGCTTTAGGAAATAAATGCTGGTACTTAGTAGGAAAAGCTTTACAATTTAAAGTGCAACTCACAGTTGAACAAGGATAGTATTATCATGGATTTTTTCACAATCCTTTTGATTTGGGTTTTCACCAGTAGTTGATGATGAACAAAATATAATGCTAATCCACATGCTAAGGGGTGATAAATGATAGCATACATTGGTAACTTTTCTGTTACTACCTCTTAACAACACTAAATAAAAGATTTTTTTGTAAATATATGTATATGTTATTTATTGTATATTAAATGTTCGTAATTCCGTGTTTTACTTTACAAAAAGAAGCAACACGTAAAACTTTAAAAGGAACAATTGTATTTCTATGATTTGTGTACCGACTTTATGAGACTTACTGTTGACCTACCATTTCCTTTACTCTTTGATTTTTTACATTACTAATAGTACCTGTAAGTAAAAAGTTAGCAATAATAACCAGCTCTTTATTATAATGAATTTGAAAGTAGTTCACCAGTAGTTCTTTTGTGTTTTTTTCCTGCAACTTTCAGTCAACAGGACTGACTATAAAACAAACAAAAATGCACCTATCAGGGCACTAAAAATCTATGCCAAAGAAAGAAAATACCTGTGGGTTTTAGGGAGGACAGCAGTGAGCAATGAAAAGCTCATGATAAATTTTCAAGTCACTCTCCCCTGCTTACTCACCCATATATTCATTCACACAAACACTCACACTCCAATACAACATTTCACATGCTAACTCACTTAACCATACACTCAGACACTCACTCACTCGCCCATACATTCACTCACAAAGTCATTCATGTACCCAAACAGCCACTCACATACCCACAAAACCACTCACACACTCACTCATGCACCCATACAACCACTCGGATACCTACACATGTACCCACAAAACCACTGACACAACCACTCACACACCTACAGACCTAGTCAGAAAACCACTCATGCATACACTTACACACCCATACTGCCACTCACATATCCACTCGCACTCTGATACAGACAGTCAAACACCCACTCAGATTACACATAATAGAGATAGTATCACTCAATAGGAGTACAACTAGTATGCTAATCTAACTTTTGTAACCATTATAGAAAATGGGGTAACCCAAAAACGGTTGTTGGACCTGGGTAATCAGTATTATCAAAAACAATGGCCCAATCCGTGATTGATTGTTAGCTCAATAAATCATATGCTCACAGTTGATCATTTCCAAGGTTAAATGAGGATTAAAGTTGTTCTCCTCTTAGTTGATTAAATCAAAAAATATTCTTTTTGTTAAGAAAGCAACCACCTATCAAAACTGATTTATTTACAAAAAGGAGTTTTAATAGAATACTCCAAACACAGCGAGAAATTTATTTATATACATTTGTACAATATTCAAAGCAAACGGTAGAAGAAAAGGCAACGTGCTTCTACAAGGGTGCCGGAAAAAGAAGAAAAGAGTGGTTTGAAGAAAAAGGGTGTAAGCCTCAACAGAAAAGTGACATAGGGTTTTATTAAATTGAAACAATACTGGGAATAATCCAGCGTATTATTCAGTCAGGCCACTAATGATATTATTCCATTTTTAACATTCATACAGTCTTGACTGGCATGTATAATGTTCGAAAGAATAGTGGTCCTGTTTATGGAGAAAAGGGGGGGCGTCGACGTTTCGACCCGTCTTGGGGTACAAGGGTGACTGGGAACCTCGACCTGCGGGTCTTCCTCAGGACGTGTAAGGCACAGCCTTCGTACCGTGGCTAAAAAGCTGTGAGCCTAAAATAGATTAAGGTAGTCTTTAGGTGGGTGCATGGAATAATTCTAAAAACAAATGAGGTACTCAGACCTCAGATGATTTCTTACCCAATTAGCTTTTTATGGGAAGTTCACAATCCTCCTGTGTCTCGAAGAACGTGAAGAGAATGGCCACAATCCCACTCCTACAATTCATAAGGGGTATTCAGGTTATTGGTTCCCAACTAAATGGTAACGTTAAAAATTGTTCGCTGGAACCAGAGTGGTGTAAATGCTTACCAATTTCAGTGGTCGTGGACCTTCTACAGGTCCACGACCACTGAAATTGTTCGCTGGAACCAGAGTGGTGTAAATGCTTACCAATTTCAGTGGTCGTGGACCTTCTACAGGTCCACGACCACTGAAATTGGTAAGCATTTACACCACTCTGGTTCCAGCGAACAATTTTTAACGTTACCATTTAGTTGGGAACCAATAACCTGAATACCCCTTATGAATTGTAGAAGTGGGATTGTGGCCATTCTCTTCACGTTCTTCGAGACACAGGAGGATTGTGAACTTCCCATAAAAAGCTAATTGGGTAAGAAATCGTCTGAGTACCTCATTTGTTTTTAGAATTATTCCATGCACCCACCTAAAGACTACCTTAATCTATTTTAGGCTCAAGGCTTTTTAGCCACGGTACGAAGGCTGTGCCTTACACATCCTGAGGAAGACCCGCAGGTCGAGGTTCCCAGTCACCCTTGTACCCCAAGACGGGTCGAAACGTCGACGCCCCCCCTTTTCTCCATAAACAGGACCACTATTCTTTCGAACATTATACATGCCAGTCAAGACTGTATGAATGTTAAAAATGGAATAATATCATTAGTGGCCTGACTGAATAATACGATGGATTATTCCCAGTATTGTTTCAATTTAATAAAACCCTATGTCACTTTTCTGTTGAGGCTTACACCCTTTTTCTTCAAACCACTCTTTTCTTCTTTTTCCGGCACCCTTGTAGAAGCACGTTGCCTTTTCTTCTACCGTTTGCTTTGAATATTGTACAAATGTATATAAATAAATTTCTCGCTGTGTTTGGAGTATTCTATTAAAACTCCTTTTTGTAAATAAATCAGTTTTGATAGGTGGTTGCTTTCTTAACAAAAAGAATATTTTTTGATTTAATCAACTAAGAAGAGAACAACTTTAATCCTCATTTAACCTTGGAAATGATCAACTGTGAGCATATGATTTATTGAGCTAACAATCAATCACGGATTGGGCCATTGTTTTTGATAATATAAAATCTAACTTTTGTAGCAGGTTTGTATATATATTTAACAATCAAACTCTTAACGAAACACACTCACTTGGTGATGTCATCAGTGATGTCTTCACTGGCGTCACTGACCATGTTATGAGTGAACTAATAGGTGAGTTCATAAGCAGTCCATTGCAGGGGCGTCAGTTGTAGTTAGCTCAAGTAACTATAACTGCTAAATTTCAATGGTTTTGCATGAGGAAAATCTGTGCCTAATTATAATGTCCCTGCAACATTTTTTTTAGATAGATAGATAGATAGGTAGATAGATAGATAGATAGATAGATAGATAGATAGATAGATAGATAGATAGATAGATAGATAGATAGATAGATAGATAGATAGATAGATAGATAGATAGATAGATAGATAGATAGATAGATAGATAGATAGATAGATAGATAGATAGATAGATAGATAGATAGATAGATGTGTATCGAAGGGGGGATTAGGGTAGAGGTCCTGGGCCTACATATAGGCATACATTTACAAGGCTACTTTCACTTAACATTACTTATGGCAGGACCTCCATCCTAGCCCTATCCCCCTTTCTTCCTCCCCATTATGTCTCCTCTCTTCTGGGAGCACACAGATAACCTCCTCCTGCCTGGATTAATGAAACATTACATACATTTGTTCAGGCATTATAGGTGCCTGGGACCTTTGTCTCAAAAACTGGGCACATGTATTTAAAATTTAGAATGACGCCGGGACTGTGTTCTGGAAACTGGGTTTGTCCTGGGTAATTTGGGATGTCTGGACACCCTCCATTGTATATGCTATGACAGTATAGTAGCAAAAATGCTAAATATGAGGATATGAATTCATAATTCTTCCCCGTTATATTTGTGGTAAAGGAAGTAGAGATAGGAACGGCTTATGAGACTTATTGAACCTTGAGAGAAAATACCTATTTTTGGGTGGTCTCCCCCATTTTTCAACTGTATTTTGTTTCTGTTTTTTAGGCTCCTCTCACTGGGGCATTGTTGTCCAGTGTTCAGTTTATTTGGTCTGATAGCTAAATATATGGAAATAGGCTAATTCCTGATTGGTGTATTTAACTCTCCTATAAGACCATAGCATAAAGTGTAAATGCAACACACCTGGCATAAAAAGATAAATATTGCCTGCGGACAGCAGCACTTACTGGGCCATCCACTATTGTGTCAAGCAAACCATCGCTTCAGCTCTAACATTGTAGATTGACTGCTAAAGTTTAAAACAACCATATTTGATAGGCAAAACTTTCCCTTTTAGTAATTAGTAATTCAGCCCGATGAAGGCCCTGTAAAGCACAAAGTAGGGTGTGTGGTATTTAAAGGAGGAACATGTAGAAAATTAATGTTAACTTGTTAACATTTGCCTAGAGTGACTAAGACATCAAATCTGTTTTAACTGGAGTAGCTGCCTTGTATAGTGTACAGATTAAAATACTAATACTGTATCAAGGGAATGTGACCATGTAGAAAAGTAAATGAACAACTATTTTTAATAGATATTAAGGAAAAGTAACTTGACATGATTTACCTTTTCCCTACCTGAAGTTCCTAGACACTAAGTTGAATTAACTCACTAGTTTCTCCCCTCCTCTACTTGTCCTGAAGAAGATATGAATGAGGTGAGACTTTCCATCCAAGGAGTTAAACAATATATCACTGTTATTGACAGGGTGACCTGAATGGTCAGAAATGATTCCTTTGAGCTCAGCAGAAGAGTGGAACTATACCCCTCCTGTTGACACCCTAATTTCACATCTTGATTATTGACAGGTCTGCTCTATTGCATGACTGGTCTGCTTTATACAAATGTAAGTAAATGTTCTGCACTCTTCAAATGGAGCAAACAGGAAACCAGGACAAATCTTCTGTATCCCCTTTCTAGGGCTAAAAGACCTTGCCTTAGTCGTTACACTTCTCCGCAAAAGGCTGAAGCCTCGAAGTATGGGAAAGGAAGAGGGTGGGTTGAGACGACCACCGAGTACCTGTTCCTGCCCGTACC
This sequence comes from Lissotriton vulgaris, assembly GCF_964263255.1. Taxonomy (NCBI): domain Eukaryota; kingdom Metazoa; phylum Chordata; class Amphibia; order Caudata; family Salamandridae; genus Lissotriton; species Lissotriton vulgaris. Next base: position 637,799,553 of record NC_141694.1, read on the forward strand.
TATGAGCCTCCAGTCACTAGCCACTGTATCGAGCTAAAGGAGCACCGGGCATTGATCTGGTGTGATGGGAGATTGCTATTGATTCTTGCCTCATGCAGATGCCATTACCTGCTAAGGCAAGATGCCAGATTTGAGCGGAGAAGCCTGCTGATAGCATACGTGGGCGATTCTTGCAGCCTCCACCGTCACCACATCTTCTGAGCCATTTAGCAATCAAAACGTGTAAATGCTGGATGGAGCTACAGCCTACTGCTAGCGAGACTGCCAGTGCTGCTGTCAAATGTTGGAAGAACTACATGGTAGGGATTAGCCTCACTTTTCTACAATGATTGACTGCATTATGCCAAACCATGGACCCAAGGACGTACTCTAGACACAGAGAAACAACTTCAATTGGCAGAAGCTGGGACATCCATGCAGATAATTTTCTCGGATTTAGGTTTGTCAGTGGTCGATGACCTATTCTAAAGCTGCTTCACTCTGGCATCATGAAGGACTTTATTCAAGCAGCCATAAAGACCAACTTGGTGGAGCGGAGTTCACATTGCCTGATACAATCATGGCGGCTGCTACAGAAGGCACTAATTCTGTGGATTTAGGGCCAATCTCCGACTCTCTAGATATCTCTGCTCTGCACCATGTCGCTAACAACCACCAAATCAGTCCTCTTGGTGCCCCTAGTATGCCTCTTTTGGAGTCTAACGGAAATCAATCTCTTCAGATTGAGGTGAAGGCTATGATAGATATCAGTACCAATTTAGATACTGAAGGGGGCCAGGCAAGGGGGCGAAAGTGATCACTGAAGCTGCTGAGTATACAATGGTAGATAATTGAGGTGTTATGATGCAGATGACCAGCAGTTCCAACACTGCACCAAGGCCTGGGACCAGTACATACCTTCTTTCTAGCTACAGCACACTCTATCTCTGGAAAGCACACAAATGGTACTATATTAAGTGATAACTCTGTATAAAATCAGGGGCGTGATAGGCAACATGGGCAGCATGTGCAGTTAAATCAAAGTACTACAGGGCGGAAGTTTGCATGACTGGCCCAGACTCAGACTTACAATACTATGAAACAACGGTGAGTAAGCAAAACTGTCAAAACTGGTAACTTGGTGACTAAGAGCAGCCGCTAGGAAGGTGGGTCACTCTAAGGATGTGGTCAAAGCACTGATTTTGCGCTTATCTGCTGCTCTCCCGGGGGCAGATAAGCATAAACAGATCTCTGGTAAGCACTCCCCCTCAAAGTGCCTTACTCTTGATCCCATGTTTACCTCTAATATATACTCTAATACAATATCTGAGCACTCACCTACACTCACTTACTCAGAGACTGATTCCCTGGAGTCATCATTGGTAACGATCTTGCAATTTCTGCAGTCACAATGCTCAGAGACACGGGCACATTACATTCAAGCCAGGGCGGATAATCTGAAAATGTATTAATCACTATGCGAAGTATCCAGACAGATAACCAGCCTCACTGTAGTAATTACTGAACTTCAACAAAGAGTAGCTTAAGTGAAGGAGGTGGGGCTTCAACAGTCAAAGCTATTGGAAGCCAAGAAGACCAGGTGGAATATCTCCAGACCAAGGTCAAAGATATGGAAAATCAGCAGAAGAGGACATTAGGAATTCCCGAGGGCAAGAAGGGTTCCGACCCTCGACAATATATGGTCCAGCTATTTGAAAAACCTTTCCAAGTTTTAGTGACTGGGATTGGGATTCACAAATCCAATATGTCCATTGTCTCCTCCTTAATCTGAATGCCTTCAACACTAGACCAGTAGAGTCTTGCTCAATCCTAATATATATTGGGAACTTTCTTCTTAGGCAGGCAATTTTCTTAAAGCACATCCAACTGCATCTGATGTTTTTGAAAAGATGCCTGTTGTTACCCAGTCAGATCTTTTCAAACCTACATTGGATCGCCAATGGAAGATGCGTCAACTTATGGACCCTCTTACGGCCACCGGGTCCAAGTCTTTCTACAAGAACCTACTTGTCCTAAAATTGTGAAGGATGGATGGATTTAGAGGCAGATGCACTACAGATTTTGAGTCGTTTGAAAGGGGATCCTGCCCCTACCACTTCTAAATAGCACTTTAGTCTCAGTATTTGCTAATGTTGTTTGGGGGGGTTCTTCTGTTCTCTCTTGTTGTTTACTTTCTTTCTTCTTACTTCCCCTGCTCTTTCATCTTCTTCCTTCGCTTCTATTTATGTACTTTTTTGCATAATATTAGCTGCTGATCTGTTGATTTAGGAAGTTGAGTTTTTCTCTTATGGCATCATTACGCCCCACTCAGCAGCAGCAAAAAGGTGTTTTTGAAGGTTTTTATGTTTAGTAAATTGTGATTATATCATTCTACAGTGATTGGGTGGTATCAGAGGGGTGGGGATGAATGGTGCTCCTCTAGGGCTGCACTGTCTTGCAGCCAAGGGTGATTCCTTTCCCATGGCCCGGGGGTGGGTCTATTAAGGGTGTGTGGGTTAAGTGGGAGGTCGTGCTTGAAAAATACAATGCAGAGAACTTTGTGTAGTGGGGGTTGAAACAATCCAGAATGTCCTCATTGTACTTAGGGATCATATTCTATATTTTTCATTATGGAGGAAGCAGGGTTACGTGTATGAGCTGGAATGTCTCAGGGATTAATGCATGGAATAAAAGACAACTGGTTCGAGAAGAGATAGGGCTTTATAAACCTCAATTGGTTGCATTGACCAAGACACACTTGGCATATAAAGATTAGCTTTTATTAAAGTAGCTGGGATAGGACACAGTTGTCTTTACTACACACTCAATATCTTCCTGAGGAGTTGCCATACGCTCAGCTAAAAATGTTCAATGTGAAGTAAGCCTGGGCTGAGCTGGAAGAGCGGCACTTAGCGGACGTCCACGGAGTTGGGGACCAACTCCGTGGAAACTCTGCTCCACTCCACCCCCCACCTCCATTCCCCCTAGGAAGAATTACATTAAATATACATCAAAGGTACAAAAATAAACACTTACCTTGACTGTGGCGTCCCTGGGCTGCGGTCCTCCTCTTCCTCGATTTTGCGATGATCTGTGCATGCGCGTGCGCATGCACATTCCATGCGAGGAATGTGAATGTGCGGGTGCATGCGCAGATCAAGGACGCCGCAGTCAAGGAAGGTTTTTATTTTTTTACCTTAATGTATATTTAATGTAATTCTTCCTACGGGGGTGGAGGCAGGGCTGGGCAACTCTGCTCCGCCGCAAACGGTGCTGAGTTCTGCCTACTCCGTGTTCTCTGTGAACATGGAGTAGGCACACCTCCTCACATTTCCTGGGCGGAGCGGAGCTCTCCGCCCACGGTTACTGTCAAATCCTCAGAACCACAGCTGATCCAAGAGGGCAGTGGGTACTTATACAATTATTATTAAACTGGAAAAAGTTTGTTATCTGTATGGTTTACGGCCAAATACTGATGACCCGGAAGTATTAGACTTGTTGTCTTTGGAATTACTGGATTGGGGTGGAGAAGTGATCATAATGGGAGATTTTAATTGTGTGCTAGATTGTAGCATAGGCTCTGCTAATTGTACTATGACCCCTCATAAGCCTAGAATCCAGGCATCAGGCTTGATTCAGTTTCGCGTGCTGGCTGATGTTTGGCGGATTCTTCATCCCGCTGAGCCTGGTTATACTTTTTATTTATGTCCACAGAAGCACTACTCTACGATAGATATGGTTTTTGCTCTGAGGTCCCTGGTGGATGGTGCTGAAATAGATATATGCCCTAGAATTGCTGCAGATTGGAATTCACAACTATTTACATTCATTCCATCTGAAACTAGGGATAGCCGTACCAAGTTTACATTTCCTCATCACTTATTGTCCAATAACGACTACAGAAGATATGTTTTAGGGATACTCAGTTTTTTCTGGCCAACAATGGTACAGCATCACCTGCAGTAATTTGGAATACAATGAAGGCTTATGTCTGTGGTGTGATACTCCAGTTAAAGGTCAGGCAAAATAATGTGGCTTCAGAAGAGGCAATTCTTTTGGGCCAAGCTATTCTCCTTGAAATACTGCATGCTTTTAAAATTTCCTATGTAGAAGCAGAAGTGCAAAAAATCTGTCTTTAATTACTAGAGAAACGCTACCTTCTAGGCCGTAGGTTAAATGACCATTAGCCACTAGATACATGAATTATAGATCACTTCAATTCGAGTACCTGGAAAGGATAGGCTGAGTCCTGGCACAACAGATTTTAGATCAACAGTCTAAAGATATGATTCATTAAGGACATGGATGGTTTAATGTATACACATCCCATTTCTATTCTATAGCAGTTTTCCCAGTGTTATGAGGAATAATATACACAGGCTCAGGTATTCGATCAAGCTGGGTTGTAGGATTATTTATGGCAGTGTAGTCTCTCATCTCAGTAAAGATCAGGCGAGTGAGCTGAAGGTTAGTTATCTTTGCTCAAGAATGATGCTACTTTAGGGGCCCTTTCCACAGGCAAAGCGGCAGGCGAGGACACCATACCCATAGCATTTTATAAGCTATTTGAAGATATAATACCTCTAGAATTCCTAAAAGTAATTCCAGATATTCTTAAATGTGGTGCCATGCCCATTTCAAAACTACCAATATTGTGGTATTTCTAAAGAAAGGCAAATGTGCAGAAGATATAGGGTCTTATTGGGACATGTCTCTAATTAACTCAGATGCAAAATGGTTTGCACAAATCTTGGTAATGCGTCTTGCCCCTACACTTTCAACCTTGGTGTCACAGCAACAACACAGATTTATCTCAGGCAGAGATACTACTGCCCACATGAATACAGCAACAGCAGCATTTGTTGTTGCCAGTAAGTCCAATATCAACATAGGGGTGATCCTATGGGATTCTGAAAAGGCCATCGATGGTGTATCATGGAAGTGAATGTGGGCAACCATTGGCTCGTTTGGGTTTAGTGAGGGATTTATAAAAACATACTTAAGCACTATAAAGGAGCCCGTGTGCCGGGGTGGCCTATGCCAGGAAATACTCAAACACATTTACAATTGACATTGCTACACTGCAGAGGTGCCCGCTTTCTCCCCTCCTGTTTGCTCTATATATGGAGCCACACTTACAATCCCTTTTTATGAATGAAGATTTTTAGCCCCTGATGTTTTGAGGCCAACAACTCAAGCTGACTACCTATGCCATGGCAGTTTTTTGCACTTATCCGCTGGTAGAAACTGTTAGGTTTCAGATGAAGCTGCAAGATTCAACTGGTTTCTCTGGGTACAAGCTTAATTTTTTCAAAACCCAAACTCTGTTAAACTTTACACCAGAGGCTCTCATGCCGGGGGCAACCACAACAGTGGGAGTTAAACTTTGTCCAGTGGTCACTAATATTATTAAACTGAACTATGCACCTTTGTTAATATCAGTCACAACTAAGATGTAATTCTGGAATAAGCTCCCACTTAATATTATAGGCTGGATTAAAATTATTAAAATGAATATATTTCCAAAATGTCTTTACTTATTGCAAATCCTTTAAGAGTCCTTGAATGCTTTCTTAAGTGCCTGGAGGGAGCCATTGAAAGTTTCATATGGGGTTACAGGCGTGCAAGACGCACCATTATTCTTATGAAGCTGCCATATAACAAAGGAGAGCTTCAACTTCCATAATCTGTTTTGTTTTTGGGTGGCAGTCACTGGTCATCTACAGAGTTTATTAATTCCAGCTGATCGAGATCCATAATTTTTTGGTTACCAGCAATCTCTCAGATTGGAGTTTAAGCTGTTTTGTTTACAGGCTGGGGGACCTCAGCTATTTCTGAGGGTACGCTTTAAGATAACCTTATTACTATAAATCGACCAGGAAACCCTCGATTAGCTTGTTGTACTAAGGCTTACATCAATATATTTTGGGTGATACCACCTTGTTAGCTACTAAATTGAGTTGTCTTTGAATTTGGAGGTCCCCATCTCAGAGATTCAGAGCTCATTAGACTTGATTGAGCTGTACACTCTACTAATTTAAAATTGCAACAATTCCAGACAATTTGTCTTCTGTATTATACCCCGGATAAAATATCTCAATGGGGAGTGAATTCTACCTCAGATGAGACTAAATGTCCCAAATGTAAACTTCCAGCAGCAGATGTGAACATATGTTTGTGTTATGCCCTGCCTGACAAGAATTCTGGGCTAGGGTAACCAAGTTTATGTCAGACAGTCTGCGCCCTCGAGTCTCACTATCTTCTAAGTAGGTAAGTTGGGTGTTAAGTCGGACTACGACGGTGGCATACAGGTCTTAGTTACAATAATGTTAGTTTTTGCCCGGCTTTCCATAGCAATGGACCTCATGACAACCAGAGCACTTATGAACTGCTGAAGCAAAGCAGATAGTAATAAGAACAAGTCCAAGGTAGACATTTTAACATATCTAAATTAATTTATTTGAATTTAGCTAAGTCATCAATAAGCAGAATCTTAAGTTCACATGGTCTGGGTGCAAAGGTGACACCGGCTTAATATTTCTATTGATTTGTCCCTACAGTGATAGGACAGTGACAATTAGGCAGGATTGACTGTGGAAATGTCCTTTGAGTTGCATTCGGAGTTATCACCAATCACTGGCAAGTAACCCTTACAAAAACATCTTCCCATCATCAGTTCCTCAGTTGGAATTAGAATAGAGGATAACAAACCTGTTTCTGTAGCTTCCTTGAGGAGGGTTGAGTAGTGGAGCTGCTCTCACTTGTATTCCAGCTCAGACACTCTGCTAGAGGGCAGGACCAGCTAGCCTTCTTTAGTCACTGGGGTTAAAGGCAGCAGTAAGGCATCTTGGAAACAGGCCAACAGACGAGTGGGACTGGAATACATGCCTTGACAGAAGAAAGCAAATGATGGGACATAAAAGTGTCCCTCAGCAGTTTCGTATCTATAGGAGTTTGATTGGTGGGAAATCTGAGGGTTGCACAAGACTGTTGAAATCAAGTTTATGGCTAGTGGAACACAGACTCACCACGTGGTAGTCCCTTTTTCAGGTGAGTTAGCACATACATTTAACACCTGCTCTAACAGGTGGAAAATGTTTACAGGGACTTGTGTGGGGCTGGGATGGAAGGAGTCGGTGGAAAAGGAAGGGAAGAAAAGAGACTAAACTTAGCAGAGGATGTATGGTCCCTCCTTTATAAAGAAAAATATCAGCATGGTGTATGGGACAGGGGTTGGCTACTGTTGCACACAAACCTTCACATGGTTTTACCACATGGTAACATTTTGTCTGGTGTTCCTGGGTGTTGGTGTTGGAACAGAAGGTCAGTCATAACCAGACAGAAGGGAATTCATAGAGTAATTGTGTTCCACCTCATACGTAATCAAGGCCTAAGTATGACTTCGTTTTTTTCTGTTCTAGTAGGCGTTTGCTGCCTTTTTGGTTTTTGGTTTATTTGAATATGTTTCTACATGAGTAACGGTGGTGAGACAAATGAGTTGGACAATGAAACACTTGTCCTCCAGTTTCAGTTGCTAAATATCACTGAACTGACCAGCTCTATCCCCTGTGTGCTGTGTGTGATAATTGCTTTTCATTGGTCATTTGTAGTTTTTTAAGTCTCACATGCAGAGTTAATTGTTGATTATTTTATAGGAGTAATCAGCCGGCCTGTCTATTAAGCTCTTACTATGTGTTTTTCACTCTGTGTCTGTCTAGTCTGCTATCTGAGTACAGCCACAAGTCTTTCAATTTTTTGTGCCCTAATCTCCGATCTAGCGCTTGGTGTCATACTCTGTTCATAATAAAGCAAGCCACAAGATTGCACCACATGCCATACAATGATCATAAATATGAATTTCATGAAATATGTTAAATGTGGCAATCCAAAAAATCTAAAAACTGAATAACTACGTCCATGTAATGCACACCTTTATCGTTAAAACTGTAGACAAATATATATTTTTGCATGTATTCACTGTTTTTTATAGGACTGAATTTCCTAGAATAATTAGACAGTGAGACAGGGAAACACTAAACAGTTCCCTTGCATAGGCTGTGGACCCAAAGTATGTACTGGATGAAGATTGGCTTATCTTCTGACATCGATGTTTTTTTTTACATAAAATTGCAAACATTTTAAGATTTTTATATTTCCAAGATCTGGTTTTGACCATTCATGAGCCATTTTGTTTCTTCATTGAAATATCTCCTTTTTATCAAATGGTATTGAAGATTTACTTCTTTGTTTCTTGACTTTCTTTAGCATTCTAGGTTCTTACTCTTGTTGCTAGGAGCATTAGAATGTCAGCACAAGAGTAATATCAGCTGAAGGATAACTTTCTTTGTGCATGGACTGTCCCTGTGGATGGGATCTTTACTCTTGTTAATAAACTACAGTGTTTGGAAATATCTACCTACACAGAGTTGATTCTTACATTTGGCGACAGAGGATGATCGGATACACTTGGAAGTTTCTGTAAGAGCCATATTAAGAGGATCTCAACACTAAAAACTGTTCATATCTTGCAGCAGAATTGAAGATTTTCTACTGCAATTATCTAAAGTTTCTCTTCATTTGCTGTTGGATTACTCTGCTATTGGATTGAAGAATATTAAGGTACTGTGTCTAATTTTTCAACAACTCTGTGTTTATCCATACTAATATAATAAAGAGAGAGCCCAAACGTTTGAGGCGGGAAATCTCAGGAACCACAGCACCAATCACAACACCCAATACAGCGTTGAAAAGGGCAGTTGCAGCAGAAGGACATAGGCTATGCAGACGCCCACCATATAGATTTAAAAGGTAAAATAACCGTGCCAGCAAAGTAGTCCCTTATGGGCGTGTCTGCGTTGTGCTGTGGGTGTGTGCTGGGGGCGTGACAAACGCTGGGTGCGTGTGGTACGTTCCGCCCTTCATGCCATTTCTCATATTGTTTGCTAATCCCACCCTGCTCCCTTTAAATACCCCTGCACCCAATAATCATAACCCACCCTTACTTCTAAAAATACCCCAACACCCTTAAACACTAACCCATCTTAACCCTATAAATATACCCTGTACCCCAAATCCCAAACCTATCGCTAAACCCTAAAAATACCCCTGTACCCCAAAACCCAAACCTAGACCTGAACCTTATAAATAACCCTGTACCTCAAAACTCAAACCTACCCCTGAACCCTAAAAATACCCCTGTACCCCAAAACCCAAACCTAGCCCTGAACCCTAAAAATATCACTGCACCCCAAAACCCAAACCTACCCCTGAACCCTAAAATACCCCTGTACCCCAAAACCCAAAACTAGCCCTGAACCCTTAAAATTCACCTGTACCCCAAAACCCAAACCTACCCCTGAACCCTAAAAATACCCCTGTACCCCAAAACCGAAGCCTAGCTCTGAACCCTTAAAATACCCCTGTACCCCAAAACCCAAACCTACCCCTGAACCCTAAAAATACCCCCATACCCCAAAACCCAAACCTAGCCCTGAACCCTAAAAATACCCCTGTACTCCAAAACCCATACCTTTCCCTAAACTCTAAAACTACCCCTGTACCCCATAACCCAAAACTATATCTGAACCCTTAAAATACCCAAACACCCCAAAACATATACCTCAGTACCCCAAAACATATACACTACTCAACGCGCACTCTTAAGTGCATCAGCAGTGCATGTGAATCGGAGCGTTTCACAGGCCTGTCACAGATAAGAAATGCTATCTAAACGAAATCCTGCAAAACAATATACTACTGGCCGGCAGCAATTCATACCGGACAACGTCGGGACGGGCTGCTAGTTATTCTATATAATTTTCAGAATGCTCTTGGTTTAAAAGTACGTAGTTACTGCTTGGTGAATAATTCCATACTTAAAAACACAGCACTTCTCGTTATTTCCTGCTGGTTTTTAGGACACTACTATTTCATATAAATAGTGGCACCGGTACTTCAGGAGGAAAAGTTATCTTTTGAACACAAGACTCTGTTTACCTTTGAATGGGTCGTTGATGATCTGCTTTGGTGACCCCTCGCGCCCCGACATTCTCTGATGCTCTTCCCAGTATAATTGATGTCAACTAGAGCATGACGCATCCACGTTCATCGTAGAGCATCATTTGGCAGTGGCAGCCATATTGGATGTTCTGGTAGTTTTCTATCTATACACCAGTTATTCTATGACGTTGTACGTCTTGCATGTTTTGGCGGCCATATTGGATTTCACTTCAGCGAGTTTCACCAGATTATACCCATTAGCTGCGTGTCACCTCTGTGATACGCAAACAGTTTTAAAGCATCAACATTTTCAAGACTTCACCGGACTACACCCATAGGCAGCATATTACCTCTGTGATACACACACAACTTCAAAGCCTCCATATTTTACAGTGACAAGTACAATTTTACTGCGTGTCATTTCTGTGATGTGCACACAGTTTGTAAAGGATCAATATCAACAGTGACGTGCACACTTTCGCTGCGTGTCATTTCTGTAACACGCACACAGTTGAAGAGCATATATACCAACAGTGATATGCACACTCTTTCTGAGTGCCATTTATATATATATACTTTCAATACATGTTATTTCTGTGACATACACACAGTTTAAAGGTGTTTTTTACTACAGTGATATACACACTTTTTGTGGAAGATTTATAACTCCACTGTGACAAGGATTATGTTCTTCAACAGCATGTAATTACTGTGGTGCACATATATTCAAACTATATTACTTATTTTTGACCATCTGTGATGTCCAGACTTGTTCTTCAACTCTTCCTCCAGCGTTTAGTGACACACTCTCAGTAAGTAAAAGTGTGTTTTGGAGGATATTGCAATAATTGCCATATTTCTTTTACCTGCATTACCTTAAGAAGTACGGATTTGAGCTACTAAAATTATTTTCTTCATTAACGGGAACAGTGTCACAGAGCAGTATTGTGTAACCTGTTAAAATGTAGCTATATTCTGTAAACATTATTTACATTTAATATTTTATACTGTTTTTACATGTATTCGTTTATTAATATTTAGATTACAGTAATGACATTTTCATAATTCACCCAAAATGCAAAGTGTACCTGCTCCTCCATTTTTTCTCTCTAGCCCTGGAGACTCACCGATAAAGTGGCTAAAATGGAGTGAAGTTTTTGAGAGATATGCAAGGGTTTGCGGCTCTTTTTTGAGCGCTGAGAGAAAAACAGCCTTGTTGTTGCATTACCTAGGATCCAAGGGACAGGAAGTATTCGATCATCTCCCTGAGATTCAAGAACCTGATCCTAACGAGTTTGAAATATGTACAGCTAAATTGGGCAAACATTATTTACCAAAAGTAAGTACCATCCTCGAGAGATATAATTTTGGTTATAGATCTCAACTTGTAGATGAATCCATTGAAAACGATATTACTGCTTTAAGGAAACTTGTGTCTTCATGTACATTTGGCTCTACTGTAGACAAGCGTATTAGAGACCAATTCATGCTTGGTGGTAATATTGAACGTGTTAGGGAAGAGTTGTGGCAAAAAGATGAACTATCACTAGAGGAGGTTTTAGTCATTGCTAAAAGGATTGAACACTCTCTTAAGTGTGTTGAGGTGATTAAAAAGAATGGCGATAAGAAAGAAAAAGATTCTATTCAATTATTTAAGCAGTTTCAAAATGTAACTAAACAACCTGATCAAAAGAAATTAGATTCAGAGACAAACAAGACATTTTTCTCTTTTCAACCCAAATGCTTTCGCTGTGCCAAATTGGGTCATTTAATAAATGATAGGTCATGTCCAGGTTGGAAAGCCATTTGCTTAATTGTAAAAAGAAAGGTCATGTTACTACTGCATGCAGAGTCAAATCACATAAAACACATAAAGGAAAGGTGAATTAAATTTATGATGATGGTGAAAGTTTTGATGATGCTGATCAAAATTTCGACTGCGGACAAATTCTTTACAAGTCAATAATAGTGAGAGTAGTAAAAATAGTCCTATTGATGAAGTTTTGGTGCAAGGGGAAGGTACTTCTCTTTTATTTGACTCTGGTGCTAAAATCACCATTGTGTCAAAGCAGTTCTATTTAAAGAACCTACAGCATCCTATAGTGATCTGTTCTCCTGACGTAACTCTACGTGCTTATGGTGGTGAACCAATTAAACTTTTAGGTTGTTTTTGTGGTTCCATATAATACAAAGACAGGATTATTCATGCTAAGATTTATATTTCTCAGAAAGGAGACAGCATACTTAGCTAGTTTCATCAGAGAGATTTAGGAGTGATTTTAGATCCAAACACTACACCACCCATCACGTTAAAGGAAACCTTTAGTATGCATTTGATCTCTTCAGTAGAAGATAACTAATCTGGAGACTTTTTGCAGATGGTAAAATCGAAGTATCCTCAAGTTTTTTGTGAAACTTTGGGTGGTTGAAAGGATTATGTCCATCATTTTTGATTATGTAAAGGTGAAAGACCTGTATGTAGTAAAGTACGCAGTATTCCTGTTGCCGTGCGAGAACAAGTTTCGGCTGAATTGGAGCGTTTGAAAGCTGAAGGTATAATTGAGGAAGTTGATGCGATTCCTTGGCTTGCTCCGGTTGTTGCTGCAAAGAAAGCTGATGGATCTTTGCGTCTCTGTGTAGGCGTGAGAGGATTAAATAAAAATGTTGTGGTGGATCGCTATACTCTGCCTAAGATTGCAGATGTTTTGGTGCTTCTTCAGGGTGCTGACATTTTTAGTACCATAGATTTAAAATCTGCTTATCATTAGGTTATGTTGAGTGAAGATTCAAAGGACCTTACGGCATTTGTGACACCATTTGGTATGTTTCATTTTGTTAAGCTGCCATTTGGTCTTCTGTCAGCTGCCTCTGTGTTTCACAGGGTTCTATAAAGAGTTTTAAAGAATCTCAGTGGTGTAAGGGTGTATCAAGATGGATATATTGATATACGGGCGAGACAATAAAGAACATGATGAACGAGTTATGCATGTTCTAGACAAACTCAGACAACACAATCTCACGGTCAAGATTGAGAGGTGTGAGTTTAGGAGGAATTTAATTGAATATTTGGGGCACACCATCTCTGTGAGTGGTGCCATGCCTAAGGCAGATTTGGTTAATACCATTTGTAAATTACACTCACTTCTGATCAAAGAGGAATTAATGAGTTTTTTAGGGATGGCGGAATATTACAATAAGTTTGTGCAGGGTTTCACTTCTCATTGTGTTAAGATGAGATCCCTGTTGCATAAGGTTTGTGAATTTGTGTGGGACCAAGAGTGTGAAGATGAGTTTTGCAATCTTAAAGAGAAATTTAGTGTAGCTCCCAAGCTGAGTTGTTTTGACCCAAAAAGAAAATCATTTTTGTTGACAGATGCCAGTATGAAGGGTTTTGTTGCCGTTCTGTACCAATACAATGGTGATCGTGATGATGTGATTTTGTTCTTGTTACAGAGTCTCAGAGGAGCTGAATTATGATATTCGGTCATTGAGAGAGAGGCCCTTGCTGTTTTTTGGTCTGTTAAAAAGCTTAAAAATTTGTTGTGGGAAATGTGTTTGAGGTCAGAACTGACACAAACCATTGTGTGAGATTTTCAAGAAAAAGGGCATTGATGCTGCGTCAAGTAGGATTACTAAATGGGTTGTAGGTGGTCAAGACTATGATTTCCAGATCAAGTACTTACCTAGTGTGGACAACAAGGTTGCTGATACTTTGTCACGTTTGGTTAACTCCAGTGAAGAAGTTTCACTTGATGATTCCATTCAGGTTGAGAATGATGATGATTTGGTGTGCAGCATGGAGGGTGATAGTGTCTCTAAAGAAAAGTGGTTGGAAGCTTTAAATGCAGATGATGATTTGATTACAGTTTTAGAATGAGTGAGGCTTGGCAGAAAGGCCAAAGCTAAGGATGATATTAAATTAGAGAAATTTTGGCATTTCAGGGATGAACTCTCTGATCATGGTGGCTTATTGGTGAGGGGCTTGAGGTTAGTTCCTCCCTTACAGCCTGATTCATTAAAGACCCGTTTTGCGAGTCTTTAATAGCGATTCATAAGGAATCGCTATTACAGGCTCACAAAACGGGATTCATGTAGGATTCGGAAAAAAAAAGCGATTCCTACATATTCCTTATTTGCGATTAGCAAATTGCTAATCGCAAATAAGGAATAAGTCCCCATTCATTCCTATGGGCCAAAAGGCCATTAGGAATGAATGGGGAGTATTCCTTATTTGCGATTAGCAATTAGCTAATCGCAAATAAGATAGCGATTTAAAGGGTGCCAGGGGTGTCCAAAGGACACCCTGTAGCACCCCTTAAATGCAAATGTAAACAGGTGTTGCGCACACACATGTCCAAAGGACATGTGTGTGTGCAACATGCAACTTAGAAAAATGCTTTTAAAAGCATTTTTCTAAGTTTTCGCTATTTACCACGAGGTTTGACCTCGCGGTAAATAGCGGGCTGAAATTGCGAATTCGCAATTGTAAAATGGATGATGAATTGCATTTAAGGAATCTCAAATAGAGATTCCTTAAATGTAATTCCTCGCAAAATAGCGAAATCGCTATTACCGATTTTTGTATTTGGGATGATGAATCCCAAATGCAAAAATTGCGCTCGCAAAGGGCCAGATTCTGAGAATCTGGCCCTTTGCGAGCGCAATTCACCTTCATGAATCAGGCTGCTAGTTCTCAGGAATACTCTACTGGAATTAGCTCATGCTGGACATCAGGGAATGACAAAAACCAAAGAGAGATTGAGGTTGTCATATTGGTGGCCTGGGATGGATTTGCAGGTGGAGCGCTGTATCAGAGATTGTGTACAGTGTGCATTAAGTGAGAGAGTGGCAAAACAAAAGGTTCAACCCATGGTGATTCGTGATCGCTCTGAAGGTCCATGGAATGAAGTAGCATTAGATATTATTGGTCCTGTATGTTCAAATGGCTCTGAATGGTATGTGATTGTTCTGATTGATCTCTTTTCAAGATGGCCTGAAATTAATGTCACACGTAGCATAGAAACTAAACATGTGATTACATTTATAAAAAGTCTCAAAGCCAGGAAAGGCATTCCTGTCTGCATTTTAACTGATAATGGAGTACAATTTGTGTCAAAGGAGATGCAAGAGTTTCTTTGTAAGCATGGGATTAAGCACAAGAAGTGTGCGTTATATCATTCAGAAACAAACTGAATGGTTGAGCGCTTCTTAAAAGAAACAATTGAAATGGCAAGATCTGCTGTGTTAGATTGGCGTGATGAGACTCAAAAGAAAGTTGAAGTCTTAAGGGTTCCTCCTCATGCTAACACAAAAAAAAACATTTGAATAATTTAGAGAAAGCGTTCTAACACACTTGTGACACCAGCATGGGTGAATGAATTTCAAAATTCTCAGGATGTGAGTGGTGATGAGCACAGTTGGAAAATTTCAGAATCACTAAAAATTAAAGCTCGCAAGGAACTGTACGACCAGAGGAAAAATGTGATGAAGACCATTGTAAAGGTGGGAGATTGGGTTTTAGGTAAAAATCCTTGCAAAAGAGCTAATTCTTCTACCTTTCTAAAACCTTTGCAAGTAATCAAAGTTTTTAAAAATGCAGTCAAACTTGTTGATCACCGCATATGGAATTTGAATAGAGTGATGGTTGTGAGAGATGATCTTGTGCCATTTCATCCTCTAAATGAAAAACCTAAGGGTTTGTGCAAAAGTTCAAATAGTAGTGGAAGTTCTAATGGATGCTCAAAGAATTAAAAAATGTCTAAAAAATTGATCCACACCTCTTCTGAAACCACAAAAGGTGTGGTTAGAGCCTCAGGTGTAATGCGAAAATCTTCAACAGTCTCTATCATACCCAAATATTTGAAAGATTTTGTACTGTAATTTATTGTGTTGTTTTAAACTTGTTTCACTTGTTTTATGTGTTATATAGGAGGGGGATGTGTATCATTCTAGGTTCTTACTCTTTTTGCTAGGAGCTTTAGAATGTCAGCACAAGAGTAAGATCAGTTGAAGGATAACTATCTTTGTGCATGGACTTTTCCTGTGGCTAGGATCCTTACTCTTATTAATAAACTACAGTGTTTGGAAATATCTACCTGCGCAGAGTTGATTCTTACACTTTCATATTGTTTTGGTGCAGTGTATTTTTTGTATTTTTCTGCTGGAATTCCTGCTGCTTTGCACAATCATGACTAGGGCTCAAATCCAGGTTTTCTTAGTGAAAGCATGCTTTATTTATGAAACCACTCCCTGGGAGTGCTGCCAATGTAAAAAGGAGTATGTTCCTGAAGACTATGCTGTAAACACACGTAATAGAGATACAGTTCCACATCCACCCCTTGAAAATGTATTTTAGATGGCATTAAATTAGCCAGGATGTGCAACTAAACACACACAACCCATCAAGAACAACTAACTTAAAGCATTCGGTATAAAGCCTCTGAAAGAACTAGCCTCTAGAAGGTCAAGACTCTAAAGAAAATGCTAATTATTACAAATACACCACTGTCCTGATATGGGAGGGACAACTCTAAGTACAGAGACATATGCTGAAGTTTCAGTCCTCTAATGGGACATAAAGAGGCATAGCCAGTAGAGGAAGACTTCTCTATCACTAAAAGCAGTTATGGCAGTCTTTAGCAACTGCAAACATCCGTGAAACATTCTACCATGACATAGCTTTACAAGTCTATAACACACAGCACAATACAAAAGATGCTTATTACCACTATGGGGATGAAAGATGATCTTGTTTGCCCCTGACAACATTATCAGTGATGGTGCAGCAGGTGACACATATACCATTCAAAGATTAAGACAGGAGGCAGTTGACAAGCCTTTTGGATTCATCGAGGAAAACATATCTCTTTTTGTTGCATTGGTCTCTGATAATGTTTAGTTCTGTGATGACATGTGATCAGGTATTGTGGTGTACTGTTTGTTATTCTAGCATGTTTACTCCATGTTCATGCAGAGCAACTAAAGTAAGTTTACCCAGATGGGACAGAATTGGTTTCATTTCCACTAGCTTTTGATGAGCTGTGGAATGGCATAGAGGACATTTTACATTTTGATCAATGTGCAAGCAAGAACACCAGTAAATAGAACATTGCAACAGTTCAATGTCTGAGAAGACTACAGCTGAACGGTGGTTCTGAAGACTTGTTTCAAGATCTAAGGATTAATGTCTGATAGCAGTGAATGTTGAATATATTTTCTTGGATTTGCCCTGGTTTAATGTAATTGTTGTTGAGGAAAAATTTGTAGTAGGGGTGGGTAACCCAATATACCCTTGCGGGCTTGGGCAGTGAAATTGTTTCAAGAAAAAGATTGCCAGCAAGGGGTTTGTTTGTTGGTCTAAGTTAGACAGTATAGCGCAGTCTGTATTAATTAGACTTAGCAGCTGAATGAAACAGCAACTGTTCAAAATATTACGAATCTGTCAGCCAAATACTATAGAAACTACCACACTAGCCCCATAGAGATGCAGTGATTTGAACAGATTCAACAACAAACTTGTGTTTTCTGGCAGTGAATGAAAAATGAAACACAAGAGTACAAGTAAAGCAACACGAAAAGATTAATTTTTTTGGAAAAATTATTATTTTTTATATTGAAATAAATCATCAACGAAAATCAAGGGTGTACAGTTGTAAACAATTGCATGTGTTTCTTGAGTAAATGGAGATGAAAAAAACAATCCATAAATACAAAAGAAAACAATCCAGTCAGGAATACACTAAATTAAATTGACTTCTTTCCAAGATGGTGAATAGAAAGCCAGATGTAAAAAAGGAAGAGAGACTTGGATTGAAGAGTCGACGTTTCGGTCTCAGTGGAGTAATCCAGAGACCATCATCAGGACAAGAGGAAAATGCAATAAGGATGACCCTTATTTCATTAATAAAACAAAGCTGTAGATGGACTCACGCATAGTTTAATAATTAGTTGCCTTAGGGAAGCTATTAAGTCTGCCCCGAAGTGATATCCAAATATCCAGGCCGAAAAATGTTAAATCTTTAGGGAACCTGTGGTATCAATCTCAGGGTCCGCGATTGTTCTGGAGCGAGTAACTCGCGTGAAGCGTCTCCTCTGTATCGAATCAAAGGGAGCTGTGCACCACACTGTTTTCTTTATTCTTTATTTTTCAAAATCTCAAAATAAAAAAGAAAAGCCTTCCTTCATCATGCGAGTCCTCTCCCATCACCAAGGTTTTCCTAGCAGTGATGTGAAATGAAAACTGACCTTCAATTTTTCTCATCTAAATTAGGGTTGAGGAATTTTAAGTCTGCTTCCCATGGTCTTACTCCATAAGCCCATCGGAGGGGTTTAATCACAGTGGAGAGACAGTGGTCTACGCCATGATTAAACCTAAGGTCATCCACTAATAAATGTGACAGGAAGACCATAGGTTTTGTGGTAGAGAGATTCTATCTCTGTTGCAATGAAGCATCTATACTAGCAAGAAATATATCGGCTCTATGTCTTCTAACCATTTTTGTCATCAATCACACTTCAAGTTAGGGGAGTGGCCAAGAGGTTAAAGACAAGCCTGCCTGTTGACAGCGGGGTCCCGCCATTCTAAATCAAGGGCTTATGGGTAGTTGTACAATACGGCAAAGTGAAAGTGCTTCAAAAGGAGATGGATATGCTGTGAAAACAATTGTTAGGATTGGTCATTACCACTTCTCCAATATCAAGCTAGTGCACAGGATAAATCTGGCACCACTAGCACACCTCAGAACATTTCTGCCCCTGGGAAGACTTTGTCTGAGGAGTAACACCCTCTTGAAAGAAGAATCCTGGCTTCTGGCTACTGATAATCACACAAGGACTCAATGGCATCTGAATACTGCTGGCACACATCGACTTGAACTACTTTCCAAAGGTTAAGTAGTTGGCCTCCTGTTTACCTGCTTCAGGGCCATAGAAAGCAGAAGGGCTCTAGACTCCAAGATGGTAAAATTGTTTAAAGAGGGCGATACACTGTAGGCTGTGTGATTGGAAGAATTAGTCTGCTCTGAGGTGATTGGGGCTGGAGAATCATCAGAAGAAGTTTTCCCAGTAGTTGAAGACTAATTCTGATTGTAAAACCAGTGAATAGGTGTATCTGACCTCCTCCCCATTGCAGCTGACGTAAAACTGTTGTTTTTCTATAGTGCATGATTTCTTAATAGGTACTTTTTGCATTCAAAGTTTAGAAATGCATATGTCTGGTTCCCTTTAAACTATTTTAATGTATTTGTGGTCATTAAATGTTTCACTATGTTTCCAATTTGATTTTGGAATTTTATTGTGCCAGGATCCTTGTTTGAATTCGGGGTCTGTAGTTGGCACAGGTAGGTACTTGTGACAAATAGGGACCCTGGCCTCTAGTCAGGGTAAGGGGGATACACTCTTTAGATAACCCCTGCTCACTCCCTTGGTAGCTTGTCACGAGCAGACAGGTTTATCAAAGGCAATGTGTAAAGTATTTTTACCAACACTCACAGTAACATTGTGAAAACACCACAAATGGACTCCACACCAGTTTAGAAAAATAGAAATTTTTAATCTAAACTAAACAAGACCAAAACAACAAAAATCCTACATACACAGTTCAAGGATATGATTTCAAAAGAGTTCTTAAGGTTGCGTTAAAATAATCTACAGTTGCGTCACGTTTTAGCCAAAAGTACCTTTAGATGCGACAAAAGTTCCAAGGGAAAGCTGCAGCATTGAAAAACAAGCAATGAGTCACTCCTGAGACCCTGGGGAGGCAATGCAACAACCCTGCTGGACGCAACGGGCGTGTTGCGGTATCTACGGTCTGTATGGGGAGGGATGCGATACCTTGTATGGAGTCCGGTGCGCAGGTTTTGTAGGAAGCGTCTCGCAAAGGTAGGTGTGACAATCTTCGGGACGACGATGATCTCAGGTGCGGCGGTGATGTGCAGCGCAGCGTCGATCCCCTCTCGCGGCCCCTCGATGTGATGGCTCTGCGACGACTCTTGCAGCGACGTGATGCGGTCCGCAAGCAAGCGGTGCGACGATTTCACCCAGTGACCATAGGCTCTTCGGCGATACTCGCAGCGATGGTACTCTTCCTGCACAGGAGCGATGCATTCCACAAGCGAAGGATGCGTTGGTTCTTGCAGTGGCAACAGGCGCTGCGACGATCTCGATCTTCGCGGTGGCGGGAATTTCCTCGCTCTGACAGGGATGCGCTCCGCAAGCGAGCGATGCCTGAAACTTTGCAGATTTTCTTTTTTTCTTCTTATCCAGCTTCCCAACAACAGGTATAACTTCCAGAGGCACCACAACTGGCCCAAGCACTCTAGGAAGGACAGAACTCTCTCAGTAGCGTTCAGGGCAAAGCTAGGGGTGCAGTTCCTTTTGTTCCTGAGACTTCTTAACAGGGAGCCAGCTCTACTCAGGCCCTTGGAGATCTCTTCGAGCAAGGGGACAGAGCGCAAAGCAACGTCCTTCCCCTCTCCTTGGCAGCAAAGCAACTGCAGGTCAGCCCACAAACACACAGCAGGATAGTCCTTCCTATTCAGTCTTTCAGCTTTCTCCTTGGCAGAGGTTCCTTCTTGATTCCAGGATGATCTAACTTTCTGTAGTCTGGGGTACTATACTTATACCCCTAAATGTTTTGTTCCCTTTGTACAGGAGGGCTCTGAGCCTGGTATGAACCAGTTCTGGGTGTTCCTTGAGCACTTTGTTTTCCTGGCTTCTCCTCTCCTTTCAGAGAGAGGGGCAGGGTCGTCAGCCGCCCAGCAGGAGGTGGAGCCAGCCAGGTCCAGGTGCTACCTCCTCCCACCACTACAGATGCAGATGGAGCTATTCAGCCCAGGGATGGTTCACTCAGCCTCTGGGAGCCACCCAGCCCCTGCCACTCACAAACCAGACAGTCAATTCACAAACAGGCCAAGGCACACAGAAAGGTCAGACAAGAGAACAGCCACTTTCTAAAAGTGCTGTTCTCAAACACAGGATTTAAAAAACACATTTCCTAAAATATGTATTATTAAATTCTAAGTTCAGGGATACCAGACTTGTATGTCACATCTTGCTCCTATGGGAAGATATGAAGGTAACCACTGTACACAGCATTCCCCATGATAGCCTATGGGCAAGATAGCCTTACAATAGTGAAAAACGAAAATGGCTGTAATTCACTATCAGAGCATGTCACCTGCACTAGTACATGCTCTACCTTTCACATACACTGCACCCTGCCCTGGGGTACCTTGGGCCTTCCATAGGGGTGTCTAATGTGTACAGAAAGGGAAGGGTTAGGCCTGGTCAGTGGGGACACCGGCCAGGTTGACATGGCAGTCCACAGACTGAACACAGGTGCTGCGTTGGTAGGCCTGAGACACTACTTGAGGGCGACTCATGTGGATGGCGCAATCAGTGCTGCAGGCCCACTAGTAGTATTTGAATCACCAGCCCTGGCACACTCAGGGACTTCTTGGTAATACAAATATACCAATCATGGATAACCAATTACAATAACAATTTACTCAGGGAGCACTTGCACTTTGACACTGATCAGCAGTGGCAAAGTGCTCAAAGCATCTAAACCAGCAAAAACGAAATCCATCACAGCATCAAAAATACAGGAGGTAGAGGCAAAGAGTCTGGGGAAACCACGCCAAAGATGCCAAGTTTAACAATCCTTTACTTTAAAATGGTTGATACTGCTTGAACTTGACAAGCATTTCTGGGGATAACCTGCTACTTGTGTCATAACTACCTGCGATTAATCAGAGATGTTCTAAGAACTGCATTTTCCATCCGGAGATGGTTTATTGTGTTAGTAGGAGTGGTCCCACTCACAAATTATTTACAACATTTCTGACAGGGGTAGACAGACTGTGGTTGTTGATTCCTTTATGGGAGATAAGGGATAAGGAAGTGACCTTAAGCTTTTACCCTTTTCATTATTGGTTGTTTTTGCCCTTTACTGGACTTTTTGAACAGGTCACCTAGGAACATAATTTGTTACCCTAGAGCAGTTACCCAAAGGACTGTTTTTCATCCTGGCTCTGATAAATATGCTTGTATTTAACATCTATACTTTTATATGTAGCGGTGGAAGCGTTTGATTTGTCTTATGAGGATATGGTTGAGATTTGTTTGGCTCATTGGGCCTATTCCCAAATATAAATACACATACATATATTAAATTGTGTAAATTTACTATTATGTAACTATATTCTTTACATTTTTATTGCTATTCACCATTTCAAATGTCGATTTACACCTAAACTGTAGACTTATCTGTTTTGATCCCCACAAATCAAATGGCGGAGCCTCCTACCACAGGGATTATGACTGTCAAGTTATTACAACTAACTTTGTACATGTAGGTGGAGATTTTCACCACTGCAGTTGAAATCTCCTTATGGGAAAGTAAAGGGAAAATGCATAAAGATTTAAATATTAAAAATGTTTTATTTAAAATATAAATGTAAATTAATTTTAAATATTTATTTCTGAAATAGAACTAATAAAATTAAATATTTTAGTATATTAACACATCTACCAAAATGTATATTATCTAACTGATTTATACCAATATATTAATTGAATTGATAAATAACTGTTTAAGCAATTTAAAAAAAACATTATTCACTAACATTTTTATTTTTATTTAATGAGTAGCAAGTGTTTTTAAAAAAGGGGTTTAATTAGTTTCAATTATTTTTTAGTTCTTTAATGAAAGTTCAATCATATTAATTTTGTAATGAGTTTTTTTTTACATTTAAGCAATTAGCTAAGATTTATATACAATTTTTAACATTAACAATATATGAAAATGATTTAAGTGATTAAATAATTTTATCACATTAACACTAGTTTTATGAGGTGTCATTTATTTCCCTGTGTCCATCTTTTTCTATGGAAGTGTGTTGCAGTACTAGTGAGTGGCCATGTACGGTGCATGACTTACTCTAAGGCAGGCCTGAAGTATATATTCACCTGCTTTGACACTTTTATTGCTGTAGTAAGTTTAAATATGTAGTTTGTGAATAGCAGTGGTCTTACTCATTTGTGGGTGTATGTGTTTGGCGATCCTCCCTAGACCCTTCCTTACATTTTCCTAAACCCCTCCCATTTAGGAGTTGATATTCCTCATTTTGCAACAACTCCTGCTTGTCCCCCCAATATTTACTACTAAAGCCTATACCTGCGCGTGTGGAGATCTCTGCCATGGTGGCTGTGATCTCCCCACTCAAAAAATGAGAGAGGTCTCCAGCTGTAGGTTTGTGAATAGCATTTTATAGTGTGTGATTAGTACTACTGTAGTGCTATATTACCTGTTACGAAATTGATTTGGGAATAGACCCTGCAATGTTCATTTCAGGTGATGGCTAACAGTCCAGGCATTTAAAAGGGATGTCTCAAACTAGAGCACCCTAAAACATGAGCACAGCTATGCAGGAAAATCTTGTACCTGGCAGCCATCAGCATTTCTCGGACAGACAAAGGTAACGGTCTGCCTGAATGATTTCTTCTTCACAGTAAAGGAGTCTGCTGTCTCTACTTCCCCACACACTCCATGAATGCCAAATAGTGTTGCTCAGGAAGAGCAATTCAGCAGACCTCTGCTAAGAAGGCCATTGCTGCATATCTAAAAACATCTCTCTCTCCATCCTCACATACCTTACTGTCATATACTAAGTCCAAAACTCAGGAGTGACAGCAATAAACTTTGCCTGCTCTGGCGAGGCCATCCCTCAGATTCCATCAATCAATCAAGCAGGGTTCTGGGCAGGGGGGCGGGGTGGATCTGCGGTTTAGTCAAAGAGCCAGGTCTTGAGGTCCTTCCTGATTACGAGACGGTGATTGCCTGAGATGTTCCAGGTCTTTAAGTTGAGGTAGGAGAAGGATCTTTGGGATTGTAGTCAGGGCCAGTTGGGCGGAGTGGAGATGTATGGTGGGTGTGTGGAAGGAGAGGTGGCGGTTGAGGTATGCAGGTCCGGCATTGTGGAGGGCTTTGCAGGCATACATGAGGTGCTTGAAGGTAATTCTTTTATTGATCGGGAGCCAGTAGAGGTCTCTCAGGTGACCAATGATATGCCTGCAACAGATGATGCTCAGGGTGAGTCTGGCGGAGGCGTTCTGGATGTTCTGTAGTTTTTTTGGAGCGTTTTGGTGATACTGGCATAGAATGCATGGCAGTAGTCTAGTCGGATGCTGACTAGTGTATGGGTGACCATTTTCCTGGACTCGGTGGAGATCCACATGAATTTCACAATCGTCCTTAAGAAACACTCATTTGAAATGTACCCCTATATAAATGTACTAACAAAAGTAAGGAATATGGGAAACATGCTGTCCTGGAGCTGAGAAATGGTGGCTAAGACCCAGATTTAGTTTTTGGGTACCTGCAGTGTTAAATACGTGTCAACTAAAGTATGACTTAATGCTCTATATAGCAATATTATTATTTGGGCTTAAATAGGTTTCGAAGCGCTTAAAATGTTCCACAGATTCATGTGGAGTGAGGTTAGTACACGCTTCTGCAGAATCTTAAAAGCAAACAAGAAATTCCTCAAAGGAAACATTACTCGGCAAGCTTTAGAAAAGGTTTGAAGACAAAGAACATCAAGGAAAATAAAGGTCTTAGCAAATCTCCATTTTACGAGGCAAGCTATAAATACTATAGTTACGTCACGTGGTGTCTTTGCTAGGCAATCCCGATCATGACCTCATTACCTAGCTGTGCTAGAATTTTCTCGAGGTATCCAAAATCCTTTTGACGACCGCACCCTTCTGAAAATCAATCGCCCGAGAGTCTCCATGTTCTGAAAAGGAAAGGAATGAAACGATATTTGCGATTGACATTGATGTGAATACATTTTGACAGTCTGAATCTGGTAATTCCAGTTCAAACGCTACGTAATGAAAAAGATCCATCAGCGAGTGAAATTTGAACATTTATTAGTGAATGTGAGAAAACTCCTAAAACTAAAGATAAAAGGGGAAGAAAGTCAGAAGGCAACTGTTGAGTGAAAACAGCACGAGTTGGCAATTGTTCACAAGTGCTTTAATTGCTGAACTATTAACAAGAGCTAATGTGATACACAACAAAAATCTGGAAAATGCTGACAGAGAACAAATGGAATACGACAAATCAAGTAAATCACAGCAGAAGACATTAAGAAATATGGATATAGTTGTTATCTAAGATGAATAACAGAGTCGGAATAACATATGTGGTGTGTTTCTTTGCAATGTAAACAGTGGTGACAAATGAGACAGCACAACTGGGGAAACAAATTGTTTAATGTACTGAAAATAGAAGGGAGTAGATTACTGTGAGAACGTGCACACTTCTCTATTCATCTTGTTTCGTTTTTAATTCCCAGTCCCCTTTCCCCTTCATCACCACCCAATAGCACAACATCGTTTTCACTGCTTTGGTGGCTGAGGTTGGGAGAAGGAAGGATACCCTCATGTATCACTCCCGCTGGGTCGCAAAGCTACAGATCAGACCATTTAACTATGGATGCTAAAACCTTAACATGATCCTAGTATTACCATTTACAACAGACTTCTAACATCTTCTTGCGTTTTGTTTTAATAGAGTAGATCCAAACTCTGTTACAACCAAACTCTTGAACTCAGCATGGATGTGCACTCCTAGTCACCATATATACTACCAATGCACACAAACTCATTCAGGAATGTCAGTGCAGAGTCAGGTGACATGAAGGTTGTGTAAAATTACTCAAAGGAGAATGGTACAGATCTCACTCTTTAAGAACAGGAAAAAAGTGTGCCCTCAACTACGCATCAGAATGTTTTTTTGCCATCACAGTCTATCACTTTTGCACAAATATAATCCAAAGGGGCTTTTTCCTGATCTTTTTCTATGTGAATGCAGCATCAATAGAAGGAGGAAAAAATTAGGAGAAATAATTATATTTCTCCTCGTTACGCCTCTCCTGGGGAGGCGCATCTTTTTGGTCCATTCCCAAGGTCTTGTAAATCTAGCAATACGTCAAAAACCATGGGACTCCGAATCTGGCTTCTGATCCAACCCAAATGGTCAACAACAGCACTGTGACTGCCTAGATTGCTGCAACCAATGCCTCCTCGACTGAGATGAGATGGCAGCCCTTATCCTCCTCATCTTCTCGGTGGTCTTTAACACCATATCCCACCACACCCTCATCACAATACTCCACCACATCGGCATCCAGGGAAACCCCCTCCAATGGATTGCCTCCTTCCCCACTGGACTCACGCAGAGAATCTGCCTGCAGCCTTTTACCACGAGTCCAAGAATATCATTGGTGGTGTTCCAAGAGTCCCACCTTGTTCAATGCCTATATGATACCGCTGGCCAACATAGTCCACACCCACGGATTAAGCATCATCTCCTATGCTGACAACACCCCCTCATCCTCTCTCTCACGTAAAACCCTGCCACCACAACATCCAACTTCCAAAACGCCATGACCAATGCCACCAACTGGATGAGGTCCAACTGCTTGAAGCTGAACACAGGCAAGTAGGAAATCCTTATCTTCAGAGGAACACCTCACTGTGAGATGACGTCTGGTAGCCTACCAGTCCTGGACCCTGTCCCACCCCTACCGACCATGCCTAGAACCTCGACATCATCCTGGACAGCAGGCTCTGCAATGAAGTGCTAGGACAAAGCAGTATCCTCCTCCTGCTTCCACTTCCTCCGCATGCTCAGAAAGATCTTCAGGTGGATCCTTGCCAACACCAAGAAAACAATCCCCCAAGCCCCCGTCACCAGCCGACTTGACTACGAAAATGCACTCTATGCCAGTACCAGTACCCAGCTCTTTACGCAACTCCAGACCACTTGCACATGTACCCCATATCCCCTTAGTGGCAGTGGCGGTTGTCCCTTCTCCTAACTCACCGCCAAGTTCCGGACAATCCTCCACCTTCGAACCTCAAAATCACCTGCCAACTTCAGGAAGTAACTCAAGACCTGGCTCTGTGATTCAAGGGCCTATTGGACCTCATCGCCTGGATATCCACTGGGGTGATAAGTCAAGCTATATAAAAACTGCTTTATTTATTGATTGAGTTGCATGGGAACATCCACGCAATAACCTTGGAATTCCAACCCAGGGCAGAGCAACTCTAAGCAACTATTTGTGCTGCACTGCACTACTCCATATTTTTGGATCCAAGCAAAGTGGTTTTTCATGGCTTCAAAAATGTGACTTAAGGTTTGCAGATGTGGTGCATGAGCGAGTTTTATAGCCTTTTACCCATCATAGGCCCAGCCCACACTCTTGACTGCTGTGTGCATTGAACTAGGAAAAAAAATTGCTTTACTTAAAGCAGTGGTTCATATCTGTAAACCATGCAAGAGATATTCCCATCCCAACAGAAAGTTTATTTTCACTTCCAGACTTGCACCTCACGGAAACAGGGATAAGTATTTAAATATGGAAAGAGCGAA
This sequence comes from Lissotriton vulgaris, assembly GCF_964263255.1. NCBI lineage: Eukaryota > Metazoa > Chordata > Amphibia > Caudata > Salamandridae > Lissotriton > Lissotriton vulgaris. The sequence goes on from NC_141694.1 coordinate 637,826,977, forward strand.
AAGACTACCTACACTTTCCAGGTTATTTCATAAGGTAAGTCTGAACATGGCAAGTGTGTTTCTGGATAAAGAATAAAGGGAAAACAATATGTCAGAAATAGATTGAGAAGGGAGACGCGCGAGCGCGTCAACCAAGGTGGCCGCCGCCACCGGTGCTCCGTGAGCACCACAGCCTGAAACGTCTTGTTAACGACGATTCTGACACAAAAACTCAGCGAAAATACCGGAGCTAGCCTCCCCATCCTGCTCCTCACCTGTGAAGTCTTTTTTTGACGAATTTCTTTGACAGAAGTGTATTAGCTGGCTTCATGGTTCCTGCTCCCAGCTTCACTTCCAGGTACTGCCGGCTTTGAATGCCTAGGGGGCGGAGTAAAATCTATGACAGAGCCTGGCTTGGGCCTAGCCACGCCTACAGCCTAGTTTAGCTGCTGCACCTGTTGTTTTGGAGAGGTTTTTTGACGTTTTTGTTCCTATTGACATCATTTATCTCACTTTTTGAGGTGGTTATTCTTTATTTTACTATTCCTGTGTGGTAGTGAATATTTTTTCACCTCAGGATGGATTCCAAACAGTCCACTACTAATAAAAGAAAGCAGCAGGTTTCTCCTCCTCCAACTAAATCTAAGGTGGTGGAATCCTCAGAACCTTCTCTTGCGCTAATTTTGGAGGAAATTAAGGCATTACGTCTCAACACTGACACTATTGCCTCAGAAGTCAAAAATGTTCGGAAAGATATGGCTTCCATTTCAATGAAGGTTTCTGACAATGACATTAAAATTCAAGATAATAAAAATAAGTTGGACGCTTTTACTCCTTTAATGGCCAAAATTGTTCCAATGCATACTCAACTGTTGGACATGGAAAATCGCAATAGACAATATAATCTACGCATTTTTAATTTGCCTGAAGATGTTGAAGGGACCAATTGCCGACTCTATCTAGAATCTCTTCGACCGGGTCTTTTGAATATTAAGTACTCCGAAAAATTTGAGATTGACAAAGCCCATAGAGTCTCATCTCACCGGAACCCTCGACATACTAAGCCACGGCAAATGATATTTAAAGTGCTGCGCCATCATAATTTGGTTCTAATTCGGAAAGCTGCCAGAGAAATTCCATCATTGTTGGTGAACGGTACCAAAATCTTTATTCACCAGGACTTTGCTAAAGAAACTGTGGCTATTCGTAAAGAATTTTCTTCCCTTCGTCCACAGCTGAGGAGCCTTGGTTTCAAGTACAGACTTTTTGATCCTTCTACAATGCGTGTGTGGAAAGATAATGTCTCCAAATCCTTTCAGCGTCCAGAAGATTTCCGGTTATTTCTTGATCAACAAGCTCCTCCATCCATGGATACTCAGGACCCTAATTCTGGAATTGGTGTCGTCTGACTTCATGTGTCACATCTCTGCATAATTTTGTTCGTGGGCTTCAATGGTTACTGGCCATGCTTGAGGAACGTGTGTGCGTTTCTTTGTCTCTATTCATGTTTCTTGTTTGTTCCTTTCTCTCTCTTTTTTGTTTCTTCCCTTCCTATTTTCTGCATAGAGTTACTCTTTTCACCTGTCTTTTTCTTCCTTCTTCTTGTTCTGATTCCCTTCTTTCCTTCCTCTTAAATCTTAATGGCTAATATTCATAATATTAAGATTGTTTCTCTAAATGTAAAAGGTTTAAGACATCCAGTAAAACGTACAAAAATTCTGGATTATTTAGGTAGTTGTAAAGCTGATATTTGTTTTGTTCAAGAAACGCATGTTGAAGATAAAGTGTTACAATACATGAACAAAAAATGGGTAGATTATATTTTCTCCTCGCCTGCTAAATGTAAAAAGAATGGGGTCGCTATTTCTTTGCTAAGAGATTGCACTCTACAATTATGGTTTCATCTACCATAACTGTAGACTTCACTTTTGGCCCTTCTGGAAGTATGGGTATGTTGTATGTAAACAATGTTCAACTCAGGATCACTACCATTGCACAACAACACATACATACAAGTGTCTGGTCTGATAACATCTTTATTACATTCTACAAATCATATGCTGACATGATGTCAGAAGCATAGCACATAAGACAGGACTCAGTTATTCTGTGTCTGTGATCAGATAATCAGTTGCAGACTTTCACTACATGTAAGGAGGGGATACCTTTGACAATATCCCGCACAATAGGCAACAAAAAAATTAGGTCTACATCATCAGCTGGAGCCATACTGCCTACTTCACAAAAGAAATACTGCATCAAATAAACAAATAAACAGGCACATGTCAGTACAACCGTTTCTGACCACAGGGTCAATTAAGTCATTTAAATTCAGTGTTGCTTGCACGCGGCGGAATGTCACAAACAAATGTCAGTGATGTGCCACATGCACTTTGGCCTACAATGAGGAGACACATTAACAGCTACATACAGTTCATACACAGTGAGGAATTAGAAAATGTGAAGGCAGAATAGTATGGATTGGGCCCAACATAACTTTGTGCTTGATCACATGATGGCCCACGTATTGCAATAGGACCAACACACCATAAAGAACAAGTCCAATGGAAGCCATGTATCTTCCATCCGATAGCTGTGAACGCTGTCTTAGTACCGACTTTGTACAGACATTCCCAGGACCAATCAATGTCCATTTAGTACGCCTGAACAGCATCATACACCTGTTAACGTCACAACTTTGAAATGCCCAAATGAAGATGCCATAGGGATGAAATCTAACATAGACCAACACAGAGAGGGATTAGGTAAGAAACCATACCCATGGCACAACTCACATTGTCAACTCCTAGTGAACACAGTCCCAGACGACTTTTACAGCTAAACAAAGCTACACTTACAAAATAAAAACCTTTTCTCAGATATTGCCAGACCCATATATTCCTATTATGTAGCATTTGCAATTTAGTCTTACACCATACTTACACTCAGGACAAAAAGTTTTGGATGACATGTGATGCAAGAATCTTCCTTCCTCTTCACCAATAGCATCATCATCATTTGGCATTTCAAGTCCCTCACCCTGTGGTTCTTCGTGGCCTGCATCCTCTGCAATGTATGGGATGCTCCGTTGCAGGGCAATGTTGTGAAGAATGCAGCAGGCCACAGTGATCTTACACACCTTCCCGAGTGAGTAGAGGAGGGCTCCCTCAACCTTGTCCACACATCTGAATCTTGCTTTCAGGAGCCCAAAAGCCCGCTAATCTGGTAATAGTGTTCTTTCTTGGGCCACATTGTGCGGACTTTCCCTGGCATAGTAGGATTCCTCAGCGGTGCCAACAACCATAGATGGTTGGGATACGCTGACTCTACTAGATAGGATATTATCAAGAAAGAGGGTTGACCCAATAAAGTCACTGTGACCTGGGTATCTAGCGTTAAGGGAAAGGGGTCCCAGTAAGGAAGAAAAACGTTTTATTAGAAACAATTCAAATAAAGCAGTTGAAACAGTAAATGCATCTATAATGTTTTATTCACATTATAGGAAAAAGGTAATCATAACCAAATTCACAAATTACAGTTGTATTAGTGCCCCTGGGGGTAAGGAGGACGTGCAATCGTGAGGGTAGTGTAGGAAGGGATAGTGATGATAAAAACACGTATTCATCAAACATTAGTATAGGTTCAATGTCGGATAGACAGTAGAATGATCATAAATCAACATAAAAGTTCATAATGCGCATGCCTCAATGTCCATACTGAGCAGAAATTGTGGGTAGGAGGAGGCTGTGCTTTAAGGTAAAGAAGTCGACGTTTCGACCCAAACAGAGCAGGTGTCAGTGAAATCCTTGCATGTGGGTCTTCATCAGGACGAGAGAGGGGTAACGGGGCAGACAACCTAAGTTTAAATAGATATATTGTGTCAGTGAACCATATTTAAGGCTGACCACATCGCAGTTAGTGTGAGGGTAGACAATATTAGATAAACATACCTGAGAAAATCAGAGTTGAGTAATATTCATTTAGAAAATCAACAATGAGCATTTCAATCCTGGGAAAAATCAATAATATGCCCATTAGAATTGTAATCAAATACTAAGCGTGCTCGTTTAGACGGCTAGAGAGAGAGAGAGTATTCGACTTACTTGGAAAATTATCCCAAAGGGATAAGGTAAAACGATCCGGGCATTAGGCAGGGAGGGACCACTCTACGTACCTGGATAGAGGGAACATTGTTCAGATGGGGTCGACCAAAGTATGAATGCTCACGGTGGACAATTGAGAAAACACAGGTCAAAGAGGCTTACCGATTTAAGTAGAGTTTAAAATGTGTCCCCAGGTGTAGAGAAGGATTAAGTCCGAGTAAATCAGGAAAAATATCCTAATAAACAGGAGACAGGAGGGGGGCGTTAATTTAAGAGCCTACTCGGTTTAAAGTACATCAGTGCGCGCTAATATCAAAAGCCGATGTGTAGCAGGCTTACCGGTCATGTAGCAATTCAATGAAGAACGAGCGTCTCTCTCGGCTGCTGATAAGGGCGGCGCAATTGTTATTCAAGACGTCAAGAAGTATGAATCCGAGATTCAACGTCAACTAACAGATGGGATCAGCTATCTGAAATTACGGTCTGACCCTTCTCATGCAATAGCACGTGAGATCTTGGAAATAACCCAACTGGGATTTGACCAGGGTTTTCTCTCTAAAACCGAATTTGATTACCTCAATCAGCAACACCCTCGCCTGGCAACGATCTATACATTGCCTAAAATTCATAAAGACATGACCGATCCACCTGGACGCCCGATTGTCTCGGGATGTGGCTCTATATTAGAGCCACTCGGACGATATATTGACTTTTTCTTAAAACCTCTGGCAGAGTCCACACCCACATACCTGCGGGACACCTTACAAACTATTAATCTGGTTGAGAATTCACCATTTAACCCAATGACACAACTGCTGGCAACCTGTGATGTGGTATCCTTGTATACTTGCATTCCGCAAGAAGAAGCATTAGCAGTCATTACAAGGTATTTGGACTCACGACCGGCACCCATGCCAGTTCCAACTGAATTCATTACAGCACTACTTCGAATTGCCATGACAAAAAACTTCTTCGTATTTAAAAATGAATTCTTCCTACAAACCAAAGGTGTGGCAATGGGGGCTCCTTTTACCCCGGATGTAGCCATCCTGTATATGGCAGCTTTCGAAGACAACAATATACTGAATATTCGAAATCCTTTTCAAGACCATCTTAATATGTGGGTTCGCTACATAGACGACATCTTGATAATCTGGAATGGTGATTTGACCACATTTAATGCATTTTACGACTGGTTGAACCAACAATCACCCCATCTACAATTTACTATTAAATCTGACAATCAAAAAATAGATTTCTTGGATATTACTATCTACCATCAGCAAGGTCAACTCTTAACCACTCTCTACAGAAAAGCATCCGAGAGGAACTCCCTACTCCAATACAGCAGCCATCACCCCCGTGCACTAAAGGATAATCTGCCTTTTGGGCAGTTTCTGCGTATTCGCAGGAACTGTTCCACTAAAGAACATTATTTCCAACAATCAGAAGATCTGTCGGATCGCCTAAAAGCACGTGGTTATCCTAAAAGATTGGTCACGAAGGCCCGAAAAAGAGCCTGGTTCTACCCTCGTGATGAACTTCTCAAAGGAAAGGATTCCACCACCAATCAAGTTGATCGCATTGTATGCGTCACTACTTTTTCAACTAAGAGTAACCTAATCAAGAAAATTGTTAACCACCACTGGCAACTGATCGCAGACGACATTGAACATCCTGACAACCCTCTTCATGCCTTTAGAAAATCTAAGAGTGTCAAAGACTATGTTGTACGTTCTCTCCTTCCCACCAAGGAAGAACCTTCTATTAGGTCACTGTGGAATCTTCAACCCGTAACTGGCCATTTAAAATGCGGCCAATGCAAAGCGTGCCATAGCACTATACAGACCAAGGAGTTCCAACATAACCAGACTAAGATCCAACTTAAAGCTCTAACTAACTGTAACACCTCAATGGTGATATATGCCATCGTCTGTCCATGCAATCTGATTTATATTGGCCAAACCCAACAAAAGATCAAACAACGCATTCTACAACATATGAGCAGAATAAGGTGCGAAGTGGCAGGGGCCCCCCTTGTAGACCATTTTCAATTAGCTGCACACCCACCAGAGAGCCTCAAATGGGTTGTGATTGAGAAAGCCACCCTAGGCCCCAAGGGTGGCAATATCTCTACCATACTGAACATTAGAGAACTTAAACGGATGTTCTTCTTTAACTCTATCCAATTAGGATTAAATGAACACGATAGCTCTTTCTCTCAGCTTGCTACTCTACCTTGAATACTGTAAATTTCTCTCCAAGTCCTCACCTGTCTTGGTCTACCCCGGGTAGCTGTATAGTTCGTGATAGACTGATACTGCCTTTACCGTCATGTGATAGGTACGCAGTTTATGTCCTGCTTTATAAATTGGCAACATGAATAGATTATACTCATAATTTTGAATGCCTTTGCTCTCTTATTAGATCTCTCGAGTGGTACTCACTATTATGTTTTGATAACACATGCCCTACTGATACTGCCTCGACCATCATGTGATAGGTCCGCAGTGTTACTGCTTATATCTATGTATCAATATCTTGGACTGATTTGCTATGGTTTTTTCACTCCTTTATATGAGACAGGGCTCTCACATTCCCTATTGATACTGCCGTGACCATCATGTGATAGGTCCGCAATGTAACTGCTTATATTTACGTACTAATATCTTGGATTGAATTGTCATGGTTTTTTACTCACTCGTATGAGACATGGATCTCACTTGCACAAGCACCACCTTACGATCATGTTGTCGCAATGATAATTCTTGATTGTTAAAACTTGACTTTTGCCAATTCGGGATACCTAAACTAATTATCCCTCTTTTGTATACACCACAACACGGGCGCATTTACTCAATATGCGTGGCCCAAGTACCCTCCTTTTGGTTAACCATTCCCGCTTACTTCTCATATCTCCAAACGAACGGGTTACCCTGACAACGGATGACTCTCTGAGTCTTTTTTCGCTTTCCATCGGCCACTGAGCCCCGGTTGCTATATCAACTACCGCACCAGGAAGTTCGGCGTTCTCCTCGAGGCAGCCGAGAGAGACGCTCGTTCTTCATTGAATTGCTACATGACTGGTAAGCCTGCTACACATCGGCTTTTGATATTAGCGCGCACTGATGTACTTTAAACCGAGTAGGCTCTTAAATTAACGCCCCCCTCCTGTCTCCCGTTTATTAGGATATTTTTCCTGATTTACTCGGACTTAATCCTTCTCTACACCTGGGGACACATTTTAAACTCTACTTAAATCGGTAAGCCTCTTTGACCTGTGTTTTCTCAATTTTCCACCGTGAGCATTCACACTTTGGTCGACCCCATCTGAACAATGTTCCCTCTATCCAGGTACGTAGAGTGGTCCCTCCCTGCCCAATGCCCGGATCGTTTTACCTTATCCCTTTGGGATAATTTTCCAAGTAAGTCGAATACTCTCTCTCTCTCTCTAGCCGTCTAAACGAGCACGCTTAGTATTTGATTACAATTCTAATGGGCATATTATTGATTTTTCCCAGGATTGAAATGCTCATTGTTGATTTTCTAAATGAATATTACTCAACTCTGATTTTCTCAGGTATGTTTATCTAATATTGTCTACCCTCACACTAACTGCGATGTGGTCAGCCTTAAATATGGTTCACTGACACAATATATCTATTTAAACTTAGGTTGTCTGCCCCGTTACCCCTCTCTCGTCCTGATGAAGACCCACATGCAAGGATTTCACTGACACCTGCTCTGTTTGGGTCGAAACGTCGACTTCTTTACCTTAAAGCACAGCCTCCTCCTACCCACAATTTCTGCTCAGTATGGACATTGAGGCATGCGCATTATGAACTTTTATGTTGATTTATGATCATTCTACTGTCTATCCGACATTGAACCTATACTAATGTTTGATGAATACGTGTTTTTATCATCACTATCCCTTCCTACACTACCCTCACGATTGCACGTCCTCCTTACCCCCAGGGGCACTAATACCACTGTAATTTGTGAATTTGGTTATGATTACCTTTTTCCTATAATGTGAATAAAACATTATAGATGCATTTACTGTTTCAACTGCTTTATTTGAATTGTTTCTAATAAAACGTTTCTCTACTAGATAGGAGACAGACAAAAGTGCAACAATGCGTTAACCACTTTCAAATCATACTACCTGACATTACCCACACAAAGTTAGGACAGATCAAACTTACCTACAAGCCAGGCCTCTCTGGAGCAGTTGTGAAATCAGCTGGGGTATGGTGCTGTTCCACAGTATGAAGGAATCATGTGCACATCCTGGGAACCAGACATAGACATTTGATATGTAAAAATATGGCAAGCTGACAACTTGTACGTTGATAGAATTGAAGTGTTGTGATAGACTTGATCCCTGGCTTGCAGGGGTACCAATGCAATATGGGTGCCACCAATGGATCCAGTCGCAAGTGGGATGTGACCAAAAGCATCGAAATCTGCCTTCGCAGTGGCTACATCCTCCTGTCTGGGGAGGATGTAGCTGTCCAAGGGTCTCAACAGTGCTGCTAGCACCTCCTGGAGTACCTGAATGAACATAGGTTGTATCATTCCAGCTGTAATAGCAACAGTGAATCAAAATGAGCCAGTGGCCAAAAAATGCAATTCAGACATGAATTTCACAAGTGGTGGGATTTATGTAGGAAAAGTGATGTAAAGTAGGATGTCAGGCTCCAACTTATAACATAAGTCAAGTATTGTATGACTATTCCAAATACATTTCTGTTTATGTCTCTCTTCCATGGTATTAAGGTCTAGAAATGGGTGGTACACTGAAGGCTGGCGTCTCCCCTCCCACTCCCAAAATGCCAATGTGAGGATTAACACTTAAAATATATATTGGTCACAGTGTCCAGAGTAACATATATGAAGAGTAAGGCAAAAGTCATGTATCTGAACATAAATGCTTCATGAAGGATTACACATTTCACATCATCATTGTCAAATATTGAACATCCACCAGTCATCCCCAATGTGACCTTCACATGTCTGTAACAGAACTGTTCACATCATCAATTCAGAAATTGTAAATGTGCACTATAGTCAGGTTATCACAACATTTCATGAGTAATACTAATAACCGTGATGTACAGTGCACCGCACACATTTTGCTAATGTGCACAGAAATGCACTGCACAAATCATGTTTTGTGCTGGACATGACATGGGAATGGTGTTTTTCAAATGTAAACATGTTTGTCCTCGTTTGTACTGGTGGTGACTCACTTAACTGTCACCAATACTACTTTCTCAACCGCTAGCATGGCAGATACCTGACCTCGCTAATAGGACAATTCAGCTTTTGTTGCAGGCAGAAGTCAACCTCACAGTGGGCGTTTGCATGCTCAGCAGACACAGCCGTATGCTATGATTGGTGATAGTGATGGGTGCGATCCAATGGCTGTGTGCTCTGATGGTGGCGTACATGTATGCCGCGGATTGAAAAATAACTCACTTGCCTCCTGACATTGTGCTAGCAACACCTCCTCCATTTTATCTGCAGTTTGCAACTTTTTGGAGCAATCATGGCACGCCATTCAGGTGAGATGGCCTGTCCCTTCCCTGCAGAGGATTTAGATACCCTAGTTGATGAGGTCCTTCCCTGGTATGATCAGCTCTATGGCTCACCAGAGGAACAGGTAATTATCTCAAATACATATTTAACTACTTCATTTCTATCTGTGTGATACGGGTGATTTCTACTTGTGTTACATACATATATCTATGCAGGACTCAAGTTCATAGCAGCTACGATGAGTTCACAAATCACATCATGGTATATGTGCATAAGTGTATAATTAAGTATCAGCTTTACACCATGAGCCATATCTTTATACCATTACAAGCATTTGAAGATGATGCTAGCCATGTGTACCATCCCACTGATCACTCAGCCCACATTAGACAGTTGTGTGGGAGGAAGCTATACCTCACAGACCCCTTCAGAGAGTCACACAACCGTAGGCTCACATATGAGATGTGCAGAAGATTCACTTGTATAGAGTGACTTGGTGGAAATGTGAGGTTCATGTGGGATGCGTAGCATCAGCCTGCAGAGAGCAAGGCCTGACAATGATTTGTGGGCAGTCTGGGCCGTGGCCCAACCTGGGCCAGTCACTGTGGCTGGAGAACTGATGCAAAGGGTAATATCCCTGTAGACCTGCAGATCCATGGATGTTCCCATAAAGAGTTATCTGTAGCAATAGTACCCCTGATAGTGTTAAGTGGATAATGTATGGAATGGTGACTGGCCTGATACTTCTTTCCATTGACCCAAAGTGTGAATATGTGTCTGTCACTAATGACAGCTCCCTTACTCACACAGTTCTGCTGACACTTTTCCAATTGTGTTGCTTCCACTGTGCAGGCCTATGGCACTTCTGAGACCTGATCATTGAAGATAGTGGGTTACTTCTGAATAGATTTAGGCATGTGAATCTTCTGATTGGCTGCAATATTTCCTATCACACAACACATAGCAATGGTCTGTTGATTGCCATCCCTGTTCCAGTGCCACATGTGGCAAAAGGTATGTCCTGTGATGAAAGTACATACCACACAAACGTATTCCGACATAATATGATATCCCAATAAGTAGTCCCCATGTACACACATACCCCAGAGAGGTAGCTCTGAGAGACACACATACCAGCCCTTACATCGTGACCTTAGTCTTAGGGTGTTGTGTATATTTTGATCCTTGCCTCTATGGACCATTTGACACAATGCAATGGGTCTGGCTGTAAAGGTATCTGGACAGTCATGCATAGGTAGTTTACCCCTCAGAAGGTCCAAATGGTGTGCTGTGGGTCATTATACCTCACATCACATTCCAAGTAGGATGGCCCTGGCTTACATGATGTTAGTGGGCTGACTCAGTCAGTGTTGTTCATCAGATGACCACAAAAGTGTGTATCCATGATTTAGTTGTGCTTAGAATGTGACATGGACACATGTGTTATGTTGAATCTTGATGAATGCTTGTGTTAGATGTCACCAAAATGTGTGTCGACCCTCCAGTTATCCTCAAACTTCCAGTTACAATCTGTTTCTATATCTGTTGCATCCATACAGGTCAACACCCATCAGAAGATGATTTAAAGAGCCATCGCCCAGAAGTTGTGGACCCTAGGGGTCTTTTACTAGTATAGCATCCACAGCAGAAAGAGGAGGGAGGATCTACAGTGCTGGACCATGAAGATTGTGAAGGTACAGCAGGGAAATTCCTACCAACGTGGAAGGGGCACACGCCTGGCAATGACTCCCTGAAGGCCTGCATACTGGTGGCGGCCTACCCAGAGCTTGATGGGCAGCTGAGGGCCCAACAGCAGCTACATGTTATATTGCCAACTTTGAGTGTTACAGACAGGCATTTCACCAGCCATATTGATGGAGGCCTAAGTGGCACACATAAGATGAGCCATTGTTTATGTTAGTCTGGTACATGCTGCTCTCCTATGCCTATTGTCTTTCTGACCCGAAACACAGCAGACCCTGGTCCACATCCAATGTTTTCCTTTTGAGCTGACACCTGGCTGAATGAAGTGCATAATCATCTCATGTTCTTAGTAAATTTGGGAGACAATTGTACCACACTGGCAACTTGTCTTGTTTGTGTGAGGAGTGATGTCCCCTGGCTACTGCCTCTCATGTGATGGTGGTCCTATTGTATGTGACATGACATAGAGTACACAGTACATGCAGTGACTGTACAGCAGTTCCCATTGGTAAGTACTGGTTATACAGTGAAATGAGAGTGAAAACATCACTGGTGCCATCGGCATTAGTGCCTACAAGTTGGCCAATGCGCATTTGCCAGTTGATGGTTTTGCTGCAATAGGGTTTCAAACCACTCATTCACTGACTGGTAACATGCACGAGGGAGTGAGATTTAAAACTGTAGGTATCATATGTGAGTGTCTACACTGATCCTTATAATGCAATGTGAGCATGCAATACCAAGGAGTGGTGTGATGTGCTTGGCCATTGGGACTCTAATGATTCCACATATTCATGTCATAGATAATCAGGGACACCCAAACCCTTCAGGGGTGTTTTTGCTTTTGGATATATAATCTGTGACTGGCGTCATCACCTGTACCAAGCAGGTTTGGGGATGTTCATATGGCTATATGAAGTCTTGTGCTGTGTGAATTCTAAGAATATAGGGCCATATGTATCAAGCAAATTTGCATTCGCAAGCGCCAACATTCGCAGAATTTCAGCGTTTGTGAATGCAATTTTGCCAAATGGTATGTTTTAAGGCAAAATAAGGAATTGCAAAATTTGTGATTCCTTATTTTGAGATTGGTAATTGCGATTTCTTTGAAAAATGCACTTTTTTGCATTTTTCAAAGTGCAATGTGAAGCACATACATGCCCTTAGGGCATGTATATCTGCCACATGTGCACCCATGCTTATTTCAGGGGTGGAACAGGGTGTCCTTTTGACCCCCCTGCCCCCTTGAAATTGCATTCTCAATTTGCAATTCGCTAATTGCTAATCAAAAATTGAGAATGTCTTCCCAGTCATTCCTATGGGCCTCCATGGCCCTTAGGAATGAATGGGGAGGTGTTCCTTAATTGCGAATCGCAATTTGCGATTCGCAATTAAGGAATATGTAGAATTCACAAAATGTATTGCAAATCCTACATACATACATTTTGCGAAATTACTTTTTGATACATATGGCCCATAGCTCCGAATTCTTTGGACCTCAATGGGCACATGCACAGCTGTCCTTTTACTTTTCAGGTAGTGGACATCTGAGGTGATTTTTTGGAGTGCAAAGTGTTATAAGAGTGCAATAAGCATTTTGCATGTGGCATTATGTCTGTCACAATACTGATTGGTGGTACATTGGTATTAAACCTGAACTTCAGAATATTATAATGTGTTATGAGTAATACATGTGGTTAACCCTGGGCCTTTTGTGAGCATTGTGTAAATCTCACACTTGTGTCCATCCTATTTGGTTACATCATTTTACAATGGTATACTACAAGTGCCAACGTTTGCAAGGTGATCAACTATCCTAGTGTTGACATAAGGATGGAGTGAAGACAACTTCCTCAAAGCATTTGAGCCTTACTGGGGTTATGGCATTAGTGAATTCAACACTTTGCAGGTTATATAGCAAGCATGCATGCATGTGCTCATGCTACATTTGAAGCCTATAGAGTGAATTATGAAGCTGTGTGAAAGGTCAACTACTTCAATGTTTTTTGTTGATTTGTGAGAGTCAGGTGTGGAACGCAGTTGCAATAAACCCATGTTACATGTGATTTAAGATACATCCAGGGAAAGGAGAGAAGGGGCCAGCGTCAGGGAACACAGCTGGTCACAGTGGGTCCAGACATGAGACGTCAGACACAGAGGGGTGCAGTGACCAGGAGGGTGTGGGGAGTGCATCTGACGACAGCAGCTTAAGCCCATCACCTATTGAGTCATCCTCCGGTGGACAATCCAGAGTGGTGGTGGACTCCACAGGACCATTACCACCTTCATTGTTGTTCTTCACCACCTGTTCCATTGCCACTCTCCCTGTTGTCCCTCAAGAAGTTGGCTGTTCCATCTTCCTGAGTTGGGAGCAATCACCTTGACTCCAGGCACAGCCCCTGCCCCTGTTAGTCATGCTCCCTTGAGTGTGGAATCTATTGACCTCCAGAGGAGTGTCTCTGTGGGTCAGAATGCAGTCCTAAATGCCATCCAGGGGCAAAGCAAACAGCTGACCCAGATAATGGCCTACCTGGAAGGCATTCACACTGTAATGTCTGGCCTACAGAGATCTTTCTTTTTATGCTCTGCCTTCCTCCCTCATGGCAGCCCTCCGCCAATCCCAACCTTCTGCCCCACCTCATGTCCCTTCCCAATCCAAATTCCCTTTTCCCATTCCTACCACAAGCACAAGTACACCTAAGCAAGGACCCACTTCATCAAGCACAAGCACCGCACACAAATCCAAAAAATCCAAAAAATTCAAACATGCAAACACACAGCAGACACTCACCCCACTCAACACCCCACCACTCCCAGCATAACCCCGGGTACCACAGAAACGCACACAGACCCCTTCACAACCATACCCATACCTGCAGGTAACACCACAATACACAATGAGCCCTCCTCAGCCACATCCACACCTGTAGACAACACAGCAACACACACACACCACTCCACAACGTCCACCACGTCCACAGCACACATAGGTATAAAACAAAACTCTCACAGTCACCCACACAAAAGGCAAACACACCACACAGTGCAGACAGCAGAAACAGCTCACACTTTCACTCTCTTTTCTTTCATACCCAAACATCGTACCCATGTTCCCCTTGCAAATGCCTTGTTTGCACTTCCCCTGTGAAACCCAACCCCCTCCCAAAGTCCCAAAAACCTCTCCGACACCCAAACCCAGCCCTTCCACTTCCCACTCCCCCCTTGAAAACAGCATCCGTACCCCCTGAACCCAATGCAGAACCCCACAAACTGAAGACCCCTCTCAAAACTAAGCCCACTTCTCCCTAACCCGCTGCCACCCCTCCCAATTACCATCTTCGAGGTGCCTTCTGTGCCAAATTGATGCCCCTTGGTGAGGGGGTTCTCTGGTAGTGGCAGCAAGGGCAGGTTTGGTTACACAACATTGTGATGTAGCACATGATATAACAATGACCTGGCCATTGGCCTTTGTTTCCCTTGATGGGTTGTTCAAGTTGGAATGAAACTCTTCATAATTTATAAGACATTGCTCCTGCCATTACTATTCTAACTATTTGATGTTCGTGTATTGTTAGTGATATGTGACTAGAGTAGTGTTTGTTTGAACCCTGCTTGCTGATCCATTTGAAGTGGTTAGTATGATGTGACAGTGGGCCCAGTGCTGGACATATACAGTACAAGGGGTAGTGTGGGATGGATGTATATGTGGGATAAACTCCGATTGATGAAGCCATTGCATTGGGTGCTACATGATATGGTAAGTATTTTGGCTTGTCCTGGCCCCTGTCTGCAACATTTAGTTTGCAGTTGTCCCTATGATTTATATTGGCTATGTGTTAGATGTGTTTACGGTAGATATTTGTTTATCCAAACATATAGGGTGTTAACTTGTGATTCTTTTGTGGGGTTCTGCACTGGACATGTGTCCCTTTTCCTGTGTGCACCTTACATTGACTTTATCTAGAGGTGTGACACAAGCTGTGTTTGTTTTAATGAGCTACACTTACACATTCCCTACACATGCATGGTACTCAGTTATGCTATTGGTTGTTCCTGATGTACTTCAATTCACAGGTCCAGTGTACCTTGAATTTGTCACTCATGTACAAAATGTACTGTGCCACAGGGACCCAGCCTTTCCAGATTCCCCTGATAGAGGTATAGCTATCCTGCAGAGAGTCTTTATATTGTGCCATTAGAATGCTTCTCACATTGATTTCATGTAATCCCATTGACGGGTATTGCTTTTTTTTCATGTGGTTGATGGGTGAGAGTCCAATACAGAGATGTTGTAGAGAAGGCGTGTTTCACTTTGAAGACACAACTATACAGATGTTTTTATTTGACAATAAAACAGGACCTGGGATGTGTGCAATGTGAGTGTTTCACATTCACTAAAGCATTTTGGTTTGAGGTGCAGTCACAGGGCCTCATGGAAGTTGTGGTGATTTTTATGTGGACTTACAAAGACTTGACAACTGGTAACATACTTGAAAGAGACCATCTGTAATGACATGACGGACAAGTGAGAAAGGGCAAAAGGAGTATAGCATCTTGGTTTGAGGTACAGTCACATGGGCCTCATGGTAGTTGTAGTGATTTCTATATGGACTTATGAAGACTTGGGAAATTATCACACACATGATAAATTGACATCAATTGTGACATGGCAGAGAAGTGAGAAGAGGAAAAAAACGAATGTCATAGGCATTAATAGCTGTGTTATTGAAGAGGAGATGCTGTTGTGAACACAAATTAATGCACACATCGCTATCCCTAAATATTATGTGTAAACACATATTCATTTGTGGACAGTGTGCCTGTGCAGTATCAGTGTTTTGACCTATGAGGGCATCCTCCAGATGTATTTTGGATATACATGTAAAAACGTTTTACTTAGGGACCTTAGCTCCCTTGCCTGGTCCACAGCAGGGCATGGTTTTGCTGAGGGGTCTATGGTAACTGATAGTTATATGACTTACTGCTGCATCGCTCCGGAAACAGACCTCAACCCAAATTCCAGATACCATAGTGGAATGTCTATGACAGCACCTTGGAACAAGAAGCCAAAACAAACAACACAGTGGAAGTATGGCATAATGCCTCCCATTCCACACTAGGTAGATCCCAACCTACAGTCTATAAATGCATAGAAACATTACAAAAAGAGGAAAGCTACCAACAACTACGAATGGAGCAATCTGTTAGGCAAATTGCCCCGCAAGTTACCAAAAAAATCAAAAGAATGTATGAAATGCTACAATTTAAAGCCAAACTCTTCACAAATAACAAAAGGGTGCATTACTTAGAAATTATAGCTAAAAGCATAGTATAAATTAAATATTAATCTACTTAAGTCCTAACACATTATCAAATTCTAAACCAACATGACAATGCGTTTGTCTATAGATAAGAAAAACAATATTTTATTACAGCAGTCAAAAAATTAAATAAAATTAAAATTTTAATGAAGACAGAGATAATAAAATGTACTTAGATTGTTTAAATAAAGACTTTAACCAACACCAACAAAGAAACTAAAAACAAACTCAATCCATCACATAAATTATTTACAACACATAAAACACATTTCAAATAACAATCACATAATATTTACACAAACATTAAAATATCGCATTTCCCACCTAAAGAAATGAAATAAATTAAACTAACTGTTCTGTAACTGCAGATATTCCTCTGTATCCACATATTCAAAAATAATAATCCACCAAACACAGGACAAATATTGTCCAAAAGCCCACAAATGATGCAAAAATAAAAGAAATCTAATAGAGATCCCTCACAGCAATCCAAAGTATGTAGGAATCATAAAAATCCCAAAAAAGTGTTTATAAAACAGAAACACTCCAGGAAACGCAAAAACTAAAATGGCAATCAAAGTAAATAAAAAAGCATTGGTTTATTATAAACCAAAATGAACTTCCTTTAAAAAAAATCTGGATCTCCGAATTCTCATAGATAAAAACCTGTAAACTAAATTAGAAAACCCACCCACAAAACACAATACATGCCAGAAAATACATATATATCACACTTGACCATCAACATAAATGTAAAATAACGCAACTTAACAAAACATACAAGACATTACTAAAAAATGTATGAAAGCCCAAAGCAACACAGTACTGAAAGACACTACTAGTAATACATCTAAATATACCAAAATGCCACAAACAACACTGTAACAACATTTTGGGGACGAGGACGGAGACAGAGACGGAGACGGAGGACGCCGACCGGAGCTTGAAGGTAGCGGGGGGTCCCGAGTGGGGCTCTGCAGTTTCTGCAAGCTGGTTTCGGGTGATTGGGAACTTCAAGGCTTTAAGATCGGCTGTAAGGAAATTGGGGCCATTAAAAAGTTTACAAACTCGCGCAGGGAGCTGCTATTCGACCCCTCCCTCCCCCAGGAGTGTTGGGTCCGCCCTGTACCCAGTCCGAGGATTTGCTCAGCCGCGCTGGAGCTAAGGAGAGGCAGGCATTTGAGCGGCTTGGTTTACCCCCTTCGGGAGTTAGCAAATGCGGTGAGCCTTCCGCATATAATCGAAGTTCCCTGCTGCAAGGAAGGACTACAAGGTCAGCAAGATCAGCTACAGCGTCCTGGTTTATCTGCTACAGTGGAGGGGTCCCCGGTTTTTGAAGCTGGTAATGGGAATTTAGTATGTCTTACGTCTATAGAGGGTGTGTATCAAACAGTAACTAATCCCACTCCCCTGGATCGTCCTCCCTCTGCTAAGGCTATCTCACAGTTTTCCCCTACTATAAATGCTATAAATACTCAGAATATTTCAACGTCCTCTAATACACCCCCTAATACATATTGAGGGGGACTTAAACGTGGTCGAGGGCGAAAAAAGAAAATTGGAGTAAATAAGGCGGGTGTCCCGGAGGGGGCTGGGGAGGTCAGTCAAGGGGTTAACACACCAGCTAAGACAAAAGCTTCATCTTTCATGAGCACAGAAGTTAAGTCTAAACATACTAACTTGAAAGGTAAATCTAAGGCTAAGGCTAAAGATCCCAAAACGGTCCTCTCCATAGGCTCGAGGATTACTCCTTCACTTCGTTCCTATTTCAAGGTCGTTCCTCAGATTTTGCATCTTTCTGAAGAAATTGACGAAACTGATATGGCATCTGTTTCAGAGGCTCATTCATCCTCTCCTAGCCTACCTTTGGTGCCAGTAGTTACACCGTCGCTGGAGGAGAGAGACGCAGCCGAGAAGAGGCCCCTTTCTAGTCAAATTATTGAAAACGTATCTACTGGCCCTCCTGGGGACTCTCAGGATTTACAGGACATGGGGAGAGAACCACAGCCCACGCAACCTCTGCCGCAATTTCCATCTGTGATAACGCAGAGTTTACCCCTAGCCTCAACCACAGAGTTGGCAGAGGAGGCCGAAGAGATACATTTTCTTGAACTAGGAGGGGCATCTGGGGGGGCAGATATAGAAACTTCTTCTGCTCCTGTTCTAGTTGATCCAAACTCACTACTGGTTTCTTCTTCTTCTCCGATGAAGGCCGCATCCTTTTTGGGGATGTTTTCTGCCCTTACCCTGGAGATAAGAAAGGGGTTTGCTGAATCATCTGCTAATCAAATAGAGTTTAGAAACTACTGTGAAACGCTGGATAATAAAATTGAAGGGCTTACTATAAGAACCGGTGTACTAGAGGAGACGGTAGGATCGCATTCAATCTATTTTGATCAAGCAAAAGTTGACATACAGAAAATTACAAGGGAAGATTTGGCTCTTAGCGAAAGGATGGAAACTCTTGAAAACAATGCAAGACGGGGGGAACATCCGTATCCTTAATGTACCTGAAGGTTCAGAAGGGTCAGATATTAAACAATACATTGTTGCTTTACTTAAGGAATCCCTATCTTTAGAACACACTCTTGAAGAATTGTCGGCTGACATTCAAAGAATTCATAGGGATCCTTTTAAACGAAACCCCCAGAGGTCCAAACCTCGCAAAATCTTAGTTAACTTTCATACTTACCTTTTAAGGGAGCGTATCCTCAATATGGCTTTGAAACAGAAGACTTTGGCTGGGAAAGGTTTTACTTTTTTGATAAGATCAGACCTTTCTAGAGTTACACTTGAAAAACAATGGGAATTTGGGAGGCGCCTGATGCCTTTAGGAAATTAGGTGCAACAGCTCAGCTCATGTTCCCGGCAGCTCTTAAAGTTATGCATAACAATAAAATGTTTAACATCAGCTCCGTACAAGCAGCCGATGAGCTACTAATGGAGCTGGGAAAGGGGGCCCGTAAGGTATAACTTCATGCATCTACAATCCACCTTATTTATTTAAGGATATTTCCTATGTACTATCTACCTCCTAAATTTTGATACAGGCTCTTTACTTATGGGCAATGCTTGATATGCTCACAGCCTCATTTATTCCCTTCTCTCTTTTAAACCTTCTTGCTCTTTACATTTTTGTTTGAAAATATAGCGGGTGATCTTTCTTGTCGGGAGTCAATTGGTGGGGCACTATCTACTGGACATTGTTCCAGTTAGATATTGCAAGGTTTTTTCACGGGGGGAGGGGTAGACACTTTGGGGGGTGGGGTAGAGAGAGGTGGCAAAAATATAAAAAAGTCCTCAATACCCTAAATAGTAAGATAAGGAATGGTAACACTCACATTTTTTTGTAAGGAAGTTATGAATGGTTATATAAAACAACAGTTTTCTGGAACAATATTTTTGGTCTTCCTGGCTTCTTGGATGAGAGATGAGTAGTGTGAGGTTTATCTCCTGGAACGTCAACGGCCTCCGCACGAAGCCCCGAGCTACTAGAATTTTACAATATCTGAAGGACTTGGATGTGCAGGTTGTGGTGTTGTAGGAGACCCATTTGACTCATAGTGAAATGCTTGCACTCACCAAGAAGAATAGATGGATTGACTTTGCGGTCTCAACCACTCAAACATCGCATAACAGGGGTGTAGCGATTATCTTTAAAAAAGGAGCTAAAGCTAGGTTGGTCTCACAAGCTGTAGATTCGTCTGGTAGATGGACCATGGCATCAGTCATTATGCCTGGGTTTCAAGTTACAGTTGTGGGCTATTACGGCCCGAACCAGGATGACCCTTCTTGTCTGGAATCGGTTTTCTCGCAGTTACTTTCCTTTTCAGGTCCCACAATTCTTGCCGGCGATTTTAATATTGTGCTGGACCCTGTCTTGGACAGATCTCCTAATAGTCGATCTCTGGTTTTGTCCAAAACTAGGTCCTTCCTATTGGATGCGATGAGGCAATAAGGGTATGTGGATGTTTGGTGACAAAGGTCGGGGCAACAACAAGGGGTCTCTTTTCGGAACCTCAAATACCATCACAAGTCAAGCATTGACTTTATTTTAATCAGTCAAAGACTGGTTGATTCTGTTAAATCCATAGACTATCTCCCGTCTCACCTTTCAGACCATTCTGCGGTTGAACTGGAATTAGGTCTCCGTTTTAAGAAATCCCCTAGTGCGTGGTCCTTTGATCGCTCTCTCCTTTCCAACGTTGAGGATATCTTATATCTAAAGTCGGAGGCCCAGAATTTCTTTATATCAAATAATGGCTCCGCCATAAATAGAATTATTTGGGACTCATTCAAGGCCACCTTGAGAGGGCTTATCACAGGAAAAATTGCCTATCGTAGGAAGCAATATAAGGAGAAGATCTCCTCCATTGAAGCAGATATGGCTCGTATTCAACAGGACATTGATATTAATTGTACAGGTTCATGGTCTATTTTAGATCCTCTTCATAATCAACTGTTGATTTTAAAAGGAAGCCTGGCTTCGGTTCTAAATCTGAGGGTCCAACACAGATGGGAAGCCAGCAAATTGGCACACTTCGAATATAGTGAGGGCGCTGGAAAGTTACTAGCTTGGAAGACCAAAGTAGATCAGGTCCGTAACAATATAGCGGCTATAAAAGTAGGAAATAACAACTTTACTTCGGATGAAGAAATTAGGAGGGTTTTTAGGGAATTCTTTCAAGACATATATTAAGAAGATAAGGTATTTACATCTGAGGCTATAAAGAGCTGGTTGAGTAATATCGCTTTGCCCTCTTTTTCCGTTGAACAGTCTCAATATTTGGACAGCCCCATTACAGAGGATGAGGTGAGATCATCCATCAGGAAGGGCAAGAGGGGAAAGGCGTCCAGACCCGATGGGTTGCCAGCCGAGTTATATAAAGTCTTGGAGTTAGAAATCGTTCCCTTCCTCACTACCCTATTCAATCAAATTCTTCTAGTGGGAATGCCCCCTCCGGTATCATGGGATAATGCCTCTATCACCCTTATTTTAAAACCAGGTAAACCTAAGGAGGCCTGCGGATCGTATAGGCCGATCTCAATCTTAAATGTGGATTATAAAATCTTCACCAAAGTTTTATCAACTAGATTGACTATAATTGCCCCGTCGGTTCTTCATTCGGATCAGAAGGGCTTCCTGAAAGGTAGACAACTTTATGAACTTACCTATGATTTAATTGGCGCCATCGATTTGGCAATAGCCAACAATCTCCCATTGGCCGCCCTCACGCTGGATGCAACCAAGGCTTTCGACAGGGTCAATTGGGTGTACCTGTCGGAGGCCTTGGCCAAATTCAGTGTGGGGTAGCAGTTTCGTAGGGTGATAAGCCTGCTGTACAATAATCCATCTGCGTGCCTCCTTGTTAATGGAGACCTGTCGAACCATTTTTCCATCTCTAGGGGAACCCGGCAGGGATGCCCGCTTTCTCCCTTGCTTTTTGATTTTTCCATCGAGCCCTTTGCGCAATATCTAAGGGAGGAGGTGACCATCAAACCTTTTTCCTATCATGGTTGGATGAGAAAGGTAGCATTATATGCCAATGACGTGCTTATTTTAACATCAGAGGTCACCACTGCACTTCCGGCTATCATGAAATTGGCTCATGCATTCGGACAAGTGTCGGGATATGAGATCAATGCAGCCAAGACTGAAATGCTGGTATGGAAGGATGAGGACTGTGTAACAGAACTTCAAGCATGCATCTCAATGCGATTCTTAGGCTTGACGACTGTGAAGGACATTAATAAACTTGTCCAAGTCAACTTATCAGCAGTCGTTACAGGTTGCCGTAAGCTTCTTCAATCATGGTCGCATCTGCCCCTTTCACTATTAGGTAGAGCCAACCTCATCAAAATGTCAATCCTGCCCAAAATTTCTTTTCTATTTAATACCATTGCTTTATATTTTGATCAAACTATTTTAGCCAAGAATCAGTCCAATATTTCATCCTTTATCTGGAATAAACATCTTCGATGAATTGCCTGTAAAAACTTAAGACGGCAACGGGATAAAGGTGGCTTGGCGGCTCCAGACCTAAAGATCTATGCATGGGCCTTTCAATTATCCCACTCTCAAATGCTGTTGAAAGTACCCTCAGCTTCTGGGGTGGGTCCAATGTTTGTGGCTATGTTGGATGGGGAAAGAATTAATCGTTCGGGTCTTCTTTTTAAATTTGGCAATCCTAAGTTTTAAAAAAAAATTAAACTGAAGACTCTAGAAGGTCTTGCTAGAACTTGGACTGAAGTTAGGAAATCTATAAAACAAAATTATTTTTGTGAAAAAACACCGCTGTGGGGGTTGCCTGAAAATCCTGCTTGGCTTGAAGACAGTCTAGCTATCCCTTTGAGAGGGGGTGGCCTGGAAGTTTGGGGAGACCTCTTTTATGAGGGGGATCTACTCTTGTGGGAACATCTGCAAGCTAAGGTCGGCCCCAATCTTTCACGATTTAAATACTTACAGATTCTTAGCTGGACTCTAGCCTATAAAACCTCTCCTGCTAACAGGAGTAAGTCCAAACTTGGAGGGCACAGTCTACTGGTATCTAATTTAGTAAACCTGGGTCCAGTTAAAAAAGAAGTATCCAAGTGGTATAATTTCATTCTGGATGAGTCGGATGGGGACTTTGTTTTGCCGAAGTCGTTATGGGGTTCTGACCTGATGGACCACAATCTACAAGATCTTTGGATGTCTTCTTTTGAACTTCTGTGGGGCATTGTCAAGCCTTCCTGGTTACGCAGGAACCACATCTTTACCCTGCATAGGGCATACTACTCCCCTCTTAGGTTGTCTAGATTTTCAGGAGGAGAGTCAGTGCCTTGTGCTAAATGTGGGGTGATTGCTGCATCAGATACACATATGTTTTTTGAATGCCCTCAGCTAGCCACATTTTGGGAGGAGATCAGCAATTCCCTCACAGGGTCATTGGGAAGACTTGTCACTATAGATCTGCCCCTGGTGTTATTCGGTGTTCTAGAAGGAGTACAAAGCCCAGCTAGGTGCCTAGTATTTTATGCAATCCTGCTTGCAAGAAGGGAGATCTGTAGGAAATGGAAAGACTCTTCACCTCCTACCTTCAAAGATTGGCAAACTTCAGTCCTGCAGACCTCACGTACCGATCTGGCCAGATCTGGTAATCAGAGTAAAAGGGCTTTTTGGTATTTATTATCTTGGCTTCATTGACTTATCCGGGTTTTTTTTTTTCTCCCCGGGTCCAATGATTGATCTCCTATGGTGCCTCTAAAGTTTGCACCAGTGGAACAGCCGTTACCCGGTTCATGCCCGGCCCCAATTGGCTGCCAACTACCTCAAGGTTTGCCTCAGATTGGTAAATCATGGACTCTGCGCCTTCTTGGAACACAGTTGACAGCTGAGGGATAGATGGCCCCCACTATATTTGTGTCCCTTGCAGTTTTTAGATAAACTGAGACAGCTTCTCTATGTCAATTCCTTTTGGCACTTTGTTTACATGGTGGTTATGAGGACAAAAACATTTTTTTTTAATTATATCATTGCCTACATCGATACAGCTAGCTATTTTTGGATTATAATTCTTAACACCAACACTGCTAATAAAATAAGACATACTTTTTCTACTGCATACAAATACAATTAAAATAAAGGATTTCAGACTACAATCATATAATTAAACAATCACACTTCAGCCTAAACCATTGTTTTCAAAAGTGTTAGATACTAAAAGGTTGTCATTTACCCACTCCAATATGATCCAATTTGGTGAAGGTGTTGGACACTAAAGGTGTGTAATTTACTATTCCCCTTTCAATCTAAACCAATTTGAAGAAGGCTTTGGACCCAAAAATGGTGTATTTTACTATTCCCACTCCATTCTAACCATTTTGACAGAAGATGTAGCGCTCTAAAAGGACTAGATTTAATATTCCTACTCTACTGTGACCATAATGGGAAAAGTGTTGGACAGTAAAGGAATTACATTTACTATTCCCACTCAAATCTAAACCAATTTGGGGAAGACTTTGGATACTAAAGGGGTGACATTTACTATTCCCACTCCAATCTAAACATATTAGGTGAAAGTGTAGGACGTAACGGGATGACATTTACTATTCCACTTCAATCGAACCATTCTGGGTGAAGGTGTTGGACTCTAAATGGGTGACATTTACTAATCACACTCTCCTCTAACCATACAGGTGAAAGATGTTGGACTCTAAAGGTGTTACATTTGCTATTCCCACTCTGATTTAAGACTATTTGAAAAAGGTGTTAGATGCTTAATAGCTGAAATAAACTATACACCTTTCAATCAGAAACATTTGAAAGAAGATAATACACAATTATACCTGCTAGAGAGGTTGCTGTTCATCCAGCACCCCGTTTGTTGAGTTGTAATTATTTTTATTACCTTAAGTGAGAGAGGACTGCTGGTCTTATTCTAGGAGACTTAGAAGGTAAACATCATATCCTGTGCCAACACTCAAGTGTTCTGCATCTGCTTAATGTCTACTAAAATGGCAGCCATTAACCAGGGTCACCATTAAAATGGCGGCCTTTAACCAGATACACCATTAAAGGAGACAGAAATAAAGTATGTCAGGGCTGGAGAGCCTTGTTGTAGATCCCTCCACCTAGAAACTATGTAGAGTGTGTTTTCAGATTTGCTGGGGTGGGACTGCCACTTTAGCTGCAAATTAAATCCTTTGTTTAAGCTCTACCAACTGAAAGTAACATACTCCTTCAAAGTACCATTTTTCATTATAAAAATTGGTGCAGCTATAGACATACACACTACTAACCAATACTGGTGTTTCTATATGCCACTTGTTGCCACAGTTGTGCAATTTATTACCAATGTTTATGGGAGTTCTGATAACGCAACTCAGTTATGGTGGTTGCATTCATCCTAAAAGAATAAAAAGCTAAGATTAAAGAGTGACAGGCTATATTTTCAACAGTAAGATTTGAACCTATTACTTGATTTTCCCCTCAGTTGTCCACAGTAGGAAAATTGACCAGCAAGGAATCTTCCCAGCTATATCTGCCGGGAAAGTGTTGGCTTAGGTGGTTAAATCACTTGTGGAGGTGATGTTCTATGTGCATCCAGCACCTTGGTACAATGCTATCAATATATTGCAGAGGTCTTAATGCACTTGTGAAAGAGATCAGTGTATAATCTGCAGTTTACAAGTTTTAGTCATTATAAAATATCTTGTTATGTTAATTGTCCTATTGCAAAGCACTGTGTCTAACCTGTAAATAGCAAAACACACAAGATGATGGACGGAATGTTGCACAATGGCAAAACATTCACCCCCAGTCACAGATCTGGGTTTAATCCATCGTTATTTTGCTCACCAAGCCACCCCAGTTCAGACATGGTCATTTGCAAATCAGTCATGACCCTGTGCCCCATGGGAATAGTCCAGCCCAAACTGCCAAGCCATGTCTTCCCTGGACCAGAATCAAGCATCCTAGGACCGAGTTGTATAAAAAAGTAGTAATAGAAAAAGAACTTATGAGTTATATTCATGAGCCCCTGTGAATCCTTCTTGCACCACACAATGTGGTGCAAGAGCGATGCAAATAAAAAATGACAATTATGAAGCAATGCAAGGCCATCTTGCACGGACTGCGTGGCTTCATAAGTCTTGAGTAATGTAATGCAGTGCAAATCGCTATGTTGCATTACTCTGCGCAAGGGAGGTATTTCCATGGGTGTATCCACACAATATCCATGGATTTTACTGTATTCCCAGATTTACATAAACAGGTTAATGTGTGAACTTGCCAAAATGATGCGCCTCCCTACGAAAGGCGTTACGAAGAGAAATATCTTTATTTACCCTTGGTTTTTCCTCTTTATGTGTGTGCGGCATTCTGCAGGACTCATAAAAAAGAGGAAAAGGCCTCCCTGCATTGGTTTTGTGTATGAAGGTGCCCTTTCCTGCACAAAACAATCCTGCATGCAATGCAGGTGCAAGAGTGTCTGCATTGGCGCTAGGCAGCCAATTGCACACCAACGCAGGTGAAGGGACAGGAATGTGCCGTATTGCTTTAAATATGGGGCATTCCTGCCATTTTACAGTGACGCACCACAGCGCAGCAAAGTGGCATCCTTAGCTGAGCCACTTTTTCAGAAATAAGGTCCATAGTGTAGTCATTTTCATTGCTGAATTTCCCTTATATTTTCACGCATATTGCCTGCAACAAGCACAAATGCCTGCAGTTCCCCACCTTTCAGAGACCACCCAGAGAGCAGGCCTTAAAAAGATCAGGGTTGCTTATTTACAAATGTGTGTCTCTGTTTTTCCTACCCAATTCGCAAATGGAAGCCATTTTTACTTTGGTGCCTAAGCCTGTTTTCTGCCACAATCCGTCCATGGATAGTGCAACACTCAATAAAGACTTTGCATGAAACAGAGTAAATAAATCCTGCTTTGAGGAGCAGGAACCCTCCCATGATGAAGTGAGTGCTGCGCAGCAAATAGAACTTCCCACGGCCATGCCATGCACAGCTTCTGTCAGCAGCTGCCGCAGATTAAGAGGGCGAGGGAAAGATCTCACCGAAGGCTAATGACTTTGCCTTGTTAAGTTGCTCTGCAATGTGGAACTTCTTCTAAATCCCTTTTGGGCCTAGGCTTAGATGAATGGCGACCATAAGCGGAAAGAGCGCTTGAGTTTGTTTATCATTAATTTCTGACATTGACAGATTCCGCAGTAGCCCAGGAGGCGGCCTAATTTGCCTCTGTTTAATAGGAAGTAGATAATCTTGATTAAATAGAGAGAGAGAGAAGGAAAATGCGACAGGCTATTTTTTTTCTGCTCGCTGAGGGGTTTCCTGGTACGTACCTGTTTAATGTTAAAAAAAATGTCAGTAATAATAAAGAGAAATGGCGATGTCTGCCAGAGCAGGGAACCGTTTCTCACGCATTCCTGTCAAACCTGAGTGCTATCCTGGAAATGACCACGAGCAAGTGCATCATTTATTTTTAGCTTCAGACGTCTGTGGGATGGCGTCAGTGGCAATGAAATGCATTTTAGTCACCAGCAATCTCAGGCAGCCATTAAAAGACAAAAGAGAGAAAAAAAATGATTTTTAGGGGTGACCTAGCTAGTATGGGCCACTTGCTCTATCCACCTGCAGATCTCAATGTTTCATTTAATGTACATTCTGGCTGGCACATTTTCACCCACCTTCATTAGCTAGCATGCCAGCAGACGATCAAGTGATTTTTGTCCCCCTTTGTTTAGGTGCCAGATGTCCCTGATGTCACACAGGCGCCAGTGTCTATTCTTTCTATTAGAAAATAGGTTTTGAGAAAATAGGTGACATTATCACAGTGTGAAGTTGCACAACTCAGAATTAAGAGAATTAAGAAGCAGCTGGCGACCAGGAGAGTTCGAAACATGCTCTTACTACCAACCTGTAACCTTGAGAATCCTTCAGCTGCCTGGAGGTGCCCCATACATAATTGTTCTGCCTGCTGTTAAAGTTGTCGCGTCAGCACAGAAAGTAGCTTCCTCTGTAAATCAACTTCATGAAATACAGGAAAAGTAGTGCTGGCATGGTGTGCAAGAATAATGGGTATTGAAACTAACATTTTCCAAGCTCTGGGCATAACTTGTTATAAAACCACTTCCTTCACATTTCACCACAGTTTTGTGCTCGGCTAAATTATTAAAGTTTTTTTGCAGTTTTTATGTAGCCTGAAGTTGGCCCAGAAGCATTAAATTGCTTTACATGAGCATCAGATTACATTACATAAACACTCGATTTTAGTTTTGTTTTTCTCGTCGTTGGGGAGATTAAACTATTTGCCCAGAATCACAGTATGGTGAACCGCCGCAGGGATTCGAACGTCCGTAATCTGGTCGTTGGGCCACGTCTCCTTTCAACTGAAAAATTATGTATATTTATTGGATGCTGTTGACAGCATGCACTGGCAGCAACTGTCGGCAGAGTACGATTAAGTTCAAGTTCTCTAATTAACACACTTCTTGACTCTTCATCTTCCACGTTTCAAATTAACCTACCCAGGCAACTCGACAGTACCTTCCTTTCAGAGTCTTTGGGAGTGGTTTAAGATAAAAAGTCTCTGAAGTAACCGTCATCCATTGGGAAGGGCTCCTTACCACGTTACAATGTCCTTTATCCCTTGGGATTGGCTCCTTACCACGTAACAACGTCATTTATCCCTTGGGAGTTGGCTCCTTGCCACCTAACAAAGTCCTTTAACCCTTGTGAATGGCTCCTTACCACGTAACAAAGTCCTTTATCCCTTGGGAATGGCTCCTTATCACGTAGCAAAGTCATTTATCCCTTGGGAATGGCTCCTTACCACGTAACAAAGTCCTTTATCCCTTGGGAATGGCTCCTTATCACGTAGCAAAGTCATTTATCCCTTGGGAATGGCTCCTTGCCAGGTAACAAAGTCCTTTATCCCTTGTGAATGACTCCTTGCCACGTAACAAAGTCCTTTATCCCTTGTGAATGGCTACTTGCCACCTAACAAAGTCCTTTATCCCTTGTGAATGGCTCCTTGCCACGAAACAAAGGGCTTTATCCCTTGGGAATGGCTCCTTACCACGTAACAAAGTCATTTATCCCTTGGGAATGGCTCCTTGCCACGTAGAAAAGTCATTTATCCCTTGGGAATGGCTCCTTGCCAGGTAACAAAGTCCTTTATCCCTTGTGAATGGCTCCTTGCCACGTAACAAAGTCATTTATCCATTGTGAATGGCTCCTTGCCACCTAACAAAGTCCTTTATCCCTTGTGAATGGCTCCTTGCCACGAAACAAAGGGCTTTATCCCTTGGGAATGGCTCCTTATCACGTAACAAAGTCCTTTATCCCTTGGAAATGGCTACTTGCCACGTAACAATGTCCTTTATCCCTTGCGAATGGCTCCTTGCCACCTAACAAAGTCCTTTATCCCTTGTGAATGGCTCCTTACCACGTAACAAAGTCATTTATCCCTTGGGAATGGCTCCTCGCCACGTAACAAAGTCCTTTATCTCTTGGGAATGGCTCCTTATCACGTAGCAAAGTCCTTTATCCCTTGTGAATGGCTCCTTGCCACGTAACAAAGTCCTTTATCCCTTGTGAATGGCTCCTTATCACGTAACAAAGTCCTTTATCCCTTGGGAATGGCTCCTTGCCACGTAACAAAGTCCTTTATCCCTTGTGAATGGCTCCTTATCACGTAACAAAGTCCTTTATCCCTTGGGAATGGCTACTTGCCACGTAACAAAGTCCTTTATCCCTTGCAAATGGCTTCTTGCCACGTAACAAAGTCCTTTATCCCTTGTGAATGGCTCCTTATCACGTAACAAAGTCCTTTATCCCTTGGGAATGGCTACTTGCCACGTAACAAAGTCCTTTATCCCTTGTGAATGGCTCCTTACCACGTAACAAAGTTCTTTATCCCTTGGGAATGGCTCCTTGCCACCTAACAAAGTCCTTTAACCCTTGAGAATGGCTCCTTACCACGAAACAAAGGGCTTTATCCCTTGGGAATGGCGTGTTGCCGCGTAACAAAGTCAGGGCAGGGGTTCCCTGGTGCAGCGCCAGTAAGCATAGTGCCTGGTTCTCCTCCAGGAAACAAAGCACTCGCCGATTGAGGGTGGGTGACATGATTATGGTGCAGATGCCACTCTTCTTCTCAACCTACAAATGTGGAAACACAGCACAGATGTTGTAATTCGGTGCATAGCGTTGAATTGCGAATGCTATAGGGAATTACCCTTGAACCTATCACAGTGCAGCGCAAGAATGGGATGAAGTGTGCTAAAAAAGCTAAACCCCATTCAGCTAGTACTTTGTTGCAGGCGAGTCTCTGGGATGGCCATGGTGAATCTTTAGTGTGGTGTCAAGGGCACATGAGGGCACTCCAAGGACATGATGGTCAAAACCTCTGCTGCTCCGATGTAGGCAGTCAACATTGGTCTCACACCCGGCCATATGTAGTCACAATCACACAACATGCGACCCGCTGGAAATTTAAGGAGCCCTTATGGGGAACTAAGCATATATATCTAAGAGGATATGAAAAAACCTCTTAAGGGGACACAGTTCCAAAAATCTGTCCTTCTACTGAGTCAAATCACCCACCACTAACAGTCAGGCTCCCCACAGTCCAGCCAGAGGGCAGTAGTCAGCAGGGATGTTTCCACTTAGCAGAGTCTTGTGATCTGGTGGAGGGAAACAGTAGCACCATGAACTCAACCAGTGCATTTCCGACTGTGATGGAGAAAAGCATTGGATTATTTAAAAAATGAGGAACATGGCCTAATAGTGTACCTTTCTGCAGAGAGTGACAAAATTCATCACTGTAGGCTGGTGATGCCCCATCCAAGAATCTAGTTACATAACACTTGTTTACTCTTTTATGGCTGTCATTCGAGTGGCAACATAACATTCTAGTGCAGCAAGAGGCTCTTTATGCATATGTGACAATGTTTGATCGGGACCTATGTACATTTTATATTTAAATGTTTTCTGCGGATTTTACATAAGTTGATAAAATACATATCTAGCGCCTTCACTAAAAAACGTAGGCTTCAGAAGTAGGTGTGCGTTTTCGATATTTTATAGTTGTAATACTTTATTCGATAACAAAATATCATAAAAGTACAGACATAAAATCACAATTACCAAGTATTACTACAAATCAATTAAGAGTAAAAATCATCACTACAGACAATTAAAAATGTGGAGAAAAGACTACAGAGATTTTTTTTTTTTTTTAAAAAAGGATACATTCTTAAAAGTGAATCTGGTCAGACTTTAAAAGCAGCCTAGATCGCATAAACCAAGCACTGCCCAAATACTTAGCTATTCCACAAACTATGTACATTGAGGTAGTGTTGGTTAGAATAATGCGCCGAGCTGATCTGTGGTCCCTAACTCCCATCTCCCTACACACAGGTTTCAGCCATTCCATAAATGTTTTAAGAGGGAGGGTGCCGTGTCTTAATTTCAAGAACAGAGTTCTATCTCTGGGGTTCTGGAGAAAGACCAGAAATGGTTCCAACTTTCTAGTGGGTTTATGATCAAGGAAGTTGTTTGTCAAAGGTCCCCAGCTTGAAATGTTAAGGTCTTTGCCCTCAGCCCATTCCCAGTATAATTTTGTAACAATTTTTTTAGTGGGAGGGGACTGCAAGGCCCAAGACTCAGCCATACCTATAGATTCCACCAGCTTTTTTAAATTGTTGAGCCACCTTATTTTGCCAGATGCATTCAAAATGATTAGTTCGTCCAGCACTAGAGCATCATTTGCTAATTCAGGGGTCCTTCTAAGTTGCACCCCGAATAGCAAAGGGCGTAGTTGAACTATTTCTGGAATTGGTCTTTTGCCCATATCATAGAATAATTGCTTCAAGGGGGTCGAGGGAGGAAGGGAGACTAGGGGCTCGACTCCGATCCGGTAAAAAAAAACCCCCGTACGAATCGTATTCGTAGCCGAATCCGTACGATTTGTAAACACACCGTACGACCCGGCGAGTACGATCTGGACCGGGTGATCAGGACGCTATTCGTACGGTCCGCGTCAGGTAAGGGCGATTCGTACGGAAAAGCGCACAATGACATACACACCGTATGCCGCGTACCCCCGATGATCGCCGGGGTACGTGCCGTACATCTGCAATCATGTGGGGTACGCGCCGTACACCCAGCGTACACGGGGTGCGCACCGTACACCCACCGTACATGGGGTGCGGTGCGTACCCCATGTACGCTGGGTGTACGCCATGTACCCCACATGATCGCAGGGGTACGGCGCGTACCCCGGCGATCATGTGGGGTACGCAGCGTCCACAGGGGGGCCTTCAGTACTTGTTTCGGCCTGAACTATGCGTTTACGGCTGTTTCCAGCTCCCGTAAAAAAAAGGGTCGTATGTTGCGTACCCGACACAAATCGTACTTGCTGGGTTGTAAAAACCAGCCGCGAACCGTTGCGACGTCACGTACAGCGGGTTCCGAGTGAGACTCGTACGGATATTTTAGTCGTACGGAGTCCTGTACGAATCGCACGGTCTTTGGCTCCTGGTACGGATCGTACTTCGTCGTACGTATGGGGACGTGTACGGGTACGCTTCGTACGGGGAAAATTACTCCGTACGACGATTCGGAGCGCATTTTACCAGATCGGAATCGAGCCCTAGGTCTCTCAAGAACTTATTCTCTGCAATAGCCAGCGCCTTACTATTCTCCGCACCCCATAGTTCAGAGCCATAAACTGCAGAGGCTAAAGCTTTCCCCTCATAAACTGCCAAGGCGGGGGCTACTGGTCTGCTGATGGAAAGACGCTGGTTCTTTAAGATGGCTCCTGAAACCCTTTTAAGATTTAGGACCATTTTGGATATATGGGAATCCCATCTCATATTATTACAAAGCCTGACCCCAAGGTAATCGAATTCATCCACCACTTCAAGGGGGGTCCCATTCCGGGAGAGATGGACTTTCTTCAAATTCCTTTTAGCAGATAGTACCATCAGTTTCGTTTTCATGGTATTGACCGTTAGCCCACGTTCTTTACAGAAGATACTAAAACGGTTGAGTAATTTTTGGAGGCCCTTAGGAGTTTTGGACATCAAGAGGGTATTGTCCGCAAAGAGGAGTGTGGGGGTTTTCTCTCCAGCTAAGACAGGGGCATCTGCAGGGTCCTCCCGTAAGTGGTCCACCACCCCATTTATGAAACGGGAGAACAATGTCGGCGCCATCACACAACCCTGCCGCACCCCTCTATTGACTGGTACCCTCTCTGTCAATTGGCCTTGGCTCCCCCACCGAATCCTTGTATAGTTGTCTTCATGGAGCTTGATGATATATTGCAACAGATAACCAGGGAAGCCCATATCTAATAAAACTTCCCAAAGTTTGGCACGGGGGATGATATCAAATGCTGTTTTCAAGTCTATGAAAGCCAGATACAAGCTTCCCTTGCAGATAGACACTGACTTCCAATAGACTGCACGCTTAGTGTATCCTTTACTGAAGATATTGAATGATCTTGCAGACTATCCTCACAGTATAATTTTAAAAAATGAGAGTACCATTGAAGTTAATTTATATGATTTGGAATCGGGTCAGCCCCCCTTCTATCAAGGACATTGATCAATTTCCAGAACTCAATAGCGTTTTTTCCCCAAGCTGCATCCTTAAGCTGCTGCCAGTGCTCCTCCTCCCAATTCTTTTTAGCTAAGGTAATGCTTTTATGATACTCTTTTCTTGCTAGTCTCACTGCTACGGGGTCCTTATTTCTTATGGCTTGCATTATGGCCCTCCTCTTAACTCTGCAACTTGTCGTGTACCAAGGATTACCCTTGGGGGTTTTTTGTTTCGGTTTGGAATTCCCCTGTGGTTTCTTCATAAAAAACTCTCCTATTTTATCTGTTAGCTTCTTATACGAAGCTTGTAAGTCCGAAGCAGGAACATGAGGCGCTGCCGGAGCAACAGCTGCAAGGCTATAGGTTTCCGCTAGAACTATCTCTTTTATACAATTAAGTTTCCCCTCTTCACACTTGACCGTGTTCCATTTTAGATTCCGATTACAATTCGAGAGCAAGACCTCTTTTGTAATCATCACGGAACCACCACTCTTGCCAATCCTATTTGCCCAGTAGATTTCCATACATAATGGATTGTGATCACTATCTGAGGACTGCCTAACCTCCATATCACTAGATCTACACAAGATTGAGTATCCAGGAGGATATAATCAATTCTAGAAGGGCAACCTATTCTATTGTAAGTCATTGCCCGTCCCGGTCTGAAATGGTCCGCCTATTTAGGGCCCGTAGATTATGTTCGAGAGCCAGAGCATTCAACTGGATAGCTCTGGCTGTCCATTTCTTGATCGGGGAGAGGGTTAAGGCGGGTATGGTCTGCCTCCAGTCCTCTGAGCTGAAACCTAGTTTCTCTTCATCATCCAGAGGTTCGAATGTGCAATTAAAATCCCCTCCCACTAGTATTTTAGATGTAGTAGGAAGATCTGACAGTCTTACATCCAACAACTCTATTGTGGGCGAGATTAAGCCGCCCTGTAGGCCTCTTGCATAGACACAAAAGAGTTAAAAAATTGTGCCCCCAGATGGACTTTTTAAAGAAATGTGCAAGATGTCGTTAGAGTGGACTTTATGAGTGGTAACTACACAGTTCAAATTCACCTTAACACAAATATGCAGGCCACCTGAAGGGCGAACTTTCCCCATCGTGACTGCTGGCTTAAAATAAGTAGAGTACCCATTTTTGTATAGTGAGGTCGATGACCAGGTTTCCTGGAACATACAAATGTGGAATTTATTGATAAAATCATTCTAGTCTGGGTTAGCAAGATTTTTTTTTTAGCCCAGCTATGTTCCAAGACAGAATCTTGATGGAGAAGGGGGTTTTAGGTAATTCCTTAGTTATAACTGGGATACTAGGTTCTATTCCTCCCCGACTAGGTCTAATGGTTCCCAAGATGGCTATGCCCTCTCTGCTGCTTTTGGTTTCATCCAGAGGGGCAGCTCTCACCACACTCTTTTCCGTTTGACTAGCAGACTGGATTGGGAGTCAGTCGACTGCTTCCAATCCACTGAAACGATTATAGCAAGAGATTAGAGGGTAGTTAAGCTGTGGGCCATGGCAACCCCATTGAACTGGGTATCACCTGGAATAAATCTCCCTGCTCTTTTCCCTACTGTGTTCCAACCTCCATCATCGCCCCTGCCCAATTAGTTGTGTTCTAGTCTCTCAGTGGCTCACCCCTCATCCCCCTCCTCGTGTGGTTAGGAACCCTCAACCAACTCCACCTATTGTCATGATGTTCCGTACGTGTGGAAGTATGACAAGGGTTTAACCCTAATCGTGGAGATGTTGTTACTTGGGGGCCCAAAGCAAATATGGTCCACCAAGCGTGGGTTCTCAAATGTGACAACGACACAGTCCCCATGTAGGCTTTATTTATTCTCGCCCACCCAGGGTGCTCTCTCCACCATAAGAATTTTGCTATTGATGTTAGGAGGAGGGGGAGAATTACTATTTAACCAATGGCAAACTTTGTTTTTGTGTGCCCAGAAGGATTCAAGTGTTGCAGGGGCAAGCTCAGGGACACCAGTTAGAACTATCACATAGGGACAGGCGTCGGGTGGTAGATTAATGATATTTTATAAGCACATGCTTCTTTTCCATATTTATAGGCCTATTCAGAAACAGAATTTTGCAGTATATTAAGATGCATTACAATGGAATCCCTAACATACCCCAAAATGCTATTCACTGACAGATGACTATGCATCAGCCTCTCCATCTGTTATGTGCAGAAAACTCCTTCCCAACTGCGGAGATCTTGGCGCATGGAGGTATACATTTTAGTAGTAAACGTTAAAGGTAAAAAGGAGAGTGGCTGGAAAATGGGGAATTTTTATTAAATACATTTGAGGGGCTTAAGAGGAGTAAAGAGAGGTAAAGTCATGGCTAGGTTGGGGTTTAGGGAGGGGCACAGACCCACTCACAAAAAAGTAACCCCATTGATTTTAACATACCGCACTTCTATAGTTACTACAGCAAAAAAAGATCCAAAACGTTATCAATGTACTCCAGCTCGGAGTTGAAGTAAGTCCTGCAACACACATTGTCAACCTCTGGTACTGCAACACAATCCTATAGAAATTAACAAGGGTACGGGCAAAAATAAAATGGAACCCCACAGGAAATAATGTTAAAATTAAGTAATCTATTTTTCTTTTTTTACAAATATATATCTAGTCTTTAGTTTAATGTTAAAAAAAGATATACCTTTTAAATTTGTATTATTTTATTTCTAAAACATTTTGATAAACTTTTTAAGTTTTAAAACAAAAAATGATTACATTAATTCTATACATAACCTTTTGTACCTTTTAATGGTCATTAAATAAATATAAACATTTTAATTTAAGTGGATTTTACTGAAATACATCAGTAGAAAAATAATCTTAATGTAATTTAATATGCTTAGATTTGTTACATAGCTAATTCAAAATTCAGTTAACAGTAATGTAGCATATTTTTAAGCTGGTCCTACTTTTTAAAGAAAACAGATATATATATATATATATATACGGATATATGATGTTACAACGCGGACTTTTACTCCGCATACCGTTACAACGCGGTTTTTACAACGCGGATACTGTAACAACGCATGTATTTACAACGCATTTTTTTACAACGCAGGTACCTTTACAACGCAGACCATTACAACGTAAGTATTGGTAAGTATATGTTAATATTAATAATATAATAGTAACTTAATTTTAAAAATATAATTTAATGTAATTTTAAATAATTTAATTTCCGTTAATTATTTTAAATTTAAATTAATATTACTTTATTTTTACCATGTACCCCTGTACCCCAGAAACTGAAAACTGACCCTAAACCCCAAAAATAAATTAAAGTAATTTTATGAAATATAATTTAAATTAATTACTGTAAATTAAAAAAAAAATAACTTTATTTTTACCCTGTACCCCTGTACCCCAAAAACTCAAAACTGACCCTCAACCCCAAAAATAATGCAATGTAATTTAATTTAATTTATTTACTATTAAATAATTTAATTTAAAATTAAATTTAATTTATTTTTACCCTGTACCCCAAAAACTGAAAACTGACCCTGAACCCTAAAAATACCCCTTTACCCAAAAACTAAAAACTGACCCTGAACCCTAAAAATACCCCTTTACCCAAAAACTGAAAACTGACCCTGAACCCTAAAAATACCCCTTTACCCAAAAACTGAAAACTGACCCTGAACCCTAAAAATACCCCTTTACCCAAAAACTGAAAACTGACCCTGAACCCTAAAAATACCCCTTTACCCAAAAACTGAAAACTGACCCTGAACCCTAAAAATACCCCTTTACCCAAAAACTGAAAACTGACCCTGAACCCTAAAAATACCCCTTTACCCAAAAACTGAAAACTGACCCTGAACCCTAAAAATACCCCTTTACCCAAAAACTGAAAACTGACCCTGAACCCTAAAAATACCCCTTTACCCAAAAACTGAAAACTGACCCTGAACCCTAAAAATAAAAATACCCTAAAAATACCCCTTTACCCAAAAACTGAAAACTGACCCTGAACCCTAAAAATACCTCTTTACCCAAAAACTGAAAACTGACCCTAAACCCTAAAAATACCCCTTTACCCAAAAACCCAAAACTGACCCTAACCCCTAAAAATACCCCTTTACCCCAAACATATAACATTTAAAAAATAACTATATACTTACCAATACTTACGTTGTAATGGTATGCGTTGTAAAGGTACCTGCGTTGTAAAAAAATGCGTTGTAAAAACATGAGTTGTAACAGTATCCGCGTTGTAATGGATGCGTTGTAAAAAATGCGTTGTAACAGGTGCACACCTATATATACACATATATACACACACACACACACATATATATATATATATATATATATATATATATATATATATATATATATATATATATATATATATATATACAAATATATATTACCTACTGGCGATAGCCAGTAGGTATATATAGTTAGGATTATTTCTCTATGGAACTTTTGAAAATTCTATGTCTAATAACTTTGGCGTTTGTGGACGGAATCGGCTGAAATTTTCAGGAAAATGGCACATTTTGTTTCTGAGCAGCCCCTGAAAATTTGGGGGGGTTCATCAAGGGGGGGCCGAGAAAAAAGAGGGGTCCCAAAACGCGTTTTTCCCATGTTAATTTCTATAGGGCGTTTGGCCTCACTTTTAGCTCGAACGGCTGAATGGATTTGCACGAAACTTGGCAAAATTGTAGGCACTGTTAGCCCGATGTGCCTTTGCTGGGTCTCAATATATGTGCTCCAGTGGATTTTGAGAAATTAACGTTTTAAAAAATGTATATATCTGTGACAGCGTCCCAGATAGCGCTCCAGATCGCGTACTTTTCGCGTCACGGAGCTTTGCGAAGCGATGCTGATTGGCTCTCCGGTGTCTGTCAACATTCTAAACAGTCCGGTGCGGCCTCCATCTTGTCTCTCGGTAGGATCGAGAGACAAGAAGAGGTGAAAAACGAAGGGGGAATTTAATGAATGGGGGCAAGGTAGACCCCTCTTGACCCCCTAGGAATGATGTTGGGGTTATTAAAGGGTCCCGTGGGGAAAATAAAAAAAATTGATTTTTCACGGTAGAAGCGCTTCTCGGTTCGCAAACCGGGTCGCAAACTAACGGCTGAATGGATTTGCACGAAACTTGGCAAAATTATAGAGACTGTTAGCCCGATGTGCCTTTGCTGGGTCTCAATATATGTGCTCCAGTGGATTTTGAGAAATTAACGTTTAAAAAACAGATATATCTGTGACAGCGTCCCAGATAGCGCTTCAGATCACGTACTTTTCGCGTAACGGAGCTTTGCGTAGTGAAGCTGATTGGCTCTCCGGTGTCTGTCAACATTCTAAACAGTCCGGTGCGGCCGCCATCTTGTCTGTCGGTAGGATCGAGAGACAAGAGGAGGAGAAAAACGAAGGGGGAATTTAATGAAAGGGGGCTAGGTAGACCCCTCTTGACCCCCTAGGAATGATGTTGGGGTTATTAAAGGGTCCCGTGGGGCAAATAATAAAAATTTGATCTTTTGCGGTAGAATCGCTTCTCGGTTCGCGAACCGGGTCGCAAACTGGTAGCGAAACGTGAATTCGCCATTTTGTGTTTCGATTTCATTAAATTACTAGGTATAAGGGGGTACGGGAGATGTATCCTGACCCCTTTTGTTTTCTGAGGGTGGCTGAGGAGGCTCATATATGTTGATACATGTCTTCCAGCGGCTATGCGTGAGCTTTTTTTTTTTGCTGCGTGACGTCTGTTAACGTTCGATTTGATGGAAATCAGGAACTGTTGACCGCCATTTTGTCACTGCGAGTAAATATTTTGTTAAAAATAATTGTTATAAATTAATCCTTATTGATAAACATTGTCTGCTCCATCTTGTCTTTTTTGCAATGCCACACTTTTGTTGAGCACGGCAGCCATTTTAGATGCCTTGACCAGACCCACTCTCTGCACGCCGCCGATCCTCAGCATGGCTCCCCACCCTCGCAAGCATCTCCCCCATGCACTGGTCACCCCCGCTCTCTCTCTCATGCATGGGCCAGAAACCTCCTCCCATGTGCGCTGCTCTTCCCTGAGAATCACACCCTGTGCCCGCCCGACACCACCCTTTCACCCTATTCACTACCGCACCCTCTGACACTCCTCTTCCTCTGTGTCCGATTGTCCAGGCCGGTCCCAGGATATCACCTAGCCCTGCAGATGTAGTTTATGGCCCCAGTTGTAGAGAATCACCCCTCTTCAAAGGAGTTACAGTAGATCAAGGCCCCCACCCGATGAGATCCGTCACACCACACGCGTTCCTACTATCTGATAACCATCCTGTATTGTGCTTGGGGAGGGGATTCTCACTGTGAGGGTGTGTGGGACCGAGCCTGAAGCGGAAGATTCCAGGGATGCCTCTTTGTACATCAAAGTTTTTACAATTATGTGTCACATTAAAAATATATAGCACTCCAACAAAGTAGTAGGATTATAACACTTTAATAACTTATAAATATATAGAACGCAACAAAAACAGTAAATACATTTAAACATTTTTTTGAAAAAAGAAGCAACAATGGTCAGTAGCTGTGTTTTGTGCGAATAGTCCCAAGGCAGCACAACGTGCTGAGTTCTGGACGGCACCCAGGTGATGTTACCTGGGTGCCGCACTGGTTTTTGCTATCCTACAATGCAGCTCCGAAAAACGGCGTGGGGCGTCCCGGGGGGTGCGCGGGGAGGCCTCGTCAGTAGCGGTCTGTTGTGCGAATAGTCCCAAGGCAGCAGAACCGCTGAGATGTGGATGGCACCCAGGTGATGTCCAGTAAGTTGTCGCACTGGTTTTGGCATCCTACAATGCTGCTCCAAAAAACGGCGTTGGGGCGCCCCGGGGGGGGGGGGGGGGGGAGGGAGGTAGTGGCGTTTTTGGGGTCTCCCCAGGTGGAGGTTCGTCTGCTGTACTGGGGCGCCCCTTTACCGTTTCAGTTGCCATTCCGCCCGCTTTTGCTACACTGTGCCTCATCCTCCATTCAGCTGTTTATCGCCCGCTCTTGCGGCTACAGCGTCTCGCTCACCATGTAGTTGAGTTGCGCCCACTCTTGCGGTGCAGCGATAGGCGGCTGCCACAGGACTCTTAAAATGGCGGACGGCTCTTCGGATTTGGGCCTGGTCCACTAAAATGGCCCTGGGACACCTTGGAACTCGGACGTCCCCTGAGCCTTGAAGATTGTACAAAAGTCTTGGGGGCTCCCGACTCCTGCAGGCTTCCGGTGGGGAGCGGCTGCCATAATTGCTCACGGAATGACCACGACGGAGCCACGAGATGGTGGTGCTCTCAGGCTGACGCCAGCTTAAGTCTGAAACATCTAGAAACAAGGTGGGGCTTTCATCGTTTGGGAAAAAAAATGTTTTAATCCAATGAAAAGTGTTATTTTTAGGTCATATGATCAAGCCTTCCATCATTAGGAAACCAAAAGTAAAATGAACCAATGAAAAGTTTTATAAAGAAGTCACATGACCTGTTATGCTTACGTTACGCGCTGCTATAAAAAGCATAGAAAATCCGTTGGCACGTGAGGCGGCGTCAGTAGCGGGATGTGCGAATAGGCCGAAGGCAGCACAACGCGCCGAGATCCGGATGGCACCGAGGTGGTGTCCAGCAAGTTGCACTGGTGTGGCCAACCTGCAATGCTGCGCCGAAAGTCGGCGTGGGGTGCCTGGGGGGGGGGGGAGGTGGCGCAAACTGGCCTCTCTCGTCTCCCCAGGTGGAGGCACCTTATGTGCAGTGCGGCGCCCCTTACCGTTTCACTCGCCGTCCTGCAGAGTTGCGCCCGCACTTGCTGCTACAGTAGGCCGAAGGCAGCACAACGCGCCAAGATCCGGATGGCACCGAGGTGGTGTCCAGCAAGTTGCCGCACTGGTGTGGCCATCCTACAATGCTGCGCCGAAAGTCGGCGTGGGGCGCCCCGTTGGCCTGTGAGGTCGCGTCAGTCAGTGGGGGCTGTTTGAGAAAGCAATGTGATGCTGTGCGTCGCCCCCAAGATGGAGGCTCCTCGGCTGCAGTGGGGCGCCCCTTGGTGTTTCACGCGCTATCCAGCTGAGTTGCGTCCGCACTTGCGGCTACAGTAGGCCGAAGGAAGCACAACGCGCCGAGATCTGGATGACACCGAGGTGGTGTCTAGCAAGTTGCCGCACTGGTGTGGCCATCCTACAATGCTGCGCCGAAAGTTGGCGTGGGGTGTCCCTTTGGCCTATGAGGTGGTGTCAGTAGCGGACCGATGTGTGAATAGGTCGGAACCAGCACAAGGCGCCAAGATCCGGATGGCACGGAGGTGGTGTCATAGTTGAGAGTTCTGAGCAGATCTTGTAACACTGTCTGAAGCTTATTTGCACCTGCTGCAGCTTCACTATTGCCCTGGTGTGGCCAAAGATCGCCCATGACATAGGCGGCCGGCTCCCATGGTCCGGCAGAACTTTTTTCCTTTTCCTTTCTGCATCTTGTCCCACAATCCATTTGACCTTTAGACACGACCAGGTCCCTGAATGTGTGCAGGGGGACGCTATTGATTGAATCAAAATGGCGGCTTCACACAAAGCTGACTCAAGCGTTGCTGGTGATGCTATACAGACAAAAAATGGTTTTCAGTTTGTACATTCTTCAGGATTTTTCCATCCAAGTCTGCTTGAGAGTTTGTAGAACAATGGCTTTAGATCTTGCCCTCCCCTCTTTTGACTGTTGGTTCTTGTTGCCTATCTCTTATGTTGTCATTTAACTGAACCTTTTTTGACTGCCGATAGGGGTTCTGGTCCGACCACTGGTTGGTGGAGACATTTTGACTATATCCTGGACCTGCCCGGCCTCGCCCAAAATGGCGCCGGTATAAATGGGACTCGTAACTCCTTGTTGTGTACTGGTTGCACAACCTTGATATCACAAGATACGTATGCAGTTTTGAAGCACATGGCGGGCGGGAACGAGAATTGATTGAATATTTCGACATCCCTATTGATATTAAGTTCTGATGTGTTATTGATTACTGTACTATTGAAAGTTCGAATTAACGTCACCCATGGTACTTGCCCGCAAATGTATATCTAGAAAATTTTATTGTAAGTGGCCCTGACATATTTTAATTACAAAATGTACGTCCACCGATTCCGCAACTGTTAGACACCTTAGTTCTTGCAACCTAATGGCCCGCTCGTTGCGTTCCTCTACAGTGTAAATGTCTCCTCATCATATACGATTCCAGTTTGCTCCGTGGCCGGCCCATGTGGTTATAGGCCCGTATTTGTATACTGACATTTTCACAATAAAGGTTTTTAAAAAAAAACATGGTAGTAGTATTTACATTGGTAAAGTTTTTAATTTTAGTCACTGTTTTCGAATCAGTAAAAGGCAAGTGAAATAAAGCAGTCCAATTACATGACGGATAAAAGGTATAATACGCAGGAACGCAGTAAAGATAAATGGTCAAGGGCTGTTGTGTTTTTTACTCCTGCAACATAAAGCGATCGATAAGAATCTGATATTCAGGCGTATCAGCGACTAAGACAGCAGGCCGAGCATCTTTTGCTCAACGGCTCCGTCATGGGACGAAGAAACGCCCTTTTTCTAGAAAAAGGAATATATTTTACTTGCAGGACAGTTGTAAATTTTCTGGGAAAATACATTAGCCTGGAACATTATAACATATATGTTTAAGAAAAAATAATGTTCGAAAGCAATAAAAAGCGTAATTTTTAGGTCATATGACCAAGCCTTTCATCATTAGAATAACAAAAGTAAAATGAACCAATGAAAAGTTTTATTAACAAGTCACATGACCTGTTATGCTTACGTATGCCGCGCCCCAGATCCCTTCCGGGAAGCTGCGCTTCGCGCACTGGAGTACGTCCGGGTGCGCTAACGTGGCGTGTCATATAACGCATTACGCGACAACGTAGGTCCAGAATATAGTCAAAATGTCTCCACCAACCAGCGGTCGGAACACAACCCCTTTCAGCAGTCTAAAATTTT
This sequence comes from Lissotriton vulgaris, assembly GCF_964263255.1. Classification (NCBI taxonomy): domain Eukaryota; kingdom Metazoa; phylum Chordata; class Amphibia; order Caudata; family Salamandridae; genus Lissotriton; species Lissotriton vulgaris. Next base: position 637,870,712 of record NC_141694.1, read on the forward strand.
CTGTTAAATGACAACAGAAGGGACAGGCAACAAGAACCATCAGTCAAAGAGGGGAGGGCAAGTTCTTCCCTACCGGGTCACGTTGGGGCGCTACCGGAACTGATCGAATTGGTAGTCTACAGTGTTTCTGGATGTTTCAGACTGAAGCTGGCGTTAGCATGAGAGCACCACCATCTCGTATCTCAGTCGTGGCCATTCCACGAGCAATCATGGCAGCCGCTCCCCACCAGAAGCCTGCGGGAGTCGGGGGCCCCCAAGACTTTTGTAGAATCTTCAAGGATCAGTGGACGCTTTCGAGAATGGGGCCCAAGCCCTAGCAGACAAGCGTCCGAGTTCCAAGGTGTCCCATGGCCATTTTAGTGGACCACCCCTAAATCTGAAGAGGCGGCCGCCAATTTGAGAGTCCTGTGGCAGCCGCCTATAGCTGCATCGCAAGAGCGGGAGCAACTCAACTACATGGTGAGCGAGACGCTGTAGTCGCAAGAGCGGGCGGTAAACAGCTGAATGGCGGAAGAGGCACAGTGTAGCAAAAGCGGGCGGAATGGCAACTGAAACGGTAAAGGGGCGCCCCACTACAGCGTGTCTTCAGGTCAAACGGATTGTGGGATAAGGTCCAGAATGGAAGAGTCATCAAAAGGCAAAAAGTTCCGCCGGACTCCGGGAGCCGGCCGCCTATGTCGGGGGCGATCTTAGGCCACGCCAGGGCAACACGACTTGGGGAGGGGGCAGAAGTCAAGCGCACCCTCCCAGTCCGCGCCACGACACCGTATGTTGAAAATCTGAAGCCATCGTTCTACAAACTCTCAACCAGCCTTGGATGAAAAATCTTGAAGAATGTACAAACTGAAAACCAGTTTTTGTTTGCATAGCATCAGCAGCAACGCTTGCTATCAGAGTGCATGAGTTTCATGCTCGATCGATTGAGGTAGCCGGATCAGGCAACAAAAAGTATAAAATAGTTATGTAAATAGTTATTTAATAAAATGTTTTACCCTGTTACTTTGCTGGTGTGTTGTATATATTTATAATATTTGCATAGAGTTTATCGTTATTTTGGGCGGGGTGGGTGGCGGAGCCGAGCTGTCTTGCAGCCATCATGGTGTGGAGCTCAGTTCATCTCACTAGTTTCGTATTTCTCATGAAGGGTTGTTCCTAATGTTTCTATTTTAGCAAGGTCAAAAAGAGATCCCATTAGTGGCCTACTGATTTTGCTCGATTATTATTTTTTTTTTTACACGATTTTTCACTATCTGCAAAGACTAAACAGAGTATTGCGGCTTTGTGCTTGTTAGTAAATAGAGAATGAACCAAAGAGAATAAATTCTAAAATAGTAAATGCTTCGATAACAATCAATCAAATGGAGAGACAAGCAGGCACGACGGATTACAATGGGGGCAAAGGCCTGCGTTAATTACCCTTCACTATCTGCAAAGAGAGAGTACTTCTAAGAGAAAAGGGGGGGGGCAGCGTTCAAAGCACATCAGCGTGCATAAACACGAAAATGTTTTTACCTATCACGTACTTGATATTTGACAGCTTTTGATATTTGCTATTAAAAAACCATTGAAATTCAATGAAAAAACCATAGGTTTTAGCCCATATATAGTTAGGGATTAGCATTTACAAAACCTTGAAAATTCACTGAAAAAACCATAGGTTATAGACCATATATAGTTAGGGATTAGCATTTACAAAACCTTATTTTACTCGCATAAAACCATTGAAATTCGCATATATAGTTAGTTGCGCTAACTATATATCGCGCACCCGCAATCCACTGCTGATGATGTCACATATTACATCATTCATGACATGGTCAGTGACATCACTGATGACATCACTGATGACATCTCAAATGACATCACTGATGACATCACTGATGACATTATCCAGTGACTGTATGTTTCTGTAAAGTTAAAATATGTATTACATATTGAAGAATGAGTGGATGTATAAGTGTCTGGATGAAGGATTTAGTAGGTGCATGACTGACTGTATAAGTGAGTGATTAAATGTGCCTCGCTGAGTGCATGGGTTAGTGACTAAACTGTCTTAATTTGTGCATCATTATGTCTGTTGTTCTGTAAACCGCTGCATGTGTTGATCAGTAGCTATATTAGTAACTATATGGGTTATTGATTGGTTGCTCAAGTATTTGTATGGGAGACTGAGTGTGTGTGGGGGTGGCTGGGAGGTGTATGACTCTGTGCATAGATGTGTGAGCAGTTGATTCACTAGATGTATGGGTTCAAAAGTGCATGTGGAAACAGCTGTATGGGCGGTTGACTGTGTGCATGAGTGTATTGGTGAGTGAATGGATATCTCAGTGCTACATGTCAAAGTAAGTACATATGTAAAACACAGTACATGTGAGAGTTGACATATATAAATAACTGTGCATAAGAGCCAGTTAATGTGTGAGTGGCTGTATGGATCATTGTGAACTTGTATCAGGGATTGTATAAGGGAGTAAATATGTGTTAGTATATGGTTGAATAAGTAAGATGTGTATAACTGTATAGTTGAGGAAATGGAGGTGTGATTGATTCTTTGCATGACTGACTAGGTGTGTGAGTAACTCCATGGATGAGTGACAGTCTGTGAGTGTCTGTTTACACTGAGTGTATCTAAGGTTATATCAGAGTCTGAAGAGGTTCATCGTATAATCACATGAATGATGTCATCAGTGATGTGATCAGTAATGTCAAATGAGATGTCATCAGTGATGTCATCAGTGATGTCATTTAAGATGGCATCATTGATGTCATCAGTGATGTCATTTGAGATGTCATCAGTGATGTCATCAGTGATGTCATTTGAGATGTCATCAGTGATGTCATCAGTGATGTCACTGACCATGTCATGAATGATGTAATATGTGACATCATCAGCAGTGGATTGCGGGCGCGCGATATATAGTTAGCGCAACTAACTATATATGCGAATTTCAATGGTTTTATGTGAGTAAAATAAGGTTTTGTAAATGCTAATCCCTAACTATATATGGTCTATAACCTATGGTTTTTTCAGTGAATTATATATATATATATAACTCTCCAACTTGCCTTCAATAGTGCTTCGTCGCACTGACAGGTTTGCAGACTTTAAAATAACGCCAAAAGTCAGTCTTCAATTTTTAAAGATGATTTAATTCATTGTGGTGCAAGCCATCAGACGCGTTTCGGACTTAACGTCCTTGCTCACTGTAAATATATATATATATATATATATATATATATATATATATATATATATATATATATATATATATATATATAATTACGTTATATTAACATTCAACAAAAACATTTAAACTTTTTTGCAACCTATAATATACTGGTAAAAACTTCTCTACACTTTACTATAGGGAAATCTTTGTCCTGTTAGAAGAGATCTCCACTAGATGTGCGAAACGTCAAATGCTGTTGTAATGTTGCTACTTGTAGTAATTATCCAGGACTGCTCAGTACTAAATTGTGTTCAAGAATACACAGCCAAGTTATCCTTTAAGCGGATGTAAGAAGACACAAGACATGCTTTTCTGTTGGCAGTTGTAAGAAGAACCAAGAAATGCTACCCAGTAAGAAGGAGACATATTGTCTTGTAATAAAGTAGAGGAAAACACACAATATGTTATTAAGTAAGAAGATGAATAAAGGCACAAGACATGCTATCTTGCAGCAGGGTGTTTTAAGATACAAGGTATTCAATCCTGTAAGTAGATGTAATAAAACACAAGCTATGCTATCTTGAGCGCAGGTGTAAGAAGACACATGGAAACTTATCTTTTAAATAGCTAGAGGAAGACACAAGGCATGCTATCCTGTAAGCGGTTGCAACACACAAGACGTGCTATACCGTAAGCAGGTATTGGAAGACACAAGACAACCAAATGTGTAAGCAGTTGTAAGGTGACTCAAGACATGCTATCTAGTAAGCAGTTGCAACAAGGCACATGCCATGCTATTCTGTAAGCAGTTGTAAGTAGAAGCAAGACATGCTATCCTGTAAGAAGGTGTAAGAAGGAACAAGACATGCTATCGGGTTAGAATGTGTAAGGAGACACATGGCATGCTATCTGAGAAGAAGGGGTAAGGAGGGACATGACATGCTCTGCTCTGTGCATCTCTAAGAAGATACAAGGCAAGCAATGCTGTAAACAGGTGTAAGAAGACACAAGCCATGGTAGAATGTATGCAGGTCGAAGAAGACACAGCGCAAGCTATCCTGTGAGCCAGGGTAAGTTGATAGAATTTATTTTATTTATTTATTTATTTATTAAACTTATAAAGCGCGCAAATGCCCAGGGGCGACTCGGCGCTGCGGACGTGGCAGAAAGAAAAAGAATTATTGATTAAACAGCCATATCTTAAAAAGACCTGTTGCAAACAGAGCAGCTAGCAGCGTCTGAGATGATTCCAGGCTGCCGCGTCCGCTTCAAAATAAATCTATTTTACATGTACAGATCTACTTCCTCCTCTTCCGTCAGGACAGTTTCATTCTTCAGCCCTTCTGATAAATACACCAGGTTCTCCACTAAGGACACCAGGAGTTGATACACCTGAGTGTAGAGTTTTTCCTGGTACTCGGCCTGCACTGCTGGATCCGGATGCTACATTTTGTGCTCCGGGGCTAGGCGATCCAGACTGACTGTGGATGCTATCCTGTAAACAGATGTAAGAAGACACTATCCTATAAAAAGTGAATTAGCATCTTGGAGGACAAAATGCCAAACTTACAAACTAGTAGGTAGAGTTGTTTTGTGAAGAGTAGATATTAAGTGAAATATATGGAAGATGATCTATCATTAACCTCCAAAGATTTGTCGCATCATAAGTCTTTGAACATGGACCCACTTCACTCAAAAAAGCAGTTCTGACAGGGGGATGTCTGGAAATTAAAGTTATTGAAACAAGAATACCTGTGGATGTAATATGACTCCTTAGAAAAATACTTTTCAGTATGCACTTTTTTACACATTTCCGTTCTACCTACCATCCCTCAAATATCAAGGGAAACATTGATTTTGAGAAAAGGTCAGACTACTCCTTCAAACAAGAGCATTGTTGGTGACTCCCTAGCCACACGATGCAACTCTCTATATTTTAAATTGGGATAGATTTTTGGGAAAAGATCCATACAATGTGGGAATAGTATCTACAAGGTTGCATACTTGTCTCAGGATAGAAGAGATTCAACTCTGTGGCTGTGGTGATTGTCAGGAATGGACTTACCCTTCATCCCTGGACCACCTACCAATTCTTCGAATCTGCTATACCTACCCAGCCAAAATCTCCAGGCAGGCTGTTTGCACATTATTTGAAAGATAGCACCCTCCCTTACTAATGGAGTTGGTATTTTTGTTAGTGGTGGTGATATAGGGCACATTTTGTAATAGTCTATTGTGTTCAATGGAAGATGGCTTTAATCGCAGGGGGACACAGTATCATTCAATTCTCAAATCTTTTTGGGAGTTGTGGACACCATTTTGCAGTATGACTTGTTATATGTAGAGGTTTCATCTTATCCGACCCTGATCTCTCTGAAAGTGCTCTCTGAGACTCCTGCCTCCCTAGTGAATAGGAAGGTTCTTGACATTCAACTGTGGTGGAGTAATAATCTGCAGGCAGGCTTTATTTTCACACAATTTCCTAATAATGTTTTTCTTCGATTTTTATCAGAGGCATGAAATAAGTCTCTCTGCTTTGTAATAAAATAGCATCCGGGGCCTAGTGCAATGGTATTTCTACTCCATTTTTCCCTGGGGGGCCTGGATGGGCATGGTGGCCAGTGCAGTAGAACACCCCTCCCGGAACCTGGAATGGCCTTCTTGCCAAAGGTACATGGTATGATCCATTTTGTAGGGTACAAGCCCATACTTTGAGGCACAGTGGGATGAAATGCATGTTTGTACTTTCATTAAGATCAATGTTGTCCCTTTGTGATAGTTTCTCATTTTCACATCACCAGGGTGCACTGATAAACAACTAGGGGCCTAAGGCGGAAGATATTAACCATCAAGCCCAGATGACTTGCTCTTCAGAGGATCCCTAGGACAGAGCCTCAATGGTTGCATTTCCCTAAAGTAGTTGAAAACAGTTTGTAAGAATAAAATATTACTTACAAATTATAATTTGCCACTACTTTCCATAATGAATTTAAATAACACGGTACATATGCAAAAAAGAGTAAAAGAAATAAAACGCATTATAGGAAATATTGATGGGAGATATTTAATCATATAAAGAAAATAGCTATCAAAGAAATTACCCAATTTTAAGTTAAAGGGCAGAACATAGTTATTTTCTTTTATATATTTTAGCATGTTTTTGGTATAAACGGGCCATACTCCAAAATATCATAGCGTGTTTCACTCTTGCTGACTTGCATGTTTTACCAGAAACGTAGGGAGGGATGTGGAAGACCCTCTGACACCATTGGTTCAAAGGTTCAAAAAATGATCTGCACTTTTTGAAAACAGCCATTTATCATTTCTACGAGAGCGCAAAGGGCTCTGGGGAGAAGCTGATCAGGGGTGATGTGCACATTTGTCATTGAAAGTCATAATGGAAAGCCTCACTGCATTCAGAGCTCCATCTCTCCATTGAAAAAGGCATCCTCTAAAAGAGGCATGAACAGTATTTATAGCACATTTATACCATATATTATACTGATAATCTTTGAACTGTACTGATTTATTGCTTTAGGCAAAGAGGCCCTTTATAACTTAAATAAAGTAAAAACGTGCCTTTCCACTAAGTATACCTTAAATGACAGGTTTGTGTGTTTATATTCTTTCAGCGGTGTTACTTTTTATTCAATCTGCTAACATTTCTAGCCCAGGTTCTCAGTTAAATTGTCGAAGTTTTCCCAAACCGCACATTCATTGCTTTCAGACAGTCATCTAATAAACAAATATGTATTTTCATGATTGCAGTTATACTGTCAACGTTTGAGTTTGGGCGGCTGTGTTATTCGACTTTTTTGTGATGGGACCTCGAATAAAATGAATTTTTAATTTTTAAACACTGCTTTGATAAATGTTTGTTGGGGGAAGGAAAATGGAAAGACTTTGCATCTGTAGATTTCTTCTCTTTATCAGATATGGCCTTGCTGATGCATACACATGGAATATGGCCTAGATGTAGGTAATAGCAATTTACCGAATGGTAAATACCGAATTTTACAGATTCGGTATTCACTATTCGGTAATTGCTATGTAGGTAAAATAATCGGTAAAAATACCGAATCTGTAAGATTCGGTAATTACAGATTCTGTAATTACCGAATCGGTATTTGCCATTGATTCCTATGGGCCTTGAAGCCCATAGGAATCAATGGCAAATACCGATTCTGTAATTACAGAATCGGTAAAATTACCGATTTTGCAAGGGTGACAGGGTGTCACTGTGACACCCCGTTGCATCCCTGATTCTGGCTTGTGTGCCATGTGACACACAGACATGCCCTAAGGGCATGTCTGCGTGCCACATGGCACAGGTGTACATGCACAGATGTGCATGTACGCTGGAATTCGTTATTTACCATGGAATAGTATTCCATGGTAAATAACGATTCGGTAAGAACCTGAGGCACTGATTACAGTGCCACCTACATCTTGATTTACAGAATCGGTAAATTTACCGATTCGGTATTTTACCGATTCTGTATATTTACCGAATCGGTAAATATACTGATTCTGTAAATAAAATGCCTCCTACATCTCAAAAGCCAAATACCGGTCGGAAACGGCCGAAATCGGCCGTTTCCGACCGGTATTAAGGCTCCTACATCTGGCCCTATGTGCCACTTTTTGACAGACAATTGCATGTTCAGATATTCCCTCTTGGCGTATTACATGACGCTTTGACTCTCAAACGAAAGCTTCAACTATGCATCAAAATGTGTCACGTTTTCATGCATAAATTGGAATTCTCAGTTTTAAACACTGCTTGTGTTTTCTGGTCTAGGTAAGATACAGGTATTTTACTTCAAGTTCGGATTTATGGTATTAAAATCAAAACAAATGTAAATATATTTAAGATCAGATTTTTTCCAAAAGAAACAAGCATTTGCAATGCAATCGGTCTCGCCTTTGGGGCATTATATGATTTAGCTATGCAGCACATTGGCCTGGGTGCTGAAACATGGAGGGAAACATGGCGGGAAAGTAAGCACCAAACTGCGTGACATGCCAGGTATGGGAACACATGGAGAGAAAAAAACTGCCTTTCAGCGGGAAATGGTATAGTCCAAAGCTCTGTTTTGAATAAAAAATCAGGGCTTTCAGTGGCCATATTACTGAAAATACAGTATTTGAAAACAGGTGCTAGTGGAAGACAATTTCTATGGACTGGAATCTAGAGAATGCTAAAGTGATTGTGGTATTTTACTGACCTCTGCTGGTCGTTTTCTATCAAGACAGTTAAATAGAGGCTGTTGCCAGAAAAATGTACAAAAAAATGTCTCTCTACAGAAACGAATATTGGTATTTTACTGACCTTTACTAGTTCTTTTCTATCAAGACAGGTAAATAGAGACAGTTGAAAAAGCAGAAAGCAATTCTGGTATTTTACTGACCTTTACTGGTCGTTCTCTATCAAGACAGTTAAATAGAGGCAGTTGAACAGAAAAAAAGTCCCTAAACGGAAGCAGGCAAGTCCTAAGGCTGATCTCCAGAGCCCACAAAGTACATACACATATAAGTATATACTAAAATATATAGAAGAGGTCTTGAATGCTCGACCTAAAAATACTGTGAGGCAAGAGGGAATAAAACACTTATACCAATCAAACATGTGCCCAATAACTGTAAGTGCAGATCACTGCGCATGCGTGCAGTAATAAACAAACCGCCTAATTTATTCTAAGAGTGCGCAAAGTTATGAAGCTAAATGGTTTGAAACTTCACAATTTTTTCTTTCAAAATGTTGCCAGCTGTGCAGTGTGAAGAATAAAAAGAAGCAGGAAATAATTCCTCCTGGACATCATAGAGTATTCCCACTGCTGCTCTTGGCTGCAATGGCATCACTGGACAGCCACTTACCAATCCCTGAGTCTGACAGATGCGTCCAGCCCTTTCCCTGCTGCCAGTAGCCCCAGGGTCAGGCTTCCTGTAGTAGGGGATGGGATTATGTGGACTCCAAAAAATGCCATTGAGAGCCCTCACTGCAGAACAGGAATAGGCCATGCCTACTAGTCTCTTGTCATCAGGGAAGTTAAAGATTATATAATTGAATGCCTTTTATTGGGCCTTGCTTAATGGTGTGTCTATTGATACAACAGGCTCAATCAAAGATGGCGCCCAGTCGAGGGCTGTTGCATCGTTCTAGATTGTACTCACTTCCAGGTTACCTACAGCCTCTTAAAATATGCTGTTGTTGCCTCTTGCATCTGCAATTTGGCCCCATCAGTGTCCCCACATCTGAAGGTTTACTCCAACGGAGTAGAGAGGCACATTTTGAAGGTCATACTTGTTTAAAGGGTCACTGTGCTACTTTTCAGATATGACCTTCAGGGAATGTTTTTTGGGGGTTTCGTTTAAAAATGTATAAATTGTCATGCATGTTTTCTGGCCCATTATTGGAACATCGTTACCTTTTAGTATACAAGGCACATATAATGTGATAATTGTAGCTGCAGTTCTTCAAAATGTATGTAGGTTTCGCACATACGAGATTAAAATAATCAGTCCATTGTTACAGAAAGTTGATATGCTGAACCTGAGTTTATTTTTGTGACATGTATGTGGTGCCCCCAGTAGGGCCATTTCCTGATGAACTTGCGTCACCAATTAAGCCAATGAAAGATGTCCGTCACCCAAATGCTTCAGGTCTAATCAGGCCTTATTACTTTTCATTATGGACGAGGAGCGGGCTTATTAAAACCTTCAGACTACCACTTGATGCGTTTTTCGTTTTCACCTTTCATTTGAGGACCCTCTACACCCTGACATTGCACTTTACCTTACCTCTACCTCACGAGTTTATGGGAAAGTTATATAGAGCTACACATAGCTAACCTTTGTGGTCTCTCACTTGGGTATCATGCGCCACAACTGACAATGATATACCCATCATGTCCTTTATATACTATTAGGATCAAGGCATCAATTATGAGAATAATAAAACACGAGGGGGGCATGTGTGGGAAATGTTTAATGACCTGGCATTGTTACAGTCCCTACAACTACTGAAAAAACAAAGTGTAACAATGGGTCAACGAAAAAGTGATGCAGCTATCTAGATGACTGTATGTGCGTTTTGGAAGAACACAATCCCTGAATCCGAAGTATTCTAGGTGAAAAATTGTTCCCATCAGATACCCGTCCTGTACCGCCCTACATCACTTGGGATCCTTCACCCGAAGGAAGTGGAACGAACCACTTAGGATTAGGTAGATTGTGGCCTAATCAAAGTGTGAAGGAATGTAAGGTGTGTGGATAAACTATTATGTTGGTATCAGGGGGCATAAAGAAATATCAAAAAGCAGTGCATTAAGTGCTCGCTGTAGCGTGTGAAAGTGAGAAAGTTAATATTGGGTTGTGGGAGTGGAGAAAGTGTTTATTGGGTTCCTACCCACACCCAAGGTTAAAAAACAGTGCAAGTAGTATTAACAAATAACTACTGAGATTTTATCTTGGTCGACATGTTTCTGCAGTATTCATTGGTTCAAAGGATACCAGTCTGCTTCATCAGGACCTTGTTGTTAAAAAAGTGCTACTGCTGATATTAAAGTGTATAGTGTGTATAAAAAATCATATCACCTGAGAAACACCGATGGAAAAGATCCAGTCAGTAAACAGTAGACGAACACACATGTAAATACAAAATACATACAGTTAGTGACGAAAGCTGCAAATGCACAGAGATAGTCTCGTGATATTCAATTGTATGCCAAACATTTCATGGTCATTGGTTGTAATAGTAATCAACTCGTTGAACCAGGTACATATATCCTGGGTATAGCCAAAGTTTTAAACACTCACCCATGTTCTGGGGAATGGACTCTCCACCTCACCCGGCAACAGCTCAGGTACAAATGGAGCACCGCTCTAATGAATGTGAACAAAAAAGAATTGACTTTACTGACTGGATCTTTTCCATCGGTGTTTCTCAGGTGATATGATTTTTTATACACACTATACACTTTAATATCAGCAGTAGCACTTTTTTAACAACAAGGTCCTGATGAAGCAGACTGGTATCCTTTGAACCAATGAATACTGCAGAAACATGTCGACCAAGATAAAATCTCAGTAGTTATTTGTAATACTACTTGCACTGTTTTTTAACCTTGGGTGTGGGTAGGAACCCAATAAACACTTTCTCCACTCCCACAACCCAATATTAACTTTCTCACTTTCACACGCTACAGCGAGCACTTAATGCACTGCTTTTTGATATTTCTTTATGCCCCCTGATACCAACATAATAGTTTATCCACACACCTTACATTCCTTCACACTTTGATTAGGCCACAATCTACCTAATCCTAAGTGGTTCGTTCCACTTCCTTCGGGTGAAGGATCCCAAGTGATGTAGGGCGGTACAGGACGGGTATCTGATGGGAACAATTTTTCACCTAGAATACTTCGGATTCAGGGATTGTGTTCTTCCAAAACGCACATACAGTCATCTAGATAGCTGCATCACTTTTTCGTTGACCCATTGTTACACTTTGTTTTTTCATCAATTATGAGAAGCCTGTGACAAAGTCTCTATAAAACTTGTGTTCCCATGTGCCACCTACTTGAGATGTCCGCACCATAATAATTTGGTATATGTAAGCGACAATTGTATCTATAATTTGTCACATTCACTTTGATATGTCACTTCTGCTGATAATCATGAAAAATAGGTATTACTGTGATAGGTTAAAACCTTGCTTCTCCCTACACGGAGCATGATATGTGTATATATATTTTACCAACAATACATACAGAACCCTGTATGGGTGAATATTGTTTTCTGAATGTTAGTGGGCGGAGGGTACCCATACGACTTTCTTTCCCTCTTTATACCTATACATTGGTTGTTTCTAGTCCAAGCTACAGACTGGTGATAAAATAAGATGCAAAATAGGTGCAACAACAGACACCTGAACCCACTTTCAATAAGTAGTGAGATACGCTAGATAGAATGCTTTCATTCAGCCAGACACAAATGCTAAATGTGCCATGACTCCTAGCCGTCAAAGCAAAATGAATCCCAAAATGCTGACTAAAGAGCCACGTCTTACTAGCTGGGATCCATGCGATATTAAAATCCGCCCCCTTTGCCTAAGCCACCCCCTTTATTTGCCAAAAGAATTGGGCTCCATTGAGTAAGCAAGGAAGTCACACATTCAAGTCTGCATCATAAATCACCAAATGAAGAAATGTCACGGTTTTGAGAGAATGTGTTTTTATTTCGAGGATCGTATAAAAGTATCATTTATCCTTATTTGGGTTTTCTAGGGTTGTTAATGCAATCCTGATCCCAATGACCCTTACCCATGAATAATCAACTGATTATCTTGGAGTAAGAAAACAATTCATAAACTATCTGTGGTTGAGTGTTGCCGTTAGATAGAGCCGGCCTCCTGCTTTCTAAATGTTAAAAATTACCTTCCAACCTAACCTAATCTTTCGAGCCAAGCTCATCCAAATATTTTCATTTTTTCAGTTTTTAATATCACGAACCAGGGGCAAGAGCATTAGAGAAATTTATATCAGAATCAGCCTACGTTACACCATTTTTTCCTTTTCAAGGAGGTGGAGGATAAGAGATGTGCCTACAACCATAGGATTTGAGCCGATGGCAGGATTTGAACTTTGGTACACTCTGTTCCAAATTCAACATCTCTAGCCAGTAAATCTCATGTCCTTGTGGGACAGAAGTATGGAGCTTCAACACCCTTGTGTAATAGGGAATTACAGCCCTTATGGTTTTGCAGAATAAGGTTGCAACACTAGCTGCGACACCACACTGCATTGCATGTGTTGTCTTGGCGTGTGGAACATGGCACTTTCAACTGAGAGAGAAGGAGGAGAGGCCAGGAAGAAGGGGAGAAGTGTGGCTATATCATGTGAATACCTGTCGTGGTTTCCCCTGGTCTACAATGAACATGTGCTATCTCCTTAGAATAACACAAATGTGTCCAGCAAGGGGGAATGTTATAAGAAATAACGAGAAGGGAGATAGGGGGAAATTGACCCACAGTGTTGGTTCACAATCTTGGTGAGCTTGCATGAGAAGATGTACTGAGGGAGCTTGCTGTGGGTTAAAGCCCCTTTCCCTGAATGCTTCCCAGTTTGTACACCTTATGGGTTGGAGTCGATGACCAAGTGTATACCAAACCTTTTGTAGTTTATATGTAATCTATTCAAATGAGGCCAAATTGTACAGTACTTTACATTATATTCCTTGTGTGTAGGTAATTGGAGTGACTGACAGTGTTTCAATATTCAGATCTTGGTGGGGGTCAGATCCTTGCTAATAACTGCCCTAGATCAGGGAAAAGATACAGGATTGAGTGTTGGACCTATCGGTCGCATTCAATACGGTCTCCCATGACATATTGAGAGACAGGCTAGCAGATAGTGGCATCACTCAGAAGGCACTGGCCTGGTTAACATCTTTTCTGGAAAACAGGTGACAAATAGTGGCCTTAAGCAACTAAAAATCAACGGAAAAACTGTTGTCAGCTGGAGTCCCTCAGGGCTCGGCCCTGAGCTCAACACTTTTTAATCTCTATATAATACTGCTGAGTTACCTGATTGCATCCTTTGACATCGAGTCTATCTCTTACGCGAATGCCACCCAGGTAATGATCACCCTTGACAAAAGTTCTGCAGCAGCTGAAGAAAAATTCCAACACTGTCTGTCCGCAGTCATGGATTGGATAAAATCAAACCACCTCAAATGTAATAGCCAAAGAACTGAAATCATTCTGCTTGGGAAGTCTAACCTCTTCATGCCCAAACAGTGGTGGCCGACTGACACGGCTCCACCTCCTAATACAGTCGGCCCTTCTAGGAATTCAGGGATTAGATTCGAATCGGCACTACCTTCCACCAGCAAGCCCTCCTGGTGGCGGGCACATGCTTCCACATGATAAAAATCCTTAAAATGTTTTTTGATCTACTCCCAGTCACTGCTAGGAAAATAGTTACAGTTTCATTCATTCTGTCATGCTTGGATTACTGCAACAGCCTTTATGCAGGAGCAAAAAAGGCAGTTCTGACAAGACAACAAGTAGTCTAAAACGCGGCAGCCCTGCTGTTACTAAGACTACCTAGGGGATCCTCGGCCACAACAGCACTCAAAACTCTCCATTGGCTGCCTATACATAAAAGGATTCTCTTTAAAATCCTAAGAATCATCTTTAAAACCTTCTGGGCAACAGGACCCAAATACCTAAGGTCCAGAAACAAAGCATGCATCACTAAACGACTACTGCGATCGTCCTTGGAAAACGTTCTATCACCTTCCCCCTTCCACCTGACATCCAGAGGGGGAAAGTCAATGGCAGTCCAGGGAACGAAAGCCTGGAATAGCTTGCCCACCCAGGTGAGACTGTCACAGTCTGAACCTATGTTCAAGAAACTCCTGAAAACCTGGATTTTTGCGGCCCGGACCATACAGTTCTATCACTTATCTGATCCTCACACCCCACTGGGTCCCCTGTTTCCCTCACCTCAGACTTCCCCGCATCCAATAGCACCAAGATGCTCCTCAGAGTGAACAATGTGCTTTATAATGCCTTCATTCATTCATTCATTCATTCATTCATTCATTCATTCATTCATTCATTCATGGCCTGTTAGGGAGGGTAAGTCTGTGATGTCGTGTAACATGTTCAATTTCTTTGTTAATGGTAGGGTCAACACTAGAGTCCTGCTGAAAGTGTTCGCAATCAAGGACCAAAGTTAGAGTACATCTGGGCACTCATGGAGGATGTGTAGTGTGTCACATCCCAATTGTGCACACCTCCAGCAGATGAGTGGCGTAATAGGCATGTCACTAGTAGTTTCAGAGCAGACCAGTGCCAGTCCCCTAGTAATTTGAAAAGGCAAAACGTGATTCTGGTATCTTTCACCACATTTCCTTGGTTCTCAATTATGTTTCCCTATTCATTCTCTTTGCATTCAAACTGTAAAAAAGTTTACCATGTATTACCATGGTGGAACAAAAGGCATTTGGAATGTACCTAAGGCTCTATTGGGACACGCAAGGAAGTGTCCCTCGTTTTTGGCTACCTATAGACTAATTGTGACAATAGTAATGCTGCATAATAGTGTTCACTTACAACAGACTTAAGGGCGACTCAAGATTCCGCCTATCCAATGATCAGCCTTGAGATTTTCAACCTTAACTTTATGTTGCTCCATGTTAAGGCATTAGTACCTTTATCAATGGATTGCAGGACTGAGGTCCTGACTAACAGTGGCAGTTTATGTAAATCAGGAGCCAACTACCAGTTTCACAGCCTCTACTCTTCCCATAATGATCAGTGTAACTGCAATCATTTTGCCTAGTCCCCAGTAGTTCTGTGTAAAAGAGGGCCCAAGTGGTCTGGTATCAGTCTCTCCACCCTTTCATTAATGTATATCTATAGGACACTGGATTACTGGTTGAGGGGGGACCCTCCTCAACCAGCAACTACAATTCTTGTCAGGGTGAAACACAAGCAAACTCTCAATTAACCTGTGTTCAACCCTCTGGTACGGTTGCACAAAAGTATTCAGGCTTAAATTAGGGTTGATGTGTAAAGTATTTATGCAGCACTCCAGAGAGTAATGAAGTGAGAACTAATATTAGTAAGGTCATCGGGTGGGAGATCAGAAAATCATCTAACCTCGATTGAGGACTGTGCACATTCAAAAGGCAAGAGTCA